>NC_090931.1:53736732-55092446 GCF_040938575.1 Ambystoma mexicanum | reverse complement strand
TAATTCACAGATCCTAGCAGCTGTTTGTCTTCAGAGTGTTTATGGGCAGATTGCCACAGGTGATCTTCCATGGATTGTGATCGTGTTCAGGTTGCTTCTCGATGCTTTGGGACTCGTCCAAGGGAAGGTTTAAGTGCAGTCTCCTCTATCTTACATGAGCATTGGCAGCTGAGTGCAAACAGCCTCCATTTACAAACATTCACCAAAAACACTCATGGATCTGGATCCAGCCTTGAATCTGCGGTATCCATTTCAACTAATTGCCAGGTATAGACTTGGCTGCCCTCGGTGACCGCCTGCACAACATACATGAGATTATCTGTTTCCTTTCACGCACTGAAACCAACTTTAGCTGTGTACTAACTTCAGAAACACTGTTGCAAGAGCTCCTCTGATGTGTCTTTTGTCCAAGGAGCAGTGTGCACTTTTATTCACAATGGTTAGCCAGTTCTTTTGATGACTGGTATGACAAATCTGTGGATGTCATCCCTTCTTCCCTAGGGGGAGACCTTTGCCATGTGGCCAGAGCGGTGCGTCCACAGAACAATAATCCCATGGGCGTGGTGCACAGGGGGTGGATAACATGGGAAGGGGAACCCCTTTTAGGATTAGGGACAACCCATCCCAGAGAACATGGTATTTCCCAGAGCCTTTAGAGCCCCCTCTTACTTTACATCAAACCCCTCTTCTACCAACATATTATACTGTAATATGCAGAAACCATCTGTAGCAAACCACCTCTAAAACCCAGAAAGTCCTATTTTCCTACCTCACTTTGCAATGGACAGTACTGGGAAGAAGAAGAGGACTCGAAGTATGAGGATAACCATAGAGTGCTGAGCGTTCTAGCCCCCTGGCACATTTGATTAGTCCAAAACCAATTAACAAGATAATGCAGGAGTTTAAACGCAGGCGAGCAGAGAGACTGAGAGACTAGAATTGCTGGCACCGCGACACTGGCAATCACACAGACGCGCAGCACTGAGGATGGAAATTGACCGGCAATAGTCCTAGGAGAGACATTTATGGCACTGGTTATCTGAAAAAACGTTAGGGTGTCCCTGACTCCTGGGAGCAGCAGCAAAACAGGAAGGCACTCCGAAGGGGACAGTGGGATGCGAACAAGTAGGAGACGAGAAAGTGAAGCTTCCAAGCAATACCTGAACCTCGACGAGACGTCACGCTCTTCGGAAAGCCGCAAAGACCAGCACAAGATACGTGGGCAGAGCGAGAGAAGACAGAGCTCTGGGGAAGCCAGGCAGAGAAGGCATACACAGGCTAAGAGGATCTAAGACCCGTGAAAGGGCGTACGCTTGACAGGAGAATATACCAAGCTACCCAATGAGAAAGCGGCAAGTCTGGGAGCCGCATCCACATGGAAACCATTGGGTAAAGGGGGTCTGGAACCCTGGAAGAAGGATAGACTTGGCTAGGAACCAGCCACGTTAAGAGGACATTGTATTGCGTGTCTGGGACTCGCACCCACACATAAAGAGAATGTATAAAGTAAAGAGGGTCTGGGACCCACAAAGGAATTGTGCACTTGGTAGGGGAGTGAACCAAGAGCATACAACACAACCTTGCCAGTCTGGGTCTCGCACCCACATGTCAAGCCCACGTTTGAAGGCAGGAGTTTCAAGGACCCTGGGACAGAGAGAAGGAAATCCTGACCTTGATAGTGCAACGTGTCAAGCTGGTAGAATACAGGGACCGTGAAGTCAAGCAACAGTTCCCTGTAAGATATTCAGGGACTTAAAATAAGAAGGATAGGTCTGGGGGAAGGTGCACAGCCCTAGCATTTGGAATCCTGTATTTTGAAATATTATCTTTCATAATTTTTAATACAAGAAGGACTGGGAACTTTTCTGTTGGTCAAATAAAAGGAATCCTACGCTTGGTAGCAGCGTGCGCCAAGCTGGTAGGACAAAGGAACTGTGGGGATAAGAAGAAGTCTAGGGGAAGGGAGCAGAGCCCTAGTAATGGAACTTTGTCTTTGGAACATTCTTTTGCAGTACTTTTTGATTATCAGGGAGACTGGGGGCTTTTCTGTTGGTTGAAAACACAACAAGTACTTGTTACTTTGAAGAGACTATCCTTGCACAGTTATCTTATAATATTAGTGTCAGGAGCAGTAGTAGGTTTTTGGACAGGTCAGTGACAGATATTTTAGTTTTATACATCCTGAATATTTTCTCTAGTTCTTTAGAGGAAGGGAAACTCGGCTTACATTTAGGGATAGAGAGGCATTTTCTCAAACCTTTCTTGATCAATAAAAGTCTATTCCCCAAAATATGCCACCCTTGTGTCCGAGCCTTACTATTGGTACCTCACACTGGCCATGGTTCAGCATTTCCACCATCATCCAGACCAAACACACAGCTAACTAGCCCTGTTTACTGGGCACTGATAACCTGGGTACTTTTAGGGCACTACATGCAGAGAAGCATAAGGTTTCTTAGGTGCTGAGATAACAAAGTAACACCTGCATTTGTGTCCTCTTGTTTGGAAATAAAACATCTGACGTCATGTACTGTGCAAATGGTGATTTTAATTAGATTTGACCCTCGACACGTGTTTCCCCAAATAGAAGTTGTTTGGTTCCTAAGGGTTTTTTTTCAAACATTTCCAATCATTGGCTGTAAATAAAGTGCATCATATAGTAGTTAGGTGACATTTTAAGGCAAGAAGCCACGCAATAAATGCTTAGAAAACATGTGATTCAATCATAATAGGTAAATGGCATCAAGGTGAACATGTTCTAATTACATTTGCAATTCAAACTATATAATAAAGGTGGTAAAGATGTGGAAGAGGCATGAAAAGTATAGAAACGAAGGGAAGAAAACTTTGATTGGTCAACTCACTTGTGTTAGATGCTTTATTAGTGAATTGTGTAGATAGATGGCTTAAAGGTTAGGTTTAACTTCATTGTATCCAAACTGGTCTTGTTATGGATGGCAGGTGCTCAGGTAGAAAGCTATTCCTTCAGTCTTGAATTTTGTTTAAAGTGGATTTCTCCTTGGTTATATCTATTGGAGAAGGCCATAATGGCAAATTAGTATTTTCAGTCTATAGCAGTAGCATATGGCTGCTAGTTATTATACTGGCTATTATTTTAGAAAAACAGAAGATGGGTTGTATTAAAAAGGCTTACCTTAGCGAGCAGTAATGTAGGGCGCTGGGCTTAATAACCGCATTCGTGTGCATTGGGAATGGCCGTGTTTATATATAGTGACGTGATGACGTCATGCGTGCGGGCACAACACAATGACGTCATCACGTAATTCGCCATTTTGGAATGGGCTTGCTATTGTTGTGTTGAGCGCTCGAGCCTTTTGTTTGCTTAATTTCGCTTGTAATGCGCATGAAAAATGCCTTTTTTAGTTACAAATCGTGCTACTGTGTTGTGTGTACTATTAGTGAATGAGTACAAAGGTGAGAGAGAAACAGAAAAGGAAAGGGTAAATAATTGTGGACTTCCTTTGATTGAAGGCGTGTTGCAGTCTGATTAGGTTAATTTTTTGTGGTATGTATTATGGATATTTATATATAGTCTGTGTGAAAAAGGATTATGGATATACCCTAGGTGCTTGAATATTAGTAATGTGTGCTGTTGTGAGTGTCGAACAAGTTTAGATTGGTAGGTATAGCAAGTAGTGATTAGAAGTGTAAAGAGAACAGAAAAACATTATACTCTTCTTAAGATTCTAATTCATTTAGAGAAAATAAAACATCTTGTCTGAATTTAAGCTGCTATGGCAGCTATCTGTTAGGCAAATCCATTTTGCTTCGCACTGTCGTAATTTATTTTCCCTATTTCCTCCTCTGGGCATTTTGGCAATACGTTCAATGCCAAAAAATGAGATGTGCTTAATGTCTTCTTCGGCATGTTCCTGAAGAAAATGATTGGCAAGTGGGTATCTAATATCTCTGTCTCTAAGAGTTCTTAGATGTTCCATTATTCGTGTTCTAAGATGGCGTATTTGTCACGACCCTCGCCCAAAACCCCCTCTGGCAAACCCATTGGCCAGGTGGAGTCAGGACTCGGGCCTCTAGAGCCTGGCATCCTCTTCAAAAGCCCTCATGGGGCCGGGGCCAGTCCTGGCTCCTATGGCGCCAGGCTCATACACCATAAAAAACAATGTGCTTGGGAACTACTTTATTGTATTGTCAGCCAACATGGAGGCATCCACATAGCTTGGTTCCTAAGAACCAAGCTATGCGGTCTAGTATTTTGGGTGTGGTAGCCTAGGGACTGCTTTACCTGGACTATTTTGTTCGGGCTATTTAAACCACACCTGAGCAAGACAACACGCTTTGCGTTACTTTGCAGCTTGTAACGTGATGCTCACCGTGTCCAGCTATTCCCCCGAACCTCGGAGAAGCAGAACCTGCAAGGAGACAAAAGGAACATCATTAGCAGCAGCAGCATCCTACCTGCAGTCTTCATCTTTAAACACTCGCAGCTACTGAGAACAGCTTCCTCGAATCTGTACGCCTCCCGGACAGAACAACCTGAAAGAGGAAGATAGAGGCAACTTTAAAGAAAGCAGTACATTTACAAACTACAAACTGCTCAAAAGGCTTACCTGGCTGGTCGCCTCTCGGCTGGCACCACTTCGGACATTCCACTCATGCTGAAGAACACCGCGACCTGCAAGGAAGGAAAACACAGGTTAGCAAAGTCAAGACTTCGCAGCGCTGCGCATAGCGCTTACTTACTGTATCATATTCTTAATGCGCCATCATTTACCAGCGGGGCTCAACCAAGCCAGTTCGCCGCGCTGAAGCTCTGCATACCTAAGGGAGAAAAAAGAGACATTTTAAAGAAAGAAAGGCATGCAGGATAGCAACAAAACTAAAGAACAGCAATAAGACCTACCTGAACAATATCAAACGGACCGGCGTCAGTGAAGTAACTGGACCACACTCGCCCATGAAAGACAACGCGCCTCTGCAAAGAAGGCAGGACGGAGAGCACGCCTAATGCTACCACAAGGTGAGGAGAGGGCGCCAGAGGGACTGAAATCATACGGGGTGGAGGGAGGATACTTACCCCAGTCGGTCAGTCTTGAACACAGTCCTCCTGTATTTTCAGGCAGAACTTTCCCCGCAGACCACATCAGGACAAAGCTGAGAAGCATACCATCGAGTAACCGGGCTGGGTGGCGTCCCTGTGGATACCAGGTGAGCGTAACAGAACGCAAAGCCTACCATAACAAATCCAACTGGGCGCCATGGAGACATCAGAAATGGACCAACTGGCCCAATTACTAGGAGAGCTTCGTGCTGAGGTTCATTCTCCCCGACAAGAGACTAATGCCCTCCGGAGAGACCTAATAGTGACCAAGGAACGCACTGAAGAGATTAGCAGGCAATACTTGCAATCACAGGCAGGACAGATGCCTCTACCTGGAAGCAATCCAACGTGCAAAACCCCGCCATACCACCCACTCCGGTACAGATCACCTTACCTTCAACAGTGCCCCTGGCACCACCAGAAAGGTTCTCAGGCGACCCACCGAAGTATGCGGCATTCATCAATCAGTGCCGCCTTCCTTTTCTTTGTAGGCCTGGAGCATTTCCAAACGACCAAGCTCAGGTAGCTTTTGTCTTATCATACCTGAGTGGTAGTGCAGCAGATTGGTCGGTGCCGTTGGTATCCCATGATGATCCTCTATTACATGACTTTGGGGGGTTCCAGAGGGAAATGGAAAAACTTTTTGCTCGCCATACCCAGGAACAAGCAGTAGAACATTAACTCTTGTCCCTCCGACAGGGGAATCAGGACTTGTTAACGTACATTGCTACCTTCAACAGACTGGTTGCCGAAGCTAGGTGGCCAGAAAACAAAAGAACCATGTTATTCCATCGAGGCTTACGAGGCGAATTAAAGGACGTCATAGCCCAGGTGGTTGATCCACCCAGAGACTGTGCAGCTTCCTCGAATCTGTACGCCTCCCGGACAGAACGACCTGAAAGAGGAAGATAGAGGCAACTTTAAAGAAAGCAGTACATTTACAAATTACAAACTGCTCAAAAGGCTTACCTGGCTGGTCGCCTCTCGGCTGGCACCACTCCGGACATTCCACTCATGCTGAAGAACACCGCGACCTACAAGGAAGGAAAACACAGGTTAGCAAAGTCAAGACTTCGCAGCGCTGCGCATAGCGCTTACTTACTGTATCATATTCTTAATGCGCCATCATTTACCAGCGGGGCTCAACCAAGCCAGTTCGCCGCGCTGAAGCTCCGCATACCTAAGGGAGAAAAAAGAGACATTTTAAAGAAAGAAAGGCATGCAGGATAGCAACAAAACTAAAGAACAGCAATAAGACCTACCTGAACAATATCAAACGGACCGGCGTCAGTGAAGTAACTGGACCACACTCGCCCATGAAAGACAACGCGACCTCTGCAAAGAAGGCAGGACGGAGAGCACGCCTAATGCTACCACAAGGTGAGGAGAGGGCGCCAGAGGGACTGAAATCATACGGGGTGGAGGGAGGATACTTACCCCAGTCGGTCAGTCTTGAACACAGTCCTCCTGTATTTTCAGGCAGAACTTTCCCTGCAGACCACATCAGGACAAAGCTGAGAAGCATACCAGCGAGTAACCGGGCTGGGTGGCGTCCCTGTGGATACCAGGTGAGCGTAACAGAACGCAAAGCCTACCATAACAAATCCAACTGGGCGCCATGGAGACATCAGAAATGGACCAACTGGCCCAATTACTAGGAGAGCTTCGTGCTGAGGTTCATTCTCCCCGACAAGAGACTAATGCCCTCCGGAGAGACCTAATAGTGACCAAGGAACGCACTGAAGAGATTAGCAGGCAATACTTGCAATCACAGGCAGGACAGATGCCTCTACCTGGAAGCAATCCAACGTGCAAAACCCTGCCATACCACCCACTCCGGTACAGATCACGTTACCTTCAACAGTGCCCCTGGCACCACCAGAAAGGTTCTCAGGCGACCCACCGAAGTATGCGGCATTCATCAATCAGTGCCGCCTTCCTTTTCTTTGTAGGCCTGGAGCATTTCCAAACGACCAAGCTCGGGTAGCTTTTGTCTTATCATACCTGAGTGGTAGTGCAGCAGATTGGTCGGTGCCGTTGGTAACCCATGACGATCCTCTATTACATGACTTTGGGGGGGTTCCAGAGAGAAATGGAAAAAATTTTTGCTCACCATACCCAGGAACAAGCAGTAGACAATTAACTCTTGTCCCTCCGACAGGGGAATCAGGACTTGTTAACGTACATTGCTACCTTCAACAGACTGGTTGCCGAAGCTAGGTGGCCAGAAAACAAAAGAACCATGTTATTCCATCGAGGCTTACGAGGCGAATTAAAGGACGTCATAGCCCAGGTGGTTGATCCACCCAGAGACTGTGCAGAATTCATAAATCTGGTTGTGCAGCTAGACCACCGGTTGCAGGACCGGAAGGCAGACCGGTCTAACACGGTCCCTCGGACTGTGTATGTTAGACCAAGGGAAAACACACCCCGTGTACCTGAAAATGCTGTAGAACCCATGCAGATTGGAGGGATACGGCCTCCATTAACAAAACAAGAGCGGGACAAAAGAAGACAACAACAGCTTTGTTTGTATTGTGGGAAACCATGACATTTCCTGAAGGACTGTCCAGTAAAACCCCCAAGAAAAACAGTCAGGGCCACAGAGACGGATGAAGCTAAGCAATCGGAAAACTACAAAGCTCGACAACCCGTAGAGGTCAGTTTGTCGAGTGAGAAGAAAGAGTTGCTGACCTCGCACTTTGCAATACCAGTGATCTTAATTAACCACCAACAGTCGTCAAGAATTCATGCTGTTGAAGCATACATCGATAGCGGAGCAGTTGGAAATTATATTGATCAAGAACTGGCAGCAGAGATGGGGCTTCCTTTGTGTTCTAAGCCAACTATGGACAAGGTAACCACCGTGGATGGGACAGAGATCGCTTCCGGACCAGTAACCTAGTGCACAGCCAGGGTAACCTTTCTGTGCCAGGACGGACAAAGGGAGTCTATTTCATTCGATCTCATCAAGGCACCTCAGTTCGGGCTAATACTAGGGATGCCATGGTTGGTTGCTCACAACCCTTTGATAGACTGGCGGACACGAAAATTAACCTTCCCCGGTGACTGCTCCCCTGCCTGCTATTACCAAGAGGAGAAACCCGACGTCTGTATCCCCATGACTCCCGGAGTGACAGTATTAACCCTGGGAGCAACTAATACCTTGCCAAGTGAATACCTTGATTTCCAGGATGTTTTCCGAAAGGACCAAGCCAATACATTGCCGCTGCACAGGCCCTATGACTGTCAGCTCCACCTTGTTCCTGGTGCACAAATCCCTTGCGGAAGGATCTACGCTCTCACAGAACCAGAAAACCTTAATTTGAAATCCTATTTAGACCAGTACCTTGCAAACGGATTTATCCGTCCTTCGAAGTCCCCTGCAGCCAGTCCTTTGTTTTTCGTGCCGAAAAAGGAAGGAGACTTGAGAACCTGTATTGACTACCGCACATTGAACCAGATCACCGTGAAGAACCGCTACCCCTTGCCACTTATCCCTGAAATGCTAGACCAAGTTAAAGATACCCAGATTTATACCAAATTGGACCTTCGAGGAGCGTACCACCTGGTCCGAGTCAGAAAAGGAGATGAATGGAAAACCGCCTTCCGTACTCAGTACGGCTTGTTTGAATATCAAGTCATGCCCTTCGGGTTATGCAACGCTCCTGCGGCATTCCAGTATTTCATGAATGACGTCTTAAGGGAGTTGATTGATGTGTGCGCCTTAGTCTACATAGACGACATCTTAGTATACTCAGCCTCGGAAAAAGATCATGTCAGGCATGTTCGTTCAGTCCTCACCAAGCTCCGTCAACATCGCTTGTTTGCAAAGTTTGAAAAATGCTTTTTTCACGTCACCGAAGTAGAATTTCTTGGTTTTATCCTTACTCCAGGAGGATCGAATGGACATGCACAAGGTAGATGCCATTCTGAAATGGCCTTCACCGACGTCTCTGAAAGGGGTACAAAGCATTCTGGGCTTTGCAAACTTCTACCGCTGGTTCATCCCAGACTTCTCTCAGGTTGTGCACCCAATCACAGTACTATTACGAAAAAAAAAAAAAAAGTTTGCTTGGACCGAAGAAGCAGAAGAAGCCTTTCAGGAACTTAAATGAAGGTTTACCTCCACTCCAATCCTGCGGCATCCTTGTCCAGACCTCCCTTATGTCGTTGAAACTGATGCGTCCAGTCTCGCAATGGGGGCTGTCCTTTCACAGAGAGACCCGGAAACCGGCCAGCTACATCCTGTGGCCTTCTGGTCAAAGAAGTTCTCACCTCCAGAGATTAATTATGCCATCACGGACAAGGAACTCCTGGCTATCAAATCTGCCTTTAAAGCCTGGAGGCACTACCTTCTGGGGGCCATACACACCATTACAGTCATCACAGACCACCGAAACCTGCAATATCTCAAAACAGCCAAGGCCCAGTCCTCGCACCAATTATGTTGGGCCCTTTTCTTCGCCGAATATGATTATGTAATCACATTTTGACCAGGAGTCAGAAACGGAAAGGCAGATGCCTTATCTCGCATGGCCATAGATGAAATAGTATATACAACTCCAGACCCAGTACCTATTATACCTGAAGACAAACTCTTGGGTATCACGACAGGCTTAACACAAGCAGAATTGCGAAAAGAAATCCAACGGACAATGAATCCTGATGCCTACCTCACATGGCAAACTCAAGGAGAACAATATACCATCAAGGGCCACCTACCCTTTTTTAGGGATCGCCTATATGTACCCAAGAAGGAATTACAACAGCATATTATTTCAAACTATCATGATTCACTGATCAAAGGGCATCCTGGGATCGCCAAAACCCTAGCTAAGGTGAAAGAGAACTTTTGGTGGCCTACCTGGCGTAAGGACATCATTCAGTATATTCAGTCCTGCGGTGTCTGCGCACAAAATAAATCACAGAAACAAAAACCATCTGGTCTCCTACAACCATTGGACATTTCTCCAGTTCCATGGTACACTCTTTCCCTTGACTTCATCACTGATCTACCTCCAAGCCAAGGGTTCAACACCATCCTTGTAGTTGTGGACTTATTCTCGAAGATGGCCCATTTTATTCCTCTCAAAGGCCTCCCAGACGCAGCCACTTTAGCAAAAGTGTTCCTGGAGGGCGTGGTTAAGCTACATGGCTTCCCTTCGGTTCTGGTCTCTGATCAAGGCAGCCAGTTTGTTTCAAACTTCTGGAAAAAATGTTGTGCAATGGCGCAGATCGACGTTCGGCTATCTACCAGTCACCATCCCCAAACGGACGGCCAAACTGAGAGAACCAATCAGACACTCGAGCAATATTTAGGGTGCATGCTGCACCACGAACGAAGGAATTGGAAAGACCTACTATGGATAGCCGAATATGCATATAACAATTCTTCGCATTCAAGCATGGGACAAACACCCTCCTATACCCTTTATGGCAGACATCCACGCACCTCTGAACTAGACCTTCCAGCCAGCTTGGAAATGCCAGCGGTAAAGACTCTACACACAACCATTACTCAGGCTTTCAAAAGGGCAAAGGAACACCTTATTCATGCCAAATAAAAACAAAAGAGATTCGCCGACCAACTCCTGAAAAAGGCCCCAGATTATCAAGTAGGAGACAAAGTTTGGTTAGCCGTTAAATTCGTACCCATCAAGGGAACCCGGACCTTTCATCCCAGATTCTTAGGACCCTATACCATTAAGGCAATTATCAACCCATCAGCCGTGAAACTGGATTTACCACCTAATTTACAAATCCACCCGATATTCCATGTGTACCTCCTGAAACCAATGCAACCTGGCACACAGATTGGGACACCACATAAGCCCATACTTGTTGACGGAGAACCAGAATTCGAAGTCAAAAATATATTGGACTCTAAATACTCTAGGACGAAGCTATATCATCTCGTCGATAGGAAAGGATTTGGACCACAAGATAGATCCTGGGAGCCCAGTGAGAATATCCACGCACCACGTATAATCAGGAAATTCCATCGGAACTTCCCAACCAAACCTGGGCCAGACAGAAGGAACACCATAGGAGGGGCCTTAGGGGGGAGTGCTGTCACGACCCTCGCCCAAAACCCCCTCTGGCAAACCCATTGGCCAGGTGGAGTCAGGACTCGGCCTCTAGAGCCTGGAATCCCCTTCAAAAGCCCTCATGGGGCCTGTCCTGATGCCTATGGCGCCAGGCTCATACACCATGAAAAACAATGTGCTTGGGAACTGCTTTATTGTATTGTCAGCCAACATGCAGGCATCCACATAGCTTGGTTCCTAAGAACCAAGCTATGCAGTCTAGTGTTTTGGGTGTGATAGCCTAAGGACTACTTTACCTGGACTATTTTGTTGGGGCTATTTAAACCACACCCGAGCAAGACAACACGCTTCGCATTACTTTGCAGCTTGCAAAGTGACGCTCACCGTGGCCAGCTATTCCCTCGAACCTCGGAGAAGCAGAACCTGCAAGGAGACAAAAGGAACATCATTAGCAGCAGCATCTTACCTGCAGTCTTCATCTTTAAACACTCGCAGCTACTGAGAACAGCTTCCTCGAATCTGCACGCCTCCCGGACAGAATGACCTGAAAGAGGAAGATAGAGGCAACATTAAAGAACGCTGTAGAGACATTTACAAATTACGAACTGCTCAAAAGGCTTACCTGGCTGGTCGCCTCTCGGCTGGCACCACTCCGGACATTCCAATCGCGCTGAAGAACACCGCGACCTACAAGGAAGGAAAACACAGGTTAGCAAAGGCAAGACTTCGCAGCGCTGTGCATAGCTCTTACTTACCGCATCATAGTGCTCTTAATGCGCCATCATTTACCAGCGGGGCTCAACCAAGCCAGTTCGCCGCGCTGAAGCTCTGCATACCAAAGGGAGGAAAAGAGACATTTTAAACAAAGAAAGGCATGCAGGATAGCAACAAAACTAAAGAACAGCAATAAGACCTACCTGAACAATATCAAACTGGCCGGCGTCAGTGAAGTAACTGGACCGCACTCGCCCATGAAAGACAACGTGTCCTTGCAAAGAAGGCAGGACGGAGAGCACGGCTAATTCTTCCACAAGGTGAGGAGAGGGCGCCAGAGGGACTGACATCATATGGGGGTAGAGGGAGGATACTTACCCCAGTCGGTCTGTCTTGAACAAAGTCCTCCTGTATTTTCAGGCAGAACCTTCCCCGCAGACCACATCAGGGCAAAGCTGAGAAGCATACCAGCGAGTAACCTGGCTGGGTGGCGTCCCTGTGGATACCAGGTGAGCGTAACAGATGCCTATATATAGTTGCTGGCAGATGCATTTAATGCCATACACTGCAAATTTAGTGTTGCAATCAATGAAGTATTTGAGATAATGAATCTTTCCATTCGGCAGTTGTATCGTTTTTTTGGTGTTTTCCGAATAGGTACAAACTGAATTTATTTATAACATTTATAGTTTCCTTTTGGAGAAGGCATGTTCCAAAGTTATGTTTGCCCTTGTTGTATTTGGTTTTGAGCTTAAAAGTGTGAGGGGCATAGCAAGTTTTTGAGGTTAGGGGCTCTACGGTACGTGACACAGGGATGTTTGTCCAAGTGTGGATTAATTATCCGAAAGACTTCATTAATTGCAACACTAAGATTAATGAAAAACTTCATTAATTGCAACACTAAATTTGCAGTGTATGGCATTAAATGCATCTGCCAGCAACTATATATAGGCAGCACAATACGCCATTTTAGAACACGAATAATGGAACATCTAAGAACTCTAAGAGACAGAGATATTAGATACCCACTTGCCAATCATTTTCTTCAGGAACATGCCGAAGAAGACATTAAGCACATCTCATTTTTTGGCATTGAACGTATTGCCAAAATGCCCAGAGGAGGAAATAGGGAAAAGAAATTACGACAGTGCGAAGCAAAATGGATTTGCCTAACAGATAGCTGCCATAGCAGCTTAAATTCAGACGAGATGTTTTATTTTCTCTAAATGAATTAGAATCTTAAGAAGAGTATAATGTTTTTCTGTTCTCTTTACACTTCTAATCACTACTTGCTATACCTACCAATCTAAACTTGTTCGACACTCACAACAGCATACATTACTAATATTCAAGCACCTAGGGTATATCCATAATCCTTTTTCACACATACTATACATAAATATCCATAATACATACCACAAAAAATTAACCTAATCAGACTGGCAACACGCCTTCAATCAAAGGAAGTCCACAATTATTTACCCTTTCCTTTTCTGTTTCTCTCTCACCTTTGTCCTCATTCACCAATAGTACACACAACACAGTAGCACGATTTGTAACTAAAAAAGGCATTTTTCATGCACATTACAAGCGAAATTAAGTAAACAAAAGGCTCGAGCGCTCAACACAACAATAGCAAGCCCATTCCAAAATGGCGATTTACGTGATGACGTCATTGTGTTGTGCCCGCACGCATGATGTCATCACGTCACTATATATAAACACGGCCATTCCGTGACTCTCAATGCACACAAATGCGGTTATTAAGCCCAGCGCCCTACATTACTGCTCGCTAAGGTAAGCCTTTTTAATACAACCCATCTTCTGTTTTTCTAAAATAATAGCCAGTATAATAACTAGCAGCCATATGCTACTGCTATACATTGAAAATACTAATTTGCCCTTATGGCCTTCTCCAATACAGATAACCAAGGAGAAATCCACTTTAAACAAAATTCAAGACTGAGGGAATAGCTTTCTACCTGACATCCATAACAAGACCAATCCTAAACCTATCCATGTCCGTAACCATAATACCTAGCACTAAACCAAACTCTTCCCATAACTGTTTCTATTTTCGATATCCCTGTTCTCTAACCCCCATACCTTCCGCTTTTATTAGCCCTAACACCACTATGATCCCAACACAGACATTCCTCAAATCGCAAACCTTAACCATGCCCCCAACTCTCTCCCTAATCCTAACACTAACCAAGACTGTATCCCAAACCTATCCCTGGCAAGAGCCCTAAAAACAACTCTAATCTTAGTTCGACTCCTCACACTAAATCTTACTCTAATCCAAACTTTGCCATTAACTCTAATCATAATCTAACCCAAACACAACCAAAGCCATAACCGTCTCCCTAACTCAGCCCCTAAACCTAACTTAAACTGTAACCTTAAAACCATTCCTAATGACCGCCTCTTAACTGTAATTCCAACTTTATCTCTTACCCTAAGCACTAATTCAAGACCCAAGACAAATCCTTTCATTAATCATACCCCTAATCCTAACCATAACCTAACACAAACAATAACACTAACTCTAACACTAACAAGCACTGACACAGACACAGACACGGACACTAACACTAAATCTTATTTCCAGATCTAGTCCTACCAGAATTTAACTGTAAATCTAGAACATTCCCTAACTCAACGCCTTTGCGTTAGCCGTACCTGTAACTTTATCCATAACTGTAACCTTAACCCTAAATCAAACCCAAATCCTAACCCTTTGCCTAACCCTAACCTTAATCCTAGCTGTAATCCTTACTCCAACATTACACTCACACTATCCATAATACTAAACCAAATCCAAGCCATGTCCTTGAATATAATCCTAACCATTAAGAACCCAGTAGCCCTTAGACACACTAGTTGTCTCCGATCCAGTTACCTCTTAAGTGTACCAAATGTTTTGAATCCAGGTGCATTTAATCCTGCTATGGGTTTGAATCTAGGAGCCTTTTTTTTTTTTTTTAAAGATTTATTTATTATTTTCAGTTACAACAATGGGAGCCCCTGGCCGTTCCCCAACTCCCCCTAACTCCCACCCCCCTCCCACCCCGGAAGGTTCTCGTTAGTTCTTCGTTTCTGTGCATGTCTATGTTCTCAGTATGTCCGATATTCTTATATTATGGGGGCACCATTGCTCCATGTAATCTGATTGCAGATATTCGAGTATCTCTCCCCATTCCTTTGCAAAGGTCTCTTTCGTTCCTTGTATTGTGTGTGTTAACTTTTCCATGGTCAGTTGTGTCCATACTTTCTGGAGCCAAGTGAACATTTGAGGGGGTTCTTGTTTTTTCCAGTTTTGGGCAATTGCCGCCCAAGCTGGTATGAGTAGACCCATGAAGCCTCTCCATTGTGATTTCCTGAATTTCTTAGCTGCCTGATCTTTGATTCCGCATAACCATACTTTTTCGCCCAAGAATTCCGCCTCTGGAAATATTTTTATAATTTCCACCTTTAGTTCCGACCAGAAAGCTTTGATGTCCCGGCAGTCCCACCAGATGTGTTTCCACGTGCCCACCTCCAAGCAGCCTCTCCAGCACGTTTTTGTTGTTTGTGGGTACATGGCGTGGAGCCTTTCCGGAGTGTAGTGCCATTGGGTTACGATTTTTAGCCACATTTCTCTTTTTTGGACTGATCGGGTCATTTTCGGTATGGTGTTCCATAGGTCTTCCCACTGGCGTTTGTGAATTTCCTCCCCCAATGTTTTCGTCCACTTGACCATGTATGCCCATTTGAGTTCCTCCCCTCTAGGAGGCTTTTTAACACTGCAAATGCTTTGAATCGAGTTGCATTTTTACACAGCAAATCTTTTGAGTCTAGGTGCACCTCCACACTGCAAATGCTTTGAATGTAGGTGCACCTTCACACTGCAAATCTTTTGAATCTAGTTGCACTTTCACTGTGAATTTTCTGAATCTAGGTGTTCTTGGCACAGCAAATGTTTTCAATCTAGTTGCGCTTTCACACTGTGCATGTTTAGAATCTAGATGCATTTTTAACACTGCACTTGTTTTGAATGTGGTTGCTTTTTTACACTGCACATGCTTTGAATCTAGCTGCGTATTCACACAGTGTATGCTTTGAACCTAGGTGAATTTTGAAAACTGTGCATGTTTTGAATTTATGTGCACTTTCACATTGCAAATGTTTGAATCAAGGTGCATTTTTAAAACTGCACGTTTTGAATCTAGGTGCACTTTCACACTGCAAATGTTTTGAATCAAGGTGCATTTTTAACACAGCAAATGTTTTGAATCTAGTTGCATTTTTAAAACTGCCTGTGTTTTGAATCTTGGTGCACTTTCACACTGCGCTTGTTTTGAATCTAGTTGCATTGTTACACAGTAACAACCCACTCTTTGGCCGCTTTCCCTAGGCTCCCCCACAGCATCCAACCATCAGAACCTGAGATTCACCATGAGCTTGGACCTAACACTCTCTCACCACATCAACGCCACCTTCAGATTGTGCAGTCGCGCCTGGAGCATTACAAGTGCCAGATGGAATTACCAATAAACAATTTCAGACCCAAATAACCAGAGAGCCTCAAAGAATGATGGCAAAATACTAAGTTATTATCAGCTCAATTAAAGTAGGGAAACCTGGTGAACAAACAGACTACAGCTCACTCACTCTCATCTATATTTCAATTACACAAAAGCGTTATACCCCGATGTACATCAGTTATGACATCATCCTACGTGGCAAACAGTAAAAACTATTAAAAGGAGGGATTGGTTAAGGGAACATATATATATACGTTATTTAGGTTTAAGTAACATCATTCGATGCTCCCTATCATGTAGGCATGTCTTGAGCTACCTCTTTCTACGTATATTACAGATTAATAGCAGAATAACAAAGGCAGATTGGCTTCTGCAACAATGTATGGTACACTGCTACATAGACCCTCATGATTGGTTGGAATTCTCTCCCAACTATGGCCATTCGGCTCGTTAGAGGCACGTAATCAAAATGAAACCAAGGTGCGGGGAACAACGTCAGACCACTGCCCACTTTGGTCAATTAGCCTACCATCTCTCATCAGTAGGTGACCTTGATGACTGTTCTCTTCCTTGGGACTGTTGAGGGGATCTCAAACCCCCGCCTCCAGCATATCCCCAAGATGACGGATGCCACCCATTGACACCACAGACCATAACCGGATGATGTCATCAAAGAAACCATGAAGAGGCAACATGGTTGAACACATGTAGAGACATTAGCTGACTGCAAATGAACACACATGAGCTGCTTGCTGACACATAAAGCAATTACCAAGAACAGCCATGAAAGCAAAATGGAAACCGCAGCTGCATTGAAATGAATTGGAAAAACTTAAAACATAGCGTGAGACCTGACACACTGATTTTCCTGAGAAACACAAAACAGATCTGACAGCATGTCCAGCCCTGCCAAGGACGGTGGGAGAGAATGTTCAAGTTAGCAGAAAAGATACAGATCCTGCAAGGACAGAAGGCTGAAATCCCACATAAATGCCAGAAGAGAAAATCATGTATACGGTTCTCGAACGCATGACCTGGAGCTGGGTAGCAAAGCCCATTCATCTGAGGCAGACAGCTAATGTTGTTACCATCAAACTGAAGACAGCAGATGGAAAACATATCCTTGCTCTGGGCTTCGGAGGTTGGAAGTGGTAACATTAATGGGACACAGGTGGTTCTCTGAGATCACCTTCCCCACCCATCATTTTTTGCTCACATGCTGGTAAATTTCCCAAACTGACAAGGTGTTACAGTCACCTGGTTCCCACAGGGGTGTCGGGCAGAACTGGACAGCCACGGTCTCCACCAACGTGATGCGTAGTGCAGAGATTACTCACTGGACTGGCCCACCTAGCTTCGTCTGCTTGAGCCGTAGAAGTAGTCTCCTAAAGGCGGAGAAAGGGAATTAGCCACCCGTGGATTTGAGTAATAGCCCCTCACTGCGTCCCCATTTATCACCTCTGATATTCCCGTTCACAAAGCTCACCTTATAGTTTGAATGATGAGCTTTCCATCCTGCGAGGAACGCAGGGGCGCGTTGATGGCCAGTTACTTCACTGGCTTGAGGATATTGGAAGAGTTCTAGATAAATCTTGGCTCCAAAACTCCTAGCGAAGGACCGTAGGCATATAGTTCTTAAGAGTTCAAAAATGTCTGAAAAATCACTCTTGTCCAATTCCTTCGTTTATCTTGCAGTTTAGACCCAAAAGAAGATAGGTCTGTGGCAGCTAAAGCGTTCAGGTAAGAGTCTGTGCTGTCCGTTAAATGATGCCAAAGTTTAACTTGCTGCTTTCTCTTTCCTTACAGGTGCGGCGTAAGAAGATTTTGGCGTGCTAGTGAATAATATCTCCGGCGGTAAAATCAGGTAAGTATATGGTGGCAAGATTTGTTTCCCCTCGGCTTGTTTGTTTCCCCTCGGCTCACCTTGTTGTTTTCTTGACCCCTTTAGGTGCTGGAATGCGGCAACATAATGATGGAGGCAGCGCCGGATCGTAGAGATGCTGCGAGGAACGGTGAGTATGGCGCAGCGCTGCTGCTGGCGATGCAACGTGTTTAAATAAAGTATTTTTCTTGTTCAAAGGTGGGATGAATCTGGAATCAGGTAAGAAACCCAATGTTCTTGTTCTAACCTTTCTTCTTCTTTCCCCTTCTTTCTAGGCGCTCTGGACTCGAGGCGAGCGTGGCACGAGGCTGGATGCTGACTGCAGGCACGGTGAGCGTTACGCTGCAGGATGCAGAATAACGCAAAGCGTGTGCTCCCCTTCGGGCGTGGTTTAAACAGCCTCCAAAGTAGTCCCAGGTAAGTATTCCTCCACAACCACACCTGAGTAACAAAATAGTCCCTAGGTAAAGTAGTTCCTTCCAAGCCTCACTTGGGCTTGGATCTCTTGCAGCATGGTCTGCATCAGGTAAGTTTTAACATATGAGTCTGGCGTCTATGGCGCAAGAACTGTTCCCCCATATTAGCCTGGCGCCATAGACGCCAGGACTGTACCCATATAGCCCCTAACAAGGGTTGCTGGGCTTTCCCTGGGTAACATGATGCCTGCTTCCGGGGTTGCTGGACTTGGTCTGGATGCCCGGGGGTAGGCATCATGACACAAGGCTTGCACTGACCTCCTGGGGGCTGTGCCAGGTGGAGCTACCATATCTGGTTAGACCAAAAGGATTATTTGCCACCTATAGACTATAAATATGCCTATACTGTTCACCCAATCCCATTTTGCCTAGAGCGAGGAATGTATCTTTTGGTTGTAAGGTCACAGTAGTTTAAAACCTCACTACATGCCTGTAATGAGCGTAGAGTGCATTTGGAGCCATCAAATCCGTGTGCGTATCCCTGCATGGATTAATAAAGCAGAAATTTGTCACATTTCTGGACTCCTCCGTTTCTCGGGCATTGGGGATTTCCCTCAAGACAACCCGTTTTTTTCATTCCCCTTCAGGACTTTTAATGGAGTGTAGCAACATCGCTATCTTTCTTTCGAGCTTAATGAATAGGCCTTGTTTTCAAGTCTTGCAGCACATGTGAGGAGACCACAATTCTGCCCATTTTGTCCTTTTATTTAGTGCTACTTGATTCAATTATACTGGGTGCTATTACTTCTCTTGGCCTCTGGAGACTTGGTTGCTCTGTCTTGCACATACTTTCTGCATCTTTAATTGTGCAATACTTGGCACTTGGAATTTGCTTTCTCCTTTCCTTAATCTAAGAGAAATATTCATGCTGATATAGCTTATCATCTTTGACACTCCTTGTGCCTTGCAGTTGCCTCTTGATATGGCATCCTTGATCCCAAGCCAAACAGATATTCTTTGTTCCTTGCACAAAGCTGTTTTTCAGCGCCTGCCAGCTCTGAAGTTCTGGTCCATCCCTTCAAGGCTTCTTAGCTCACTATTATACGAAACAGACATCCATCTTTCCATCATGGCTGCTTTACTTGCATTATATTTTCTCTTGCTGCAAGCTTCGATATGTCTCAACAACCTTGCGTTTCTGCGTATATACATTTGCTGATTCTCTTTTTACTTATCTTCTCAGTGTATATTTCTTCATATTTGCATACATGTTTCTCTTGTCACTTCAGTTACATCTTCATTCTTTTAAGTATTCCGTATATCGTTTCACTGCGTCCTAGTTTCTTCCCTTCATGACGGTTCTTTACTCTGGCCTGATTTAACTTATAGCTCTTTTAGGTTCAGTGGTGTATGCAGACATCCTTCCACCTCCTCATTGCGATGGTACATTCGAAACAGTTGGCTAAGTGCATAACTTCTTTCATATTTTAGGTGCAGTACTGGGATGATACTTGGTGGCCACTAGAGATGAAATATACATCTGCATCTCTACATACCGCCCTCTGGTTGAGTCCTCGTCTGCCTCCTCAATCTTACTCACCTTCCCTTCACACTGTGGTTACTTCACAATCCATATCTTTATCACCCCCCTGAGGTCATCTGCATTCTTTATGTGCTCATCCACACTCGGGATCATGTGGCAATACTCCCCAGTTGGTTGACCGTAAACCTAAGATCCTACATAGTTCTTATGATCCTTAGGGTACTAAAACTTTGTTTCTGGGGGTGCCAGAGGATTTCCTTTCACATGCTCATGGATGGTGCTCTTTGTCTGTATGTGCTTGCCAGTCTCAGCATTATCATTGTCCAATGATTATTCTTACAAGATAGAATCCTAGCAATACTAACACTAGTATTGCTCCAAGCAACTTGAAGGCATTTACCAACCAGGTTGGAAGCCACGAAAACGGGGACGAGAACCAGTAATCCTCTTCAGTATCATCTACTTCTTCTTCCATCTCTGTATGCAGGGTTGACAGCATAGTTATTGCCTCTGTCACGATTTCTTTTCCTCCATCCTGGGCAGATGTGTATGTGCAACAGTAAGGGCAGATCTTTGCACACACACCGCCTTCTAGTGCTGTAATCAAGTCCAACGCATACCTCTTCTGGAGGGTTATGACTCTGATAGCTCTCTATTCTTCTCTGATTGCATTAAATCCTTATTGTTTGTAACATCTCCCACTGTCATGATGCCTACCCCCGGGCTTCAGGACCAAGCCCATCAGCTCCGGGAGCAGGCATCCAGATACTTATTAAAACCCCAACAGCCCCGGCTGGGGGCTGTTTGGGTTCAGTCCTGGCGCCTTAGGCGCAAGGCTCATCATAAAAATCAGTCCTGGCGCCATAGGCGCCAGGCTCATAGACTTTACTTACCTGATGCAGACCATGCTGCAAGTGAGTCCAAGCCAACGTGAGGCATGGATGGGACTATTTTATTACAGGGACTATTTTTTACTCGGGTGTTGTTCTGGGGAACTTCTTAACTGGAACTACTTTGGAGGCTATTTAAACCACGCCCGAACAGCAGCACACGCTTCGTGTTATTCTGCATCCAGCAGCGTAACACTCACCGTGCCTGCAGTCAGCATCCAGTCTTCTGCCACACCCGCCTCGAATCTGGAGCTCCTAAAACAAAGAGGAAAGAAAAGGATAAGATTAGAAAACAAACTATTTTGAATTCCTCACCTGATTCCGGATCCAGCTCGCCTCCGCACCTGGAAAGAACATCATTTCAGTATGCGTCGCATCTCCAGCTGCAGCGCCGCGCCATACTCACCAGTCCTCGCAGCATCTTCCGATTCGGCGCTGCCTCCATCATTTCTTCGCCGAACTCCGGCACCTGGGGGACAAAAGAAAACAACAAAGTGAGCCGGGAAAACCAACAAATATAACTCTTATCACTATAGACTTACCTGATTTACCACTGGAGGCATTATTCTATAACTCTCCACATCTTCATGTGCTGCACCTGCAAAGAGAGAGAAAACAACACGTTAAACACGTGCAACATTTACCGGACAGCGTCGGGTAATACAGACTCTTACCTGAGCGCCACCAGCTACCACGAGAGCATCTTCTCACGAACTCAGCTGCAAGACAAGGAAGGAAGGTGGGAACAAGAGTGAACATCGGACATATTGAACTCTATGAACTTGATACTTACTGATCCTAGCCAGGAACCTCAGAGTCAATACTCTCCGGAACTCTCCCATGCCTTCAAACCAGTGAAGTAACTGGCATCAACGCGCCCCTGCAATCCATGCAGGATGGAGAGCTCATCTTTCAAGAGTATAAGGTGAGATTGCTGAAAGGGCCCTTCGGAGTGATAAGTGGGGAGGACTGTGGGGGGTGCCATCACTTGAATCCAGGGGTGGCTAAATCCATCCCTCCACTTGCAGGAGAATACTTCTATGGGTCAAGCAGACAAGATTCGGAGGGCCAGTCCAGTCAGTCATCTCTGCACTACGCATCACATTGGTGGAGACCGCAGCCGTCTGGGTCTGACCGACGCCCCTTTCGGAGCCAGGTGAGCGTAACAGAACGCAAAGCCTCTCTATAAATCCCCACCCGGGTGTTATGGAAACCTCGGAAACCGGCCAACTGGCCCAATTACTGGGGGAACCTAGGGCGGATGTGCACTCCGCTCGCCAAGAGACTAATGCCCTCAGGAGAGAACTGATTGTTTTGAAGGAGCGCATTGACGATCTGGCTAGGCAGCTGCTGCAAAACCAAGCAGGGCAAACACCTTTACCAGGACTCGGGGGGGAATCCAACTCCTGTTTCATCGAGCAATCCGATGCAAGTGGTTTTACCAGGGGCTATTCCTTGAGCTCCACCTGAACGTTTTGCTGGGGACCCAAAAAGGTTTGCCGTGTTTATGAACCAATGTCGCTTGCACTTTCTATGCAGACCTGGAGCTTTTCCGAATGACCAAGCCAAAGTAGCTTTTGTATAATCATACTTGAGTGGCAGTGCAGCTGATTGGTCGATTCCATTAGTCAATCAGGATGACCCTCTTCTTCAGGACTTTCAGGGTTTTCAAATGAGCATGGAAAGACTATTCGCTAGACATTCCCAAGGACAGGCCCTGGATAGCGAACTTTTATCCCTACGACAAGGTAACCAGGATCAGTTAACCTATATCGCAACCTTCAATAGGCTGGTGGTAGAAACCGGATGGCCAGAGGTAAAACGAATCACACTATTTCATCGTGGACTTCGGGGAGAACTTAAAGATGTTTTGGCCCAATTTGTGAACCCACCTCAGGATTGCGCAGAGTATATAGACTTAGTGGTCCAGTTAGACCATCGGCTTCCGAATAGAAAGGCTGACCGAGCTAAGTTCGAGAATCGGGTATTGGTTAAACCCAACGTCAACCCCAAAGGAACAGATGCAGCAGAACCTATGCAGATCGGGGGGCTTAAGGGACCCTTAACTCAAAAGGAAAGAGAAAGGAGACGGCAGATGCAATTGTGTCTACACTGTGGGGCCTCAGGACATTTTCTACTGGATTGACCTATAAAACCATCCAAGAAAATAGTCGGAGTCGCTGATAGAAATCAAACAGAACCTGATTCGGGAAATGACCACGCCCGACAAGCGTAGAGGTCTGCTTGCCGAGCTTGAAGAAGGACACTCAGAACTCTCATCTAATCATACCAATGGTCCTTATTGATCCAAGGCAGCCATCACGTATGCACACAGTAAGGGCATACATTGACAGCGGGGCCATAGGGAACTATATGGACCACAAATTGGCTTCTAGGATGAATCTACCTTTCTGCAAAATAACCTCTTCGGATGTCATCACCACAGTTGATGGAACTGAAATCGCCTCTGGGCCTGTAACTCATTCCACCACAGAGATGACACTGTTGGGCCAAGATGGGCATCGAGAGACTATTGTGTTTGATTTAATCAAAGCCCCACAGTTGTGAATAATACTGGGGATACCGTGGTTGGAAACACATAATCTTAGTATTGATTGGCGAGAGAAGAGAATAACCTTCCCGGATTGTGCACAGATCTGTTACCCAGAAAAAACCTTGAACAAAGGCCTGGCCACAGTTGCTAACCCAGTCGCGCATGTTACCTCAGGAATATCAAGAATTCCAAGATGTTTTTCAAAAAGAACAGGCAAACACCTTACCACCTCCCAGATCATACGATTGTCAAATCGACCTCATACCCGGTGCACAACCCCCATGCAGTAGGATCTACGCCCTTACGGAACCCGAAAACCTTCACCTACGACAATACTTGTACCAATACCTTGCTAATGGCTTTATTTGTCCATCCAAGTCCCCTGCATCCTCAGCTTTGTTCTTCGTGCCTAAAAAGGAAGGTGACCCCAGAACATGCATAGACTACCTCGCATTAAATCAGATTACGGTGAAGAACCGATACCCATTGCCTCTAATCCCCGAATTACTAGACCAAGTAAAGGATGCTTGCATCTACACTAAATTGGATCTCCGAGGGGCATATCATCTGGTACATGTAAAGAAAGGCGACGAATGGAAGACTGCCTTTCGCACCAAGTAAGGATTATTCGAATATCAGGTGATGCCCTTCGGGTTGTGCAATGCACCAGCAGCCTTCCAGTATTCTATGAACGATGTCCTTCGTGAACTCATTGACGTCTGTGTTGTTGTATACGTAGACGATATTCTAGTGTACTCCTCCTCAGAATCAGGCCATGTTAAGCACGTGCGTGCAGTCCTTGAGAAACTACACCAGCACAAGTTATATGCAAAATTGGAAAAATGTGTTTTTCATACTACGGAAGTTTAATTCCTTGGATTTATCCTGACTCCAAAAGGAGTCCGAATGGACTCTCGAAAGGTGGACGCAATTCTCAAGTGGCCATCACCCAGTTTAGTGAAAGGGGTACAACGTGAGTCCTGGATGAGACTATTTTATTACAGGGACTATTTTTTACACGGGCGTGGTTCTGGGGAACTTCTTACCTGGAACTACTTTGGAGGCTATTTAAACCACGCCCGAACAGCAGCACACGCTTCGCATTATTCTGCATCCAGCAGCATAACGCTCACCGTGCCTGCAGTCAGCATCCAGTCTTCTTCCGTGCCCGCCTCGAATCTGGAGCTCCTAAAACAAAGAGGAAAGAAAAGGATAAGGTTAGAAAACAAACTATTTTGAATTCCTCACCTGATTCCGGATCCAGCTCGCCTCCGGACCTGGAAAGAACATCATTTTAGTACGCGTCGCATCTCCAGCTGCAGCGCCGCGCCATACTCACCAGTCCTCGCAGCATCTTCCTATTCGGTGCTGCCTCCATCATTTCTTCGCCGAACTCCAGCACCTGGGGGACAAAAGAAAACAACAAGGTGAGCCGAGAAAACCAACAAATATAACTCTTATCACCATAGACTTACCTGATTTACCAACGGAGGCATTATTCTATAACTCTCCACATCTTCATGTGCCGCACCTGCAAAGAGAGAGAAAACAACACGTTAAACACGTGCAACATTTACCGGAAAGCGTCGGGTAATACAGACTCTTACCTGAGCGCCACTAGCTACCACGAGAGCATCTTCTCATGAACTCAGCTGCAAGACAAGGAAGGAAGGGGGGAACAAGAGTGAACATCAGACATATTGAACTCTATGAACTTGATGCTTACTGATCCTAGCCAGGAACCTCAGAGTCAATACTCTCCGGAACTCTCCCACGCCTTCAAACCAGTGAAGTAACTGGCATCAACGCGCCCCTGCAATCCATGCAGGATGGAGAGCTCATCTTTCAAGAGTATAAGGTGAGATTGCTGAAAGGGCACTTCGGAGTGATAAGTGGGGAGGACTGTGGGGGGTGCCATCACTTGAATCCACGGGTGGCTAAATCCATCTCTCCACTTGCAGGAGAATACTTCTACGGGTCAAGCAGACAAGATTTGGAGGGCCAGTCCAGTCAGTCATCTCTGCACTATGCATCACATTGGTGGAGATTGCAGCCGTCCGGGTCCGACCGACGCCCCTGTGGGAGCCAGGTGAGCGTAACACCCACATGGATATTTGTAACCACTTGGCATTCACTTCATTCTGAATTTCCTGCATGAATATTGTTGTAAATATCACTGCCGTTTTACTGAATAGTTTATGCTGAGCTGGAATATCATCATAGGCCACTATTGATTTTGCTGAGAGTTAGTTCTCCCTCTTCAGCCGAAGGAGGTTAAACAACCTCTTCTTTCTCTGGTGTGCATCCATCTTTGAAAAGTCTTCAATATAGAGATCACTTTGGGCAATCAGCAATGCAGTAACATGTTTGACCAATACAGAACATATTCCTACCCGATTTCTGGTCAGCTGCACATAGGCTTTGGTTCCACAGGCCCAGTAATGGTCCATTAGCACGGCACTTCCTGCATTCATTGCTGGTACATGAAGTATCTGCTTGAATTCTTTGTTTTCTCCAACTTTGGTGAGGCCTTTGTTTCTGAAGCATATTGTGGTATTCTTAATAGGCAATGTGGATACAGGTCCTGCTTCATTTTCAACCCAGGGTAGTAATTTCGAATACTTATTCCATGATTTCAGGCATTCATCATTCACTGCTTACACTATCTGTCATCAATAAGTGTGCACTGCATGCTAGCATTCTGTCTTCCAAATCTGTACTGGTTTCTACTCATCCATATACTAATAGCTGAGGTATTTCCCAACATCCTGGTAATCCTGGCATTTCCCATGCGTCTGCACAACCCAATCTCTTTTGTTCGACAATCCTTATCTGGTCTCCAATCATATCACTGAATGAGCATTCTGGTTTTCCAATCTGGGGCTTTTCCATTTTCTGTGTTTTTATGTATTCATCTTCATATGGGAATGTCTTTCTCAACCTCCATCGTAGGGTGGTCCTTCTTCCTTCAAATTGCCCTCTCATTTTGCAAGCTGCTAGATGGCTGAGACACCTTGTGTCATGTACAGGTATTTCTCTGGCAATAAATGTTCCGGATGTGGCATTAGGGATGAGAGAACACACATAGCAGCTCTCATTTGACGTTCCCCTTCCCAACTCCTTCATGTGCTGATACCACATATATTATTCTTTAAATGGACAGAATTATCAAGGTATGGATTTATATCCTCGTGATCTTCTCCAGCATCTCTCTTGAGTCGAACAATTTGCCAGGAAATATCAGGGAAAATATCACTTGTGTTTTTGTTAGAGACAAAAATTGATGTCTCATTGCCCAACACTTTGTCTGAATTTTTAATCATTGTATGAAAAAATGGCCTAATAATAAGGAGGAAAAGACACGTCATTGAACAGAATGAATTTACCAAAAGTATTCCAGAGAGACTCATCAATCTTCTTGCGGGCCATGTCACTTATCACTTGAAGAATTCCCATTTTTTAATTCAACATGTAATTTCTATAACCTTTAAAAAACATACTTTTTATAATACGAATTGTAAAATGATTGCAATGATAATCCTGAAAATAATGAAACTGTGTTTAGGATTTCCAAAGAATGTAACAGCATCAACGTTTCGTCTCACTAGAGCTAGGTAAGACCGAAGGATGTAGGTAAAAAGATCATACAGAAATGTGTGCAACGTTATTGTTATAGGTAACATAAAGTGTCACATGCTCTTTTTCTTTGTATTTGATAAATCCACATATTGGCCCTTATTCACAGAGTGTTTTCCAATGGAGTTCTGCCATTATAAAAAACTTCTGTGAATTAAGCCCATTGTCTCTTGTGCATATCTAGAATAGTTCTGGAACTGCTGCAAAAGTTCTTTGCTCTTTTCCTTTAAACCTGGGAATTCTTTTTAAATGGTAAAGTGTCTTTATTTTGGTAAGTCTTCATTTTGGCTCTTGGTAGCCGATCTCGTCATCATCGGTGGGGCTTCTTCTCTTGTTTCACTGTCAACGGGTGCCAGAAGGGTCAGGGTCTCTCTTTTACTGCAGTGGGAGTGACTCCCTTCACTAGGTACAGTCCTTCAAAGCCAGGTTTGTTCCAAGTGTGCACACAACTTCTTACAAGCACTTGGTCCCCTGGATGCAAACTAGGCTGTTTTAGCAAATCACTACCATCAACTGTTTGGCAGTCTTCATCAATCTTCCCTCGAATCTCTGATTTCTGATTTTTATCTGTTGGGAAATAAAAGACACACTAGCGGTCATATTAGTTAAATAATCTGTCTCCACATGTGGTGTTCTCCAGGACTCTACCCTCTCACCCTGGCTCTTCAATGTCTACTTGGCCCATTTGGCCCACCTGATCTCTACCTTCTTCCCTCTTCAGTGTTATGCGGATAACTCTGCTCTCCTTCCGGCTCCCCTCAGCCTCCTCTCCTCTCTTGCTCATTCCTGACTGTCCATCCACGATTCAGAATTGGTGCCCCTCCAATGATCTCTGCCTTAGTGCCAGTAAGACGGAGATCCTTCTCATTGGGACCCAAGTTCCTGCTTTCCTTCTCTTACTCTGGCTGACCACCTTGGGCCCTCATCCTTCGCCTTCCTGTGAGTCAAAAAACCTTGGTGTCATCTCTGACTCCACTCTCTCTTTTTTACCTCACATCTCAGACATCGCCAAGATGTCTCAGTACCAGCTGCACCTCCTGTAAGGGACTCTTCCCTTTCTCGTTTTCCCCCAGAAGCTCACTGTCTCCAGAGCCCTGGTTCTCGCTAGGCTGGACTACTGCAACAGCCTCTTTCGCAATATGCCTTCCTCTACTCTCCGCCCTCTGCAACTAATCTAAAACAGGACTGCGAGGGACCATATCGCTCCAGCCCTGAAAACTCTCCACTGCTCCTGGTGATGCAAGGATCAAGTTCAAGACCCTCTGCATCATCCACAAGGCTTTCTGGTGCCAGGGCCCTCACTAGATCCAAATCTCTCTTCCAAAATACCTTTCTTCTCGAGCCCTTCGCTCAGCTACCTTCAACTCCTTGAGTGTCAGATGCTTCTCCAGGCAGAGAGTGGGTTGTAGATCTCTCTCGTCTGCAGGTGCCACCCTCTGGAACGGCCTCCCTGCCACTCTCAAAATGTATCCGGATAACCTGACGTCCCGGAAACAGCTCAAGACTTTCCTTTTCTACTCTGCTTTCTCTCTCTCCCTCCCTTGCTGGCCTACCTATCAGCTGTGACAACTGGTTGCTTGGCTACCCTCAGAATCTCACTGGGTACCAGGCTCCTCCATAACCAGTCTCCCCTGCACTGCCTCCTGGCCTACCGAACTTTTAGGGGTCTGTAACCGTAACCCCTACAGTGTCCTGCCTCCTTGCACTTACCCAGAGCAACGCTGCCCTGGCCGCATTTACTCAGAGCAATGCTGACTTGATTGCACTTCCCCCCTCCCTCTCCCTGGCCGTGCACTTACTCAGAGCTATGCAGCCCGAATGCACACCCGCCCTTCGCTTCCCCTCACACTTGCATGATCTGAATGACACAAGGTCTAGTATGATCATTTGCCTTGTCCTCCCTCTGTCCTCCCTCCCTTGTCTTGTCATGCCTAGAAACACTTGTGTGAAGGCACGTTATAAATGACTTATCATATCATATCATATCGTGCATCCCGTCACCTAATGCTTTTGCTGCACTGTGGGCATCAGTTTCTCTTTGAAAGGAGGAGCAAGTGATAATATCATGCGGTGTCCACTCACCAACTCATGAGAAGTTAAGTGGTTATATGATCCAGGCTGATTTCTAAGTGCAAATAATGCAAGGGGTAGGCAATGAAGCCATCCCTTCTTCAAAGTTATCTTGATCTTTTCTATCCTTTCTTTAAGGAGTTCATTTAATCTCTTGCATATACCATTCACCTGTGGATGATAGGCAGATGAAAACCTGTGCTTTACACCTACAAATAGAGTGACCTGTTCAAAAAGCTAATTTAAAAAATGCGCCCCATTATCAGACTGCAGGACAATGCACACACCCCATCTAGGAAACACCTTGCATACGAGAAACTTGGCAGCACATGTGGTGTTGGCGTGTGTACATGGACCTGCCTCAATCCATGTGGAAAAGGGGCATACTACCAATAACATATACCTAAAACCATTGCATGTTTGCAAGGTATCCACATCATCTATATGTAGATGCTGAAAAGGACCATTAGGTCTGGGGATTGCTCCTCTCACTGTTCTCAAAGTGTGTGCCCTGCTGTGAATTTCTGGCACACAATGCAGTTCACAATAAACTGTACCACATGTGCTAATATATTTGGCGAGAAACAGTCTTCTGCAATTGTGGCAGCAAGACACTCTCTAGTTGTGTGCATGGGGTAGTGAAGGTGCTTCAGTGCCACCTTCAATCATGCTAGAGGCATAACTTGCTTTCCAGTGCTGTCCTGTCTCATTAAAGCCTCAGTGGGGGATAAAGAACACCCCTGTCTCTTCATAAGGCCTGATCTTTATGTGGTGCTAAACCTTGCAACTCAATTAACTGTACAATGGATAACATATTAAAACCTTCCTGAAAGATCATACATTGTCCTGACATTTACTTAACACCTTCTACTTCAAAATCAGAAATAGGTGCACCGGGAAAGGTGCAGGCACTGGGTAAACGCAATGACCTAAAGGAGAATTGCAGATTCCAGATATGTGAAGCACCAATTGAAACACTCAAGCACTTAGTGCTTGAATGCCCTCATTTCACGATGGCATGAACAAACCTTTTGCTCAAATTCACTAATATTAATTTTGAGGATTCTCTTGAATCCCTATGGGCTAGGATGATGGTAGGCAATTATAAGCCACTGATTTTCACTTTGGTACAGCTATTAAAAATCATAGAAGCTGAATTATTGTTGTGTTTGTAACTACCTGTGAGGGGGTAGAAGTGCCATATGGTGGTTCTGGTGTCACATGTATTCAAGCTTTTTGCAACTTGTGTGATGGGTTAGTAATATGATACTGTTTATGTGAATTAATGTGCTTACCGGTTTTAATGCAGAGAGTAGCTATCCAAGCGTACAGCAAAATGTATTTTGCTTTGTATCATCCAATGAAGCAGCACGTATGTATAGGTGATGATATGAAATTGATGTATTCATTGATAAGGAAATTAACATTCAGATTTTATTGACCACAAATGTAATTACATTTTTAAATGTTTTATATGCATGTAACTAAAATATATGCAAATTGTTTCTTGTTTTTGTAAAGGTTTATTTTAACCATAAACATTAATTTAAAAAAAATCAGAAATATTTGGGAAATATGCTGCCCTTTTGGCTTCAACCTCTGCGGCCTCGTTAATGTGAGAAATCATGTCTGCCCTTTTAGTATGGGCTGCACACTTCATCACAGCGATAGCCAATAGAAGCTTTAGTGCCTTGATAAGTTTATTCAATAGACACGCATGTTCCACTTTCCAACGTGACAATCCTGCTTGTATGGTTGATGTCACATAGGCAGAGAGAGAGTACACTGTCACTTCCTCATCCTCATTTTTCTGGAGTGCTGCGATAAGTGCCACTAATTCTGTAGCCTGTCATGACCGATGTGAAGGCAGTCTTGCACTTGTCACTACTTCAAATTCCCCACTCCTGTTTAGCTTCACTACTGCGGTTCCTGTACGGCTTTCTCCTGTCATTTGGTCAATTTTCAAAGAACCATCAACGAATAGGGCCCCCCCCCCCAAGAGCATTTTCTCTAACATGGGGAATATCATCATAGAATTCAGTATACATTGTGCAGTTATGTACATAGTCCTTTTTCCCCGCTGGTTCTGCCATAAATGTTGCTGGATTCACTACTCTACATCTAACAATTTTGATTGCTGAGTTTGAAATAATTACCTCATATCCTGATGCTTTTTGTGTAGTCAATGTACTTTTGGGCTTCTCTAAAATAGCAAATAAGGAATGCTCAACAAATAATGTCATTGAGCACCCTATGGTAATACTTGCAGCCTGTTCAATCGCGAAAGCAGCAGCAGCTAACGCTTGTTTGCAAGGATAATATCCTCTCATTACTAAAATCCCACTATAATACGCTACTGTTTTATGTCCATGTCCTAATGTTGTTTTCTGTGTGAGGACTGCTGTCATTACTTCTCCATTTCAGTGTGAGTATAGATCAAACTCTTCATTACAGTCTAGAATTCCTAACAAAGGAGCTGTACACCCTTTTTAATTCTTCAAATCCTTCAGTCATCTCATCTGTCCATGTTATCTTACTTTTGCCTATCTTTGCTTCCTTAAGTCCTTTTAAAAGTGGTTGGATATATGTACTGTAATCAAAAACCCAGGCCCTGCAATAATTACATAGGCCTAAAAATGGTTGCATTTCCTTTACTCTCTGTGGTGTTGGAGTTTTCCTGATTGCTTCTGCTCTCTTAGGTGTCACTTTTCTTCCTTCTTGAGAGATTATCTGTCCTATCTACAGGACCTCTTCCTGGCAATATTGCAATTTCTCTTTGTCTACTGTATATCCGTTCTCTGCCAATATGGTCATTAGTTGAACAGAGTCGTTTCTGCACGTTTCTTCTGTCTCACAGCACACTAATATATCATCTACATACTATAATTATTGTGCTCTCGAGTTGTACGTTCCCCAGGTCCATCTGGAGGACACTATTAAAGATCGAGGGGGGACTCACAGTACCCCTGAGGCAATATCATGTGTTTCAAGGGATGATTTCTATACAAAAATGAGGTCAAATCCGGTGAGTCCTCATGAATGAAAATTGAGAAAAAGGCATTTTTTCTAATCTATTACTGTAGAATTCTTGGCCTTGGATGGGATGTTGCATAATATTGTAGCTGGGTTCGCAACCAGGGGAAACTCTGCTTCGGCTATATTGTTTAGGGGATGGAGATCCTGAATGAATCTCCACAACCCCCTGTTGATTTCTTCACTGTGTACACAGCCATGTTAAATGGGGGTTCTGATGGTACCAATATTCCCTACTGTACTAAAGCAGAAATGGTTTCAAATATACCTTCATCTACTTTTCTGGACATGGAGAACTCGTGGCAGAATTGCTTCTGGCTTGAGCTTAATTTTAATTGCTCCTGCTCCACTCAATAGGCTCACGTCATATGGACTGCTGGTCCACAAGATGCTTGGCACCTTTTCTAAATATTACTGGAAAAATGATGGATTTTTACCAGTACCAGTGCCATTCAATCTGGTATTTCTGTATTCTTGTTGTGACTTGAGTGTCGTGTAGGCAGAAGAGGCCTCCGTCCCCAAATGCCGCACAGAGAGAACTTAAAGCCACTCTCTGTGCAGCCGTTGAGGCCACAGGCGAAGATGTTCAAGTCCGGGACCGCGAACCTCTGGGACCCCACACTGCTGCAAGAAAATGCGGATTAAGTACCAAGCAAGAAACAGTAACCACAGTGTTTAAGAAAAACGGAAAGGTCTTACCAATCAGGGTCAAGGAAGAGGTAGTGAACCTAGTGGAGAGGTCCGGGACCCACGTGGACAGAGGTACCCCAAGAGGAGTAATTCTCAGTAGTTCACCTGTTAGCAGGAGCTGTGGAGCTGTGAGGCAAGAAGTCCAAAGAGCCAAGGTACAAGAGGGTGATCCAGGAGGCAGTCCAAAAACAGTCCGTGGTCGAGAGCCGTGTATCACTGTGTAAACGAATCCAAAGGGGCAAATCCAAGAAGAGTCCAGTAAAGCAAGCCAGGTCGTTTCCGTGAGTGATCCAAAGGTGATTCAAGGTTCGTAACGCCAGACAGAATGCAGAGCACAGCTGTGAAGCAACGAGTACCCGGGTTTCCGAGTTTAAGTACTCGCACTTCTGGTCACGTGATGCGCGGCTGGGTCACGTGATCGGGCAAGAGCATCACGTGACCTTACAGTCCCGCGACACGGAAGTTCAGGGCTAGCCCTTCGCGATCCTAGGCGCCAAGGCAATTGCCAATGTAGGAACGGCCGTAACTTGACAGCCGTCCTGTTACGGACCAGGCGCGGGTGCGCTCGCAAGACGTGCGAGAGTCCACGTGAGTCCCGGGGAAGGGGGGAAGAGAGGGAAGGGCGAGACGGGGGATGGGGGAGTGCCTTGGGGACCACATGATGAGGGATCGTGACAGAACCCCCCCAAGGGCCCACGACCCCGTGGGCAGGAAGGGTGATCCCGGTGGAAGCGAGCCACCAACCGGGGAGCGTGGACATCAATAGCAGGAACCCAAGAGCGCTCCTCCGGGCCATAACCGACCCAATCAATCAGGTATTGCAAGCGCCCCCTGCAGACCCGGGAGCCCAGGATGGAGGACACCTCATACACGTCTGGGGATGCCAAGGACCCCGGGGCAGCAGAGGCGCGCAAGCGGGAAGGGGCCGGACACGGCTTGAGAAGGGAGACATGAAACACAGGGTGAACCCTCCAAGAACCCGGGAGAACCAGGCGGTACGTGACAGGATTGATAACCCGGGAGACCACATAGGGACCCACAAAACGGGGCAACAGTTTCCTGCAACCCACTAACCTCAAGTGACGGGTACAAAGCCACACCCGGGAACCCACCGAGAAAGTCGGAGCCAACAGCCGCTTCTTATCAGCCTGGACCTTCATGGGTGACTGGGCCTCACAGAGATGTAATGCTGTCTGGGCGTGGATAGAGGACAGATCCCTAAGACAGGCACTAGCGGCCGGATTAGTGGAGGCCGCAAGGTCAGGGACCAGTAGCGTGCGGGGATGTTGGCCATAGAGTACATAGAAGGGGGAAAACCCAGTGGATGCATGAACCGCATTGTTGTAAGCAAATTCAGCGTGTCGGAGAGCACGCAACCAAGAACACTGCTGTTGCAGGATCAAACAGCGGAGATATTGCTCCATCGTTTGATTCGTCCTTTCGGTCTGACCATCCGTCTCCGGGTGGTAGGCTGAAGAGAACCGGACATCAATACCCATCAATCTGGTCAGAGCGCGCCAGAAGCGAGAAGTGAATTGAGAACCCCGATCTGAGATAAGAACAGAGGGCAACCCAAAGAAACAAAAGACATTATCAAAGAACAGGGTGGCCAGGACGGAAGCAGAGGGGATACGCTTACAGGGGATGAAGCGTGCCATTTTTGAGAAGGAATCTACCACCACCCAAATAGTGTCGTAACCCTGTACCCGAGGAAGTTCTGTAACAAAATCCATGGTTACTGTATGCCATGGTTTCGGGGGTACTGGTAAAGGGAGAAGCAGGCCTAATGGACGTCCCCTACGGGTTTTGCATTGTGTACATATGGTGCATGTATTGACCTAGCAATCCACGTCCCTCTTCATGCCCGGCCACCAACACCAGCGCTTCAGGAGGGATAACGTACGGCGTTGGCCAGGATGACCATTCACAGGGGCATCGTGCGACCATTCCATGGCCATATTGCGTGTATCGGCAGTGGGCAAGAATAGGCGATTCAGCACAAACGGGAGACCATCCTGGAATACCGGATCCCACTCTGATAGTTGGTCGGGATGCAAGGACACCCACTTGCGTACCGCGTCCACTAAGGGCACTGAGGGGGTACATAGACAAATAACCTTAGTGTCGTCTAGCATTGTGTCAGGGAATACCGGCAGAGAAACCCCCCCGGGAGAGCGGGACAACGCATCGGCTTTGCCGTGTGCGGAACCAGCCCGATGTCGGATTTGGAAGTCGAATGCTGCGAAGAAAAGGTGCCTCCTCACCTGTCGGCTGTTAAGACATTTCAGGGACGCCAAATCCTGCAGATTTTGGTGATCAGTGAACACCGTGACTCGATGCTTGGCGCCCAAGAGGTGGTGTCGCCACACGCGGAATGCGTCCATAACCGCTAATAACTCCTTCTCGGTCACGGTGTAGTGTGACTCGGGGGTGGTAAATTTGCGGGAATGAAATGCAACCGGGTGCAGACGACCCGTGGCCTGACAAGCTTGGGACAAGACGGCACCAAGAGCGAAGGAGGAGGCGTCAGCTTCCACGATAAAAGGGAGTTCTAAGTCGGGATGCTGAAGGACAGGGGCTGTGGTGAAAGCAGTCTTCAGCGAATCAAAGGCCTTCTGTTGTGTATCAGACCAAAGAAAGGGAACTTTAGGACTGGTTAATGCGGTGAGGGGAGACACGATAGAAGAGAAACCAGAGATGAATCTCCTGTAGAAATTCGCAAAACCCAAAAAGGACTGAAGAGCTTTCAGGTTCGTAGGAATAGGCCAATCCAAAACCGCTTTAACTTTGGAGTGGTTCATGGACAACCCCCCGGGAGTGATACAGAACCCGAGGAAATCAACGTTATCAACATGGAACAGGCACTTTTCCGGTTTGGCATATAGCGAGTGTTTGTGTAAGCGTGATAATATCTCACGAACGTGTCGCACATGCTCTTCCAGAGACTGAGAAAAGATCAAGATGTCGTCGAGGTAAACCACGACGTAGACATCTAAGATATCACTCAGGATGTCATTCATAAACCTCTGGAAGGTCGCCGGGGCATTACACAACCCAAAAGGCATGACAGTATATTCATATAAACCGTACCGGGTACAGAAAGCGGTTTTCCATTCGTCCCCGGAACGGACGCGGACCAGGTTGTAGGCTCCGCGGATGTCCAGTTTGGTGAGAATGGTAGCGTGTGTGAGTCGGTCCAGCAAGGGCGTGATGAGGGGAATAGAGTACCGATCCTTCCTCGTGATGGCATTCAGGCGTCTATAATCAACACATGGGCGTAGATCGCCTTCCTTTTTCGGCACAAAAAAGATAGGGCTTGCTGCAGGCGAGGTGGATGGTCGTATGTGCCCTAGGCTCAAGGCCTTCCTAATGTACTCCTTGAGAGTCGTTTCCTCGGATGGCGAGAGGGAATAGATCCGCCCTGTGGGAATCACTGTGTCAGGGAGTAGATCGATGGGGCAATCGTACGGACGATGTGGAGGCAGTGTTTCAGAGGAACCACGATCAAACACAGTTGCAAAATCTTGGTATACCTGGGGAACGTCTTGCACCACTAACCCAACTACGTGTTCTGATGGTATTTCTTGCGGGTCCTGCACTGTAAGACGAGCTATAGCCTGGGCAGGATTGTCGCTGGGTGCGTCTGTGGGAAGACAGAAGTGTTGGCAGACGTCCGACTCAAAGTGAACCAAACCCGATTTCCAATCAATGAGGGGGTTATGTTCCTGACGCCAAGGGATCCCCAGAATGAGCCCAAACTGTGGCATGGTGATAAGATCAAAACTTATGGTCTCCCTGTGTCTGGATTGTATGGTCAATAGCAAAGGGGCTGTTTGTTGTTTTACTGGGCCCGAAATCAAAGAAGAGCCATCTCCAGCCTGTACCGGTTCAGGCCTGGTCTTGGTCAAGAGGGGCAGGTTTAACAAACGGGCCAAGGAAATGTCGATAAAGTTACCCGTTGCCCCTGAGTCGATTATCAGAGTAACAGGATGCGAAATGGACGCTGTGGGCTGTAGAGTGGCTTGTACATGAATGGGCCGGATACGCCCGAAAGAGGGTGTTGGGTTCGGGGTGTACGTGGTATAGCTCGATCCCGTCCCCGGTACTATGATCGAGCTATCTGAAAACCCTGTGGCTTGTGTTTGGGACGGCGTGGGCATTCCTTAACAAAGTGACCTAAGGTGCCACAGTAGTAGCAAGCGTTATCTACCCTCCTACGTTCCCTTTCTAGAGGAGATATCGGGCTCCTGACGCCCCCGATCTGCATGGGTTCTTGGGAGGAGTCAGAGGAAGGAACTGCCGTGTGAGATGTGGAGGACTGAGCGAAACCTGCTTCCGCTCTTCTTTCGGACCTACGTGCGTCCACCTGGAGTGACAAGTCAACCAGATCCTGGAATGCAGTGGGTAATGAGGGTACTACTGATAAGGCGTCCTTCATGGGATTACTGAGACCCCTATAGAAGACTACAGCTTTCTTGACCTCGGGCCAAGAAGTTTCAGCGGAGAGCTGGTTAAAACGGGTTATGTATTCAATGAGGGAACCCCTACCCTGGCACAAATCCAGAAGTTCCAGATCTCGAGACTGGACCTTGTGTCTAGTATCAAAAACCCTGGACATCTCGGTGACGAGGAGATCGAAGTCATATAAGGCCGGGTTGTCGTTCTCCAACAAGGGGTTGGCCCATGCAGCGGCTATCCCAGCCAAATGAGAAAGGGTGAATGCTGCTTTCGTGGTGGAATCTGGGAAAGCCTGAGGTCGGCACAGGAAATGCAACTTGCATTGGTTTAGGAAGGTCCTGAATTTCTTGGGATCCCCATGGTATCTCTCAGGGGCCGCCAATGGGAAAGGAGTAGGTAGTACCACGGGAACGGGATTCTGAGGTGGGAGAATCGGAGGTGGAACGGGTTGGTAAACAGAGGGTGTGTCTCCGAATTCTGCATCTGGGGGTAAAGGGTGTCTGACACTTTGTATGTTGTCGAGACGTTGATGAATAGCCGTGTTGGCCGCTGCCATATCGGCTCGTAGCACTGTAATGGCTTGGACTATAGCAGTCATGGGGTCTTCAGCGTTCCCCTCCATTGCCTACACGACAACAGGCTTCACAGTCTGTTGTGACTTGAGTGTCGTGTAGGCAGAAGAGGCCTCCGTCCCCAAATGCCGCACAGAGAGAACTTAAAGCCACTCTCTGTGCAGCCGTTGAGGCCACAGGCGAAGATGTTCAAGTCCGGGACCGCGAACCTCTGGGACCCCACACTGCTGCAAGAAAATGCGGATTAAGTACCAAGCAAGAGACAGTAACCACAGTGTTTAAGAAAAACGGAAAGGTCTTACCAATCAGGGTCAAGGAAGAGGTAGTGAACCTAGTGGAGAGGTCCGGGACCCACGTGGACGGAGGTACCCCAAGAGGAGTAATTCTCAGTAGTTCACCTGTTAGCAGGAGCTATGGAGCTGTGAGGCAAGAAGTCCAAAGAGCCAAGGTACAAGAGGGTGATCCAGGAGGCAGTCCAAAAACAGTCCGTGGTCGAGAGCCGTGTATCACTGTGTAAACGAATCCAAAGGGGCAAATCCAAGAAGAGTCCAGTAAAGCAAGCCAGGTCGTTTCCGTGAGTGATCCAAAGGTGATTCAAGGTTCGTAACGCCAGACAGAATGCAGAGCACAGCTGTGAAGCAACGAGTACCCGGGTTTCCGAGTTTAAGTACTCGCACTTCTGGTCACGTGATGCGCGGCTGGGTCACGTGATCGGGCAAGAGCATCACGTGACCTTACAGTCCCGCGACACGGAAGTTCAGGGCTAGCCCTTCGCGATCCTAGGCGCCAAGGCAATTGCCAATGTAGGAACGGCCGTAACTTGACAGCCGTCCTGTTACGGACCAGGCGCGGGTGCGCTCGCAAGACGTGCGAGAGTCCACGTGAGTCCCGGGGAAGGGGGGAAGAGAGGGAAGGGCGAGACGGGGGATGGGGGAGTGCCTTGGGGACCACATGATGAGGGATCGTGACAATTCTCTACTTTAATCCAATAAGTGAGACTTATGAAAAATACTAATTCATCATCTGAATAATCATTTCTAAACAACTCTTCACCTATCAAATATGTTAGTCTGTATCATTCACCAAGAGCTATTACTGCTCTCCAACCTCTTCCCTCATCATCTGTCCCATGGACAACCATCCTTTCCTCTCTTACCACTGCTGGATCCAACTAAAGGGATAACCTGCCCTTCTTCATCATCCATATGTATTTCTGGCCTCAACAATACATCTTCAGGTATTCTCAACACTTTACCTATCAGTGCAGGAAGCCATGCCAACAAGATATTCAATACATGCACAAATACTTCTGGATCTAAAAGGACACCTCGTAATGCCTTCTGGCCTGTAAATGCTAATATGAACTCTCTTACATTCATATAATGTATTCCTGGAGTGGAACACACTATCGCTTTGTCAGTAAAATATAGTGTCATTTTTTATTTTGTCATCAAGTCACATCCTAATATATTAACTGGTGTCTGCTGAGTATACAATAGTGACATAGATATGTCATGTTCCCCTACAGAGATTGGTAATTTGTCAGTGAAATTTGTTTGTAAGCTCATAGCCCCAGAGAATCCCTGGACATTCATGGCATTGCCAGACATCGGATACTTCCCCTCTCGAACACAGGAACAGGTCGCTCCAGTGTCTACAAGAAATGAAAATGTCTTGCCTCCTCTCCGTACCCTGACCCTTATAGTACTGAAAACATCAGGTTGCTCTGTGGGCTGTCCTGTTGTGGATATAAATTCATCCCAGTACCGGTGAAAGGAATTCCTCCTACCACGGTCACACTCCCTGGATGTGGATGCTTGTGGGGCACCTGTATTCACATTCCATTGTGGCACTATTGCTTGTTGTGCCTGTGCTTGCTGGGTTTGTACTTGCTGTGTTTGCATAGGCACTTGCTGTGGTTGCCCTTGTGGCGACTGTGCTTGAAATGGAACTTGCTATGCTTGCTATATTTGCAGCGCCTGTGTCTGATTCTGAGTGTGATCTTGGGCATAATATTCTTGTGGCTCTGTATTGTACTGTGGAGAATAACCCATCCCCCCTCTTGGAGCTTGACAATCCTGCTGCATGCCCCATCTGCTTCTACACGTACGTGCCATGTGTCCCATCCTCCCACAGTTCCAGCATTGCTACAGCTGTGCTCCATTAAATCCTCCACCTTCTTGATGGTTTTGAATTCCACGTCGTCCTCCTCTAGGTCCATTCCTTCTATCTTGTGCCCACAAATTATACCTACTTTGATCTATAGGATACCCTATATTGCTTGGCTGTGTTGTCTGTACCTCACTTGTTGCCACACCTTCACCACTTGTCAACACTGCTCCTTCTGTGTCACATTTTGACAATTATTTCTGAACCAACTTTGCCTCCTCCTGCTTTCTGCTCTGTGCTTTCTTCTTATTCATTTCTTGTAACAATCGACCATGATGTACAATAGTCAACTTTATTTCTGGCTATGGCTTTGCTTCCATTACTACCTGTTTCTTCATTTGCCAATGCACTGGCTTGGGTAGTCCCTGATATAAAATATGATAGAATAATGCTACAGTTTTATTCCAATGTTATCTTGTCTCAAGACGCCAATGTTCTTGAATCTCTTGAATAAAGGCAGCAGGATCTTCATCCTCACCTATTTTTCTTGTCATAATCGCACCCATATCTGATGTGTCAGGATACTGTACTCTGAGCGCCCTCCAGACGTCTTCTCTGCAATTAATAAATGGTGCTCCATCGTGTGTCATGTTTTGTGGTGTGACACAATGTAATGCTATTAAAAAATGTAATATCTTTGACTAAGAAATATGGAGTCTATATGAAATGCATTCTGGGTGTAGTGGACATTTTTCTCATGCCTCAGTGAAGGCTACATTTTAATGTGAGCTCTGAATACTGTCTGCATTTTTGAACCATGAGAAAAACATCTTGTTTTTCCCTTTGCTACTTTGCCATGTTCAAGGTCTGTTTTGAATTACTGTCTGATAACGTTGCAGGTGCCGAAAACAAGCTCTTTCATGCTCCCATGAGAAAAAGAATGTGTTTACCCCTTGTAGTGTTCCATGTGACATTTCACTGAATGCTAGTGAATGCCAGCAACAGGTGAACTTTCTAGAAAATGCCATTACACATTTGTGTCTTTCCCGGGTCTTTGGCGAGATGTAGTGGCTTGCATCTGTGCCAATGGTGAAGCACACCATCTAATTTGATTTGATATTTTTTGTTGTATTATTCATTAATAAACTGCCATAAAGAGCCAGTTTTACAATTCAGCCGAGAGTGTGTGCAAATTCTTGCGTTTCAAGTGTACAATGCTTCCCTATTTTCTGTATTGGGGAGAAAACTAAGTAATATATCTTTGCACAAGCAAAACACACTTGCATACCCTGCTTGTCTCCAAATGTCGCCAGCTCCCTCGCCTACAAGGACTGCTAATTGGCCTTTGATGCCACCCACTGCTAACGTCATTCCCGTTGTCATTCTTTCTAGCTTCCCGCACCTGCAGTCAAACTAGGTAATTTACATTTGAAATTATCTTTATCCATTTGTGGCCACAGAATATATTGTGGTTGTCCTCCCCCTTTCTCTAATAATCGTAATTGTGTAAATCCTGTTCCACAATCGTACCCACCTACACTTCTCATTTTCCAGGTGGGGCTTGTTTCACCCATTCGTCTCCGTCCTGGCAATGACCTTAATCTGCTTAGATACGGCAGGGATGTATCACCTACACTGCGTGACCGTGCTGGTGGTCGTTCAGTATATGGTGTTGGTTCTGGTGTTTTTTCTTTGGGATTTTCTAAATCTGACCATTATACCCCCCTTTCTATACTTGGGTCTATCAAAAAACCAAACGCGCCATCTCTTTGCACTCTTTCATGTTCCTCCATTTCTTCATCTTATGTCATTATACCGCAGCTTGTATGGATGTCATCCATTTCCTCATCATCAAGATCTAGTCTGCTTAAGCACAGCGTTCTATGCTCGTTCATTATTACATCATCCAATCTTCCTTCTGCTTCTTTTGGTGGAGATCCTGTGATGCTCCCTTTGGTTTTATAACCATCTTTATCCCTCATTTGTCTATATAAATCCCCAATCCTTTTCCCTATGTCTTAACCTCTGGCATTGCTCTAGGCAACCTTGCACACCCTGTTCTTTGCCTGCCAAGCCAATACAGTGCAGAAAACACCATATGCAAATCAGGCTTGGTCTCACCCCAAAGGAGGCAGTCCAACCTGAACTGCTAGGCCACATCCCTTCTGCACGAGACCACAAGCATCCCCAGACATGTTTCAGCCTTGTTGGGCGTCATCAGTGAGGAGTAGCTTGGGTCTTTAGGCCCAGCAGGTACGGTACCCAAGTTTGGGAATACCCGTACCACTCAGGGTGACAAAGCAAAAAGCAAGAGGTGATGGCTGGAAGGTTTTGAATGAATCTTAACCTCTGGCATTGCTCCCGGAAACCCTCATAGACCATTGTTCTTTGCCTGCCAAGCCATTACAGAAGGGAAAAGATCATATGCAAATCAGGCTTGGTCCCACCGCAAAAGGGGCAGTCAAGCCCGAACTGCTAGACCACATCCCTTCTGCATGAGACCACAAGCATCCCCAGACATGTTTCAGCCTGCGGGGCTTTTGTGACCCTCTCTCTTCTTCCCATCATTCTCATGCTTTGATTGGCACTATGCATCTATTAACCAAGTGATCTTTTTCATCATCCCTTTGTCCCCTACTCCTTCTAATTTCTTCTTCCTTCTTCTCATCTCCCTTTTCTCTTCTTCGTCTCGCCTTCTTTGCAACCCACGTTCTTTCAATCTCTGTGTTTCTATTTCATCCAGTTATTTCTCCTCTAATCTCTTTTAGTTCCTCATTCTTTCTTCCTTTTGCTTCCTCTCTCTCTCCTTCTCCTCTTTGTATGTGCTCTCTCATTCCTTTACTTTCTTGTCCTGTTCCTCTCTTTCTTCTCTTTCTCTAATGACATTGATGCCCTTTCTGTCTAACTTGAGTAATACCTGCCCTCCTATCCACTCGTTCTGCACCACTGTTACTTCCTTGGCTTTGTCCTTCCCTTCTTTCTGTCTCTTAGCTTCTTCCTCTATCTCTATCTGGATGTTCCTTCTATCATCATGCTCTTTATATTCATTGAGTGTTGACATATATTTACGTTCTTTAATCTTGCTTTCTTCCATGTTGCCCTCACTGTTATAAGCGGGGGGCTTGTATGTCATATTAACATACGCCGCCGCTGTCTTTAACTCCTTTCAAGGATAGAATCCATGTTTCTCAGTCTCTGTACTCTTGTTTTCAGAAGGAGAAAGTGGAGCTGAGGGTGTTTCGTCCTCCCCTTTATGCTGATTAAGGATCCACTCCTTTTCGAGTGGGTCTTCCTTCTTATTCTGATACATTTTCCATAACTCTAAAATGGCTAACCTTTTCTGTAACTGATTCCCTGTATATGCAGCATGAAAGTATGTTGTCATGTGTTGCAATGCAGGTCTTGATAATGAGCCTTCTTGAGGCCAAGGCATATACATTTTGTCAGCCGTGCCTTTTACCCATTCAGAATGGTCCTTCCTAATCTGGTGTGTGTATATCGGTAATGTCTTACACAGGTGTAGCAGGGATGTGTCCACCATGATGACAAGTCGTTTTTGGCTATCGATACTCACCAGACATTTTATTCTTGTATTACTTTAATCAAATACAGCAAAATAATCAATTTGGGCACGCACCATCAATCACTGCCCAATTTTTAATCAATTTTTAAAAAATGATGTTCTCTTTATTCTTTTGTTTATAGTCCTATCAAATCTTGCTGTCCTGCTTTGTTGTTATTAACACTCTAAGAATCTTCTTTTATTTATTATTTTCTCTCAACTTTGTTCCCTCTCTGATGTCAATCATTTGATTATAGAGTCTGATAACCGACTACATCATTACAATCGTTTAGATTAAACATGCCTCCTAGATTAAACACGATGAAGGTTTTACGCTGACATATTTATTTATTTTTATTTTCTGCGATCTCCTTACTTTACTTTGTCTAGTAAATGTATCTCATCTCAAGTTCACCCCATTTTGGAGTTTGATACGCATGCTTCATCTTGACCTTGCCTCAGGAATCCCTAAAAAATACCTCACTTGGAGTTTAATGCGTGTCCTTCCACCTCCTTGGAACCAGGAATTGAGGTATGTCTCTCTTTCTTAAGCCCAAACCCTGTTTCTATATTTATGTTTACAATACAATACCTTTCCTTTATTTGCCACTCTCGATTGCTCTACTTACATTCCCTGCTCAGCTCGAGTCCATCGGTATCGACTCTTCCCCAATCGACAACTTCGCCTTCTGTCCGCAAGGTGCCTACAGGGACCGGACAGGAATTTCATCAAAGGGGCACCTGTCGACTGACTCTTTTTCACACATGTATTTTTTTCTCCGTTCTCCACAGGAAACTCTGCGATCGTCTGGCTAATGGTAGAAGATGTCAAAAATCAGAGAGATTGGATCTGGGCCCAGGAGACTGGATCAGAACTATCCGCACTGCTACCAAAATGTGCAGTCGCACCTGGAGCATTGTAAGTGCCAGATGGAATGACCAATAAATGATCTCATACCCAGAAAAATTGACAGACTCGAAGAATATGGCAAAATACTATTTTATTATCAGATCAAATAAAGCATGGAAACCTGGTGAACAAACATATTGCAGCTCAAAGGAGGGATTGGTTTAGGGAATATATATATATATATATATATATATATATATATATATATATATATGATAAAAAAAATGTGATAAAAAAAGAGGAGAGGGGCGCACTCCAGTTCCCTGCACAGTAAACCTTCTCAGCTGCAGGTGTTCTCCTCCGACCGGTTTCTGTGCCAATACACGTCATCAGGGAGGCTGTCTTAACTTGCAGCTCACAGCAAGTGCAGGTGTTAACACTTAGTGATGATTCTGCTGCAAGGACTTCTGGTAGCTGTAGTCATCAGGTTTGCAAGGAACAAACTCACACCCAATCCCATAAATGGGGAAAGGGGGGGAGTAGCCTACAGTGAGGCACTCCAAAGTTGGGCATATGTTACCCCGGTGCAGCACCATATAAGATTTCTGAAGATTCCACCCTTCAGAAAACTTGCAAATGTGATAAAAAAAGAGGAGAGGGGCGCACTCCAGTTCCCTGCACAGTAAACCTTCTCAGCTGCAGGTGTTCTCCTCCGACCGGTTTCTGTGCCAATACACGTCATCAGGGAGGCTGTCTTAACTTGCAGCTCACAGCAAGTGCAGGTGTTAACACTTAGTGATGATTCTGCTGCAAGGACTTCTGGTAGCTGTAGTTATCAGGTTTGCAAGGAACAAACTCACACCCAATCCCATAAATGGGGAAAGGGGTGGAGTAGCCTACAGTGAGGCACTCTAAAGTTGGGCATATGTTACCCCGGTGCAGCACCCTATAAGATTTCTGAAGATTCCACCCTTCAGAAAACTTGCAAATGTGATAAAAAAAGAGGAGAGGGGCGCACTCCAGTTCCCTGCACAGTAAACCTTCTCAGCTGCAGGTGTTCTCCTCCGACCGGTTTCTGTGCCAATACACGTCATCAGGGAGGCTGTCTTAACTTGCAGCTCACAGCAAGTGCAGGTGTTAACACTTAGTGATGATTCTGCTGCAAGGACCTCTGGTAGCTGTAGTCATCAGGTTTGCAAGGAACAAACTCACACCCAATCCCATAAATGGGGAAAGGGGGGGAGTAGCCTACAGTGAGGCATTCCAAAGTTGGGTATATGTTACCCCGGTGCAGCACCCTATAAGATTTCTGAAGATTCCACCCTTCAGAAAACTTGCAAATGTGATAAAAAAAGAGGAGAGGGGCGCACTCCAGTTCCCTGCACAGTAAACCTTCTCAGCTGCAGGTGTTCTCCTCCGACCGGTTTCTGTGCCAATACACGTCATCAGGGAGGCTGTCTTAACTTGCAGCTCACAGCACATATGCCCAACTTTGGAGTGCCTCACTGTAGGCTACTCCCCCCCTTTCCCCATTTATGGGATTGGGTGTGAGTTTGTTCCTTGCAAACCTGATGACTACAGCTACCAGAAGTCCTTGCAGCAGAATCATCACTAAGTGTTAACACCTGCACTTGCTGTGAGCTGCAAGTTAAGACAGCCTCCCTGATGACGTCATTGGCACAGAAACCGGTCGGAGGAGAACACCTGCAGCTGAGAAGGTTTACTGTGCAGGGAACTGGAGTGCGCCCCTCTCCTATTTTTTATCATATATATATATATATATATATATATATATATATATATATATATATATATATATATATATATTTTATTTAGGTGTTAGTAACATAATTGGCTGCTCCCTATCAGGTAGGCGTAGGCGTGCCCTGAATTACCTCTTACTACTTACGATAGAGATAAATAGCAGAAGAACAGCAGCGGATTGGCTTCAGCAACAATGTATAACACACTGCTACATAAGCCCTCATAGTTGGCTGCCATTATCTCCCATCCTTGGACATTCGGCTCGTTAGGAACACTTAAGCAAAATGAAACCCAAGTGCAAGCAACAACATCAGACCACTGCCCTCTTTGGTCAATTAGCCTACCATCTCTCATCAGTTAAGCCCTAAGCCAAGGCATCTCCTCTGTAGTTGACCTTGCTGACTGTTCTCTTCCTTAGAGCTTAAGGAACAGGACTTGTTTTCGAGTCTTGTTTCCCGTGTGAGGAGACGACGATTTTGTCCATTTCAACCTTTTATTTAGTGCTATTTATTTCAATTAAGCTAGGTGCTATTGCTCCTCTTGGCCTCAGGAGACATGGTTGCTCTGTGTTGCACATGCTTTCTGCATCTTTAATTGTGCAATACTTGGCACTTGCAATTTGTTTTCTCCTTTCCTTAATCTAAAAGAAATATTCATGCGTATGTAGCTTATCATCTTTGACTCCCCTTATGCCTTGCAGTTGCCTCTTGTGGAATCCTTCAGCCCAAGCCAAACAGATATTCTTAGTTCCTCGCACAAAGCTGTTTTCCAGCACCTGTCAGCTCTGCAGTTCTGGTCTCTCCCTTCAAGACTTCGTAGCTCACTATTATACGAAACCGACATCCATCTTTCCATCATGGCTGCTTTACTTGCGTTATATTGTCTCCTGCAACGAGCTTCTATATGTCTCATCTAGCTTGCGTTTCTGCATATATACATTCACTGATTCTCTTCTTACTTATCTTCCTAGTGGATATGATTTCATCATATTTGCATACGTTTCTCTTGTTACTTCAATTACATCTTCATTCTTTTGAGTATCCGTATATCATTTCACTGCGTCCTAGTGTCTTCCCTTCATGGCGGTACTTTTCTCTGCACTGATTTCACTTATAGCTCTTCTATGTTCAGTGGTGTATACAGACATCCTTCCACCTCATCAGTGCGAGGGTACATTCGATATGGTTGCCTAAGTGCATAACATCCTTCATATTTTCAATGCAGTATTGGGGTGATACCTGGTGTCACACACAGTGTTTCCTTGTTCATATACATCTGCCTCTCTACAAGTTCATGCCATTTTCACCTCCACATTCTCAGACATATCTTCCCCTATCTCTCCTACCTTCACAGAATCTCAGCAATGAAGACACCAATCGAACAAGAAATATCATCATCTCCATTGTAGATGACGCCTCACACGCCATTAAAGGAATTATAAGGTTAGTGTTGATAGTTGCATTCGCCAATAAATAGACACAAAACGTTTTCTGTTCCTTTTAGCATGTAACCAACATGTATTCGTTTGGGTTTTTAGATTGTCGAGAGTGGTGTTTCCCATATGATGGGCCATTTATAATCGATCTCTGCCATCACACAGTGTCCTGAAGACGGGTCCATTGGACGGTGTAAACCAGATCAAGTCGGCTGCATACTGTCAGTTTTTTAGGATCCAGAAACACATTTCTTAGTGTCGACTTAGTAAGAATAACTATACAGCAACATGAGGGTTCATTAATTGATGGAAATGTTTTCCTCCCGTCCCTACTATCTTCACGATTATGCTGTGATAAGGAGACTGTATTGGCCTAACTATGGGTTTGTTTGTGCTGGCCCTATAAGGCCTGCTTCATGATGTATTTTAATGCGATTTTTTAAAAATATTTGAATGTTTTGTATACATTAATTAAAATATGTGAATCTCTATTGCTTTGTCTAATATACTTTATGACATAGTACTGGCGTTTTTTGCAACTAATCACACCTGAAACGTGTGAAGGTGGGAAGCTGTTTTTGTGGACCCTTTTGTGTACATTCTTGGTGTAGTCTCCATCCCCACATTGCCCTGTTTGCCCATGGGAGCACGTAAGCAAGCCACTAAACCAGACGTCAGCAACTGCCATGTAAGAGAGGACATCTTTTTTCTAATAGCGTGTAGTGAATGCACCCATGTCTCTTCACTGTGGTCTCTAGCGGTTGTTCCTTTCATTACCCCGGTGACTACTCGTCACTGCTTTGCTAGCATAGCAATTATCTTTAACTAGGATGACTCCCTAAGTGTAGCCACTGCACTATTCCTAGATGAGTTCAAGAAAGTAGCCATTGCCTTTCTTCTTGGTGACCTCTTAGTATCTGGCCGGTCCTTGCATTAATACTAGGTGATTGTTCAGGTTTAGCCATATGTACACCTGAGTTGAAGGGTGATAGGTAGCCTCCTTTTTTTTATTCCAGGCGAATGTCAGAGGGTAGACAACATATTAGCTAGGTGAATGTTAAAGTGTAGTCTCTGCACTACATCCAGCAGAACGGTAGAATGTAGCCGAATTTGTAAATCGAGGTGAAGGTAGAATATAACCATTGCATGGAATCTAGCTGATCGTAGAATGGTGCCAATGGATTGAATATTGGGAATGTAGAATGTAGCCAGTGCACTGAATATAGAAAATCATAGAATGAAGCCACTGTATTAATTCCCAGTGAATCTAGAATGTAGATATGGTCCTGAAACCTAGGTGAGTGTAGAATGTAGCCATTGCATGAGATATAGGTGAAGGTAGAAGGTAGCCATGGTATTGAACCTAGGAGATAGTAGAATCTAGCATTTGTTTTGAATCTTGGAGAATGTACAAAAGGTCTTGATATCAGGTGAATGTAGAATGCAGTGTCTGTATTGAATCTAGATGGGTACAGAATTGTGGCCAGTGTATCAAATTTAGACTAATGTAGAATGTGGCCAATATACGGAAATGTAGGTGAATACATAATGTAGCCATCAAATTCTAGAGGGGTGCATGTAGAATGCAGCCATTGTGTTGCAGCTAGGTGCATGTAGAATGCAGCCATTGTGTTGCAGCTAGGTGCACGTAGAATGCAGCCATTGTGTTGCAGCTAGGTGCACGTAGAATGCAGCCATTGTGTTGCAGCTAGGTGCACGTAGAATGTAGCCATTGTATTGCAGCTAGTTGCATGTAGAATGTAGCCCTTGAATTAAACCTTGGCGACTCTAGAGTGTGGACATTTCATTGAATCTAGGTAATTGCTAGAGCGTGGCCAGTGTATTGAATCTATCACACTCCATGCTTATGGAATTCAGCCAAAGGCACGGCCACCAACCCACACACGTCTGCTGTCAAACACTACTCTAAGACACTTTGCACAACACCTCTGCCATACGAATGCAGCTACTTATCACGACAAAAATCTGATAAGTAGCTACACACATGCCTATTTCGCTCTCACATACCCCCTCTAGACTACCTCTCACCACACATCCACATGCCAGCTAGACATGGGTGGTGAGTAGGTACTTGTCCACCCCTTCACATCCACACATTGGCCAAAATGCACACACGCACACTAGCACTTCCTCATATTTCCCATACCTAGACTTCGGTCTCCCCGAGGTTGTTCAACCTACAGCGCGGTGTGACAATACGAATGGTGAAAGGCGCTACACAAATGATGCATTCAATTAGATTACATTAGCTGGACCCTCTTCCTGGCATTTAAGAAATGAATTCAGACACATTCATTTCCTTTTTCTGGAAGATTCCTCTTGTCACTTTTTGCTCATCCAGTGCAGCCAGTTCACGAATAGAGGTGAATTGCATTTCTAATGTTTTTTTCTGGCATTTACACAATCATGTCAAAGCCAAATCAGGAGAAACCTTCAATCATGACCTTCAGAAGCCTTGGATTTCTGAAGTAGTGCCCGCACGTAAGTGTGAGGGGTCAGTAATGCAAGGCAGACAACTGTTTGTGGATTCATTGACATATGCCATTTTATTCTTAAATTAAATAGAATCAAAAATGCCTCCCTGTCCCTACTCTGCTGAGGATCTCCCTGCCTAACCAAGGTGCAGGGGAAACACTCTAACACACTATAACTGGCCATCACACTAAGCGACAAATACACAAAGAAAATAAATGGCAATACAGTTTTTTTTTATTTTTTATTTTTATTTGATATTTATATAGCGCACAAAGCCCAGAGGCATCTGGGCGCTTTAACTTAAGAATATGGTTACAGTAAATGCTTGAGGAAAACAGGTTACAATAGTTACAGACCAGGCATACATTGGACCTGGGTAGTGCACAATACATACTTGGAAAAGATTGCCTCTTGTTGCGGGGAGCTACATCAGGAGTACATATGAGGAACATAATAGGTACATTTAATACATACTTGGGAATGCTTGCCACTTCTAGCAGGCAACTACATCTGAAGTACATATGAGGGACATAAATAGGTACATTTCACACAGATGCGAAAAGTCCAGCAATGGGCAAATACATGGTGTCTACCCCATGTTGCAGGGCAGCAGCAGCACACAGATGCGAACATCAAATTAGTGGGAAAATACATGGTGCCTACCCCATATTCCAGGGTAGCAGCAGCACACAGATACAAAAGTCCAGCAATGGGCAAAATGCATGGTGCCTACCCCATGCTGTAGGGCGGCAGCAGCACACATATGCTAACGTCCAATTAGTGGGAAAATACATGGTGCCTACCCCATGTTGCAGGGCGGCAGCAGCACACAGATGCTAACGTCCAATTAGTGGGAAAATACATGGTGCCTACCCCATGTTGCAGGGCGGCAGCAGCACACAGATGCTAACGTCCAATTAGTGGGAAAATACATGATGCCTACCCCATGTTGCAGGGCGACAGAAGCGAGAAAAGGCAAAACTTAATTGGAGGCACTATCAGGCTTGGAAGAATGGGATGTGGGGAGGGGGAGGGGGGATGTCAAGGGCAAGAAGGGGTGTGGGGGGCACACACAGCATCACAGGTGACCGGGGGGGGGGGTGGGGGTACACACAGCATCACAAATGACCAGGGGGGGCACAAACAGCATCACAGGCGACTGGGGGGCACATACAGCATCACAGGCGAGCAGGGGGCATGGGGGGGCACACACCGCATCACATGGGACCAGGGGGTCACACACTGCATCACATGCATCCAGGGAAGGGGTGGGGGCACACAAAGCATCACAGGTGACCAGGGGTTGTGGGGGGCACACACAGCATCACAGGCGACCAGGGGCGTGCGGGGCACACACAGCATCACAGGTGACATGGGAGTGTGGGGGACACACAACATCACAGGTGACCGGGGGGGCACACACAGCATCACAGTCGACCGGGGGTGTGGGGGCATAAACAACATTCACAGCCTCTGAATACGCCTCTAATGCTCTGGGTGACTTCCTTGCCCCAGGATTCAAGGTCAGTTCTGTTAGTGTTCAACCCAAGAAGGAAATGTTTCATATCAGTTCTTGATATTTCAAAGTCAATGAAAAATGAAAAAGTTTGTTAACCAAAGTTCCAATGATAGCAAATCTTGTCTACTTGGTGAGATGTCCACTTTCCACGTCCTTCAAATAGCACCAGTGGTAATTCAGCCACTATGTTTTGTCACCTCCTCTAGAAGATTTGCAACAATTCAAAAGAAAAACAATATCCACAACTACCAGTGAGACACAGTTATTGGTTAACACTTATTATTTTCTTGGATACAGTTTTGTGCTTCATAAAGGTATATTTGCCAGGCTGACTTCTTAGTGCTGCTGCTTCAACTTCAACAACTTCACTTCTACTTGATTCAGTATCTGGACAGTCACCTTTGTCTCACAGTACTCCACTTTGTTTAGGCTACTACAATGTTGCATCCCCCGACAACCAGATATATCACCACAGCTTCAGTGCTTTCAAATACCACCACAGCTTCAGTACTTTGGACTACTACCACAGTTTCAGTGTGCACTTCTAGACAGGTTTCGCCAAGATATACTTCAAAGTACTTCGACAACTCCAAGTAGGCAAGGTGCTCTTCCTCTGAATAACTCTCTTCAAAGGGGGTAGCCTCTTTGCCTCTCTTGTCTGTCTGCCACAATAACAACCTAGGTTTGCCTTTAAGACTCTGTCTTCCACAGTCTCTGGCAATACAGGTTGTGTCAACTTAACTAGTCTCTACAAGCAACCAATTTCCCTTCCCCAACTTCATCTACACCTTTCTTCATGTTATTAGCCCAAGTAATTACTCAGAAGCCTTGGTGCCACTCTATTAGCTTCAGATAATGCTTGCACACTTGTAACTTAGGCCAATGAACTGTTATCAACTTCACAGCACAGTTATATTGCTTCTTAACTTTGAAAAAGGTTGGTTTCATTGTTAATATGGAGAGACTTTTGGCTTGGGTAATACTTGTTCTCTTCTTCAACAGTTTATACACTTCAACCTCTTTAAATGAAAGGTATACATTTGTATGTTAAAAGCATGAATTGTCCAAGCGCTATATTCAGTTACTTGGAGTTGTTTATTTATAGAGGAAGTTCCCCTACGGCTACCGATGCAACGGCAGTCTTCCTCCCGTGTGATTCTCTCCCGTGTTCCAGAATCACACGGGAGAAGGACTCCAAATAGAACCCTGAACATTTAATATTCCAACATAACAATCTATATTGTAACATCTACATTATAACAATACTGTGTTAAGATAAAGACTAGAAGTCAGTCTTTCTTTAGAAATCACAATTAGGCACACATGGCCACTCTTTCATGTAGTTTTCACAAGTTAAAGATTGTAACACTTGTATTGTCAAAATTAGGTATTCGGGAATGGTCTTAGCAGTGTTTCATCTCTTCAATTAGGGACATGTGACCACTCTTTAAAGCAGTAACAGTCTTTTAACAATTGAAAAATGGGTTTTAGCATGGTTATCTTCTCAGGCGAGCAAAAGGCCTTTTATGTTATACCTGAGTTTTACAATTCCATTGTGCTGGGTATTTCAGCTGCAACTAACAACTTCTTCTTGTGTTAATTCTTACACAAGTGAAAAAGGAACTGGATATTGTTGCCGGCAATGCTCGCGTAATGTGCTAGATTGCTGTGCTTCACTCACCGGTCTATTGGACTCTTGCTTTGCGGCTCACACTGCTTTCCCCACTTCTGCCACAACGTCTACTACTTCTGGATCGTTGGGGACCCACACCCTTCTTCTGTAAAGGTGTCTCCAGTCTGGCCACAACTTTAAGGAGCCCCTCTCATTCCTTGGACCCACGGCCTGACAACTGCTTCTTGCCTCAGTTTCCTGCACGTCCGCTGCTCGGCAAGCACGACAATCAGGCTCACATGTGGAAAGACAGCTTTCTTGCACGTCTTTGGCTGCACAGCCTCTGCACTTCAGAGTTTGGGGGAACAGGAGCATCTCAGAACAAGCAGGTTAAATCTGCTGTCTCCATGTTCCGGCGTCCCTCTCGTTTGCCCACTTCTACTTGGTTTGCCAGCCTTGTGCTTTCTTCCTTCTGCTACTACTACTACAGCTCACACTCAAGTCCCAGTTCCAGCTCCTTCCACTCCTTCCAATTGTGTGCACCTGAGGGGGGCTTTTATGCCTCCTAGGTTCCTTCAGGTGTGGGCTATTAGGCTTAATTGCCTGACTACTGCTGCAGCATACCTCTTCAGCCCTCTTCCTCACCCCAGTGCTTGTGGGATTATGGAACTTGTAGTTCTCTTCAGTAAAATGATTTATTTTAACTTCTGCAGTTTGGCAAACAGCCATTAAAAGTGTAGGATTGCGGGGAAAGTTAAACAGGGGGTTCTCCCAGTCTTCCTGGTCTGTTTCTCCCCCATGTCCTCCTCCCGCAGTACACCACCCCCAGGGTCGGATCAGGAAGCGGCTGCCTTTCCCTGGCCACATGAGGGGGTTCCAGAAAAGGTTTCTAGGAGGAATCATCAATAATTTATCACATAAGGCACACTGCACTACTGGGACCCATACAAAGCTCTGCCATCTTCCTTGAATGCAGGCCTGCAGCAACATTGGCCCTCTAGGATTTTGATCCATGCATAGCCCACCATCTCTCTTACTTCGTCCCTTGCAGACCCAAGGTGGACCAAGACTGGGACCCACACACTGCACTGCCAACTTCTTTGAGTCCTGACCTGCAGTGTTCTGGTAGTCATGCGTTAGTACCCACCTAAAGCCCTGCCACCTCCCATGATTCCTTGCCAGAAATCCCTTTGTTTTTGGAGCTTGGAGAGCCATGCTACCTGCTAATGCACTACATCCTGTTCTGTAATGTCCCCCAGGCAGTGCTATTTCTATAGAGTGACCGCCAGTGGTCTAGAGCAGGTATGGCCAGAGTGGCAAGGCCTGCACCCTTTCCCCCAACGGCCAACCTGTCGCGTGACTTGCCAAGGAGAAGAGGTGTGGGGTGTCGGGGTTACTGCGATACTGCTCACGGTACACTGTATTTTTATTGGTATTTCATTGTGTTTTATATAGCGCCTTAAACCAAACCGCTGTACAATTTAAAAACAAGGTGTGGTACAAAATAATGATAAATAAACATCAAAACATCAGTTCTGGTAGCAGGCAATCAGGGGCTACAAAGAAGGTGAGTTTTCAAAGAGAGACGAAAGAGAGAATAGAGTGAATGGAGAGTGGGAAAGCATTCCAATATAAAGGAGCAAGAAGCTGCAAAGATCGGAACCGGGACTGGGCACATGGAGGACGGGGAACCTTCAGTCTAAAGAGACAAGAAGAGTGGAGAGAACGAGACGGAGTGTAGAAAGATTAGAGTGCAGCAAGATAGTCAGGTGCAAGCCCATACAGGAATCTAAAGACTAAGCAAAGGAAATGGAATTTGAGTTGAGAATGAAAGGGTAACCAACCAAGTGAGGCCAGTGAAGAGGAGATAGAATCTCGATAAGAGAAAAGACAGAGAAGACAAACAGAAGAATTATAGATTGATTTCAAGGGAGCAAGGCGAGAAAACGGGAGACCAAAAAGAGTGTTAGAGCAGTAGAAGAGTCGTGAAAAGATTAAGGAAGAAATAAGAAGTTTAGTAGCTTGAAAAGTGAGGAAAGGACACACTTTATAGAGATGAAAACGACAGGAACGAGAAGTAAGAGGGATATGGTGAGCAAAGGAAAGATTCGAGTCAAAGTAGAGGCCAAGATTACGAACTGTAGGAGAACCACGGATCAGTGAACCATTTAAAGGTGTCCGACACAATCTCACAGAGACTAGGCAATACATAAAACCACCAGCGTGCTGTGCAGCGCAGCTTTTTAAATCGAATACAATGGTTCACCAACGTCTGCACCTTACATGGATGGAAAGGGTAGGTAACTACAGGGGTAAATTCACATCTTGCCGCACAGTACTGTTGTGTAACAGCAGGGGAACGCGTGTTTATTCTACAGCGTTTGCACATCCATGTTAAAAAGCTCTTTCCTGCACAGAGCCCTTCCCTAGAAAGAAAAGCAATAGGTGCAACTGCTGCTGGAACAGACAGAAATAAAACCTTTAATTACTATAACTGCACAGTGTTTGACAACCTAAGCCTATAAGAACACACCCATAATAATTGAATATTCCCACCTCTGACCCAAGCAGGAGGCCTTTCTTAGGCATCTGTCGAAAGGGCTTTTGGCGCCTTTATTTGGTGGTCTGCAATGATTATGCATCAGGTATGTTAATGTGTCAAACAATAACTACTAGCAGGTGACTACCGCGCAGGTGACTATCACGCAGGCGACTATCACGCAGGCTCTTCCGGGCTGCGCCCAATTCTGAAAGTAGCACAGACATATACAGTGGACTGAGGAGCTCTCAAGAGGTGCGACATATCAGGTGTGGTACAAGAAACCCAACCTGGCATTTAGGCTCACATTATATTGCAATCTAGTACATGTTGCCCTGCGTTCATAACATGTACAGGAAAACACGCTAGCATGCAATACTGATTCATGGAAATTTTGCGCCGAAAAACGGGGATTTGTGCGCCATTCTGTCCGCAAATCCCTGTTTAACAAATGGGGATTTTCGGGCAGAATGGCGCACAAATCCCCGTTTTTCGGCGCACAAATTCCATGAATCAGCCCCCATGTCTCACAGAGTGTGGTGTGATAGCTTTGCTCGCTTTGCTCAGCAAAGTTTTAAGAAACAGGCTGGTGCTTGAAGTGGACAGGCAAGGGAAGTGGATAGAGAGTTCCCCACATCACTCCCCTCGTCCGCTTTAGGACTTTTCATGCTCAGCAGTTACTCTGCATTAGAAGCATTGAGATATCACATCTCATGCAATAGGAAGAGTCTCATGATTGGAATGGGAAGGAGTTGGATATCACACATCTCATGCGTTGTACTGTTGTGTGGGGGAAGGGAAACCCTGCATATGCTCCAATTCTTGCAGGGCTGGCTACCTTTCGACTTTAGAATGAATACCATGTTGTTTTAATAATATTAACATGTATTATTTAAAATGCAGTAAGGTTATTCAATGGGTCCATCTCATTGGGAGCACTGGACTCTAGTCCTGAGGGTAGATTGTACTTTAGTTTAACTTAAGTCTATTTTATTGAAATGAATTGACTCATACTACAAATCCCAGAATGCAATTAGTCAGCGAAATGATATCCCAACCCTGTGGGATGCTGCCCCTGAAGGAATCGTCTGATAACCTTAAATGTTGTGAAACCACTGCCCTCACTTTAATGTACTGAATTACGCCGTTGAGTGTGACTCGTGTTACTAGTAAGTGTGAGTGTGAGTGATGTTCGATGCAGTACGGGCATCTGATCTGGTCTCAAAACTCGAGCACCCCCCGTTGGAAATCGAATCTTCTTCCAAGAGAAGAAATGGAATTACACAAGCCTTTTTTTATTGAAACTGATTACTTTGTCCATAATGTCTGATTGTTAGGCCTATACAAATTGCCCTTTTTAGCACTTTGAACTTTCGTGACACAAAGAACATGCTACATGCCTTTGTAAAACAACGACTACGCGTAGGTACCTTTATCGATCAATTTCTTTTATTCTGTGACTTGAAAGTACAGTAAAAAAAATGCAGGCGTTTTTGTTGGGCTCCCTTCACTTTCTGTTGTAACACAAAGGAAGTGGGCATTTGGCTGAATTGTATCTTTTAACAAGTTAAACGTATGCCACAGCCTCTCTCATTTGAACCTTTTCCCTGGCCTATAGGAGTACTCCCGGATAAGGTGCTAGTGTGTGCCTGTCCTAGATCACATGTATGATCTACAGGCCCACCCTGGCAAGGCATTGTGGCTACCTCACTGGTGACCACTCTGCTTCCTAACATGGCACAGACCACCGTGCCCTGAACTCGCAGCTCAGACAAGGTCCCTCCCTTCCCATGGGCACTATCTAGTTGGCCCAGCATTATGGGGACACCTGGATATATTATTGCTTGGAAAGTGTCTTCTTTGCATAATGCAAATATGTCACCTGTCCCTCTCAGGCGCGAGTAGACAGGTGAGACACCTAAGCAGGCCTCGGCGATGCTGGTGGGTGGCACTGCTCGCCCTTCATGCAAATCTCCACGCAGCACCGGCTCTGTGTCCGGAGGTAAATACTTCAGGACCTCCCCAAAGGGTCATGGCAGGGGCACTGCAGGTTTGGAGGCTTGCTGCAAACCCTGCATAGTTGTCAAGTTGATCAATTCCAATCTGCGGGTGTTTCTCCTAACCAGGTTTTTTCTTTGCATTCTGGGACTTGTAGTCTAAATTGTAAAATGGAAAAGGTAGAACTACAAGTCCCAGAATGCAAAGAAAAAAAATCAGGACTGGATAACCACCTACAGGTGGAATAGACCGAGCGGGCCACTGTCCCTATGCTGCTGAGTAATATTGCCCTACATGCCTGATGTATGTTGGGGGTGGGGGGGCAGGACGTCTTCCAGTGTGGTATACCTTCACATCAGAAAAAGTGTGGGATTCACAGCAGGAACCACCCACCCTGAAAGAGACCCAGCTTCACTCAACTGCTGCGCCCCCCTTTGTTCTGTCTGCTTGAAATACTTTTCAGAAATGAATGTGCCTTGATACCTCCGGGTCTGGGCGCTACCAACAAATGCAATAAATAAAGAAATAAAGAAATACATGTGGATGTCTAACTCTAAAGGGGCATTACCGGAAGCTTTCATCTATTCAATTCTTCTAGTAAACTGAGATTATAACAAAAGTAACTTTAAAAAAAATAGAATAGGTGTTACTGTGACCCTCCTCAGTGGTACTCATTTCGATCGACTTGGAAAGGGCGAAAGGCTAATTTCCTCCTGCTGCGATTTGAACGCGTGGCTTGCACTTACCTCTGCAGCAGGCGCTTCACTCGCGGTACTATCTCATGGGTTTGGCATCACAGTATCCTTTGCATACAATCACGCCACCATCTGAAAAGTACTTGTGGAACTTTTCACATGTCAGCATTGAGGCATCGCTAATGCAAGAAGCAGCACTTGGCATGTTGGTTTTTTCCTTTTAACTTCTGTGGTGGCAGTGGTTGTTTTGAAGTTTTTGTTGTAATGAATTTTAGATGAAAAACATTTCTTTTCTTTTCAATATCTACAGTTTAGCTCCTGGAGAAGGGGATTCACTCCCCGAAACGCGTTGAGCATCGACCTCATCTTTGAATTGGAGGTTAATAGCAAACATTTTAAAAAACACTGTGTATTTTATCTGAGCAACATGATATGTATTGCTTTGCTTTGAAGCATTGCCTGCCACACGTATGTAATGACATCAGCCAGTTTTCTGGGCTGATGGTGTGCAGGGGACGGGGAGCTCATGGATTGGGTCAGGGCAGTTAGATTCCTCCCCTGCACCAAACCTTATAGGAATTAGTATAAGCATCTCTTATGCTTGACAGCATAAGAGATGCTGTCAAGTTCTCTATTGCAATCCACATCTCATGCAATATGGAGAATACATATTTTTAAGACATTTTTAATTCACTTCGACTCTTCTCTCACGTTTTCCCATCACATCTCCCTTGCCTCTCGCGCCTGTCGCTTCCACCTCTACAATATTCGCAAAGTTCCCTCCTCCCTTACATTCCATGCTACTAAACTCTTAATCTCCTCCCTTATCCTCTCTCGCCTCTTCTACTGCTCCTCCTTACTTTTTGGTCTACCTGCATCACATCTTGCCCCCCTCAAATCTATCTTTCACTCTGCCTTCCGTACCCTCTGTCTCCTCACCTCCTGTGACTCTATCTCTGCTTCCCTATCCACCATTGGCTGGCTCCCATTTCACCCTCAACTGAAATTTCATTTTCTCTGCCTGGTCTTTAAATCTCTCCACGATCTTGCTCCCCCTTATCTCTCTGCCCTTCTATCTTTCTGCGCTCCCTCTCGCTCCCTTCGTTCCGCTGACCACTTCCTCCTCACTGTTCCTCCCTCAACTTGTGCCTCCTCCCGTTTCTGCTCCTTCCAACTCCTGGCCCCCCTCCACTGGAACTCCTTACCTCTCGCAATCTGCTCTATCCCTACCTTTTCCTCTTTCCGCACGTCTCTTAAGTCTCTCCTTCTCCATTCCCCGCCATGATCCCCCTCCCCCTTCTCTTCCTCCCCTTCTCCCACCCTTCCCTCTTCCCTCCTCATGCCTCTCCCTCCATTCCCCCCTTCCCATTCCCTCCTCTCCCTTTCCTCTTCCTCCCACCTCCCTCCCTTCCTCTTTCACATAGATCTACTCCACTTCTCTCCCAGTCCCTCCATCTAATTGCTCTACATACTGTTTTGTTGACTGATTCATGTTAGAAATGCTTCTATTCTTACTGTTATTATTACGTTAATTGCATCCTGTTGTTGTTATATGTGCAGCGCTTTGGTCTAAAGCGCTATATAAGCCTAATAAATACAATACAAGACAGGCTGTGTTAAATATTTATTTTTTATTTTATTTTAATATTTGTAAAGCGCCTAGCAGCCCAGAGGCATTGAGGCGCTGTTTCAAGAAAGTGACTTCGTTACAAGAAGTAGGCGGCACTGCTGGGGTTACAGGTAGCAAGTGCCTACAGTGAGGTACAAACGGTAAAGGGCAATGCCAGGGTTACAGGTAGAAAACGCCTAACAGTGAGATCCCGGGTGAGGTTATACAAACTGTTTAGTTTTGATTGCTTTTCTGAAGGCAGTGTGGGATTTGATGCTTCTGAATGTGGGGGAGGGGTGGGGGGGAGTAGGTTCCAGTGGGTGGCTGCTAGCACCGGGAAGCTTGTACCACCTGCTCGGGCTTTGAGGCTTTTGGGGATGGCGAGGAGGTTGGAGTAAATGGAACAAGTGGGTCTGTATATAGTATCAAATTAATCAGTAGCCAATATTAAATTAGTCAAATAACAAAAACAAATGGCATTGCGTCAATACAAGCGCTTCCATTCAATGTGAAATAGCCCAGGAGGTTGAAGTGCCTGCTCTAGACCAAGATGTCAGAACTCCCCATCCCAGTAAGATAGTCCAAGAGATTAATGTGCCCAGTGCTGAAAATGGAAAAAATGTACTAGGGAACCCTCTCATCCTTGGAGGGGCGGGGCTGTGGGGAGGGGACGAGCGGCCTACAGGCGTGGCCCCAGGCCAGATCACACAATGCACTATCTCTTCATAGAACACAATCCTTCCCATTTGCATAAAAGCATAGAGCATTATGGGAACATAAGAATGTCCACAATTTAAAATTAATTTGAAACATGTCTTATAGTGATTCAGTAAGAAACACTTTAAAGTGAATATTGGAAGTTTGCCTGTGCATTTAAGATTGGTCATACTACCCACCCTAAGACAAAAAAGTCTGTATATGTCATTGCAGGACATATATACCAATGTGGACAGTATGCAAGGCTTTGGCTGTTTCTGCCTTCAGTGTCTTGTGCTGGTCTATTGAAAGTGTATTCTTGTTGAAATGTGGGTTGCTCCTGCATGTGGTAACTCGCTTCAAGACAGATCTCGTGAAGTATTCTCTTCTAAAGCTGAGTTATCACAACCATGAGCAATCCGTGCTTCAGCGGGAACACCGCTTTCAGGAGCGCCGCTCTGTCTTGTTCCGGCCCATTTCCTGCCCTGAATGTGCCTGCTGCACCAATCTTTGGGTAGCAAGATTCCATCACCAAAACAACAGGCAACCCGTAGTGCAAGTGGGTACCTTTTCTTTCCATGTTAAATTCGACAGGTGACATGCCCACCATTTCTGGTCTTACGCCTGCCCCCGTGATATGCATTTCTTTGAACCCCAACCTTTATACCAAATGTATTGACCCCAACATGTTTGATATAAATTTGATAAGAACCCCAATTATTTTGATGTCAATTTAATGAACCTCCAAAAATGTTAATTGACCCCACAATTTTAAAATATAAATATTATATACATTATATACAAAATGTTATATAAAATGGATAAAACAGTCATAAGTGTGCATAAATAGATGACGTCATGACACCCCATTCCTTTGATTGCGCCTAAAAATGACCCTATCATTTTGAATTTGCTTTATACGCAGTGTCTTTACTATACCTACACAAAAGGCTTGAAGAGGAAGTGCCAAGCACGATTCGCACTCCTGCCGCCCCTTTTGAAGTACCAGGAACATTCACCCCGAAATATGTGACGTATGATGAGCAAATAAACCAGCAGAGAGCCGTAGTTGGGCTCTGTCCAGTACCTATCAGAATAACAGCACCTGTTGAAGTCCTGATACCTAAGAAAACCTGGACAGTAAAGTACCTATTGAGAAAAACATATCTACTGTCAAGACAGAATGACGGTTGTCAGAATGGAATACCCAAAGAAGCTAAGAAGATACTGAAGGAAGACAAATGGTGACATCATAAGAACCCAGACTGACTCACATATAGACATTATAATGACCTAAGAATGATGACAAAAGAGACGAAATACCATGGATAAGTGACATTCTGAGCCTAAAGTGAAATAATTGATGTCAAGATGTCAGAAACTTATGCCACATGCACAATGAAGACATCAAGTTAGTTTAAACGTGTACATACGAAAAGTAACTGCAAGACGCCAAGAAATCGTGAGGCTTGCTTATGCTTAGTAGTAAAATAGATTGCGGCAAGCGCCACCCATACATATAACTACCTCAAGACAGCACTTTACATAGGTATACTTCCACTACGCACAAGAGCAGAATCAACCAGTGAAAGCTAAATGTCTCAAGAGGAGAGTTTCGCAGCAAACAAATCGAGAATTAAAGACAGAGAGAAACTTAGACGAAGGTAACCATGCCAAGAAGCCAAGGTTGTATCAGCTGGAATAGGCCAACAGTGGATACAATTAAGAGAAAGAAGAACAGAGTATCCTGTTTGAAAAGGTCAAGATAAGCCACAGATGGCAGACGACTGGCAGAATTAAATCAAATACACAAAATTGCATGAAGGAAAGGACGATTTCACGGTGTCGGAATCATGTGACCAGACAAGCAGGAATAGATGAAACTTTCACACCTACCCATGGACCTTTGCATTACACAGACGCCTTAACTTTCCCAGACCAAGAAGCAGACTTGAGGCCAACTACAAAGAAATAATTGACACATGACCACTGAAGTGATGATTGATTGTAACAATAATTGGAGGGAAGCTGGGGTGCAGACGAACTCCCTGCACATGGCCGGCTATTCTGCACGCTGCAAAGCGCAAGTGGAAAAGTATGAGTGGGGTTGATGCCAACCCACTCATAGTGGACCATGTAATCTAGGGTCCTATAGTTAGTAGATCCAATGAGACGTCGTACTTTTCGTGACATTTACAGTAGCCATTTTGAAGGAAGGGCTTAGTTGCCCCACCTGACAGAACCAATCGAGTTGCATGCTAAGTTTTAAGAATTACACATCATTGATGACGAGTTTTTGGTATAAATGTTATGTTTTTTCTGAAATTAATTGGAGTTGAAGTGAGAAGGAAGATCGAGCGATTGCTGATATCCATGAACTCCCCGTTTTTCGTACTTGTCATCAAACAGACTCCTTTTGCCAAACTATTGAGTTGTCATTATTGACTTGATGCAAGAGTACGAATCTGCATCCTCATCTATCTCACGGGTGCTGCTACTCATCTTAAAGTGCTGTTTGGAAACCCCCAGTCCTATGTGCCGGCTGGGGTCCATCGTGCACACTTGGTAGCAGAGATTTATGGTTCGATTAGAATCGATTAGTTAAGATAAGACACCCATTGGCCGACGACATAAGTAACTATGGGTCCTCAGCAATATCACAAGTCCTTTGCCATCCGGCTGAGTAGAACGAGAAGCTCCCCGTAGATAGTGGTTGGTCTAAGTAAAAAACCCTGCAGGTTAAGGTCTGAAGGAACCTTTGCTTTCTCCCATAAACCACTTCCCACTTCTATGAGCAGCTGATCGGATGAACGGCACGGAGAGGCGGTAACGAAGGCGGTGATCCTGAGCGTCCGGAGAGGAAAAAAATGCGAACGGTGAGTGAAAAAGACTGAATGCTTTCACAAAAAGTGCATGCCTTAAAACAAGTAAGGGAAGGTAACAGAGGGAGGAGGGATCAAAATAACGACAGAGTAAGATCATAATGTATATATAAGGGGAAAATATTGACTTGAGGGTGGCCGAGCAATAGAGAGAGATACCGGGAGGATACCTGAGGGAGGAGTGTACGTCCAGATACCTAGGTTTCAATATAGCACTAGAAGAAGCCTGCATTTAAAGTCCTGAATTAATAGGACGATATAGGAGATCAGAATCAATTAAAGGCGATCTGAAAGAAATGGGCTTACATTCCCTGTCGGAAAAATGATAGGGGCAGAATGCATCTGAGGAAGCAGATGGCATGAAATTTATGTAGCCGGCCGAAGTCTGTCTAGTCCGCCTTGTCCGTTTTGTGTTTTTCTTTTTTCTGACGTCAAGAAGTAAGAACCTTTTTGGGGGAAATACAATGAAAATTGTGTGAATGTATAGACAAAATGTTGTATGGTATGAATTGATGGTTGTTGTTTGAAAAAATAAAAGTAAACTTTTTTGTGAAAAAACTGGATTGGAGCTTGCGACGATTGGTGCTTGCTCATATTTTTGATCTTGTTTGTGAAACGTAAAGCATAACAAAGTGTGATATAAGGAGAGGATAAACAGATTTAAGCATGGAAGATATTACCCCGTTAGTACACTTGTGCAAATAGTTGTCAAAACATGCTTAAACAGTACAGTGCAGAATGGGTTAAAGGAACAGCAAATAAAATGTTTATGCCATGGCCCCACGGTGGCTCGCTATCTAAAACATTCCTGCAACACATGACATATTTGTATGCCACGTACACTGGCGAAATGTTAGATAAACGCCTAGCTAGTTTAGAGCTCTGGAAGATCTACCAAGAGGAAAAGGAGGAGGAGCCGCCGGTAGATTGGATACTTAACGTATGCACAGAGGGGGCTGAAAGGCCTTCTGCGCCACCCGCCCATTCTGAAACAAAAAGTGAAGCCAGTAAAGACGAAGGATTATACCCGTTGAGGGAGCTTAAAGCAGCCTCAGGATATAGCAACCCATCATATGAGTCACCTACACAAAGTAGTGACGAAAGCCCAGAGAAGGACAGAGACAGAGATATTGCCTCCAAAGTCTCGAGGGACAAGGAGAGACGTGAAAAGGAAATAGGGGACCAAGCACAAGCAAGTGCATCTGTAGATACAGGTAGAGAAGGAAAGAGATGGAAAGGAGATGAGGATAGGACTGATGAGATGGCATTCACACAGAACAAATGGATGGGTGGTCAGATTTTATTGAAACTCGATGGTGAAGGCATTAAGGACATGAGACAAAAGGGAGTGTCAGACAATTCGAAAAGGAAAGAGAAGGAAAAGCAAAACCGATTGAGAGGCAAAGGAACTAAGAAAAAAGATAGACAGAAACGAGAGCAGTTGTATTGTCAGGAGCAAGAAAGAAAATGTGATTATAAGCCGAGAACAGCTGATGATCCGGACAGGCAGGAACAATGGTGAATAGAAGAAGGAGAACAAAAAATACGGGAGAAGAGAATAAAAAGATGATGGGATGAGAAAATGCGAAGGGCAAGCATACGTAGAGATGCGAGGAAACAAGAAGAAGACAGGGTTCGAGAGGAAGCGAGGAAGTGCAGAGAATTTGATTATGACATAAAACGCAAACGAAGAGAGCACAGGATCTTGAATATCTGGAAAGGGAGGTTAAAAAAACCTGATCCAGTAGTAGACTGGGAAGACATTCAAGAATTATTTCCTGAGTACGATTCAGTACCAGGCACGCCTAGGGCAAATATGGAAGATGACCTCAACACCAGAAGCATTGGAGAGAAGATCAATAGAATATATGATGAAATGGGGCTAGAACAGGTACCCCAAGGGAAAGGAGAGGACAAGCGCCTTGAGAGCACTCAGTTGTACAACACTGAGGACGCCTCCCAAAGTAGCAGAAATAGAGAGCTGTCCCTAGATAGGTTGACGCTAACCAGAAATGAGGAGGATGAGAGAAGTTGCACAAGTTGGGCACAGACAATATCGGACGCAGAAAGAGAGGAATGTGAGGAAAGAGACGATGAGAGAAGATGCGAAAGATGCTTCTCTGGAAGAAACGGAATAAGATGGTCAGATTCTAGTGGATCTGCACCAAAGACATCAGAGCCAGCCACACAGTCAGACCGACACAAAGGAGTATTTTATGGTCAGAGGGGGGTGTCCCCACCACTCTTTATGAGCAGACTAAAGACATTTCCAGGTAGACGGCGATGCAGGAATATTACCTCTGTGGTGGATAGAAAAATTATGAGATAGGAAGAGGAAAAGGAGTGCCATGTGTCACAATTCCCGTTACTCGGAAAAGGAGGAACAAGGCCACAGTATATACCTTGGCCACACATGGATCGAGAAAATCTGAAAAGTAAGCTTCCAATGTTGACAACAGGAGCCGGATAATGGATACATGAGTTAGAAAAAATGACGGGAGGGAACACATTAGCTATCGGGATATTAAGGGCCTTTTACTCACCATACTTGGTGATAGAGCTGACGATGTGTGGACACATGCAAGTTACCCTGGTGTGCCTACAGTTAATACTGAGCATGATGGAACGCTGTTTAAAAATTGCAGAACCGCGGTATGGAAAGCATTACGATTGCTATACCCAGATACTTCAGACATGGGAACTATAATGACACAGAAAATGAAGGAGTCATAGAATCCTTTGCTTTACATCCAGAATTTCCAAGACGCCTGGGTGCTGGAAACTCGTAAATCTTGGGGGAAATCCATAACCGTGTTTTACCATATATTATGCCAAGGTCTGCCTGATCAAGTCCAGAAGCAGCACAAGAAATTGGTAGGAATTGAGGCCAAACCGTGGTCTGAAATACAGTTGACCGTAGCGCACTATTGCAGGCTGCTGCAAGAGATAAATTGCAAAAAAGAGGCTGCACAATAATCTGAAGAGGCAAATTGAGTGCAGAAGAAATTGTCAAAATATGCCATTGAAGGGGAAATGATAACTAAGACAGACGGATCAAACATGCAGGAGACCAATAATCAAGGCCAGGGGAATCAAGGCAATAACGGGTTTTACCGAAGAGGGAGAGGCTTTCGAGGAAGAGGATGGCAGAGTAATCAGGGAGGTTTCCAAAATAAGCAGGCAGGTTTCCAAAACATGCAAAACGGCAATCAGGATATGTCAAATGGGCAAATTATTAGACCACCGGAATATGTGTTACACTCACCTGGTATCCACAGGGACGCCACCCAGTCGGGTTACTTACTGGTATGCTTCTCAGCTTTGCCCTGATGTGGTCTGCGGGGAAGGTTCTGCCTGAAAATACAGGAGGACTGTGTTCAAGACTGTCCGACTGGGGTAAGTATCCTCCCTCCACCCCTGTGTGATTTCAGTCCCTCTGGCGCCCTCTCCTCACCTTGTAGTAGAATTAGGCGTGCTCTCCGTCCTGCCTTCTTTGCAGGGGCGCGTTGTCTTTCATGGGCGAGTGCGGTCCAGTTACTTCACTGACGCTGGCCCGTTTGATATTGTTCAGGTAGGTCTTATTGCCGTTCTTTAGTTTTGTTGCTATCCTGCATGCCTTTCTTTGTTTAAAATGTCTCTTTTTTTCTCCCTTAGGTATGCGGAGCTTCAGCGCAGCAAACTGGCTTGGTTGAGCCCAGCTGGTAAATGATGGCGCATTGAGAGCGCTATGATGCGGTAAGTAAGCGCTATGCACAGCGCTGCAAGGTCTTGCCTTTGCTAACCTGTGTTTTCCTTCTTTGTAGGTCGCAGTGTTCTTCAGCGCGAGTGGAATGTCCGGAGTGGTGCCAGCCGAGAGGCGACCAGCCAGGTAAGCCTTTTGAGCAGTTAGGAATTTGTAAATGTCTCTACTGCTTTCTTTAATGTTGCCTCTATCTTCCTCTTTCAGGTTGTTCTGTCCGGGAGGCGTGCATATTCGGGGAAGCTGTTCTCAGTAGCTGCAAGTGTTTAAAGATGAAGACTGCAGCTAAGATGCTGCTGCTAATGATGTTCCTTTTGTCTCCTTGCAGGTTCTGCTTCTCCGAGGTTCTAGGGAATAGCTGGACATGGTGAGCGTCACGTGGCAAGCTGCAAAGTAACGCAAAGCGTGTTGTCTTGCTCGGGATTGGTTTTAATAGCCCCAATAAAATAGTCCAGGTAAAGTAGTCCCTAGGCTGCCACACCCAAAACACTAGACCGCAAAGCTTGGTTCTTGGGAACCAAGCTATGTGGATGCCTCCATGTTGGCTGACAATACAATAAAGTAGTTCCCAAGCCCAATGTTTTTCATGGTGTATGAGCCTTGCGCCATAGGCGCCAGGACTGGCCCCATGAGGGCTTTTGAAGAGGATGCCAGACTCTAGAGGCCCGAGTCCTGACTCCACCTGGCCAATTGGTTTGCCAGAGGGGGATTTGGGCGAGGGTCGTGACAGCAATCCCCCCTAATGCCCCTCCCATGGTGTTCCTTCTGTCTGGCCCAGGTTTGGTTGGGAAGTTCCGATGGAATTTCCTGATTAGACGTGCTGCGTGGATATTCTCACTGGGCTCCCAGGATCTATCTTGTGGTCCAAATCCTTTCCAATCGACGAGATAATATAGCTTGGTCCTACAGTATTTAGAGTGCAAGATATCTTTGACTTTGAATTCTGGTTCTCCGTCAAGAAGTATGGGCTTTGGTGGTGTCCCCATCCGTGTGCCGGGCTGCATTGGTTTCAGGAGGGACACATGGAATACCGGGTGGATGTGTAGATTAGGTGGTAAATCCAGTTTCACGGCTGTTGGGTTGATAATTGCCTGGTATAGGGTCCTAAGAATCTGGGATGAAAGGTCTGGGTTCCCTTGATGGGTACGAATTTAGCGGCTAACCAAACTTTGTCTCCTACTTGATAGTCAGGGGCCATTTTCCGGTGTTGGTCGGTGAATCTCTTTTGTTTTTCTTTGGCATGAATAAGGTGTTCCTTTGGCCTTTTGAAAGCCTGAGTAATGGTTGTGTGTAGAGTCTTTACCGCTGGCATCTCCAAGCTGGCTGGAAAGTCTAGTTCAGAGGTACGTGGATGTCTGCCATAAAGGGTATAGAAGGGCGTTTGTCCCGTGCTTGAATGCAAAGAATTGTTATATGCATATTCGGCTATCCACAGTAGGTCTTTCCAATTCCTTTGTTCATGGTGCAGCATGCACCGTAAATATTGCTCGAGTGTCTGATTGGTTCTCTCGGTTTGGCCGTCCGTTTGGGGATGGTGACTGGTAGATAGCCGTACGTCGATCTGCGCCATTGCACAACATTTTTTCCAGAAGTTTGAAACAAACTGGCTGCCTCGATCAGAGACCAGAACCGAAGGGAAGCCATGTAGCTTAACCACGCCCTCCAGGAACACTTTTGCTAAAGTTGCTGGGTCTGGAAGGCCTTTAAGAGGAATAAAATGGGCCATCTTCGAGAATAAGTCCACAACTACAAGGATGGTGTTGAACCCTTGGCTTGGAGGTAGATCCGTGATGAATTCAAGGGAAAGAGTGTGCCAACCAACGGGAGGAATGTCCAATGGTTGTAGGAGAGCAGATGGTTTTTGTTTCTGTGATTTATTTTGTGCACAGACACCGCAGGACTGAATATACTGAATGATGTCCTTACGCCAGGTAGGCCACCAAAAGTTCTCTTTCACCCTAGCTAGGGTTTTGGCGATCCCAGGATGCCCTTCGATCAGTGAATCATGATAGTTTGAAATGATATGCTGCTGTAATTCCTTCTTGGGTAGATATAGGTGATCCCTAAAAAAGGGTAGATGGTCCTTGATGGTATATCGTTCTCCTTGAGTTTGCCAAGCGAGGTAGGCATCAGGATTCATTGTCTGTTGGATTTCTTTTCGTAGTTCTGCTTGTGTTAAGGTTGTCGTGATACCCAAGAGTTTGTCTTCAGGTATAATAGGTACTGGGTCTGGAGTTGTATATACTATTTCATCTATGCCCATGCGAGATAAGGCATCTGCCTTTCCGTTTCTGACTCCTGGTCGAAATGTGATTACAGAATCATATTCGGCGAAGGAAAGTGCCCACCGTAGTTGGCGCGAGGACTGGGCCTTGGCTGTTTTGAGATATTGCAGGTTTCGGTGGTCTGTGATGACTATAATGGTGTGTGCGGCCCCCAAAAGGTAGTGTCTCCAGGCTTTAAAGGCAGATTTGATAGCCAGGAGTTCCTTGTCCATGATGGCATAATTAATCTCTGGAGGTGAGAACTTTTTCGACCAGAAGGCCACAGGATGTAGCTGGCCGGTTTCCGGGTCTCTCTGTGAAAGGACAGCCCCCATTGCGAGACTGGACACATCAGTTTCAATAACATAAGGGAGGTCTGGACGAGGATGTCACAGGATTGGTGCATAGGTAACCCTTTGTTTAAGTTCCTGAAAGGCTTCTTCTGCTTCTTCGGTTCAAGCAAACTTTTTATTGTTTTTTCGTAATAGTACTGTGATTGGGTGCACAACCTGAGAGAAGTCTGGGATGAACCGGCGGTAGAAGTTCGCAAAGCCCAGCATGCTTTGTACCCCTTTCAGAGACGTCGGTGAAGGCCATTTCAGAATGGCATCTATCTTGTGCACGGCCATTCTGATGCCTCCGGGAGTAAGGATAAAACCAAGAAATTCTAATTCGGTGATGTGAAAAAAGCATTTTTCAAGCTTTGCAAACAAGCGATGTTAACGGAGCTTGGTGAGGACTGAACAAACGTGCCTGACATGATCTTGTTCCGAGGCTGAGTATACTAAGATGTCGTCAATGTGCACTAAGGCGCACACATTAATTAACTCCCTTAAGACGTCATTCATGAAATATTGGAATGCCGCAGGAGCGTTGCATAACCCGAAGGGCATGACTTGATATTCAAACAAGCCGTACTTTGTACGGAAGGTGGTTTTCCATTCATCTCCTTTTCTAACTCGGACCAGGTGGTACGCTCCTCGAAGGTCCAATTTGGTATAAATCCGGGCATCTTTAACTTGGTCTAGCATCTCAGGGATAAATGGCAAGGGGTAGCGGTTCTTCACAGTGATCTGGTTCAATGCGCGGTAGTCAATACAGGTTCTCAAGTCTCCTTCCTTTTTCGGTACAAAGAACAAAGGACTGGCTGCGGGGGACTTCGAAGGATGGATAAATCCGTTTGCAAGGTACTGGTCTAAATAGGATTTCAAATGAAGGTTTTCTGGTTCTGTGAGAGCGTAGATCCTGCCGCAAGGGATTTGTGCACCAGGAACAAGGTCGATCTGACAGTTATAGGGCCTGTGCGGCAGCAATGCATTGGCTTGGTCCTTTCGGAAAACATCCTGGAAATCATGGTATTCACTTGGCAAGGTATTAGTTGGTCCCAGGTTTGATACTTTCGCTCCGGGAGTCATGGGGATGCAGACGTCGGGTTTCTCCTCTTGGTAATAGCAGGCAGGGGAGCAGTCACTGGAGAAGGTTAATTTTCGTGCCCGCCAGTCTATCAAAGGGTTGTGAGCAACCAACCATGGCATCCCTAGTATTAGCCTGAACTGAGGTGCCTCGATGAGATCAAATGAAATAGACTCCCGATGTCCGTCCTGGCACAGCAAGGTTACCCTGGCTGTGCTCTGGGTTACTGGCCCGGAAGCGATTTCTGTCCCATCCACGGTGGTTACCTTGTCCATAGTTGGCTTAGAACACAAAAGAAGCCCCATCTCTGCTGCCAGTTCTTGATCAATATAATTTCTAACTGCTCCGCTATCGATGTATGCTTCAACGGCATCCATTCTTGACGACTGTTGGTGGTTAATTAAGATCACTGGTATTGCAAAGTGCGAGGTCAGCAACTTCTTCTCACCTGACAAACTGACCTCTACGTTTGTCGAGCTTGATAGTTTTCCGATTCCTAAGCTTCATCCTTCTCTGTGGACCCGACTGTTCTTCTTGGGGGTTTTACTGGACAGACCTTCAGGAAATGTCCTGGTTTCCCACAATACAAACAAAGCTGTTGTTGTCTTCTTTTGTCCCGCGCTTGTTTTGTTAATGGAGGCCGTATCCCTCCAATCTGCATGGGTTCTACAGCATTTTCAGGTACACGGGGTGTGTTTTCCCTTGGTCAAGCATACACAGTCCGAGGGTCCGTCTTAGACCGGTCTGCCTTTTGGTCCTGCAACCGGTGGTCTAGCTGAACGACCAGATTTATGAATTCTGCACAGTCTCTGGGTGGATCAACTACCTGGGCTAAGATGTCCTTTAATTCGCCTCGTAAGCCTCGATGGAATAACATGGTTCTTTCGTTTTCTGGCCACCTAGCTTCGGCAACCAGTCTGTTGAAGGTACCAATGTACGTTAACAAGTCCTGATTCCCCTGTGGGAGGGACAAGAGTTCATTTTCTACTGCTTGTTCCTGGGTATGGCGGTCAAAAATGTTTGTTAAAAAAGATGATTTGAGTGAGCACGTGTCTCTAGCTTGGCTTTCAAGCATATGTGAGTGCACTGTGTCGTGCTAAAAAACACATGTTGGGCCACATCAAGAGTGGGCCATGTGTCTGCTGCTTTCTAGATGAAAAGAACTGGAATCTTTAATGGGTTTTCTCTGTCAGGCAGGTGCAGAAGTGTTAAAAAAGAGAAGGAAAAAAAAGAAAAAAGGGATATTCTTCAGTGAATCTTTCTCTCTCGATTCTTTCATAAAGGTGGGACCCTCGGGGTTAATTGGTTTGGGGATCCAAAGTCCAAATGCACTGACTCTGGGTGATCATATTGTCCTCTAGATCAGGTCATTTCATAGCTGACCGGTTTCTGTGGTAAGGGGTAGTTAAACCACATTCATCAGGGCTTGAATTGTGGGCATGTAGGTGAGTGCCCTCTTCGTTACTATTGCAGCGTTGTCTGCATTAATACAGTTCCTCTACATGTGAGGATGACAGGAGAGGAAGGGGGAAGAGAAAACAGGGGAAATTCCCAATTTACAACCTGAAGTGTGGATGTAGTATAACACACTGCACATGTAGTATAAGCAAGGAAGGGGGAATCTTACCCTATCCATGTAGATAGTAGTTTTTGCACGGAGGGGTGAGGCGGCCTGTGACCTGTAACTGTTACAAATAACAAGTACAGGCCAGCTACTGAATTCTGGAATAAGAAATAACACTGGTGATGGAGGAAGTCCATTCACGCAGCATGGGAAAAAGTTATATATGGATTAGGACAGCTCACTGGGAAACCTGATGTGTTCTATCCTATCAGTGACACCAAACCCTCACGAAGATCCAAGGGTAGATGTCCTTATTGGGGATAAAGAGTATTCTTTCTTAGTTGACACAGGTGCAACATGCTCGTGTATACGTGAAGGCAAGTTTTCTTTGTCCGGCGATGCCAAAAATACTTAGGGCTTCACAGGAGCAACAAGTCGTGATTCTTTTGCAGAAGAATTTCCAGTTTCCAAAGGAGAATGTGACATGAATGTGCCACTGCTGTATTCAAGGCAGACCCCAGAAATATATTGGGATGAGACCTAATGACGAAGTTAAACACGACAATCTCGTTCACGGAGAAGGGCATAGTATGTTCAAATCCAGGAATGCATTATTTGAACGTATGCTAAATGATCAGAGCATACGCAGGACAAACAGCTATGAGAGCTGTTCCATTGGAACCGAAAATATTCACGTATGGAATGCGTATATTAATGTCATGGCTACCAGGCCTTGCAGACAAACCAATGAGAAACTCAGATGAGTTTCTATTTAGGCCAATAATACCTATGCATAAGGAAAAGGGATGAGTGATTCCCTTGGCAATACACACAGCCATAGTACAAGAAGGAAAAATGGCGTTGATCGATGGTTGTGATGACGAAGGGGGACAATGGTGCACAGTAATCGCCATTGAGGAAGGATACAGATTGACTCACGTCACTGATGACGATCTGTTTGAAGAACAAACAGGTGTAGATGAAACGACAGTTGAGGTTAATCTCATTTATTGGGTGAAAATGGTCAAAAGAGAGCTGCCCCAGAGATAATGCTGGCTCAAAACCATCCTGAATATTTTGATGATGACATGGGAAAAGTGCCTGTCTCAGTGTTGACTACAGGCCCTTATGACGTAGGTTTATTGAAAGGTGCCGGAGAAGTGAAAATTAAATTGAAACCAGGAGCAATTTTACCAAAGGGACGACAATAGCCCATGTCTAGGGAAGCAGATGAAGGGATTTTCAAAACAATTTCTGCTATGATGGAGCGAGGCATTTTAGTGACGTTAGAGTCATCATGCAATACTGCAGTTTACCCTATCAAAACATCAAAGGGAGGGTCTTGGCGTTTAATCCAAGATCTAAGGCCAATAAAGGATATTGTAGAGGCCGAGTTCTCTCTAGTCCCTAACCCGTCCACAATCCTATGTAATATACCCGTTGAGGCAAAATATTTCACAGTGATTGACTTGAAAAACAAATTTTTCTCAATCCCATTGCACAAAGACTCACAAGATGTGACGTCATTAATGTTCAGACAAATGCGTCTGAAAAGTACCAGGTTACCTCAGGGGTTCTGTGAGTCTCCGTTGAATTTCAACAGAGTCCTACAGATGGACTTAAACAATATTGCATTAGAGAGTGTTGTCTTGCAATATGTGGATGACATCTTAATTTGCGGCACAACAGAGGAAACGTGCAGACATGATTCTATTAAGCTATTGACTATATTGGCTGAGAAAGGATATAAAGTTGACAAAGAGAAGTTACAGTATTGTCAACAGGAAGTGCTGTACATAGGCCAGCTAATCTCGCATGAGGTGAAAAGGGTTACCTTATTAAACACAGCTAAGCCACACACGATAAAACAAATACAGAGTTTTCTAGGATTATGCAATTATGTCAGGGCATGGATCTTGGACTACAGCTCTTATACCAAGCCCTTGTTACAATCCCTAAAGAAAGCACAGGTGATGAAAGAAAAAATAATGTTGACCGAGACCATGGAAGAAAGGTTTGTTGAATTAAAGAAGGCAATTTTCATGGCACCAGTTTTAGGGATACCCAATTATGCAGAGGAATTCTACCTGTTTTCACACACGAATGGCAGTATTATGACAGCAGTAAGCACACAGAGAACCACGTTGGGGTACAAGCCACATGCATACTACAGTGGGAATCTAGACCCAGTAATGAGGGGGTCACTTCCCGTGCAAACAAAGTGGAGCTGCCATAGCGTTCGCCATAGAGAAAGCTACAACCATTGTGTCGGGGTGCTCAATGGCGTTGTTCATCGAGCATGCATTATTTGCCATTCTAGAGAAACCAAAAGGCACATTGACATCACAGAGTGCTTCGGCTTATGAACTGATCATATCAAATCCATCGATCAAAATAATTTGATGTGAGATAGTTAGCCCAGCTATGTTTATAGCAGAGCCAGTCACTGAAGGAGAGCCAATCCATGACTGTGCAAACTATGAAGAATTCTATGATGAGATACCCAGAAAATGCATTGGCAGAAGGAGAAATCGTCTTTGTTGACGTTTCTTTGAGAATCGATCAAAATGATGGGCAAAGATATGCAGGCACCTCTGTGATGAAACCCACAGCGAATGGAGAATTTCGAGTACTCATAAGTGCCCAATTGCCATCACATATATATCGCAGAATTATTGGCGTTGATACTCGCGATCGAGAATCACGGAGACCAGGAAGTGACGGTGTACAGTGACTCCGCCGATGTGACATCAACAGTGCATACAGGTCTAGTGTGCTGGAAAAGGAGGGGCTACCGCCGAACGGACGGCACACCAATGCAGCACGCAGCCGTATAGGACAGACTCATTAAGGCACTACAACTCCCAGTGGGCATAGCGGTCTTGAAATGCGCTGCCCCCACGAAAGGGACAGATTTTATCTCACGCGGAAATCAAGCAGCAGACACGGAAGCCAAACGTGTGGCAACCAAAGACGAGATAATAATGAATGTGGAAATAACTGATGTGCATGAGAGCATGATTGTAGCACGAAGTGAACCTGAAGGTTACAGTAATATGGGGAAAACCCAGTTAATGGAGCTCCAGGGGGAGGCACCACAGGAAGAGAAGAACCTCTGGAAGCGACAAGGGTGTTCTTTAAACCCCTACGAAAGCTTGTGGTGACAAGACAACACTGGTAAACCGGTGATGCCTATAGCCTTATTAAAAATAGCACTGGAACAGTTACACTATCCAGCGCACATGACAAAGGAGAATCTAGCAGTGACAATTGCCGAAGACTGGTTTATACCGAACTTGGCAGAACACAGTGCATTTTTTATGATGAACTGTATAATCTGCCAACAGTTTACGGCTGGGCATACACTATGAGTAATTAGTAGAGTCATCCCAAGGCCTAATGGGCGTTTCAGTACTTGCATGTCGATTATGTCGATATGATTCAAGTGTGTAACGGGTACAGGTACCTAATTGTTGTGGTGTGTCCATTCTCTAGATGGATAGAAGCAGGTCCATGTACACACCCAGACTCTACCTGTGCGGCCAAATTTCTGGCGAGGGAGGTGTTTCCCAGATGGGGAGTATGTGAGGTCATGAGGTCAGACAATGGACCTCACTTTGTCAATGCAGTATTTGAACAGATCAGCTTGTTGCTTGGTAGAACGCACAAGTTTTCTTTGGTGTATCATCCTCAAGGGAATGGGATATGTGAGAAGCTCAATGGCTTTTTAAAGGAAAGGATGGCCAAGTTGAAGCTTACTCTAAAGAAGTGATGGCTACACTGTCTTCCACTGGCACTGTATGCACTCAGAAACTAGCCTGGTTCGGATCACCATCTCACGCCGCATGAAATCATGACAGGCAGAAGGATGCACACGCCACTAACATCCCGAGATAGAGCTAGATGTGATGCTCAGCCGACAGGGGAAGTGTTAGGATCAGAAATGCAAAATTACTTGAATTGCATGACATCTTGTCTTAATGTAATTTCATGACAGCTTCAGTGACGACAAGAAGGGTGCAGGGCAGCACAGAACACAGATGGAGATATTGCAATAAACCAAGTTCAGGGTTACGTGTACCACAATTGTTCCCTGGGGACAAGGGCCTGGTGAGAAATCACACGAGAAAAAAGTGGGACGAGCCAAGGTTCAACGGTCCCTTCAGAGTCGAGGACGTCATGCCCTCTGCAGCCAAGTTACAGGGAAGAAGAGATTGGATCGTTTTGGGTGACATCAAGCCATACAATGAAGAAGACCCTCTGCCCTCACCCCAATGTGCAGAGACTACAGACAACGGGGAAGAACCACAGCACGTGCAGACGAGATCCATGACGAGGAAGAAGGACGCATGACCAGCAAAGCAAAGGCAACAAACTTTTGTGCAAAGTTGTGGCTTAATTTTGGACATTTCCTCTAAGCAAAATAAGGGGATAAGGACATAAAAACAGGACACTATGTGCATCCTAGTTGCAGGAGAAGAAGAATACTGCTTGTATAAGCCACAACATAGTCTGTTGAATTTGCACTGTGGACTGAGGCACACTGAAGCCTTGATAAGAAAAGGATATGCCAAATTTTGATCGAGGACACATAAATTGGAAGAAAATACAGTATCCTGACTCTTTTAACACAGAAGCCTTATTTGGACTCACTTATGGTGTCACACAGTAGTGACATCACTAAGGACGTTTTGATATATTTAGAGTTAGTATTGAGGTCATACCCGTCGTTAGTGGGAAGGCTCACTAACATGACCGAATTTTTTCAAAATCCTGAAAACAAAAAGACAATAAGGAGGCTTCTCATCGTGATTGCCGAGCACAGTTTCTTTTGCTTCCAGAGTACAGGATAGACAAGACAAATGTCCCTGTCACCAGAAGATAGAAGACTAGCAAACAATGTTTATTTTTGCCTAATTGAGGATTTTCCAGAGCTTGTGGGGAGACCTGCCAGTGTTGACGTCCTCACTTTAATCAGAGACGCAGCGAACTCTACACAGATGAGCATGCTCCTGCGTGGTATTGTAATGCAGGTCGAGCGTTCTAATCATCATCAGAATTACCGGAGAAGGTTGTAAACTTTCCGTCGAGGGACAGATCGTGAAAGTGTTGACAGAGGACTTCACTCCTGTTTGTGTTGACAAGGAAAAGACATGTTGTCTGGAGCGAAACAGATAAGAGGCATTGACTGGTAGCTTGTTTATTTTGAAGATGCAAATTAGAGACTTGCTGAACTTAATTACCTTATTTGACATTTTTGTATACAGAAAAGAGGACTGTTTCCAGAGACAAGAGATAATCATTCAGGCAAAGAGGACAATCGTTCCAGTGTCTGTAACCTGCATGCAGAGACAAGCAAAATTTAGATATAACACTATCTAGAATGTATTAAAGAGTTAGTTTTTCCTTAGATGATCAAAATGGGCAGCCAAAATAGTAGTCTTGTACTCCCTCAGGAGAAGAGGCACCCATTTTGGCCCAGAAATAAGTGCTGTAAATTGCCATATAGAGGAATTATTTACCTATGCATAGTATTCATTATTGTATTACTGTTACTGACGATTCAAACTGCATTTTTTTATTGGTGCACAAAGCATTCCGATTCCAGTGCACCCACCTAATGATGTATGCATTAAACCCACGAAGGTGCCTGTTAGGATAGGTATTACATTAACATTGCATCCGTTTGTATATTATGCCCTTCTCTTTGTATATAGTTCATTGACTGTGCATCATATAAGTCTTGGTTACTTTAGAACCTTGGTTGCTAGTCACTGTTCAACATTCCAGCTTCTGGAGGGCTGGGGGAGATGACTGATGAGAGAGAGGAGGACGGTTGAGCCGCTCTTGGCTTGGGGTCGTTTCCTTTGAGAATTAACCTATCTGAATAAAGGTATTCGAAGCTCTCTTTTCAGTCTCTGTCTGCAATCAATTGTCATAACAAAACAGTGCCCAGACCTTACATAGTCATTCCAGTCCCTAGAAGGTCTGATAGAGGAATGAGTGAACTTGAGAGGGATTTGATTAGCAATGACACACACACACTTTTGGTAACAAATAAATTGAACCGCCGGAGACAGGCTCGACAAGGTAAACACAAGAAAAGGTTAGTGAAAGGCACACAAGCACAAATGATGAGTGCACATACACCTGGTCTAGTCTCAACAACTGCAGAACCACTGTCCAAAGAATGGGAGAAGGTTGGACAACCAACGATGTGAAGCTCCACACAAAGAGAAGTCAAAAGACAAATGGAGAAAGCTGAACTTTTAAAGAGACAAAAGGAGTTGGAGAATGAACAAACAGAGACAGCATTGACAAGCACCCCTAATCCAGCAATGAAAGGGGAATGTACAAGTCCTGCACAACTATCACGTGCAGAGATGATAGCAGAATCAATATGGCCGTTCATAGCCAAAGTGTCAGTGTTCCGTTCAGTACTTCCTCATCATGTCTAGCACCAGGTACACACAAGATGAAACACTCCCCTGCCTCCAGCAAATCTGCCTGTATCCCTAAGAATTTGGGACTCAAACTAAGCCCTCAGAAAACTCGTTCATCCAGAAGCACGCATTCCTTCAGGGAACGCTATGGGCTGCCATAGAAATGTTGGCTTCCATTGTATACGTGTATGCCTTCAAGATTACGGTGGCGCGTATGTGTTCAGTCAGCTGTTCATTATATAAACTCCACCCACTCTGCACGGCGCTGCTTCTGAATTTGTTCTGAAAGCTCTACATCTTGCTGTTAACTTGTTTTCACGGTTTTCGATCCTCTGGTCCGTATTTCAACTTCCTTGCTTCATCTCCTGATTTTGCTGTGACTTGCTTGCCTGTTGCCAACTCGGAACGTTTACCGGACTGCACCCGCTTAAGCCCGCTACACATAGCCTGCCTGTTGCCAACTCGTAACGCTTACCGAACTGCACCCGCTTAAGCCCGCTACACGTAGTCTGCCTGTTGCCGACTCGGAATGCTTACTGGACTGCCCTCGCTTAAGCCCACCACACGTAGCCTGCCTGTTGCCAACTCGGAACGTTTACTAGACTGCACACGCTTAAAGCCCTCTACAACTCGCATACGTTTACTGGATCATCACTAATCTGGAACTTTTCAACGGTTCTTCACATCTTCGCTTCTTCTCCTGTCTGAAGATTTTAAAGAACGCAGGGGTCATTAGCGCAACGGCGCAAGGATCTAAATACTGTGTTTAGGCATCCTCGTGCCGGCGGGCATAGTCAACAAGACTTTTGTGCTCCCGGGATTACACCTACATTGCTGCAATAATCTCTTCAGAAACACTCCAAGACACCTAACATCCTTCTATTAGTAAGCTAAATACTGTTTGAGTCTTTTGCTTTTCCCTATATTGTTTGCCCCCAGTAATTGCTACCTCTGTTTTTCCCAGGGTACTCATCCTAGCTTGGAAAACCTTAGTCATATCTCTCATTCTTCACTTGTGAGTAACGGCTATTATTCTCGCCTAGTTCCCCCACTGCCTTGAACTGTGCATTAATTCTTGTTTTTTTCTTTTGCAGCCAGCTATGTGGGTACCAGGGTGTACCAAATATTTTCGGGCAATACTCACCTCAATCTGTCCTTTTGTACTCTTGAGGGGTATATTGTCAGAAAGACTCAATTGCTTCATGACGTGTCAAGCCACCACTTCTGACTTTAGCGCTTGCGCCTAACATATTCAGAAGCCTTATAAAATGGAAGAAGCTGCTGATCATTTGGTGGCTTTATCCCAAGTGGTGGCTGACCTCAGGGCCGACATGACAGCAGCACATGATGCTACTCAACGTCGTATCAATGAGTTACATGCTGGCTTGCAGTCAGGGGCTGGGACATCAAACCCCAGTCAGGATACTGCTGCAGGAAGGACTCAATCTAGAAGTGAGTCAGGCCCTGTCTAGATGGCAGCACAATTTCCATTGGCCCCTCCAGAAAGGTTCTTAGGGGATCCTAAGACCTTTTGAACTTTCATCAATCAGTGTCGCTTACATTTCTTGTGTAGCCCCACGTCTTTTCCAGATGCAACCACAAAGGCAGCTTTTGTTTTGTCCAACCTTGGTGGCACTGCTGCAGTATGGGCCAATCCTCTACTGGAACAAAGCAGTCCGCTCCTTTATGACAGTGAAGCACTGATTATGGCCATGACAAGTGTCTTTGATACTCGATATAAGTCACAGGCTACGGATCTGGAATTGCCTTCCTTGCAACAAAGAGAATCTTCACTTTTGAATTATTTGGCAAGGTTCTGCAAGGTTCAATCAGCTAGTCGCAGAAACCGATTGGCCGGATGAAAAGAAAGCGGCCTTGATCTATAAAGGCCTTTCAGAAAACATAAAGAAAGTCCTAGCAACGGTACTGGTTGTGCCTACTGGCTTCCCAGAGCTGGTTGACCTTGTACTGCAAATAGACGCCCGTAAGGCAGAACGAAAAGGTGAACAGAGAACATCCCTAACGGTTCCTCCTGTGTTAACCCCTGTCTCAACATCTGAACCAATGCAAATCAGTGCCATTAGAGGGCCTCTTCCCCCCTCAGAAAGAGAGCTTCGAAGGACCAATCATTTATGCTTCTACTGTGGGTAATCAGAACACGTTCTAAATAATTGTCCAAAGAAACCTAAGAAGGCAGGAAACGCCAAAGCTCGACAATAGATGGGGTCCCTTTGTCGAGTCAGGTCATCATGGACCCCAGAGCCTCGGTTCCTTTTTCTGTTTCGGCTACCTTGTCCTATCCATCAGAGGAACCCTGGTCTGTTGAACTCATCCTTGATTCAGGTGCCACAGGTAAATATGTGGATGCCCAATTGGTTCTTGATCATTCCATTCCACTGCTTTCCAAGAAAATGCCAGAATTAGTTGACGCAGTGGACGGTACTTCTCTGATCTCTGGCCTGGTCACTGAACAAACCATTGATCTTGTATTATCATTTGGTGCCAGGCATTCCGAGGTCATCAGTTTTGATGTCATTTCTGCTCCACAATTTAAGCTCATACTGGGTCTTCCTTGGTTATTGAAACACAACCCAGTCATTTATTGGGTATCACGGTCAGTGGAATTTACCTCAGTTTATTGTCATGAGTCTTGTCATACATCTAAGGCTCTACAAAGGAATTCCAGTTCCATGATCCTAGATGCAGCCTCGATTATTGGGCGATCACTACAGTGAGTCTTCCTAAGGAATATGATTCTTTTAGGGATTTTTTTAATAAAAAAGCGGCAGAAAAACGACCCCCGCATTGTCCCTACAATTGCCCGATTGAGTTACTGACAGGGGCCAATATTCCTTCTGGCAGGATCTATTCGCTTACACAAAAGGAGGATATAATTCTCAAAGAGTATCTGGATCAGGCACTAAGTATGGGATTCATTCGTCCCTCCAGGTCTCCAGCAGCATCACCTCTTTTCTTTGTCCCCAAAAAAGAGGGAGACTTACATCCCTGTATTGATTACAGAGAACTGAACGCTATCACAGTCCGGAATCAGTATCCCATACCTTTGATTTCAGTCCTGCTGGATCAACTGGGTTCTTCCGAATTTTTCACCAAGCTGGACTTAAGGGGTGCCTACAATCTGGTAAGAATCAGAGAAGGTGACGAATGAAGACAGCCTTCAAGACTAAATACTGTCTTTTTGAATATTTGGTCATGCCATTTGGCTTATGTAACGCCCCAGCTACGTTCCAATATTTCATTCTTATGTTTTCCCCTACCTACAGAGAACATGTTCAGCACGTCTCCACTGTTTTGCAGAGATTGCGTGAAAACAATCTCTATGCTAAATTGGAAAAGTGTGTGTTTCACACTGATCAAGTGGAGTTCTTGGGCTACGACATCACCAGTGAGGGTGTCAAAATGAGCAATACTAATGTGAGAGCGATTTTGTACTGGCCTGTCCCAACGTCTGTGAAATCCCTTCAATCCTTTTTAGGGTTTGCAAACTTCTACAGGCGGTTCATCCATTCCTTTTCTGCTATCGCAGCTCCTTTGACCACTCTAACTAGCTCCAAGAATCGTTTTATATGGACTGATCAAGCTCAAGAAGCATTTGACATGCTTAAATCTGCTTTTACATCAGTCCCAGTACTCCAGCACCCTGACCAAACACGTCCATTTGTTGTAGAAGCCGATGCTTCTGATCAAGCTGTCGGGGCTATTCCTTCCCAGTTTTGTGAAGACACAGGGCTTCTTCATCCGGTGACCTATCATTCAAGAAAGCTCACCAATTATGAGATGAACTATACTATCACTGAACGTGAGCTGCTAGCAGTATGTGATGCTTTCCTGGTGTGGAGGCATCATCTGTTGGTTACTGCTGTTCCGGTGCAGGTTTATACTGCCCACCGTAATCTTCTTGCTCTCTTAAGGTATTACAGCCATCTCATGTCATTTGTTTTTGTACTCTTGATTCATCCTTGAAAGGCCTAATTCAAAGTTGGGTGGCTACAAATCCTCCTAAACTCCATGAATATGATATGGAAGTCCTCCATTCTTTACCATATGTACAAGGGCGACTTTACCTCCCTACACCCGAGACCCGCCTATTGGCCCTCCAGTGGAGTCATGATGCCTTAATGGCAGCACATCCTGGTAGGCGCAAGACTCTCGAACAACTAAAACAATGGGCATTTTGGCCTACAATGACTAAGGATGTGTCGGATTACATCAAGAACTGCACGATTTGTGCCCAGTGCAAAGGCACTACGTCCAAGCCTATGGGAGTGATGCAACCCATGCCTAAACCAAAGAAACCTTGGGCTATGATATCTATGGATTTTGTGGTTGAATTACCTCTTGTCAGAGGCTGTAATACCAAAGACTACTTGTCGAAAATGGCTTTGTTTATACCTTGTCAAGGGCTGCCCTCTGCTCCTGTCTTAGCAGACTTGTTCTTGCATCACGTGTTTCATCATTTTGGCCTACCAGAAATTATCATCACTGATCGAGGTCACAGTTCACCTCCTGTTTCTGGCTCCACATCGTCACTGCCTTGGGTATTGATGGACATTATTCCACGGCTTATCGCCCTGAAACTGATGGGTAGACAGAGAGGGCGAATGCCACTATGGAACAATACTTATGCTGTCTAATTGCCCAACATCAGGAATCTTGGTTGGAAGTCTTGGGAGCAGCAGAATTTGCGTATAACAATTCTGTCCATTCTTCTACTAACACCTCTCCTTTCTTTGCCCTTTATGGTCTACACACTAGGTCTCTTCCATTGGATGTAATACCTACGGTAGACAAACCTGCAGTTCAGGAATGCATCCGTGAATTCATTACCTTAAGGGAGAAGGTCTCTAACTGTCTTGAGGCCGCTCAACGGCAGGCCAAAATCTATGCTGACAAACACCGGGCTCCTGCTCCCGAATATCGACCCGATATGTTGGTGTGGTTGGCTTTCATGAATCTTCATATACCTGGTCGTAGGTGTTTTTTGCCTCATTTTGTGGGACCATTTCCTATTAAAGAAGTGCTCAACCCTTTCGTGGTCCGTTTAGAGTTACCTTCCCAATGGAAAATACATCCTGTCTTTCATATTTCTCTTCTGAAACCAAGCCCTGCCGGAACCTGCCTTGTTACTTGTCTGGCACCGGTTATGGTTCAGGGTGTTGAGGAGTATAAGGTTAAGGCTATTTTGGACACTAAGTTGGTATGTGGAGTTCGTTATTTCCTCATTGACTGGAAGGGGTACGGCCCTGAGGAGCGTACTTGGGAACCTGAGTCCAATGTGTATGCTCCTGTTCTCATATCCAAGTTTCTTACTTCCCACTCTGGGATCTCTCTTTGGGGGAGGAAACTGTCAGGGTTCTGTTCAGTTCTTCCTCATCATGTCTTGCACCAGGTACACACAAGAGGAAACACTCCCCTGCCTCGAGCAAATCTGTCTGTATCCGTAAGAATTTGGGACTCAAACTAAGCCCTCAGAAAACTTGTTCATCCAGAAGCACACGTTCCTTCAGAGAACGCTATGGGCTGCCATGGAAACGTTGGCTTCCATTGTATACGCGTATGCCTTCAAGATTACGGCAGCGCATATGCGTGCAGTCAGCTGTTCGTTATATAAACCCTGCCCACTCTGCAAGGCACTGCTTCTGAATTTGTTCTGAAAGCTCTACGTCTTGCTGTTACCTTGTTTTCATGGTTTTCGATCCTCTGGTCCGTATTTTGACTTCCTTGCTCCGTCTCCTGATTTTGCTTTGACTTGTTTGCCTGTTGCCAACTCAGAACGCTTACCGGACTGCACCCGCTTAAGCCCGCTACACGTAGCCTGCCTATTGCCTCCTCGGAACGCTTACCGGACTGCACCCGCTTAAGCCCGCTACACGTAGCCTGCCTGTTGCCGACTTGGAACGCTTACTGGACTGCCCTTGCTTAAGCCTGCCACACGCTTATCCTGCCTGTTGTTAACTCGGAACGTTTACTGGACTGCACATGCTTAAAGACCTCTACAACTCGCCTACCTGCTGCCAACTCGGAACGCTTACCGGACTGCATACGTTTACTGGATCATCACTAATCTGGAACTTTTCAACGGTTCTTCACATCTTCGCTTCTTCTCCTGTCTGAAGACTTTAAATAACTCAGGGACAATTAGCGCAATGGCGCAAGGATCAAAATACTGTGTTTAGGCGTTCTCGTGCTGGCGGGAATAGTCAACAAGACTTTTGTGCTCCCGGGATTACACCTACATTGCTTCAATCCTCTCTTCAGAAACACTCCGAGACACCTAACGTCCTTCTATCGGTAAGCTAAATACTGTTTGAGTCTTTTTCTCTTCCCTATATTGTTTGCCCCCAGTAATTGCTACCTCTGTTTTTCCCAGGGTACTCATCATCCTAGCTTGGAAAACCTTAGTCATATCTCTCATTCTTCACTTGTGAGTAATGGCTATTATTCTCACCTAGTTCCGCCACTGCCTTGAACTGTGCATTAATCCTTATTTTTTTTCTTTTGCAGCCAGCTGTGTGGGTACCAGGGTGTACCAAATATTTTTGGGCAATACTCATCTCAATCTGTCCTTTTGTACTCTTGAGGGGAATATTGTCAGAAAGAATCAATTGCTTCACGACGTGTCAAGCCACCACTTCTGAGTTTAGCCCTTGGGTGTAACACAAAGCCAGGAAAAGACATAGAGATAAAGAAGGACTGACAGAGCTTTCTACTACTCAGGGAACACGGATAGAGATACCTGAGAATCCTCCAGCACGAAGAAGCTATATGGATGCAGTTAAGGATGTGATGATAGGAAACTACAGAAAAACCTTAAGAATCAGGAGAAGCACACAAGAAGACAATAACAAACTAAACGACTACCTGGACAGCACAGCACACTTGGGAAATAACATGTGGTACAAACATATGAAAGAAGTTGGAAGACGAACATCAGAGGAAGAATGTTTTGTTTGTACACCATTACCATACAGCATGGGGCAGTCGAAAATCTTTGTACCGGTGGAAATAGATGTCACGACAGCACACTGTCTATCACACATAGCAATGTGCAAGACAAGAGGCCAGTTCATGGGAAGTGATGCTTCACTCAAATGGGCAACTGAAGCAAGTGATCCAAATGAAGACGATTATGTCAGGACATAAAGCCGAGAAACAATGGAAAAACAAAAAGCATTGTGATCAGATATGAGAAGCCTGGAGTTAAAGGAGCAGACATCAGAAGAGAGGAAAACAAAAGACTGAACATCCAAGGAAAAACTCCAGAAGAAGCTCGGAATTGGAAGAGCAGAGGTCAAATGCAATATGGGGAACAGTGCTTTCACCAGAACGATGGGAGAAAGGCGTAGTGATCTGTAGAGCATGGATTGTCATTGGGGCCTACAAAGAAGCAATTGAAAATGCACAGAGGATTTGCAAGCCATTATGACAGAGTGTCGTGATCCAATGGAGGCTAACTACAAGTATCCTCACTAGAAGACTGTTCACCCTTGGAATTATGTGCCAGCTGAACAATAGGCCGTAGATAGTAAACCTTTCCCCCAAGAGCGCGGCTTTCAGGACAATAAACACCCAACAGGCCAGGGGCTTGGGTAAAAAGTCAGGAGCAACAGAGCTAAGGGAAGAAAAACAAAGATCACAGGTTCACTGTACGTATGGTACAACAGCAAGCAACCCCGCTGCACCGCCCTCTTACTCCAACACTTACCTGCGGTGAAAATGATCAAGCGAGGAACCTACTGGAGTGCTGGGAATATGTACTGGATTCAGTGAACCAGTCCGAGTGTTCCAAGAAGAAAAGTCCCATACAGCTAACCCGAACGGAATGAGGGCGCAACTTATGTCCAAAGCACTGTGCAATCCACACAAGAAAGGGTCCCAAGGAAATCCTCCTAATGCAGCGAAGCGTCCCAAATGTGCAATCCACCTAAATGTGTCCAAAAGAAATCCACCTGTACAGCATAGCATCCCAAAGAGAACCTTCAAATTGGTGACAACAAGTGACCAGCAGCAGAGCGTCCAGAAAGTCACTCAGGGGTAGAATGTGATGGGAATCAATCGGGATCAGTATGTTTGGGGGTAATGGGGAAGTACTTTGACTCCCAGGAAGAGCATAAAAACAATATGCGGCGGCCGTATACAAAACAGGAACCATGTGAGTATACCAGCCATCAGCGTCGGGATTCTGGAATGGGTAAATAACAATTCAAGTTGCGCTAAGCAGAATCAAGGTCAGGAGGAAAGCCAGGGGTCAGGTAAACCAAGAAAGAAGTCAGGGAAAGAGCCAGGCATCGGAAACAGGTAAAGGGTAATCCGTGAGCGTAATCGGGAAGGCAGTCTGGGTCCAGAATAACAGAACAACAAAGGCAGGATACAAGGCGCAAATCAACGTGGTACAAGACAACTGTTAAGGAGCACCACGGTCATGCACTTTTCTCATACTTATACGTGGCATACCAGAAATACGAGAAGCATGTCACGTGTGAATCACGTGACCTTTCTTGCACCGATAATGCCGGGACATGTAGTTTTTTAAACGGTGGCGATGTAACAGCCGCCACGGCAGTTTCCATGGCTTTGTGTAAACAAGTTGATTTATGGGCAAAGCGACACGGGGCATGACACCGAGACTTGCAAGACTGCTAACATGGGTCGAAGATAGAGGAGGACCCTTACAGATAGTGCCATTGGAGAATTCCAAATTGTGCTTCAGAAACAATGGTACAAGAAAAATGGGAGAAAATCAGAACTGTGGACGCATCTTTGATGCTCCCGGAATGATGCATTGAACAGCAGTGATCATGGTTCATTATTGGGCATGTGGATCCAAAGCATATATCAGACTACCGAAGAATTGGGGAGGTATATATACATTAGTAAATGTCCATGTCCCAGCATTGGTGATTCCAAAAAGTGATCTGAATATTGACGGTTTCCAGAAAGCAGATGATCACCTGAGAAAGAAGAGATCTGTGGAACTGATGAGCCGAATGAAGAGAGAAAATGACTTTTCTGCCAAATCAGAAGCAGCCTTTCATGCTATCCCATATGAACACAGATTTTTCAGCCTTACCTCATCAGTGTTCATGACAATTCTGATGTCAAGAGTTCAGTTTGGAGCAAATACTAAATGGTTGCAGATAACCAGATGGGAGTTACTGCAGACCATCAACATGACCATGAAAGGATTCAATGCAATAAAGGAAGAGTTAAGGACGATTCGACTAATGACTCTCCAGAGCAGATATGTCCTTGTCATTATCACAGCTATGGATGGAGGTGTTTGTGCAAAAATTGGAGATTCATGTTGCACATTCATACCTTTGCACGATGATGAGAATGGAACGTTAACAGAAGCCATAGGTATGCTGACAAACCTATAGAATCAAATGACAGATGAAGTTGACGAAGTTGATGACGACAGTTGGTTTGGATCACTGTTCTCATGGTTTCTGCCATCGATGGCAGGTGCATTCAAATTCCTAGGAGCCCTGCTAGTGATGATATTGCTTGGATTCTGTGTTATCAAGATCATAATCTCTCAGTGCCAGAAAACTGCAAAAAAGGCCTTAGGGATGAAGATTATGATTGATGTCGAGTCCGAATGGAAGCCCAAGGACCTGACTGATGAAGAAATAAGAGACTTTGTGAAAGCCAGCATTTATGCACCAGAAGGAACAAAGTTTTGGTATCCAAGGAAACACAGAAATTATGTGGGAAGATGGAGCTATTGCAATCCAAGTGGAGAATGTCAACTAATGACTTGGAATAAAGATGAGCATGTAAGAACAGCAGGAAGCTTGAAGGGAGTCATAAAGATATGGACCCGAAAGAGATATTTCTTCAGACCTCCATGTGTGGATCCAGAGGTTGAAGTAAAGGTGGATACAACGGAAGAAGTGAGAGTGGTCAATGAATCGCCCAGAGGGGAGAGTGAAGAGGAAGTGCCAAGCACGACTCACAGTCCTGCCACCCCTTTTGAAGTACCAGGAACATTCACGCCGAAATATGTGACGTATGATGAGCAAATAAACCAGCAGAGAGCCGCAGTTGGGCTCTGTCTAGTACCTTTCAGAATAACAGCACATGTTGAAGTACCAACACCTAAGAAAACCTGGACAGTAAGGTACCCATTGAGAACACCATACCGACAAGTGAGACAGAATGACAATTGTCAGAATGTAATGCCCAAAGGAGCTAAAAAGATACTGAAGGTAGACGAATGATGATGTCATAAGAACCCAGAATGACTCACATATAGAAGATATAACGACCTGGGAATGATGACAAAAGAGACTAAATACCATGCATAAGTGACATCCTGAGCCAAGAGTGAAATAATTGATGTCAAGATGTCTGAAACTTATGCCACATGCACGATGAAGACATCCAGTTAGTTTAAATGTGTACATATGCAAAGAAAGAAATTGTGAGACTTGCTTATGCTTAGTAGTAAAATAGATTGCGGCAAGTGCCACCTATACAAATAACGACCTCAGAGAGCACTTTATATAAGTATCCTTCCACCATTCACAAGAGCAGAATCAACCAGAGGTTACTAAAGGTCTCAAGAGCAGAGTTTCACAGCAAACAAATGGAGAACTAAATATAGATAGAAACTCAGACGAAGGTAACCATGCCAAGAAGCCAAGGTCATATCAGCTGGAATAGGCCAAAAGAGGATACAATTAAGAGAAAGAAGAACAGAGTATCCTGTTGGAAAAGGTCAAGATAAGCCACAGATGGCAGACGACTGGCAGAATGAAATCAAATACACGAAACTGCATGAAGGAAAGGACAATTTCATGGTGTCGGAATCATGTGACCAGACAAGCAGGAATGGATGAAACTTTCACACCTACACATGTACCTTTGCCAAACACAGACGTCTTAACTTTCCCAGACCAAAAAGCAGACCAAGAGCTTCAGTCTTTAGAAAAAGAAGGCCTTGGCTTTAAGCAGTCTTTCCTTTTCTTTCATAATCGTGGCACTGGCTCACCGCACAACAAACACATAGTAATGTGTACTCTGGGGGAAGGCAGAGCCTACAGGCACAGTGCTCCCTGTCACATTTAGCTGGAATGTGACAGCCATGGGTCCATCAAAGCATCTCACGAAGGCAGAAGGCAATACCTTCCTCCGGCCATGGCCAGTCTAATTAAAATATGAAAGGCTCCATGCATCCGCCCTCTCTATTTTCTATGTGCTGGTGGCAGCACATACTGATGAGAGTTAATTGAAACAGGCAGGCAATAGGCCTGATCGCAGAACTGACAAAAGGGGACAGGAAACCCCAACACCTCTTTGATACGCAATGTGTCAACTTGAAGCTAGCTCCCACCCCTCTGTATGAAGGGCAGTGAATGGCATGTCTGGGACAACTGTTTACAGTATAAAACCCCTGCACAGATAGCCCCTTTCAGAGGGAAGAAGTATGTGAGTTGATGGAGACAGGAAGTCTGTTCTCGCCACAAACTTCAGGGGAGACGTGCGTTTTGATTAGGAGTCACAGAGAGCTCAATTAACCAGAGAGACACTTTGATCCACAACACACAGGAAGTTGGGTGGGACTTAGTAGTACATGTTGTCACCCCCTACTGTTCCTGTTGCAAAGCACTCTTGTTATGACCTCAAGCATAATAGAACACTGTTGGTGGGGGACCAGGATTGGTTCATTAAGGTAGGCTTAGTCGGCCCATTTGGCTTTAAAAGAGGGCTGAGCCCCTCACTTAGCAGATCATCTGACGAATTTGAAAGGAGTAATAAGAAGGACTCATTTGGACCCCGGCAGAAGGTACAGTTTGCCTTGCAGCTTCCACCAGTGAAGGAAGGCCAGGATTTCCAAGAGAGGAAGCACAAACCCTCTCCTAAACATGTCCCAAGGAACAGAGGGACATATCAGAGTCAGAGGATCGGTTCAGCAGCTCCAGAACCACTACCCAGCTGGCACACAGCGTGCCCGCTAGGTTCTGCCAGCAAGCTTCATAGGGGGAAAATGCAAGAGAGTGAGGACAAGGCCGTTGCCTGCAAACACTCTCCCCAGCTTTGGGCCATTCGCCTTAAAGGATGACACAAGCCCTGTGAAGAAGCTAGGAGGAGTGCCACAACAAGCATCGACCAGTGTCCATCTTTTAAGGACATTTTCAAGATAGTCGAGCCTCCGAACTGCGACCGGCTGCACCACTGAATGTTGTCAAGGTACAGTCACTAAAGCCCTCCAAGACACCTCAACCAGCATTCTAGATCCGTCAACCAGCACAGAGACAACAATTCTTGACCCCGAGCCACTGTGTAGGCCAGACTGCAGCCGTCCATCCAACCTCACTTGCCGAACTGCCTGCCGCCTGATACCCGCAGATGTCTCCTGTCTTGAACTCTGTCGCAGGAGCTGCAAAGCATCCTGGTACCGACTTGAAGCTGTCGAGCATCAAGACCATTTTAAGTACCAGGTACATTGTGGTTCTCTTGCTCTTTCTCCGAAGGCCCCTAGTGACAATAACGATCCCTTGCTCCCTTGGTGCTGAAACCCAATAACCTTGAACAGTTAAGACTGATTGCTTTACCGACTACCCTCCTGTCAGTATCCAGATTGCATACTTTCCTTAGTGAAACTGTCTTTCCTCTGTGTTCCTTTACAGAGTGGGTTGTATTTTAGTGTGCTAGTACTGTCTGTTGTAATAATAATAAAGTAGATATTTTTATACAACCTTGACGGGACAGTCCCTTTTATCATTGGGTAATAATTGTATTTTCACTGTATTGCAACTAAACAATGATCCACAACCTTGCGGAGATAAGCCTGCCGTTCCGTCCACGTTACAAAAATTGGACAAGGGGGTTTATAACTGACTTGTGTTTCCAATCTATTCGGATCACTTCTGGTGTACTAGAGGTTTGGGGCTGATTGATGGCTTAGAAACCAATATTCATCCATGGACCACTGGTGCCCCAGAAGTTGATTCGTCACATTGGTGGCAAGTGGTCAGTTCAGTTGGAGCTTTGCGCACAGCTTAGTCACCCAACGAGAAAAGTATTGTTGCAGGCAATGTTTAGTCACTCACTGCTAGGTATTAGTAATCGTCATGGATCTTAACATGGAGACTGTAAAAGGCAGCACCAAGTATGTCATGTGCGTCTTATGTCAAGAGAGGGGAGGTCCCAAAAGCACCAAGGTTAATAAACCTGAGTTGCTGACCAGCCTCCAAGCTTGGGAAGAAGCTATGGAGGTTGGGGAGAAGACTCCAGTGGATGGGGTAGGCCCCATGTACCCGAACGGACAAGGGCGACCGCATGAGCAGTGTTTCTTGCCAATCATCCCAATGTGGGATAAGTGTGGTTTCTCCAACACTCGAGAGTGTCAGTGAGGACAGGCACTAGTGCAGCATCCCGCAGGTCCCAGGCATCAGCACAGTCTCTAAGTGGCGCAGTAATTGATCTGGCTGTTAATGAGCTAGCAGCTAGAAATCTCCTGCACGCCGAGAGAGGACTAGCACTAGAGGAACAGAAACCGCGGGACAAGGTCAACAAAGAGCGGGACAGGGCTGCCATAGAGATGAGCAAGCTGGCACTTGAAGAGAAGAAGGGGGTGTGAGAAATCAAGATGTGTCTCACCCGCTAGTCCCCGGAGGTCTCCCTCTCAGTTGGCCAGGGCACAGCCATCGCCTTTGGATCCAGACCCTGGGGGTGGACGAGTGAGGGAGGATCACCTGGGTGGGGGGTCCTCGGGGAGTGGGAGTGGGACACATTGTGGTGAGATGCAGAATACCCCCCTATAATCCCTTTGACCCATCCTACCAGGTAGGATATCTGGGAACTGTAACTCCTCCCCTTCCCTTCCCAAACACTTCTACACAAACGGCCAACTCTGGGAGAAAACTAACTAGTACCTGAACAATGTACCAGACATGTCCCATTACATTGGTCACGCAGAGTCAGGCAATTGCTGTTAACAACTCACATCTTATCTCCATTGAACTTCCCCACACAGCTAAAAGGCAGAGCACGAGAGCACACTTTAAGCGAGGCAGAACACACAAACCAGCAGTTTCTTCCAGGCTGCAGCTGAATCTATGAAGAAAGACGACAGGTCGAGTAGAGAGAGAATGGAAGGAGATGCTCTTGAGCTTTGCAACGAGTGATGGTTATCCTCTTGAGGATTTTAAAGCAGCACGTGCTAAGCCAGAAAGTGAAGGAAGACTATTGTATTCTGTGTATCTGAGATACTCGGGGCCCTCCTGCATGACTGGCCGAGTCAGGGAGGAATAGCAGCTGCCGTTGTATCGTCCTTGGCTACCTGATCAAAGTCAAAAGCAGAACCTTGAATACAGCTGGTGAGTCGGGAGGAACTGTACGAGGCCGGTCTCTGTTTAAATGAAGGTTATGAGCAGCAAGAGTGTATCCTCAGAGAGCAAATGTTGATGATGTGAGTAAAATACAGAAAGCTAATAAGTGTGTTGAACATTCTATGAGAGAAACAAAAGATACACGTTTGCAGAGTGGTCCGGCACCGGGTGGGTGCTCAATTGAAAGTCTCTGGAGAAAAGTGTCTTACAAAGAAACCTATCAGTGAAAACTTTGATATTTGAATAGCGACATTGCAAATGAAAATCTGATGCAAAAAAATCAATGTGGTCATGCGAGGGTCAGAGAAAAATCTTTTGCACAATTGAAAGTCTTCGATGTAATTGAATTACTCATTAAAGTGAACCCTACCAAAACCCGAGTCCAGCTGAGGGAGGCCTATTGGGGTTGTAAGTCACAAGTGAGTCCCAGCCTGGCTGAGAGAGATCTATTGTTCCTTTGAGTTGTAAAAAAAGGGGTCCAAACGATTGAGGGAGACCCGTTGAGACATTGTGTAAGAGGAGGGTCCGAGCCCAGCTGAGGGAGACCCAAAGTTAATGTATACCTGAAAACGAAGGACAGTGGATTTTTGAGAAGAACGTTAAGTGTTGTTTTGTGGTAACACATGACATTCTGCGAGCGAGAGACTTGAGGAGAATTAGATACTTTATTGCAGAAGGCCCCATTTGATTTTTGAACTGTATCCTGGTGCTCAAAGAAGTTAGAGCGTGATCCAAGCTCAAGTGTGACGCCTTGTCCCGTGTCGAAACGTGGGGATGGGGAGTTTATCACTCATCTGTCCTGACATATTGCTTCTTGGACACTCTTTATTCTGCATACACCATTTTCAAACACCATTTGTATTTAGAAGTAAGGATTGGCAAGAGGTTTATTAGTATAGGCCTTTTTTATTTCGACAAAACTCCACTAGGACTGTGTTATTTTTACTTTGATGGTTGTAGCTTGCTCCCATACTTAGATTTAGGGTTAGATAGGTGTTTAACCAACCCATTGAAGTTCAATAAACACCCTTGAACTGTGATCACTTGTGTCTGTCTTCACTGTTTCATACCACACCCTCCATATAGAGGCCAACAGATCCACCTTTAGCAAAAGCAGCAGTAGTGGTTCAAACCAGAGTGCTTGGGATAAGCCCTGACGGCGCATCGCCAAAGACTTAGCGCAGGTTTATGAAGTGGGGAAGGATATTTTTGACTGGTTTGAAGTGCCCGAGCTGGCTTTCCAACTACAGGACGTGGAAGAGGTACTGTGGGGTGCAGCCATGATGAGTCACTTACTGACACCAGGGACTGATGCAATTCTTTAGTTAACTCCTGAGGAAAGGCCTTTTGATGAGAGCATGAAGGTAGTCCTCCTCAGGAATTTCTGCAAAACCTCATAACAGCATCTCAAGAGCTTCAGAGAGCTCAGAACGAAAAGTGGCCAGACATTTGAAGCGTTCAAACACTTCAAACATATGTCGTTGAAATATCCGAGCGGGTGGGTGACTGGTAACAAAGTTGACACATTTAAAGGGATGTACAATTTATTGCGTGTCAGCATGTATTGAAAAATTGTGAGGTTGACCTACATCAGCATCTTGAGGACAAGACTATCACAGACCCTAGGGAGCTTGCAAAGGCTTCTGACAGGTTGGTGAGTACTCAAATCCAGAAAAAGGCTCAGGTGAGCACACCCAAACTGGAAGAGAAGTCGGCAGACAAAACAATAAACAATAAACAAGGATAGGAAGGACAAAGGTTCAACCCAATCCTATTCGAAGTCAGGTCTCCAAAAGAACAAAGGGAAATCCCAAAACTCTAGTTCAGCCATGCACATTGAAAAGAAGAGCGCAGGCACTCCTAACACTGAGACATTTGCGTTCTCACCACCCAAAGGTTGTTTCGTGTGTAAGGAGCTGGCCTATAGGAAAGGGGATCCTGCTTGTAACGGCTTACCCAAGCAAGCCATAGACAATGTTGGACTCATGGAACAGGCCATCATTAGTGTGGGCTTCCTAGAGGAACACTTCCGACTAGGCCAGGGAAAGGCCGAATATGGATTGATTACACTGAGTGGGAAGGGTACCGGATCACCAGAAGAGATCCCAGTTCCCAATAATACTGAACTCTATCTAGAACATGTGTATTTCAATGGACAAAAAACTCCTGCGGTCTGAGACACCAGGGCTAGCGTCACTACTGTCACCCGGCAGTGGGTACAACTAGGCCAGTATATTGATGGGCCTGATTTGTGCATTAGTGGATTTGATGGAAAGAGTATGTGCACCTTGGCGTTAGTAGAGTTCAGGTGGCGAGGTGAAATGACCCAGCGCTGTGTACAGTGAAATTCTCCATCCCTGTCCCATGTCTGTTGGGTGATGATCTTCCTGATCCCGAATTAGTTACAGCGGCTAACTAATCGAGGGCCAAAGAGAATGCCAGACTGAATGCTCTGAAAGCCTTAGGACCTGGAAAGCTTCCAGAGGGCTTGTTGGAATGACTGACGTGGTTGGTAGCCCCTAGTCCAGTTCCACAGACTACTGAGTCGCCTACTCCTGTGGGAGAGCGGCTAGTAGCCAATGAAGACCCTACTTTGGTAGCAGGGGACTCAGAGTTGCCTGGTGCAGTGCAGGAACCTGAGGTGGAGGACCAGGTGGGCGCAGATCTGGAGGGCCTGCCCAAGCTGGATGAGTTTGTATCAGCTGGGGGCTGAGGTCAAACTGACTTCTTCACAGCCCAGAAAGATTGTCCCACTCTGGCGGATCTGCGGGTGCAGGCAGAGGAGCAGGCTAAGGGCGAGGCCCCTGGACTGTTCAAAGAGTACTGGGAAGCTGGACTCCTGTACAGTGAACCAAAAGACTCTGAGGGTGACGGCACCAGAAGGTTGGTGATTCCCCAGTGCCAAAGAAAGTTCCTTTTGGATTTGGCTCACCAAATTCCTTTAGCGGGTCACTTGGTAGTGACTAAGACTCAGGCCGGTTGTGTGCGCACTTTACTGACCGCAGTTTGGTGTAAAGGTTAATGAATTTGTCCGGTCCTGTCTGACTTGTCAAGCGTCTGGTAAGTCAGGTGGTGCCTCAAAGGCCCCCTTAATTTTTAATTTTTTTTTATTTGTGTTTAATCCCTTCGGATTTTTTTACAAAACGAGGAATAAATAGCTGAAATTCCCCTCCAATGTTTCCAATGTTTAGTATCTGATTTCCGGAAGGTCTCAAGTCTCAAAGAGGGACGAGGCGAACAGCTGTTAATGATTCGTCTGATGTCTTGGCGAGCCGGTGAAAACCTGCATGGGGGGAGCTCTGGCTTGTGACTGGTCTATATTTGCGCGATCTACAGGCGGGCAGTTAAAGGCTAAGCTTCTACGGAACATTTAGAGTTAATGATGTATTGCATGATGTTTACAGTAGCCAAGGCCCAGCCCTGTTTGTCGCCTGCGATCAACTTGTTCCAACAGGTCTCCTCGTCGGTTGCTGTGAAATCGGAGATGCAGTTCTTCAAATAGATACCCCGAATCTCTCGAGTCTTAGGGCAATTCAACAGGAGGTGACGAATCGTTTCTTTTTCTGTTGGGGATTTACAGTAACGGCATTGACTTGTGTTTGATCTGCCTCTTATTGCCAAGATCTCATTTGTCTCCAGGAGATTTAAACGGATTCTCAAAAAGTAGAGCCGAGCTGCTCTACTAGGAAACCGTTTAAGGTATGTTTGCAGTGTGTCCTGTTTTTTAAAGAACGGTGGAAGATGGCTGGTAAGTTTGTATTTATTAGCTGATTCTATAGTTTGAATCCAGTCCCACTCTTTGATTTTTTTGGAGGTTTTGACTGGGTTGGCTATCAACTCTTCCTTACAACTGTCGGCTGAATGTAGGAGGGCCAGCATGGTGGATTCCCATCTCAGCAATGAGTTACATGATTTCATTTCCAATTCCTGATTTATCAGGCGATAAACGTATGGGCTCCCTGGCGTGATGCATTTCCTGTATAGTAGGACGCTGTTCAACGCCACCGAGGTACTCAAGGTTAGCAAGCCAAGTTCTCTCCTGAGCGGCGCTATCGGTGTCGATTTCGGGAGACCCAGTATTTTCCTCCAGAATAGCGCCTCCAATTTGGGCCACAATTCTGCGGGTAGATTAAGCATAGCATTTGTACCATAGGTTACAGTAGGGATGACCTTCTTTTTGAAGAAGTCCCTTACTGGAATTATGGAGTAACGACCGAATTTGAGGTCAATTGCCTTTCCCTGGTTCGATAGGTTCTTAACTTTGTCGATGAGGGTTTCTTGCATTGATTTATCATTTGCCGAGCTGTCTAGTGTGACTCCTAGATACTTAAAGCTATACACCTTTTCGATTCGGATGGAGCCGAAGTTGGACTTTTCTGCTTTTTTTGGAGTTTTTTGGAATGTCATCATTTTAGTTTTAGACGCATTGATTTCCAAATTGTTTTCTTCCATATACCTTTGCAAGTTGTTTAACTGCCGTTGGAGACCTATAGGTGTCTGATCTAATAGGATCAAATCGTCGGCGTAGAGTAGGCGGCTAATCAAGGTTCCTCCCAATTTCGGTGGAAAGGAACGGATTAGTGTTTCGGAAGTTTGAAAGTCCCCTAGGTAAGTCCAAAAGAGTGCGGGGGCGAGGGGACATCCTTGTTTTACGCCTCTCGATGTTTTTATCTCCTCCGACAGGAACCTTGTTGGTTTAACCTTACTCTCATTGATGTATCTGAGTATAGGGCTTTGATCGGGTTCAGAATCTCTGGAGGGCATTTCCAGTTGGTTAATTTCTGCCATAATCTGGTACGGTTCACCTTATCGAAGGCCTGTGTTAGGTCAATAAACGTGATGTATAAATCTGGTTTACCTTCGAATATCTTGCTTTTCAGAATGTTCAGTATCATGATGTTCGCGTTCGTACCCAGGTTCTTCTTGAATCCTGTTTGAAAGTTGTCTTGACAGGGGGCGTTGGTTGCCCATCTGAGAAAATGTTGCAGGAGGAGAGATCCAAATAATTTCCCTATCGAATCCAAAAGTGCTATTGGGCGAAAATTCGATGGGTCAGCTCTATTTCCCTTTTTATAAATCGGGACTATGTTCGCACGGGTCCACGATGGCGGTATTGATCTGGAAGTTGCACAGCGCGAAAAGAGTATACTCAAGAGGTGTGACCACGCTTCAGGGTGAGTTTTAAGATCAACATTTGTTATCCCGTCCGGGCCAGGGGCGCGGGATGGTTTTAATTTCTTTATCTGTGACAGGATCTCGTCTTCGTCGGTGATATTGATCCATGGTGAGGTGATGTCAGATGTTTTGTTCTCCCTAGGTGTTAACTCCTTGAATAAGTTTGCAAAGTGGGCCTCCCATACTGCCGCCGTAATTCCATTTAGTTGGTCGGGGAGAGCGCCTGGCGTAGCCGAGTGGATAAGGGTCCAGAAGTCTCTGGCATAATTGCCATTAATTGCCCTAAGGATATTTTCCGCGTCTTGCTGCAACAGGTTATGTCGATAACTTCTTAGCCAATTTTTGTAAGATTTTTCGGCTATTAACGCTGCCGCTGGTTGGTTTAAGGTCAAGGCGAGTCTTTTTGCTCTCCTTAGTTCTCTCTTTTTCTCCTGTATAAGTTTATCAAATGTGTGTCTCCGCTGCGATTGGTTTTCCCTTTTTCTTCCACGTGGGATACTAAAGGCTACCAGCAGGGGCGTGTAATCAGCCGGTGGCTGCTGATTTAGTACTGCGAGCGCTTTGTACGCTGTTGTTAACGAGTTTATTGCTTTTTCTGTCATTTTCAGTCTGGTGCCTTGTGGTGTTAAATCCATGTTATTTGGCATCAAGGTCTTGTTTGACGCCACTGAGGTCCAGGTAGTTTCTAGGAGGTTGTGGTCACTCTCCTCTGTTCTTTTCACATTAAATGCAGTTGTCAGATTTAGTAGAGGTCGCGAGACGAAGATGTGATCTATTGTGGATTTTGAGTTTGCTCTTTCCCAAGTTGGAGGTCTCTTTGGATCAGGAAAAGCGTGGTCAAGGTTTAGGAAAGATCTTGATTCCATTAATTCTAGCCATTTAGATGCCCTTTGATCGGTGAGTGGATCTTTCGATTTAGCGAGAGGTGGATTATCAGGGTTGTGGCATTTAATGTTGAGATCCCCGCATATAAGGATGAGGTCGATTTTTTGGTTTAAGTGGATCTCATCGATATTTCTTTCCATTTCTTTGATGAATTTCGAAGTATTAGTCGTAGCCGGATTCCAGTATGTGGTGATGATGACCACCGATTTTGAGGGGCCCCCCGATTGCTCTGTTGCGGACGACCAGTTTAGCTTTAACATCAGCATATCTTGGGTTTCTTTCAGTTTTTCGATGTTCGTCAGGCCACAACCATTACGGATTGCGATCAGTAGGCCGGCGGTTGGGCTGCCTGTTAAACCTTTTTTTGCAGGGGCTATGTGGGTCACAAATCCGTCGATAATTGGAGGGTGGAGCAACCAAGTCTCTTGGAGGCAGATGATGTCATATTCCTGCCAATTGATTGCGCTTGAGGTGGTTAGGTGGTAAAAGCCTCTGGTATTCCATGAGCATAGTTTTGTACCATCGTGCATCCGAATGTGATGGTCCTTAGATGTGTCGACGTTGATTTGGTTCGCTGGTGGCTATTTTTGACGCTGGGACTTCAGGGCCTTAGGCAGCCATGACCACATAGTCCCAAGAGTAGAGACTGATGTTGGTTTTGCCACGTTCGCATAGGTTTCGTTTTGGACCTTGCTTTGAATTCGCCTTGGATCAGTTAGTAGCCGTTCTTCTTGAGTGGATCTCTGCGAAACCGGGGAATTCAGAATCGTTTGGGTTGAGGGGTCTTTCCCTCTTCTGATGTTTTTAGCAATTTTTGTGTTTTCGTGCTGTTGTTTGTGAACGTGCTTTATGTCGATTTTCACCTTTGGACGTGTCGTGGTAGGTTCTGGTATTGCATTTTTTCCGGATTTTATTTCCCTGGTAGATTCTCTTAATTCGTACCCCATGGTTTGGAGGTCTTCGACTGCTGCTCTTAATGATTTATTCGTAGCAGAGGATGAGATGTAGAGGTGACAAATTGCTTTGTGGTGCCTATGACTCGGGTCGACTATCTTGATGTCGGCTGAGTTCAGCGCACTTAGTTTAGGAATATAGCTGAAAAGGTCCAGGATTCCTCTTCTGTTAAGGATTACTTTATCTTGGTTCTCTTGAGTTTGTTCGAGCCTCAAGATCCATCTGATATGGGAGTCTTTTTGCGGTAAGGCTCTGGGTGTCTTCATCGTTGTCCTGTATCTGTTGTAAATTCTATCGGGACGAGCTGGGAATTGTCCGGCTTCGAAACAGACATGGTTTGTTTCGTCATGATGATGGTTTCGTTTCAACTGACGATAAGAGGGCGATTGGACTTCGCGCTTTTTGAATGGTGACGTTCTCGTTTCGTCGCGAAGACCATGGGAGGCGTAATGTTTCCAGTCGTTGTCTTGTTTCCTGGTGCTAGTCTTTCTGCTGCTCTTTCGAGTAAAGAGTAGTGGATCAAGTCCTGGGTCTTCTGCATTAGATCTAGTTCGATGTTGTGCAAGTGGCGTAGCTGGGTCGAGACTGGGTTTGTCGTTCGTTGGAGGAGGTGTCAAATTCTCTGTTAAGTGTTGTGTAATATTCATCAGCTCTTCATTATTTAAGAACTCTTGGACCCCTCTCGGTGATGGGTTAGATTGATTATTTTCTTCCCGGGGTGGTCTTTGGTTCCCTTTCAGTGTTGGCTGTGGGACTGGTTGGGTTACTAGCCGTTTTATCAATGATGGTAATTTACCCTTAGGCGAGACTTGGTTTTGGGTTAGTACTTCAGGGCTTACAATACTCATAAATTTTGTAGCTCCTTCAACGGGGTCTTTTGTAGTTTTCCCGGCCATTAATTGTGAGTTGGAAGACGTTGTTAAATCTATGAATGCTACCGTTTGAGTGGCTTTTGGTTCGCGCAATATATGGGTAGGTAGCGAGCGCGCTTCTTTTTCAGAGTCATTTCCTTTGGAAATCGGTGATGAAAGGTGTTGTGGTTCCGGGAAATCACCCTGTTTACGATTCTGCTCTCGGGCCATTATATATCCTTCTAGAAAAGTCAGTTTCGTTGACATGGCCGCCTGTAGTGATGTTTGGTCCTTCAGGGTGTCGCCGATAGTCTCGTAGAGTTTAGTAAATGGGGCGAGAGCAATTGTCAATGCCGACATCAGAGTACACATGTCGAGTTTTTTTGGAGGCGGATCATTTGGGATTGTTGAGCTTTGAGCGGGGGGGCTATTGCACCGTGTGATCGTTGGATTTATTGATGAGATTCCTGAGTTTGACCTTCTGGGGGGGTGGTCTAGTGAGTATCTTCTATGAAGGTTGTAAGTATCCAAGTTGGAGAAAAAGGTGTCCAAGGGCCTTTCAGGTAGTGTGTTGGATTTGTGCGCTGGGAGAGGCTTTTTCGTCCGCGAGAGCTCCGGAGATGAGGTGTTCGATCTAGAGCACTCGTCTCTCCTCAGGGAAGGGGGATTGCTTGCTGAGTCTTTCCCTGGTATCGACTTCTCTACTTGCCCCGCCAGATCTTGTTTTTCTGAGATTTCTTTTGTGGGAGTAGGGAAGGTCAATGGGATTTTATCTATGTTGGATAGGTTTTGGTTATCCATAGGGCCGTTTAGGATCATCTCTTGGATAGCTCCTTCCTGCTGCAAGGTGACCGAATGTAATGAGTGGCTATCTTTGGGGCACGATGGATCGCTGTTGGCCTCAGTTGACACCAACAAGATCCCAGTAGTGTCTAAGCAGTTTGGCCTCCACTGTTCTAATGCCGTTGTTGTGGCAGCTTCCTTCGTTGTATTGCAATTTGTGGGTTCAGATGTCAATTTTGGAGAAACCAACCTGGTTGGAGAAGGTTCTACGGAATGGTCGTTTTCTTTGGTTGGTTTGAGGTCATCTACTGCTTTTGATTGCCTCAGTAGTGGTGTAATAGATAAGGCGTTCAATCTGCGTTGTTTGGTTGGAGGCGAGCTTTCAGAGGTCGCCTCCAATATTTCCTCATCGGTCAGGTCTTGCCTTAATCCTTGGAAGGCCGTTGAATGTTTGCGAAAGAAGTCCGTCAGAAGCTTCAATGGTTGTTGGTGTTGTTTACTTCCCTTTTTTGAGTTTTTTATAGTGTTTACATTGCAGGGCTTGTTTAAGTGTTCGGACTGATCCTTTAGATCTTGCTTTGTTGGAGGAGTAGCTATCTTTTTTTTCAATTTCTTTTTTTTTTCCTGTGTATTTTTGTAGTTTATTTTCCGGGGGACACCCGTAATTCGTGGCCTTTTTTTCAAATTCGCTTGAGTAGGAGCTACTTCCCCCACCGGTTCTTGTACCTCCGTGGCTAGTGGAGATGTGAGGACCACATTGGGCCAGGTCGGCGTGTCTTCCTCTTCGGTGACTGCGATGATTGCGTTCCCCGCCTCCTGGTGGATCTGGGCCTGGATCGTCAACACGGACGAGGGCGGGGTTAGCAGTGCTGGGGCCGCTTGGGAGGCCGAGAGTCTGGCTGGATCGCGTCCCGTCAACGGCGCTGGAGCGGACCACCTTGCCCCTTCTGGCGTCACACTCTCCTCCTCTGCCCCAAGGGGGGGCCCCGACCGCGTCCTCACAACCACCTCTGCGTCCGCGCCGACCTCCGACAGCCCGTTCCGGGATCTCGACGCCGCCTCCCCTCCGGGAGGTGGCGGAGCACCGGTCGTGGCCGGGGAGAGACGCGGATGGCAGGCGGCCGAGAGTCGGGAGGGGTCGCACCCCGTCAGCAGCGCCGGCGCGGATCCACGGGCCCTGTCAGGAGTCACCCTCTCTTCCTCTGACCCGCGGGAGGGTCCCGTCTTCAGCCTCTCCTCCCCCTCGGCGTCCTCGCTATTTTCCGACGGCCCGATCCGGGCTCTCGGCGCCTCCTCCCCTCTGATTGAGGCCGGGGCGAGGCGTGGATGGAGGGCACCGAGGCCACCGCAAGTTGGCTTGCCTTCGCTGGAACCTCCACAGACCCCTCCGACACCTTCCCGAGCGGCGCCGTCCGCGCACCAGAAGGTAAGTCCTGTGCACTCATGATCAGGTCCAGAAGAGAGTTTGGAATCATTGGTGCAGGGGCTATGGCGTGAATCTTCCTTGAAGATTTTGTTTGTGTGGAATCTTGACTGGCATCGTCCTGCAACAAGCTTGTGTCGAGGGGGGGGTTTAGCGTGGTAATTGCTGTGTTTTTTTTAAAGATAGAACTCACGCTAGCACTTCTCAAGCGTCTGCCCATGGCGTCTTCTAGAACTGGTTGGGCCAGTGGTAGAGAGGGCGTCTTGGCCAGCTTGCCTGGCATGACTGCAAGACTGCCACTCTCCGCCACTCCGCGTCCGCTCCGCGGAGGTAGTAGGTTTAAAAAGGCACTGTAGAGAGACTGTAGAGAGACTGGATAGGCACTGTAGAAAGACTTGCAAGGACAGACCAAGACTGCCACTCTCCGCCCCCTTAATTCCTCTACCTAATTTCACTATCGCCAGTAAACCCCAGACTGGTATGCCGGCCGTGGGCCAAAATTTGAGCCCACTAACTGTAATGGGGCTGGAGCCAACCCCAAACATACAAACACATGACAAGGGGCCCCCTAGTAGACACAGACCGATGGGTTCTTATGCAAAGTCATATACTAAGCACGCCTAGCAAGATGCCCCTAACCAGAGAGCTATGCCTGCCCCTGGACTGTCCAAAACACTGAGGGCGAGGTGAGCAGGATGTAAATGTTGCCTCTTCAGGGAAACTGATCTGACTGGGGGAAAAGGGCCATCAAAGGGGCCAGAAGGGGGAGTGTCCGCCAGTGGCAACTCCGCCCCAGAACCTTTGTTGCAGGGATCCCTCCTGTATGCCGGCATGGAGGAGCGGGCTGGGCCAGGTGTGCCACGTTCAACAGTGGTACAAAAAGAAAATAAGGTGAAACCACCTCATAATTTCTGACGCTCTCAGTTGGCTCAAAATCATGAGCATGTAGAATGTTATTATGTTAAAGTCTTTCTACCACAGCATTTCCTTTTTTTTTTGCTTTTCAAAAGAAATATAGTATATTCATAGATGACAGAATCACGGTAAAAATGTGCAGGTAATGTCTAATTCACATTCCTACGAATTGGTTACAAAGTGGTGTTTTTTAGGCAGAAATAGGATGCAGTGGTCAATCAAGTGCATTTAGCCTCTGCGTGTCGGTGTGTGACACCATCTTCAGGACTATGCAAACGTTAATAGGTCATTTATTAAAAAAAAATGTTTTAAATGATATACGTACCATGATGTAACAGTAATGTTCAAATGTGCAACAGCAAAAGAAACACGACAAAACATCTTAATCAGCAACTATCTAAGCGTGACATCCAACAAGTTCAAATTCAAGCATAAAAGTCCAAGTAGTTTAAAGTTAATTGTTCATACCTCAATCTTGCAGTCTATCACGTCACAAATCTTAGCCACGTGAAACCAGTGTATCTGATCATGCATCTCCCGTGTTTCTGATCATACGTTGGAAGCGGTGACCTACAATTGTTTGTATATCATTGTTACGAATCAAGTGTTTCTACATGATTAATTCCTGTGCGTTCATGACCAGGCCAGGTCCTCTTACCTGCAGTGTCAGACTTGGTGTAGTGCGCCCAGGAAAGCCGCGTGGTATTTATATTGTGTCATGGCGACCAGGTACCGGTGCACGTATGCCTCACGTCCCACCCTTCCATGACCACGTTACTATGGTTACATGGTTGAGTCGCTGCTTCGTTCAAAGGAGCGTGACCAGACGGTGCGTTCAACGCAAGCTGTAAACTCCCACAATCTCACCCTAGCGAGTCGTACTGCAGTGTGTTACTACTCCTTGAAATTTAAGAAATAATAATGATTTCTCTTATGTAGAGCAGCCCATGGAGTATCTAACGTGTCGAAATATCACGAAAGTAGGTCCCATAAAACATCTATGTGTGTGCATACGTAATCAATTGTGTGTCAATTCCGCAAACATCAATAAAAACCATAAGTGATATGAGGGTCTGTTATTGCCATGGGTGTTCGCACTCATCTGTGATGCTGCGGGGCATTTAGAAACGAATCAAGCCTTAGCTGATATGTAAAGGATGCGTAACAAACGCTATGCTTAGTGCACATTGTCATATCAACATGCTACAGCTATATCCTCACTTTATTCAACATCTTCACTTACTCCCTACATTACAACCCCATCTGAGTAACTTGAGCCTCTGGTGCAAGATAGTTTGTTTGTTTGTTTATTAATAGGGCGCCAGAAAACCCTTGGGTAGCTGGGCGCGCAGAATAACAAGAATACTTAGAACTTGGTTACAGGTTACAGATTACAGGTTGTTGGTATCATATGTTATATACAGTAATTACATTATATACATTTTTACTTTTACATGTAGAAATAGAGGGTAGCATATTATAAACAGTAGATACATTATGTACATTTTACATGAGAGAGTGGATGGGTGCGTATGGTATCAGTACACAATGCACATGGTCTCAGGTTTCTAAGGTCATTGCGACGGAGCCAGGTGCGAGTATGGTGCCTGAAGCTGTTGTAGGACTGGTCCCTTCTTAGTTCAACTGGTAGGGCGTTCCAGTACTGAGCTGCTTGCACAGGGAAGCTATTGCCTCCAGTTTATTTTAGTCGGAATCTTGGGGTTTGGAGGCAGAAAGAGTTGGCTGTTCTGGTTGGTCGTGCAGAGGTTTTTCTTATTATTCTGTCCCTGAGGTATGGGGGGGCAGCATTATTCAGGCATTTGAAAGTTAGAGTGACAATATTGAAGGTGATCCTATCGCTAATTTTTAGCCAGTTGTAGTCTCTACGCACATTTGAGATGTGCTCTCTGACTGGAAGGTTCAAGGCCGTTCTGAGCGCGTTGTTTTGCAGGGTTTGGAGTTTATTGATGACGTATTTGTTAGCGCCTGCATAAAGTGCGTTCCAGTAATCCAGTTTTGAGAGGATCAGTGCATTGGCTAGCATAATGCAGCTAGCTCGTGAGAGGAAGGGTCTGCATGCTTTGATGAGTTTACCAGTATAGGCAGTGGATGAGGCCAGGGAGTTCACTTGTTTCCTTAAGGACAAGGTGGAGTGCAAGTAGAAACCAAGGGTCTTCACCTCTTTGGCGACGAGGATTTTATTGACGTCTATATTGAAAGAGCTGTAATTAGAGTCGAGTTTTTTTAGGTTGTTGGGTGAGCCTAGAATAAGGATTTCTGTTTTTTCGTCATTCAGGCAGAGGCCATGGGTTGCCATCCGGCCTGAATGAGTGTGTACATTTTATTTACTAAAGCTGTATCCATAACAAAGTTGCCCGAAAGGGGGGTGAGGATCTGGGTGTCATCTGCATAATTTGTGTAGGTGACACCCAGTCTGTCCAATTTGTCGAATGGAGGTTTAGTAAAGATATTGTACATCGTTGGCGAGACACAAGAGCCCTGTGGGACTCCACATGTTGTCTGGATAGGGTCTGCAGAGTCTACAGTGGAGAAGACTTGCATACTTCTATTGTCGCGAAAGGATTGAACCCAGGCTATAGCTTCACTTGAGAAGTGGGTGGCTGACACTAGATGTTTGCAAAGTACTGCATGGTCCACTAGGTCAAAGGCCGCCGACAGATCAAGGAGGAGTAGCATAGCTGTGTTTCCTTTGTTGTTGAGTTTGTCAATTTGAGCTTTGAGATCTATAAGGGCGGTCTCAGTGCAGTGCTGATGTCCGAAGCCAGATTGAAGAGTGCCAAGGAGTTGGTTAGTCTCCAGGTATTTTTGGATTTGGAGATAGGCCACTCTGTCAATTATCTTCAGGAGGAAAGGGACAGTGGTGATGGGCCTATAGTTAGTGGGGACGGAGGGGTCCAGGGTTTACTTTTTTAGCAGGGGGAGAACCCAGGACTCTTTTAAGTTACTTGGGACTGTGCTAGATGAGAAGGCAGCGTTGATAAGTTTGGTGACGAACGGGGCTAGGTCTCTGGCGGCATTCTTAATTATCTGGGCCGGGCAGTAATCAGCTTTGCAGTTTGAGGGTTTTAGTGAGGCAATGATTTTTTCAGTTTCATGAGTGGAAACTTTAAAGGATAGTTCTGGGACTTTTTTTTTATTGTTCCTATGGTTCGGCCATGTGTTTTTAAGCATAAATCGGTAGATCGTAGAAAACTTTCCTATGGACCTTACCCGACTTTTCGTCCATTAACGCACTCGAAAACATCCGCCATTTTATGATAATCCTATCATTTCCCCCCATCGCCCTGGCTCACCTGCTTTTGCGGCACTAAATCAAATCCCCCGCCCCTGAGCCTGACATCAGCAGACGCGTACCGCCCATTTCCTGTTTCGTGTCAACAATCGCTGCGCCTCAGCTAATGAAGTGTCGCCATGGAAATGGCAGGACGCCTCTTTCCTCAATAAGTATAAACACACCGTTTCACAACACACAGCAGCAGATTTTCGAATCCATTCCTCTCTCTGTGTTACTTTGAGTATTCTGTGACTCGTTTCTGTGCTCTGGTCAGCTACCTTCATTGATTGTAGCCCGTGTGAACAGATACCAGTACCACCGCTATAAATTATTTTACTTTCTTTACCACACAATGGCTACAATAATGCCGTATATGTACGAGCCCGAGTACACCGAGGAAGAACTACTGGAAAGGCAAGCACGCGAAAACGATGGGGATTCGGACGGCAGTTGGGAGGACCAGTCAACGGATGAAGAGCCTGGACCATGTCGCATGGACGGCGTCTCCACCTGGTGCACGTGCAATCGGTGCAAGCTAATGCCAACTGAGGAGGAGAACTGCTGCTGCCGTGAAAATTCCGGTTGCTTGGCCTACATTTCGGAAGGCGAGCCAAGTCCGCAATGCATCACCGAGCTGCCAGAGTTCAGGGAAGCCTGCCTCTCACGGACCGTGTTGAGGATGATGATGGTGCTTATGCACGAACTTCGCTGCACTGTTCGTCCGCGTAATCCGAGTAACGAGTAAGTATACTCTGGTTGTGATGTCAGTGATGCCACTACTATGTCATGGTCGTCTCCCACATATAAAATTACATCTACATATCATTCGAATGCATGTAAATTGGTTCCATATTGTGCATTTTCTAGATAGAATTTTTTTCAAAGCAGAATGACATTTTTTACCTGAATCGACAGTGATAAGAAAGTTTTGTCATTTTAATACAGTTTGCATCTTTCATTTTCACAGGTGGTACAGGCTGGTGGCCTATCGTTGCTTCACTTGGTGGCTTCACGGGAGGCTCGGACACCGCGTTCGGAGAGTAATACCTGCCTGTGCGGTACTTGCCATTAGACAACATTTCCCCAGCGACAGTGGACAATACCGCGGATGTTCCCTGGATGTGCTGCAACCGCAACTTTACAATGTGTAATGTTTATTATTTATGTTCAATTGAAATTAAGATCTAAAATAAAACCCAACATATATTTTAACAATGGTTGTTTTGATTTTTTAAATGAATCTAGTGTGTCTCCATTGAATAGTCTTCCTGTGCCTTGTCTTGTCACACCACATGTCTCCGGCCAGCATCCTCCCTCACGCTGGCCGCCCACCTTCAATCCACATAACCGTTGAACCCATATGCAGCAGACATACATATGTTATTTTGCGGGTTGGCATCAAGCCTCCCGGCCTTGCCTCCTTCCCCAAAAATACTTACCACACCACTTTGTTCAAGCGTTGGCAATAAAAGGAAGGCCGTTGGATTTTATTGATACAAAACATGGTTATAGGTAAATAATCAATATGGTTGATCATAATAAATCATCCTTTTGGGCACCGGGTACAGAGATGACCAGCTCTGGCCCGTGCCGCCTTGCCACCACAGGCCAGCCTGCTGCTGACTAACTGCCTAGGCATCCAGGGTCTCCAGGGTGAACTGCACCCATATATTCTCCTGGGAGGGTGAGGTATTTATAAACTCACCCCCCTGCCTTCCATGTACTAGATCCTGCAGCCAGCCTCTTACATGCAGTTAGATGGCCTCTCCTTGGTGAGGCCCTGCGGCAAACGAGTCTTGTCTGCACGACCACCGCCCTAATCCACACCCCCCCCCGCCCTATCAAAGGCAGTTCGCACCGGGGTACTTGCGCTGCCAAGTGGAGCTGTCAGGGAGCGATAAAGGCCAAGAGGTGCCAAAGACCATGTACACTTCAAAGTGGTCTATAGAGCATGGGTTGTTGTTCCCATGTCTACCTCCAGACCCCGTGTCTCCTGCCAAGCATCCCCCCTCACGCTGGACGCCCCCCTGCAATCCACATAAGTGTGTCTCCATTCACGAGTCTTCCTGTGCCTTGTCTGCACGACCACCGCCCCAATCCACCCCCCGCCCTATCAAAGGCAGTTCGCACCGGGGTACTTGCGTTGGCAAGTGGAGCTGTCAGGGATCGATAAAGGCCAAGAGGTGCCAAAGACCATGTACACTTCAAAGTGGTCTATAGAGCATGGGTTGTTGTTCCCATGTCTACTTCCAGACCCCGTGTCTCCTGCCAAGCATCCCCCTCACGCTGGACGCCCCCCTGCAATCCACATAAGTGTGTCTCCATTCATGAGTCTTCCTGTGTCTTGTCTGCACGACCACCGCCCCAATCCACCCCCCGCCCTATCAAAGGCAGTTCGCACCGGGGTACTTGCGCTGGCAAGTGGAGCTGTCAGGGATCGATAAAGGCCAAGAGGTGCCAAAGACCATGTACACTTCAAAGTGGTCTATAGAGCATGTTGTTGTTCCCATGTCTACCTCCAGACCCCGTGTCTCCTGCCAAGCATCCCCCCTCACGCTGGACGGCCCCCTGTAAACCGCATAATGCCACGACTTATACACGTCATTCATTCACAAACACACCCCTGTTTCGAATTCTTTATAACCCACTTCATATTTCTAATGAGCACTTCTTTGCGCTTTGCTAGTCAACCCATGAAGGTGCTGGCTATCTGCTCTTCGTCTCTGTGAACTTCCGTGACCACTTCGAGGAAACTCCTCAGTTTGCAACCTGTGAACTGCTCCCTGTTCTACGACAAGAAACTACTCTGATCCCTGCATCTAACAGTTTGTTCGTCAAGGTAAGGCCATGTACCATAATCATTTTGCGTCCAATTTCTTTTCGTTCAAGACAGTACATGCAAGGAACTAGTCACATGTTCTGAGTTTACATTGGTATTCATAGAGAATTGTTGATCTTTACTTTTCAGAACTTTCCACAATGCCTGCCTGTTCCATTGGCGTTTGCCCTTCGAAGACCCATAATAAATCTGAAGGTACTATTATGCATGTTTTCCCTAAGACAATAGATCAGATAAGAGAATGGGTCCGATATTGCGGATATCCACCGTCTAAGCTTGAAAGTAGAGTGCTAGAAGTCTTTGCGGACAAGAGGGGTGATCGATACCGCATCTGCAGCAGGCACTTTACCTCTGACATGTACTCCACATCATTGCTAATAAAGAAGAACACACCGCGAGCGAGGCGAAAATTGTTCTCAACCGCTATTCCCACTCTATTCGTCCACATCCCTCCACTGGTGAGTCAAGTTTACGTATTTATCTCTCGGCCTTGCGGTAGTGTGTAGCATTAGCTAACAATAATTTCCCCATTTATGTATCCACTCAATATGAAGGCGGAAGATTCTCCATCCGTGTCGTTATTGCAGTCATCAGCCACTTCAAGCGCCTATCGGGTAATCTTACTTGGCTATTCTGCCACTGACTTGTTTTAGGCATGTAAATCAATAGTTTTAATTTATCGTGTAATTATTTTACCTAATGGTACACCCTTGTACTCGTCCTCTAGTCTTTGTTTTCAGTTATAATTATTGTTATCCAAAATAATGCAAGTACTGTCTTTCAGGGAGATGCTGAGGAGTCCAACGTATTGACGACTACCGTTGATGTCACTCAGATGCTCGAGGTACGTTTCAGGACAGTTCCATCGATGGAGATCATCAGATCTTGGATTCTTGTAGCGTGATTGTTACACACAATGTTTCTTTCGTTTTTAGCCATTGATATGTCCTTCTGTCGTCGCCCTCCTATGTGTCTTCTTTTTTCAATATTGTGTTCATTACTAATGAAAGTCCTATGTTTCAGGGAGTCGATGGAGCATTAGTCCAAGAAGAAGGGGGAGCATGCAGTTACGGGTCGGCGCAACAGCTTGCAGAAGTGTGCACCGCAGTTACATCGTCCCTTGATGTTCTTATGCATTTCGAGGTATGGATACTGACAGTTCGATCAAGCGAAATCATATGACGTGATTACATCTGCTATACTTCCTTCTTTATTAACGCAAGTACTATGTTTCAGGGAGATGACGGAGCTTCTTCTACAAGAACATCACCCCTAGTAGTTGATGCAGATCTCTGGGTGGTGACACTTCCAACGATCGAGCAAATCGAATCATATTTACATATCCATTATTTATTTTAGACAACTGATCATTTGTGCAGGTCTATTTAGATGAGCCGTTCACGCCTGCACAAAGTTTCTGTTCTTTTTATCAAAATAGAAAACCATACTAATGCAATTACTGTGTTTCAGGGAGTCACTGAAGCATCATCTTCAATAATATCATCAATGGAAGTCTATGAGGAGCCCGAGGTATGGATCTTGACAGTTCCATCTAACTAGATCAACAATGCGTGAATAATTGTCGTTTGAATGTTCTACACAAAGCGTTCATTCGTGTTTTGCTATTGAGATGTACGTGGGTATTGGTCCCCAAGTACATTTTGTGTTTTCGATATTATTATACATACTAATGAAAGTTCTATGTTTCAGGGAGTCGATGGAGCGTCAGTGCGTGATGGATGTGCTTATCATGAAAATATAGTCGTTGCAGCGCAAGAGGAAGTGGAGACATGCACACACGAGTCGGAGCAACAGCGTCCTGATGTTGAAGTTCGAGGCAAGAAAGTTTCAAAGAAAAGAAAGCAAAAGAAGGTTAGTGTCCTGGTCACTATATTATGTTGTTTTTCACTGTTAATAGTTCAATACTGTAAGTTGTGTTTAAACTGAACATCCCTTTTCCAATCTGTCCTCTAGTTGCGAGTGGGTGTACGAACTAGATCTACACAGACAGTGAAGCGAACGAGAGATGTTGCTTGTTAAACCTTTTGGCAGGGACTTGAGACTGGAGATGCATCGTGCCAATGGGAAGAATATGAAGTGATTGACAACGGAGCTATACCACATCCAGCCATTGATAGTGAATGTCCTCCTGGTAGTTCGGATGCAGTCGGAGATAAATTCACAGAATCCACACCCGCAAAAACTATGACCGCGAGAAAGTTGAAGAAATTGTCCTATTCACCCATTGCCGGAGAAGGAACAGATGTTGCAATGGAAGAGAATGAAGTGGACTACAATGAAACACCTTCAATATCACTGAACATAGCGGAAGACGATATCAGAGATTCTACCTTTCATGTGAGTGACATGTCCTCAACGTTACAGGCCGAACCAGCTGGGATGCAGAGTGACAGTATAAGGAAAGAGGCCAAATTCATTGTATTCGATAGTTGTTTGATTGATATTATTATTCGGTTGAAATGTGGGCATTCGGTAGGTGGGGAAGTATGTGGGGAGCCATTGATTAATGTGACTCGTGCAATTCGAGGCACTAACCTTAAAATACATGCCACCTGTACAAAATATCATCCTTTCTCATGGTCTGCACAACCCATGCTGGGACAACTGCCAGCAGGCAATCTACTTTGTGCAGCGGCTGCACTTTTTAGTGGTTCAAGTTTTAAAAAATTAGAGTCTTTCTTTCAGTTTGTGGGAATCCATTTCATTGCGAAAACTCAGTTCTACAAATACCAAACCGATTATCTATTTCCAGCCATTAGCGAAGCTTGGAGAATGGAAAAAATGTCTATTGATAGTACATTTGCGGGCAAACGGTTCAGGCTAGCCGGTGATGGACAGTGCGACAGCCCAGGATTTTCAGCCAAGTACTGCACCTACCACTTTCAGGACATGGAAAGTAAGAAAATTGTGAGTTCGGTGGTCGTGCAGGTGTCACAAAGTACATCCTCAGTGGCCATGGAGAAAGTTGGCTTTGTAGCATCATTGCAAGAACTACAATCGCGGGGAATGGTGATCGACCTGATAGCCACGGACAGACACGTTTCAATTGCCAAGACAATGAGAGAAGAGTACAAAAATATAATCACCAATTTGACGTTTGGCATCTTGCAAAAACAATCAATAAAAAATTGTCGGCTGCAGGTAAAAAAAAAGATATGCAAGGTATTTCACAGTGGTCCAAGTCAATCAGCAACCATCTTTGGTGGAGCTCAAAAACATGTGGAGGGTCGTTGGAAATTCTACTGGAAAAATGGCGGTCAGTAATGCTACACTGTACAAACGTTCACCGCTGGAACACGAACCAACATTTCCACAATTGTGAACATGGCCATTTGTCCACAGAGGAGGCACGGAAGAAGAAGTGGTTGATTCCTTCATCACCCACTCACAAAGCCATTGAAAAGATTGTATTTGATAAAACTATAACAAAAGCTTTGAGGGGACTCACGGAATTCTGCCACACAGGAGATTTGGAGGTGTTCCACAATATGTGCCTAAAGTACAGGCCAAAACGATTGCATTTTGGCATGGAGGGCATGATAAATCGGACTCTTTTAGCGGTCTTGGCACATAACCATAATGTTGGCCGTCAACAAAGTAGGACGACCGGAACTTTAGGGACGCTTTGCTACAATAAGGCCTTCACTAAAAGAAGTAAACAATGGGTGATCAAACCAGTGTTTGAGGATATGCAATATGAGTTTATTGAGAGACTTATTGTTGACGTCCTAGATAGGCACATAAATGGAGTTGTGAACGAACCTGTGCAGGGGACAACTGCATTGCCACCCAACATTGCCTCTGTTCCATGTCCGCCTAAAGAAGAGCTCATTGAGAAATACACATCACGGTTTAAATGATTGTAATTTGATTGTCTGTTCTCTCGAGTCTTCTCATGTCGCAGGCCCATTGAATATGTGTATCTATCCAACCTTGTTCATTTGCGCATTAAATTAAACCAAACAGTAATATAAATCATTTTTCAAAAAATATAGAATGTCTCCGTATTTATGGTTCTGTGGGGCTGCAAAGCACGCAGACAAAATGCAAAGATGGAGTGTAAATTTCAAGTCCTGTGAGATGGCCTTACACTGAATGTAGCTAACTAGGAATGTGTGTTCGTTCAAAGTGAAGGTCAGCTGCTTTGATTTTTTCTCGGGTGCCAGAATGGCCCACGACTCAGTATAAGGTTCTATTGTTATTTGACCTTGACAGGCCGGGACCACGTAAGAAACGATAATGAATATAATTTCAGAAACGAAAGCCATTTCATGTTCGTTCATTAGAAGAAATAACGTCGGCATAGAAGGAGTGGTATTTCGGGGCTGCCCTACGCACAGACACAATGGAAAATGCAAATATAATGTAAGTAACTCTTTAGATGAGTTTATACCGCAATTTAATTACTATACAGTAGCTTTAAAGACGGGTTAAGTTGTACTTGTTCGTTCTATGTGGCATATTGTTTTGTACCGCGCACTATCTTGGGGAGAACCGTCTCCTTTTACGCAAGCACCTCAAAACCTTCCTCTTTGCTTCTGCTTTCTCTCTCCCCTGCTACAACTGGTCCACTGTCTGCGACCTCGGTCCTGGGCCCTTCCACTCTCCACCTGCACTCCCTGTCAACCCCTGCACTGGGGGACTGTCTCAGTATCCTACAGCCCCCCCTTGACGTATAAAACCCAGTTGCACTGTCCTAGCTATGAAATAATTTCCCGACCTAATATATAAAATGAATAATTTTAATAAAGATCTGATGGTGAGACTAATTTCATTTTTTATGTTTTTCAAATAGGTACATCATCCATTATTGTCTGTGTCACGAGTACCAGACACCGGCGGATGGCTTCTATAATCGCCAATTGCTTCTCCGCGTGAACAACGTTAGCACCCTGACCATTTTGTGGGACGATCGCCAAGTACAAGTATGCCCTTACGCGGTACTAACGGCTAGATGCAACATACAGACCGTTGTGGTGGCCTAGTGCCTCGTTGTTGGAACAGCCATGCGATTATCAGTGCGACCGAAGAGCTTATTTTATCGTAAACCAACACCCTGTGTACTGCACACGAACATCGCTTGCCTCAAGACGAAATATTTTGGATCGAGAGCAAATAAAAATTCATTGATCTAAGACCCTGTGTACAGCAAAGGAACATTGTGTGCCTCGAAACGAACTTTTTGGAACGTGAGCAAATAAAAATGCAAATCGCTGAATATTCTCAAAACATTTGATGTCCAATAAATGTACTTTGCCAAATGTACAATCTTGCCGTTTGCTTTTAAACCACAGTTTCATATTCCGAATTGTGGCGCTGTATTGTGAGATGATCTAAGACCCTGTGTACAGCAAAGGAACATCGTGTGCCTCGAAACGAACTTTTTGGAACGTGAGCAAATAAAAATGCAAATCGCTGAATATTCTCAAAACATTTGATGTCAAATAAATGTACTTTACCAAATTTACAATCTTGCGGTTTAATTTAAAAGTACAGTTTCATATTCCCAATTGTGGCGCGCTGTGTTGTGTGAGCTCATCTGTGTTGATTTCCTGGTTCTGTGTGGCACAGTCACGTCACGGATAGAGGCGGGGAATATGAATGTTTTGATCAAGTCTGTTTCAGGGGCGGGGGATTTGATTTAGTGCCGCAAAAGCAGGTGAGCCAGGGCGATGGGGGGAAATGATAGGATTATCATAAAATGGCGGATGTTTTCGAGTGCGTTAATGGACGAAAAGTCGGGTAAGGTCCATAGGAAAGTTTTCTACGATCTACCGATTTATGCTTAAAAACACATGGCCGAACCATAGGAACAATAAAAAAAAAGTCCCGGAACTATCCTTTAATGAATTTGAAAGGTGTTAAGTTAGGATTGGGAGTGGTCGTGTGTGTGGGCGTACTGGGAGTTTCGCTGAGAGGGAGCGAGGCTTTTTTTAGGGTAATTTTAGATTGTAATGTTTTCACTTTATTTGCGAGGGCGTTTTGGATATTGGTACACCATTGCTTATCTTTGGGTATGTTATCGGGTGGTGGTATGGGAGATTCAAGTTCTCGCAGGATTGCAAATAATTCCTTTGTATTGGAACATGCGTTGGAGATTCTATAGTTAAAGACGTCTTTTTTAGCTTGAATGATTGTTTTCTTGTAGTTAGTAGCGCATCGTTGGAGTTTAAGTTTGTTTTCAGCTGTAGGGGTGTGTCGCCATAAAGTTTCAAGCTTCCTTTTTTCCAATCTCAGTTCTTTTAGGTGGGGGGTGAACCAGGTGTTGAGGTGAGATTGTTGTTTACTTTTACAGTTCTTCAGTGGGGCAACTATGGCCATGGTGTCATTATATATTTTGACCATGGTATCTGGGTCAGAATCTGTTGGCAGGGCATTGATGGTTGGTAGGAGCTGGGGTAAGATATTTTCCGGTGTGATATTTTTTCTGGATCTAGTGGCCACCGGTGGTGCCATTAGTACATTACTTGCTGTATGAACAATTTACCTAACCGATTGTAGTTGGTGTACTTTGAACTCTGTATAGAACTCGTCATACCGAACTTACTCTTCCATCTACATCATTTAATTTTTAAAATAGTCACAATACCAATTAGCTGTTAGTCTACATGGCATTCTCTTTCATCATGCAAGTAAAACAGTTGTACCATGTGAATTACTTTTATGCAAATTATTCTCAATCTGATTTGTAATAACAACTGGACATTCTTACATCAAGTTCACAAAAAACACATGTAATTGATTTCTTCATTAAGGCCTTTTGGTGTTAGTGTACTCAGTCTATCGATCCAAAAGGGTCGCTGTAGCTGGCTGGCACTTCTGTTAGTCACTGCAACTTCCTCGGGTGACCCTTCGCACCCTGTGCCTTTGTTTCCCCAGGGCGCTGAGGCGTCTTTAACCCTCTGCAAACCTGGGGACTCCTCGACATATTTCGAGGTTTATAAAAGATGGCTTGAAAAGTGCACAATTCAAGCCATCTTTTATAAAGCTTTGCCGACGTACAAAGACACCTCAGGCTTTGTCCATCGGCAAAGCTTTATTAAAGATGGCTTGAATTGTGCACTTTTCAAGCCATCTTCTATAAACATAGAAATGTTTAACAAATATGGCTTGGAAAGTACACAAACCATAAGGTACGAACACAAATATATAAGTGCTATATATTTGTGTGCGTACCTTACTATGGTTTATGTACTTTTCAAGCCATCTTGAAGTACACAAACCATATTAAGGCACGCAAACAAATATATAAATATAAGCATTTATATATTCATGTGCGTACCTTACCATAGTTTGTGTAGTATGCAAGCCATCTTTTATAAACATAGAAATATATGTTTATAAAAGATAGCTTGCATACTACACAAAACATGGTAAGGTACACATACAAATATATAAAATGTTTGCGTACCCTACTATGGTTTGTGTACGTTTTTAAGGCCAAGCCCATCTCACAAGCCACGCCCCCAAATGCGGGTCAGGACCTATACACGGGATTAGTGTGGCAATGAACAGGCCATCATAATGGCAGTAACCCAGCAACCCGGGCCTTGGGAAACGTTTGGATCTGCTGCAAATGTAATGCACGATTGCTTTGCAACACATGTCTATAGTAAGGCTGCGAGCATGTGTGTGTCTGTGTGTGTGGTACAACCCAATATTTTTCTGAGCCCCGCTTTTGTGCAACCTCCCCCAGTGGTTTCTATGGATGTCTCTAGAAGTCAGGAAGCTGTGTTTGATCTTTTGAAGCACTTTGAGCCTTGCCTGGAGCCCTCCCAGAATACCCCGCGGCAGGGGCGTTGCTAGGGGGGGGCTAAGGGGGCTATAGCCCCTGATCTTTTGGTTGTAGCCCCGGATAGAATCTCAGGAGCTACAGCCAAAAGACAAGCTAGCCCCCAGTCCCAACAGTTCCGACATCAGCGTAGCCCCGGGTCTTTTCCAGACCTAGCAACTCCCCTGCCCCGCGGCATTGCTAGTAACTCCATATGTCAGCATGCGCTGTACTCTGGAGAGCAAAGCGGGGCATTGCAGCTGTTGGGCAGGTTAAGTTACAATGATTGAAATATTATCATTTAGACGGCCAGGGCCTTCGGATGCACTACTGCTGAAGTAAAGTCTGGCGTTGCTGTGCACTGTGTACTCTCCGTAGGCCCGCACGACCTATTTAAAGATGTCCTCATTCACACAAGGAAACACACTGTCACTCAAAAGGTTAATAATACGAGTGTTGCTTTCTGGCTCTGATATCCGTGTCACTGCTGTGTACCCAGGCCTTGCTGAAGATGTGTGGGGGCCCAGGTCTTTAAGTGGGTTAAGAAATCGAGGGGTGGTGGGGCCTCATTTGACGGCGTGGCTTTTGGGGTGGGCGTGGCCTAAAAAGTACATAAACCATAGTAAGGTACGCACATAAATATATAAATGCTTATATTTATATATTTGTTTGCATGCCTTATTATGTTTTGTGGACTTCAAGATGGCTTGAAAAGTACACAAGCCACAGTAAGGTACGCACACACATATATAAGATTTATATATTTGTGTGCGTACCTTAAGGTTGCATACTTTTCAAGCCATCTTTTTTAAACATTTCTATGTTTATAAAAGATGGGTTGAAAAGTGTACAATTTAAGCCATCTTTTATAAAGCTTTGATGCCGGACAAAGCGAGAGGCTACAATGACTGACAGAAGTGCCAGTCAGCTACAGCAACGCTGTGGCTGCCTGGCACTTCAGTCAGCTCGCCTCACTTAATGGCGGGCGCATCTCCCGTCGCGGTGGCGCACGCCTGTAATCCCAGCATGAGTGCGGGAGGGAGGCTGAGGTTGTGGATGGGGGTTCGCGGCTGCTGTTCGCATCCACTGGTGATCTGTGCTAGAGCTATTCTGAGTATATTCTGTGTAACCCTAACTCGTGAGGCCTGTGCTCTGTTCCTCTGAACCCCAAGAGAAGGGGATTTGTTTCTGTGTCCAGTGGGATCTACAAAGTACACGAGCAGTGAGCTGTGCCTCACAGACATAACCTCTAAAAAAATAAAAAAAATAAAAAATAATGCGTCCCGCCAAAATTGTGGTGGGACCGGGGGCCCCAGCAGGGCCCAGGCTGAGCCTCACTTTTTGGAGACTGCCGGTGCCCTGCCCCAGCAGTCCCCGGCCAACTTAAGGCACTGTGGGGGCCCATTTCGACATGATGGTTGGGGCCACCCCTCTTGTTTAGATCGGAAAGCAGCCTGAGGTTTTGGTGGGGGGCCTACATTGTAATAGAGATACAGATAAGGTTAATAGCTTCCAGTTATCACAAGATTGTGCGCCAGCAGGGAGCTGAAACACTGAATGCTCCCTGAATAGTTATGAATCCTTCTTTGTATGCAAGTGGGTGTTGTGGAGGAACCAGTGTTGAAAGGCAATGAGATAATAACACTTCTGTTTTCCCCAATGGAAGTGATGGCCGGAAGGGGTCCAGCAAATGCAGCTTGTAAGGCGAGTGCTGCAAAGCGCTGTAAGTGCATATTTACACTGTAAGCCCCAGAGCGCAAGTAATATAGAAAGGAATATATTGCTGTGTTATTAGACTGCTGACCTGCAATATGGGGGCAGTTGCGTGGGCCCCCCCTGAGGCTCGAGGCCCGTTTCATTTCAAAAAGTTGAAAGGCCCTGACACCACCCGTGTACACTGCATAACCCGAGGGTCAAGAGGGATGGATTACAATGGCACTGCTGGGTTAAGCCCTGCTCTGGGCTGCTTCTTCCACTGTGGTTCTGTGGTCATGTTGTGTGCGGTTGGACTCGCTGGCAAGGTTGTGCTCTCATGACCCTGTGGTTTGATGTCTGTTTAATGCTTGACTGCATGTGTCATGTGTCATGGCGTCCAGAATAGCACCAACATGATAAGTGAACTAGTTCCTAAAAGACACGCCTCCTGGATCTGATACCCTGCGGTAACTACTCTCCGCGATGACAACAGGGGGTCAAAGGGGGACACCTCCCACAGAAAGCCATGGGTTATGAGAAAAGCAATGCTTTTTGCTTACATGTGTGAGCCGGCGAAGGAAGAGCTTTTCCTCCTGTATGATAATGACTGGATAAATTGGGCGACTCTGTACGCCTTTCCATTTTGTACCCCTAATTTGGGATGGGGCGCTTTACTTTAGATGTCATGTGCCCCCGAACATTTTCAGCAAAATGACTCCACTGGTAAAGCAAGAGCAGGTGGCTTGCCATTGGGACTTGCAGTGACTTACTGTGCTTGGGCACTAATGCTGGGACCCAGTGGTGCCATGTAGCAGTGTCACTGTACAGTGCACTACAATCGCCGTGGTACCGTGGTTGTAGTGTGGCTGCATGGCGCCAAGCTTCCGTGACAGTGTTCTATGCTGCAGACACTGTGATTTGGCAGTAGTGCTGGGACTCAGTGGTGCCATGTTTCACTGTCACTGTTCAGTGTGCTACAGTCCCTGCGTTACAGTGGTTGTGTTGTGGCTCCATGATGCCATGATTCGGTTGCAGTGTTCTGTGCTGCAGCCCTGTGATTGGGCCCTTTTTCTGGGAATCAGTGGTGCCATGTTTCAGTGTCACGGTTCAGTGCGCTACAGACCCTGTGGTACAGTGGTTGTCGTGTGGCTGCATGGCGCTATGTGGCACTGTTCTGTGCTGCAGACACTGTTATTGTGCAGTAGTGCTGGGACTTATTGGTGCCATGTTACAGTGTCACTGTTCAGTGAGCTACAGACCCTGTGGTACAGTGGTTGTGGTGTGGTTGCATGACCCCATGCTTTGGTAGCAGTGTTCTGTGCTACAGACCCTGTGATTGGGTGGTAAAGCTGGGACTCAGTGGTGCCATGTTTCAGTGTTACTGATCAGTGTGCTACAGACCCTGGGGTACAGCGGTTGCGGGGTGGCTGCGTGGAGGAATGCTTCTGTGGCAGTGCTCTGTGCTGCATACCCTGTGATTGGGCGGTAATGCTGGGACTCAGTCTTTGCATGTTTCAGTGTCACTGTTCAGTTCGCTACAGACCTTGTGGTACAGTAGTTGTGATGTGGCTGCATGGCGCCATGCTTATGTGGAAGTGTTCTGTGCTGTAGACCCTGTTGTGAAAAGAGAAACAAAATATCGAGGCTGAGTACCCTAAAAGGAAATACACCAAACACAGGTTTCAAAGAAACATACAAAGTATTTTATTCTCTATCGAATACAATTACAAACCAGTGCAAAGTCAGATAGCTATCGGCCCTCAGTACAACACAACGAACTCCAGCGTGGTTCAGTGTGTTCAGTGAGAGTGTGTACATTAGAATGCATTCGCTTTTTATACATTTTGTGAGCGCTATGGCCAACCCTTCTTCGGGTTAATATTCTACTTTATATGTTACCAATTCTAGGGTTCGTTGCCGAGTCTCAACTAATCGCATCTAACTGGTTTGTTCTTTATTACATGTAACAATAGGCGTATGCATTAACTGTGTATTCTAAGTTTCGTATTGCAGGTCTTCTTAAACATTAATACGATATAATAAAAACAAATGTTCTTTGTCCAATGTGTAAATACATTATCATAATATATACTCGTGGATTGGTTTCATTGCGCGAGTCATCCTTTTACACATAGGTCAACGTAGGACGAGGTCTCGGTTCATGACCTCAACAAGTAGCCTGCAGGCAGATTACACATTAGCGATGTACAGAGGTTAAGACGGCCATGTTGTATTTTGCAATGACATTGTCCACCATTTTCGCTCACAGGGTGACTTTTCCACATAAATCCTAAAATGGCGGTTTGACCTAAAATGGCGGCCTACATAGATTAAAGGTCAGGACCTTGTAACACAGATCTTGCAAATGACTTTCGAGCAGCTTGGCGTAGGCCAATATTAATATATTTATTACAATAGGAGGCACGATATACTTTTTATTCCGACAAACCCTCCTTTTGGCCTATGCCAAGTGCTAAAAACTATTTTGGGTCTCCTTACGAATAACTCCATACATCAGTATCCATGTACCCTGAATCACTATCTGAAATATCTATTGCCATTAGGTCTTTTACTAGTATATATTTCAACCCATATTCTTTGGAAGTTTTATCTGAGGCATACACCTCATGTCCTATCGAATTTATCGCTTGTGCACAACATCCCCCTAGCATCGAACACATACCAGGCAGACACTGAATACAGCAACAAAGGAACAACAGAACTCCTAAAATAGTTAATAAAACCGAAAGTACCTTCCAACCCCAAGATCGCAAGAAGTGTCAGAACCAAGCGCTTAGATCCCAGTTTCCCTCGGGAAAGTGCACTCCGGAACCAAGGACGTGCAGATTTTGTATCGCCTTAAAGATAGTTGGGGAGGAATCTGGTACGAAAACACAGCAAGCGGACCCCACTAATTTGCATACTCCACCACGCTCAGCTAGAATGACATCTAATGACATTCGATTTTGGAGTGCTACTAATCTTATTGCTTTCTGCTCTAATGTCATATTGTAGAGTATATCTGTGGTCCGGTTGATGGTTCTCTCCAGTACTCTCGCTAGTTTTCTGATACCTTCTGAATTCGCTATCTGCCCCCAAAATGGCACAACTGATTTTGCTATATCACCCAATACTTATGCCGGGGTATCACCATTCTCATCCCGTCGTGGACGAGCCTTCGAAACTTCTTTAGTACTCGCTATAAACACCCCAGGTAACAGGATCCCTAAATAACAGGTTCCTTGCCAATCCCTGGACAACCATGGAAACGCTATATTACCGCAAACAAAATAGACAGGTTCGCCTACATACAAAGGTCTGTCTTCCCCATTCAAATTTGCAACGTTGGCACAACCTTTAAAATCTCCTATTGACCGAGTGCCATTCCTCTGTATGCAGAAAGAAACTGAATCGGGGCTATGGTTAACAGTGTAAGAAGGAGGCATGGCATCCTTATTGCCTATCAGAGCCATTTTAAAAGAAATCAAAGATTGAAAGGGACGAGACAGTCTATCAGAAGGCCTAATAGAAGCGACATTTGGTCTACTCCTATTCGAAAAAAGAGAGCATCCCAGGGGAGTCAAAACACGTTTCTCAAAACTATTCAAATTGGTGGCATCAAAGTTCCCTGAGACGCTATCATTCCATCGGCCAAAGACCAGTGCTCTAAGAGAAGCATAGCAAGCAGTTGTCAACGGTAAAGGATGAATATACCAACCTAGCCCCTTATCCCCATGTTGCGGTAAATGTGAACAGACCCAGCAATTGGATCTATTAAAAATGGCATGTGTAGCGTTCATTATAAGTAAAAAGGTATTATTATGATACTTTTGTCTGTGCTGGGAATCTCTAGGGGACAAAGTATTTGAATGCACAAAAGGTGTAGGAACAGTGGGTACATTTACAGTTGGTAGCGAAAACTCTAAAGGATACGCTTCTTCTAAATACCAAAGGCCTACAACAGTGCCTATTATAAAACCAAATAATATTACAATAATACAGCAGTATGCTTTCGGGGCCCAGGCATTTTGTCCATTGTCCCGGTTGGTCACCCTCTTATTTGCAAGTCCAATATGAGCGGTGGCGGTAGCAGGCATTGCAGTCTTCAAAACGGAAACCCCAATGTTCTTTGCTGGCGACCCCCCGGTCGCGCGATTTCTACGTCCTTCCAAAACCCTAGCCAACAGAATCCCCTTTCACAAATTTGGGCAAAAGTAAGCCCTTGATGATTCTTTTCCTTCCTTGAATGCACAGTCGAACCGTGCCGTATGTCTATTTTCTTGGACGCAAGTGATATCTGGCTGTTCCTGGCACTGATTGATCCGGAAGCAATGTGTCGTCACTTCCCGTTGGAAGCAACGTATCCGGGACAAACGAAGGGGCTGCGTTTGAAACAGCCGCTCCCGGGTGCAAAATCGGTGGAGAGTGTGGAAACAAAATGGCAGCTACCCCAAGCCTCTCAGGCTTAGAGATATTCTCTGACACATCTCGGTGCTGTTTACTGCTTTAGGATCGTTGGTTGCAGTATCAGCAAGGGTTTCTGCTTCTTCTGTAACGTGTGGCACAAGGTGAGGAAGTTTCTTGATGTGTGACGCGTGGATCCAATTCTTTCGGCCAGCTACCTGCACCGCTGTTTGGGTGACCAACAAGACCTGGAACGGTCCACGCCAGCGAGGCGCGAGGCAGGAGGTACGCTCAAATGACTTAGTGAGTACCCAGGTTCCAGGTTGTATGCTGTGGCCCGGGCCTTCGTACCTCACAGGTAAGGCCTCTCGTACCTGGTGGTAAATCAAATACAGGTTTTTAGTCAATTGGCTACAATAATCTGAAAGTAATACATTCTCAATATCTCTTAACTTTCGACATTTTGTCAAATTCCAGATATTGGCAGGTCTCCCCATTACCACCTCAAATGGAGAGAGCCCAGTCTTAGTTTGAGGGGTTGTACGCATGGCTAGTAACATGATCGGTAAGGTGTCCGGCCATTTTAGTTTGGTGCCGGCACACGTCTTAGCGAGTTCGTTCTTGATGATACCGTTGTGTCTTTCTACTAGTCCGGCGCTCTGAGGATGTCTGGCCGAATGGAACCGTTTGTCAATTTGTAACGCTGTATATCTGTCGGATTACAGTGGCGACAAAGTGTGGACCATTGTCCGACCAGATATCTCTCGGCAAACCGAACCGGGGAAAATACTCCTTTAACATAGTTTTTGCAGTGGTCATAGCTGTGGCATCTTTAACAGGAAAAGCCTCAACCCACTTACTAAAGGCACAAATGACTACCAATACATATTTTAAATTATTGCATCGCTCCATTTCAATTAAATCAAAGTGAATTACTTCAAATGGGACAGAGGGTGGCCCAAAACTTCCCCTTGTGGTTGCTGTCCCCTTTCCCACATTATGTTGTAGGCAAATCATACAATTCTGGACATAGTGCTGAGCAATTTTTGAAATTTTGTCGTTTACTCACACTCTTTCTAACATTTTCGTCATCTGTTCAGCACACACATGCGTAGGACTATGTGCCATTACGACCATCATAAGCACATACGCATCGGGGTGTAACCATTTCCCATCCACCATGTCCACCCAGTATCCATCGTTATCAAGTTTTCCCAAGCCCTCAGCCCACCTCTTGGTTTCTTCTACTGTGGCATCGGCTTGGATCTCCCGTACAGACCCCACATCCTCATCCATTACATTAGCATTTTCAGTTTTCCTAGAAACATATATCTCCGTAAGGAGATCAGTGGCAGTTTGTCTAGCTATTTGATCAGCGAAAGCATTCCCTTTTCCAATATTATCTACAATCTTGCGATGTGCTGCACATTTCACAACTGCTAACTGGGTAGGGAGCGCAAGTGCTGTGAGAAGTTGCACTATTAGGGTGCCATGTTGGATCTTGGTGCCATGCGAGGTTAGGAATCCTCTTTCCGACCAAAGTCTCCCAAAGTTGTGAACCACCCCAAAGCCATACTGACTATCAGTATATATATTCACTGCAAGCCCTTCGGAAAGTTCACAAGCTCGGGTTAAGGCTATAATCTCTGCGGCCTGCGCAGAATTATGTGTAATTCTCTTAGTTTCCACAACTGTGCTCAAGGTAGTGTTGCTTAAGCGGCTGTGGATGTACCATCCGGAAGTTTAAAGCAGGAGCTGTGACAAAACAGCTCTCCTTGCGGATTATCCAAAGGGGTATCTTTCAAATCAATCCTGCCCTTTGTTTCTTGCTCGGTCATATACAAACAATCATGTGAGTCTTCATCGCCGCAAGTAATATCTTGCGGGAAGGATAGGAGTTCAGCCGGATTAAGAACACAACACCTCCTAATTTGAATGTGAGGGGCAAACAAGATCAATTCGTATCTCGTCAACCGTGCAGAAGTGAGGTGTTGCGTTTGAGTTCGTTTCAATAGAACATCTACAGAGTGAGGCACCATCAGGGTCAAATCATGGCCTAAGACCATTCCCTCACTCTGCTTTACAGACCCAGCAGCAGCAGCGACAGCGTGCAAACATCTTGGCAAAGCGCATGCTACAGGATCAAGGGCGAAGGAATAGTAACCGCACGGCCTATTCCTCCCTCCATGCTCCTGCGTTAATATAGCCAAAGCACATCCATCACGTTCATGCACAAACAATACGAAGGCCTTTTCATAGTTTGGTGTGCCCAAAACTGGTGCAGAGCATAATGCAGTCTTAAGCAAGTCAAATGATTGCTGGTGTTCCGAAGTCCATGGCAACGGCGAAGAAATGCCCTTCTTTGTCAAGGCCAACATCGGTTTTATCACTAGTGAGAAATTTGGGATCCACAACCTACAGTAAGAAGCCATACCTATCAAGGCCCTAACTTCCTTCTGCGTATTTGGGACAGACATACCAGAAATGTGTTTTATTCTTTCAGGTGTCAATCTTCTTCCCTCCTTGGACAGGAGATAGCCTAAATAGGCAACCTCCTGGCAACAATATTGAAATTACTTAAGCAAAGCTTTGTGACCATGCTTAGCTAGATGAATAAGTAGTAACACAGTGCCCTCCTTATAGGCACTCTCAGAGTCTGCACCCAGAAGCAAATCGTCAACGTACTGAAGCAAAGTACAAGTAGAGGGTAATTCAAGGGCATCAGGTTGTTCTTCAAAGCCCTACTATAAATAGCAGGACTCTCTGTGTACCCTTGAGGTGCACAAGCAAATGTAAACGAGCGTCCCCCTAAGGTGAAGGCGAACAAATATCTTCTATCCTTGTGTATAGGAATACTAAAGAACGCATTCTTTAGGTCCACAACACTAAAGTAAGTAGCTGTAGCTGGAATCATGGTTAAGATCGTTGTCACATCAGGCACAATTGGAAACTGCGGTGCCACAACTTTATTAATGGCACGTAAATCAATTATAAAACAGGATGGAATTACATTATCACCTTTCTTGTACACGGTTAAAATCGGACTATTACACGAACACCCTGAGATTTCTTCAATCACACCACGGTGCACAAAATCGGAAACAATACATTTCAAAGCTCGCTCACCCTCAACCGAAATCTTATACTGGGGAATGCGTGGCAGCTCATATTCATGTTTCAAAACTATCTTAACAGGCTCAATCTGCAAAACACCGACATCATTGTCGTCAACAGCCCATAAGCTCTCTGGTACATCAATGAATTCTGGAGGCAAAGGTCTAGTCAGAAATTGCGGGGTGGAAGATTGCTGTGGTGAAATTGTCAAGCGTACTCCATCAGAAGAACAATAAATCACTGCATTTAATTCTTTTAACAAGTTCAATCCCAGCAAGTTTTCCCCGCAATCTGAGGTCAATAGAAATGGACACTAGTCCGTAAAAGGACCCAAAGAAATAGGTACTGGCATAGAGACCGGACAAATAACTGGAGTACCAGAAAACCCTACAGAAACATTGGTTTGCCCTGACAGTGGAATGTTTGGAACCCGTGAACGATCAATGGAACACTTCTGTGCTCCAGTGTCTATCAAAAACTGATGTTTCCTATTTCCCACTATCATTTCAATGTAGGGACCTTTCTGATTAACGGGAATAGGTGTAGGTTCCAAACCCTGCTTCGGGCAATCCTAACGAAACAGAATATTGTCAAAAGGAAGCTCTTCAGACAAATATGCAGCGGAAGGATGATTGAATATGTTCCAGTATCCACACTCGGAGTCTGATTGTCCTGTGAAAAAGATTATTGAGGGTCCTGTGTGAACTGACCTCTACCAGGGCCCCCTACGCCCGGGCGACCTCTAGATCACCTATCCATATTATTATTCGACCTCTGTTGAAGGACGGGGCATTGTGCTCGCCAATGACCCTCTCGTCGACAATAAGCACATTAATTAATGTTCACAGGACCCAAGGGCACATTCCCCTGTGGGACATACTGACCTCTAACCTGAGAGTTACCCCCTCTGGGGCCTCTAACAATTTGCTGCAATAGCACCTTTGTTTTTAAATCACCTTTCCGTTTTTCAATCCTATCTTTTTCATTGTTGACAAGATTCTCATAATACTGAGCCATATGCAGTACTTCTGATTGCGATTTTGCCTGCCAAGCGTTTTCAGAGGACATAATCTGTGACGGGATGTCAGGCAGCAATCCACGTACAAATTTGTCCACAAATAACCTTTTCCCAGACTCTGTGCCTAAGTCTTGTCCACTGAAATCCAAAAATACCTGTTCGAACCGATTAAAGAACTCGGTAGCACTCTCAGACTTTCCTTGGACACAGGCCGTAAGCTTGTCCCATATAATTCTTTTTTCAGGAATTATGGTTAATATCACCTGCTGTGGTCTTTCACCAGCTGGTTTTCCCCCATCGAATCTATTTAAATTCGCCCATGTATCTCCCAACCCGGGTACATCATCAATAGTTCTAACTTGTTTCCATAAATCTACGGGCAGGAGTAGTGGAAACAACAAATCAATGTCACCCAAGGGGAACACTGAGGATTGCAAAACGGATTCCATCTCTTTATAGAACCCTGTCAGATTTTTCCTAATATCAGGAATATACTGTCTAATGGTGTTCACTTCCTGTCGTGAAAACGGGACGTGAACAAACTGTGATACATAGTGTGCGGGAATGTCCACAGCGACTATACCTCATGCAGCATCGGCCGCAATCTCAACCTTCGGGACAAATTTCGGAGGAACCTCTCTCATAGGCAACTGAGATGTAGGCAACTCCGAACGCTTGCTAAGCAACAGAGCCAAATCGAGCGCTAATGCAGTCGAAGAAGTGTCAACTGAAAAAGCTCTCTTATAAATATTCAATAACTCTGTGGGACAACTAATCTTCCTCTTTGCACATTCATCTTGCAGGTACTCTACCATTACCTGTATCACTTTTCTCTGCATTTCCAACGTATATTGATTATATGTGTCATATACCTCAACTGGAGTTATCGATATGTCTGAAATCCATCTAATCGCATGTTTCTTACAAAATTCGCATTTCCTCTGACATCGGTTTACGACACGGAAGGTACCGTTTCTGTACATACATACTTTCCTCTTCGTCATCCTCATTCTGTATCCTTTCTAACTCCTTTCTATATCAAATAACCTTTCCACATGCTCATTTACCTTCTCCACAGTATCTCTGGAAAGTGCTAAAGTATTTAGATCCCTTAACCCTTGCGGAACATCCGTATTATTTAATCTTCCCCACATTATACATAACTGAATCCCCAAACCTTCAATAAAAACATTTTTCTCAGGAAAATTGTCTGTATTAGAAAGTGTGGAAAAAACACTAGTCTGATCATCCTTCTCCATACAATGTTTAGCCCATACAATTAACTCACGTTTCTTCTCCGGTGGTACAGCACTGCGAGTGACAACCTTCGAGCCTGCACCATGATCGATTACAAGCGTACCAAGACCACTTGGAAGAGAGGGGACAGGCAATTTCGATGGAGGAGCTATAACTGGTGCGACAGGAAGAGGCGGAGGAGCAGGTGGAGGAACAACAGTCAAAGGAATAGGAACAACAGGTTGAGCAGGAAGAGTAGGAATAACAGCAGGAAAAGGTACCGCAGCAGGAAGAGGAACATACGGAGGTGGCGCAGAGGCACCAGGCCTTCCTTCATTTAATATTTTCTCAAAAAACTCATCAGAATCATGGAGATCTTTGGAAGGATAGATTTTCTGAATACCAAGTGAAAAAGCCCTTTCCATATTTTTAGCCGACTCAGCCTTTTTATCCTGATCATATAATAATGCTTTTTCAGCAACCGTCTTATGACGGCGTGCATGTTTTTCTCTCCTCTTAAGCTGTTGTAACGCTTCTTTTTTCCAATTTTGTAAAACATCAAATGCTGCAGGTCTAGACTTTTTCTTTAACAATACTGACTCCAAATATTCAATGCGAGGGATCTCGAAGCTACCATTGATTGTCCACTGAAGTTCGGAGGTATGTCTGGTTTGTCTTTGCCAAATATCATTAAATACTATACTTCCAATGCCATGCTTACAGTACATAGTACATGCCGGCGACCCCTCCTGTGGTGCCGGACGGCTAAATTCCAAAGATTGTCTATCACTGCGAAATAATGCCCTAAAGCAGGTAGACAATTTCCCAGGCATATCTCAAATTCTTGGTGTTACCTCGTCAATAATTGTGTCAGCAGATACAATGCGCCAAATTTCAAATTGCCACGGTTAAATTAAGAATCGGGTCACGACTCACCTGGCCAAACCTACGGAGGACCGATCGGTACTTCTAAGAATCTTACCTAACTAATCTTACCTTGTGTATGGTGATTTCGGCAAATCTGCCCGCCTTGATAAGTGGACCCTCGTCAAGATGCCGTCTCAGACCACAGGCTAGTCGTCCAGGGATTGGATCGTGCAGTGCTGCTGAGTTGTCGCGTCTCATCCAGGGGCCCCTTACTTTTGTACACCGTCCGATCCCGGTCCGATAGCAAGTGTCAACCTTCAACAATCCGGCATCAATCTTGAGGGTCCCTATTCGGGCGCCAACTGTGAAAAGAGAAACAAAATATTGAGGCTGAGTACCCCAAAAGGAAATACACCAAACACAGGTTTCAAAGGAACATACAAAGTATTATATTCTCTATTGAAAACAATTACAAAACAGTGCAAAGTCAGATTGCTATCGGCCCTATCTGCACACACTGAACCACGCTGGAGTTCGTTGTATTGTACTGAGGGCCGATAGCTATCTGACTTTGCACTGTTTTGTAATTTTTTTTCTCTTTTCACACTGTGATTGGGAGGTAATGCTTGGTACTCATTGCTGCCCTGTTTCTGTGTCACTGTTCAGTGTGCTACAGACCCTGTGGTACAGTGGTTGTGATGTGGCTGCATGGCGCCATGCTTCTGTGTAAGTGTTCTGTGCTGTAGACCCTGTTATTGGGAGGTAATGCTTGGTACTCATTGGTGCCATGTTTCTGTGTCACTGTTCAGTGTGCTGTAGACCCTGTGATTGGGAGGTAATGCTCGGTTACTCATTGACCCTGTGGTACAGTGGTTGTGGGGTGGCTACATGGCACCATCCTTCAGTGGCAATGTTCTGTGCTGCAGACCCTGTGATTGGGTGATAGTGATTGGGCTCAGTGGTGCCATGTTTCATTGTTACTGTTCAGTGTGCTATAGACCCGGTGGTACAGTCGTTCTGGCGTGGCTGCATGGCTGCCAGTGTGCTGTGCTGCACACCCTGTGATTGGGCGGTAATGCTCGGTACCCGTTGGTGCCATGTTTCAGTGTCACAATTCAGTGGACTACAGACCTGTGGTACAGTGGTTGTCGTGTGGCTGCATGGCGCCATGCTTCAGTGGCAATGTTCTGTGCTGCAGACCCTGTGATTGGCCGGTGGTTCTGGGACTCTGTGGAGGCATGTTTCAGTGTCTGTGGAGGCAGGTTTAGTGCACTACAGATCCTCTGGTACAGTGGTTGTGATGTGGATGCATGGCACCATGCTTCTGTGGTAGTGTTCTATGCTACAGAACCTGTGATTGGGCGGTAGTGCTGGGAGGCAGTGGTGCCATGTTTCAGTGTCACTGTTCACTGTCACTGTTCAGTGTCCTACAGAATCTGTGGTACAGTGGTTGTGCTGTGGTTACACGGCGCCATGCTTCTGTGGCAATGTTCTGTGCTGCAGACCCTGTGATTTGGGGATAGTGATGGGAATCAGTGGTGCCATGTTTCATTTTTACTGTTCAGTGTGCTATAGACCCTGTGGTACAGTCGTTCTGGTGTGGCTGCATGGCACCAGGTTTCTGTGCAAGTGTTCTGTGCTGCAGACCCTGTGATTGGGTGGTAATGCTCGATACTCATTGGTGCCATGTTTCAGTGTCACTGTTCAGTGAGCTACACACCCTGTGGTACAGTGGTTGTGGAGTGGCTGCATGGTGCCATGCTTCTGTGGAAGTGTTCTGTGCTGCAGACCCTGTGATTGGCCGGTGGTTCTGGGACTCAGTAGAGCCATGTTACAGTGTCACGGTTCAGTGTGCTACAGATCCTGTGGTACAGTGGTTGTGCTATGGTTGCATGGCACAATGCTTCTGTGGCAGTGTTCTGTGCTGCAGAACCTGTGATTGGGAATAATGCTGGGAGGCAGTGGTGCCATAGTTCAGTTTCATTGTTCAGTATGCTACAGACCCTGTGGAACAGTGGTTTTGGGGTGGCTGCATGGCGCAATGCTTCCATGGAAGTGTTCTGTGCTGCAGACCATGTAATTGGGTGCTAATGCTGTGACTCAGTGGTTCCATGTTTCAGTGTCACTCTTCAATGCACTACAGACCCTGTGGTACAGTGGCTGTGCTTAGGCTGCATGACGCCATGCTTCTGTGGCATTGTTCTGTGCTGCTGGCCCTGTGATTGGGCGGTAGAGCTTAGACTCAGTGATGCCATGTTTCAGTGTCACTGTTCAGTGCGCTACAGACCCTCTGGTACAGTGGTTGTGGTGTGCCTGCTTGAGGCCATGCTTCTGTGGCAGTGTTCTGTGCTGCAGACCCTGTGATTGGGCGGTAGTTCTGGGAATCTGTTGTTCCATGTTTCATTGTCACTGCTCGGTGCGGTACAGACCCTGTGGTGCAGTCATTGTGGTGTGGCTGCATGCAGCCCCGCTTCTGTGGCATTGTTCTGTGCTGCTGGCCCTGTGATTGGGCGGTAGAGCTTAGACTCAGTGATGCCATGTTTCAGTGTCACTGTTCAGTGCGCTACAGACCCTCTGGTACAGTGGTTGTGGTGTGCCTGCTTGAGGCCATGCTTCTGTGGCAGTGTTCTGTGCTACAGACCCTGTGATTGGGCGGTAGTGTTGGGAGTCAGTGGTGCTATGTTTCAGTGTCACTGTTCAGTGGGCCACAGACCCTGTGGTACAGTGGTTGTGTTGTGGCTGCATGGCACCATGCTTTTGTGGCAGTGTTCCGTGTTGCAGACCCTGTGATTGGGCAGTGGTTCTGGGACTCAGTGGTGCCATGTTTCAGTGTCACTGTTCAGTGCGCTACAGACCCTGTGGTACAGTGGTGGTGGGGTGGCTGCATGGCGCAATGCTTCCATGGAAGTGGTCTGTGCTGCAGACCATGTGATTGGGTGCTAATGCTGTGACTCAGTGGTTCCATGTTTCAGCGTCACTCTTCAATGCACTACAGACCCTGTGGTACAGTGGCTGTGCTTAGGCTGCATGACGCCATGCTTCTGTGGCATTGTTCTGTGCTGCTGGCCCTGTGATTGGGCGGTAGAGCTTAGACTCAGTGATGCCATGTTTCAGTGTCACTGTTCAGTGTGCTACAGACCCTCTGGTACAGTGGTTGTGATGTGCCTGCTTGAGGCCATGCTTCTGTGGCAGTGTTCTGTGCTGCAGACCCTGTGATTGGGCGGTAGTTCTGGGAATCCGTTGTTCCATGTTTCATTGTCACTGCTCGGTGCGGTACAGACCCTGTCGTGCAGTCGTTGTGGTGTGGCTGCATGCAGCCCCGCTTCTGTGGCATTGTTCTGTGCTGCTGGCCCTGTGATTGGGCGGTGGTTCTGGGACTCAGTGGTGCCATGTTTCAGTGTCACTGTTCAGTGCGCTGCAGACCCTGTGGCACAGTGGTTGTGCTGTAGCTGCTAGGCACTATGGTTTTGTGGCATTGTACTTTGCTGCAGACCATGTGCTTGGGCAGCAGTGCTGGGACTCAGCGGTTCCATGTTTCAGTGTCATTGTTCTGTGCACTACAGACACTGTCGTACAGTGGTTGTGGTGTGGCTGCATGGCAACATGCTTCTGTGCTTCAGTGGCATTATTCTGTTCTTCAGACCCTGTGATTGGGCGCTAGTATTTGGACTCAGTGGTGCCATGGTTCAGTGTCACTGTTCAGTGTCCTACCGACTCTGTGGTATAGTGGTGGTGCTGTGGCTGCATGGCGCCATGCTTCTGACGCACTTTTCTGTGCTGCAGAAACTGTGATTATGCACTAGTGCTGGGATTCAGTGGTGCCATGCTTCAGTGTCACTGTTCAGTGAGCTACACAGCCTGTGGTACAATGGTTGTGGAGTGGCTGCATGGTGCCATGCTTCTGTGGAAGTGTTCTGTGCTGCAGACCCTGTGATTGGCCGGTGGTTCTGGGACTCAGTAGAGCCATGTTACAGTGTCACGGTTCAGTGTGCTACAGATCCTGTGGTACAGTGGTTGTGCTATGTTTACATGGCGCAATGCTTCTGTGGCAGTGTTCTGTGCTGCAGAACCTGTGATTGGGTGGTAATGCTGGGAGGCAGTGGTGCCATAGTTCAGTTTCATTGTTCAGTGTGCTACAGACCCTGTCGAACAGTGGTTTTGGGGTGGCTGCATGGCGCAATGCTTCCATGGAAGTGTTCTGTGCTGCAGACCATGTGATTGGGTGCTAATGCTGTGACTCAGTGGTTCCATGTTTCAGTGTCACTCTTCAATGCACTACAGACCCTGTGGTACAGTGGCTGTGCTTAGGCTGCATGACGCCATGCTTCTGTGGCATTGTTCTGTGCTGCTGGCCCTGTGATTGGGCGGTAGAGCTTAGACTCAGTGATGCCATGTTTCAGTGTCACTGTTCAGTGCGCTACAGACCCTCTGGTACAGTGGTTGTGGTGTGCCTGCTTGAGGCCATGCTTCTGTGGCAGTGTTCTGTGCTGCAGACCCTGTGATTGGGCGGTAGTTCTGGGAATCTGTTGTTCCATGTTTCATTGTCACTGCTCGGTGCGGTACAGACCCTGTGGTGCAGTCATTGTGGTGTGGCTGCATGCAGCCCCGCTTCTGTGGCATTGTTCTGTGCTGCTGGCCCTGTGATTGGGCGGTAGAGCTTAGACTCAGTGATGCCATGTTTCAGTGTCACTGTTCAGTGCGCTACAGACCCTCTGGTACAGTGGTTGTGGTGTGCCTGCTTGAGGCCATGCTTCTGTGGCAGTGTTCTGTGCTACAGACCCTGTGATTGGGCGGTAGTGTTGGGAGTCAGTGGTGCTATGTTTCAGTGTCACTGTTCAGTGGGCCACAGACCCTGTGGTACAGTGGTTGTGTTGTGGCTGCATGGCACCATGCTTTTGTGGCAGTGTTCCGTGTTGCAGACCCTGTGATTGGGCGGTGGTTCTGGGACTCAGTGGTGCCATGTTTCAGTGTCACTGTTCAGTGCGCTACAGACCCTGTGGTACAGTGGTGGTGCTGTGGCTGCATGGCGCCATGCTTCTGATGCACTTTTCTGTGCTGCAGAAACTGTGATTATGCACTAGTGCTGGGATTCAGTGGTGCCATGCTTCAGTGTCACTGTTCAGTGAGCTACACACCCTGTGGTACAATGGTTGTGGAGTGGCTGCATGGTGCCATGCTTCTGTGGAAGTGTTCTGTGCTGCAGACCCTGTGATTGGCCGGTGGTTCTGGGACTCAGTAGAGCCATGTTACAGTGTCACGTTTCAGTGTGCTACAGATCCTGTGGTACAGTGGTTGTGCTATGTTTACATGGCGCAATGCTTCTGTGGCAGTGTTCTGTGCTGCAGAACCTGTGATTGGGTGGTAATGCTGGGAGGCAGTGGTGCCATAGTTTAGTTTCATTGTTCAGTGTGCTACAGACCCTGTGGAACAGTGGTTGTGGGGTGGCTGCATGGCGCAATGCTTCCATGGAAGTGTTCTGTGCTGCAGACCATGTGGTTGGGTGCTAATGCTGTGACTCAGTGGTTCCATGTTTCAGTGTCACTCTTCAATGCACTACAGACCCTGTCGTACAGTGGCTGTGCTTAGGCTGCATGACGCCATGCTTCTGTGGCATTGTTCTGTGCTGCTGGCCCTGTGATTGGGCGGTAGAGCTTAGACTCAGTGAAGCTATGTTTCAGTGTCACTGTTCAGTATGCTACAGACCCTCTGTTACAGTGGTTGTGGTGTGCCTGCTTGAGGCCATGCTTCTGTGGCAGTGTTCTGTGCTGCAGACCCTGTGATTGTGCGGTAGTTCTGGGAATCTGTTGTTCCATGTTTCATTGTCACTGCTCGGTGCGGTACAGACCCTGTGGTGCAGTCGTTGTGGTGTGGCTGCATGCAGCCCCGCTTCTGTGGCATTGTGTTGTGCTGCTGGCCCTGTTATTGGGCGGTAGAGCTTAGACTCAGTGATGCCATGTTTCAGTGTCACTGTTCAGTGCGCTACAGACCCTCTGGTACAGTGGTTGTGGTGTGCCTGCTTGAGGCCATGCTTCTGTGGCAGTGTTCTGTGCTACAGACCCTGTGATTGGGCGGTAGTGTTGGGAGTCAGTGGTGCTATGTTTCAGTGTCACTGTTCAGTGGGCCACAGACCCTGTGGTACAGTGGTTGTGTTGTGGCTGCATGGCACCATGCTTTTGTGGCAGTGTTCCGTGTTGCAGACCCTGTGATTGGGCGGTGGTTCTGGGACTCAGTGGTGCCATGTTTCAGTGTCACTGTTCAGTGCGCTACAGACCCTGTGGTACAGTGGTGGTGCTGTGGCTGCATGGCGCCATGCTTCTGACGCACTTTTCTGTGCTGCAGAAACTGTGATTATGCACTAGTGCTGGGATTCAGTGGTGCCATGCTTCAGTGTCACTGTTCAGTGAGCTACACACCCTGTTGTACAATGGTTGTGGAGTGGCTGCATGGTGCCATGCTTCTGTGGAAGTGTTCTGTGCTGCAGACCCTGTGATTGGCCGGTGTTTCTGGGACTCAGTAGAGCCATGTTACAGTGTCACGGTTCAGTGTGCTACAGATCCTGTGGTACAGTGGTTGTGCTATGTTTACATGGCGCAATGCTTCTGTGGCAGTGTTCTGTGCTGCAGAACCTGTGATTGGGTGGTAATGCTGGGAGGCAGTGGTGCCATAGTTTAGTTTCATTGTTCAGTGTGCTACAGACCCTGTGGAACAGTGGTTGTGGGGTGGCTGCATGGCGCAATGCTTCCATGGAAGTGTTCTGTGCAGCAGACCATGTGGTTGGGTGCTAATGCTGTGACTCAGTGGTTCCATGTTTCAGTGTCACTCTTCAATGCACTACAGACCCTGTGGTACAGTGGCTGTGCTTAGGCTGCACGACGCCATGCTTCTGTGGCATTGTTCTGTGCTGCTGGCCCTGTGATTGGGCGGTAGAGCTTAGACTCAGTGATGCCATGTTTCAGTGTCACTGTTCAGTATGCTACAGACCCTCTGGTACAGTGGTTGTGGTGTGCCTGCTTGAGGCCATGCTTCTGTGGCAGTGTTCTTTGCTGCAGACCCTGTGATTGTGCGGTAGTTCTGGGAATCTGTTGTTCCATGTTTCATTGTCACTGCTTGGTGCGGTACAGACCCTGTGGTGCAGTCGTTGTGGTGTGGCTGCATGCAGCCCCGCTTCTGTGGCATTGTTCTGTGCTGCTGGCCCTGTTATTGGGCGGTAGAGCTTAGACTCAGTGATGCCATGTTTCAGTGTCACTGTTCAGTGCGCTACAGACCCTCTGGTACAGTGGTTGTGGTGTGCCTGCTTGAGGCCATGCTTCTGTGGCAGTGTTCTGTGCTACAGACCCTGTGATTGGGCGGTAGTGTTGGGTGTCAGTGGTGCTATGTTTCAGTGTCACTGTTCAGTGGGCTGCAGACCCTGTGGTACAGTGGTTGTGTTGTGGCTGCATGGCACCATGCTTTTGTGGCAGTGTTCTGTGTTGCAGACCCTGTGATTGGGCGGTGGTTCTGGGACTTAGTGGTGCCATGTTTCAGTGTCACTGTTCAGTGCGCTGCAGACCCTGTGGAACAGTGGTTGTGGGGTGGCTGCATGGCGCAATGCTTCCATGGAAGTGGTCTGTGCTGCAGACCATGTGATTGGGTGCTAATGCTGTGACTCAGTGGTTCCATGTTTCAGCGTCACTCTTCAATGCACTACAGACCCTGTGGTACAGTGGCTGTGCTTAGGCTGCATGACGCCATGCTTCTGTGGCATTGTTCTGTGCTGCTGGCCCTGTGATTGGGCGGTAGAGCTTAGACTCAGTGATGCCATGTTTCAGTGTCACTGTTCAGTGTGCTACAGACCCTCTGGTACAGTGGTTGTGGTGTGCCTGCTTGAGGCCATGCTTCTGTGGCAGTGTTCTGTGCTGCAGACCCTGTGATTGGGCGGTAGTTCTGGGAATCTGTTGTTCCATGTTTCATTGTCACTGCTCGGTGCGGTACAGACCCTGTCGTGCAGTCGTTGTGGTGTGGCTGCATGCAGCCCCGCTTCTGTGGCATTGTTCTGTGCTGCTGGCCCTGTGATTGGGCGGTGGTTCTGGGACTCAGTGGTGCCATGTTTCAGTGTCACTGTTCAGTGCGCTGCAGACCCTGTGGCACAGTGGTTGTGCTGTAGCTGCTAGGCACTATGGTTTTGTGGCATTGTACTTTGCTGCAGACCATGTGCTTGGGCAGCAGTGCTGGGACTCAGCGGTTCCATGTTTCAGTGTCATTGTTCTGTGCACTACAGACACTGTCGTACAGTGGTTGTGGTGTGGCTGCATGGCAACATGCTTCTGTGCTTCAGTGGCATTATTCTGTTCTGCAGACCCTGTGATTGGGCGCTAGTATTTGGACTCAATGGTGCCATGGTTCAGTGTCACTGTTCAGTGTCCTACCGACTCTGTGGTACAGTGGTGGTGCTGTGGCTGCATGGCGCCATGCTTCTGACGCACTTTTCTGTGCTGCAGAAACTGTGATTATGCACTAGTGCTGGGATTCAGTGGTGCCATGCTTCAGTGTCACTGTTCAGTGAGCTACACAGCCTGTGGTACAATGGTTGTGGAGTGGCTGCATGGTGCCATGCTTCTGTGGAAGTGTTCTGTGCTGCAGACCCTGTGATTGGCCGGTGGTTCTGGGACTCAGTAGAGCCATGTTACAGTGTCACGGTTCAGTGTGCTACAGATCCTGTGGTACAGTGGTTGTGCTATGTTTACATGGCGCAATGCTTCTGTGGCAGTGTTCTGTGCTGCAGAACCTGTGATTGGGTGGTAATGCTGGGAGGCAGTGGTGCCATAGTTTAGTTTCATTGTTCAGTGTGCTACAGACCCTGTGGAACAGTGGTTGTGGGGTGGCTGCATGGCGCAATGCTTCCATGGAAGTGTTTTGTGCTGCAGACCGTGTGGTTGGGTGCTAATGCTGTGACTCAGTGGTTCCATGTTTCAGTGTCACTCTTCAATGCACTACAGACCCTGTGGTACAGTGGCTGTGCTTAGGCTGCATGACACCATGCTTCTGTGGCATTGTTCTGTGCTGCTGGCCCTGTGATTGGGCGGTAGAGCTTAGACTCAGTGATGCCATGTTTCAGTGTCACTGTTCAGTATGCTACAGACCCTCTGGTACAGTGGTTGTGGTGTGCCTGCTTGAGGCCATGCTTCTGTGGCAGTGTTCTGTGCTGCAGACCCTGTGATTGTGCGGTAGTTCTGGGAATCTGTTGTTCCATGTTTCATTGTCACTGCTCGGTGCGGTACAGACCCTGTGGTGCAGTCGTTGTGGTGTGGCTGCATGCAGCCCCGCTTCTGTGGCATTGTTCTGTGCTGCTGGCCCTGTTATTGGGCGGTAGAGCTTAGACTCAGTGATGCCATGTTTCAGTGTCACTGTTCAGTGCGCTACAGACCCTCTGGTACAGTGGTTGTGGTGTGCCTGCTTGAGGCCATGCTTCTGTGGCAGTGTTCTGTGCTACAGACCCTGTGATTGGGCGGTAGTGTTGGGTGTCAGTGGTGCTATGTTTCAGTGTCACTGTTCAGTGGGCTACAGACCCTGTGGTACAGTGGTTGTGTTGTGGCTGCATGGCACCATGCTTTTGTGGCAGTGTTCTGTGTTGCAGACCCTGTGATTGGGCGGTGGTTCTGGGACTCAGTGGTGCCATGTTTCAGTGTCACTGTTCAGTGCGCTGCAGACCCTGTGGAACAGTGGTTGTGGGGTGGCTGCATGGCACAATGCTTCCATGGAAGTGGTCTGTGCTGCAGACCATGTGATTGGGTGCTAATGATGTGACTCAGTGGTTCCATGTTTCAGCGTCACTCTTCAATGCACTACAGACCCTGTGCTACAGTGGCTGTGCTTAGGCTGCATGACGCCATGCTTCTGTGGCATTGTTCTGTGCTGCTGGCCCTGTGATTGGGCGGTAGAGCTTAGACTCAGTGATGCCATGTTTCAGTGTCACTGTTCAGTGCGCTACAGACCCTCTGGTACAGTGGTTGTGGTGTGCCTGCTTGAGGCCATGCTTCTGTGGCAGTGTTCTGTGCTACAGACCCTGTGATTGGGCGGTAGTGTTGGGTGTCAGTGGTGCTATGTTTCAGTGTCACTGTTCAGTGGGCTACAGACCCTGTGGTACAGTGGTTGTGTTGTGGCTGCATGGCACCATGTTTTTGTGGCAGTGTTCTGTGTTGCAGACCCTGTGATTGGGCGGTGGTTCTGGGACTCAGTGGTGCCATGTTTCAGTGTCACTGTTCAGTGCGCTGCAGACCCTGTGGAACAGTGGTTGTGGGGTGGCTGCATGGCACAATGCTTCCATGGAAGTGGTCTGTGCTGCAGACCATGTGATTGGGTGCTAATGATGTGACTCAGTGGTTCCATGTTTCAGCGTCACTCTTCAATGCACTACAGACCCTGTGGTACAGTGGCTGTGCTTAGGCTGCATGACGCCATGCTTCTGTGGCATTGTTCTGTGCTGCTGGCCCTGTGATTGGGCGGTAGAGCTTAGACTCAGTGATGCCATGTTTCAGTGTCACTGTTCAGTGCGCTACAGACCCTCTGGTACAGTGGTTGTGGTGTGCCTGCTTGAGGCCATGCTTCTGTGGCAGTGTTCTGTGCTACAGACCCTGTGATTGGGCGGTAGTGTTGGGTGTCAGTGGTGCTATGTTTCAGTGTCTCTGTTCAGTGGGCTACAGACCCTGTGGTACAGTGGTTGTGTTGTGGCTGCATGGCACCATGCTTTTGTGGCAGTGTTCTGTGTTGCAGACCCTGTGATTGGGCGGTGGTTCTGGGACTCAGAGGTGCCATGTTTCAGTGTCACTGTTCAGTGCGCTGCAGACCCTGTGGAACAGTGGTTGTGGGGTGGCTGCATGGCGCAATGCTTCCATGGAAGTGGTCTGTGCTGCAGACCATGTGATTGGGTGCTAATGCTGTGACTCAGTGGTTCCATGTTTCAGCGTCACTCTTCAATGCACTACAGACCCTGTGGTACAGTGGCTGTGCTTAGGCTGCATGACGCCATGCTTCTGTGGCATTGTTCTGTGCTGCTGGCCCTGTGATTGGGCGGTAGAGCTTAGACTCAGTGATGCCATGTTTCAGTGTCACTGTTCAGTGTGCTACAGACCCTCTGGTACAGTGGTTGTGGTGTGCCTGCTTGAGGCCATGCTTCTGTGGCAGTGTTCTGTGCTGCAGACCCTGTGATTGGGCGGTAGTTCTGGGAATCTGTTGTTCCATGTTTCATTGTCACTGCTCGGTGCGGTACAGACCCTGTCGTGCAGTCGTTGTGGTGTGGCTGCATGCAGCCCCGCTTCTGTGGCATTGTTCTGTGCTGCTGGCCCTGTGATTGGGCGGTGGTTCTGGGACTCAGTGGTGCCATGTTTCAGTGTCACTATTCAGTGCGCTGCAGACCCTGTGGCACAGTGGTTGTGCTGTAGCTGCTAGGCACTATGGTTTTGTGGCATTATACTTTGCTGCAGACCATGTGCTTGGGCAGCAGTGCTGGGACTCAGCGGTTCCATGTTTCAGTGTCATTGTTCTGTGCACTACAGACACTGTCGTACCGTGGTTGTGGTGTGGCTGCATGGCAACATGCTTCTGTGCTTCAGTGGCATTATTCTGTTCTGCAGACCCTGTGATTGGGCGCTAGTATTTGGACTCAGTGGTGCCATGGTTCAGTGTCACTGTTCAGTGTCCTACAGACTCTGTGGTACAGTGGTGGTGCTGTGGCTGCATGGTGCCATGCTTCTGTCACACTTTTCTGTGCTGCAGAAACTGTTATTATGCACTAGTGCTGGGACTCAGTGGTGCCATGCTTCAGTGTTATGGTTCAGTGCGCTACAGACCCTGTGGTACAGTGGTTGTGGTGTGGCTGTATGGTGCCATGCTTGTGTTGCAGTGTTCTGTGCTGCAGACCCTGTGATTGGGTGATAGTGTTGGGATTCAGTGGTGCAATGTTTCGGTGTCAATGTTCAGTTTGTTACAGACCCTGTGGTACAAGGGTTGTGGTGTGGCTGTATGGTGCCATGCATTTGTTGCAGTGTTCTGTGCTGTAGACCCTGTGATTGGGTGATAGTGTTGGGACTCAGTGGTGCAATGTTTCAGTGTCAATGTTCAGTGCGCAAAGGACCCTGTGGCACAGTGGTTGTGCTGTGGTTACATGGCGGAATGCTTCTGTGGCAATTTTCTGTGCTGCAGACCCTGTGATTGAGCGATAGTGATGGGACTCTGTGGTGCCATGTTTCAGTGTTACTGTTCAGTGTGCTATAGACCCTGTGGTACAGTCGTTCTCGTGTGGCTGCATGGCACCAGGTTTCTGTGTCAGTGTTCTGTGCTGCAGGCCCTAAGATTGGGTAGCAATGCTGGGAATCAGTGGTTCCATGTTTCAGTGTCACTGTTCAGTGTGCTACACACCCTGTGGTACAGTGGTTGTGGTGTGGCAGCATGGTGCCATGCTTCTGTTGCAGTGTTCTGTGCTGCAGACACTGTGATTGGGTGGTAGCTCTGGGAATCTGTGGTGCCATGTTTCAGTGTCACTGCTTAGTGTGCTGCAGACCCTGTGGTATAGTGCTTATGTTGTTTCTGCATAGTGCCATATTTCGGTGGCAGTGTTCTGTTCTGCAGACTCTGTGATTGGGCGTTTTTGCTGGGAATCAGTGATGCCATGTTTCAGTGTCAGTGTTTAGTGCTCTACAGACCATGTGGTACAGTCGTTGTGGTGTGGGTGCATGGAGCCATGTTTCTGTGGCATTGTTTTGTGCTGCTGGCCCTGTGATTGGGCGGTAGTGCTGAGATTCAGTGGTGCCATGTTTCAGTGTCACTGTTCAGTGCGCTACAGACCCTGTGGTACTGTGGTTGTGATGTGGATGCATGGCACAATGCTTCCATGACAGTGTTCTGTGCTGCAGACACTGTGATTGGGTGGTAGCTCTGGGAATCTGTGGTGCCATGTTTCAGTGTCACTGCTTAGTGTGCTGCAGACCCTGTGGTATAGTGCTTATGTTGTTTCTGCATGGTGTCATGTTTCTGTGGCATTGTTTTGTGCTGCTGGCCCTGTGATTGGGCGGTAGTGCTGAGATTCAGTGGTGCCATGTTTCAGTGTCACTGTTCAGTGCGCTACAGACCCTGTGGTACAGTGGTTGTGATGTGGATGCATGGCACAATGCTTCTATGGCAGTGTTCTGTGCTGCAGACACTGTGATTGAGTGGTAGTGCTGGGACTCAGTGGTGGCATGTATCAGTGCCACTGTTAAGTGCGCTACAGACCCTGTGGTACAGTGGTTGTGATGTGGCTGCATTGTGCCATGTTTCTGTGGAAGTGTTCTGTGCTGTAGACCCTGTGATTCAGCGGTTGTGCTCGGTACTCAATGGTGCCATGCTTCAGTGTCACTGTTCAGTGTGCTGCAGACCCTGTGGTACTGTGGTTGGGGTGGGGCTGCATGGCACGGCACCATGCGTCTTTGGCATTGTTCGCTGCTGCAGAACCTGTGATTCAGTGGTAGTGCTAGGAATTTGTGAGGATATGTTCAGTGTCCCTGTTCAGTGGACTACAAACCCAGTGGTACAGTGGTTGTGCTGTGGCTGCATGGCACCATGCTTCTGTAGCAGTGGTCTGTGCTCCAGACCCTCTGATTGGGCGGTAGTGCTGAGACTCAGTGGTGCAATGTACCAGTGTCACTGTTTAGTGCCCTACAGACCCTGTGGTACAGTCACTGTGATGTGGGTGCATGGAGCCATGCTTCTGTGGCATTGTTCTGTGCTGCTGGCCCTGTGATTGGGCGGTAGTGCTGAGACTCAGTGATGCCATGTTTCAGTGTCACTGTTCAGTGTGCTACAGACCCTGTGGTTGGCGTGGGGCTGCATGGCACGGCACCATGCTTCTTTGGCATTGTTCGCTGCTGCAGAACCTGTGATTCAGTGGTAGTGCTAGGAATTTGTGAGGCTATGTTCAGTGTCCCTGTTCAGTGGACTAAAGACCCTGTGGTACAGTGGTTGTGCTGTGGCTGCACGGCACCATGCTTCTTTGGCATTGTTCGCTGCTGCAGAACCTGTGATTCAGTGGTAGTGCTAGGAATTTGTGGGGCCATGTTCAGTGTCCCTGTTCAGTGTACAGAAAAAATATAAGGGACGCCTGATTATTGTCTGTGGTCCTTCAGGCAATTTATAATGTAATAGAAGAGATTAGACCAACCAGACCAGAGATAAAATCTGATTACTGTTTCAATTGTAATCACTAACTGTTTATTTTACAAAAAACGCACACCAAATTGCATAATAACAATTCTATTCATGTAAAATATGGCTCCATAAACCAAAACAACACATCCCTCCATACAAGCTTCATTCACAACTTCTTCATACATTCATCATATTCACAAACGATAGAAAATTATATCTTGTTCATATCACAATAGCAGTTTGAGCACTTGTTAATTCAACACTTAATTAATTTGCAATGTGCCCCTCTGTCAACATTCAGGGGGGAGGAAAACTGTATGTCGACATGTTTCGGTTGGGTTCTCAGCATGGGTAACTGATTCACTCGTATATTATGTTCAACCTTCTTCAGGACAAGGGAAACAATCACCAATTCTGCGTCATCTCAAAGGAAAGTGGGGGTGTGAGGCAAGGAAGCCTTGGGTCTATAAAATAGTGAGAAAAATAAATAAAGATATCATCCCTGTCTCTGTTTCATAAAAACCCTTTTACTGAGTAAACAGCTGACTAATGAGGCTGTGTGGCACCGGCTCACCTCCTCTGAATCTTTCAGTGGCTGGCGGACCAGTAAAGTGGATTAAATCCCGTCGTGAAAGTTCTCAATTAATAAGCTTCACGTCGTATGTCCTGCAAAATGAGAGGACATGTATACTCATGAAATAGGAAAAATGAGAGTATGACAGACCATTGTGATTAAAGTTAGTGGGTTGGTACTCACTCTATTTGAATTGGTCAACAGCTCAGTAAAATGCGTACGAGAGAGCTCACGAAAGCACAAGGTGAGTAAATGAGGGATGGGGATGCTCCTGTGAGCCCACGTTCACCCAGCCTAATTATAATTTCGCGTATTACGCTTATTTCCACAGCCTCGCGGCACTGTTACCTACGGCCAAATATGACCATTGGCATTCCACCTTAAACGGACCAAACCAGGGAACCCATTAAGTAAGCAACCTTCTTTCTCTATTGAGTGCCCAGCTTTATAATAGCGAGTTGAACAGTGATATAAACGGGATTACATATACTTATGGGTCCCGTGTTATTTGTTTCCCCTTTGCAGGCGTCCAAATTACGCTCCTGCTCGAACTTACATCTCTTTTGGCATTTTACTGAGCTGTTGACCAATTCAAATTGAGTGAGTACCGACCCACTAACGATAATCACAATAGTCTGTCATACTCTAATTTTTACTATTTCATGAGTATACATGTCCTCTCATTTTGCAGGACATACGACGTGAAGCTTATTAATTGAGAACTTTCACAACAGGATTTATTCCACTTTACTGGTCCGCCAGCCACTGAAAGATTCAGAGGAGGTGAGCCGGTGCCACACAGCCTCATTAGTCAGCTGTTTACTCAGTAAAAGGGTTTTTATGAAACAGAGATGATATCTTTATTTATTTTTCTCACTATTTTATAGACCCAAGGCTTCCTTGCCTCACACCCCCACTTTCCTTTGAGACAATGCGGAATTGGCGATTGTTTCCCTTGTCCTGAAGAAGGTTGAACATAATATACGAGTGAATCAGTTATCCACGCTGAGAACCCAACCGAAACATGTCGACAAACAGTTTTCATACCCCCTGAATGTTGACAGAGGGGCACATTGTAAATTAATCAAGTGTTGAATTAACAAGTGCTCAAACTGCTATTGTGATATGAACAAGATATAATTTTCTATCGTTTGTGAATATGATGAATGTATGAAGAAGTTGTGAATGAAGCTTGTATGGAGGGATGTGTTGTTTTGGTTTATGGAGCCATATTTTACATGAATAGAATTGTTATTATGCAATTTGGTGTGCGTTTTTTGTAAAATAAACAGTTAGTGATTACAATTGAAACAGTAATCAGATGTTATCTCTGGTCTGGTTGGTCTAATCTCTTCTACTACCTGTTCAGTGTACTACAGACCCTGTGGTTATGGTGTGGCTACATGGCGCCATGCTTCTGTGGTAGTGTTTTTTGCTGCAGAACCTTTGATTGGGCGGTAATGCTGGGACACAGTGCTTGCATGTTTCAGTGTCACTCTTCAGTGCCCTATAGAACTGTGGTACAGTGGTTGTTCTGTGGCTGCATGGTGCTCTGCTTCTGTGGCAGTGTTCTGTGCTGCAAACCCTGTGATTTGGCGGTAGTGCTGGGACTCAGTGGTGCCATGTTTCAGTGTCGCTGTTCAGTGTGCTACAGACCCTGAGGTACAGTGGTTGTGTTGAGGCTGCATGGCACCATGCTTCTGTGGCAGTGTTCTGTGCAGCAGACCCTGTGACTGTGTGCTAGTGCTGGGAATCTGTGGGCCATGTTTTAGTGTCACTTGTCAGTTTGCTACAGACCCTGTGGTACAGTGGTTGTGCTGCGGCTGCATAGTGCCATGCTTTTGTGGCAGTATTCTGTGCTGCAGACCCTGTGATTGGGAGGTAGTGCTGAGACTCAGTGGTGCAATGTATCAGTGCCACTGTTCAGTGCACTGAAGACCCTGTTGAACTGGATGGACCCCAGCCGGCCCATAAGACTGAGGGTCTCCAAACAGCCCTTTGAGATGAGTAGCAACACCCTCGAGATAGATTGGGATGCAGATTCGTACTCACACATCAAATAATAATGACAACTCAATAGTTTGGCAAAGGGAGTCTGTTTAATGACAAGTACAGAAAACAGGGAGTTGAATGAACATCAGCAACCGCTCGATCTTCCTTCTCGCTTCAACTCCAACTAATTTCAGAAAAACAACTTCATTTATATCAAAAACTTGTCATCATTGATGTGTAATCTTAAAAACCAAACATGCAACTCGATTGGTTATAGGAAGGTAACTTTAATATAGGTAGTATATCTGTAATAGGGTAACAGGGAGAAGGGATTGAATAATAATGTCAGGTGGGGCGACTAAGCTTTTCCTTCAAACTGGCCACTGTAAATGTCAAATAAATTACAACGTCCTATTGGCTCTACACTCTATAGGCCCCTGGATGACATAGTCCACTATGATTGGGTTGGCATTAGCTGTCCCGGGAGGGTAGCTCAGCGGCAACGTGCTTGCCTTGGAAGCAAGACGACACGAAGCAACACAGGTTAGATCCCTGGGTCCGCACTTAGAAACCTCTGGGTATTTAAGTGCGTTTTAAATACGCAACTAAGAGAACAGCAACAACAACAAAAAAAATTACGCAACTACAAAACAAAAGCAATTCCTGTAACAGCACCTTGATGCCCACGGGCTGTGTGAGCGTTCTAAAAATGCAAATAATAATAATAGTAATTCAGCCCACACATACTTTTCCACTTTTGCTTAGCAGCATGCAGAATAATGAGGCCAGGTGCAGGGAGTAAGTCTGCACCCCAGCTTCCCTCCAATTTATGTTACAGACATTCAACACCTTAGTGGCCGTGTGTCAATTACTGCCTTGTAGTTTGGCCTTGAGTCTTCCTCGTGGTCTGAGAAAGTTAAGGAGGATGGGTACGATAAGGCTCCATGCCTAGGTGTGAATGTCTCATCCCTTTCGGTCTGCCTTGCCACGTGACTAGGACACCGTGAAAAAGGCCTCTTCTTTGTGCAATTTTGTGTATTTGATTTACTTCTGTCAGTCGTTTACCATCTGCGGCTTATCTCGACCTTGCTGAACAGGAGCCTCTTGTTATTCTTCTCTTAAATTGTAGGCATTGCTAGTCTATTCCAGTCTGACACGGCCTTGGCTTCCTTGCATGGTTACCGTCAGCAGGATTTCTCTCTGTCTTTAATTCTTGAATTGTTAGCTGAGGCCCTCTCCTCTTGAGACCTTTAGTAACCTTAATTCGAATCTGCTCATGTGCGTAGTGGATTTCCACTCATCTATAAAGTGCTTTTGAGGTAGATATGTATAGTTGGCGCTTGCCACAATCTATTTTACTATTAAGCATAACCAAGCTTTCACGATTTCTTTGCTTCTTGCGGTTCCCTGCATATGTACATGTTTAAATTGTCTTAATGTCTTCATCGTGCATATGGCATAAGTTTCTTTATCTTGAAATCACCTGTTTCACCTTAGGCCCAAGATGTCACTTATCCATGGCATTTCATCTATTTATAAGCATTCTTGGGTCATCATATACCCTCTCTGTGTGTCAGTCTGATCTCTTGTGACGTCATCTTCTTTTAGTATCTTCTTGGCTTCTTCGGGTATTCTATTCTGACAAACATCCCTTTGTCGTGTCTTTAGGTATGGATTTCTCAGTGGGTACCTTGCTGTCTAGGGTTGTTTAGGTGCCGGTACTTCAACAGGTGCTGTTCTTCTGATAGGCACTGGGCAGAGCCCAACTGCGGCTCTCTGCTGGTTTATCTGTTCGACATACATAACATATTTTGGACTCGAAAGTTCCAGGCACTTTGAAGGGGGTGGCTGGGGTGTGGCTGATACTTGCCACTTCCTCTTCACTCCCCTCTCTGGGCGATTCATCGACCACTCTTACTTCTTTCCTTGCATTCAGTTCTCTGTCATCCTCTGGTTCTGGACATCTAGGTCTGCAGAAATGTTCCTTTGGAGTCCATATCTTTATCACTTCCTTTAAACATACTGCTGTTCTTACATGCTCGTCTTTGTTCCATGTCATTAGTTGACATTCTCCACTTGGATTGCAATAGATGCATTTTCCCACATATTTTCTATGTTTCTTTAGATGCCGAACTGTGTTCCTTCTGGTGCATAAATGCTGCCCTTCACAAAGTCTCTTATTTCTTCATCAGTCAGGTCCTTGGGCTTCCATCCTGGTTCGACATCAATCATGATCTTCATCCCTATGGCTTTTTTCGCAGTTTTCTGGCACTGAGAGATTATTATCTTTATAACACAGAATCCTAGCAATATCATCACTAGCAGAGCTCCTAGGAACTTCAATGCATCTGCCATCCATTGCGGAACCCATGAAAACAGTGATCAAAACCAACTGTCATCATCAACTTCGTCAGCTTCATCAATCGTCTGATTCTGTAGTTTCCTCAGCATACCTATGGCATCTGTTAAGGTTCCATTTTTGTCATCGTGAGATGGTATAAATGTGCAAAATGATTCTCTGATTTTTTTGCACAAACACCTCCATCCATAGCTGTGATCATATCTAGGACTTATCTGTTCTGGAGAGTCATTAGTCGAATCGCTCTTAACTCTTCCTTGATTGCGTTGAATCCCTTTATCGTTGTGTTGATGGTCTGCAGTAATTCCCACCTGGTTATCTGCAACCATTTAGTATTTGCTCCAATCTGAACTCTTGGCATCAGGATTGTCATGAACACTGATGAGGTCAAGATGAACAGCCTGTGTTTTTATGGGATTGCATAAAAGGCTTCTTCTGATTTGGCAGAGAAGTAATTCTCTCTCTTCATTCGGCTCATCAGTTCCACAGCTCTTTCCTTCCTCATGTGAGCATCCGCTTTCAGGAAAATGTCAATATTCAGGACACCTTTTGGAATCACCAGTGCTGGAACATGGACATTCACCAATGTGCATATACCTCCCCAATTCTTAGGCAAACTAATATATGCTTTGGATCCACATGCCCAATAATGACCCATGATCACTACATTACGATGTGCCATTCCTGTGGCATCGAAGATTCATCCACAGTTCTGATTTTTTCCCATTTTTCTTGTACCATTGTTTCTGAAGCACAGTTTGGCATTCTCCAATGGCACTATCTGTAGGGGTTCTCCTCTGTATTCGACCCATATAAGCAGTCTGGCCAGTCTCGGCCATAGTGGTTTGCATATCCTGTGTGCATTTTCAATGGTTTCCTTATAGTGTACAATGATCATCCATGCTCTGCCGATCACTACTCCTTTCTCCCATCTGTCTGGTGAAAGCACTGTTCCCCAGATTTGCATTAGGCCTCTGTTCTTCCATCATTGCGTTTCTTCTGGAGATTTCCTTGAACGTTTAGTTTCTTGGATGTTTCCCATCTGATCTCTGCTTTAACTCCAGGCTTTTCATATCTTATCGCAATGTTCTTTGTTTTGCCATTTTCTCTTGTCTTATTGTCTTGGACATAATCATCTTCACCTGGATCCGTTGCTTCATTTGCCCATTTGAGTGAAGCATCACTTCCCATGAACTGTCCTATGGTCTTGCAGATTTCTATGTGCGACAGACAGTGTGCTGTCTGCACATCTACTTCAACAGCTAAGAAGATTTTTGACTTCCCCATGCTGTAAGATAGGAGTGCACACACAAAGCATTCTTCCTCTGAAGTTCATCTTCCAGCTTCCTTCATGTTTTGGTACCATATGTTTTTTCCAAAGTGTGCTGTGCTGTCCAAGTAATCATTCAATTCATTATTGTCTTCTCGTGTGCTCCTTCTAATTCTTAAGGTCTTCCTGTAGTTAGCTACAACCACACCCTTAAACACATCTGTATAGCTTCTTCTTGCTGGAGGATTCTCTGGTATCTTCATCAATGATCCAGGCTTTTTCGTCGGTATTACTTGAGTAGGAGAAAGTCCAGTAAGTCTTTCTTTCCCTCTGGTTCTTTCTGGCTCAGTTTATGATCGTCCATATTGATTCTGCCAGTATCTCAGCACTTGATTGTCTTGCAGGATTTAAGCTTGACCTCTTTATCATTGGGTCAGGCGTGCTTGTCGGTGCTGTCTCTGTTTGTTCATTCTCTAAAGTCTATTGTCTCTTTAAAAGTTCAGCTTCTGCCATCTGTCTATCAACTTCTCTTGGCATGGAACTTCTCATCGTTGTTTGTCGAGCTTTCCCCATTCTCTGGAATGTGATTCTGAACTTCTTGACACTAGATCAGGTGTGTATGTGCTCATTATTTGCCTATGTGTACCTTCCCTCACCGCCTTCTCGGGTTTACTTTGCTGACCTTGTCTCTAGCGTTGCAATTAATTTGTTACCCCAGGTTTTGTGCGTGCGTCATTTTTTATCACATCCATCTCAAGTTCAGTCACTCAATCATCTTTTCTAGGGACTGGAATGACTATGTAAGGTCTCAGTAGCTTTGTAGGTTGCATGTGTACATCATTAGGTGGGTGCACGGGAACCTGAACACTTTGTGCACCTATAAAAAATGCAGTCCTAATCGTCAATGACAGTAATATGATAATGAATCCTATGAACATGTAAATAATGCATGTATGAGTAAGCTTCCAGCATTTGTTCCTTGGCCAATATGGACGTCTCTCCTCATGAGGGAGGACAACGTTACTGTTCTGGTTTTCCATCTCAATCATTTAAGGAAGCAAAACTAACTTTTAATACATACTAACATTTGCCTTTTTTATCTGGATTCTACTGTCTCTGTTTGCAGATTCCAGATGCTAAACTGCTTATCCTTTTTTGTCTGAATAATAGACTGTCTCTTGTCTCTGGAAACAGTTCCTTTCCTAAAACGAAAGTTCCAAATGAGGCAATAGGTTCAGCAAGTCTTATAATTTGCGTGTTCAAAATAGACCAGTTCCTAGTCAATGTTTCTTATCTGTTTCGCTCCGGATGACATGTTGTTCCTTGTCAGCATAAACAAAACAAAGACCTTGGCAACACCTTCACGATCTGTCCCTTGAAGGAAAGTTTTGCGATCTTCTCTGGTGATTCTGCTGTTGATTATAAAGTTTGACGGGCATTATAATACCATGCAGGAGCATGCTCATCTTCTCAGAGTTCGCTAGGTCTCTAATGAACGTGAGGACATCAACACTGGCATGTCTCCCCACTAGTTCTGGAAAGTCTTCAATTAATCAAAAAGATATATTGCTCGCTAGTCTGCTATCTTCTCGTGACAGGGACATTTGTCTTGTCCTCGCTGTATTCCGGAAGCAAAAGAAACTGCTCTGCAATTACTGTGAGCAGCCTCCTTATTGTCTTTTCGTTTTCAGGATCTTGAAGAAACTCTTTTATGCTTGTGATTCTTCCCGCCAACGATGGGTTTGTCCTCAATACTAACTCGAATAAGATCAGAATGTCTTTGGTTAGGTCACTATTGCGTGACACCATGAGTAAGTCCAAATAAGACTTCTGTATTGAAAGAGTCAGGATACTCTATTCTTTTCCAATGTACATGTCCTCGATCAAAATTTGGCATATCCTTTCTTTTTGAGGCTTCAGTGTGCCTCAGTCCAAAGTCTAAAATCAGCAAGCTAATTTTGTGGCTTATATGTGCAATTCTTCTTCTTCACCCTGCAACCAGGATGCACAGAGTGTCCATGGTTTTATGTCCCTTTTTTCCTTTATTTTGCTCAAAGGAAGTTTCCAAAACTACACCACACCTTGCACAAAATGTTCCTTGTCTTTGCTTTGCTGATCATGTGTCCTTCTTTCTCGTCATGGTTCTTGTCTGCATGTGCTGTGGTTCTTCCCCGTTGTCTGCAGTCTCTACACGGTGGGTGCCGGCAGAGGGTCTTCTCCAATGTATGGCTTGATGTTGCCCAAAAAGATCCAAGCTCTTCTTCCCTGTAGTTTGACTGCAGAGGGTGTGATGTCCTCCACACAAAAGGGGCTGTTGAATCTCGGCTCGTCCCACTTTCTTCTTGTGTGGTTTCTCACCAGGACTGTGTCCCCATGGAATATGGGAGGTATATGAAATTTCGGAATTGGGTCGGTTATAGTATGTCCTTCTGTGATGCCCTGCACTCTGCTTGTTGTCGCTGCAGCTGTCCTGACATGACAGTAAGACAAGATGTCATGCAATTCAAGTAGTTTTGCATTTCTAATACTAACACTTCTCCTGTTGGCTGGGTATCACATCTAGCTCTATTTTGAGGTTTCAATGGCGTGCGCATCCTCCTGCCCATCACGATTTCGTGTGGCGTGTGATGATAGTCAGAACCAGGCTGTTTTCTGAGTGCATACAGTGCCAGTGGAAGACAGTGTAGCCATCCCTTCTTCAGAGTAAGCTTCAACTTGGCTATCCTTTCCTTTAACAAGCCGTTGAGCTTCTCGCATATGCCGTTCCCTTGAGGATGATACACCAAGGAAAACTTGTGCTTCATACCAAGCAACAAACTAATCCGTTCAAATAGTGCATTAACAAAATGAGGACCATTTTCTGATCTCATGACTTCCTACACTCCCCATCTGGGAAACACCTCCCTCACAAAGAATTTGGCCGCACAGGTAGAGTCTGGGTGTGTACATGGGCCTGCTTCTATCCATCTAGAGAATGGACACACCACAACAATTAGATACCTGTACCCATTACATACTTGAATCATGTTGACGTAGTCGATATGCAAGTGCTGAAAAGGCCCAGTAGGCCTTGGGATAACTCCTCTAATTACACATAGTGTATGCCCAGACATGAACTGCTGGAAAATTATACAGCTTGTCATAAGAAATGCAACGTGTTCTGCCAAGTTCGGTATGAACCAGTCTTCAGCAATCGTTGCTGCTAGATTCTCCTTTGTCATGTGCGCTGGATAGTGTAACTGTTCCAGTGCTATCTTCAATAAGGCTATAGGCATCACTGGTTTACCAATGCTATCTTGTCACCACAAGCTCTCGGAGGGGTTTAAAGAACACCCTCGTCGCTTCCAGAGGTTCTTCTCCTCCTGCAGTGCCTCCCCCTGGAGCTCCAGTAACTGGGTCCTGGCCATGTTGCTATGGCCTTCAGGCTTGCTTTGTGCAACAGCCATTCTCTCATGCACATCAAGTATTTCTGCACTCATGATTATTTCGTCTTTAGTCACCACATGCTTGGCTTCAGTGGCTGCTGCTTGATTTCTACATGAGATAAAATCTGTCCCTTTCATGTGGGCGGCGCATTTCATGACTGCTAGGCCGACTGGGAGTTGTAGTGCCTTAATGAGCCTGTCCAATAGGGCTGCGACCCGCACTGGGATGCCGTCTGCTCGGAGGTAGCCCCTCCTTTTCCAGCGTGCTAAGCCTTCATGCACTGTTGACGTCACATAGGCAGAGTCACAGAACACTGTCACTTCCTGGTCTGCATGATTCTCGAGCGCGAGTATCAATGCCAATAATTCTGCAGCTTGTGATGCATAGTGTGAGGGTAATCGTGCACTAATGAGTACTCGAAATGCCCCATTTGCCGTGTGCTTCACCACAGCGGCGCCTGTATATCTTTGTCCATCATTTTGATCGATCCTCGAAGAACCGTCAACTAAGACGATTTCTCATCCTGCCAATGCATTTTCTTTTACTCTGGGAATATCACCATAAAATTCTTCATAGTTTGCGCAATCATGTATTGGCTGTCTTTCAGTGACTGGTGCTGCTATAAACATGGCTGGGTTCACTATTTTACATCAAACTATTTTAATCGTTGGATTTGATATGATCACTTCATAAGCAGAAGCTCTCTGACGTGTCAATGTGCCTTTAGGTTTCTCTAAAATGGGAAACAGTGCGTGCTTGACGAATAACGTCATTGGGCACCCCATTACAATGGTTGTTGCCTTCTCTGTGGTGAACTCTACAGCAGCCAAACTTTGTTCGCACAGAAAGTGACCCCTCATCACTGGATCTAAATTCCCACTGTAGTATGCAAGGTGCTTGTACCCCAGCGTGGTTCTCTGTGTGTGTATTGCTGTCATAACACTGCCATTTGTTGTGAAAACAGGTAGAATTCCTCTGCATAATCGGGAATCCCTAAAACTGGTGATGTACAAATGGCCTTTTTTAGTTCAACAAACCCTTCTTCCATACTCTCGGTCCACCCAATTTCTTCTTTCATTGCCTGTGCTTTCTTCAAGTGTTGTAACAAGGGTCTGGGATAGGAATTATAGTCAAAGACCCATGCCCTGACATAGTTGCATAATCCGAGAAAACTCTGCATTTGTTTTATCGTGTGTGGTTTGGCTGTCTTTGCAATGGCTTCAGCTCTTTCAGGGGTAACCCTTTTCCTCTCGTGTGAGATAAGCTGGCCTATATACAGCACTTCTTGTAGAAATATTGTAACTTCTCCTTTCAACTTTATATCCTTTCTCAGCCAATATAATCAACAGCTGAATAGAATCGTGCCTGCACTTTTCCTCTGTCTTGCTGCAAATTAGGATGTCATCCACTTATTGTAAGACAACACTCTCTAACGCGATATTGCTCAAGTCCATCTGCAGGACTCTGTTGAAAATCAAAGGAGACTCACAGTACCCTTGAGGCAGCCTTGTGCTTTTCAGACGAACTTGCCTGAATGTAAACAATGTTAAATCTTGGGAGTCTTTGTGCAATGGGATTGAGAAAAATGCATTTTTCAAGTCACTGTGAAATATCTTGCTTGAACTGGTATATTACATAGGATCGTGGCCGGGTTAGGGACTAGAGGAAACTCGGCCTCGACTATCAATGGTCCTAAATCTTGGATTAAATGGCTAGACCCTCCCTTTGATTTCTTGACAGGGTACACTGATGTATTACAGGGTGACTCTGACGTCACTAAGATGCCCTGCTCCATCATGGCAGAAATTGTCTTAAAAATCCCTTCATCTGCTTCCCTAGCCACGGGATACTGTCATGCTTTTGGTAAAATTGCTCCTAGTTTCAATTTAATCTTCACTTCTCCGACTCCTTTCAATAAGCGTACATCATAGGGGCCTGTAGTCCATACTGAGACAGGCACCTTTGCCATGTCGTCCTCAAAATATTCAGAACGTTTTTGTGCCAGCATCATTCTCTGAGGCACTTCTCCTTTGATCATTTTGACCAAATAGATGAAATTAACCTCAACTGTTATCTCATCTTCACTTGTTTGTTCTTCAAACTGATCGTCATCAGTGATGTCAGTCCATCTATAACCTTCCCCAATGGTGATTACTGCACACCATTGTCTGCCTTCATCATCATAACCGTCAAGAAGAGCCATTTCTCTTGGCACTATGGTTGCTTATACTGTCACGGGAAACACTTGTCCCTTTTTCTCATGCATAGGTATTCTTGGTCTGAATAAAAACTCATCTGGGGTTCTCATGGTTTTGTCTGCAAGGCCTGGTAGCCATGCCATCTATATGCGCTCTCCATAAGTGAATATTTCTGGGTCCACTGGAATAGCTCTCATAGATGTTTGTCCTGCGTATGCTCTAATCATTTTGCATACGTTCAAATAATGCATTCCTGGAATTGAACATACTATGCCCTTCTCCGTGAACGAAATTGTCATGTTTAACTTTGTCATTAGATCTCGTCCCAATATATTCATCAGGGCTTGCCTTGAATATAGCAGTGGCACATTCATGTCACATTCTCCTATGAAGACTAGAAGTTCTTTTGTAAAAGGAACACGACTTGTTGCTCCTTTGAAGCCCTGAGTATTTATGGCAACGCCGGACAAAGAAAACTTGCCTTCACGTATACACGAGCGTGTCGCCCCGTGTCAACTAAGAACGAATATTCTTTATCCCCTATACAGACATCTACCCTTGGTTCCTGGTGAGGGTTGGATGTTACTGATAGGATAGAACACATGAGGTCTCCCAGTGAGCTGTCCTAGTCTATATATAATCTTTTCCCATTATGAGTGAACGGATTTCCACCATCACTTGTGGCATTTCTCATCCCTGAATTCAGTATCTGTCCTGTACCTGTTGTTTGCGACATTTGCATTGGCGACTGCCGAGACTGTCCCTGTGGAAAATGTGTCACATTCTGGGGTGGCAAACTTTGCTTTACTCCTGGCACTTGCTGCTGCACCGTGTGATTCTGTGCAACTCCATTTCCACCCTGCCGCGAGACCGCAGCTGGATTCACCATCCCTCCTCTTGAGAGCTGTTCGTTTTGCACCATGCCTTGACTTCTGCATGTGCCTGCTAGATACCCTGTCATTCCACACGTCCAACATATTGGCGGTGGTCTGACCATTTGCCCATTTTGCATACCCTTGTTTCCACTGTGCATTTTTTGAAAACCTCCCTGATTACTCTGCCATCCTCTTCCTTGAAGTCATCTTCCCCTTTGGTAAAGCCTGTCATTTCTGTGATCAAACTGTCTTAGGCTATTGGCCTGCTGCATGTTTGATCCATCTGTATTAGTTATCATTGCCCCCTCATTGGGATACTTTGATATTTTTTTCTGTACCGATTTAGCCTCTTCACCTTTTCGTTCAGTGTCCTTTTTGCGATTCTTTTCTTGCAGCAGCCTGCAATAGTGCGCGATGGTCAACTGTATGTCAGACAACAGCACAGTGTTCAATAAACCTACGGATAGAAACTCACTACTCACCTACGGGAGCTTCCACCCTACCAGTTTGAGAAGGAATTTACCGTTTGGACAATTCCTTAGATACCGGAGAAACTGTTCAACATTACTAGATTACAATCGACAATCAGCAGACCTCGCAACCAAACTCCACAATAGGGTGTATCCAAAACGTATAATTAAACAGGCACGCAAACGAGCCAGTAACATCCCACGCAAAGTCACCATGGAACATCATGCCAAGCCGAATGAAGCCAACAACATTATAACAGCAGTAATGAGCTTCTCTCCGCTCATCAACAAAATCAAGAAAGAAATCGTGAAACTTTGGCCAATCCTAAACGTCGGCCAGCACAGTATAGAAACCCCAAGGTTTGCATTAAAAAGAAGGAAGAACTTACGTGACGCCCTTGTACATTCATACAAAGAAATAGAACCCAAACCAAACACACTGTGGGGACGAAACCCAGCAACTGGCCACACTCCTTGTGGCGCATGTAATGCTTGCTCCAGCACCAAGAGAACCACCTCCATTGACATAGGGTGGCATCTCCCGTGGATTCAAAAAACATTTACGAACTCCAACAGCAGCAACGTGATTTACATCATTACATGCCCCTGCAACAAACGCTACGTAGGCATGACAACACGTCCTATTAAAACACGCCTTGCAGAGCATAGATCATGCATCCGCACGAAGAAGATTACGGCACCTCTGGTGGAACACTTCCTAGCCCAAAAGCACACCCCGGCAGATTTCACATGGACAATAATCGAAAAAATGGCCATCCCCACCAGAGGGGGGAATATACAGAATTTGCTGTTTAGACGGGAACAACTTTGGATTTTCCGTCTAAAAACAGATAAATCTGGGCTGAATGAAGCGACGCACTGGCAATCATTGGCAACCTTATGAGCTAGATTGAAAGTGGACCAGTGGTTATCCCTCTAATTTCGTGCAGTGATATAGTGTTGTGATTTGTGCTTCTCTCTATATTGCATTCCTCTGCATTCGCTCGCACCATGTGTGGGCGCTATGGGATCATGTGAGCTATCGCCATTGAACATACAGTAATGCAACAGAATCTCATACCTTTTCGGTGACCAGTGCCCTCCAGGTACAACTTGGTTGGCCGATGTCCCTGCGACCCGCGACGCGCGTTGCCTGACTCTGCGATGGCCGCCGCCTCCTTCTGATGGGGCGGCCATGCTAGAGCCAGGCACGCACGCGCGGCACACAATGGAAACAAAAACAGTCTGCGAACGCCGCCCGCTGAGAAACACATCTCTCGCGCGCGGTCCGTTACGCGAACAGAGACGATCGCTCCAAGGTAAGCGACCACCCTTTGCAGCTTGCCTGGGACTGCTACTCTCCTCCCCCCACTCCCTCCCTCCCCCCGAGCGTGGTGTCCTTGACTCAGACACGCGGCTCAATGTGTAGACTTAGGATGTCCTCTTGTGTATGTTTGCTAAACCATCAGTGACCACGCAGCGCGCGCGTCGCTGTAGACAGGATATACACTCAATTTGGTTAAAATAGATAGCAATTATTTTGCTGCCTGTTGTTTTTCCGAAACGATGCACTTAGGCATCATTATTGACAGTATTTATTGTCTTTTGGCCACCAGGTTCCGGGCCGTCTCACCCACCGTGCTAAGTTACCAGACCACACGGAGCGGGGAAGCCTTCTCCCCTCGTTATATACTAATGCAGTGTTTCGAGATAATCTTTATATATAGCACTAGATATTTACCCGTGCCCGATCTCTCTCCCCTCCCTCCTTGTCACCTCTACAGGGAGTGTTTTTGAAGAGATACAGACGTGATTACCAGCAGGCACATACCCCGATGCCCTGCGAAGCCCTGATGAATGTGGCCCACTAATTTGTTCCACAGAAACTGGTCGGCTAGAGAACGACCATACCTAGTGCACAACATGAACTGCACAGGTTACGTTCGTTCGGATTAAGGACCCCCTGCCCAAGCATTTAGGGGTCTTTCCTGTAACTACCTTCAGAGAGAACATCGTTGAAGAAAAATTCTTCATTGTTTTTACAATTTCAACCTGCACCTGTTCATCCAGAGAAAACCTATTAAAATTAATGTTCATTTTCATTTGGATGACAGCTAACACATGCAACAACCAAGGCGGTAGAGCATGTGTTTTTTAGCACAACACATGTGCACAAGAGACTATTTGGAAAGCGCAATTAGCTAATTTGGCTTTTTGGCAAACTCCTCCCTACTCGATATAACTGTGTCCTCCCTAGTGTGAAAACGGTTTTGGGCAATACACAGTTGAGATACCCAAAAGTAGACCCCTTTGATTTTGTTGAGTCCAACTGTATGTCAGACCATGGCCTTGCCTCAATACCTACCAGTTTCTTGAGCTGTTCTGTACCTGTTCTGGCAGCCCTTGGCACAATATATGGTAAAACACAGGTATAGACTTCCCCCGAGATTCATGAGTTTCCAGCACCCAGGAGTCTTGGAAATTCTGAATGTATATCAAAGTATCATCTGACTCCTTCATCTTGCGTGACATTAAAGCTCCCATATCAGAAGTGTCCAGGTATAGCACTCAAAGCGCTTTCCATACCGCGGTTCTGAAATTGTTAAACAGCGCTCCGTCATTTGCGGTATTAACTATATTCACTCCAGGGTAACCTGCTCGTACCCACACATAATCAGCTCTATCACCAAGTATGGCGATTAAAAGACCCTTAATATCCCCTATAGCTAACGAGTTCCCTCCTGTCATTTTTTCTAACTCATGTATCCATTTTCCAGCTCCCGATGTCAACATTGGGAGCTTATTTTTCAGGTTTTCTCTGTCCATGTGAGGCCAGGGTATATATTGTGGTCTCGTCCTTCCTTTTTCTAGTAAAGGGAACTGTGACACATGACACTCCTTCTCCCCGCTCATCATTTTTCTGTCTACCGCAGGGGTAATATACCCGCATTGCCGTCTACCTGGCAATGTCCTTAGTCTACTCACATAGGGCGGTGGAGACACCCCCCTCTGACCGTATGATGCTCCTTCATGCCGATCTGATTGTGTGCCTGACTCTGATGCCTTAGGTGCAGACCCACTAGAATCTGACCATCTCACTCCCTTTCCCCTAGAGAAGCATTTTTCGCATCTTCTCTCATCTTCTCTTTCTTCACATTTCTCTCTTTCATGCGTCCAATACTGTCTGTGCCTAACTCATGCAACTTCTCTCATCCTCCTCATTTCTGGTTAGGGTAGCCTATCTAAGGGCAGCTCTCCATTTCTGCTACTTCATGAGGCATCCTCAGTATTGTACAACTGAGTGCTCTCCAGATGTTCATCCTCTTCTTTCCTTTGGGGTACCCCTTCTAGCCCCATCTCATCATATATTCTATCAATTGTCTCTCTGATGCTTCTGGTGTCGAAGTTATCTTCGATATTTGCCCTAGCCGTGCCTGGTACTGAATCAGACTCAGCCTACTCAGCCTACTTCTGGATCAGGTTTTTTAACCTCTCTTTCCAGATATTCAAGATCCCGTGCTTTCTGTCTTCACTTACGTTCTATGTCATCATAAAACTCTCTACGCTTCCTCGCTTCCTCTCTGACCCTATCTTCTTCTTGCTTTCTCGCATCTCTTTGTTCATTTGCCCTTAGTATTTCCTCATCCCTTTGTCATTTTATTCTCTTCTCCCGTATCTTTTCCTCTTCTTCTTCTATTGTCCTTCGTTCTACTCTATCTCGGTCATCAGCTGTTCTCTGCTTGCAATCGCGTTTTCTCTGTTCTTCTGCCTTTTCCTGTTTTCTGACCCATTCATCATGATACAGCTGCTCTTGTTTCTGTCCATCCTTTTTTATAGCCCCTTTGTCTATTGATCGGTATTCCTTTTCCTTTTTCTATAACTCATCCCATTCTCCCTTTTGTCTCATATTCTCAATGCTTTTACCATCGAGTTTCAATAAAATCTGACCTCCCATCCATTCGTTCTGTGCGAATGCCATCTCATGAGTCCTATCCTCCTCTCCCTTCCATCTCTTTTCTTCTCTTCCCATATCTAGAGATATACTCAGCAAAGGATTGGGGGGGTTTTGCTTTGAAGTCCGCACTCAAACTTAAAAAGTTATAATGTCCAAAATGGTGGCTCTAGAATGCCATGAAGTCAGAAAAAAGTTTCGGTGTTCAAGAGGTCTTTAATGTGATGAACAGCCGACACGTGTTTCGACCACTGTTCATTTTCAAGGCTGTGTTTCATACATGACCATACATATTGGTTAGCAAAAATAACACAGTCCCATAGTGAACATTTTGATACATCCGGTTCAACAAACACAAATATCATGAGAAAAAAGAAAAAGGGGCAAGTCAGCCCTCTGTGCATTCCCACAGGTGTCCTCTTTTGGGAAATGCATGGGGTTCCCTGTTTTCCTTGCTGGCTTCGACACCCTAGGCCCAAATCTGTATGGTGTGCACATTAGTCAAAGTCCTGCAATCCTGCTGTGCGAAAAGAGTTGGGGTTACCAGTGTTTTAGGCTTTCCCCTTGGGGCCCAGGTAGGTGCACCCACACGTGTGAGGTACCGTTTTCATCGGGACACCTGTGGGAACGCAGGACGGTAGGCCATGTGTTGTTGGTGGCGTGTTTCGGTTGGTGAGCCGAGTGAAATTTGCAGAAAATTGATTTTTTTGCCACATTTTGGACGCTGCCAGGGTTTCTGCGTAATAAATTCTGAGCCGATTTGCACAAGTCAGACCTCTGCGGATTGCCACGGGTGTCCTCTTTTCGGAAATGCATGGGGTTCCCTGTTTTCCTTGGTGGCTTGGACACCCGAGGCCCATATCTGTATGGTGTGCCAGTCTGAAAAAATCGTGAAATTCAGCTGTCGGAAAAGACTTGGGGTTAGGGGTGTTTTTGGCTTTCCCCTTGGCACCCAGGTAGGTGCACCCACACATGTGAGGTACCATTTCATCAGGGCACCCGTGGGAACACGGGAAGGTATGACATTTGTTGTGTTTGTGTGGTTTTCATAACGTTTCAACCCATTTGCTGGTGCCCTTTGTCCCACAACCCTTTCCTTTCCCAAATATGCCCTACATTTAGTAGCTGCTTTAGGCACCATACACTTTTGTAACCTGTACAAGTCACCTACTCCTGAGAAGGTCTGCTTGTGCTCTTTCAAAAAATGTATGCTTACCTTTCCTCACCATATTGGTTTTCCTGATTTACACATGCTAAGTATGTCTGTTCAGGCCGTAAGCATAAAACTCCTGTGCACCATGGCTCAGTGTTTGGCTTGTGGTTTTGCTTGTTTTGTGAAACACTACAAGAAATGTGTGCTTTCCTAACTGCAAGAGTCGAGGGAATGTAGTGGAGCATTGTTTTTCTCAAAAGTCATAGAAGCCGTTGCCGTACCAAGCCAACCATGTCCACCACATACCTTTTTTTTAATCATTTGCCCGCTTTTTCTCCAAACTATGGCATTTTCCCCTACCTAGTTGTTGCCCGACCTCCGCAAATCACCCCTTCCTAAACTTAGAATTTTGTCTACTTTTCAGAAATGTATGCCTTTCTGTCCTCCAATTTGGTGTTCCTACCCTTTTCTTCCATTCCGTCCGTGCATGTCTAATTGGCAAAAATTGACAAAATCACCTACCTTTCACAAAACGGTTGATAACCACATCAAAATATTTTTTTTTCGTTTCCACTCAACCTGTTCTTCAAGGCCAGGAGATTGGGGAATTCAGCACAGCAAACCATTTGTTCCTAGCTCTTAGAAGGAAAAAAACACAGGCTTCTTCGTACATCATTTTATTGGCCCTTTTTAGTTATTTTCTCTGCCCCCCCTACAGCAAGCTAGGATTCCTGGGTGGCGGTACGACCAGCTACATGTGGGAAAAAAACGGGCCAAATTTGGCCGAGATATCTCATGTGAAAAGAAAATTACAAGGCATTGAATGGCGACATACTGAAATCACCAAAAAAGGCCTTGGAACTGGGGAGAAAAACCCATGGCACTTAAAGGGTTAATGACAAGTACAGAAAACGGCAAGTTCAATGAACATCAGCAACCGCTCGATCTTCCTTCTCGCTTCAACTCCAACTAATTTCAGAAAAACAACATAATTTATACCAACAACTCGTCATCATTGACGTGTAATCTTAAAAACCTAACATGCAACTCAATTGGTTATAGGAAGGCAACTTTATCATAGGTACTATATGTGTATATGGTAATGGGGAGAGGGGATTGGATAATAATGTCAGGTGGGCCAATTAAGTCCTTCCTTCAAACTGGCCACTGTAAATGCCACAAAAAGTACAACGTTCTATTGGCTCTACACTCTATGGGCCCCTAGATTACACGGTCCACTATGATTGGGTTGGCATTGAGCCCTCACATACTTTTCCACTTGCGATTAGCAGCATGAGGAATAATTAGCCAGGTGCAGGGAGTAAGCCTGCACCCCAGCTTCCCTTCAATTTATGTTACAGCCATTCATCGCCTTAGTGGCCGCGTGCCAATTACTGCCTTGTAGTTTGGCCTTGAGTCTGCTTCTTGGTCTGAGAAAGTTAAGGAGGATGGGTACGATAAGGCTCCATGCGTAGGTGTGAAAGTCTCATCCCTTTCGGCCTGCCTTGCCACGTGACTAGGACACCGTGAAATAGGCCTCTTCTTTGTGCAATTTCGCGTATTTGATTTACTTCTGTCAGTCATTTACCATCTGCGGCTTATCTCGACCTTGCTGAACAGGAGACTCTTGTTATTCTTCTCTTAAATCGTCGGCATTGCTAATCTATTCCAGTCTGACACGGCCTTGGCTTCCTTGCATGGTTACCGTCAGCAGGATTTCTCTCTGTCTTTAATTCTTGAATTGTTAGCAGAGGCCCTCTCCTCTGGAGACCTTTAGTAACCTCGATTCGATTCTGCTCATGTGCGTAGTGGATTTCCACTCATCTATAAAGTGCTTTTGAGGTAGATATGTATAGTTGGCGCTTGCCGCAATCTATTTTACTATTAAGCATAAGCAAGCTTCACGATTTCTTTGTTTCTTTCGGTTCCCTGCATATGTACACATTTAAATTGGCTTAATTTCTTCATCGTGCACATGGCATAAGTTTCTTTATCTTGAAATCACCTGTTTCACCTCAGGCCCAAGATCTCACTTATCCATGTCATTTTGTCTCTTTATCAGCATTCTTGGGTCATCATTTATCCTCTGTGTGTGTCAGTCCGATTTCTCGTGACGTCAACAGTCATCTTCTTTAAGTATCTTCTTGGCTTCTTCGGGTATTCAATTCTGACAAATATCCCTTTGTCTTGTCTGTAGGTATGGATTTCTCATTGGGTACCTTGCTGTCCAGGTTTGCTTAGGTGCCAGTACTTCAATAGGTGCTGTTCTTCCCAACTGCGGCTCTCTGCTGGTTTATCTGTTCTTGATACGTCACATATTTTGGCGCGAAAGTTCCAGGCACTTCGAAGGGGGTGGCTGGGGTGCGGCTCATACTTGGCACTTCCTCTTCACTGTAGTACAGTGGTTGTGGTGTGGCTGTATCGCGCCATGCTTCTGTGGTAGTGTTCTTTGCTGCATACCCTGTGATTGAGTGGTAGTGCTGGGACTCAGTGGTGCCGTGTTTGAGTGTCACTGTTCAGTGCGCCACAGACCATGTGGTAAAATTGTGCTGTGGTTGCATGACACCATAATTCTGTGTCAGTGTTCTGTGCTGCAGACCCTTTGATTGGGTGGTAGTGCTGGGACTCAGTGGTGCCATGTTTCAGTGTCACTATACAGTGTGCTACAGACCCTGTGGTTCAGTGGTTGTGGTGTGGCTGCCTGGCGCCATGCTTCTGTGGCAGTGCTCTGTGCTGCATACCGTGTGAAGGAGCGGTAGTGCTGGGAATTAGTGGTGCCATGGTTCAGTGTCACTGTTCATTGCTCTACAGACCCTGTGGTACAGTGGTTGTGGTGTGGCTGTATGGTGCCATGCTTCTGTGGTGGTTTGTTTGCTGAAGACCCTGTGATTGGGCATTAATGCTGGGACGCAGTGCTTGCATGTTTATGTGTCACTCGTCAGTGTGCTACAGACCCTGTGGCAAAGTGGTTGTGCTGTGGCTCCATGGCACCATGCTCCTGTGGCAGTGTTCTATACTTCAGACCATGTGATTGGGCGGTAGTGCCTGGACTCAGTGGTGCCATGTTTCAGTGTCACTGTTCAGTGTGCCACAGACCCTGCGGTAAAGTGGTTGTGATGTGGTTGCATGGTGCCATGCTTTTGTGGCAGTATTCTGTGCTGCAGACCCTGTGATTGGGTGGTAGTGCTGAGACTCAGTGATGCCATGTATCAGCATCACTGTTCAGTGCGCTACAGGCACTTTGTTATAGTGGTTGTGGTGTGGCTGCATGGCGCCATGCTACTTTGGTCGTTTCTTTGCTGCAGACCCTGTGATTGGGCAGTAATGCTGGGACGCAGTGCTTGCATGTTTCTGTGTCACTCTTCAGTGTGCTACAGACCCCGTGGTACAATGGTTGTTCTGTGGCTGCATTGTGCCATGCTTCTGTGGCAGTGTTCTGTGCTGCAGACCCTGTAGTGCTGGGACTCAGTGGTGCCATGTTTCTGTGTCACTGTTCAGTGTGCTACAAACCTTGTTGTACAGTGGTTGTGCTGTGGCTGCGTTGTGCCATGCTTCTGTGCCAGTGTTCTGTGCAGCAGACCATGTGATTGGGTGGCAATGCTGGGAAGCAGTGCTTGCATGTTCCTTTGTTACTCTTCAGTGAGTTACAGACCTTGTGGTACAGTGGTTGTTTTGTGGCTGCATGACGCCATGCTTCTGTGGCAGTGTTCTGTGTTGTAGACCCTGTGATTGGGCGGTAGTGCTGGGACTCAGTGGTGCCATGTTTCAGTGTCACTGTTCAGTGTTCTACGGACCCTGTGGTACAGTAGTTGTTCTGTGGCTGCATGGCACCATGCTTCTGTAGCAGTGTTCTGTGCTGCAGGCCCTCTGATTGGGTGGTCGAACTGGGATTCATTGGTGCCATGTTTTGGTGTTACTGTTCAGTGTGCTACAGATCCTGTGGTTCAGTGGTTGTGGTGTGGCTGCATGGCACCATGCTACTGTGGCAGTGGTCTATGCTGCAGACCCTTTAGTGCAGAAACTGAGTGGTGCCATGTTTCTGTGTCACGCTTCAGTGTGCTACAAACCCTGTGGTACAGTGGCTGTGTTGTGGCTGCATGATGCCATGCTTCTGTATCGGTGTTCTGTGCTTCAGACCCTATGATTGTGCGGTATTGCTGGGAAATAATGCTTGCATGTTTCAGTGTCACTCTTCAGTGCGCTACGGACCGTGTGGTACAGTGGTTGTCGTGTGGCTGCATGGCACCATGCTTCTGTGGTGGTGTTCTATTCTGCAGACCCTGTGATTGGGTGGTAATGCGAGGATGCTGTGCTTTTATGTTTCAATTTCACTCTTCAGTGTGGTACAGGCCCTTTGGTATGTGGTTGTGCTGTGGCTGCATGGTGCCATGCTTCTGTGGTAGTGTTCTTTGCTGCAGACCCTGTGATTGAGCGGTAGTGCTGGGACTAGGTGGTGTTGTGTTTCAGTGTCACCGTTCAGTGCGCCACAGACCCTCTGGTACAATTTTGCTGTGGGTGCATCACACCAGCTTCTGTGTCAGTGTTCTGTGCTGCAGACTCTGTGATTGGGTGGTAGTGCTGGGACTCAGTGGTGCCATGTCTCAGTGCCACTATATAGTGTGCTACAGACCCGGTGATTCAGTGGTTGTGGTGTGGCTGCATGGCGCCATGCTTCTGTGGAAGTGCTCTGTGCTGCATACCGTGTGAATGGGCAGTAGTGCTGGGACTTAGTGGTGCCATGTTTCAGTGTCACTGTTCATTGCTCTCCAGACCCTGTGGTAAAGTGGTTGTGATGTGGCTGCATGGTGCCATACTTTTGTGGCAGTATTCTGTGCTGCAGACCCTGCTGATTTGGTGGTAGTGCTAGGAATTTTTGGGGCCATGTTTCAGTGTCCCTGTTCAGTGCACTACAGACCCTGTGGTACAGCACCATGCTTCTGTGGCAGTGTTCTGTAGTCCGAGCCCTGCGATTGGGAGGTAGTGCTGAGACTCAGTGGTGCAATGTATCAGTGTCACTGTTCAGTGCACTGAAGACCCTGTGGTACAGTGGTGGTGGTGTGGCTGCATGGCACCATGCTTCTGTGGTAGTGTTCTTTGCTGCAGTCCCTGTGATTGAGAGGTAGTGCTGGGACTCATTGGTGCTGTGTTTCAGTGTCACTGTTCAGTGTGCCACAGCTCCTGTGATACAATGGTTGTGCTGTGTCTGCATGACACCATGCTTCTGTGGCAGTGTTCTGTGCTACAGACCCTGTGAATGGGGGGTAGAGCTGGGACTCAGTGGTGCAATGGTTCAGTGTCACTATTCAGTGTGCTACAGACCCTGTGGTGCAGTGATTGTGCTGTGGCTGCATGGTGTCATGCTACTGTGGCAGTGTTCAGTGCTGCAGACCCTGTAGTGCCTGGACTCAGCTTTGCCATGTTTCTGTGTTACTGTTCAGTGTGCTACAAACCATGTGGTACAGTGGTTGTGCTGTAGCTGCATGGCACCATGCTTCTGTGGCAGTGTTCTGTGTTGTGGACCCTGTGATTGGGCAGTAGTGCTGGGACTCAGTGGTGCCATGTTTCAGTGTCACTGTTCAGTGTTCTACAGACCCTGTGGTACAGTAGTTGTGCTGTGGCTGCATGTCACCATGCTTCTGTAGCAGTGTTCTGTGCTGCAGACCCTGTGACTGGGTGGTAGAACTGGGACTCATTGGTGCCATGTTTCGGTGTCACTGTTCAGTGTGCTACAGATCCTGTGGTTCAGTGGTTGTGGTGTGACTGCATGGCACCATGCTACTGTGGCAGTAGTCTATGCTGCAGACCCTGTAGTGCTGGAACTGAGTGGTGCCATGTTTCTGTGTCACGCTTTAGTGTGCTACAAACCCTGTGGTACAGTGGCTGTGCCGTGGCTGCATGATGCCATGCTTCTGTATCAGTTTTCTGTGCTCCAGACCCTATGATTGGGTGGTATTGCTGGGAAATAATGCTTGCATGTTTCAGTGTCACTCTTCAGTGCGCTACGGACCGTGTGGTACAGTGGTTGTCGTGCGGCTGCATGGCACCATGCTTCTGTGGTGGTGTTCTATTCTGCAGACCCTGTGATTGGGCGGTAATGCGAGGATGCTGTGCTTGCATGTTTCAGTTTCACTCTTCAGTGTGCTACTGGCCCTTTGGTATGTGGTTGTGCTGTTGCTGCATGGTGCCATGCTTCTGTGGTAGTGTCCTTTGCTGCAGACTCTGTGATTGAGCGGTAGTGCTGGGGCTCGGTGGTGCTGTGTTTCAGTGTCATTGTTCAGTGCACCACATACTCTCTGGTACAATTTTGCTATGGGTGCATCACCCTAGCTTCTGTGGCAGTGTTCTGTGCTGCAGACTCTGTAATTGGGTGGTAGTGCTGGGACTCAGTGGTGCCATGTCTCAGTGCCACTATATAGTGTGCTACAGACCCGGTGATTCAGTGGTTGTGGTGTGGCTGCATGGCGCCATGCTTCTGTGGCAGTGCCCTGCGCTGCATACCGTGTGAATGGGCAGTAGTGCTGGGACTTAATGGTGGCATGTTTCAGTGTCACTGTTCATTGCTCTCCAGACCCTGTGGTAAAGTGGTTGTGATGTGGCTGCATGGTGCCATACTTTTGTGGCAGTATTCTGTGCTGCAGACCGTGTGATTGGGCGGTAGTACTGAGACTCAGTGGTGCCTTGCATCGGTGTCACTGTTCAGTGTGCCACAGACCCTGTGGTACAATGGTTGTACTGTGACTGATGCTTCTGTGGGATTGTCCTGTGCTGCAGACCCTGGTGATTTGGTGGTAGTGCTAGGAATTTGTGGGGCCATGTTTCAGTGTCCCTGTTCAGTGTACTACAGACCCTGTGGTACAGCACCATGCTTCTGTGGCAGTGTTCTGTCGTCCGGGCCCTGCGATTGGGAGGTAGTGCTGAGACTCAGTGGTGCAATGTGTCAGTGTCACTGTTCAGTGCACTGAAGACCCTGTGGTACAGTGGTTGTGGTGTGGCTGCATGGCGCCATGCTTCTGTGGTAGTGTTCTTTGCTGCAGACCCTGTGATTGAGCGGTAGTGCTGGGACTCATTGGTGCAATGGTTCAGTGTCACTATTCAGTCTGCTACAGACCCTGTAGTACAGTGATTGTGCTGTGGCTGCATGGTGTCATGCTACTGTGGCAGTGTTCAGTGCTGCAGACCCTGTAGTGCCTGGACTCAGCGGTGCCATGTTTCTGTGTCACTGTTCAGTGTGCTACAAACCCTGTGGTACAGTGGTTGTGCTGTGGCTGCATGGTGTTATGCTTCTGTGCCAGTGTTCTGTGCTGCAGACCCTATGATTGGGCGGTAATGCTGGGACACAGTGCTTGCATGTTTCAGTGGCACTCTTCAGTGCGCTACAGACCCTGTGGTATAGTGGTTGTGCTGTGGCTGCATGGTGCCATGCTTCTGTTTCAGTGTTCTGTGCTGCAGACCCTGTGAATGGGTGGTAGTGCTGGGACTCAGTGGTGCAATGTTTCAGTGTCACTATTCAGTGTGCTATAAACCTGGTGGTACACTGGTTATGCTGTGACTGCATGGCACCATGCTACTGTGCCATTGTTCTGTGCAGCAGACTCTGTGATTGGGCGGTAATGTGGGAAACAGTGCTTGCATGTTTCAGTGTCACTCTTCAGTGCGCTACAGACCTTGTGGCACACTGGTTGTGCTGTGGCTGCATGACGCCATCCTTCTGTGGCAATGTTCTGTGTTGCAGGCCCTGTGATTGGGTGGTAGTGCTCAGACTCATTGTTGCAATGTTTTAGTGTCACTATTGAGTGTGCTAGAAACCTTGTGGTTCAGTGGCTGTGGTGTGGCTGCATGGTGCCATGCTTATGTGGTTCTGTTCTGTGCTGCATACCGTATGAATGAGGGGTAGTCCTGGGACTTTGTGGTGCCATGTTTCAGGGTCATAATTCATTGCTTTACGGACCCTGTGGCAAAGTGGTTGTGCTGTGGCTGCATGGTGCCATGCTTCTGTGCCAGTGTTCTGTGCAGCAGACTCTGTGATTGGGCGGTAATGCTGGGACACAGTGCTTGCATGTTTCAGTGTCACTCTTCAGTGCGCTACAGACCTTGTGGTACAGTGGCTGTACTGTGGCTGCATGACGCCATGCTTATGTGGCAATGTTCTGTATTGTAGGTCCTGTGATTGGGTGGTAGTGCTGGGACTCATTGGTGCCATGTTTCAGTGTCACTGTTCAGTGTGCTACAGTCCCAGCGGTACAGTAGTTGTGCTGTGGCGGCAATGCACCATGCTTCTGTACCAGTGTTCTGTGCTGCAGATCCTGTCACTGGGTGGTAGTGCTGGGAATCTGTACACCATGTTCAGTATCACTGTTCAGTGTGCTAAATACCCCATGGTACAGTGGTTGTGGTGTGGTTGCACAGCACCATGCTTCTGTGGTAGTGTTCTGTGCTGCAGACCCTGTGAATGGGCAGTAATGTAATGCTGGGATGCAGTGATTGCATGTTTCAGTTTCACTCTTCAGTGTGCTACAGACCCTGTGGTACATTGGTTGTGCTATGGCTGCATGGCGCCATGCTTATGTGGCAGTGTTTTGTGCTGCATACCGTGTGAATGGGTGGTAGTGCTGGGACTCAGTGGTGCCATATTTCAGTGTCACTGTTCAATGCTCTACAGAATTGGTGGTACATTGGTTGTGCTGTGGCTGCATTGCACCATGTTTCTGTGGTAGTGTTCTGTGCTGCGTACCCTGTAGTGTTGGCACTCAGTATTGTCATGTTTTAGTGTTACTGTTCAGTGCGCTACAGACCCTGTGGTACAGTGGTTGCAGGGTGGGTGCATGGCGACATGCTTTTGTGGCAGTGGTCTGCGCTGTAGGCCCTGTGAATAGGAGGTAGTGCTGGGACTCAGTCGTGCCATGTATCGGTGTCACTGTTGAGTGCGCTACAGATCATGTGGTACTGTGATTGTGGTGTGGCAGGATGGCACCATCCTTCTCTGGCAGTGTTCTGTGCTATAGGCCCTGTGATTGGGCGGTAGTGCTGGGACTCAGTGGTCCCATGTTTCAGTATCACTTTTCAGTGCACTACAGACCCTGTCTCACAGTGGTTGTGGTGTGACTCAATGGTGCCATGCATCTGTGGCAATGTTTTGTGTGGCAGACCCTGTGATTGGGCGGTAGTGATGGGGCGGTAGTGATGGGACTCAGTGGTGCCATGTTTCAGTGTCACTGTTCAGTGGGCTACAGACCCTGTGGTACAGTGGTTGTGTTGTGGCTGCATGGCACCATGCTGCTGTGGCAGTGCTCTGTGCTGCAGACCCTGTGATTGAACGGTAGTGCTGGGACTCAGTGGTGCCATGTTTCAGTGTCACTGTTCAGTGTGCTACAGACCCTGTGGTACAGTGGTTGTGCTGTGGTTGCACGGCACCCTGCTTCTGTGGCAGTGTTCTTTGCTGCAGACCCTGTTATTGGGCGGTAGTGATGAGGCTCAGTTGTGCCATGTTTCAGTGTTATTGCTCAGTGTGCTACAGACCCTGTAGTACAGTGGTTGTGCTGTGGCTGCATGGCACCATGCTTCTGTGGCAGTGTTCTTTGTGCAGACCCTCTAATTGGACGGTAGTGCTGGGATTCTGGCTTGATAATACCTCATTCTCAACCAGGACTTTGCGTGTGGCGTTTTTCCAACCCAGCATCAGAAAAGCGTCAATAAAATTGAATGCCTATTGGCTGTTGCCAAGCTGTGTATTTAGTTTCCAAAAATGCAAATTATCGTGGGGTTCGTGGAAGTAGGGCACAAGTTTAATCTTAGCAGTAGGAGGCTTCCTGTTCACTGGTCTGCTATTGCTGCCTGAAGACCCTAGGACCACCAATCTTCCATCTGTGCAGACTCCTGGACACCTAATCTTCCTGCCCTGAAGACCCAAGACCGACAATCTTCTTGCCCTTGAGACCACATAACCTCCAATCTTTCTGCATTGTCGTGATCATGCAGACAGCTCAGTAATTGTTGTACCCATTGAGGCTGCTCCTTAATCGCTGTTCTCATGTAGGCTGCTCAGTAATTGCTGTTGCTATTGGGGCGGCACAGTAATCATTGTGCCCATGTAAGCTGCTCAGTAATTGTTGTTCCGATGTAGGCTACTCACTAATCATTGTATCCTTTGGCGCTGCTAAGTAATTGATGTTCGAATTGGGGTGGCTCCATTATTGTTGCTCTCATGTGGGCTGGTCAGTAATCGCTGTTCCTATTGGGGCTGCTGAGTAATCATTGTTCCCACTGGGGCTCCTAAATAATTGGTATTCCCAAGTAGGCCACTGAGTAATCGTTGTTCCCATGTAGGCTGCTCAATAATCGCTGTTCCCATGTAGGCTGCTCAGTAATCGTTGATCCTGTTGCGGCTGCTATGTAATCCTCTTCTGACTGGGGGTGCTCAGTAATCATTGTCCCCATTGGGGGCTACTCGGTAACCGTTGTGCTCATGTGGTTATTTGAAGATGGTAATAATCTGTTCTTTTTACCTTGGGACCCACAGGGGCAAAGCCCAGAAGGTAGAGGGCCCAGACGAATAAGCCGGGGGGAGGGGGGCGGTGACATGAAGACAGGAAGGGATACCCCCTCCCATGCATTACTGACAATAACTAAGGATGGGGGGCCGAGGGGGCCCCAGTCTCTAGGTAGAGGATGCTAGTTAGCACCTACCTCCACCGGGCAGGATTACAGGGCTAGTAAAACAAAACACCAATGGAGGGTCTCCAAAAGAACAAGGCATGGCACCGGGGATACAAATGTAGCACCCAAGGTGCCCGTGTGCCCTCTGGGAAGATGTTCATTATAAGAGCAGTGGGGCTCTAGAACCCCCTTTCACTTCTCACTGCCTCAGAACGGTGCCACAACAAGAAGAAACTTCCAAAATACCCTCCCTCCCTGCCCAAGTTGCCAGAAAATGGCACAAAAATATAACGCTTGGATAAAGGCAACAAAGGGGGGGAACAATGGGGAAAATAAAAAAAAGCGGTAGGCAGCGCAGCGAGCTCCCTCCTTCACTGCCCAAGTTGCCAGAAATTGGCCCGCTAAAAATAAACACGCCTGGAAGTTGGGAAAAGGCTGGAAATGCCCCAATGTCCCCAACAGGGCTGATGAATAATGCGTTCTTGCCCCCCAAGCAGCCAGGAAATGCACAACGAAGAACATTCGCCAGGGATGCCAACAGAGCTGGGGAGGGGTCACAAGGGCGCCGCTGCAGTGAAAATAAAGGGTCTCTCTGCCAAGCCGCCAGAAGTTGGTTTGAAACAAAAGGGAAAAGAAGGGGTGCCCAGCTGGACATGGTGCAACAGTCGTAAAAGATGGCGGCATGGATCAGCCCCCAGTTGGCTCTACGAGGGAGCAGGGCCCCCCACACACCAGATCCCATGATGCCCAAAAGCAGATCAGTTATAATTATATGTTTTGTTTTTTATGGTTCTGACTGTTATGCGGGTTATAAAACTTACGGCCTTACAGTCCACCCAGAGAAACTTGTACCCCATCACTGGGTCCATACGAGACGAGATTCTGCCCAGGGTGAAATCCTGCTTGAGGATTAAAACGTGATAACTGTGGCGTTGTGTCCTGTGCTGAATGCCACCACCACGGAATCTGGCGATCGTGTAGACGCCAATATCGGATTGTGGCATCAGACCCGAGCCGTGGCGTCCATTGGCTGCTGCAGCAATGCTGTCTCTGTTCCAGATGATAACAGCTCCACCTACGTGACTGATTCAAAACCCGGAGAGTACTTTGGGTCCAATAGAAGCATTCCGAGCTTTATATAGTTCGGAGAAGAAAATAGAGTATGCTTCTGCATAAAAGAACTGGAAAGGAAGCTATAGATATTGCTGCATTGCACAGACAAAGACAGTCACCCCCTGATGAAATTCCTAGAATGTCAATATAAATCAGCCCCAAAAGAATGAAACATGTTGGGTTTTGTTTGTGCACTCAGAATAGTATGAATGGGAGAGAATGAGTCTGGCTAGTGAATGATTGATGTGTGTAATTCTTTACATAATATTGTACAGCACGGAGCACTTTATCAACCCTAGGCGTGTTGACATTCTGTGACTGTCTTGTTTTTTACTGTTTTTATCTCTACTTATACTAATAAAATATGCTTTTTTAACAGCTTTTGTTATTGGTTGCAAAATTAGAGTTTGCATATGATTGGCAAAGGACTGAGTCAATAAGAATTCACCGGTGCACCCGATCTATACTCTGTTGAAATGATATAGCCCCATGGGCATTTTTGTCTAGTATATAGGTTAACAGCCTTTTGAGGGGCTGTTTTGTGGGCGTGTTTTCTCATTACCCCCATGCCTCCCTTTTTGTTTTGAATGGCCTTCTATGTCCACCCTCCTCCACCTCTCAGAGTCTTTATCACAATGTATAATGGACATTATTTGGAGGGGAGAGTGCCAGGCCTTCCACCGCACTTTGCCACTTCCAGGCTTATTGCACTGTGAACATCTAGACCATTGTTTCCGACCAATAATCACGATAATGAGCTCTAAGCCGGCAGATACAGACCCACCTGGAAACCCAAAGAAGACCACATCAGTGACCAGTGCAACTTGGGGTATTACCAAAATTGACCTTTTACAATTGACCTTCTGTCCTTATTGATCTAATTATAGTGGTCCTAATTGACCTTCTGCACAATTGACCATTATATTATTTTAATTATTTTATATATGTATTGGGTTAGTTTTGGATTATAAATAATATAAGGGGATTGTTACGCTCACCTGGTATCCACAGAGATGCCACCCAGCCGGGTTACTCGCTGGTATGCTTCTCAGCTTTGCCCTGATGTGGTCTGCGGGGAAGATTCTGCCTTGTGGTAGAATTAGGCGTGCTCTCCGTCCTGCCTTCTTTGCAGGGGCGCGTTGTCTTTCATGGGCGAGTGCGGTCCAGTTACTTCACTGACGCCGGCCCGTTTGATATTGTTCAGGTAGGTCTTATTGCTGTTCTTTAGTTTTGTTGCTATCCTGCATGCCTTTCTTTGTTTAAAATGTCTCTTTTTTCTCCCTTAGGTATGCGGAGCTTCAGCGCGGCAAACTGGCTTGGTTGAGCCCCGCTGGTAAATGATGGTGCATTAAGAGCGCTATGATGCGGTAAGTAAGCGCTATGTGCAGCGCTGCTAAGTCTTGCGTTTGCTAACCTGTGTTTTCCTGCCTTGTAGGTCACGGTGTTCTTCAGCACGAGTGGAATGTCCGGAGTGGTGCCAGCCGAGAGGCGACCAGCCAGGTAAGCCTTTTGAATAGTTTGTAATTTGTAAATGTCTCTACTGCTTTCTTTAATGTTGACTCTATCTTCCTCTTTCAGGTCGTTCTGTCCGGGAGGCGTGCAGATTCGAGGAAGCTGTTCTCAGTAGCTGCGAGTGTTTAAAGATGAAGACTGCAGGTAAGATGATGCTGCTGCTAATGATGTTCCTTTTGTCTCCTTGCAGGTTCTGCTTCTCTGAGGTTCGAGGGAATAGCTGGACACGGTGAGGGTCACGTTGCAAGCTGCAAAGTAACGCAAAGCGTGTTGTCTTGCTCGGGTGTGGTATAAATAGCCCCAACAAAATAGTCCAGGTAAAGTAGTCCCTAGGCTGCCACACCCAAAGCACTAGACCGCATAGCTTGGTTCTTAGGAACCAAGCTATGTGGATGCCTCCATGTTGGCTGACAATACAATAAAGTAGTTCCCAAGCACATTGTTTATTCATGGTGTAGGAGCCTGGCGCCATAGGAGCCAGGACTGGCCCCGGCCCCATGAGGGCTTTTGAAGAGGATGCCAGGCTCTAGAGGCCCAAGTCCTGACTCCACCTGGCCAATGGGTTTGCCAGAGGAGGTTTTGGGCGAGGGTCGTGACAGGATTGGGTGAAAGTTCACAGGGTTTTTTGGATTGGGTGAGGGGTTACCGGGGGTGGGGTGGGGTGGTTTCCCTCGCATGTATGTCCTAACTTACATTTTAAATTAGTTTAATTCTCCCGAGGTCAATTCTCCCAAGGTCAATTGTGAAAAGTTCCAAGCAGTGTCAGAGTTCCAAGCAGTGTTAGGGTCCCAAGCAGTGTCAGAATCCCAAGCAGTGTCAGAGTCCCAAGCAGTGTCAGAGTCCCAAGCAGTGTCGGGGTCCCAAGCAGTGTCAGAATCCCAAGCAGTGTCAGGGTCCCAAGTAGTGTCAGAATCCCAAGCAGTGTTGGGGTCTCAAGCAGTGTCAGAGTCCCAAGCAGTGTCAGGGTCCCAAGCAGTGTGGCACAGCGTTAGTCATGTCAGCTTTGGCATGCGTGATCTGGCCAGTCTTACTGTATTGCCCTGCCCGCATACCTCTGAACCTTTTACTTGCCCCCCAGCGCGGGTGAGAACACCCGATTTTCTATTTGGCGAATCAGAGCCCTTTGAAGGGGTGTCTGGGGCTTGTCGAGTGAGTAAACTGAGTACACGGCGAGTGGTATCCGCCAAAAGCGTGTGAGTTGACAGGTATGGTAAGGTCGCCATGTCTGGGTGTGTCAGGAGATGTGAATTGCCAGGGTGTGTTGGGGGTCGTAGATAAGGGGTTAATCCCTCTGGTAGCTGAGTGGACAGCGGAACACCGCACACATACAATCTGTGAGAACATGTGTCTAAGCGTGTCCTGCAGAGGAGGGGGAGAGCCCCAGAGATGCAGGCTGAGAGAGCAGGTCTGCACAGAGGGGCTGTGAGGTGGGGGGCCCTCTGCCAGGGCTGGCGACTGAGCGGCCTGGCTCCCTTTGTTGGCACTGTCAGTCGCCCTTGGGACTGAAAGCGATAGTCTGGCAGCTCCCTCTGCCCCTTTGTCTGTCGGTGAGGGACTGTGTGGGAATGGCGGTGGCACATCTGGGGCAGGGAGTCTGGGTGGGCTGCACTGCACAGCAGCTTCCAAAGGATGCGGAGTCTGGAGTCTGCAGCCGGCGGGCACATCCTCCTTCCAGTGAAGTGTCCTCCTCGTGGCCAAGAATCCTACAGTTCCTAAAAGGGTACGCATGTGCGCGTAACAGGACACATACTGGGCGATGAGACCCGGAGTTCCCCTGCCTACAGCAAAGTGGGGTACTGGGCACAGTGCAAGGGGGAAAGGCGGAGAGGCGTGGGGGGCAGAGGGGGGAGAAGAAAGAGACAGCTAGACCTTCAGGGTGAAAGACCGAGCAAGGGGCGGTGAGGGGGGAATGGCATGCAGCTAGGGAGGGGGAGTAAGCAAGACGGAAAGACGGGGGAGGGAGGGAGGGAAGGAAGGAAGGAAGGAAGGAAGGAAGGAAGGAAGGAAGGAAGGAAGGAAGGAAGGAAGGAAGGAAGGAAGGAAGGAAGGAAGGAAGGAAGGAAGGAAGGAAGGAAGGAAGGAAGGAAGGAAGGAAGGAAGGAAGGAAGGAAGGAAGGAAGGAAGGAAGGAAGGAAGGAAGGAAGGAAGGAAGGAAGGGAGGGAGGGAGGGAGGGAGGGAGGGAGGGAGGGAGGGAGGGAGGGAGGGAGGGAGGGAGGGAGGGAGGGAGGGAGGGAGGGAGGGAGGACTATAGAAACGAACGAAAGAGAAAGAAAAAGAAAGGAAAGGAGGAAGGAAGGAAGAAAGAAAGAAAGAAAGAAAGAAAGAAAGAAAGAAAGAAAGAAAGAAAGAAAGAAAGAAAGAAAGAAAGAAAGAAAGAAAGAAAGTATAAAATGAAAAATATAGAAAGAGATGAAAGAAACGAAAGAAAGAGACAGAAAAAGGAAGGGAGGATGGAAGGAAGGGAGGGTAAAATGACAGACATACACAGAGGCAGTTGAAAGAGAGTATCTCTTCTACCGATGCAGTGTTCGTATGTGATGTAATTTGTTTAAAGTTGCGTTAATAAGCAATAAATCAAACACTGTAATTGAAAAAGGCAACCTCTTTAAAAAAATGATCTGACGTTTGATGACTAGATTACTGAATAATATGCTCCCGGGCGCTTCTCCTTCGCCTATGAAATGGGGCTTGTCCACCCCCTCTGCAGTCTCCACAAGAGACTTAGCTTACATGTGTCCTCCCAAACATTCCATGACGTCGGTGTTTACATACTTGCGGGAGGATCCAGCGCCGCGTGTTGTGGCTACTTGCCGTGTGCATGGGCTGGCTGCCCGCTGAGATCAGGCGTCAGGTGTTTGCGGTGAGATCAGGCACGCCCTGCAGCTCGCAGGCAGGTACGGGCAGAGCGTGGGCACCGCTGCCCTGCTGCACCGAGGCCGGTAGCGGAATAATGTGGAGTGAGTACAGGCGTGTGCTTCTCTGGAAGAACTCGGTATAGCAGTGTCCAGCCCGTACTCACTGCAATGCCTCCCTGCTGGGGATCTGGACTGACCGATGTCACTAGAGGGGTTCACAGCAGCCCTTCTGCATACGGGTCACTGCTTTTTAGTTTTGGCTATCAGGCGGTGCTAAAGCGCCACCTATGTGCTGACACCATTGCATTACAGTACAGATAGGGAGAAAAGGCATATGAGGAGGGACACAACACGTCTAGGTGTGCTTTGATTATTTGCCCGCCCCTTGACTACCCATGGCCATGCTAATCCCACTCATTGCTGCGCTTCCCAAAACACTCCTTCTCATATGAACTCTTTGCACTCACTGGGCCTCATTACGACCCTTGCGGAAATGGAAAAATGATGGCGGAAATGCAATACCGCCATCGAACACCGCTCGTTGCGATCATGACCCGTCACCGTAAAGTACGATGCCATTAGCGACACCGCAGTGAACGGCAACGCTAACTGCACCAAGTACGCGCACGCGCGCCTTGCAAAACCGGAATCACCGCCATGGCGCAACGGTACGCGAATTCTGACCCTAGCGGACATGTACTGAACGCCATCAAGCACGTCGTAAAGTACCATTCCGCCATGGCGAGAAATACGGCATCGTGAACCAACCGTAAATGGCCCACTGAGTGCCTGTACTCCACTCCCTGGCCACATTGCACAACTCCTGGCAGGCGCAATGTAACCACACTATGCAACCAGTGAAATCTACAATTCACCCATGCATGCCAACGTAGAAAAGCATGCAGGGGCTCAAAGCGCCCCGTGAGTGGGCATCCATGTACGGCATGTCACCATAGCCGTACTGATGCAGCACAGGCATGTGAAGGTACAATACATCAAAATGAAAATCAAGAACACATGACACAAAACAACAGTAGTCCCCCATCGCTTGCCACCAGCGCAAGGCAACATCCAAAACAGCATCCTGAGGGGGATTGCACCAGCCCTGTACTCTTGCCAGTAAACAAACCAACCATCAGCAGAAGCATGTACCACACAAGTTGGCAGAGTGACTGAGCAGCCAGGCTCATCCCAAGAGGGGCCGATGGGAGCTGCAGGGCACAGATGGCATCAATACAGAAGCTATTCCAATGGACATGACCCCAGTCCCCCTCCAACAAACGCACGCAAACACAGTCACCTGTGACCAGCCACATTCGGAACATCCCATCATTCCACCAATCGACCTGGCTGACAGGCACCAGTCGGCCAAAAGCCAATCCCCCGCCCCTGAACAGCACATCATGTAAACAGTCACAATGGCAGCCCCTATCCGTGACCATACTGTGCTACGTAGGCAAACGCGGCCAGTACTGTACCACACAACTCAACTCAGAAGGCGGAACACAATGCAGATCATCTCGCAATACATACCGCCACAAAGCGAAAATCGCCACATCACCTGCAAAGAACAACGCAACACGACAAATATCGGAATACAATTTAAATGCACATCCAAATGACAAAGGCCCCACAGCAATTTGCAAAATAACACCAAAACAACCATCATCACCGAGGGCTGCATCTGCAATAATTGACCAGCTTCCACTTGTGTGACGCCCTGTACCATCATGGCACACAGGGCCTACATCAACGTTCCAAAAGGCAACATGGAAGCGGCAAGAACCGCAGGTCCGTCCCATGAGGCAGGCACTAGTCGAGCTGAAAGGCCGAAATGTTGCACCTAGCCACCAGTACAGCGTAAGGGCATGTGGCCCATTGGCGATCGTCCCATAAGATCGAAATGGTGCTCCACTGATTCACCCGAAGCTGCAGGAGTCGAGAGTAAAAACCATCTGGAGGAGTGGCGTAGAGATGGCATCTGCAATAGGGCAGGAGATACCTGTCACCCAAAAGAAACACAAATTAACCGATTGCATTACGGGACTCATGATGCATTACAATCTTCATTCAACACACCAAATCCACACCCATATGCATGCTAGCCCACTCCAAAGGAATATACACACCCCTAAATCAGTATCGAATCATAACGAAATCAATCGAGGTAAATACACCATTGGCAACGTCGGTTACTGTGCATGCGTCCGTCAAGATAGAACCCATGACATGGGATTAGTAACGTGCCTAGACACAAGTGTATGAAGGCGCGTCGAGACAGGGAGGATCCGACAAGGGCAGATAGACGTATGTCCCACTATGGCAGCCTTGCATCACATAGCGCAGGGGAAGGGGAGTGAATCAAAAAACCCATGTACATGGCAGACCCTAAACGGAATCATCAGTCCATGCATCCATTCATCATTCCCTCATCCCGCAATGAAAACGCATGAATATTCACTCACATTATATGTGAAACTTCCATCGCGTCTGTGCGTAATGCAGTCTGCAAAAACCACTGTGCCCCTGGCCGGATCTGTAGTGTTGTGAAGCAAGATGGATTTGGGAACGTCCTGCCTTATCGTCCACTACGCTATTGCGCATCCCATTCAATTCATATCATTCATTGCCTGCTCGTTATGGGCCATGTCCCAAGGACATTCTACAATAGAACGTTACATTTCCAGCCAGACCTGTGGGCGTATCCTCGCCGCTACTTCAAAACCAAAAATGCTGGCCTTCGAATTCCTCACTTGCAACATTACGTCGAAAAGGCTACTGTGAACGCTTGCATTCACAATTACATCAATGTAGTGCGGCTGTGTGTCATAATGCTAACTGGCTGCAATCACAAATGGGACGCCACGCCCGTCGGTGAAGTACGTTACTGTGCTGCATGAGGGTCGGCCATCGATCGAGCCCTACATACCACTGACTCTTCACAGGTATGTAAGCGGCTGCAATCATAGCATGTGTAACAATGGGAGCATAGCATGAAAATCAATCAAAGTACATCACACTGCCATCGGGATTTGATACATGATTCCAATCCCAAGATGCCATGCGGCCAAATGCAGCCTTACGTGCGGGACGTGCTCGGCCAGAAGGGATAGCATCTGCCACAGAATCATTCAATCAGCACAGGTGGAGGCCATACAGGCCGACAGCACATATATAGCAGACCCAAACCCCTCCCACAACCACTCCCACTCCAAAATGCTACCGGCAGGACTAGCGATGTTGGGCCTGGGGGACCAGATAGCACTGCAAGTGCTACAACTACAAGAAGACGACGAACAACAACAGGTACAACAACCGGGCGCACAGGGGAGACGGAGGAGAAGGAGGAGGAGGAGGGCAAGGCAGGGTCAGCAAGGCCCACAAGCACTGCCACTACCACCACGCAGGCGGCCCGCAATCCCACGCCTCCGAGCCGTTCCGTTCAACCTCACTGCTGAGCAGATCCACACCCTCTACCGTTTGGACCGGGACACCATAATCGCCATTGTGGACATGACACATGCTGACCTCGTGAGCATGATAGATAGCCCAACCGCCATCCCACCCCTACTGAAGGTGGTGTCTGCACTCCACTTCCTGGCCACAGGCACCTACCAGCACACAGTGGGACAGTTGCATGGCATTTCACAGCCACTGTTCTCACGGACACTCTTCCAAGTGCACGATGCCCTCCTGAAGCACGCCGACGACCACATCACACTACCACGCACGTACCAGGAGATTACCAACGCAAAAGTGGGATTCCATGCACTTGGCGGCATCCCGGGTTGCATTGGTGCCATCGACTGCACCCATGTTGAATTGGTTGTCCCACATGCCATGGAGGTCCAGTACCGCAACCGGAAACAATTTCATTCAATCAATGTGCAAATGGTGTGTGACTCCAACAAGATCTTTACGCATTGTTGTGCCAGATTTCCAGGATCTACCCATGATTCTATGGTCCTGAGGAACACAAGAATACCACGCTACATGGAGCGACACGCAGGGCACAGATCCTGGCTACTCGGTGAGTCTCATTCCATGCATGACATCGTGGCCCATTTGATGCGTCAATGACCTTGCAGGAGGGGGGGGGGCTACTTAGCACTATCATTCCACTGACACCCTTTATTCGTCTCATACAGGTGATGCCGGGTATCCACTGAAGAGATGGCTCCTTACACCAATCCGGAACCCACAGAACGAGCATGAGGAGGACTACAACCATGCCCACTCACGTACCCGTGTGGTCATTGAACAGGCATTCGGCCTACTGAAGGCTCGTTTACGCAGCCTCAGCAGGTCTGGCGGGGCACTCATGTACAGCCATGAGAAGGTTTCTAAGATGGTCATGGCATGTGTCATGCTGCACAACATGTGCATACGTAGGAATGTGCCCATGCCCCCTGACGCTGTACTGCATGCACCTGAAGATGATGATGATGATGAGGGTGGGGATGTGGAGGCACCTCAAGGAGTCCATGAGGCACAGGATGCACGTGCAATCCGACAGAGCATCATAGATGCATGCTTCTAGCAACCACGCATGGTGCCTATTACACGGAAAGGGGACCTGTGGCACTGTGTGTGTGTAGTACAGGCACATTGTGGACTGTACGCCTATGAAGGCCTCGTACGCAAATATCAATGTCCACACATGTCATTGGATGATAATGAGATGCTGTATTGTTGATGTGATTTGATTTATACACCCTATGGACCCGCCACCCAGTGAAGCCCAACACACCCCCTCCACCCTACTACCTCCCCCCCCAACACCAGTGTCCAAATATGCATGCTGTCCGTGGTTGGACGCTATTGCAAGCCCCCTCTACGGGTATCAGGGGCACCCCTGCCCGTGGAGCGCAGGTTCCTGCCAGATCTGCGTTGGGGGCTGCCCTGGACGGAACTTGCCACGGATGATGTCTCTGCCTGCTCGCGTCCATGCATGTCTCTGAGGGTTTGTGAGAGCTCCGAGAGCACACGGCGCACAGCAGCAAGTTCAGCACAAACGTCTTTGGACGTCGCATGCAGTTCCCCCCTCAGGCTCTCGGTGCTTTTCTCCATTTGTGCTCTCAGGCTCTCGGTGCTTTTCTCCATTTGTGCTCTCAGGCTCTCGGTGCTTTTCTCCATTTGTGCTCTCAGGCTCTCGGTGCTTTTCTCCATTTCTCCCCTGAGGCTCTCACTACTTTTCTCTATTTGTGCCCTGAGTGTCTCGGTGGATGTTTCCATGGCTGCCCTGGAACCCCCGCATTCATTTGCATGGTCCTTGAGTAGCGTGGACACTTCCTGCTGTTGCTCGATCAGCAGGTCGAGGGACTGTTGCCTCTGCTGGGCCATGGACATTTGCGGTGGTGTGACAGGGGGGCTGCTCAACACATGTTGCCTTGGCACAGGACTTGTGGGGGTTGGCCAGTCGTCGTCTTCAGGGTGCCCCTGCGTGGTTTCGTCATGGTGTAGGGGATGGGACATGCAGGGGGATTGGGAAAGGTCATGGATGGTACCTACGTCGCCAGCACTGTTTTCCGTGTCGGAGCATGCTGGCATGACAGCTGTGTCACCTATGGTGCTGCTACCACCAGAGGCAGTGCCATCAGATACGTTCTTTGGGGGGACCTGTGGTGCTGGGGTTGTGGACTTGCTGGCTGCTGGGGTGCCTGTTGCAGTCCCCTCCAGTGTGCTGCCACTTGATTCCTGCTGCTGCCGTGTCTTGATCCTTGCACCTGAGGTGGAGGCTCTTGGGACGTTGGTCCTGGCCCTCTTTGCAGGCGTGCTGGTAGGGGTGTCCTGCAGCTCGTCGTTGGTATCGGACCCTGTGGTGGAGTAAAGAGGGGCGAGCGTTAGTTATGGGTCTGTCGGATTTGGAATGGCAACGTATCAAATGCATTGGGGTGGTACATGAGGCTGATTTGGGACTGGGCCTTGGAGGTGGTCTCATTTTCGTGTGGATTGAGGATGCATTCATTTGGCTGCCTGCAGTTAGGGGGTGCATGCTGCACATGTAGGGGTTGTTTATGGCATCTTGATTGATTTGTTTATTCATTCTGACTTTTAGAGGGCGCTGTCAGGGCAAAGTATGTATTGCACTATGGGGTCACATGGTACTGCACATGTTCGTGGTTTGTGGATTTCGCATTGTTTCTCTTGGCCAACCTACCTGATTCTCCGGATGTCGGCACTCCTTTCTCCATCCCTCCGACTCCCTCTATGCTCTCCATTCCTATGGTGGAGGCGCAGATATCCTCCCAGGGGGTCAACTTGATGGGCGACTCTGAACCCCCCCCGGTAGCTGTGGCGATGTTCCTGTTCGCAGAAAGTATGCTGCGTACGCGGATCCGCAGGTCGTCCCACCGCTTGCGACATTGCTGTGGCGTGCGGGGTGTTGTCCCCACCGCACTTACGCGCTGTGCCACCAGGGCCCATATGGCCTTCTTGTTGGCAAGGGCCGTCCTGGTCATTTGACTGGAGAAGACGACGGCGGCATTTTCCTGGAGGGTCTCGGTGAGCACGGTCAGTTCCTCTCGGGAGAAGTGTACCTGCCGCTTGCGGTCACACGCTTTCTTGGCTACCTTTCCCATATTTATTTTTTTAACTGGGGTTGCTAACGGGTTGGGATGTGTGTCAGGGTCGGATTTTTAATGGTTGTGTTGGGATTCGGTTTTTATAGTTGTGCGGCGTGCTGTTTCCCGTTCCGGCCACATGCTTTTACTTCCGTTTCCGTATATTTACGGTGGCCGTAATTTGCGGTGCCCGCTCGTTACGGTGACCGCTCATTACGGTGACCGCTAAGATGGGTGGCGGTATTGCACCTGGTGCAGCGTACGGCGGCGGTAAGGGCCGTTTTGGGGTCATTTCCGCCATCGCAGCCTTTCGGATTCCGCCATGGCGTAATGCTCGTGCCCGATGGGTCGTGATTAGCCGCACTTTGCTCCTTCGTGCAATGGCGGAAACGCTATTTACGCTGTTGCGGTCCGGTCAGTCACTTTCCGCCAGGGTCGTAATGAGGCCCACTGTAATTAAGCTATACCCTCAAACTTTGCACCAGAAGTACCTGCCAGTGTTTTATTCAAAACAGTCTTCTGGGAGTCAATGGCTTAACTGGAGCTGTACATGTGCTACTTGTGTAATACAAATGTCTTCACCAGGTTTGCCTTCAGCCACTCGATTTATAAACACTATTTGTGTCCTTCACTGAACTTCTGTTGAAAACAAGCATTAGCGAAGCCAACCATTTTGGCTTGTGTGTGAGTATTAGGTATTCACCAAGCACAGCCATTATATGTCCAATAACTTACACGATTTTACAGCTGGTCCCATCGATGGCTAGTTAGCCCCGCTAGGGCAGTGCCTGGCAAATACCTTTCCCAAGCTTACACAAAAGCACAAGCAGTTGGTATTATCAATCCTTGTTATAAACTTCTCAAGGGCCTGTTCTCCTCAGTAACGCCCGATGTATTTGCTCTTCGGTGTGCGTGAAGGTATTTGCTCTCCGGTGTGCGTGAAGGTATTTGCTCTCCAGTGTGCGTGAAGGTATTTGCCCTCCAGTGTGCGTGAAGGTATTTGCCCTTCAGTGTGCATGAAGGTATTTGCTCTCTGGTGTGAGTGAAGGTATTTTCTCCTCGGTGTGCGTGAAGGTATTTGCTCTCCGGTGTGCGTGAAGGTATTTGCTCCTCGGTGTGCGTTAAGGTATTTGCTCTCCGGTGTGTGTGAAGGTATGTGTTCCTCGGTGTGCGTGAAGGTATTTGCTCTCCGGTGTGCGTGAAGGTATTTGCTCTCTGGTATGCGTGAAGGTATTTGCTCTCCAGTGGGCGTGAAGGTATTTGCTCTCCGGTGTGCGTGAAGGTATTTCTCTATGGTGTGCGTGAAGGTATTTGCTCTCCGGTGTGCGTGAAGATATTTGCTCTCCGGTGTGATTGAAGGTATTTGCTCTCTGGTGTGCGTGAAGGTATTTCTCTCCGGTGTGCATGAAGGTATTTCTCTCCGATGTGCGTGAAGGTATTTGCTCTCTGGTGTGCGTGAAGGTATTTGCTCCTCGGTGTGCGTTAAGGTATTTGCTCTCCGGTGTGTGTGAAGGTATTTGCTCTCCGGTGTGCGTGAAGGTATTTGCTCTCCGTGTGCGTGAAGGTATTTGCTCTCCGGTGTGCGTGAAGGTATGTGTTCCTCGGTGTGCGTGAAGGTATTTGCTCTCCGTGTGCGTGAAGGTATTTGCTCTCCGGTGTGCGTGAAGGTATTTGCTCTCTGGTGTGCGTAAAGGTATTTGCTCTCCGGTGTGCGTGAAGGTATTTGCTCTCCGGTGTGCGTGAAGGTATTTGCTCCTCGGTGTGCGTTAAGGTATTTGCTCTCTGGTGTGCGTGAAGGTATTTGCTCTCCGGTGTGCGTGAAGGTATTTGCTCCTCGGTGTGCGTTAAGGTATTTGCTCTCCGGTGTGTGTGAAGGTATGTGTTCCTCGGTGTGCGTGAAGGTATTTGCTCTCCGTGTGTGTGAAGGTATTTGCTCTCCGGTGTGCGTGCGTGAAGGTATGTGCTCCTCGGTGTGCGTGAAGGTATTTGCTCTCAGTTGTGCATGAAGGTATTTGCTCCTCAGTGTGCGTTAAGGTATTTGCTCTCCGGTGTGTGTGAAGGTATTTGCTCTCCGGTGTGCGTGAAGGTATTTGCTCTCCGGTGTGCGTGAAGGTATTTGCTCTTCGGTGTGCGTGAAGGTATTTTCTCTTCGGTGTGCATGAAGTTATTTGCTCTCCGGTGTGCGTGAAGGTATTTGCTCTTCGGTGTGCGTGAAGGTATTTTCTCGTTGGTGTGTGTGTAGGTATTTGCTCCTCGGTGTGCGTTAAGGTATTTGCTCCGGTGTGCGTGAAGGTATTTGTTCTCCGGTGTGCGTGAAGGTATGTGCGCCTCGGTGTGTGTGAAGGTATTTGCTCTCCGGTGTGCGTGAATGTATTTGCTCTCCGGTGTGCGTGTGTGAAGGTATGTGCTCCTCGGTGTGCGTGAAGGTATTTGCTCTCCGGTGTGCCTGAAGGTATTTGCTCTCTGGTATGCGTGAAGGTATGTGCTCCTCGGTGTGCGTGTAGGTATTTGCTCTCCGGTGTACGTGAAGGTATGTGCTCCTCGGTGAGCGTGAAGGTATTTGCTCTCCAGTGTGCGTGTGTGAAGGTATGTGCTCCTCGGTGTGCATGAAGGTATTTGCTCTCCGGTGTGCGTGAAGGTATTTGCTCTCCGGTGTGCGTGAAGGTATTTCTTTCCGGTGTGCGTGAATGTATTTGCTCTCCGGTGTGCGTGTAGGTATTTGCTCTCCGGTGTGCGTGTAGGTATTTGCTCTCCGGTGTGCGTGAAGGTATTTGCTCTCCGGTGTGCGTGAAGGTATTTGCTCTCTGGTGTCCGTGAAGGTATTTCTCTCTGGTGTGCGTGAAGGTATTTCTCTCTGGTGTGCGTGAAGGTATTTGCTCTCTGGTGTGCGTGAAGGTATTTGCTCTCTGGTGTGCGTGAAGGTATTTGCTCTCCGGTGTGTGTGAAGGTATTTGCTCTCCGGTGTGCGTGAAGGTATTTGCTCTCTGGTGTGAGTGAAGTCATTTTCTCCTCGGTGTGCGTGAAGGTATTTGCTCTCCGGTGTGCGTGAAGGTATTTGCTCCTCGGTGTGCGTTAAGGTATTTGCTCTCCGGTGTGTGTGAAGGTATGTGTTCCTCGGTGTGCGTGAAGGTATTTGCTCTCCGTGTGCGTGAAGGTATTTGCTCTCCGGTGTGCGTGCGTGAAGGTATGTGCTCCTTGGTGTGCGTGAAGGTATATGCTCTCAGTTGTGCATGAAGGTATTTGCTCCTCAGTGTGCGTTAAGGTATTTGCTCTCCGGTGTGTGTGAAGGTATTTGCTCTCCGGTGTGCGTGAAGGTATTTGCTCTCCGGTGTGCGTGAAGGTATTTGCTCTTCGGTGTGCGTGAAGGTATTTTCTCTTCGGTGTGCATGAAGGTATTTGCTCTCTGGTGTGCGTGAAGGTATTTGCTCTTCGGTGTGTGTGAAGGTATTTTCTCTTTGGTGTGTGTGTAGGTATTTGCTCCTCGGTGTGCGTTAAGGTATTTGCTCCGGTGTGCGTGAAGGTATTTGCTCTCCGGTGTGCGTGAAGGTATGTGCGCCTCGGTGTGTGTGAAGGTATTTGCTCTCCGGTGTGCGTGAATGTATTTGCTCTCCGGTGTGCGTGTGTGAAGGTATGTGCTCCTCGGTGTGCGTGAAGGTATTTGCTCTCCAGTGTGCGTGAAGGTATTTGCTCTCTGGTGTGCGTGAAGGTATGTGCTCCTTGGTGTGCGTGTAGGTATTTGCTCTCCGGTGTACGTGAAGGTATGTGCTCCTCGGTGTGCGTGAAGGTATTTGCTCTCCAGTGCGCGTGTGTGAAGGTATGTGCTCCTCGGTGTGCATGAAGGTATTTGCTATCCGGTGTGCGTGAAGGTATTTGCTCTCCGGTGTGCGTGAAGGTATTTCTTTCCGGTGTGCGTGAAGGTATTTGCTCTCCGGTGTGCGTGTAGGTATTTGCTCTCCGGTGTGCATGTAGGTATTTGCTCTCCGGTGTGCGTGAAGGTATTTGCTCTCCGGTGTGCGTGAAGGTATTTGCTCTCTGGTGTCTGCAAAGGTATTTCTCTCTGGTGTGCGTGAAGGTATTTCTCTCTGGTGTGCGTGAAGGTATTTGCTCTCTGGTGTGCGTGAAGGTATTTGCTCTCTGGTGTGCCTGAAGGTATTTGCTCTCCGGTGTGTGTGAAGGTATTTGCTCTCCGGTGTGCGTGAAGGTATTTGCTCTCTGGTGTGCGTGAAGGTATTTTCTCCTCGGTGTGCGTTAAGGTATTTGCTCTCCGGTGTGCGTGCGTGAAGGTATGTGCTCCTCGGTGTGCGTGAAGGTATTTGCTCTCCGGTGTGCGTGAAGGTATTTGTTCTCCGGTGTGCGTGAAGGTATGTGCTCCTCAGTGTGCGTGAAGGTATTTGCTCTCCGGTGTGCGTGCGTGAAGGTATGTGCTCCTCGGTATGCGTGAAGGTATTTGCTCTCCGGTGCGCGTGAAGGTATTTGCTCTCCGTGTGCGTGAAGGTATGTGCTCTCTGGTGTGTGTGACGGTATGTGCTCCTCGGTGTGCGTGAAGGTATTTGCTCTCCGGTGTGTGTGACGGTATGTGCTCCTCGGTGTGCGTGAAGGTATTTGCTCTCCGTGTGCGTGAAGGTATTTGCTCTCTGGTGTGCGTGAAGGTATTTTCTCCTCGGTGTGCGTTAAGGTATTTGCTCTCCGGTGTGCGTGCGTGAAGGTATGTGCTCCTCGGTGTGCGTGAAGGTATTTGCTCTTCGGTGTGCGTGAAGGTATTTGCTCTCCGGTGTGTGTGAAGGTATGTGCTCCTCAGTGTGCGTGAAGGTATTTGCTCTCCGGTGTGCGTGCGTGAAGGTATGTGCTCCTCGGTATGCGTGAAGGTATTTGCTCTCCGGTGTGCGTGAAGGTATTTTCTCCTCGGTGTGCGTTAAGGTATTTGCTCTCCGGTGTGCGTGCGTGAAGGTATGTGCTCCTCGGTGTGCGTGAAGGTATTTGCTCTCCGGTGTGCGTGAAGGTATTTGCTCTCCGGTGTGCGTGAAGGTATGTGCTCCTCAGTGTGCGTGAAGGTATTTGCTCTCCGGTGTGCGTGCGTGAAGGTATGTGCTCCTCGGTATGCGTGAAGGTATTTGCTCTCCGGTGCGCGTGAAGGTATTTGCTCTCTGTGTGCGTGAAGGTATGTGCTCTCCGGTGTGCGTTAAGGTATTTGCTCTCCGGTGTGTGTGACGGTATGTGCTCCTCGGTGTGCGTGAAGGTATTTGCTCTCCGTGTGCGTGAAGGTATTTGCTCTCTGGTGTGCGTGAAGGTATTTTCTCCTCGGTGTGCCTTAAGGTATTTGCTCTCCGGTGTGCGTGCCTGAAGGTATGTGCTCCTCGGTGTGCGTGAAGGTATTTGCTCTTCGGTGTGCGTGAAGGTATTTGCTCTCCGGTGTGTGTGAAGGTATGTGCTCCTCAGTGTGCGTGAAGGTATTTGCTCTCCGGTGTGCGTGCGTGAAGGTATGTGCTCCTCGGTATGCGTGAAGGTATTTGCTCTCCGGTGTGCGTGAAGGTATTTGCTCTCCGTGTGCGTGAAGGTATGTGCTCTCCGGTGTGCGTTAAGGTATTTGCTCTCCAGTGTGTGTGACGGTATGTGCTCCTCGGTGTGCGTGCAGGTATTTGCTCTCTGTGTGCGTGAAGGTATTTGCTCTCCCGTGTGCGTGCGTGAAGGTACTTGCTCCTCGGTGTGCGTGAAGGTATTTGCTCTCAGTTGTGCGTGAAGGTATTTGCTCTCTGGTGTGCGTGAAGGTATTTGCTCTCCAGTGTGCGTGAAGGTATTTTCTCCTCGGTGTGCGTTAAGGTATTTGCTCTCTGGTGTGCGTGAAGGTATTTTCTCCTCGGTGTCCATTAAGGTATTTGCTCTCCGGTGTGCGTGCGTGAAGGTATGTGCTCCTTGGTGTGCGTGAAGGTATTTGCTCTCCGGTGTGCGTGAAGGTATTTGCTCTCCGGTGTGCGTGAAGGTATGTGCTCCTCAGTGTGCGTGAAGGTATTTGCTCTCCGGTGTGCATGCGTGAAGGTATGTGCTCCTCGGTGTGCGTGAAGGTATTTGCTCTCCGGTGTGCGTGAAGGTATTTGCTCTCCGGTGTGCGTGAAGATATTTGCTCCTCGGTGTGCGTGAAGGTATTTGCTTTCCGGTGTGCGTGAAGGTATTTGCTCTCCGGTGTGCGTGAAGGTATTTGCTCTCCGGTGTGCGTGAAGGTATTTGCTCTCTGGTGTGCGTGAAGGTATTTTCTCCTCGGTGTGCGTTAAGGTATTTGCTCTCCGGTGTGCGTGCGTGAAGGTATGTGCTCCTCGGTGTGCGTGAAGGTATTTGCTCTCCGGTGTGCGTGAAGGTATTTGCTCTCCGTGTGCGTGAAGGTATTTGCTCTCCGGTGTGCGTGAAGGTATGTGCTCTCCGGTGTGCGTGAAGCTGCGTGTTGGCTGTGCGAGGATGCATGTCTGTAGATTGCATGTATTCTGGCCTTGGTGGTGAAGGATCCCAGAGGGGTATTCTGAAGTGTTAGAGTGATGGGCATAGGCGTGCAAAGAGGGGAAATTGCCCCCTTATTGGCTGCTTTGCCCCCGTAAATGGTGGCCTGCCCTCCACCCCTCTTTGTCAAAGAACTCTTTCCAGGAGTCTTAAAGATGGGCCCGCGTAGCCTGTGTTCTTTCTTCTGGCCTGAACAGGACACGCCAGGAATCAATGGGCCATGAATATCACCGGGCAGGGGGCTATCACTGTCAATAGCAGGTTACATACCAGCTGGCCTCACTATTGTTTTCCAAATGTGCGACTTACACTTTCATAGAAAAAAAACCCCAAAAAATAATTTCCAAACTGAAACATGCTCCTTAAACTTACATTCACTAGTTTTCTTCAAAACATGTTAATTTTTCTGTCGAACTACCACTCAAATACTTTACTTTGTGTGCCCGTTCCTTTGTGTTTTATCACAGGATATATTTTTAAAGCTGTTATAACAGCTGCTTAACCACAAAGAAATACTTATATTATGCTCACAGCAGTTACTAGGAAATTAAACTGTGGGTTCATGGGTGCGAACCTTTGATTTTCACTATGGGGGCACAGATACCCCCCCGTCCCCCACGCGCACTGAATATAAGCAAGTAACTGGCGCAACCCAACCCGTGGCCGAGCACATTTTACAGCACTTGTTTTTGTTATAAGGACTTGCAAAAAGTCATACGATTTACAGCCAGTTTTAAATATATAAGATATTAGCAACAGTCACTCACCCTGCTGAGCTACCCTGCTAGACTTCTACTCTAGGGTATGTCTATGGATCCCGTAATGTGTTCAAAATTGCTGCATTAAAAACAGTGCAGTTCATGTACATGACTTCAAAGTCAACAGTATTTCATCCCCAGCCACACTGACCCTGTGCATTCATTCATTCACGGCATACCAGTTTTGGCTTCTCTATAATGGGTGTGGGAGTGCCGAACCATGGTGTCTCTCTCCTATTATGGAATAGCCAAGGAGCCAGCCAGTGTAGACACTGAGCGCTCTCACAGCTACTTTTTGCAGCTTAGGGAGCGCTCCTTGGCTGTCTTGTACAATTAAAGGAAAACGATGTTTCCATTTGACAGTTCTGTTCCCCAGCCTCGCATATACAATGAGCCATGCAATGCAAGGGCCCTTTTTGCTTCCCCAACCTTGCATGGCCCATTGGGGATGCTGACTGAGGAACTGCATGTTTGTATGTGTGAGGGAGGGGCTCCAGTGCCTCCTCTCACATACAAACAGAGCAGGCCACTTCATCATCAGCACTTTGGCACTTGTGCACATGTCCCCAAAAAAGGAAGCGCTCTTTGCTTCCTGGTTCCTGCTCATGCTACATGGGAGCTCGAGCACAGGGAGGAAACATCGGGACCGGGGCAGAAGCTATGTTAATTTAAATATGTGTATGTATGTGTGTATGCGAGGCGCTGAGAAGGCCCAGAGGGCAGGCATGGTATTTTCTTTACTGGCATCAATGATAGATGGCTAGTAAAAAATTACCACACCTGCTCCTTGGTACCCCCAGTGCCTTGCATGCACACAAAATCACATTGTGTGTATGCGAGGCACTGGGGGCCCAGATGGCAGGCATGGCATTTTGTAATGGCCATCTATGATAAAGCAAGCATGCAAAGTGTTATTATGTAGCTAGACTGGCATTTTAATGCAGCCAGTCTGGCATTTTCTTACTGTGGCATGACATTTTGTATTGGGTATCTTTGACAAAGCAAACATGATAAGTGTTATTATGTCGTATGAGAAACCTTAAGGTACTCCTACATCTACTCCCCTGGGATGCTCTAATCAGGTGGCCAGGGAAAGGTCATTGCTCTTGGATCCCGACCATGGGGGTGAACAAGCGAGGGAGGTACACCTGGGTGAAGGGTCCTGGGGGATTGGAGTGAGGGTACCTGATGGTGGGACAAGATATTCTCTTTTCCTGACATTGACTTACCCTCCCCTCCTTTATCCTTCATGGGCTATTCCCAGTCTCATTCCATCATCCAGTGAAAATTGCCGTTGGGTACTGGGAAGAAGAAGAAGAGGCAACAAGGAGCACTGCAGATTTCCCATTATAAAAACCACTATGGTTCTGTGACGAGGAAGAGAGGTTTAGCTGCATATAGCCATGAAGCTCAGCATGTCACACTAACGAGTTTACACAATGTCAGGCAATTGGAATGACTTGTTCCACCTGCAATCCATCAACAGCCAAGAAACATATAAAAGGTGGTGTGCAAAAGGAGGAAGAGAGAGGTTCGAGAAGTACGGGTGCTGCAGAAGGTGCAGGAGGATTGGAGAACCTGAGAAGTGCTGTGCAGAGGGGATCAGAAGCTAAAGTGCCAAAACTCTGATAAGGTGCCTGGGAGTCCTGCCGGGAGTGCAGTGTTAGTCTGAGAACCCTTGTAAGGAAGGTGGAAAGCGACCGCTATGAAGAGCGTAGGCGGAGCACAGCACAAAGGCCGGGACCTGCAGAGGGAAACACCTGCCGAAACAGAGTTGCAGGCCGGTAAGTGTCAGTGGACACTTGGGACACCGGGGCACTCCGGGAGGGGCTGTTGAGCCCGATGCTCGCAATCTTGAATGCTGACCGTAATGAAAAGCTGGATGCTTGAAACCTTGTTAGCCGAAAGTACTGAAAAGCTGAATACTTGTAATTTTGAATACCGAATGTAGCAAAAAGCTGGACACTTGCAAATCTTGAATTGGAAATGCAGAATGCTTGAAATCTTGAATGCTGAACGTAATGAAAAGCCTGATGCTTACATATTTTGAAGATCGGATATAATGAAAGGGCTGATGAGCCCGCAGCACTACCACCTTGCTCACATTGTTTGCAGAACATAGCAACAGGAGCTATTGAGCCCAAACCATGAAAAGGTGACCAACATTGAATGTTAAACGAGATGAAAAGAGCTACCGAGCCCATAATGTGAACACTTGTATATATTGCTGACTTTGGCAAGAGTGGCTGCATGAGCCCGCACAACAGACATTGCATAACGGCATCATTGCCAAAGAGACACCTACAAAGTAAAGTGAAAGACTTGAACTTGTGAACCATTGAATATCCGCTATCGGAATCTTATGGTTGCGTGACCTGTGATGGGTGGACCGTGGGGTCTGAAAACTGCGTCTAGACCATTACGTTTCCCAGGGTCAACTTTGCTAACAACAGGACTCTAATCACAAGCAAGATATGTGGTTGCTGGTTGCGTGACCTGTGAGGGGTGGGCCGTGTGATCTGAAAACTACACCTAGACCAGAAGCCATGAAAGATTTGATAAGCAACTAAGAGGTGTGAACCATTGGTGAAGTTAACCAAGGAAGGACCCTGTGTTCTCTCATGAACGTGTGAATTTAACGGCCTGTGAATTTGTGAATCCCAACTGTTCTGAGGGACTCTTGGGAAAGAGAACCCTGAGAGTTAAAGTTGGGGAAGTCCTTGTCTTGGGCAAATGAGTCTTCAGACCACCGAGTTCTATGAATATTTTGTAGTAAATTAACTGCTGGACGTGACTCTTGGGGAAGGGAACCGTGAGAGTTAAAATTGGAGAACCTTTGTCTTGGGGAAGGGAGTCCCAAGACCACTGTGTAGTGTATGAACTCGTGTTGCATTTGAACTTGGGGAAGGGAGACCCCTCTGATGTGAACTGTGGTACTTGCAAATCTAAAGAAGTTAACTTTAGAGCTTGCCCAGTCCTTGCTGAAAGGAAGTTACATTTGAACTGTGTTTAACTTGAACCAGAGAACTTTAGAGGAGCTTAAATTGCCACTCTTTAAACATTTTTTGTTTTGGAACAATGACTTGTGGGTTGAGAGTATTTCCCCACTAGTTTTGTTGTAGTTGTGAAGACAAGCATAGGTTTTGACCCAGATAGAGTTTTTGCTTTGGACTTAGTGACAAAGACTTCCTTTACACTTCTTTAAGCAGGGAAACCCTGCAATAGTATAGGTTTAGTTAGGTGTTACACCATCCTGATTGTTGCTAAAGTTTGGTTGAACTATATTTGTGTTGTCTGTGCCATCTCTCTTGATACCATGCCTATCTCACAGTAGCTAAACTGGCATTTTAATGCACATAGTCTAACCATTTCTTACTGTGGTATGATATTTTGTATTGGGCATATTTGATAAAGTAAGCATGGTACATATTATTATGTGGCTAGAATGGCATTTTGATCAGCCAGCCTAGGGATTTCTTATTGTGGTATGCCATTGTGTACTGGGCAGCTTTGATAAAGCAAGCATGATACATGCTATTGTGTAGCTAGACTGGCATTTTGTTTTGGATAGTCTAGCCATTTCTTACTGTGCCATGACATTTTGTATTGGGCATCTTTGATAAAGCAAGCAGGGTAAGTGTTATTATGTGGCTAGACTGGCATTTTGGTGCAGCCAGTCTAGCCACATCTTGCTGTGGCATGTCATTTGGTATTGAGCATCTTTGATAAAGCAATTATGATAAGTGTTATTACATGGCTAGACTGGCATTTTGAAGCAGACATTTTGGACATGTTTTTATACAGTGGCAGGGCATTTTTAATGGTAAAGCCAAATGCAGTATGTTCTTACATGAGGATACTGCAATATTTTGGCAGAACAAGCATGGACATGTTTTCTTATAGTATCATTACTGGCATTATGTGGAAAGCAAATATGAATATGTACTTTTATGGGAATATTGGCATGTATTGGTGCAGCCAGCATGGAAATATATGGGCGCAGCGAGCGTAAAAATGTTTTTATGCTGGCATATATTATGTTTGTTGGTGAAATGCTTCTCTGCACTGTTGGTGACTTGCATCTATTGGACATTTTCATGAGTTACCCTACAAAAGCAATTGTAAACTGTTTGGCATTTTACCCATTTTATACCCAGTTTTTCAAAATAAGTGTGCTGTAAAACAGTGGCGTATTTGTGGGAAATATTCACAACAGTCCATTTATAAAAAAAATGCACCAGCCGCCACTGGGGTGTACAGCCAGAAACTGAAAATGTAAATAATTCTATGGGGGAAAATTGAGATTCCTGCAACCATTGCTAAAGAACCAAGCGGTCTGCAGGTGATGTTTCATCTGTTAAACAGACTGTCCTTGGCTATCATTTCAAACTGAGGTATGAATGATATCTCTTCTATTAAACTGACTATTTTTGACTGGCTATTATTTAAAGCTGAGCTGGAAGTGAGGTCTCTTCTACCAAATACCACCTCAAACTACACATTATTTAAGAAAATATTAGAGAAGGTGGTGACTCAACAGCTACAGGCGTTTGTTGAAGAGGAATCACTTCTTGACCCATTGCAGTCCGGCTTCTGCCCAAAATTTGGTACGGAGACGACGCTATTAGCAGTCTATGACAAGCTGTTGAAGGTGGCTGATCAGGGCAGGCTTTCACTTTTAGTGATGCTTGACCTGTCAGCCGCCTTCGATACGCTTAATCATGAGACTTTGTTGGAAAGAGGTCAGTTGGAAAAGTCTCAGAACAGGCCATTCAGTGGTTTAGGTCTTTCTTGGAGAAGCACCAACAATGTGTTAAACTGGGGGCATTTACATCAGTCCCTAGTACGGTGGATTGCGGGGTTAATCAAAGGTCCTCATTATCACCACTCCTTATATCTCCGATTGCTTATGGAGATTCCGAGACATCATGGAATTAGTTTCCAGTCTTATGCAGACGATACTCAGATTTTCATTACAATAGACAAGGTTAGGGAAAACCTTTGTCAAGATTGGTGAGTGTCTTCAGGAAGTTAGTGATTGGATGGCTTCTAATCAACTACAACTGAATGCCGCTAAGACAGAGTGCATTTAGTTTGGCCCGGAGCATTTAATGGCCACCATAAAAAAATCAGCCACTCCCAAAGTTATTGGGAGTTGAACTTACATTTTCCACCAAAGTTAAGAATCTTGGCTGTATTTGGCAAGAAAATGTGGGCAGTGAAAATCAGGTTGGAGCCAAGGTGAAAGCTATATTTTATTCCCTGAGACTCTTCCGGACATTCCAAAAGAAGATTATGCACAGGTGGTGGGAGCGCTTACGAATGCCCCCCTGGACTATTTTAACAGTCAACTGGTGAGAATCCCCAAAAAAAAAAACTTAGCAGACTGCAAAGAGTGCAGAACACGGCAGTCAGGTTGACTTATGGCCTAAATAAAAGTTCTCATGTCTCTCCTTCTCGCCGGCTTCTTCAATGGTTATGAGTTGAAGACCGGATAAAATTTAAAATAGCTTGTCTGGTATTCAAATGTTTGAATAACATGGCACAAGATTACCTTAAGGACAAACTCAGGTATCAATCACCCAGATGTCTACGATCAAATGATCAAGCACTGTTAATTATCCCTTCATCCACATGTGTGTCTGGAGGGGATAGGAGATTCTCAGTATATGGTCCGAGACTATGGAACAGTCTACCCAGGGAAATCAGGACCTTGGACTCTCTGCTTAAGTTTCACAAAGCGCTCAAAACGTTCCTGTTTAAATAATACTTCAGCCATAGGGACTAGTTAGAGTGCTCTTTTTGTCCTGGAAACATCTATGAATTCATTTCTTGGTACTAGCTTCAGTATAAATAGCATCTGCGCCACTATACGGCTTGGTCCATTTTGAGCGCGTTACAAATGTATCAAAATTAAAATCAAATTATTGGAGACTGTGCTGGGAGTGAGGTCTGCTTGAAGTAAAAGAATGCATTCTCTTGCTGACTGCAGGGGCATTTTTGCAACTGTGTATATTAACCTGATGCAAACCTTTTATTGCATTAAACCTACTCCGATGGATCATAGTAAAAACAAGGTGCTCACGTATTTTAGGTTTGCCAACTACCTCCTATAATTACAATCTTAGCAGGTAAAATAATAAGAGTGGCTGTTGGAATGATCTGGGGAATACTAATAGGGGTATATTGCAGGGGTCAAGAAATGGCATATGCTCAAGCAAGGGTCTTCAACCTGCAGCTCTCTAGATGTTTTGGACTCCAATTCCCAAAGTCTCACGCCATTGGCTGTGCTGTCCTGGGCTGATGGGATCTGTATTCCAACACATCCAGAGAGCCAAAGGCCGCAGACCCCTGCAGCCCAGACGTTCCACGCTTAGGCCGTGCCTGTTTGTAGAGAGACCCGCTGCTATTGTCGGACTAGATATATAAATTCCTGGGGGGCCTGCGGGCAGCAGCACGTGCTGTTGTGTGTATCGCCATTGGTTTGAGCTCATGCTGCGGTGTGTGGTTTGCCGCAGTGTCCATTGCTGCTCGGGGGCTTCCTGGTGTTAGCGGGACACGGATCGTCATATGATGGACAGCTGTGATAGGCTCTGTCTCTTCAGGACGCGCGGGCAGGGGAGGCTTTGGTGTCTCATAGTTTTACATTGGTCTGTGCTCATTCGACACTGGCCATGGGCAGTGTCTCTGATCGAGATTTGAACGGGGAGTGTTTGATGCAGCAGATCAGGGGTGTAACAGACACTCCTGTAGCCCATGCGCAGGGGAAGGGGGGAGCGGGCACCCCACATATAAGCAAGGCCTGTGTATGCCTCAGCAAGTGTAGTGAGAATATTAGGGGCCCACTGCCTCCCTTTCTTTTCTGATTAGGTTACATGCATGTTTTTGGTGGCCATATTTGAGGAATTTGGTGGGTAACAGTACATTGTCAATATTGCAGAGCACGGTGGTTCTCGCTCAATGCTAAGGACCATAATAAGCCCTAATGGAATATTATTGAATGTTCTAGTTTTACATAAGATCTTTGTAATTAGTTTAACATATCAAATTAAACTTTAATATGCTGTTAAAGGACACTGTATTTGCCCTGTTTTACTCGGGGTACATTCAGGGCCCCAAGTACATTTCTAATAGTGTTCTTATGTGTTTATGTTATGAATGATTGATTTATTTATTTATTTATTTTGCTTTTATATAGCGCTACGAACCCTCAGGCATCTGAGCGCTGCGTATCATTACCCACGGTGTCATTTATCGACCTCGGAAGGATGAAAGGCAGAGTTTGGCCCCGCCGGGATTCGAACCTGCGCTGGCAGGCTCTGCACCGATACCAAAGCGAGCGCTCTACTCACTGTGCTATCTGACCGGATTTCTACTATTATAAGGACACCTGAGCAGAATTTAGCAGTCCCAACTCTCTGCTTTCAATGTTTAAGCGACCAGCTTTGAATATGAAAAAATTACGAATAATATTTATAACTTTTTAACCTACAACCTCAGCTTTTAAAGACATAGTTAATGTGTATATGTTTTCAAGAGACTTAGACATTTGCAAAGCACTGCTTTGATGGCCAGGTTCTTCTCTTGCCGGGTGCTTCCTGGGAGCCAGGCCTTTCTCTGCATTTCTGCCCTTGCCAAAGGGGACTGCACTCCTGTAACCGTGAGTAGGTTTATTATTCAACGTGTTGTGCACCTGTTTCTAGCCACTCGGGTGTGTACCTTGGAGCCGGAGACCCATGACCCCATATGTCTTGGGGTGATGGATTCCAAATCTTCGCCGATCTGCCGAGTTCTAAGGTGCACTGTGTCCCATGTTCCACTGTTTTAAGGCCTACTCACACACCACACATTCATTCATTCATTCATTTATCCAGTCGCTTTGCTTGTCAAAGGCAAGAAAAAACACAGACACAAATGTTTTCTATAAAATTAGAAAGTTTATTTATTTTATTTGTCTATCATTAAAATGCTTTCATTGAAAAAAAAAGTGTTATGTCTCGTGCACCAAAAGCCCTAAAGTGCCAGAAGCGGAATGGGGGGAGGTGAGGGGGGGTCAGGGGGGAGGTGAGGGGGGCATGTGCCCCACTGGTGCAGTGCTCACGGAGCACACAGGTCACACGTCTGCAAGGTCCGTCTGTTTACAAAACTAAATACGTTTCCAAAGGAGGCTGGGTAGAGAAAACTGGGCGCTTCACTGGGGGTGCAGTGGGAAGGCTTGGGTCAGCCATTGCACCGGATGTAAACCCGTGGACCATTTCCTGGAGGGCAGCTGGGGGGCACTGACACTTCAAAGGTGCGTCTCGAAAGGAACTGGTCAGCCAAAGGGCAGAGCCTCTGATAAAGCGGGGGGGGGGGGGGGCACACACATGGATGACCACGTTTCCAGTGAGCCTGACATGTAATTGACACTTTCCCAACTCTACTGAGGCAAGTGAAAGTGACATGTGCCTCCCTCTGCTTCCACCAAAGTGAGATAACTCTGGCACGTGGCTTAGTCTGCGCAAGCCCCACAGACCTTTGATATGCACCAGTCGGATCTATGTCAAGGACCAAGAAATAAAGAATTACATTTTAACGAACCCAAAATTTCAAAACAAATACCGATTTTTTTTAGTGGGGAGTCCCCCTAAACCCCGTTTCTCCATGTTTTAAAGCCCACCCACCAGATGTATACCCTTTGCCTCACCCCACATATACCTTTTTTTTAACTGTGGTATTTTTTCGTTGTTTCCGTTATAAATTAATGATTTATTTTTTATTAGGTATAATCACTGGATTCCGCACCAGTCCTGTGGCAAGCCCCCCCCCCCCCCAGAATCCCCCCAGATTGCCCCCAATGTCCTGGAGCCCAGCAGCTTGCAAGACTGGCACTGCCCACGACACGATGCCAATGGCCATAAACATTTCAAATCTGACCCATGCTAATTGGGTTTGGCAGTCATTTTCAATGGCTGTTTGTTTGACGGCTTGTGCAAAACCAATGAGTGCCCACGATCCACAGCTGCCACCTTCTGCCACCCCGTGGTGAGTTCCTACACAGAGGGCAAGCAGAGAAAGCATCTTGAGTTTCAGTTCCGAGGCTGGTTTTCAGGTTGGCCCCAATAGGTGCCCATGGGGTAACTATGGCACTGTGTGCCACCTCCTGCGAGTCTGCAAAGGTGGCCGTGGCACGTGTTTCCCACGGATCACCGCCGCCCCCACACTGCTCCACCCAGGCCTGCATAAGACTTTCTTAAACATTGGGCATAACTTGTGTTTCTTATGTTTGCATCGTTTCGTGTGAGTGTGGGGCCTTTCATGGCTAAGAAAGAGCATGTCCCACCCACCTAGCCACAGCCCCCCACCCCAGCCCCTCTTTTTTGTCTGCCTTTGTTGTGGGAGGAAGGAAACAGAGGCTTGGGAAGAAAAGTCTGCCAGGGGGCTTGCTCCTGGGTTGAAAGAGGAGTGACAGCTCTGTTTGTATGAAACGACAGCTCGTGCGTTGAAAGCTGTTTTTTGGGGTCACGGTGCCGCTTTAAATAAATAATAATGGCACGTTATAGCCCCATGGCAAACATCCCTTTCTCCTTCCCAGTGCTGGCTTTTATGTGGCACAATACACAGCATTATGCTGGGCAGTGCGTTTGTTCTGGCCCCAACTCTTTCTTCCCCTGCAACTGTAACAGGCAGGGTCACTGCAGAGATGGGAAAACTGGGCCTGAATGCCGCACAGGCCTCAGCGGGGGGCAGGGCAAACGGGGGAACCGCTTTGGCATCTCTCTTGGGAAGGACTACCTCCCCAGGAAGGCAGTGAGCTAAGCTTGCACCGTTTCCCATGGCGACGCCACTCCGCCCGCTTGCCCCCCAACAAGGCGCTCCCCCCGACAACGCCCTCCCTGGCATAAAGTTTAGCCAACGCTACCCCCTGCAACCAAATTCCGGAAACCCTGGCGAGCAAATGGCAATGTGTCTGCCCACCCCCGGTTCACCCAAATGCACAACTGTGTACACATATTTGTGTCTGAATTACAAAGTTGTGGCGTATTCTCCGTATTCACAATGATGTTTTCCTATTTTCCCTGCATCCACGGTACACTTTTAGCTCAATGTGCTTTGCGGGGGTGGATAGGACCTACTTCTAGCCGCCACATTCACTCACTACACTCTCAAGATGGAAACGACCATGTCATGTAATTCTTTGAACACTAGGGGTCCCTGCTGCGCTGGTCACTTTCACTTTTCTTCCCTCCTCCCTGACTTCAGTGGAAAAACAAAAGAATGAAATGGCAGAAGTTAAGGCGTAGTTCTCCATGGCAAATTAAGCCCGAAATACTTTCTCACCAAAGTCCAGCACAAGTGGCACTTCGCAGACAGTTTACACCCATTCAGAAAGCAGAAGCGGGGGAAACAAGGCGGGGCTAAACAGCCCACCCCCAAAAGCCCACCCCCCAGCGATTAATAATCCACGCCAGTGATGGGAACACATGATCCTGTCTGCTGCCAACGAAACATGGTGAACACAAACCAAAGCAGAAGCCTCCTCAAGCCGCCGCAAAGCCCATCAAAAGCGCCTAACAAGCGTAGCAAGGTGCTGACCCCCAGAGCCCTGGGCTGCCGCCTGGCCCAGTAAAGGACACTATTTCAGACCCCAAAGGATTGTTGCCCCCCCCCCATAAGAGTGAAGAAAATACTTGATCTAATGAAGCCCCCGAGAAACACTGTGATTGCAAAACTCCCTAAACCCATGAGTCTTGGACCCTGGGAGGCCCTTGGAAAAAGAAGCCTGCATTGGTTGAATGACAAGGCGGGACCTAGGATAGTACGGTCACGTGACCCCGGGAGGCAAAAGGGAGTGCACTGCACCGAATGGGACTAGTCAACGCCTGCATCCTTATAGGGCCCGAGAGGCAAACCTTTCAGAAACCCAATATACTGTAAGGAACCAAAAAGGGAAAATTCCAATATGAAACGAATTCAGAATTTTCCCGCGGACCTTACAATGTGAATTATTTCTATTTCCAATACCTCTTCCCTCTTGGAATGGTCATAACGCCCTCTTGGTGGTGCTTCGTGCGGTCGCCCCGTCCGCGCAGCTAATTCATGTGAAGTCGTTATTGCCCATATAATGCCTTCGATACAACCTAATCTTATAGTTCGTTACATTTTGGTGAATCATTTGATTTAATGTTGTTTCATATTTGGAATCCTGTTGCATTTTTCTTATTTACCAAAGGTCATGGAGGGAAACACGTGTTTATTAAACGGCCTACGAAGCCACCTGCGTTCTTTTTCTTTGCTTGCTGGAGTGTCGGGGGCTTTTGAGAGGGCACCTCAATGGCCTCCCTTGCCCGTCTCCTGCAGAGGAGGGCATTTGCTCTACACAGCGCAAGCGCATGGAATGTCTTCCAAGAAGGGCATGGCCATGTGATGGGGTAGGTTGCTCCACTGTCCAGGTATGCCAGGCTGAAACGCTACTCTTTCTTAGGGTGGGTGGGGACATTTGGCATAGGGAAACCCGCAGGATGGCGTCATCGTATCCCTGCCCCCTTTTCCCCAGACCCCGCCCAGATGTTTGCAACTGTAATATCGCTTTTTTAATACATTAGGCAGAATCTGCAAGCCTAATTGACATGGTTGTGGAGTTAGCACTAAGCAAAGGGGGCATCCGTAAACAGACACTATTGTCATTTGTAAGTAAAACAGCTGCAGTTTTCTTTCGAGTTGTTTGGCCTTTATTATCAGCCGTTCTCCCATTTGCCTCTTGCCTTCATTAACACCCCTTTTGAGAGCCCAGACATTCCATTAGGGAGCCGGCCTCACCCTAGGAGCAGGGGGTGTCTTCATACATTTTTGCAATTAGACTGTAATCTGGCAGAATATTGGATAATGGCCCAGGTATTTGCCCGAGTGTCGTGGCCGCTTTGCCCGAGTGGCGTGGCCGCTGGGCTGCCCCTTGAGGCGTAGTAGTGGCCCAGGTACTTGCCCGAGTGGCGTGGCCGCTGCGTTGCCCCTTGAGGCGTAGTAGTGGCCCAGGTACTCGCTCGACTGGCGTGGCAGCTGCGCTGTCCCTTGAGGCGTAGCAGTAGAAGGTGTTCTATTGTTATTGATAATGTTCGGCGCAGAGGGCGGGGGTGACTGATGACAATGCGCCCCATTAGCAAGTCTGGAAATGGACCAGAAGCCTGATCTGCAGCTTTCCTTTCCATCAGCACAGAAGTGCCTTGCGGGGGGCCGTCTCTAGTCTCCCGAAAACCCGGAGACTCCATGCTCTCCCCCGGAGACCCGGAGAAGAGCGTAAAAACCCGGAGACTCCACACTCTTCCCTGGAGTCCCGAACAAGAGCGTAAAAACCCGGAGACTCCACACTCTTCCCCGGAGTCCCGAACAAGAGCGTAAAAGCCCAGAGACTCCACGCTCTTCCCTGGAGACCCGGAGAAGAGCGTAAAAACCCGGAGACTCCACGCTCTTCCCTGGCTTGCCTGCCATCCCAGACGGATAGCCTTAAAATCTTAAAATGGCCGCCCTGCTTCGGGCTGGGTGGAAACTGCAACACTTGTGTGCGATAAGTGTAGTTTTGTCTGCTTTCTACCCAGTTCCAGAAATGGACTTTTGAAAAGAAAATGAGTGTCAGTAACTTAGTAAGGGGAAGGGTGCTGGATAGACCATCAGGGGGTGCACATCTCCGAGACCCCTCGAAAGTTACTCTTTTTCCAAGCGACCCTTTTCTGAGTGAAGTTTCACACACAAGTCTTCCAGTAAAAGATATTATTGTGCTGCAGATCCTAGTAGATTTGTGAGCGCATGTGTGTGGCGGGGAAGGGGGGTAGTATGGAAGTTTTGATCACAGTCCAACTGCCGCCATCCCTTCTACCACGAGGGAAACCTTGTCTAGCATCCACTAGGAGAGCTTGCTGTCCCTAGAGGAGCCCCGCCAGACCATTGACCCAGACACAGCGCACTCGCAGGCCGCCGCCCTTAGCCTCTACGCTGGGAGCACTCTGTGCTTCCTCCTGGCTCCCGCCATGACTTGGGTCACGCTGACGTCGACGTGCGCCAGCTCACTCCGGATCATCTTAGCTGACAGTGGGCTCGGTGCGTGGAAAGTACTCCCCCACAGCTCATTCCTAGAGTGCTGCGTCACGTGAAATAAGTGTAAACAAGTGCCTCAGACTTCTGCGCAAGGTTCAAGAAAGTAAAGCCGCGCCAACCGGGATGAGGCCGTGGGGAGAATTTTGTGAAAGACGCAGCATCCAAGAAATGACTCTTATTGGATGGGCCTCTCGGCAGTGACCTTAATGGTGGAGATGGGGCGTTCTCAGCCATTCCTCAAAAGTGTTACTCATTGGGAGATGGTCTTACTCATTCCAGGGCAGCTTTAGTCCTTCCGGAAGGACCTGGAGATGTTCGGTGCACTCATTCAAGCACGTCCAATTCAATTGTGGGGGGCCTCTAACTAGGGTTTAGGGTCGCTTGTTAGGCCATATGGACTGCAGTCACTCACGAAACATCTGTCTTACTCCCTGAGGGTGAGTTATGCTCATTTCGAGAGCATCACAGTCATTGGACCGCCACGTCACTGACTGGAAGCCACTCGACGAATTTGGAATAAAATTGAGGTACCAAGGTTGAGAACCCTATCTGTAAACTTCAAATGTGGAGAAATGTCGCGAGCTGTAAAGGCGGGGACCAGGTTTAGCATTAGTCAGTAAATATGACGTGTCCTTGCAGACGGAGGAGAGCGGGGGACACTGCCTCCCTTTCTACCAATAGTGACAGTATTTAGAGATTTCCCGGGAAAAAGCAGGAGAGCAATTTGGATACGAAAGATAATTAGATAGTGGCAAGCATCATTCTGTTTCATCTGGAGGGGGAGTGTGTCATTCATATTTTTAGTCCATTTTTGTATTATGTTTTTAATTAAAAAGATACAATTAAAACGGTTTGAAACGGAATACCGGTAGGAGGGACCACAAACTCTTTTTCCGTGATCACAAAACGCGAACGCAGGTATTTGTTGAGCTAAATGTCCCAAATAGAAGATCTTGATAAAACTTGTACCAATGACGCGCCCCGACCCTTGTCTTCAAAGCTCTCCTTGTCTGGAATGTTTCTCTGCTAGATATTTAGGAAGATGGGGATATGGGTTAACGCTAAAAAAAAAAACGAATTGAGGAGTCTGGGGATCCGTCTCATTGGGAGGAGTCTTTCTCATGTGCAGATGTTTTTATTTTTAATCGATGTCGTTTCTCTCATGCGTTGCTGTTTTCTCTTCCTAGGACGTGGTGTCAATCGCAAGAGTCCAGTCCTAATCCATGACACAGAGCCTAGTCCACTGGGGGCACTCATTACTCATTCTTTTTTGGATAGCAATGGGAACTGTACAGAATTTGTTACACTCCTGCACGGCAGTCTCACTTGTTGGGTAGAAGCCTCACTCATTGCTAGAGGACTGACTCAAATGTGGTTCATTCATCAGGGTCTAGGGTCCCTTAATGGACTGTAGTCGCACTCAATGGCAGTGGGCCTTAGATATTGAGGTGTAGTCTCTACATTAGATGTGTGCCTTACTCATTGCTAGAGGACTCCCTCAAAGGTGCTCCACTCAGCAGGGTTTGGGCTCCCTCAACGGACTTTTGAGGTCTAGTCCCTTCATCAGATGGACGTCTCACTCATTGCGAAAGGGCTCACTCAAAGGTACTTCACTCGTTAGGGTATGGTCTCCCTCAATGGACTATGAACATTTCGTTCTTGATCAGATGAAGGAACGTGTCACTCACTTCCAGCTGGCTCGCTCAAAGGTGGGTCTCTTGCTAGGCTCCGGTCTCACCAATCAGAAGCGGGCCTTATTTTTCAGGGTGTAGCATCATTTGTTTGGCAAGGAGTTCGCTCCCTGGAAGCCAGTTTTGCTCACTGTGGTGAGTATCACTCATCGGATGTCAGTTACATTCATTGGAAGGTTCGTTCATGAGTTTCAGTGATCGGCCTGCAGCTTGACTCATTGAAAGTTGGTGTTATAGGGAAATGGGCTCAGTCATTAGACGGCACATTCAATTATTGAAGGTATTCTCACTCACCAGGGATTCAGTTTCAGGCAGGCAGCAGCAACCCCAATGACTGAGCACCAGTTCCTCTCATGGGAACACTGTCTCACTCAGTGTGGAGTAAGCATACCCATTAAAGGGCTGTCTCACTCAAGTCACAGGTGTATAGTCTCACTCAAACGCTGCCATCTCGAAAAATATTAGCTTCACACAGGTATGTTTTCCTATATATATATATATATATATATATATATATATATATATATATATATATATATATATATATATACTACTGTTGTTATAGTGGCGGGTGTTGCCCTTGTGCGTGGGGGGCAACCATCGTGGTGATACCTGGGTGAAGGGAAACACATGGGAACCCTGTCCCTGGGGTCTATGTCCCATAAGCCTTTGCACACCCACCTCTACCAGCCCCTTCATGGCTCTATTTTCAAAGAGGCCAATTTCAGCTCTGTCAGCCCAGAGCAGGTCGATGCCATCTGAATTCAGCAATGGCTGCTCACAGCCTGGCCTTAGTACAACTACACAGAAATGGGGCCCAGACAGGGGGGCCTCGGCCATACTTGGGCCCCCAGTCTGTAGGGGCTAATTCTCTGAAATGCATTCAAAGTCCTGCTCAACATCCTTGAGATGTCTGAGCACCAAAGATGGCACTCGCCATGTCGCCAAGGGTCTGGGCGCGGGCACGCTGCTTCTTCCATTTGGGGTCAGCAATTGGAGCAACAGCTCCCTTACATCCAATTTCAAAAGGGGGGAAAATACACCGGTGCAATGGGAGAACCTTAAGGGGGGGAATGGGAGGGGGAGTCCAGTGGCACCTTGGAGGGAACACATCCCACCTATAAAAGATAGAGGTGGGGAGGGGTCGAGCAGGGTGTAGATTTATAAACTGATCAGAGGACACCCCAATGTGTAGAAACATCATAGATCCATCTGAACATCACTGAGGGAGGGGTACATAATATCAGACACACCCCACCTCCTCTTTTCAGAATCGACACAAAATGTTTGCCAGAATGTCCTGGAATGCGCAGGGTGGTGGGTGGCAGGGCACTGGCCCCTAGGATCCTGTAAGGTCAAAGGTCACCAATGGCACACGTGACTGTGGCCACGCATTTGGCTTAATATGGCAGCAACTACGACTCTGTGTACATTTCAGGGGCTACTCTGGGTTGTTTCTTTGGCCCTATCTCTCTTTGACCCATCCCCTGATTATTCTCCTACTCTTTTCTCCAGGGACCCTCTTCTGCTTCCTTAACCAGGTGGGAAGAACATTTCATTGATTCGACCCTGCGGATATCCATCTCAGTGCCTAGACTCTGAAGCCTGCGCTCAAAGCACTTTGTTATGTTATGTTATTTTTCTTATACCGCGCCAAAGCCCGTAGGCATCCAGGCGCCGAGAGACAGAAAAGTTGGCAGCCACCAGTAAAGGAAACGTATTAATAGAAGAGGTGAGTCTTCAGAAGTTTCCGAAACACAAATAGATCCCCGGTTTTACGCAAGGTAACTGGCAGGGCATTCCAGGCCTTGGCGCCTTGGATATGAAACGCTCTGCCAAGCCCTCGGGCTCGTTTCACGCGGTGGTGGGCTAATAGAAGGTCTTCAGCTGATCTGAGTCTTCTTGTGGGTTGATAGATATTTATAACGTCTTTCAGGTAGCTAGGTGCAGACCCATAAATACATTTATGGCAGATGGTAAGTAGCTTAAACTGAATGCGAGCCTCTACAGGGAGCCAGTGTAGTTTTATTCTGGCAGCAGTGATTGATTCAGAATTTTTCATCTGAAAGATGATGCGGATGGCTTTGTTTTGTACTTTCTGAAGTTCGAGGAGATCAGCTTTACTTGCCCCACATAGAAGTGCATTACAGTAATCCACGCGAGGTAAAATGACAGCTCTCACAAGTTTAGTGCGGTTTTCGATGGAGACAAATGGGGCAACCTGTCTGAGCACTTTAAGATGATAGTTAGTGCTCCTAGAAATAGCTGTAACGTGAGCATCACAATCTAAGCTGCTCTCCATGTAAGTACCTAGCGTTTTAACTTTCTGCACAACTTTTATGCCACTGCCATCAATCCTAAAGCCTGAGTACGCTTGGTCCAGTTTAGTTAGTGCCTGGGTGGGTCCAAAAAGCATAAGCTCAGTTTTTGCTGCATTTAGGCAGAGCCAGTTAGTAGACATCCACTTTTCTATTAGTTGATACACCATGTCCACCAGGTGTTGGTCGGTATCATGATTGCCAGTGATGTCAAGGACCAATTGAAAATCATCTGCATAGTTGCAGAAGAAAATTTGAAAAAGTTCTAAATCATAACAGAGGGGGAGGATATAAATGTTAAACAATAAAGGGGAGAGACATACCCCTTGAGGGACACCACAAGTCAGTATCTGTGGTTCAGAGGAACAATCCCCCCAGTATACCTGGGATTGTTGTCCCTCTAAAAAAGATTTTAACCAAGCTATGGCATTTGCAGAGAGGCCCCCGACCGACTGCATTCTGTCAAGAAGGATGTTGTGATCAAGCAGGTCGAAGGCTGCCGATAAGTCCAGCAGCATCAGCAGCCCTGACCTGCTTTCTTCCAGCTTAGAGAGCATAAAGGTCTGTAAATCTAAAAGGGCAGTCTCAGTGCCATGATAATTTCTAAAACCAGACTGCTTTGTGTGAAGTATATCAGCTGTTTGTACATGGTCCTGCAGTTGAATGGTTGCTATCTTATCTATGAGTTTAAGTAAAAACAAAGTATTCGTGATTGTCCTGAGATTTGCAGCATCAGAAGGGTCTAATCCAACCTTTTTTTAATAATGGTGAAACCGCAACATTTTTCAGCGGCTGGGGAATTTTGCCCAACCGAAAGGAAGCATTTGTGAATCTACATAGAAAAGGCGCAAACTGCTCTTTGTGCTCCAGAATAATTTTGGTTGGGAGACGTTCACCAGGACAGCTGGTAGGATGCATAGATTTCAATATATTTATCATGTCCACTACAGTAGTTTCCTTGAAGCTAAAGCCAGAGGCGGGGTCTGTTTTAGTGGCAGTGTTAGGCATGAGGTTTTGTTTTGTATCAATCAATTTAGTGTCAGATGCTAACGTCTTATTAGGTGACAATACAGGCCTGACTGTAAGGGGTGAGGGAGTCAGGGTTTCCTGTTTAATTTTATCCTGGGCTTTGCGTAATTTGTCCACAAATGCTTTCTGTACTCGATCGCAATCCTCAGCAGTGGGTTTGATGGAAGAGCCACAGGCAGTAGGTTTTTCCCAAGATCTAAAGAGGCCGAAAAGTTCCTTGGACTGGTCCCCAGAGGAACTAATTTGGTTATTATAATGAGTTTTTTTAGCCTCAAGAATTGCTAGTTTATACTGCTTTTCCTTACGCTTCCAATCCAGTAGATTGGTCATAGAACTATCTTTGCGCCAGGCGTGTTCGGCCTGCCTTTTACTAGTTCTCAGATCGACCAAGGAAGAGGAGAACCATCTGTGACGATTTGGTAGGTCTCTGACCAGTTTGTCTTTCAATGGGGCGAATTTGTCGAGCATGTCAGTGGTTAGTTTATTGTAATTATCTATCAGAGACTCAGGGTCATCAGTGTCCTTAGTTGATGTCATTAGAGAAGACAGATAGTCTGTCAGAACGGATGTAGTTATGTTCTTCAGATTTCAAATTTTAACTGGGTATGTAGGAGCGTGTACTCTGCGTGCACGGGCAGGAAGCCGCAGGACACAAGTGATAAAGAAGTGGTCGGACCAGATACAAGGTGTAGCCAGGATGTTATCAATAGGTATATTGCAACTGCCGACCCAATCTAGAGTATGATCTTTGTTATGCGTTGGGTCAACGTTATGGATTATGATCTGATGATTTGCCAACACTATTTCTAATGATAGGGCTTTCTTATCTCTCTTGTCACCTTTCCAACGGTTGAAGTCCCCCAAGATGACCAAGCCAGTGTTGGAAGTCACCATAGGAGAAACAAGGTTGACTAGGTCCTCGTTAAATCTATCAGAATCCTCCGGGGGTCTGTAAAGGAGAACCAAGTTCAAGGAAAAGTTAGGGTTTACAGTCATCTTGACATGTATCATGTCAGTCCCACAGCATTCGATTTGAGCTTCATAAAATCCTAGTGATTTCTTGCATATAATAGCCACTCCTCCTCCCACTGCCCCTTCTCTATGTTTCCCAAAGAAGATATAGTCTGGGGGGGTCACCTGCTCAATAGTAGGTCCATGGGAGTCGGTAAGCCAAGTCTCAGTGAGGCACATGATATCTAATTGGTACTCCAGTATGTAATCATGTATATCCAAGAAATGTTTGGCTACGGAGCGAGTATTGAGTAAGGATACCTTCAGTAAAGACTCAGGCTCCTGATCAAAGGGAAGGCGTGGGGTATATTTATCAGTATTTCGTGTCTGTATAGGACGCAAGCCCTTACCTGGGGGTGCCATCTGTAACGAGTACCAGGAAGTAAGATCAGTGGCACGTCAGCGCGTCTCAGCACGGACCCGCACAGACTTTGTTGAGTGTTTACGGGCATCGCAGGGGTCCTAGGTGGGCCATGACATATTCAAACTCCTCTAGACAATTGCCCCCTCTCCCCCGCCCCTTAATTGCAGCATGGCTGTGACACGGCAAGGAGTGACAGAAAAATGGTGGCAAAGGTGAACATGTCATTTTCAAGGGCTATTTGGTGAATGAGACTCACACGCAGGGGCTTTTTTTCTCTCTCCTCTGAACTTTCTGGGTTAAATGCCGAACGTTATTTCATAGGCATACACTTTGAAAATGCACCAAAAACTCTCCAGCAGCCTTTCAATATATCTTCTCCTCTGAGGTAGATTTCTAGTTGGACACAAAACAAAAACATTGCTTTATATATATATATATATATACATATATAAAAAAAGTCTATTACTTTTTCAAACAGGTGAAGGACCTGCTCAGGTCGGTTAGTGCGCAGCATCTCTCATTGTTCCATTAGTGCCCATGCTTGATCTTAATGGGTGGTGTGGACCCCTGCCTGGACTGTCAAGCAAGGTCTAGTTGGGTTAGCTGTCCCTTCTTGGTTGTTCAGACGAGTCCACGTCGTGTTAGGCGTCCCTGCTTCAACCTTCAAGCAAGGTCTGAATATTAGTACTTCTCGCTTGGACTTTCAAGCAATGCCTGCTTTGGTTAGTAGTTCCTGCTTGTTCATTCAAGCCAGGTCACAGTGTGTTAGCATTCCATGCCGTGTGAGGTTCCACAGGTGTTTCTGCATCGCCTGGCTAGGATGTTCTGGTGTCATTGGTGGTTGCTGGTCCATTTTCAGGCAAGGTCAGGCTTTTGTTAGCAAACCCTTTCGAAGGTCTTGTTTTGTTAGTACTTGCTGCTTAATCTTACCAGCCAGGTCTGAATGTGTTAGCACTCCGTGCAGTCTGCGGTGCCATAGAAGTTCGTGCATCTCTTGCCATGGACGTTCTGCTGTCATTAATGGTTGCGGCCATTTTCCAAGCAACTTCAGGCTTTTATTAACAATCTCTGTCGAGGGTCTGGTGTTGTTAGTACGTCCTGTTTAATAGTTCAAACAAGTTCAGATTTCAGACGGACCAGGTTTTGTCACCTGATCAGACACCATTGGAAGTTCCTGCTTTGACTGCAAAGCAAAGTCATTTCATGCTACCAGCCCCTGCTTGTCCTGCACACCTGACGAGGCACAATTCTAAGTTCCTGCTTTGACTGTAAAGCAAGGTCATTTCATGCTAGCAGCCCTTGCTTGTCCTAGACACCTGGCCAGGCACCATTGGAAGTTCCTGCTTTGACTGTAAAGCAAGGTCATTTCATGCTAGCAGCCTTTGGTTGTCCTGCACACCTGATGAGGCACAATTCTAAGTTCCTGCTTTGACTGTAAAGCAAGGTCATTTCATGCTAGCAGCCCTTGCTTGTCCTAGACACCTGGCCAGGCACCATTGGAAGTTCCTGCTTTGACTGTAAAGCAAGGTCATTTCATGCTAGCAGCCCCTGCTTGTCCTGCACACCTGACGAGGCACAATTCTAAGTTCCTGCTTTGACTGTAAAGCAAGGTCATTTCATGCTAGCAGCCCTTGCTTGTCCTAGACACCTGGCCAGGCACCATTGGAAGTTCCTGCTTTGACTGTAAAGCAAGGTCATTTCATGCTAGCAGCCCCTGCTTGTCCTGCACATCTGATCAGGCACCATTGGAAGTTCCTGCTTTGACTGCAAAGCAAAGTCATTTCATGCTAGCAGCCCCTGGTTGTCCTACACACCTGACCAGGCACCATGCTAAGTTCCTGCTTTGACTGTAAAGCAAGGTCATTTCATGCTAGCAGTCCCTGCTTGTCTTGCACACCTGACCACGCACCATTGGAAGTTCCTGCTTTGACTGTAAAGCAAGGGCCTTTCATGCTAGCAGCTCTTGCTTGTCCTACACACCTGACCAGGCACCATTGGAAGTTCCCGATTTGACTGTAAAGCAAGGCCATTTCATGCTAGCAGTCCCTGCTTGTCTTGCACACCTGACCAGGCACCATTGGAAGTTCCCGCTTTGACTGTAAAGCAAGGTCATTTCATGCTAGCAGCCCCTGCTTGTCTTGCACACCTGACCAGGCACCATTGGAAGTTCCTGCTTTGACTGTAAAGCAAGGTAATTTCATGCTAGCAGCCCCTGCTTGTCCTGCACACCTGATCAGGCACCATTGGAAGTTCCTGCTTTGACTGTAAAGCAAGGTCATTTCATGCTAGCAGCCCCTGCTTGGACATTCAAACAAGGTCAGGTGTAGTGGGTGGTTCCCTATGTTAAATAAGCTCAGTGCTACATTTTGTGGTAGGTCTCAACATTCTTGCAGCATGCATTCAGCTGTGATTGACTGTGGCCTTTTGGAGGCGTGGCATTTCTCAGCTTGAATTGCCTGCCCTGTGTAGTCTGCGCAGAGGGCACTCTGCGTCCGGACCCCTTCCCCGCAAGTTCGTGAACACGGCGACCAAGATCCCATTTGCCAGACTGGACAGGGCAAATCACCGCACGGTTTGATGTCTTCGGGTTTCAGCACCTTGTCACAGTCTGTTGAGGTCTTGCCCTCCATGTCCCTACATTCCACGATCCTCCGCTGCCACCCGGAGCCACAACTCTTGGAGCATTCGGACCAGTCCCCCAGGAACCACTGGGAAGTAACCCTAGGCTTGATGATGTTGGCAGCTTTCTTCTCTTTGCCCTTTTGTCTGGCAAAAGGAATATCCTTTGGGATGAAGAAGGTGTATTTCACCTTTGGCGGGTAGATCTCACTCGACATGCTCAGGAGCTGGACGGTCAGGGGTTCCGGAAGGGGCTGGAAACTCTGTATGCGCTCCAGCGTGGTCAAGGAGCCACTGTATTTCAGTATGGTGTCCTTCACCAAGATGTCTTGCTCCATGGCGGAGATGGCCAAGTTTCCGTTTAGCAGGTAGTTGCCGTCCATGGTCTTGAGGGCCAGGTAGTTGCCGTCGCGCTTGACTCCTCTGCTGCTTCGGCGTTTGAAGTCAATGTTGGTCGCGCCAGTGGGTATTGTGATGATGTCATTGTATCCATACCTGGACATAGAAAAGGAAAGTGTATAAAGGTCCAGTCCCATGAAACACCATTTGCCAGACATACATTGTATGGTAGAGTATTGTGATTGTGTTGGTAATTTACATAATGTGTTACCAAAGCTCCCCAGGCTCATTCTGGAGTGTTACCATACAGCTCATTCTATGAAGTGTACAAGTGTGAGTGGCATGATCAGTGGTCACTAAAGGTGCATGTGAGTTCCTATCTAGGTCATATGTCCAAGTGACATTAGACACGTTCTCCACATAGAAGAAGATGCAGAAATCCACAGAGGGACCCTTGTGTAAATACCACCCCATAATCCATCGTAATCTGGACTTGTAAAGGTTCCCACCTACCAGGCATTGGGTTGTGATCCCCGATTCCTTCTCGTTATCCACCCATGCCCACTACATCATCTCTGCCCCCACCCTGACCTCGTCTCTTCATTGTGATTGGTCTACACCACTGATCTGCCCCTCCAGCCTCAATCTATCTCTGGAAAGAGGCCTCCTGCTTCTTGACTGCCTTGCATTACTGAGACAGTGGCAGTGCATGAATGGACAGATGGCTGGATGAATGCGACCGCGCGGAGGCAGCGCAGTACATCATTGCTCCAGACACGGCCCACGGGCTAACATGCAGACTTGGTCTTGTTTGCAGGATTCCGATGAGGCCTCTATTTTACTGTGGTGTGATAAAGTAATTTGTTTCCATGCCGTAGGTTTACCACCTAACCAGCATCAAGGTGCTGCAAGAGACCTACCAACAGCCACAACACGAGACTATGAGCTGGTTAAAGAGGTCAGTGTGGGCAAAACTGGTCTTAACAGTCTGGCTGGGAGCAGTAGTACAGCCTGTAATTGGCCGGCTTGGATCAGAAACCCCCTGGAGTGATAGTGGTAGTATTGCCTGGAGTGTAAGGGGGAGCAATGTGACTGTGATATAATTTAAAGTTATACACCAGGGTCAGCCATGATTGGTCAGTGTAGGTGTTTACTTAATCCAGCCTTCTATTCCCCCAATCACCACCAAGCCCACACTCAGATGGCCACTGCCCTCCATTCCGCTACCTGGGACTCACTTGGATCGGTTCAGTGACCCGGAGATCTTTCGGCACGTGGAGCTGTTGCCGCCGCACACGCCACACTTGTCCAACTTCATAGTGGATCCGATGATGTGGTCGCAGCCGGCCTTCACGCATTGGCCCTGCACACAAACGGACAAGCTTTCCAGTCCACACAGAGTGCCGTCCACCACCTGGAGAGGGAGAAGAGGACCAGTTGGATATCCATGGAGGATCTCAGAAGCACCTTGAGGGACACCCATTAATTATATACATACTGGCCCAGCCTCAAGGAGGGACCAAGCCCTATAGCTAACCCTACAACTGGTTCTTGCTATAAATATATTTCAATTAACTTCATACAGTTTTTCATAGGTACACGTTGTTTGATTACTTAACATGAAAACAAGATTCATCAAAGAAAATGATTGCCTTGGCAAATTGTTAAAGTAATTTCATGACCAGGATGAATATAAGCCTGGCCGCAGCAAATACATTCTTTTTGTTTGCCCATTAATTGTAATTCTAGATTTTTCTACTCTGACTGATATTTGACTACATGTAGTTCTGTATGTCCTGTACAAACATTTCCACCTCATTAGGGTACAATGTTGTTAACTGAAAGAAAAAGTCAACACAAATAATGGAGAAGGCCTTTGATCACCACGAAAAGACCCCAGCAATCCAAAGCCATCTTAAAGACTGCATGTTCCCTTAATATAAATATACATGGTAGCTTGTGACTTAATGTTAACTCAACCCGAATCAGCTGAGAGGCCAGAGGACTGATGGCAAAAGGGCCCACGCGTCCATCAGTCCTGCCAAACACTCATTGAACACAACCAAGAATGAATAAACCTTACTTTGGAATCAAAGACCTTGAACTCATTGCGGCCCATGGCCCGGCAGACGAGTTTGCAGCGGTCCCTGGGGGAGACCCCTGCATACTTGGGGACCCACTGCAAGAGGTTCCCGTCCATGTCGGTGAAGTTGTAGCTGTCGTAGAGCTGGCATTGCCACTGCCGGAAGCTTCTCCCTGTGAAGAGATGGAAAGGAGTAGCGGTCAAGGTCTCTCTGAGCGGTCTTTGATGCAGCACTCTCTAATACAGGGTGTAGGAAGCGTGGACAGGTGTTGCTATTGCCCATTTCAATACCTAGAGACTCAGAAGGGTGAAAGTGCCAGCCGGCCCCGCTGCGGGAGGACGCTAGGAGCTGCACTTGTAATGATCAGCACTTTATGATTAGTCTTAAAATCTTTCTACAACACCCTTCCAGTCATAGAGTTGTGTGCTTTTACAGCCTGTATTATAAATCACACTCCTTCCTTTCTGCAACTTTGAATTATTCAAAGGGCAAAACTTTCACAGAGAAGATGCAAATCCCGCACTTCCAAACAATCAGGCGGAGCGGAAAGTCCAGCTGGCTCCGGGAGCCTCTTCAAGCTGTTTCCTGATGTTGCAACTGTTTCTATTCACGTCTAATTGCTTCTATTTATTTCACTCAGCCTTTTACTTAAACAGTGGAGTCTCTCTTCTTGCTTCTATAGTCAAAGGTTGCTCAATGACCAGGCCACCCACATTCCACTACCGGATCCAGTAGGAATCCTCTTGAGAACTGGACAAGTGGAATTTCCTCTAAGGATGGAAGACATTTGCTGACCTTGTGACCAGTTTAGTCTTCTGGCATGAACACTGGAAAATGTGAGTTAAAGTGACAGACCCGTGACTGTACAGCGCATTATAGGACTGCGTCCACGGGAGGCATTGGGTGCTCGGCTAGTTGGCAGAATAATAGGTTTTTATGTTTCATAACGCATTACTCCTGCATCTCAGTGCTTCATTAATAGTTGTTATTATTGTCCAGTTCTATGGTGCTTAAATCAGCAACCTCGTAATGATGAAAAGGTGAGCCGTCCCTGCCAGGGTTCATACTCGCAGGCTGGCCTCACATCAGGTGCGAGTGCCTTACCTGTGATCTATCCACACAGCTGAACAGCTCTGGCACTCATGGATGTTCAAATATTGAGAGCCACACAACTGCTGAGAATATAAGTCTTCAATCTGCCTTCTTGAAGATTCAAGAACTAGGAGACTCTGTAGAAAGTCCACAGAAGTCTTGGAGGAGGGAAACGTGTTGACTCCGTAGTCTTAGGGACTCAACTGTTCATGTTCATGGCTGCCAGAAAACAGAAAATGAACCACTTGTCTACATAGTGGTCGGCCCCCCCTGCCATTTTCACAAGATGTCCTTGTTGTGGGCTTGCACGGCCAAGCGAGCTTCTCATTTCAAAGACTGTACAACCTTGTGCTCCTACTAAGGGGCACCAAAGCACTTGACTCAGTGCAAACATGGAACAATGATGTACAGTCTAGTATTCCAGTGAGATTGGGACCAGAATTCCAAACTCTTGGATCCAGCAGAGAAGAAGCCAGGCCTGCTTTAAATTTAAGATCTGGGCCTTCTTGGGATTTTGTGCTTGTGAGTCAAGTTGTAACAGGTTGTGTGGGCCACTGATGTGAATTCTGTATCCCTAACATTGCCTAAGGACTTACTGTCTTCTCAAGGTAGGTGCCCGCATATGAGTCATGTGGTTGATCTTTAACAGGCCAGCAAAATAACTAAGATCCATAAAATGCTTGGGGGGGTTCTGAGCCGTCTCTGCTCCAAAACATTGATCAGCTTAAGCACAGGCGATAAAAGACCTCTTACCATTTGGGGGGCACTCCTCGATGTTGCAGGACTGGTACTTGGCGCGCTGGCCCTGGCAATATTTCCCTCCATTCTGTGGCTCTGGATCATCACAGTCTCTGAAGGAAAATTGGACGCCCCCGCCGCAGGTGCGGGAACACTCCCCCCAGGCACCCCAGAGTCCCCAGTTTCCATCCACGGCGGGCTGTAAGAGAGACGAGAGTAGGCTATAGTACTGGCCACGGCCATAGTGTGTCTCTTAGCAACAATAACGAAGCACAAGGCGGCGTTTTCACAAAGGAGGGGGGGGAATCATGCCGGGGGAGGCCTTTCTCCTCAACTTTCAAAATGCGCCATTACCCAATGGCAAACGTGTTATGTGTTGCAACCATATATATTAGACCGCAAGCATTGGATTAATCCAGGATTGCAAAATCTCCCCTGTAAACTGCCCCCCACACCTTCCCCTAGGGCGGCGGTACAGAATACTTCTGGTGGTGGGACTTGATCAGTTGTGTGCAGCCAGCACATTGTTCACCGTCCCGTCCCACCCCAGGCGTCCACAAAATTAACATGTAGGAAATGTTGGCCAAGTAATTTGGCTGTTGCGGAACCAGCTGTAAGGGGGTGATCTTGGACGCGTAGACTCATGACCCCCAAGGATATTATGACTAAGTGAACTCATCCTCCAGATTTCAGGGTAGCCCTTCTTCAAAGTGTAGTGTACACAATATACAAAGTCATGATAACCACATGGGCAGAGACACAGGGCCACACGATCATCCTTACCTTTTCCTTCAACACCTCTTCCTCTGCCAGGCACTGCCCTTCCCAGCACAGCTTCCGGTCCCCACAAGTGGTTCCATCTGCCCAAGGCAGGGTGGCGTTTTTGGTGTGACACATGGGCTCATCTTGCACGCGACACCACAGCTGGGAGCAGATATCTTCCTCCGTCGTGTTAGGGCAGTGACGGAACTCCTTGCCAAAGACCTGCTGGCACTGGCCGTCCAGTCCATACAGCGAGGCCTGGCCTGGAAGTTCTGCCGGGAGGTCCAGGAAGCTGGCTGGGGGGTCCAGAAGGCAGTCTCCTGTAGGGAGAAAGCAGCGTCAAAGAGAGGCGGGTCTTCGTGAGAAGAACACTAAGAGCACGGTCTCCAGAGGAGCACTAAGAGAGGGGTCTCCTACAGAAGAATACTAAGAGGGGGTCTCCTTCAGAAGGATACTAAGAGGGCGGGTCACCTTCAGTAGAATACTAAGAGGGGGGTCACCTTCAGAAGAACACTGAGAGGGGGTCTCCTTCAAAAGAACACTAAGGGGGCAGTCTTCTTTAGAAGAAGACTTAGAGTGGGGTCTCCAGAAGAATACTAAGAGGGGGGTCACCTTCAGCAGAACACTGAGAGGGGGTCTCCTTCAAAAGAACACTAAGGGGGCAGTCTCCTTTAGAGGAACACTTAGAGTGGGGTCTCCAGCAGAACACTAAGAGAGAGGTCTCCTACAGAGGAATACTAAGAGGGGTCTCCTTCTGAAGAACACTAAGAGTGGGGTCTCCAGCAGAACACTAAGAGAGGGGTCTCCTACAGAGAAATACTAAGAGGGGTCCCCTTCTGAAGAACACTGAGGGGGCAGTCTCCTTTATAAGAACACTAAGAATGGGTCTCCTTCAGTAGAACACTAAGAGGGGATCTCCTTCATCAGGACACTAAGAGGAGGTCTCCTTCAGAGGAACACTAAGAGGAGGGTCTCCTCAGCAGGACACTTAGAGGGGTCTCCTTCAGGGGAACACTAAGAGGAGGGTCTCCTTCAGAGGAAACCTAAGAGGGGGTCTCCTCACAGAGGAACACTAAGAGGGGTCTCCGTCAGAGGAACACTAAGAGGGGTCTCCTTCAGCAGGACACTAAGAGGGGGTCTCCTTCAGCAGGACATTAAGAGGAGGGTCTCCTTCAGAGGAACACTAAGAGGGGGTCTCCAGAAGCACACTAAGAGGAGGGTCTCCTTCAGAGGAACACTAAGAGGGGGTCTCCTTCAGAGGAACACTAAGAGGGGTCTGCTTCAGAGGAACACTGAGAGGAGGGTCTCCTTCAGAGGAACACTAAGAGGGGGTCTCCTTCAGAGGAACACTTAGAGGGGTCTCCTTCAACAGGACACTAAGAGGGGTCTCCTTCAGCAGGACACTAAGAGGGGCTCTCCTTCAGAGGAACACTAAGAGGGGGTTTCCTTCAGAGGAACACTAAGAGGGGTCTCCTTCAGAGGAACACTAAGAGGGCGTCTCCTTCAGCAGAACACTAAGAGGAGGTCTCCTTCAGAGGAACACTAAGAGGAGGGTCTCCTTCAGAGGAGCACTAAGAGGGGGTCTCCTTCAGTAGGACACTGAGAGGGAATCTCCTTCAGAGGAACACTAAGAGGGGGTCTCCTTCAGAGGAACACTAAGAGGGGGTTTCCTTCAGAGGAACACTAAGAGGGGTCTCCTTCAGAGGACCACTGAGAGGGCGTCTCCTTCAGCAGAACACTAAGAGGAGGTCTCCTTCAGAGCAGCACTAAGAGGAGGGTCTCCTTCAGAGGAGCACTAAGAGGGGGTCTCCTTCAGCAGGACACTGAGAGGGGGTCTCCTTCAGAGGAACACTAAGAGGGGGTCTCGTTCAGAGGAACACTAAGAGGGGGTTTCCTTCAGAGGAACACTAAGAGGGGTCTCCTTCAGAGGACCACTGAGAGGGCGTCTCCTTCAGCAGAACACTAAGAGGAGGTCTCCTTCAGAGGAACACTAAGAGGAGGGTCTCCTTCAGAGGAGCACTAAGAGGGGGGTCTCCTTCAGCAGGACACTGAGAGGGCGTCTCCTTCAGAGGAACACTAAGAGGGGGTCTCCTTCAGAGGAACACTAAGAGGGGGTCTCCTTCAGCAGGACACAAAGAGGGGTCTCCTTCAGCAGGACACTTAGAGGGGGTCTCCTTTAGAGGAACACTAAGAGGAGGGTCTCCTTCAGAGGAACACTAAGAGGGGGTCTCCTTCAGAGGATCACTAAGAGGGGGTCTCCTTCAGAGGAACACTAAGAGGGGTCTCCTTCAGAGGAACACTAAGAGGAGGGTCTCCTTCAGAGGAACACTAAGAGGCGTTCTCCTTCAGAGGAATACTAAGAGGGGTCTCCTTCAGAGGAACACTAAGAGGGGTCTCCTTCAGCAGGACACTAAGGGGAGCTGTTCTTCAGCAGGACACTAAGAGGAGGTCTCCTTCAGCAGGACACTAAGAGGGATCTCCTTCAGCAGGACACTAAGGGGGGTCTCCTTCAGAAGAACACTAAGAGGGGGTCTCCTTCAGAGGAACACTAAGAGGGCGTCTCCTTCAGCAGGACACTAAGAGGAGCTGTTCTTCAGCAGGACACTAAGGGGAGGTCTCCTTCAGCAGGACACTAAGAGGGGGTCTCCTTCAGCAGGACACTAAGAGGGGTCTCCTTCAGAGGAATGCTAAGACGGGGTCTCCTTCGGAGGAACACTAAGAGGGGTCTCCTTCAGAGGAACACTAAGAGGGGGTCTCCTTCAGAGGAACACTAAGAGGGGTCTCCTTCAGAGGAACAGTCAGAGGTGTCTCCTTCAGCAGGACACTGAGAGGGCGTCTCCCTCAGAGGAACACTAAGAGGGGGTATTCTTCAGCAGGACACTAAGGAGGATCTCCTTCAGAAGAACACTAAGAGGGGGTCTCTCCTTCAGCAGGACACTGAGAAGGTGTCTCCTTCAGCAGGATACTAAGAGGGGTCTCCTTCAGAAGAACACTAAGAGTGGGGTCTCCAGCAGAACACTAAGAGAGGGGTCTCCTACAGAGGAATACTAAGAGGGGTCTCCTTCTGAGGAACACTGAGGGGGCAGTCTCCTTTACAAGAACACTAAGAGTGGGGTCTCCTTCAGTAGAACACTAAGAGGGGGTCTCCCTCAGAGGAACACTAAGAGGGGGTTTCCTTCAGAGGAACACTAAGAGGGGTCTCCTTCAGAGGAACATTAAGAGGGCGTCTCCTTCAGCAGAACACTAAGAGGAGGTCTCCTTCAGAGGAACACTAAGAGGAGGGTCTCCTTCAGAGGAACACTAAGAGGGCGTCTCCTTCAGCAGGACACTCCGAGGGGGTCTCCTTCAGAGGAACACTAAGAGGGGGACTCCTTCAGAGGAACACTAAGAGGGCGTCTCCTTCAGCAGGACACAAAGAGGGGGTCTCCTTCAGAGGAACACTTAGAGGGGTCTCCTTCAGCAGGACACTAAGAGGAGGGTCTCCTTCAGAAGAACACTAAGATGGGGTCTCCTTCAGCAGGACACTAAGAGGAGGGTCTCCTTCAGAAGAACAGTAAGAGGGGGTCTCCTTCAGCAGGACACTAAGAGGAGGGTCTCCTTCAGCAGGACACTACGAGGCGGTCTCCTTCAGAGGAACATTAAGAGGAGGGTCTCCTTCAGAGGAACACTAAGAGGGCGTCTCCTTCAGCAGGACACTAAGAGGGGGTCTCCTTCAGCAGGACACTAAGAGGAGGGTCTCCTTCAGAAGAACGCTAAGAGGGGGTCTCCTCCAGCAGGACACTAAGAGGAGGGTCTCCTTCAGAAGAACACTAAGAGGGATTCTCCTTCAACAGGACATGATGAGAGTCTGAGGAAGTCCACAAGACCACTCGTCTCCTTACAGGGAGTGCAGTGGCTGTGAAACAGACAGTACTTGGGAATGGCTCATATTTGGCTGCTCCACACCATTATAGGATTCAAAACCCATATTTGAAAAATCTGTCTGATTCGCCACACAAATGAATTAACGGATGCAGCATTACCCTGGCGGTTTTACTGGACACTTTAATACCACATTTCTCCATTAGAGGCTAATGGGGAATGACTTTTGAGTCCAGGGGTCTCTAAAAAACATCACCCATGAAATTATTGTTTTCGCATTTGCTAATGGTTTTTCAGTTTGGTGGCACTTACAGATCAAATTCCACCAAACTTGTAATGAGACCCTATGTTTACTGAGCTTTCTGGCTTCCAATAGAGTCTCATTACTGACTACACCAAAGATAAGCATTGGTAAAGCCAAGCGTTTGGGCTTTTGTTTAGGTATGTGATAGGCATTTGCTGGGCACTGATGTCATGGTGCCAGCTGGCCATTCCATGGAAATGGTGCGATTAGCTGGACGTATGATGGCAGTGCTTGGAAGAGGCCTATTTAACACTTATACATGAGCCCCAAATTCTGACTGTGTCAATGCTTGTTTTTTACAGGACTTCAGTGCAAGGAACAGATAATGAAGTGGCCCACCCTCACTTGGTTAAGGCATGTTTATTACACCATTAGCCATTTACTGCTGCCATTAAGCCGTTAACTCTTAGCAGACTGCTTAGCAACAACCCTGGCAGGCTAAAGGTGGCTCTTACTGCCTGAAGGAGTGAGCTCAAAGAGTTCCCAAAGGGCATGTTTTGGGCGGGGAGAGGCATGAGGTGGGTGGGAAGGTCCATAGGGATTAGGAGGGCCATGAGCAGTCAATGGGTGGGTAAATACCAAACAACACCTACAAGCTGTGTGCCCCTCCTCACATATCCTCATCCCCCTAGCTGTACTCTAATGCAATCGTTTTGGCTTATAGCTGGCACTTAAGCACCACCTCATGGCCCAAACTAAATATACTATAGTGCAGAAGCAGAGCAAAGAAAACAGAGGCAGAAAATGCCAGTAGAAGGACACTGGAGGCAGGGGGAGGCGGAGGGGGTATTATCTGCGGGCATAAACAAGATGGACGATTTAGAAATGGTGTGACGGTTGCAGAAAAGTGAAAGTATAAGAAAAGGACGGAGGCGAGACCAAGTGGAAAGTGGCATCTCTTCTAGTTTCTTAAAGATGGCAGGCTTCTCACAATAAAGTAAATAGGAGCTTCTCAGGCAATTCCCTGGGGAAGTTTGAGAACGTGCAGAAACGTATATCACTATTTTGCGTGGCTTTGCCATGGTGGGACAGGCTGATTCCCTCCACACACCATTTTTAATAAATTAGTTTGATTTCCTAATAAAATGATTTTATTGGGGGCGAATCTATACATTTTTGTGATAACCTCGTGTGATTTGGGATTTTTGTCAGGAGAGAAAATTTTGTGGAGATGGTGGGAATTCACAAATTACCAGAAAAGCAAACTTTTGGCCATAATTTGCCAGATCCCCTTTTGAGCCAATTAAATGTGCATGCCCGCAGATTGACAACACCTGGGAAAGGGGAGAAAGGACAGCACAGCTCCCCCAGGAAACCATTGATTTAAAGGGAAAACGGACATGACTCTCCCTCCATTAGAAAAAATAGCAGGGGCTCATTTCCTACGCCCCGGAGTGTAATGTTATGTTAGTTGGCATTTATATAGTGCTCTATATGTCATTGGTATGATCTCAAAGTGCTTGTGGGTTGAACGCCCTTGGGGACCGTAGTCCAGGTCAGTGGAGAGAGTAGGGTAGTGTATGGTGCTTGGGTGCACTTAATATGTGTGCAGCCAGTGTGATTTGACTGATGGTAGCTGCATCCTAACACTAGGTGCGGTGGTAGTGACAGATCAGTTGAATGTGTACAGTCTGGCGGTCAGTCTCAGAGACTGCATTCTGGCGGCATTAGGCCTGTGTGGGACGTTTATGTGTGCAGCCAGGCTGATTTTTTCGTGGGTTATAGCTGCGCTCTAGCAGGCTGTTGAGATGTTCATTGATTAGTGTAGGTATGTGTGCTGCTAGGCTGAAATTGATCGAGGGGCATAGCTGCGCTCTATTGTGCGTTGGTGTAAAGTGGAGAGTGGGCATAGCGGTAGGAGGGATGAGTGTCTGGAGTGGAGAGTGAGCATAGCGGTAGGAGGGGTGGGTGTCTGGAGTGGAGAGGGAACATAGCGGTATGAGGGGTGGGTGTCTGGAGTGGATGGTGTACTCTTAGGAGCCCACTGTTCCTGGTTACCTTCTGGGTCAGGATGAGCTGGCAGTGGTAGTCCTCATGTTTCACAGTAGTGGGACTCTTAGGTAGATTCACAGGTTGGACCGGAGTAAGTTATGATTTGCACGGTCAGAGGGTCATAATTCTTAGGCTCAGCACTATGTGTCATGGCATGTAATGTGAGCGGCCTAGTATAGCGCCTGAATGCAAACGTAAGATGCAAAAGCAAGGTGTTAGCCATTTACAGCTCCCTTTTACATTCCAAGGCATTTCACATCGCCTTGAAGCAGAGGAGGAGCAGGGAACTGTATTTACACTTCCGCCATGCTACACCCCTCCGACTACAAAGAGCGCATGGTGTAACGCCTGCGTGTGATTTTTACTCCTGATGCTTAACTAATAGAAGCAGACGGATTCAACACGAGTACATGGTGCGGGCATTTAATAAGGAATGCAGATTACATGCCGGGGATCAACGTTAGGCATTATGTGCTGATGGGTCTTGTGCAATATGAAGCCTAAAAGCAAAGAGCAACACACTGCAAAACAGCCTTTGTTCTTCAGCTTCTTCCCTGTGCAAAAGCAAATGAGGGCCAGTAAATTCCGCTTTTCAGACGGCATTTACCGACGATGAGAACGTGCCGGTCGGTAAGAGGCAGCGTAAAAGAGTTCCGAGGACTTTTACGCGTGTATTCAATGCTCTGCCCATTGCAAAACGACCTCTACAGTGAATGCCTTCTGCACAGCGCAATGTGCAGGGGCTTTTTCATTCTTTTAAACAAAGCAGAGCGTGAAATGAAACAATAAAGACAATTAAGCCTGATTTTACTCTTTCAGTTTTCACTTTCTTTTGTAAATGTGCAAAATTACGAACAGGGGACCCAGCAGAACGCAAGTGCTAACACTTGTCTGTGTTTTAAACAAGAAACTCAATGGTACTCATTTTATCAAGCACAGAAAGATAAAATACTGAGTTGACCCACCATACACTGATTTCTGCGAGAGATGTCTTAACCCACTGCACCTTTCCACTTGTTCATTTGTAAAGTTTTCACACCTCTATTTTCCAGAAGCCCATATTTGCTTCCCCGGTGCCCGCCCAGGGCCTCCTTACCGTGCCCGCTGTCCAGAAAGTCGGTGAGGTACATGGTGCTGCAGGGGGACCACGGCATAGTCTTGTTCAAGTGCAGGAACATGGGTGCCATCATGTGATGATTGCCCAGGCCCCCAAAGAGCCTTTCGCAGGTCTTGGAGTCATCATGTGGCATGCTAAGCACGTGCCCTGGGGAGAAGAAAGCACAAAGCTGTGTTAGGTGTCACTGCCCACAACATCCCCAAAACAAGGAACTGGAGTGTTGGATTGGATAGTAGTGCATTTTATGGCAATTAATATCAACATTATTTGCGGTCTACATCTGGCGTAAGCTAGGAGGAGCATGATTTTGTCTTTATATGATATGATAGGTTATTTATAATGCGCTTAATACCCAGAGGTTTCTAAGCGCAGACCCGGGGATCGAACCTGTATTGCTCCGTGTCGTCTTGCTTCCAAAGCGAGCACGTTGCCCCCGAGCTATTCTCCCGAGACGATATAAGCACTGATAGTAAAAAGCAATGGGTTGAAAGCGACGGCGAGTGACCAGTCAGAGGGGAAAGGACAGAGATGAAATACTTCCTGTAGAAAGACGTGAATCTGAGGTGCTTGGGCACATTGACGCCGGGCAGGAGGGGCTTCCATACTTTGGTGCCGCCATCAAGAAAACCGGATCAACCGAAGACGGCATCCAATATCAACAGCCGCTGAGGTCGAACTACGTAGCACAGAACCCTGCGTAGCTTTATTCCAAACTAAAAAAACAAGAGTCTGTCTCGGTGGTGAGGGATTTGGGGGTCTGCCTGATGAAACCACCTCTACCAGTTGCAGCTCCCAAGGTTCCAGGCCTGACATCCAATCTCGCAACCTGGAATGGACACGCCTTCCAAACATTCAACAATGCTTTAGGCTTCAAACGCCACCCATGCCATGTTTTCTTTCTGACCCCCCCACCACCACCACCACCCCCATCTTTTCACACGTTCTCTGGCCAAACAGTGTCCCCCTGCCCCAGGATGAGCTGCAGGAACCTGAATTCCTTCCATCCATCCTGCCAAAGCAAAAGCCCTAGTTATCTTTGGACCTACCCATCAGGGCTTGCCCCCTCCCTCCCACTCCATACGAAAACCTGTTCCTAAAGCTGACCACAGATCCACAAACCACATTCAACCTGTTTCTGATCTAGAGGCAAAACCAATGGCTTTCACTGCCCCATCATTGACCTCCTGGTCCATGAAACCCTCAACAAAATGTCTCATCCTGAGAGACCTCAATTTGAGCTTCAATTGCATCTCTGACCAATTGCAAAGGGGACTCCTGTCCCACCCACATTGTGAAACTCTGTGCTCCTTCGATCACGCCTATTATCACTGAATTTCTCCAATGCATCATCTTCAACTAATATAGTACCCTCCAACATTAAAGCAGCGTGGGCCACAATCCTCCTAAAAAATCCCTTGACCCATCTATCCCCACCAACTATCGCCCCATCACCACAGTCACCTTCCTCCTCAGAATTATTTACCACTTTGCCTACTCCCAAGTCCAACAATTCCTGGAGCTTAACCACCTTCTTGGCAAAAGACAGTCTGGCTTTCGTTCAACCCACAGCAGAGAAACTGCCCTCTTGGACCTAAAAATACAAATGGATTCCATTCGGGACTCCGGCAAACTAGCTATCCTCCTTTTAAAGATCTCTCTGCGACGTTCGATCTAGTAGATCACAACCTCCTATGTCACCACCTCAGCCATCACTTCCATTTCTCTCCGCAAGCCACCGAGTGGATTAAATCCTTTCTCAATGGCCGCACCACCCACGTCTTTATTGGGGACCACTCAGCTGATCCCAGCCCGCACTGTAGGCGTATCACAAGGGTCCTGCCTCTCCCACACTCTTTATAATACTTATACTAAACTCCTCTTCGATCTCCTCAACTCCAGTGAGGTCATTTACACCAACTTTGTAGATGACACCCACATTTTCATCCCTATGGCAGGTGACCACACTCACAGCACACTCGCAATCAACGCAGTTTACAGCACAATTAAAAATTGGATGGCCACACACAACCTACGCCTAAACGTTGAGAAAACCGAGCTCCTCATCCTTGGCTCCCCTCACTGTCTCATACACCTAGACGACTCCTTCTCTGCCTTCTGCATTGATGGCACAACCATACCCGTTCCAAAGCAAATAAAAACCCTGGGAATCTCCTTGATGCTGGCTTATCCATGGCTGGCCAGTTACATTCCTTAGCCTCATCCACTGCCTACGCAGCGAGGCTGAAGTCGCTGAATATACAGTTCTTTTCACATAACAACTGCCTCACACTCGCACGTGCCCTGATCCTGTCCAAACGGGACTAGTGTAATGCCCTATTGATGGGCACCTTGAACACCAACATGCAAAAACTCCAACTGCTTCAAAACAAAGCACTAGGTGCTCTGACCATATTTCTGCCACCAGAAGGGAAGCCCATTGGCTCCCCATAAAAGCTTGTGTAGAATTCAAAACTCTGCTCACCACTGCATTCACAAGGAAGCCCCCCTCTACCTCAACAACTGTATCTCTCAATCTGTCCCGGTGTGAGCGCTGAGATGGAGCTCCTGCTCCTCGTTGTTCCCCATCCGCTTCAAGAGCAAGAGATCCGGCGGAGTCAATTCCCGTGTCCCGGCACCCTCGCTCTGGAATGTTCTGCCTGCCCACATCAGAAATGAGCGCTCAGTATCTATTTTCAAAAAACGTGTCAAGGCCCGGCTGTTGGATAAACATCAGTCATATTGTGCCCCTGCCACTTGCCTTTGCTCCGCATGATTTTCCCTCTATCGTGTGCTTGTCGTTTGTTTGCTTTATGTGCGAAAGCTTCTTGCCTGTACTCACAAAACGCCGTGATATCCCCGGTCTGGGCGTTCCACTAAGGGCAAAAATAAATAAATACATTTGAAGACTCATATTGAGAAGAGGGCCCAGACTTCCTTCTTGAAATGAAAGTTGTATGAAAAGGTAATGTTTTTTTCTTCTGGCAGAAAATTCCAAGGCGTGTAGTTCAGACTTTAATGCTGGCAGCGTGCGAGAGGTAGTGATGCAGATCTTAGAAACGTACCACAGTATATCGAAGGGGGGCTGGGGGGCTGGGGGGGGGGGGCTGGGGGAGGCGGGGGGCAGGGGGGGCGGGGGTGAGGAGGTGCACTATTGTTGGACATTTGAAAAACTGTCTTAATACTCACTAAAGACTGTTGTTTATGAAGCACCAAAATTCAATGTTGGAACAAAGAAATGTGATCCTGATTCTTCAATTTTGGTCGCCTTGAATTGGCTGCCAGCGCAAGCACGCCCGGGTTTTAAAAGCAGGGTGCCGTGTATGTAAGGTGTTAAGGCACGAACATTCTCCTAACATGATTGAACAGTTAAACTATTTGGGCGGTGGGTGGTTTTCTTGGAGCAAAGCGCTCTTAAAGTTGGAAACAGAGGAAACAGCCTAAAAGCAGTGTTTTCCTCCTTATGCGCCGGGCTGTGGACGTTCTGCCTGTTTCTTGCCGTTTAAGCCCAATGCAGTCAGGCTTCCAAGGGAACTCACTATTCAGGCAATACCTGTCCTGCTTTCTCCTGGGTCCTGGATTGGTCCCTTCTGTTTTAGACATCTTTTAGTTGGTTGCCTGGTTGCTATGGTGATCACCTGATTCTTTTATCTATGCTGGTGTCTTGCCAGCCTGGATGTGTTTAGTCCTTTATTGTATGGTTTGCTTTTTGTAAATGTTACATTGAGACTTTCAGTGGATGGATTTTTGCGTCATGTGCTGTAAGCCGCTCCTTTACTCCTTGGGGGTAATGTGCTGTAAAACTCTCCATGGTAATATGTTCCATTACTCCTTGGAGTTAATTTGCTGTAAGTCGCTCCATTACTCTTTGTGGGGTAATATGCTGTAAGGCGCCCTATTACTCCTTGGGGGTAATATGCTCCATTACTCCTTGGGGGTAATATGCTGTAAGGCGCTCCATTACTCCTTGGGGGTAATATGATGTAAGGGGCTCCATTAATCCTTGGGTGTAATATGCTGTAAGGCGCTCCATTACTCCTTGTGGGTAATATGCTGTAAGGGGCTCCATTAATCCTTGGGTGTAATATGCTGTAAGGGGCCCCATTACTCCTTGGGGGTAATATGCTGTAAGGCGCTCCATTACTCCTTGGGGGTAATATGCTGTAAGGCGCTCCATTACTCCTTGGGGGTAATATGCTCCATTACTCCTTGGGGGTAATATGCTGTGAGGTGCTTTATTACTCCTTGGGGGTAATATGCTGTAAGTCACTCCTATACTCTTGGGGGTAATATATTGTAGGGTGTTCCTATACTCCTTAGTGGTAATGTGCTGCAAGGCACTCCTAGACTCCTTAGGGGTAATATGTTTTAGGGTGCTCCATTATTCCTTGGGGGTTACATGTTGTTGGGCGCTACTGTGAGGAATTCGCCTCTCCGCACAGGAAGTATGCACTCGCCTGGCCGTTTTTAACATTTTTGTAAGAAGTGGAATGACAGGAGATCAACCTCAGAATATGTGTGTGGCTAATCCACAAACATTTTCCTATGCTCGCTGCACAACAAACACATAGTCAACTGTACTTTGGGGGGACACAGCCTACAGGCGCAGTCCTCCCTGCCACATTTAGCTGGAATGTGACAGCCAGGAGTACATGAAAGCATCTCAGGAAGGGGAATGCAACACCTTCTTCCTGCCATATGCAGCCTAATTACATATCAAAGACTCCATGGATCCACCCTATTCTAGTGTCAACCCTATTCTAGTGTCAATGTACTGTGTGGGGCCAGCGCACACTGATGAGAGTTAAACAAAAGCCTGCCTGCGAAGAGGCCTGGCCACAGAACTAACACAAGGGACAGGAACTAACACCTCTTTGATATGCAATGTGTCAACTTGAAGCTAGCTTCCACCCTTCTGTATGAAGGGCAGTGAAAGTCATGTCTGGAACAACTGTTTACAGTAGGCAACCCCTGAAGGGAATGCCCTTTCAAGTATGTGATTTGATGGAGAAAAGGTTTGTGAAAAAACAGATCGACTACCCCTCTCTTTAAGTCCTGTATGGGTCACAGGTGAAGATGAAGGTTAACCTGTACAATTTGTTAGTAAGGTTATCGCCTTTTTGGGAAGAATTGCAAAAAAATGCTGCTAGGTACAAAAAATTCTATCTTTTTAATAGTCACAAGAATACCTAAAAACGTTACAAGCTTAACAAAACATAGCAAACTTAATACATTTTCAATTAAAACATTCAGTCATCATTCATCTATTCTAACAGGGGAATACTACAACTTAAACAGCTTTGTGCATAACAGTGAGTCAACATATGCATTAGTGACAGGGGAAAAAAACATTAGGTTTTCCCTTTCTTGTTCCCCATTAGGCACACTAGCCCTGCCAATGAATGGTACCAAGTGAAATACAGAAATACAAAGACCAACCTTGAAAACAAAGCCACAGAAGTTGCTAATCTGAACCAAGACCAGAGATGGCAATACCCGGCCACATCCGAGAGTCTGACCAGTCTCAATAGTCCTAACTTCAGTCTATGGACCATAGATGTGCTAGTGTGCCTAATGGGGAACAAGAATAATCTACCACAAAGTAACCATTTGTCCTGAAGATGGCCCAACATTTACCTTAGTGATCACTGTTGACAGAGGTGGTACACTACAAAGGGCCGAAACATATGTCGACTGCTAAAGGGAAAACCTAATGTTTTTTTCCCCTGTCACTAATGCATATTTTGACTCACTGTTATGCACAAAGCTGTTTAAGTTGTAGTATTCCCCTGTTAGAATAGATGAATGATGACTGAATGTTTTAATTGAAAATGTATTAAGTTTGCTATGTTTTGTTAAGCTTGTAACGTTTTTAGGTATTCTTGTGACTATTAAAAAGATAGAATTTTTTGTACCTAGCAGCATTTTTTTGCAATTCTTCCCAAAAAGGCGATAACCTTACTAACAAATTGTACAGGTTAACCTTCATCTTCACCTGTGACCCATACAGGACTTAAAGAGAGGGGTAGTCGATCTGTTTTTTCACAAACCTTTTCTCCATAGAAAATCCCTTCTTACAGTTTTGACCCCCCGTTAACAAAAAATAGGGATTACCCATTTATATATACCTGTGATTTGATGGAGACAGAAAGTTTGTTCTCGCCATAAACTTCAATGGAGACCTGCGCGTTCATCAGGAGTCACAAAGAGCTCAATTAACTAGAGAGACACTTTGATTCACAACAAACAGGAAGATGGGTGAAACTTAGTAGTACACGTTATCACCCCTTACCTTCCTGTTGCAGAGCACTCTGGTTATGACCTCACGCATAACAGAAGATTATTGGTGGGGACCCAGGATTGGTTCATTAAGGTAGGCTTAGTCTGCACCAATCACTGGGGCCCATTTTGTTTTAAAAGAGGATTGAGCCCCTCTTTTGGCAGATCATCAGACGACTTCAAAGGGAGTAAGAAGAAGGACTCATTTGGACCCTGGCTGAAGGTACAGCCTGCCTTACAGCTTCTGCCAGCGAAGGAAGGCCTGGATTTCCAAGAGGGAAACATGATCCCTCCCCTAAACATCTCCCAGGGAACAGAGGGAGATAATAACCTCAGAGGACCCATCCAGCAGCTCCAGAACCAGTACTCAGTCAGCGCACTGCATGCCCTGCTAGGTTCTACCAGCAAGCTTCCTAGGTGGGAAGTGCCAGGGAGTCCCTGAACAAGGGACAAGGCCGCTGCCTGCAAACACTCTCCTCAGCTTTGGGACGTCTGCCTTAAAGAACGACAGGAGCCCTGCGAAGAAGAAAGGAGGAGTGCCACACAAGCATCAACCAGCATCCATCTTTTAAGGACATGTTCGAGACAGTCGAGCCCTCGAACTGCGACCTGCTGCACCACTGACTGTTGTCACGCTGTAGTAACCAAAGCCGTCCGAGATGCCTCGACCAGCGTTCCAGGTCCACCAACCAGCACATAGACAACGATTCTTAATGATACCCCTGTGCCGCTGTGTATGCCAGCCTGCAGCCATCTGTCCAGCCTCGCTAGCCGAACTGCCTGCCGGCTGATACCCGCACCTGTCTCCCGTCTTGAACTCTGTTACAGGAGCTGCAAAGCATCCTGGAACCGACTCGATGCTGTCGAGCATCAAGATCATCTCAAGCACCAGGTACATTGTGGTTCTGTCTCCCTGGTCCTTCTCCGAAGGCTGCTAGTGACATTTACGACCCCTTGCTGCCTTGGTGCTGAAACCAAATAACCTTGAATAGTTAAGACTGATTGCTTTACCGACTCCCCTCTGTGTTCCTTTACAGGGTAGGCTGTATTTTATAGAGTGCTAGAACTTTCTGTTGTAATAATAATAATAGAGATATTTATATACAACCTTGACTGGACAGTCCCTTTTACCATTGGGTAATAATTGTATTTTTGCTGTGTTGCAACTAACCGGTGATCCATGACCTTGCCGAGATAAGCCTGCCGTTCCGCCTAAATTACCAAAATTGGACAATGAGGATTATAATTAACTTGTATTTCCAATCTGTTTGGATCCCTTCTGGTGTACTAGAGGTGTGCGGCTGATTGATGGGTTAGAACCCGATATTCATCCCTGGAACACTGGTGCTCCGGAAGTTGATTCGTCACATTGGTGGCAAGCGGTCACATCTAGTTGGAGTCTTGTGCACAGCTTAGTCACTCAACCATAAAAGTACTGTTGCAGGCAACGTTTAGACACTGCTAGGTATTTGTAAAAATCATGGATCCCGACATAGAGACTGTGAAAGGCATGAGCAAGGCTGTCCTGCCTGTCCTATGTCAAGAAAGAGGACTTCCCCCACTTCACTGAGGTTAATAAACAGGAGTTGCTGACCAGCCTCCCAGCTTGGGTAGAAGCGAGAGCAGTTGAGGAGGAGACCCCATGGGACGGGCTAGGCTCTGTGTACCAGAACAGAAGCTGATTCATCACAGCTCTGATACTCCTTTGGGGTAAAATGCTGTAAGGCCCCCCCATACCCTTTGGGATAATATGCTGTAAGGTGCTCCTATGCTCCTTGGGATAAAATGCTGTAAGGCCCCCCATACTCTTTGGGTTAATATGCTGTAAGACGCTCCTATACTCCTTGGGGATAAAATGCTGTAAGGCCCCCCATACACTTTGGGGTAATATGCTGTAAGGCGCTCCTATACTCCTTGGGGGTAATATGCTGTAAGGCCCCCCATACCCTTTGGGGTAATATGCTGTAAGGACACCCATACCCTTTGGGGTAATATGCTGTAAGGCCCCCCATACTCTTTGGGGTAATATGCTGTAAGGACGCCCATACCCTTTGAAGTAAATGCCTTTAAGGCGCTCCTATACTCCTTGGGGATAAAATGCTGTAAGGACCCCCATACTCTTGGGGGTAATGTGCTGTAAGGAGCCCCATACTCCTTGGCTCCTTGGGGTAATATGCTGTAAGGCTCTCCTATACTATTGGGGGTAAAATGATGTACGGCTCTTCTATACTCTTGGGGTTAATGTGTTGTAAGGCTCTCCTCTATTCCTTAGGGGTGATATGCTGTAAGGACCCCTATACCCTTTGGGGTAAAATGCTGCAAGGAGCCCCATACTCCTTGGCTCCTTGGGGTAATATGCTGTAAGGCTCTCCTATACTCCTTGGGGGTGATATGCTGTAAGGAGCCCAATACCCTTGGGGTAATATGCTGTAAGGAGCCCCATACTCTTTGGGGTAATGTGCTGTAAGGCTCTCCTATACTCCTTGGGGGTGATATGCTGTAAGGAGCCCAATACCCTTGGGGTAATATGCTGTAAGGAGCCCCATACTCTTTGGGGTAATGTGCTGTAAGGCTCACCTATACTCCTTGGGGGTGATATGCTATAAGGATCCCTATACCCTTTGGGGTAATATGCTGTAAGGCGCTCCTATTCTTGTGGGTAAGGTTTGCACCATGAGGTTCAGGTGGAGTAAGACTCAGTAAGATTCACTGAGTGAGAGTGAGTGTGAGCCAGAAATAAATAAATCGAGTGTGACAATGATTCAAAGATAGAAAGATTGCATGGAAGATAAAGGGGGGAAGTGGGAGAGGGACAGACAGCTTGAGAGAAGAGACATAGAGAGGAAGATATAATGAGAGAAGGCAAGTGAGGCAAAAGAGAGAAAAGGGGGGCAGGCTTGGTGAGGGTCAGACAGGAGAGTGAGAAATGGAACAGGGGAGAATGTTAGGAGAAGTGTAAAGAAGTGGGAAAAGAGACAAGGATGTCAAGAGGGGAGACATACATGCCAGGAGAAGAACTGGGAGGGACAGGCAGATGATAGTATGAAGAGAGAGTGACAGAGGGAAAGTGAGAGAGAGCGATATATAGAGAGAGTGGGAGAGAGTTAGTGATATAGCGAGGGTGAGAGAGAAAGAGGGAAAGTGAGAGAGAGTGATAGAGAGACAGAGGGGGAGGGGGAGAGTGAGAGAGAGAAACATGGAGTAACAGAGGCAACTGACACGGGCAGCAACGCAATTAGAACAGTCAACACACGATAGGAATGCCTCCCTCTTGCAGACAGAGGCAAAGCTTTACTGTGTGAAGTCGAATAAGCTGTGAAGTGAGGAGCCACCATGACTGGTTAGGTTACATGCTAGGGTTGGGGTGGAGCGGTAGCTGCACAGGAACTCACATCCAATCACGAGTTCCTCGGGTAGAGTCTATCCTGGGGACTCTAACACCCCAAGAGAGCCAGAAGTGAGTTCCAATGTCCTGATATATGTCATTTATAACGTGCCTGTACACAAGTGTTTCTAGGCGCGACATGTCATGGTGTTGGACAATTTGCAGACATAACATTCAGAATACTGGTTGTGGAATGAGAGGCCCCAGCAGCCCCTGACTTGTGTACCTGGACTGGCGTAAAGGCCCAGCCAAATTAAGCTTCTGCACCGTGTGTACTGGACACCTGACAGGATGCATAAAAGGAATATGCTGGACAGTGAGGAATATGCGTGACAGGAATATGCGTGACAGTTAGGAATATGCATGACAGTTAGGAATATGCGTGACAGTGAGGAATATGCGTGACAGTGAGGAATATGCGTGTCAGGAATATGCGTGACACTGAGGAATATGGGTGACAGGAATATACATGACAGTTAGGAATATGCGTGACAGTGAGGAATATGCGTGGCAGGAATATGCGTGACAGTTAGGAATATGCGTGACAGGAATATGCGTGACAGTTAGGAATATGCATGACAGTTAGGAATATGCGTGACAGTGAGGAATATGCGTGACAGTGAGGAATATGCGTGTCAGGAATATGCGTGACAGTGAGGAATATGGGTGACAGGAATATGCATGACAGTTAGGAATATGCGTGACAGTGAGGAATATGCGTGACAGGAATATGCGTGACAGTTAGGAATATGCGTGACAGTGAGGAATATGCGTGACAGGAATATGCGTGACAGTTAGGAATATGCATGACAGTTAGGAATATGCATGACAGTGAGGAATATGCATGACAGTGAGGAATATGCGTGTCAGGAATATGCGTGACAGTGAGGAATATGGGTGACAGGAATATGCATGACAGTTAGGAATATGCGTGACAGTGAGGAATATGCGTGACAGGAATATGTGTGACAGTTAGGAATATGCGTGACAGTGAGGAATATGCGTGACAGGAATATGCGTGACAGTTAGGAATATGCATGACAGTTAGGAATATGCGTGACAGTGAGGAATATGCGTGACAGTGAGGAATATGCGTGACAGGAATATGCGTGACAGTGAGGAATATGGGTGACAGGAATATGCATGACAGTTAGGAATATGCGTGACAGTGAGGAATATGCGTGACAGTTAGGAATATGCATGAAAGTTAGGAATATGCGTGACAGTGAGGAATATGCTTGTCAGGAATATGCGTGACAGTGAGGAATATGGGTGACAGGAATATACATGACAGTTAGGAATATGCGTGACAGTGAGGAATATGCGTGACAGGAATATGCGTGACAGTTAGGAATATGCGTGACAGTGATGAATATGCGTGACAGGAATATGCGTGACAGTTAGGAATATGCGTGACAGTTAGGAATATGCGTGACAGTTAGGAATATGCGTGACAGTGAGGAATATGCGTGACAGGAATATGCGTGACAGTGAGGAATATGGGTGACAGGAATATGCATGACAGTTAGGAATATGCGTGACAGTGAGGAATATGCGTGACAGTTAGGAATATGCATGACAGTTAGGAATATGCGTGACAGTGAGGAATATGCTTGTCAGGAATATGCGTGACAGTGAGGAATATGGGTGACAGGAATATACATGACAGTTAGGAATATGCGTGACAGTGAGGAATATGCGTGACAGGAATATGCGTGACAGTTAGGAATATGCGTGACAGTGAGGAATATGCGTGACAGGAATATGCGTGACAGTTAGGAATATGCATGACAGTTAGGAATATGCGTGACAGTGAGGAATATGCGTGACAGTGAGGAATATGCGTGACAGGAATATGCGTGACAGTGAGGAATATGGGTGACAGGAATATGCATGACAGTTAGGAATATGCGTGACAGTGAGGAATATGCGTGACAGTTAGGAATATGCATGACAGTTAGGAATATGCGTGACAGTGAGGAATATGCGTGACAGTGAGGAATATGCGTGACAGGAATATGCGTGACAGTGAGGAATATGGGTGACAGGAATATGCATGACAGTTAGGAATATGCGTGACAGTTAGGAATATGCATGACAGTTAGGAATATGCGTGACAGTGAGGAATATGCGTGACAGTGAGGAATATGCGTGACAGGAATATGCGTGACAGTGAGGAATATGGGTGACAGGAATATGCATGACAGTTAGGAATATGCGTGACAGTGAGGAATATGCGTGACAGTTAGGAATATGCATGACAGTTAGGAATATGCGTGACAGTGAGGAATATGCGTGTCAGGAATATGCGTGACAGTGAGGAATATGGGTGACAGGAATATGCATGACAGTTAGGAATATGCGTGACAGTGAGGAATATGCGTGACAGGAATATGCGTGACAGTTAGGAATATGCGTGACAGTGAGGAATATGCGTGACAGGAATATGCGTGACAGTTAGGAATATGCATGACAGTTGGGAATATGCGTGACAGTGAGGAATATGCGTGACAGTGAGGAATATGCGTGACAGGAATATGCGTGACAGTGAGGAATATGGGTGACAGGAATATGCATGACAGTTAGGAATATGCGTGACAGTGAGAAATATGCGTGACAGGAATATGCGTGACAGTTAGGAATATGCATGACGGTTAGGAATATGCGTGACAGATAGGAATATGCGTGACAGTGAGGAATATGCGTGACAGTTAGGAATATGCATGACAGTTAGGAATATGCGTGACAGTGAGGAATATGCATGACAGTTATGAATATGCATGACAGTTAGGAATGTGTGTTGTATCACATGACAGCTTTGTGGGATGGTAACCCACACACATATATTTTCTCGTTTTTCTCTCTTTCCCTTTCCCCTTCGTTTTTTAACGTTTTTAAAACGTGCTGTTGTGATGTTCCTGGAATTTGTTGTAAATTGTGTTGCTTTTGTTTTGGGATCTGATTGTCTTTGTGAATGCAAGCTTTGAAGAACATTCCGAATACTGCTGGCCGGGATTAAAGTGGCCCAGTAGTGCTGCATCTCATGGCATAGCACGAGGGTCACACAGGCCATCTGGACACGTGTGTACGGTAGCCGGGTGCTATGAACAGGTGCGGGCAGCATGCGAAGAAATTAGGCACTACAGTGCCCGATTCTGAAAGGCACACGCAGGGTGTTAAGAAATCGAGGGGGGGCCTCATTTGGGGGCGTTGCTTATGGGGTGTGCGTGGCCTAAAAAGTACACACACCATAGTAAGGTACGTAAACAAATATATAAGTGCATATAAGCATTTATAAATGTGTATGAATACCGTACTATGGTGTGTGTGCTATGCCGGCCATCTTTTATAAATATCTGTTTATAAATGATGGCTTGCAAAGTACACAAACCATAGTAAGGTACGCACATTAATATATAAATGATTACATTTATATATTTGTTTGCATGCCTTATTATGTTTTGTGTACTTCAAGATGGCTTGAAAACTACACAAGCCACAGTAAGGTACGCACACACATATATAAGATTTATATATGTGTGTGCGCGTACCTTATGGTTTCCATGCTTTTCAAGCCATCTTTTTAAAACATTTCTATGTTTATAAAAGATGGCTTGAAAAGTACACTGTTCAATCCATCTTTTATAAAACTTTCACGACGACAAAGCCAGAGGCGTCTTTGTCCATCGGCAAAGCTTTATAAAAGATGGCTTCAATTGTGTAATTATCAAGCCATCTTTTATAAACCTCGAAATATGTCGAGGAGGCAACAGGTTCGCTCAAGGTTAAAGACACCTGGCACCTGGGGAAACAAAGGGACAGTAACTTCCTCTGGTGACCCCTTGGGCAAGGGGTCGTCAGAGTAAGTTACAGTGACTGACAGAAGTGCCAACCAGCTACAGCAACGCTGCGGCTGGCTGGCACTTCTGTCAGTTTACCTCACTTAATGGCGGACGAATCTCCAGTCGTGGCGGTGACCACGGCCGCAGCGGGATAATGCAACCTGCCAAAATTGTGTTGGGACCAGCCAGCCCCGGCCCACTTAAAGCACTGCAGTTTCAGCTTAGTTGAAAGAGCTGTATGTGGGTTCTCACTTCCGGGGGCTGGGAGGTGTGGTGTGTGGAGGGGGAATTGGCCTGTAGTAATGGCAGCAGCCACCTTATTTTCCTGTCAAAACACTGAAAACTAAGCACTCATCCCACGATCATTATCACTCACCCATAAGGTTTAATTCTTATTTGTGTTGTGAGTCAAGTCTGTACTTTTCTGTCTCCCTGTGAAGGGCGGATAGCTCTGTGGCAGCGCGGATCTTGGAAACAAGACCACGCTAAGCGAACACAGGTTTGAATCCCTGATCTGCGCTAGAAAAAACCGAGTGCGTTATAAATGACCTGCACTTCCACAAGATACCTACGGGTTATGTGTGCTGCAAATAAATTCAAATAAAAAAAATAATAATAAAAAGGGGTGTTGCTGGGCTACGCTAATGTCAGGACTCGGGCGTCGGGGCTAGCTAGCCTTTTAGTTGCAGCCCCTGAGCTTCTATTCGGGACTACACCCAAAATACCCGGGGCTGTATCCCCCCAGACCTCTTCTAGAGATGCCTCTGCCCCTGAGTTTTCCCACTCTTGCCCTTTCCAACTCTCCTTCCCCGTCACCTTTTCAGGCACCCACGGCCCTGATGTGCATGGAAACGGGCAAGGCTCGGCGCTTTAAGACCCCTGAGCTTGTGATGCGAGCAGCAGCGAAGGACAAGAGCTAACATAACATAACAGGAAAGAGCAAGGGAAAGCAAAGCTCCCCTAGGATAGGGGCACGGCCGACTTACCCAACTCGTGTGCCAGGGTGAAGGCCGCCTGCAGCCCGTCATCTTCAATGACGGAACAGCTTCTGCTGGGATCACACATGGTGCCAATGTCGGCGACGCCAAGAGTGTCACAGCTGTGATGCCCACAAAAGTCCTACAGAGACAAAAAAAAGAACATTTCCCTGAGTAACGAAGGCTCGCCAGCGTAACACACACGCGCGTTAGCACGCACGCACGCACACACATCCACACACGCATGCACACACGCACGCACGCACGCCTGGAACCTTCAAGGTAAAGGAACATGGTGTGCTCTCCCACGCATGGATATTCGAGTCTGAGTGACAGCATCGCATAGCGTCTCATCTGGAAACGCTATATCCGGGGGGCAAAGTGTCCACATACTAAACCCATGAATAATACATTGCAGGAATGCCGACCTATGCAGCGCACGCCACACGTTGCATTGCCGCCAGGGGCTTAAATACGCGGTTTCATTATTGCCCCACGCATGTTATGACACTCCGGCAGATGAAAGGCTGAGTAGGTGGTAAGAGGGTGCGCTGTGCGTGTCCCCAGGCGGGCCCTCAGCCCACAGGGCCACTGCACCAGCCTGCAGATATAGCTCACAGGGTAGGAATGCTGGCATTCAGAACACACGGCGTCGGGAAGTAGATGCCATGCCCTGACGAGCAGGACATGGCACTTTCAAAGGCAGAGGATGTTGTATTGTTTTTGGAGTTGCATTTTTCGTGTGTAATTGTGCACAGTGCCCTCCAGTGTGAGTATTTTTGATACGCAGGGCAAGGCTACGTTTTGATGCTCCATGCCAGCTGCCTGCCGCCCTCTGACGCTGTCAGAACGTATCGCGAGAAGAGACATGAGACAGGGGGCTGTGGGCTGTCCCTCGGAGACATGCTTAGACAAGCCGAATGGACGGGGCGAACCCGGCTTGTGCTGCGTGAGTTGGGAAGATATAGGCTGCGCCCAGTGCACAGGGCCCTTAGTATTTGCGGGGCCCTGTGCAGCTAAATATGTGTGGGGCCCTCTTATCCGAATCGCAGAAAATGATGTCACAAAATGAATATTTCATATCTGCGGGAATCAAATAAAGTGACGACTAATGTATGACTTTCAACTGTTAATATCACTTATCAAAGCAAAATATATTTACTGGGAACGTATTTAAGCAGTCGGGGTAAGCAATTCCGCAGGTCTTCCAATGTTATCAATGGGGCTCTAGACCCCCCGCCCCCCAAAGAGTGGGGCAGGGTACAATAACATACGCACAGGGACTTCACTTCTCTTAAAAGTGAAATATGCACATTTAATTCAACTGCTCTTCCCTAATAGAACAAAATTCACAGTAACAAAGCGCGTTGTGTTTCACTAGGGACCCATGTACTCAGATGTTGGTTTTCAAATGTACCCATGTCTTGTAACACGGAATAACAATCGGCCATTAGACAGCCTTGACGAGGGCCATTGATGGCCGAAACACGTGTCGGCTTGGACAGACCATCAGACTTGGATCTAGGCAGACACCACAGTATGAATTGCAGACTCTGATATTTTGGGAAATGCGCGTTTGATGTTGGGAAATTCTTCTTATATGCTTAAACAAGCTTTGACAAAGCCAATAGACCTGGCTTTTGTATAGGCATGGGATGAGCATATCCCAGACACTTGGATAAGGGTACTACATGGCCGTTAGATGACGACACTTGCCAAATGGTGTTAGCACCTGCATGTTCGACAGCAGTGCTTAGCAAATGCCTACATAATGTCTACATGAGCCGAAACTGTTGGCTTTGCCAATGCTTGTTTTTAACATCAGGAGCGGGTTTACAGCTCTAATTAAGCTAGAGACTTTTAAAATACTTCTTGCAAATAAACACGGCACAATTCTAGGGTCCCCACGGGCGGACGCTGTCCCCACTGGATGTTTTTGAGGGCAGCGATAAAAGCAAGTATGATGTATTTAACTGAATGTATCATTTAGTGCCTCAAAGCTGGGGCATCATGGGTAACATGCCTCACACTAAGGCTTTGTTCCGCAATAATTTGGTACAGATGCGTGGATTTAAAAGGTGCTCACATTTTATACTTTGAAAGGACCGCTAGAAGAAAATATCCTCTCTTGGGGTCATTGTTCATGAGTTGGTGATTCCTGAAAGGCGAATCGCCGTTGGCTCTGTGCACTTTCAATGATTAGGCATGGCCAATTAAATGGAATTTCATACTTGACTTTAAGCTCTGGCCCTTCCTGGTGACGTCACTTCCCATTTTGATCTTAGTGGGTCCTCCCATTTTTTAGTTTGAGCTTTTGTATGGCACTCAAGCATCTACTGGAAGCCAGAAGTATTGCCTTGGTGCGAGCGAGGGAGGGATATGAATGGAGACAGACAGCTTGTGGGTGTAGTTTGGTTATTTATCCCCCCATTAACTCTCCATGGCCATGCTAATACCTACGGCCATTTCTACTCACTCGCTACCCCTACCGGCTCAACACACATCCTCCTGGGATCTCTTTCAGCTTGCTCTAAAAAGCTGTAACATCATACTTTGCATTCCAGTGTTATTTCTAAGTAGTCTGCCGAGAGTTCATTTGGTATTTGCCGCTGCTCTGAGTGTGCTAATGGTGAAATAAAGATACCTTCACCAAATGTGCATTCAGCCACTTAATTTATATATGTCCCTTGCAATGAAATCCTGTGAAGAATAGGCACTGACAAAGTCAACAGTTCTGACGTGTGCATAAGACACTGCTATCATATGTTCATGGAATCACACCGTTTTCCAACTGTTCCCATTTTATGGTCAGGTGGCACTGTGTTGGCAGTGCCTGCCAATTTGCAATCCCATCACTACATACAAGCCACAACAGATGGATTTGCCAATGCTTGTTTTGTATGTGTTGTGTCCAGGAAATAACATTGGCATCCCCTTAAAAGCAGGTAAATAGCTCGAACGGATGTTGGGGAATAATAATATTCACAAAAAGTAGCTTATGAGAATATTTGAACCTGTGCTAGAGTGACTCGGGGTGTCTATACTATAACACACATGGGACCATCACTACCGGAAAGGAAATAATGTCACTGCAGGTAAATTCAACACCGGGCTTATAATACATGAATTCTTTATATAGTAGGTGGGGATGGCCCTATTGGTCTAGCATGTCATTGCGTTCAATGGGTGAGAAAATAACCAAAGAACACACCCAGGCTGCGGTATCCTTCTCATATCCACCTCCCTCCCATCGTCACCAGTCATGGCAATAGTTTTGGCTTATAGGCTGTGCTCACAGCACCACCTAATGGCCAAAACAAAAAAAGACCCAACAGGTTTTCAATATACTTCTGGGTCAATTTGTCATAACAGAGTGAATTTTACAGAAACAAATGTAAAAGGTGGAACGGTGCCACCCTCAAAGGCTTTTCACAACCAAAGAATAACTTGTGTATTTGCAAAGCATATGCTGCCCAGCTTTTCCGTAACACAGGATATACTTTTAGAAAACTTTTCTTTTTTTACAATAGCCCAGCACACCTGCATTTGCCACCTCCAATGTGTGCATGTAGGACTTCAGCGGGAGCAGTTAATGGGCCTCATTATAATGTTGGCGGCCACGGTATGAACGGTGCCGGTAAGGCACCGGCACCGTTCACACCGTACTGCCGAATTACGAGTTCTGCTCGCGGGTTCCTGACAGGTGCCAGGTAAGAGCTGTGCGGCACCCGCGAGCACAGCTCGTAATTGCACCGGCACCGTTATCATCGGTGCGGTGTAACCATGCTGCCCTATTGGGCAGAATGGGGATCGGGAGCCCGGCAATACCGCCACCTGTGAATGGGCAATTACCGGCCCATTCAACTCATAATGGCCCGGGTATTACCCAATCGCGGGTGGCGGTGCCAGCAGCGAGTTTGGCGGTAGCCGTGCCTGTAAAACTCGCAATGAGGCCCAATGTCTTTGTCAGTGATGGTTCTGTCGGGTTTCTTTGGCCCTCTGTTGCACACACTTTGCACTGAGCAGAGTAAAGGTCTGTAGGGGGTAGCGGCCGCCCTTACCTTCCGTGTCAGCAGGATGGCGGTGTCGTAGTGCTCCGGCTGGCGGTCACTCGCCGGGTTCAATCTTTGCTGCCAGCTGCAGAAGTTGCGCAGCGTGAGCCCCCCATTGTCCGACACCTCTGGGCCCAGCTCCTCATCATCCACCACGACCACCTTCACGACCACCAGGCGCAGCAGGTTCTTCAGGCTGGGGTGCTTGTAGATACGAGCAGCCACAGACATCAGGGTCAAGATATGATTCTGGGGGAGCAATGGAAGGCCACACGCTGAGGGTTAAACCTTGTCCACTAGAAACCTGCTCCTATACATTCCGGTGGCCCGCTAAAATACCAGGGCACCAAAAGCACACATTTCCTGAAATGTGCCTGTGTTTATTTGAGTTTATTCGGATATGAGCCATCAAAGTGCAAACAGCTAAACATACAGCCGAAAGAATAAAATGAGAGCCTCACCTCGACAATGAAACAGCTGTAATGCATAATACAATAATACATATGAGGAGACATCCATTTCCTTTCCCAATTGTATACATCGTATAAAAAATCTCCTACACAAACCAGACCGCTGCAGATTGAACGTCGATCGTGGTTAACAGTTAGAAGGCGGCGGGGGGGCAAACAGGACTTGAGGAGGCAAGGTCCGTCTCAGCTGTGCACACTGCCTTCTTGGACGACACCAGAAATCCGAATCCCTCCCCATCTCCTAGAGTGTGTGCAAGTCACTGCTTACATCACCAGGCGCACAGCCCCCTTCACAATAAGCAGCAGAGAGATACCACCAGTCACCTGCTGAGGAGGGCCTGAGGTGATCTGGGGGAATAGCAAGGGGCAACCAGTGGTGGAAATGGAAACACATTGGTGGGGGATACCACAAGGGCCGGGGTGGCGTTGAGGGGGCCGAACTGCTGTTGACCTCTCATCAAAGGAAATGTCCAAAATAATAGTTCATGCTGCTTCTTTTCCAAACTATATATCAATTCCACTTGAAACCACTTCCATGGCACGGGTGATGAGTTACTTCATTATGCCGATAATAGTTTTGACCAGTGTTGCTGAGTAAATATTCTTTAAAATGCACAATTTGCATCCCATTTTATTTAAAAAAAAACTTCCCCATTCGTACAGGGTAATTTATGTTGCCATAAGCAACTTTTCTTTTACTTGAACTCGACCGAGCACAGCTCCCGCAGCTCCCCTGTGAAAGCAGTTGGGTGGCTGCATCGTGTGGGATAGTTAATGTTAATATGGGTATTTATTTACTCATGCAATGTTTGTCGGATGCCTGTATATTTATTTATTTATGCAATGTTTGTCGGATACCTGTATATTTATTTATTTATGCAATGTTTGTCGGATACAGGTATCCGACAAATATTGCACGAATAAATAATCCCGGTTCATGTATCCGACAAACATTGCATAAATAAATAAATAAACAAACTGGGTCGTGGCTGAGGACTGTAACTTCCTTTTGTGACCCTGTGACCAGTGTTGCTCAGTAAATATTCTTTAAAATACGCAATTTGCATCCCATTTTATTAAAAAAGAAACTCCCCCATTAGTACAGGGTAATTTCTGTTGCCATAAGCAACTTTTATTTTACTTGAACCCCACCGAGCACAGCTCCTGCAGCTCCCCTGTGAAAGCAGTTGGGTGGCTGCATCGTGTGGGATAGTTCCAATGTTAATATGGGTATTTATTTACTCATGCAATGTTTTTCTGATACCTGTATATGCATTTATTTATGCAATGTTTGTCGGATACAGGCATCCGACAAATATTGCACGAATAAATAATCCCGGTTCATGTATCCGACAAACATTGCATAAATAAATAAATAAACAAACTGGGTCGTGGCTGAGGACTGTAACTTCCTTTTGTGACCCTGTGACCAGTGTTGCTCAGCAAATATTCTTTAAAATACACAATTTGCATCCCATTTTATTAAAAAAGAAACTCCCCCATTCGTACAGGGTAATTTATGTTGCCATAAGCAACTTTTATTTTACTTGAACCCCACCGAGCACAGCTCCTGCAGCTCCCCTGTGAAAGCAGTTGGGTGGCTGCATCGTGTGGGATAGTTTCAATGTTAATATGGGTATTTATTTACTCATGCAATGTTTTTCTGATACCTGTATATGCATTTATTTATGCAATGTTTGTCGGATACAGGCATCCGACAAACATTGCATAAATAAATAATCTGGGTCCATGTATCTGACAAACATTGCATAAATAAATAAACAAACCAGGTCGTAGCTGAGGACTGTAACTTCCTCTTGTGACCCCTTGCACAGGGTCACCAGAGGAAGTTACAGTTTTGCTCGCGTGTGCTTTTTTTCCCCAGTGCTGACTCAGGCCGAATCGCAAGATCCGGCTAAACATCTGGTTCTGGATCTCGGATCCGGCAAGAGCTGGCCCAATCGCCAGCACTGGGTACAACGGCCCTAGCAGAGCCGTGCGACCCAGGCGCTAAGCTCCCCATCATATACTACTATTATTATTATTTTATTTATTGCGTACAGACAGGCCTTTGTGAAGCAATGGAGCACTTTATAAGTCATCGGGGAACATCTACGGCGAGGTAAAGAGTTCACAAAGGAGCGGGATCTAACAACGGGCGGCGTCCTGCAAAACTAACACTAAAAAAAATGGTCTTTTCACTAGAAATAGAAAGATTACGCAAGAAAAAGTAATACTGAATTGTAAAAGAATTCTCAGTACAATACACGACATGAAATCTCTGGGATTTTACTTTATATCTAATATTTAATATTTCATTTGTACTCGTTTTTCAAAATTGTGAGTAGGGGATTTTGTGATGCTGCAGAATTCCCACCACATTTATTCAGCCCCAAAATAACAGCCACGGAGACACGTTTCGTGGATGCGCCAATCGCTTCATTTTCACATCAGCCAAGATGTCTTACAATGTGCCTTTTCCCACTCACCAATCTCACCCCTTTTTTCTAGATATCATAGAGCAGCAGGGAGACCATTCAAATGGCAGCGATGCGCAGAATCAATCTTACTGCCATACCATAGCATATCCCAGTAACATACCAGAACATATCTCACAGCTAATTGTCCAGTTGTGGTAACATTTTGGAAGATTTTTTCTTACAATTTTTCTTATATTTCAGTGCACACAATTATCCGTAAAAAGTAGTTGATTGTTTTTGGTGCAGATGTGAAAAGTCTGTTGGCTTTTCCCCTCTAAATAACATTAGTAATGGGGTTCAGTCGGATAAAAGCATTACGAAATTGCCAGCAATGAACAAATCAATAGTTATTGATTAGTGTTATAAGTTTGGGGAAATTGTCAATTAAGACATTTCTACTTAAGATGAGTAATGAATTGAAAAGCTCTGGGGAAATCTGGAAATTAGACTTTTAACCTGGGCTTTGCCAGACAATGATGGTCATGAGGGGCAAGGAATCTTCATGACCAAATGTCCTGTCATTGATGCAGGTTTTATCTTCACCGGATTACTTCCGGCCCCCTTAAATGTTTTCGTTCACATTGGTAGATTGTAACTTTCGAAAGACGCGAAGCGAAGAGAACCCGGTTAAGTCAGACCCCGGGTACTCAGAGTGATTGGACTTTTGTGTCTCCGCTCTCTGTGGCTCTTTTAGTGCATGGATTCTCTTTGGTCCCCGGAGAAGATACCGTTTAGCATTTATTGACAAAGGTTAGTTGATGCTGTAGCATTGGTACAAAGAATCGCAGAGCCCGGCCTCAGTTTTGGACGCCACATCACTCTATGCAGAGGAAGTCAGGGGTGCAAACTTTATAGATTAAATAATCATTGAAATGGTCTTAGTTAATGGGTTTGAATTTCTCAAATGTACATGTGTTGTTTGGGATTCATGCATGTAAATGAAGTGCACATATAGACTTGCTATTGAAGGTTATGGGGTTACCAGAAGCGAGAATAAAATAGTGGCCTGTATACCTTAATCAACATTAAAATGGGCTTTTCTGCCCAAAAATGTCCAACATATTCCCTGGCTTAAAAGTCTTCACTATCTCTATGGTAAGAACTCTAAATAGTTGATCATCATTTTAGTAATAAACACGGTAAAAGGAGAATTGGTGTTAACAGCAATACATTTTCCTCTTTGCAAGTTTTGTCCAAGTGTCTCGATTCGAGTATTGAAGAAAAATTACGAATCTATATTTTCCCTGTGGTTTGAAGGTTATTCTGTGGTGCTCAAACAACTGTGTCTCCAGACAGCGGTCCGTCCTGGCCACAAATGTACTCCGAAAGGTAGCAGAGATGGTAAAACCAATACTCATTTACATCATTTCACAGTGTAACATACGGAGATTGTATCTATGTAATGTACAGTATGTATGCATGTATGTATGTTGTATGGGACTTACATAGTGCAAACTTAGCTGGAAGACATGCGTGGTACAACAAGAAAATGCTCGTAGCAAAGACGAAGCATCAGGCTAATAAAAGTGAAATACGTGGACAGTGAGTGTCCTGTACAGGTTGGAAGTGCCTTCTTTAAACTTCACCCATGGTTTTCAGCATACCCGCCGCCTGAGATCTCAAATATCTGCAGAAGTCCTACCTTCACTGCCTCGATATCATGTTTTAGCAGGAGGAGACTTTTGGTGGCTGCCACCCCTTCGCTACGAAGACTCTATGGTTACATCAACATGGTGCAAGTGGCGCGCGCTGCTTCCACCCAGAGACTAAGATCGACGTGCATGCACTTTCATGCCAGCCATAACCCTGCACCACCCAGCAAGTAAAGGCAGACAGGAAGGAAGGCTGCAGTCATGTTCTCTGCCCCAAACCCCCCCAACCTTGGCACTGGTTCTTAGGGCCCGATTCATACAATAAGCACATAGAGCCCGCAAAGTACTCTGCACGCAACACACACCTTTGCGCGTACCTGCACTAAACAGCATGTTATTGCATTCCATGTATTCATGGAATACCAGCCGCAAAATAACCCCAGGCGCAAGTAGTGGCCGGAGTGCCCACGACATGCTCCCACGCAAAGCAGATCCAGCCACGAATAGCAACTGTTGCATATTCTGTATCCCCTCCATCATGCACCCCATCAATACTGAGGGCCAACCCCCCACAATCAAGGCAGCACCCCAGTGACATTGCATGCGGTCCCCCGTAACTCCTGACTGCACCCCGAAAAAATGCATTACATGTCACATAACTCGAGTCAGCCTCCGGTATATCTGTGTGCGAACCGCCATAAAAGACAGCTGCACACCGCTAATCTGCATGCACACACTCCTCACTTCAACCGGCGCCTCAAATATGCACTGTCACCCCTAAATTGCTGCATGCACCCTACCTCTGTGAATTGGATCGTAGGCGCACAGTGCTCTGCGCCTCCTATCATATGGCGGTGAGTCCACAAGATTTGCGTGTAACCTTTCCCAACGGGAGGTTGCGCGTTGGGTTCCATGAATTCGGTTTGGTTTGCACTTGACTGTGTGCGCAATTACAATGCGTGGCCCATCCCTCAATACGACCACGTTCTTCATCATTTCACTGGAAATATGCAGAATAGGTATGCCCCGCCCCCTATCAATTTCTCTGCATAGGCCCGTCCCACACTTTGCATGGAGTCTCACGCAGTAAGCACTGACGCCCGACGCCCGACTTAACGCAAAGAGGTGACAGACCTCAGTAGAGTTCCCGCAAGGTCCAGCAAATGCACGCAAAGCCAGTTCCATGAATCGACCGAAGGAGTTCTGCACGCTGATTAGTGCGCAAAGCCACTTTTTAGCACAGAGATATTTCTATAAATCAGGTCCTTAATGACTTCAACACCCAGGCACTGAGCCCATGAATAAATACCATGGCCTCAGGTGGTAATACATTACTTCTCAGGTGCAAGACAATTAAGCTTATATTTGGTAGCGCGGGCTGAGTGTGCAAGGAAGCCCTGCAAAGTGAGAGAGTTTACAAGATGAACTTAGTACTGTTTCAACGGTTTAAAGAGTCAAATATCCAGCACACACACACACAGCAGATCATCTAAAACATTATTCTACTTGCTACAGCATTACGATTATTTGAATAATCCAGAGATCTGCTCATGAGAGCCACCAATAAGGACTATGAGAAGAAATCGATCACAGATAAGAGGCAAATACATAATCAAAGATTAATGATCTTGCTTGAGTGCTCAAAAACAGGGAAACTGGCCCAGTGTACTACCTTGTGATGAGTAACAGACAAGTGGTATTATAATCGACGAGAAAGGCTATGTCTAAAGGCTTGGATTTTAGGCAAGAGCAAGAAGCAGGTTCAAATCTCTGGTGGCTCTGCGAGTCCGGGCGTTCTCGCTCCTCGATATTCAGTCTGTCCAGATCCAGGTTGCGGCACTTACAAAGCCAAGTGCCAGGATGGTCTCTAAGGTCACCTCAGACAGGAGCACCCACCTCCTCTGCTTACTGGATATCGGTCTTCCTGAGAAGCACCTACCAATGTGACCAGACCTGATCTTGCCAGAGCGGGGCTGGCGCACCTTGCCGCATTGCCCTGTGTTCTGGGGGAGGGGTAGTTGTCCTATTGGGCATCCCTGTTTTTGTACTTTCAGTGGAATAAGAAACCGAGAGAGAGCCCATGCAAGCCTTGAGGCAATACTTAGGAGGTGGGCCTTTCAATCGTTAGGTACTGCCTAAGATACGGATGCAGCTAAGGTACACTTAAGCGGCGTGTGGCATAGCTGATGAAAGGAGTGGCTTACAGGTGATGAAAGGGGTGGCTTATAGGTGATGAAAGGGGTGGCTTAGCTGGAACGACTGAGTTATCATGCCTGGCATGAAAAGGAGCCAAGTTTATTTTAAATGGTGTGTCAAAAATAATAGATTTACATTTAAATACAAAAATGAAATCTAATCACAGCGGGTTAATAGCAGGTTCCTCATTTCTTTTTTAGGAAATCCATGATTTATGTGTATTACGTGTTTAAATCAATCTAATGGCAAAACTTTAATTTAACATGTTGCTAAAAAACAAACAATACATATCCATTTAAAATATCTTCACCCTCTGAGTGTTACAAAACAAATTAAGTAACTTAAAAAGTTACACGCTAATAATGTGATTCTACACAAGGAGCAACAGTGACATCTACTGGGCAGGAGCATTGCTCTCACTCAGAATCTTTTCATTGACTTTTTGAGCTCAGAAAATCAACTCTGGGAAATCTGGTTGAGAAGCACCGGCAGGGTTATGGCCCAATATCAATTCTGGGGCCCTGTCAAGTCCTCGAGGGCCCCAGACCACATAGCCCTGCCTCTGACAACGTCAAAGGGACCCAGGTGAGAGATGGGAAGGCTGGGATCAATGGGGTGTGGGTGACATTGAAGAAATATCCCCCAACTGGACAGAGAAGTTAATGTCCACTCAGGTCCCCAAATACATGCTTGACCATCACTGGCCCTGGCACCTCCACACAAAACAGTGCGGACAAAATAAAGCCGGCTCCAAAGCTCTTCATTCTGAGCAAAGCGGCTCCAAACCTCTTCATTCTGAGTAAAGCCGGCTCCAAAGCTCTTCATTCTGAGCAAAGCCGGCTCCAAAGCTCATCATTCTGAGTAAAGCCGGCTCCAAAGCTCTTCATTCTGAGCAAAGCGGCTCCAAACCTCTTCATTCTGAGTAAAGCCGGCTCCAAAGCTCTTCATTCTGAGCAAAGCCGGCTCCAAAGCTCATCATTCTGAGCAAAGCCGGCTCCAAAGCTCTTCATTGTAAGTAAAGCCGGCTCCAAAGCTCATCATTCTGTGGTGCTATAGCTGTTGTGTCACAGGGGAGTGCACTCATTCAGGGTGATAACGTTAGTCATTTAAATACAGTTTGATGATAGTATTCTGACAAATTGCTATGACACTTGCACGATAAAACAAGGTTATGGCAAAAGGCAGAAAGAAGCATTGGCAAAGCCAAGAGGTTTGGCCTTTGTGCAGGCATCGGATAGCCATTTGCCCATTACTGCCTCAATGGTACTACATGGCACTAAGATGGCAACCGGTGGAAATGCGTGTGATTACCTGGCCATATGGTGTGAATGCCTGGGAAATGCCTATCAAGTATCTATGTACAAGTCAAATATGTTGGCTTTGCTAATGCTTGTTTTTAATAGGACTTCAGTTCAACCAACATATGTCCGACACACTTTGCTCATACATCAAGTGACTGAAGGAACACTTGGTTAAGACATTTTTACACCAGCTGCAAATTAAGCCATTAACTCTCAGGAAACTACTTGGAAATAGCATTGCCAAGCCATATACATCACATAGTTTGATGTTATGGGTTGATATAGCTGGCTCACAGAGATACCAAGAGGGTGTACTTTGGGCGTGGAGTGGCAGTTAGGGGCTGGGAATGGCCATAGGGATTAGCATGTCCATGGGTGGTCAACAGGTGGTTAAATTACCAGAAAACGCCCACAGACTGTGTGTCCCTCCTGACATCCCATCTCCCTCCTCCATGTACTCTAACAGAATAGTTTCAGCTTATAGGTGGCGCAAAAGCATCACATAATAGCAAAAAGTAAGAAGAAGAAACACAGAGGCGGGTAAACAAAGCAGAACAAAGTTTGGAGTGGATGAGAAGGGAAAGGGGCACATGGGGGGGGTGAGAATCTCCAAATAAAACTAGAAATATGACAAGAAAGCAATTAGTCAAAAGAGAAGCTGTCAGTAATACCCATTTTGCAATAGTGATCATAATAAATACTTGGTCATTCTGGCATGGAACCCTCCACCTTTCCGCAGGGTCTCTGCCCCCACCCAAAGTTATGCTTTATGAAAATAACATTGGACATGTTCAGAGACCTTGGTTTCCCTCGCAGCAACTTCTGTCGCCTTCCTGTCGTTTCAAAGGGTGCAGAATGTCCTGTCATGTGACACAGTGCACTTCCTGGGAGGCCACGTCTCATTGCTTTAAGACTAAACTGGATAATCAAAGGACCATATGGGCCAGGCCTAAAAGACAGAAATCTAGAAACATCCAAAAGGCCACATTAAAGCCTGGAAATCAGAGTAGAAGTGTGCGTCCCGCTGTAATGATGTCATCGACAGTAGGACAAAGTTGGCCGGGCCGCCTGTTCGTTGACTCATTTCATTTGAGCTCTTTTGGTCTTAGGTCACAGGGCGGTAGAGCTTGAAAGCAGGGAAATCATTTCACCAAAATGCCAGGGGTAGCAGAAGTGACATCACATGGCCCTTGACCTCTGAGGACATCACAGGAAGTGATGTCATTTGAACCCACCCCAAAATCACATCACGGGAAGCAATGGAACACAACCTTTCCCAATTCATAAAGCAGGAAGGGGCATCACATAGCATTGTTTCTAAGTAGACTACGAAGAATATGGTTTCGATAGGACTCTAAAGTGATATACATTTCATACAAGAATGGATCACCATTTGTATCGGTAATATCAGCGTGTATAGGCCTATTGATCAAATTAATGTGAATGCAAGCAGACATCCAAGGCCAAACGATAATGATGTGTTGCGCTTCATATAGAACAAATATACATACAGTATCACTCAACCTGTGTTGGTACTCATTTATTAACTTCAGCAGGATGAAAGGCTGAGTTGACCTTACCGGGAGCCGAAACTGCAACCTGCAGATCACACGCACATTGCAGCACCAAGCGCTCAACCCACTGAGCTATTTTACTGGCTGTAGCTATCAGAAAACGAGCCACTCCAGAAACAAAGAACCACATGCTGCTGGCCACAGCCCAGGAGCCTAACAAAAAAAAGATTTTTCAGGAGTTGCAAGGGAGACTCCTGGCGACCCTTAAATGACGTCCCTGGTTGAAAGGGGGATTCACTCTACAATCGGCAGAATTCCAGTCCAGGAACACAATCCTTAATTTACTCTCTAACCTCAGGGTGTAAGCAATGGCATGGTAGGCCACACGTGATCTGATCTGAACACATGACGTGTCAATCAATTCATTTATTTATTTTCATTTTGTTAATGTGGATGGTGAAAAACACACACACCGCTGCCCCCCTACCTTACCTACCCCTCAGCATGCTGAGCCAAAGACCTCTAAGTACTGGATTGGACTCAGCATTTTATCACTCTGAAGTGGATAACGGAATTCCGACTATGCCAGGGATCAGGTGACCTAACATTTGCTCTGGTGCTAAAAAACAGAGCAAATGCCTGAGACCCCAATGTTCTGCTTGTGCATTATGCATTGGCGCAAACAGGTTTTGCTCAGTTCATCTTGCATGAAGGTGTTTGCACTTTATTTCTCTTTCCTTTCGCCTTCTGCCCACACCTCCCCTGTCTTTCCACAGACTGAAGTCTGGTGACACCCTGGCAGGGCCGACATAGCCCACCTCTTGGACAAGGTCATGCTCCGTAAAAGCACCAAGGTGGTGATGGACGTAGTATAATTTTTAAATAACATAACATGACTTGAACCAACATTAAGTTGTCCCGTTTTTGCATTCTGTTTGCTCAATGGCGTCATAATAGATTATGTAATAGGATCTCCGCTAATTTGGAAGACACCACAGTGACTCTATTCCTATTAATCTCGCAGAAGAAATAATGTATGCAACCATCTCACTCGATCGCCCAAAACATTCTGATATATGTATTGGGGCAGAAATGCTTGCTCCAACCTAATAATAAATATAATAATTTAGCATTTATATAGCGCTACGAACCCTTAGGTATCTGAGCACTGCTTATTATTACCCACAGTGTTTGGCCCTGCCAGGACTCGAGCCTGCATCAGCAGTTTCTGCACAGATGTTAAAGCAAGCGCTTTACTCGCTGTGCTATCGGACCGATATGCGGAGGCAGCAAACTGGCAATGAATGCATTTGTATAAAAACCGTAGGGGCTCATCACGACTATGGCAGTGCATCCACTTTCAGCGCAGCACCATACTGCGGCTTTGGAGCTGAGATGGAGGAAATAGCTCCAGCGCTTCGGTGCATGTATTTCTTGCACTTTACTTCCAAAAGTAGTGAAATGATCACAGGATAATTGCAACCTGTGGTCATTTCTGTCAACTCCCCATGGAGTGCCACGCGACCCCAAGAATGGTGACCAACGCTGCATTAGGACCACTCGTAATCTGGCAGATTTGCTTCCAGATTGAGTGGAGGAGACACTAATGGAGTTTGGCTGTAATTATACAGAAATCCATCTATACCAAAGGGCTGAATACTTGTACCCAGAAACCTGTCAGCAACAAGGGAGCCAAACTACACACGATATTCCATTAATGCCACGGGGCTACACACTTATACAGGAAATCTATCAATACCAAGGGAGCATACTTCAACATGGAACTCCATCCATGCCAAGGACCTGCACACATATGCACAGAAATCTATCAATATCAAAGGAGCAGAATCAAAAACAAAAAATCCATTTATGACAATGGGCTTCATATCTATAACCGGAAACCTATCAATACAGAGGGGGCAGAACTGCATACAAAACTCCTTCTATGCTAAGAGGCTGCATGGTTATACTGGTAAATCCAAACAATACCAAGGGGACACACTTCCACACAGAACTCCATCTATGCCAAGGGGCTGTATGATTACACCCAAAAATCGATAAAAATCTATAAATTCCAAGGGAGCAGTATTACACACAGGAAACCAGGAAACCATCCATACCAAGGAGCAGTATACTTATGCCGGTAAATCTACTAAGGGAGCACATTTACAAACATGAATCCATTTATGCCAAGGAGGTGCTTGCTTATACCCAGAACTCTGCCAATACCAATTGAGGACATTTATACATAGAAATATGTCTATGCCAAAGAGCTGCACAGTTATACACAGAAATACATCAATTGCAAAGGAGCACACTTACACAGAGAAAATAATGTATGCCAAGGGGCTGTAATCTGGGCCCAAAAAAGAAACTCAGTCCAATACCTGGCAACTGACAATAATAGAGTTGACAGAGGATGGAATTATGTAAAGAAGCTGGGAGGAAAACACAAAATCCACAGACAAGCCTTTGCCCAGTTTTGCCAATTGCTCCATTTCTGGACAATAATTTTTAAAGAGAATACGTATCACCAATGATATCATCATGACAAGCGGACTGCAAAACCTGTGTCTATCATTCATTGGTTTGCACCCCTAGGATACATATATTTCCTGTAGCTGCAACACTCGGGATTGGAGGGTCCCTTATCTACTGACCAACCCATTTGGTCACTTGCACCACTTTCCTCCCATTTCATAGGCTAGCAGTAAACTGAGGAAATGTGGGTTCCCATTGGTTGGCACAGGCTTTGCTCAACCTTATACCTACCAGGTGTGAAATATATGGAGTTTGTTATAATGATGATAGAGAGATCAGTGCACCACTTATAAATGCACTTACATCATTATCTCAGCGCCACTTATGTGAATGCAAGGCTACCTTCTGAGTCATTTCCTGCCTCTGTCTAGTACCGCAGGTGTGCTTATCTTAGTTGTCACTTTAACTAACTGCAGTCTTCATTATGTGTTCGTTGAGACCATGTTTTAACTTGAAATATCTACATTTTAATCAGAATTCAGCTATAGCTGAATGCACAGATTATTTAGCAGCGTCCATCATTTTGTCAGCTAAGCAGTTTATTTTCTTTGCTCATCCATGATTCGGACATCAAAGACTTTATCCAGGGACATCATTTCACCAAAATGCCAGGGGTAGCGTAAGTGATATCACATGACCCTTGACAGGAAGTGATGTAATTTGACCCCACCCCGAAGTGACATCACGGGAAGCGATGGAACACAATCTTACACCCCTTGACAAAACAGGAAGAGGCATTACATTGCACTGTTCCGAAGTACAATACATATGGTTACAATATCACTGTAATGTGATATAGATTTCATACAAGAATAAATCACCATATGTATCATTAATATCAGTGTGTATTGGCCCATATTACCAAATTAGAATGCAAGCAGACATCCAAGGTCGAATGATAATGATGTGTTATTGTATAGCACTTAAGCTGAGCGCTTTAAATAGAACAAATACACATACAATATCACCCAACCTGTGTTGGTACTCATTTAAACACCTCAGAAGGATGAAAGGATGAGTTGGCTTTGCCGGGATTCGAACCCACAACCTGAAGCTCACACATACATCACTGCAGCAAGCGCTCAACCCACTGAGCTTTCTTACCAGCTGTAGCTATCTTACCAGCTATATTAAAAGGAGAAATTACATGTCTAAATGTTCTGAAAGTCATAAAGTAAATTACACTCTTTGGTGAAAACCAATAAACTGGTAACAGAGATTTAACAGCAGGCCAGTTCATCTGCAGGTCTGGTGCAAAGTTGGCCACATGTCAAGCCTGCATGTATCTACTTTTCAGGTTTCAGAGGTTGGCAAAATACATACCATTGGGAGAGTTCATAGCTTTAAAGAATTTATAGTAGCGCAGGAAAAGCAGCGCACTCACACAGCATTCCGTACTCTGGGCACTCGTTACCTCATACATGCAAACAAACATCCTGAACAGCATGCCAGGGAGATAGGAAAGATAGACACATTACAAAAAAACATTAATTGTGGCACAATGAAATCAAGGGCCACTTGATGTGCTAGGGTTAAACATTTCTACACTGTACACAAGCTTTTAAGCACAAGGATTTTGTCAAGTCATCGAGGACATCGAGATGAAATGTCTTGTGATGATCGTAACAGAGACAACGGCAGAAAAAAACATGCTATAACTGCAACTTGCGAAAAGCAAAATACATGTAGTTTTTGGCTGCATTGTGAATTTGAGGTGTTTAAGAACGGACAAAATCAGACAAAATCAGTGATTCAGAAGTGTGCCTAAAATAAACCTTTAATGAGTCTAGCAATTATTGTATAGAATTCCAGAAAGACTATCTGTGATTCCTCCTGTATCTTGTTTAGGGTCACTGCTCAAAGTATTACACTTGTGGAACCCCCTGTGTTTTTTTTAAGAGGCCTGATCAAGAAAGCCTGCCACTCCAGAAATAGAGAGCCACATGGTGCTGGCCACAGCGCAGGAGCTTCCATTTAAACAAAAAAAGAAGAATAATGTTTTTTAAATTATTTTTTTAGGGGTAGCAAGGGAGACCTCGGGGGTAGCAAGGGAGACTTCAGGGTTCCCAGTTGCGACCCCTGGCGATCCCCAAATGACATCCCTGGCCTTATCTGCCTTACACTGAAGCTCATAAAATGTAATTATTGCACACTGGCTAGTTTGCAAACAAATTCTCTGTGACCTGCCATGCTTATCTTGCATTGTGGCCTTCCATTCCATTCTACGCTGTGCAGATCTCCCAGGATGCTTGAAATGTATTTATTTACTGGCCCATTTTTGAGTTTTTGGGGCCGAACTAGATTTGTACGGACTGCTTTTCATTTGTAACGTTTTTAAAGATGGATTTTTTATGCTAGCATGCCACTGCTATATTTTACTGGGATTAAATGCATTTTCTGCCATGCATGGATTGCCTGCAAGTGTATGCAGCATCTGGTCCCGCCATTTGAAAATGTTTCCTTTACCAATGTAGTGAGAACCTGCTTATTGTATGCTGGAATCATAGCTCCTCTATGAATGTTTAGTACACTGTGTGCTTCTGTTATTATCTAATTTTAATTCTACACTAATGTCATTTTAACTAATTCTTTATGGTAGTTTAACATATGCATTGCCTGTTTAAGCGTAAGCTTGTGGATTCTGCTTTTCAGCGCATGTGTGCAGGTGTCATTTGTATATCTCTGGAATGGAGTAGAGCTGTCTAAGCTTGTTTCTTTTTAAACCTGCTTGGTACTGGTAAGTACTAGGGGTAAAAGCAGGTACTCGCAGATTCATCTGCACCCTTACACATGCCTTTTCCCCAAATCTGTACACACCAAGTAGGCACACTTACACACAAAAATCCATCTTTGATGAGATGCTGGTTGCTCATAATCAGAAATGTATCTATACCAATTGACTGTAAACTTAATGACAGAAATCCATGCCAAGAGGTTTCACATTTATGCCCAGAAATCTGTCCATTCCAAAGGATTGCACCCTCACACAAAGAAATTCATCTATGCCGAGGGACTGCATGCTTGTGCCAGGAAATCTTTCAATACCAATGGAGCACACGCACACAGAGAAATCCATCTATACCATGAAGCTGTCCAATAATACCCAGAAACCCATCAATTCTAAGGGAGCACACTTCCACACAGAACCCCATCTGTGGCAACGACCTGCACACGTATGCCCAGAGGAGTGCCCTTTTACACAGAAATCCATCTATGCCAGGGGCTGCCGGCTTATACCCAGAAATCTGACAAAACCAGGGGAGCGCCAATTTACTCAGAGTAATCCATTTATTCCAAAAGTGCACACTTCTACCCCAAAATCTATCAATGCCAAGGAGTACACTTAAACACAAAAATCCATCTATGGTGAGGGGCTGTTTGCTTATACTCAGAAATATATCCATACCAAGGGAGCTTCAACGTACTCACAGCAATCCATCTATGCCAAGAGTGTACACACCCAAACAGGGGCATCAATCTCTACTGAGAGTGCACACTTACCCATAAAACATTCCACAGCAAATCTGTTGAATTCACACTTATACAAACACACACAGCCACACATATAGAGACACAGACAAACACACACACACACATTCATGTTTACTAAGGAAGCAGTCAGTTGCACACAGGACCACGTGCTACACAATTTCCTTCTGTGCTGTGGAAAGTACACTTACACACCAATGACCTGGTATGTATGGATCATGTTTATTCCAAGGGATGGCACACTTACATACAGAGCACGTGTTACACGTAGAATAAAGAACAAAGCACGCACATACAGACACACACCCACCTATCAGATCACACAGAATTCCCAGTTTATCTAGAAACTACACATATATACACACACATGACCTGGAACACACAGAATTAATTGTGTATCAAAACAATCACACGCTTGCACATACATCACACGGTATAGACAAAATGCAGTGTTTGCCAACGAATGTACACACAACTGACTCAGATCATGAAATCCCTGCCAGGAAACCACACACTTAGACACACATCTCACTAATGTATCACCAATAACTCGCACATGTGCACGGATCACGTGTCAGAAACACACAGACCCTCGAATGCACGGGGGTTCGCCTTCTCTCAGCTCTGCACCCTGCATTTGAGGGGTGCAGCCTGACAGAGGGGGCGATCGCCATTCTGGTCCCTTGGAGGGGAGTCTGGAGAGGGGCCGCAGAAGCACAACTACACTGACACACTCCACACACACTACACTAACACACTCCACACACACACACACACAGTCCTACGCCAAAGTCGGTGCTGTCACCTCTTGGCTGCTCCTCGCGGAATGATCGTCACTGGCCAGGAATGCGCTCCTGATGGAAGAGCGTGGAGGGAGGGGGCTGGGGGGCGGGGGGGGGGCGCGCATCGCAGCCCATATCGCGCATTGTGAAATCTCTCAGTCCTGGGCGCGTCAGGGGAGGGTGCAGACAGTCCCAATCATCAGATAAGGTGTCTCTAAAGAGACGTCACGTGCTGAGCCGCGCTTGCTGCCGGATATGGGCTAGTTATGCAAAGGGGGAGTGGTCAGCTACTTTAAAAGGTGTCTGGGACAGAGGTGGGGGCTCCAGCTGTGCTCACATCACAGCGGGCCTCCTAACCCTGCTGCCTAAACTCGGTCCTGTGCAGTTCCCGTGTGATTACGAGCGGGCTAACGGCGGTGCTAATCCCCATGTTTGCCTTTACCACGAGCGGTAATTCCACAACAGCGAATCTAATGACTTATGGTGATAAAGTGCGCGGTCCTCAACTTTACCGCGATTCTTCTGAATCGGCTGTGCAGGAAAGTGGCAGTAATGGAATTACCACCACGGTACCACACCGCCAACCCTGTAACAAAACCCAGATGGGCCTCATTACAAGTATGGCGGTAAGGCAACAACGGCGCTGGTATCGCTACCGGCACCGTTGCTACCGTACCACCATACTAGGAGATCTGCTCGCGGGTGCCCTTGCAGCCAGCAGGTCTGACCTGGTGGCCGTACCGGCACCCGCGAGCAGAACATGATTGTAGCACCGGTTATTAACGGTACCGGTGCTACCACCCTCCCCATTCCCATTCAGCCCTATGGGGATCAAGTGGGAATGGGGATGTACCAGGCCCAGCACCCGGCAAAGTGCAAATGCCGGACCCGGATGCGAGTTTGGCGGTAGCCTTGCCAGTAAAACCGGCAAGGCTACCTCCAACCTCGTAATGAGGCCCAGTGTGTTCTGTAAATGTAGATTTGCACCACCCAGAATCCTCGTGAAAACCTTAAAAAAAGAATCACAGGTGAGGCTTGCAAAAGTGAAGAAACTGTCCTGTGAGACGCCATGAAAGAAAATAGGGCCGCTGAGGCTGGGACGAGACAGTGCACCACGATGTGAGACTGGCATCCAACGAGTGAACCCTGTGGGCACATATGTGGCAAGGAGCACATCCAGCTGTGAATACTGGCTGAGATTACCGCTCCACCGGGGCGGCACGCTTGGTGCTAAGTGCCTCTGAAGGTGGGCAGTGAGGGAGGGAAAGCAGTACCGGCACAGCACTGACGCTAGCATCATTTTAAGCAGAAGAACACAGTATAGGGAAGGAGAAAATGTAGCGGCACTATACAAAATACCACCATCCTTGACACCTGACATTGTAATCACCACACCTGGCACAGATTTACGGCAACAGCACCTGCTTCTGGTTCTGACACTTTTCAAAGGGCCACAGGGGCAGATCTGATTTTGGGTTATAATTATAACTCTTTTCCAATTCATTTCTTCCATTATAACCGGCTTTATCTCGGGGGTAACAGATTTACCCTTGCGGTAATCCAGCATAGCAGATACTGCTGCAGCGTTTTGTTTTCCCTTTCTATAACTGGAAGGTTTTTACCTTTGGCTGTAATTGCTAATTGCCACTGGCGGTATTCATACCACCCTTTACAGAAAATGTATGCAATATGCAAAGAACACGAGGCCTGGGTGGGGAGGGACGGCGCGGCGTGCGGCACGCGAGCAGCGCCCTCCATGCAAGGTGGCAGGTGGTTGTTGAGTTCTTGCTACCACAAGCGACAGGACTATATAGGTACTGGGACGCAGAGTGTGGCAAGCAAGCAGCACCGTCCGAGGGAGGTGGCAGGCGGTTGTTGTGTTCTTGCTACCGCAAGCACCAGGGGCCCGATTCATGGCATTTTTTGCACGGTTCAAATGGCTATGCACTGCTAAAAAGTGACTTTTTCATTGACAACACAAACCCTGATTCATGGAACCGTGCAAAGTCTGTGCAAAGTAATTCCATGAATCGGCCCCAGGCCTGGATAGAGAGGGGGCGCAGAGTGTGGCACGCGAGCAGCGCCCTCCAAGGATCGTTTCAGGAGGTTTTTGTGTGCTTGCTACTGCAAGCACCAGGCCTGGATAGGGAGGGGGGCATAGAGTGCGGCACATGAGCCCTCCTAGGAAGGTGGCGGGCGGTTGTTGAGTTCTTGCTACGCAAGCACCAGGCCTAGATAGGGAGGGGGTACAGAGTGCGGCACGTGAGCAGCGCACTCCTAGGAAGGTGGCGGGCGGTTGTTGAGTTCTTGCTACCACAAGCGACAGGACTATATAGGTACAGGGATGCAGAGTGTGGCAAGCAAGCAGCACCGTCCGAGGGAGGTGGCAGGCGGTTGTTGTGTTCTTGCTACCGCAAGCACCAGGCCTAGATAGGGAGGGGACGCAGAGTGCGGCACACAAGCAGCGCACTCCTAGGAAGGTGGCAGGCGGTTGTTGAGTTCTTGCTACGCAAGCACCAGGCCTAGATAGGGAGGGAGTACAGAGTGCGGCACGTGAGCAGCGCACTCCTAGGAAGGTGGCGGGCGGTTGTTGAGTTCTTGCTACCACAAGCGACAGGACTATATAGGTACAGGGACGCAGAGTGTGGCAAGCAAGCAGCACCGTCCGAGGGAGGTGGCAGGCGGTTGTTGTGTTCTTGCTACCGCAAGCACCAGGCCTAGATAGGGAGGGGACGCAGAGTGCGGCACACAAGCAGCGCACTCCTAGGAAGGTGGCAGGCGGTTGTTGAGTTCTTGCTACGCAAGCACCAGGCCTAGATAGGGAGGGGGTACAGAGTGCGGCACGTGAGCAGCGCACTCCTAGGAAGGTGGCGGGCGGTTGTTGAGTTCTTGCTACGCAAGCACCAGGCCTAGATAGGGAGGGGACGCAGAGTGCGGTACGCGAGCAGCGCACTCCTTGCAAGGTGGCAGGCGGTTGTTGAGTTCTTGCTACCGCCAGGCCTAGATAGCGAGGGGGGCACAGAGCATGGCACGCGAGCAGTGCCTTCCTAGGAAGGTGGCAGGCAGTTGTTGAGTTCTTGCTATCGCAAGCACCAGGCCTATATAGCGAGGGGGTCGCAGAAAGCGCCACGCGAGCAGGGCATTCCTAGCAAGGTGGCGGGCAGTTGTTGAGTTCTTGCTACACAAGCACCAGACCTAGATAGTGAGGAGGACGGAGAGCGTGGCATGCGAGCAGCGCACTCCTAGCAAGGTGGCGGGCAGTTGTTGAGTTCTTGCTACACAAGCAACAGGCCTAGATAGGGAGGGGGCACAGAGTGCGACACGCAAGCAGGGCAGTCCTAGCAAGGTGGCGGTGGTTATTGAGTTCTTGCTACGCAAGCACCAGGCCTAGATAGGGAGGGGACGCAGAGTGCGGCGCACGAGCAGCGCACTCCTAGGAAGGTGGCAGGGGGTTGTTGAGTTCTTGCTACCGCAAGCACCAGGCCTAGATAGCCAGGGGGGCGCAGAGCATGGCACACGAGCAGTGCCTTCCTAGGAAGGTGGCAGGCGGTTGTTGAGTTCTTGCTATGCAAGCACCAGGCCTAGATAGCGAGGAGGGCGCAGAGTGCGGCACGCGAGCAGCGCACTCATAGCAAGGTGGCGGGCGGTTGCTGAGTTCTTGCTACGCTGTCACGCCACCTGTCCTGGGGTCTCCTTACCCGTTACGGCGCTCCACGTCTTGGAGGTTGTATCCTCGCTTCCGGCTTCGGGGTTCGGGGGTGTCCCGGGTCTCGGGCGCTTCCGGGTCTCCTGTGCACGCTGCTTTGCGCATGCGCGGGCGTCCGCTCTCCGCGCTTCGCGCATGCGCAGTGCGCAGGATGCTCGATACTGGGAGGTATGCGGCCCAAGCCTCGTTGTGGGGTATCCAATGCCTGAGAGACGGAACGGCTTGCGTTGCAAGCCTCCCAGGTGTTGTTGGGCCTATTTAAGGAGCCCTGATCCTTTTCCAAACCGCGTCTCAACGCGGTTTGTTCGGATCATGTCCTTGCTGCCTTGTGTGGAATTCCAGTGTTCCTGCTTGCTTCCTTCTTCCCCTGTTCTGCCTGGGGAACCCCTGTCTCTCTGTCCTTGCGCTCCCTCCTTCTAGTTCCCTCCTGTCCCTGAGTCCTCCCTTGCTTCCCTTGTCATGGTCCCTGCCTGTCCCTCCTTGTCCGCCTAGCTCAGTCATTCCTCGCTCCTTCCCACTCCAGTCCCCGTGCTCTTCTCATTACCAGCCTGCCCTGCTTGCTTCCTTGCCTTCGTTCCTGGTGGTACAATCTGCTTCCTGCCTCCGGATCTGCATTTTGCCGGAATACCTCTGAGGACTTTGAACCATCTACGCAGAGGCTCCCCCTGCCAGTGCTTGCACTGTCCTGACGCCACATTAATCAGGGGTGAGCAATACCGTGGCGTTGGGAGCCGGTTCGCCTCCAATCCGGTTCTATTCGGGCTGGGGTTGGGCTGGTTCCCCGTGCCATTAATCACGTCTCTTCGGATCCTCTGACAGCCTGGCCTCATCATCAAGAAACCCAACCGGACGAACAGGTACGCAGCGTTCTCGTGACGCTAGTTACAACATACGCAAGCACCAGGCCTAGATAGGGAAGGGTCACAGAGTGCGGCACGCGAGCAGCACACTCCTAGGAAGGTGGCAGGCGGTTGTTGAGTTCTTGCTACGCAATCACCAGGCCTAGATAGGGATGGGGTACAGAGTGCGGCACGTGAGCAGCGCACTCCTAGGAAGGTGGCAGGCGGTTGTTGAGTTCTTGCTACGCAATCACCAGGCCTAGGTAGCGAGGGGGCGCAGAGTGCGGCACGTGAGCAGCGCACTCCTAGCAAGGTGGCGGGTGGTTGTTGAGTTCTGGCTATGCAAGCACCAGGCCTAGATAGCGAGGGGGGCGCAGAGCATGGCACACAAGCAGTGCCTTTCTAGGAAGGTGGAAGTCGGTTGTTGAGTTCTTGCTATCGCAAGCACCAGGCCTAGGTAGCGAGGGGGGTGCAGAGTGCGGCACGTGAGCAGCGCACTCCTAGCAAGGTGGCGGGTGGTTGTTGAGTTCTGGCTATGCAAGCACCAGGCCTAGATAGCGAGGGGGGCGCAGAGCATGGCACACGAGCAGCGCGCTTCTAGGAAGGTGGCGGGTGGTTGTTGAGTTCTGGCTATGCAAGCACCAGGCCTAGATAGTGAGGAGGGCGGAGAGCATGACATGCGAGCAGCGCACACCTAGGAAGGTGGCGGGCTGTTGTTGACTTCTTGCTACGCAAGCACCAGGCCTAGATAGCGAGCGGGCGCAGAGTGCGGTACGCGAGCAGCGCACTCCTTGCAAGGTGGCAGCGGTTGTTGATTTCTGACTGCTGCAGGCACCAGGCCTCGTTTCCCCGAATGTCTTGTGCAATGGGAGTTTTGATGTCTGCATCTCTCACATCTGGTTTTCATCTTGTGAAGCTTCCAAGACTCTCGTGGATTTTACATAAAAATGACCCAGAGCCAGAGGAAATGGCGCTCACATGTGCCAAATGCTGCCGCTGAAAAGAGATGTATTTCGGGGGCACCCTCTCACTCCACTGTGGGAGACCCCTGGGTGATGGCCCTGCTATTTCCTTCCCAGAATCCCTTTGGATTGATTTTATTTTGTTAAGAGTTTTCATGTCGTCCTCATACATCCATGAAGCTGCTTCCCAACCTTCGGGGTGCAAGGACAGGCTTAGTGGCAAGGCTAGTAGGCTCCAATCCCCCTCTTTGGTATTATTATTTGGGTATTTAATGGAGTGCTGCGATGGCGTCGGGAAGCAACAGAGCACTTTACAATCAGGGGGGAGAACAAGATTAGGGAGTAGAGGAAAAAGGGAGTGGGGAGCTAACAGGGCACAGGGGCAGTTTGCCAGAAAAGGATCTATAAGCAGTCAGGGGAGGAAACGGTGGGGAGCAGATCACCCAGTCTCAGGCATGGTTGGGAGTGGCTGGTGTGTGAACCTGGGTGTTAGGGAGGAGCCATTTATTGAAGAGGAGGGTCTTGAGGTTCTTCCGGAACTGTTATTTCCAGCCACCTTGTGACCCGCCGGAATAGGTGGACTATACAGCACGTCTGACTTGAGATAGAAATACACCAGGATCAGGTCCAAAGCCGCCTGTAGGCTGTGTTCTTCCATCAAAATGCTTGTGTCTGAAGTGGCCAATGGCCAAGAGGTGTTAGGAAGTTGTCCTTAGTCGCCTGTTTAGTGGAGCAACGCTCTTGTGAAGTGCTCAGGTGAGATCAATGGTAAGGGTCTACCTTCTCTGCGTTTACTGCCAAGTGCCAGGCTATTATACAAGTCTATGCTAAAGGGACGAGCATACTCGTCCTTGGCACTTAAGGGGTAAGACGGCAGAGCGGCCTGCTAATGATCCCAGACCGTGAATCATTCTTCTCGGGCATCCCTGAGAGTGGTTGAAGTGCTGTGGTGTGGATACAAGACTGATGAAGCATCATTGAAGTGACAGTTTTGACTTGCGAAAGTGAGTTGCTACAAGCACACATTCAATTCAAGGGTAAGCCCGATGGCAGCACACGATGAGCTGACAATGGCCCCTCTCATTGGCTGGCATTTTTGAATGAGTGCATGTGACGGCTTGCCATCTGGTGAGGGTGTGAAAGCCCTAGGTTTTTATTAATAATCAGACGATGCAGCTTATTCTGCTTCTGAAAAGAGAGGCTAATAATCAGGCCCCATATCATAAAGCTCCATGCCTAGAAAAATGCATGTGTGTGCCCTTGCTCCACCATTCTGCTGACAACTGCAGCACCTGCTCTTCAGTGGTACAGGGTAGGTTCCTGGGGCGTTGCTAGGGGGCTATTGGAGCTAGAGCCCGGATAGAAGCACAGGGGCTACAGCCAAAAGGCTATCTAACCCTGGGTACCGACAGTCTTGATTTCCTCCAGACCTAGTAACACCCCTGGTAGGTTCAAAGGTCACATTTGTCTTCCGGACAGTGGCTGTGACCAAATGTCACTGTAGCCAGGGGCTCTAATTTAACTTCTGCACCTCTGACCCAAAATATTATAATTGTTGCATTAATCATCTGGTGACAGGGTAAACGTTAAGAATAAGCCATATCTGGTTATGGTAAAGTGACTGATAAGAGTGCCCAATTATTAAAGTCACACCAATTTGATATCATACAAGTAACATCCACGTGAGCCCAGGTAAACTATGTGAGGGAAATGCATATTCATAGAAGACTGCTGCCAGCCAGACAATAGCCAGAATGCTGCCCTCCTTTGATCCAAAGGGAGGAAGAGTAGCGCCTCCACTTGCACACATTAACTCCCACCAGGAGATATCTTGCTTTAAAGGAGCACTGCCATATCACAGGCCAGTGTCACACCAGGGTGCTACACAACAAAGGGCATTTGAAGTTTTAGGCATGGGAAGGGGACAGAGTTAAAGTAGCCAGAGACAGAAAACTGAATCTGAGAAAGGGTTTACCATTGTGGTTTTCTGCGAGGCCTGCTTTGCTTCCTGTCCCCTCCATTTTCCTTGGAACAAGGAACTCTTTGTATGATGTTTGAAGACAGAGTCACTTGTTAAAGTAATAGGAATTAGACCCCTTAGAGCAGACTTGCTTCTGCCCAATTCCCTACAACTTTAGACATTTTTAAGGAAGGGATCTATCACACCACCCTTGATTGATCTTTGCACCATCCAGAGAAGAATGGTGCATTAGAGGTGACTGCTGTTGGACCAAGGCCTCACTGGAACCATTTTTATTACAACCCACTCTACGCAAAGCCAAAAGATCAAAAGAATAGTGAAGCAAAACTGGACCCATATGCAAATACCCCACTTTGCATAGGCTCTTCCCAGAACCTCCGACCTTTGCTTATGGGAATAGCCAAGCTTTGAGGAGCACACTAGTGAGAGTGGAACTGTCTTCCAAGAGAAAGACCAAAGTACAACATAAAGGGACTCAACCATGCAGCAATTGCCAACATTTCAGCAACGTTATCATAGGGAAGAAGATCACACACCCACACTCTGGGAAAGACATTGAACTTTGAGACTCTTACACCTTCAATTCCAAAAATGTGGTATATGCCTTGAGATGCCCATGTGGTCTGTACTGTGTGGGGATGACAATGCGCAAGGCTAAAGTTCGATGGACGGAGCATGAGTCAAATATACGGATGAGAGGCTTAAAATCATCAGCAGCCACACACTTTACAGTAGTGAGACACAACATAGCACAACTGAAGTGCGTAATACTAGAACAGGTATCAATATGGAACAGGGGTGGTGAACTGCATGAGAAATTTCTCCAAAGAGGAATTGTGTGGATTGATATGTTGGACTCCTTAACCCCACAGGGGATGAACAGTGAATGGGATCTAATGTGTTCTGTATAAGAAACAATACTGAGTATACCTCACTGTAATTGTGCCTTAGATCCTTAAGAGCATGAGCGGGCAGACAGCCTGTGAGGCATATGGACTAAGAGAGAATGGTTTTTACTGCTATTGACTATCCAACAGGTACGCAAACTGTGTATCAAGTCCTTAAGAGTGAGAGCGGTCGACAGTCCGTGACGCATATGTACTAAGAAAGTATTGTGTTGCGGTTACTGACTACCCTACAGGTCTAGAAATACTGACAGGCCTCTTAGGTGGGCCAGTACCCAGGCAGGATGCACCCTTTAATTTAATAAAATAACATATACACAGAGACGTATTCTCTATTACGAGCACAAATTGTGCCCATGTACCCTCAAGAGCCGGGGCTGAAGAGGTACTTCTTAACAGACATGTATGATTTACCATTGATCCCACTGATGAGTAACCACATAGTAAGTACGCTTGGCTATTATTTAATGATCAGGACTGTATGTTACAAGGCGGGCACGGCCGCATTGTGAGCATCGATTTAGGTCTCACACACACACACATTACCACTGACGATGATGCATGATAATGTAATGATATTTATTCGATCACATGAATACGGCCGCGACCGCCAAAATGTACGTATTTAATGGAATGCAATCATGCGCTCTGGATCATATGGACACAGCCGCTACTGCGTCCGCTATGAAAAGTGGGTGCTAATTGGCAGATACACGCAGCGATTCAAGACAAGCACACGTGTATTTTTACACATGGGTTGGCACGTGATTTCATACACGCATATTTACTACGGTCGTTAATGCGGCCCACTTTACTTCTAATTTGTTTCAGGGAGATAGAAGGCTGGACTGAGATGGCCCAGTGTGTGTGAATAAAACTTCCCAGTGAGTCCAACATCCGTGACAACAGGATAAGTGTTACAGGAATACTTACCAGTTTATTTGCGCTGTACAATGTTAGACCATGACACCCGGCACATGGGGGTATTTAGTAAACAAATGCGGTATATGACACGATGGGTTATTTATAGCGCGCTTAATACCCAGAGGTTTCTAAGCGAGGACCTGGGGATCGCACCCCCTGTTGCTCCGTGTCATCTTGCTTCCAAGGCGAGCCCGTTGCCCCTGAGCTCTCCTCCTCAGTCCGTATACTTTATTTCACAGCTTGAACACATTTCAAGCTCAACCAGCACCCGTTAGGTCAGTGTTTGATGCGAGTCTATGCTATTCATTGGTCTACATGAATTTGAATTATTCTAGAGAGTAATTACCAGGTAGTGGCGCTATGATTTGTTATTGAATATAGGCACACAGAATAACATGTAAATATAATCACCCTTTCCTTGGAAGAATCAACGCTATGCCCTGAAGGTGCATCTTGTATGTCCAAAACGTGTCAGCCGCAATGTGTAGCTGGAGTTCACTGTTTAAAAATTACACAATTGTAACAGCATGATGTTTTATGTTGAGGTGGAGTTATATGTACCTTTCTTTGGATTTGTTTCGTGTTTCATTAGAAGAAACCAGGTATATTATTTTATTTTGATACCAATGAAGTGGGTGTGATTACACTCAGGAAATAAATTGCAGATTAAACTTCTCGCAGCCTTTCCAGCATTCATCTTTTTTTTAGATGAATGTCTAAAGCACGTGACTAAGTATTTAAGGTATATATGTGAATTGTATTTATATACATGAGAAGTACAGAGAGACTGTATGTCCATTGAGAGTGCACTTGGGTCACCTGTTGGCTGATTCGAAGTTGTGTTTTTGTGTCTCCATAGGCCCGTGACTACACCCTTGTGCATCTCAAGGATCCATTGTGAGTTAGTTGAAACCCATGATACTGTAAGTAAAGTTATATATTCCATACAAAACACACTAGTTGAAGTACACAGTAGTGCCCCTCTTCCCGAACCTTCTGCTCATTCCAATGGAACCATACCCTGTTCACTGGAGGGTAAGTGCCCCCTGAAGTGGGACCGCAATCAAATGGCTCCCTGTGTCCCTACAGGCCCTGCACTGGGCCCCCAGCAACCCAGAAGTCACAGAGCAGCTCTGGTCCCTGATCCCCACCGGACCCCAGAAGTCACAGAGCAGCTCTGGCCCCTGATCCCCACCGGACCCCAGAAGTCACAGAGCAGCTCTGGCCCCTGATCCCCACCGGACCCCAGAAGTCACAGAGCAGCTCTGGCCCCTGATCCCCACCGGACCCCAGAAGTCACAGAGCAGCTCTGGCCCCTGATCCCCACCCTACCCCAGAAGTCACAGAGCAGCTCTGGCCCCTGATCCCCACCGGACCCCAGAAGTCACAGAGCAGCTCTGGCCCCTGATCCCCACCCTACCCGAGAAGTCACAGAGCAGCTCTGGCCCCTGATCCCCACCGGACCCCAGAAGTCACAGAGCAGCTCTGGTCCCTGATCCCCACCGGACCCCAGAAGTCACAGAGCAGCTCTGGCCCCTGATCCCCACCGGACCCCAGAAGTCACAGAGCAGCTCTGGCCCCTGATCCCCACCGGACCCCAGAAGTCACAGAGCAGCTCTGGCCCCTGATCCCCACCGGACCCCAGAAGTCACAGAGCAGCTCTGGTCCCTGATCCCCACCGGACCCCAGAAGTCACAGAGCAGCTCTGGCCCCTGATCCCCACCGGACCCCAGAAGTCACAGAGCAGCTCTGGCCCCTGATCCCCACCCTACCCCAGAAGTCACAGAGCAGCTCTGGCCCCTGATCCCCACCGGACCCCAGAAGTCACAGAGCAGCTCTGGCCCCTGATCCCCACCGGACCCCAGAAGTCACAGAGCAGCTCTGGCCCCTGATCCCCACCCTACCCGAGAAGTCACAGAGCAGCTCTGGCCCCTGATCCCCACCGGACCCCAGAAGTCACAGAGCAGCTCTGGCCCCTGATCCCCACCGGACCCCAGAAGTCACAGAGCAGCTCTGGCCCCTGATCCCCACCGGACCCCAGAAGTCACAGAGCAGCTCTGGCCCCTGATCCCCACCCTACCCCAGAAGTCACAGAGCAGCTCTGGCCCCTGATCCCCACCGGACCCCAGAAGTCACAGAGCAGCTCTGGCCCCTGATCCCCACCGGACCCCAGAAGTCACAGAGCAGCTCTGGCCCCTGATCCCCACCGGACCCCAGAAGTCACAGAGCAGCTCTGGCCCCTGATCCCCACCCTACCCCAGAAGTCACAGAGCAGCTCTGGCCCCTGATCCCCACCGGACCCCAGAAGTCACAGAGCAGCTCTGGCCCCTGATCCCCACCGGACCCCAGAAGTCACAGTGCAGCTCTGGCCCCTGATCCCCACCGGACCCCAGAAGTCACAGAGCAGCTCTGGTCCCTGACCCCCACCGGACCCCAGACGTCACAGAGCAGCTCTGGCCCCTGATCCCCACCGGACCTCACTTGCCTGTCCCAAGCTCCTTCATCATACAAACACAATTGAGCCCAGGCTCCCCCACCCTTCCACACAGCGTGGCTGGTTACCACGGCTTCAACCTGAACAGAGTGACAAATGCACCCTTATACTATGATCAGTCGCCAATCCCAAGAAATAAAACAAAATGTATTTACTTATTGGATGTCAAAAACACACATATTCCAGATATAAACATCACTAAAATATACCATAACATTCAGTGTGATGACACAAACACTAGTCTGGGTGGCCATCTTGCAAGACCTACCCTACCAATATGTACAGCATGGTAAACATACAAATGCCCTCTGTAGGTGTGGATAGTAACAGTGTGAACAAATACACTATCCTGGTCGAGACATTAGTGTGTCCAGCTCGAAGGTGAGCTTTCTTATGTTTCAGTTCGCATTCTAATCCTCCCCTCCGGGCTTTCTTCAGGGCACCCTGCCCAACGCAATGTAACACACTCTTAATCTCTCAACGTTGGAGAGATCACCAAACACTACAAAAAAGGGGGGATAGTGTGAATATAGTTGATAAAAACAGATAATACAAAACAACTAATAAAAACTGACCAAACAGGGTACCACGCCCGGTCTTCCCTGCATGTTGTATCCAACCACCCACCTTGGATTTCTTCTTGTGTCTTGGGCCACTTAGTATTGCACCCCCATTATTCAGTGTTTGTTTTTAGTTATTCTCTTGATGACACTAGCGAGAGAGCGATAACAATCCCTGTTATTTCCAACAACCTTTCCTCGCGCCCTTATTCCTTACACGCTATGACCAGGCACAACATATATGTACCTGTTTGTGATGCACCATTGCCACGTCAAACGTGAATCAGCCTTGCCCTGCACTGGAGGCACTCCTGCAGGGCTTTAAGTGGGGTAAGAAATCGAGGGGGGGCCCTCATTTGGGGGCGTGGCTTGTGGGAGGGGCGTGGCCTAAAAAGTACGCAAATCGTAGGGTATGCACACAAATATATATAAATGTTATATATTTGTGTGTGTACCTTACTATGGTTTGTGTACTTTGCAAGCCATCTTTTATAAACGTAGAAATATGTTACATATCTCTATGTTTATAAAAGATGGCTTGCAAAGTACACAAACCATAGTAAGGTACACATACAAATATATGACATTTATATATATGTGTGTGCATACCCTACGGTTTGCCTAGTTTTCAGGCCATCTTTTTTAAACATTTCAGGTTTATAAAAGATGGCTTTGAAAGTACACAATTCAAGCCGTCTTTTATGAAGCTTTGACTACGGACAAAATTGTGCGTCGGCAAAGCTTTATAAAAGATGGCTTGAAATGTGTACTTTCAAAGCCATCTTTTATAAACCTCGAAATATGTCGAGGAATCCCCAGGTTCGCCGAGGGTTAAAGACGCCTCGGCGACCTGGGGAAACAAAGGGACAGTAACTGCCTCTGGTGACCTCTCGCGCGAGGGGTCACCAGAGGCAGTTACTATGACTGACAGAAGTGGCAGCCAGTCACAGCGTCACTGTGGTTGGCTGCCACTTTTGTCAGATCGCCTGACTTCATGGCAGGCGCATGCATCCTGCCAATGTTGCGGGCGGTGGGACGGGGCCCCGGCAGCGCCCCGGCTCAGCCCCACTTTTTGGAGACTGCCGGGGCCCGGCCCTGGTAGGCCCCGGCCCACTTTAAGCACTGCACTCCTGTATTTAGGAGTGTACGATCACCACAAACTGACACAATTCCTGTGATGTGTCTCTCTCTCTTTGCCATCTTCCTGAGTCGCTTCCATTATTTGGTGTCAGAGTTATTCTGCATCCCCATCCATGGCATGCGTTTTGTCCAAAGGGTTCTAAGCTCACTACACACTGCTCTGCCCATGCATTCAGTGTCGACTGACACCACCCCATGAACTGCAGCAGATGGATTTCATGTACAGCCCTGACAATGCGCCTACACCGAAATATGAGAAACCCTTTAATGTGGGAATACTAGAAATCCCTCAAGGATCTGCCTTTGAGACATAATTTCTAAGTTCTACTTCACTGTAAGGCCCTGTTTCTTTTCTACCTCTCAGCCCCGATTTCTCTTGCAGCTGTACTCTCTGACCCACCCTCTTTTCCCCTCTTTCTTATTTCCTTCTTTGTTTCTTTTCCTTCCCTGTAGTGCTTCGAGCAGCCCCATTTTGGTACTAAGCACTATACAAAAAACACATAAGTCTATACAATGATGAAGATAGAACAGCTTTCAATGCACCTTTGCCCAGGCTTCGCTTTTCCTAGCCTGGAATTCCCAGTCCGCTCTGCTGGTGCCCTCAGACCTGATCTATAACCTCCACAGCCATCTATGAGGTTCCGAACAGCTCTGGCGGTGCCCCTCAGACCTGATCTATAACCTGCGTGGCCATCTATGAGGTTGCAAACAGCTCTGCCACTGCTCCTCAGACCTGATCAATAACCTGCATGGCCATCTATGAGGTTTCATACAGCTCTGCCACTGCCCCTCAGACCTGATCTATAACCTGCGTGGCCATCTATGAGGTTCCAAACAGCTCTGCCACTGCCCTCAGACCTGATCTATAACATGCGCGGCCATCTATGACGTTCCAAACTGCTCTGCCACTACCCCTCAGACCTGATCTATAACCTGCACGGCCATCTATGAGGTTCCAAACGGCTCTGCCAGTGCTCCTCAGATCTGATCTATAACCTGCGTGACCATATATGAAGTTCCAAACAGCTCTGCCGATGCCCCTCAGACCTGATCTATAGCCTGCATGGCCATCTATGAGGTTGCAAACAGCTCTGCCACTGACACTCAGACCTGATCTATAACCTGCAGGGCCATCTATGAGGTTCCAAACAACGCTGCTGGTGCCCCTTAGACCTGATCTATAACCTGCGTGGCCATCTATGAGGTTCCAAACAGCTCTGCCGGTGCCCCTCAGACCTGATCTATAACCTGCACGGCCATCTATGAGGTTCCAAACAGCTCTGCTACTGCCCCTCTGACCTGATCTATAACCTGCGTGGCCATTTATGAGGTTCCAAACAGCTCTGCCGATGCCCCTCAGACCTGATCTATAGCCTGCATGGCCATCTATGAGGTTGCAAACAGCTCTGCCACTGACCCTCAGACCTGATCTATAACCTGCAGGGCCATCTATGAGGTTCCAAACAGCTCTGCCGGTGCCCCTCAGACCTGATCTATAACCTGAGCGGCCATCTATGAGGTTCCAAACAGCTCTGCCGGTGCCCCTCAGACTTGATCTATAACCTGCGCGGCCATCTATGAGGTTCCAAACAGCTCTGCCGGTGCCCCTCAGACCTGATCTATAACCTGCGCTGCCATCTATGAGGTTGCAAACAGCTCTGCCAGTGCCCCTCAGACCTGATCTATAACCTTCATGGCCATCTATGAGGTTGCAAACAGCGCTGCCGGTGCCCCTCAGACCTGATCTATAACCTGCGTGGCCATCTATGAGGTTCCAAACAGCTCTGCCGGTGCCCCTCAGACCTGATCTATAACCTGAGCGGCCATCTATGAGGTTCCAAACAGCTCTGCCGGTGCCCCTCAGACTTGATCTATAACCTGCGTGGCCATCTATGAGGTTCCAAACCTCTCTGCAGGTGCCCCTCAGACCTGATCTATAACCTGCGCTGCCATCTATGAGGTTGCAAACAGCTCTGCCAGTGCCCCTCAGACCTGATCTATAACCTTCATGGCCATCTATGAGGTTGCAAACAGCTCTGCCGATGCCCCTCAGACCTGATCTATAACTTGCATGGCCATCTATGAGGTTGCAAACAGCTCTGCCGATGCCCCTCAGACCTGATCTATAACCTGCGCGGCCATCTATGAGGTTGAAAACAGCTCTGCCAGTGCTCCTCAGACCTGATCTATAACCTCCACGGTCATCTATGAGGTTCCAAATAGCTCTGCCGATGCCCCTCAGACCTGATCTATAACCTGCGTGGCCATATATGAGGTTGCAAACAGCTCTGCCAGTGCTCCTCAGACCTGATTTATAACCCGCGTGGCCATCTATGAGGTTGCAAACAACTCTGCCACTGCCCCTCAGACCTGATCTATAACCCGCGTGGCTATCTATGAGGTTGCAAACAGCTCTGCCACTGCCCCTCAGACCTGATCTATAACCCGCGCGGCCATCTATGAGGTTCCAAACAGCTCTGGCGGTGCCCCTCAAACCTGATCTATAACCTCCACGGCCATCTATGAGGTTCCAAACAGCTCTGCCAGTGCCCCTCAGACCTGATCTATAACCTCCACGGCCATCTATGAGGTTGCAAACAGCTCTGCCAGTGCCCCTCAGACCTGATCTATAACCTCCACGGCCATCTATGAGGTTGAAAACAGCTCTGCCGATGCCCCTCAGACCTGATCTATAACCTGCGTGGCCATCTATGAGGTTGAAAACAGCTCTGCCGATGCCCCTCAGACCTGATCTATAACCTGCACGGCCATCTATGAGGTTGCAAACAGCTCTGCCGATGCCCCTCAGACCTGATCTATAACCTGCACGGCCATCTATGAGGTTCCAAACGGCTCTGCCAGTGCCCCTCAGACCTGATCTATAACCTGCGTGGCCATCTATGAGGTTGCAAACAGCTCTGCCAGTGCTCCTCAGACCTGGTCTATAACCTCCACAGCCATCTATGAGGTTCCAAACAGCTCTTCCGGTGCCCCTCAGACCTGATCTATAACCTGCATGGCCATCTATGAGGTTGCAAACAGCTCTGCCGGTGCCCCTCAGACCTGATCTATAACCTTCGCGGTCATCTATGAGGTTGCAAACAGCTCTGCCGGTAACCCCTCAGACCTGATCTATAACCTGCGCGGTCATCTATGAGGTTCGAAACAGCTCTGCCAGTGCCCCTCAGACCTGATTTATAACCTCCACGGCCATCTATGAGGTTGCAAACAGCTCTGCCATTGCCCCTCAGACCTGATCTATAACCTGCGTGGCCATCTATGAGGTTGCAAACAGCTCTGCCACTGTCCCTCAGACCTGATCTATAACCTGCGCGGCCATCTATGAGGTTGCAAAGACCTGATCTATAACCTCCACGGCCATCTATGAGGTTGCAAACAGCTCTGCCAGTGCCCCTCAGACCTGATCTATAACCTGCGTGGCCATCTATGAGGTTGCAAACAGCTCTGCCAGTGCCCTTTGAGATCTGATCTATAACCTCCACGACCATCTGTGAGGTTCCAAACAGCTGTGCCAGTGCCCCTCACCCATATGTATTCTCTGGATTCCTGTGCGGGCTCTGGCCTTTGACGACCCAACGCCCACATTACAAGCTGATTCGAAGATCTACTGACTCTGCCAATATTCTATTGCAAATAACTTAACTCGTTTGACGTATCTTTAGGACACTTTTCAAAAATGTTTCCTGGTCCGAGACACACACATTTAGAACATTTGGTGAAAATTCGTGCAATGGTTTTCAAATCATAAAGTGCTTTTCACCTTTGGCTTTGTGTTTCTAAAAAGGTGAAAATAACCCTTCATTGAACATGTATGTCTCGGGAGGATAGTTCAGCGGCAAAGCGCTCGCCTTGGAAGCAAGATGATGCGGAGCAACACAGGTTCGATCCCCGGGTCTGCGCTGCGATAACTCTGGGTATTAAGCACGGTATAAATAACCAATTTAAATAAATAAATTAAATGCACACAGCAGCCTAAACTGTCGGGGGGATTTGCTTCAGATTCCAAAACATGTTTGGCACAAACCAGAGCAGATGCACCTCTTGCTCGTTAGTTGCAAATCAGTCCAGTCATTTTTTGAAAATGGTGTGGGTGACCCCGGCACCAAAATCTATTAAATATCTCCCATGGTGCATTGCAGCAAGTGAGGCTTTACAGAAATGATAAGCCGCCATTTTTTCCATCGATACAAACCATTCTTCCAGAACTTTTGCAGTAATTTCACTGTACATTCATGGTAAATTCATGCAAAATATTTGTTTATGTATGCTAAAAGATCAGGCTATGACCCCATAATAGGGGAAAATTCCACAGTGCGCGGTTCATAAATGCATTGATAATTAAGCAACAGAACACGGAGGGGAGGAATTACCGGGAAGGCAATGTCCCCAGGGCCATAGTTAGAAGCTCGAGCAAAGGGATGTCCCCCCTCCGAGGGTTCTTTTGCTATTAGGACCCCGGCATGTCGCACTGAGGTACTAATAGCAATTTTTCTCAAGTCGAGAAACAGCGGTGCGACTGTATCTCGACTCGAGAAAAAAAATGTCTGCCAGGGATCGGGCAAAGGGACTACACACAGTCCCTTCTCCCTTTCCATGGTTGCCATTAAAACAAATGAAAAAAGAGAAAACAAACAAAAAGGTCACCATGGAAGAGGGAGAAGGGACTACACGTACTCCCCTCTCCCTTTCCATGCAGACTGACAAGATAAAGAAAAGGAACTGCGAGGGACGAGACGCGCGTCCCATATCAGGTAAGTCTTTGTCGCCTGGGTATGGACCCAGTGAGGGCCAAGAAGATAACTCGTAACAATCTGATTGACCCTCGTTGGGTACTAATATTACAAATAAAATCTCTTATATGAAAAGAAAAACCTTTGGTGTTATAGATGGTGTGAGAAATAGCGTAACAGAACCCTTAAAGTTCAGTGAAAAATCTTTTGTAAAGACAGAGTTAAGTAGACAGAGTTCAACGCAACAACCCCCTTGAAATTCTGTGAAATAATACGTTAGTTCAAGTGACGTTAAGATGATGGTTAACACAGCAAAACCCATACAATGTGGCACGTTTTGGAAGGTACGCCACATTAACCCTGAATGCCCCTCATTTGTGTAGCCAATAAGCACACTGATGACATCACAGAGGAATTCCCTTATGACATCATCAATGACATCAAAGCAAACTATAGTGCATTGATGACAGCCATTGCCTGTTGAAAGAAATCCTCGAAACTGAATTCCAAAAAGCTCGTGCTCACACTCCTAGCTCAAATGGGCTCGGAAAACATGTGTCATGATACAATCATTTGTAAAAAATGTGAAAAGATTTTGAACCCTCGCTCCCAAATGCTTAGTGATTTGTTTCCCGTTTTCCCCATTTTCATGCTTGCATTCACATCTGGCTGGGAGGATGATTCACAGTTACCTGCATTACACATTCCGTTTTTTCACTTTCCAACATGTGTTGTCTACACTGACGCAGCGTAGTCGTTCTACACTGACGCAGTGTAGTCGTTCTACACTGATGCAGCGTAGTCGTTCTACACTGATGCAGCGTAATCGCAGCGTAGTCGTTCTACACTGACGCAGCGTAGTCATTCTACACTGACGCAGCGTAGTAGTTCTACACTGACGCAGCGTAATCATTCTACACTGACGCAGCGTAGTAGTTCTACACTGACGCAGCATAATCGTTCTACACTGACGCAACGTAGTCGCTCTACACTGACGCAGCGTAGTCGCTCTCATAACGATAATGTCAAACAATCAAATAACTTGTGCAAAGTTTCTCGTTACGGGTGGAAAAAAGGCGTGCCCGAATTTTCTCGTGTCGCTGTGTGAAAGTAGCATGGATCAGGGAAAACCATGCAAACTTTATCGTGTCACTGCGCAAAGCTAGCACGGTTCGAAAAAGAAATGCACAAAGTTTCTTGTCCCGCTGCGCGAAACTAGCACGGATCGCAAAAGACCTGCACAAAGTTTCTTGTGTCGCTGCACGAAACTGCATGGATTGAAAAGAGACCTGTGTGAAGTTTCTTGTCTTGCTACATAAAAAACAACCTACAAACGATACACCATGTTCTGTGCGACAAAAGCACATAACCGGGCGAAATTTCAGGTCAGAGGAACCGTAAAGCTGATTTCTAGGAATGGGCGAATTCTGCACGTTTCGCTTCGCGGGGCTGACATTTTTGCCCACCCCTAGTCACACTATGAGTCCAACCCCAAAAGGAATTTGAAGAACAGAACAGTTGCTGGCGCAACAGGCACAGGATAGTGGAGTCAATGGAACCCCACCCTCACTTGAGAGTGTCCCCACTCATTATCCTGTCGATAGAAGATGCCAATCAAACGTATGAATAGAGGCGTTCGGGCACTAGGGGATGACTCTACTTGCACTGCACTTGGATACTTTCTGGTGTATTTCCTTGAAAGCATTAATTATTCGGATTGACTGCGAGGTCTGGGGTTGTGGAGGTGTTGCCCATAGCTATTTTAGGATTAGTACTTGTGTGTTGTGTGATACCTCCTACATGAATCAAAGAGGAATGCATCTTACTTATTTCCTTGTTTGTAAACCATTGTGCTCTTTAATAATAGGATGATTTCCGGTGGTCAGCCGACCCGTGTTTTGACATCTCAGTGCCATCCGGACAGTCTTATCAGGAAGCTTAAGGCCAACTGGCCACACCAATGCCCATTGAGGCCCAACTTTACAGAGCCCATCAGGACTACCAGTGGAAGACATCCACTCCAACAGACCTTGGGAACCATCCAACCAGCTGGTTAATGGACGCAAATGCACTAGCCTTGATAAAGACCCTGAGAGGTCGAAACATGTTTCGGCTGACCACCTTTATCACCCCATTAATAAAGAACACAATGGTTCACAAACAAGGACATGAGGAATAAGCGCTCCCCTTTGTTTCATGCGCGAGGTTTCTGGGAACACACAAGTACTACTGCCAATCAAATGTAGTCAGGGTCTTTGCGTCTTCTATGGGGCTTTTTCTAGGGTCTTCAGGTCTTCTCAGGGTCCCATGTTTTGCAGTCATGCCCATTTTGTTTACTGAGACTTTGTGAATCCCCCTTTTCTGACATTATGGTATGTATAGGTCTCAACATCTATTGAAAGCAGCCAGAAGGCCTCACACTGGCACCATAGAAAACCCCAAAACATAAGAACAATAACAAGGCAAACCAGCCTATCAGAGGGCAGCATGCCCAGACTCTCTGCCTCCACTGCATCACATTGTAGGATATTTTCAGACCCTGTCGTGTCCCCCAGCCTCCTCTGCACTAAGGCACAAAAGCATAGGTGCTAATTGCCCCCCCCCCCATGTCATTTGCGACACTCTCAAACAGGCCTCGCTTTTTAGCCAACAGCGCGTTGCATGCAGGGACTCGTAGACTCACACTATCATGAGAGAAATGAAACTACCAGCGTCGGAAGACACGGCCCTACTGGGAGCCCACTGTGGGAGCCCGTGTAATGGGAGAGGGCGCTATTCTGGCTCTTGCCCAGCTCAGCTGGCAGCCAGCATTGGGACACACAGCGCTAGTGTCCCTAAGCCCGACCATGAACCCGGCCAGTATCCCTGAGCAGCAGCCAGGCCCAGCTCTTGCAACATGTCGGGCCGTGCAGGGCCGGTTCAGCTGGAGGGCTGCATAGCTGCTCAGTGATGTCACCGTAGGAGCATCCGGCTGTGCGTCCGCCAGAGTGCGCCTCCGGCAGCCTGCTGGGGATGGGGGCCAGGGCGGCCGGCTCCTGGGCCAGGTTACACCACGCAGCTGCCGAACGCTCACCCCACAGGGCCGCCAAATGGCCCTTATAGTCTTGATATGGGTGAGAGGCATGACAATAGGATTCGTTTTAGCTGTGATGGGGTGCTGCTTTAGCGCCACCTGTGTAAGCCTAAAGTATTGCATTGGACTACAGATAGGAGGCCGATGGGATGTGTGGAAGGACACGGGCGTTGTTTGAGTATTTACCTTGGCTGCCCATGACCATGTTAATCCACACGGCCATTTCCTACCACTACCTGCCCCATTCCACCCAAAACACACCCTCTCGAAATCTTTTGAGCTAGCTTTATCAAGCAGTAACACCACACACTGTGCAGCAATGGTCTGCCAGGGTTATTTCTAATCAGTCTTCTGGGAATTAATGCTTAATTAAGGCTCTGGATCAGATCCTTGGGTAATAAAATTGTCTTAACCAAGTATGCCTTCGGGCACTTAATTTATACGCAAAATCAGTGTCCTTGCATCTGTCCCATGCATTGAGGTCCTGTTAGAAACAAGCATTGGCAAAAACAATAATTTTGGTGTGATTATAGGGATTGGACATTTCCAGGCACTGGCACTCACACAAGTGTTGCCATCCTCTGAACAGCCAGTGTCATTAGGACACTGCATATCCCGTGCACACATGAAAAAAAACACTGTTGACTTTGCCAATGCTTGCTTTGACTAGGAGCCTCCAACATTATCCATTCCATTCGGGGGACGCTTTTCCAGTCCTGCTTTTAACTTTGCATTCTTGGACTTGTAGTCATGGATTTCCCCATTATAAATCCAGGGCTACAAGTGACAGGATGTAGCGTTAAAACCAGGACTGGACTAGCATCCCCCGAATGGAATGGATAGTGTTGGCATGTAGGCGACCTCGGTGCCATCCATACTCCTTCCAGGGACACTTTGCAAGTCATGGCGCACCAGGCCCACCGATGCCTGGACACCATGAGCTGCAGCTCCCCGCCCAGCAAGAAGGCAGCACCCAGCACTTTTCTTAGCAGGCACGTGCCCGCCTTATTGTTCAGAGTTGTTCTATTGTGTGGACGTCTCTCCGTGATGCTAATCACTTCTGTCTCCAAAATAACATCACCGGATAGCACATGCGCGCTGGGACGGATGCGCCATGACGTCATGGCGCATCTGGCCCACAGATGCCTGGCCATCTCCCGTCGCAGCCCGCCCACCCTGGAGGCACCACCTGCCACTTCAAATGCCCAAGCAGGAGGCAGATGAGTCTGAAACATGTGCAGAGACGATGCGAGGCGGCCCACGGCCCACCCCCACACTTCCCCGGGCGATGACACACACCCATGTTCCATCCATGGCTCATTTTGCATAAATGAGCATTTTCCACATACCATCGTCTTGCGGTCGTTACACTCTGAATAACACCCGGTGTTCCTAACATGGGACTTGTTAGAAGCAATCCAGGGCCATTCCTTCGCACTTTTCTCAGTGTGTTGTGCACAATGTGCAAGTATGCAGAGTCACAGCGGGTTAGGGGCAGGTGCACATGTGCAGATCCTCGCAACGTCCACGGTTACGTTTTCTTCGACACCACTTCTGCCGGTGACAATACCGTGGGCGCACTCCAGTCTAAGTTGCACCCACCGCTTGAGTTCAGGATGACCCTCTTTGGGGTCATAGGTAACACACAGGCTTGGAGTAGGTACTAGGCCCATGGGGTCACTGATTCTGATAAGGTGGGGCTACGCAAAGGAGAAAACAGCCGTTTTGCTTAGTGTTTGCTACACAAATAACAGGGTTTTAGTCCTGCCAACATATCAGTCTTTACTAAACACGGTGAGACCAAACAGGTACAGGTGAGACAAGTGTTTACAGGCCCACAGCTGAGGGGTGGAGGTTAACAGGAACGGCTCAAACCATCTGGGAGCTGCAAAACTGCTATTTTTTGTACAGGTAAGTGGTGAGGAGCTTGGAGGTCATAGCTAGCGGGGTGAAAGCACAATTCTGCACTTTCGGGTCAGCGTTTCAGATTTCTGTTGAATCTTTTAGGGTTTGTGTTCTGTTTTTAGGTGACAAGAGGAAGGTGAAAAAAAGATAAAAGAAAGCTGAAATGAGGAGTACTTGTGAGGAATTCGACCATCTGCACGGTGGGTGTGCGCTCACCTGGGCTTTTTTGAAATTTTGAATGAAATTGAATGATGGTAGACGAACCGACGAAAAATGTGTGGGGCAAATCCGCACACCTTTTCCTATGCTCACCACATGACATACACCTGTGTACTCTGGGTGGACACAGCCTGCAGGCACCGTCCCCACTGTCATATTTAGCTGGAATATGACAGCCAAGAGTACATCAAGGCATCTCAAAAGGGGTAAGGCAAAACCTTCCTCTTGCCATGGCCAGCCTAATTAACTAACAAAGGCTCCATGGATCCGCACTTTCCTTTGTTAGCTGCTGGTGGCACTCTCACATACTAATCAGAGTTAGTTCAAGGAGGCGCATGCAGGACTAACAAAGGACAGGACAACCCCAACAACCTTTCATATGCACTCTGTCAACCTGAAGCCTGCTCCCGCCTCTCAATATCAAGGGCAGTGACTTGTCATGTCTGCGACAGCTGTTTACAGTAGTCATCACAGCAGGGCGACCCTGTTCAGATGGTAGGAGTATGTGATTTGATGGAGACAGAAAGTCTATTCTTGCCACAGCTTGAAGCGAGACCTACTGCTTTAATCAGGAACCACACAGAGCTCAATTAACCAGAGAGACCCATTGATCCATAACAGACAGGAAACTGGGTGGGACTTAGTATTAAATGCTTCCCCCTTTAACTTTTCTGTTGCAAAGCACTCTGGTTATGACCTCATGCATACAGGAGATTGTTGGTGGGGACCAAGGATTTGTTCAATAAGCTAGGCCAATCACTGTGCCCATTTGGCTCTTAAAGAGGGCTGAGCCAATCTTTGGGCAGATCATCTGAAAACTTTGCAAGGAGTAACAAGAAGAACTCATTTGGACCCTGGCTGAAGGTACAGTATGCCTTACAGATTACGCCATTGAACGAAGGCCAAGATTTCCAAAGAGGGAAGCAAGATCCCTCCCCTTAACATCTCCCAGGGAACAGAGGGAGATACTGAATCCAGAGGACCCTCCAACAGCTTCAGAACCGGTACCCAGCCAGCACTCGGCATGCTCTACTAGGCTCTGAAAGCAAGCTTCTTAGGTGGGAAGTGCCAGAGAGTCTCTGAACCAAACCAAGAACAAGGCCATTGCCTGCAACACTCTCCTCAGCTTGGGGTCGTCCGCCTTAAAGGATGGCACAAGCCTAGTGAAGAAGCTAGGAGTGCATCGACGAGCATCCACCAGCATCTGCCTTAAAGGACATTTTCGAGTCAGACGAGCCCCTCAAGCTGATCCAGACTCAACTGCTGACTGTTGTCATGCCACAGTTTCTAACATCATACAAGATGCCTCAACCAGTGCTTCAGATCCGCCAACCAGCACTGAGAGAATGATTCCTGACCCCGTTCTGCTGGCTAGGCCAGCCTCGCGTGCCAACTTTCCTGCTACTTGATACCCGCAGCTATCTCCTGTTTTGAACTCTGCCGCAGGAGCTGCAAAGCGACCTGAAACCGACTCGACCCTGTCGAGCAACAAGAACTTCGACAAGCACACAGTACATTGTGGTTCTGCCCCTGTGCTCCTTCTCAGATAGCCCCTAGTGAAATTGTATGCCCATTGCTCCCTTTGTGCTGAAATCAAGTGTTCTTGAACTATTGTGATTAATTACTTTACCGACTACCCTTCTGTCAGTATCCATAGTGCATCAATTTTCCTTCTTGAAACTGTATGTCCTCTGCATTCCTTTACAGGGTGGGTTGTATTTCGTAGTGTTGCTAGAACTGTCTGTGGAATAAAAATGAAGTCGATCATTTTATAAACCATGACTGGACAGTACTTTTATCATTGAGTAATAATTGCATTTTTCGCTGTGTTGCAACTAACCAACGATTCACAACCTTTTGGAGACAAGCCTCGAATTCCAACCATGTTACCAACATTGGACAAGGATGTCTTATAATTTACTTGTGTTCCCAGTCTGTTTGGATCCCTTCTGGTGTACTAGAGGTGTGGGGCTGATTGATGGTTTAGAAACCGATATTCATTCCTGGACCACTGGTGTGCCCCCCCAACCTCTCCTCCCACCCCCCAAAGTTGATTCGTCACAGTACTATTTACAGGCCAATTGTGGGAATGTCACACTGCAGCCCACATTTCATTTGAGTTGATTGCATAAGATGGAAGTTCATCAAGGTGTGGCCCAGCACGTGCCCAGCGCCGCGTTTCCTGCTGCTTACTACAGAGGGAGCCCGATTGGGGGGTTAGGCTTTATGAACAGGGGGCCAGTACCCCACCATCCTCTTGCACCTCATTTGAGATACCCCTAAGGAACCTGGATGTAGCATCCCCTATGTCTCTGAGAGTGAAGTACATGCTCATCATGTAGTCTGCAACCTGTGGCTCGCCAGATGTGTTGGACTATGATGCCAATGCTACACTAGTGCCCTGATGCCTGCAGGCTCCCGGCGCAATATAAGCACACGTAACATAACACTACAGTTTGGCAACATGTGGCTCTCTAGAAGTTTCAAGCTATGATGCCCATCCTAGACTAGACGTTTGCCACTGGTGGCTCTCCAGATGTTTCAGGCTATGATGCCCATCCCACACTAGAAGTTTAACACTGGTGGCTCTCCAGATGTTTCAGGTTATGACACCCATCCTACACTAGAGGTTTGTCGCTGGTGGCTCTCCAGATGTTTTGGACTATGATGCCCATCCCACACTAGAAGTTTAACACTGGTGGCTCTCCAGATGTTTCAGGCTATGACGCCCATCCCAGACTAGAGGTTTGTCAGCAGCGGCCCTCCAGATGTTTCAGGCTATGTCGCCCATCCTACACTAGAGGTTTGCCAGCAGCGGCTCTCCGGATGTTTCAGGCTATGACGCCCATCCTAGAGTAGAGGTTGGTAACCTGTGGCTCTCCAGATGTTTCAAGCTATAACACCCATCCTACACTAGAGGTTTGCCATTGTTGACTCTCCAGATCTTTGGACTATGACGCCCATCCTACACTAGACGTTTGTCACTGGTGGCTCTCCAGATGTTTCAGGCTATGACACCCATCCTACATTATAAGTTTGCAACCTGTGGCTCTCCGTATGTTTCAGGCTATGACACCCATCCTAGACTAGAGGTTTTCAACCTGTGGCTCTCCAGATGTTTCAGGCTATGACACCCATCCTACACTAGAGGTTTGCAACCTGTGGCTCTCCATATGTTTCAGGCTATGACGCCCATCCTAGACTAGAGGTTTTCAACCTGTGGCTCTCCAGATGTTTCAGGCTATGACACCCATCCTACACTAGAGGTTTGCAACCTGTGGCTCTCCATATGTTTCAGGCTATGACGCCAATCCTAGACTAGAGGTTTTCAACCTGTGGCTCTCCAGATGTTTCAGGCTATGACACCCATCCTACACTAGAGGTTTTCAACCTGTGGCTCTCCATATGTTTCAGGCTATGACACCCATCCCAGACTAGAGGTTTTCAACCTGTGGCTCTCCAGATGTTTCAGGCTATGACACCCATCCTACACTAGAGGTTTTCAACCTGTGGCTCTCCAGATGTTTCAGGCTATGATGCCCATCCTAGACTAGACGTTTGCCACCGGTGGCTCTCCAGATGTTTCAGGCTTTGACATCCATCCTACATTAGAAGTTTGCAACCTGTGGCTCTCCATATGTTTCAGTCTATGACGCCCATCCTAGACTAGAGGTTTGCCAGCAGCGGCTCTCCCGATCTTCCAGACTATGACGCCCATCCTAGACTAGAGGTTTGCAACCAATGGCTCTCCAGATGTTTCAGGCTATGATGCCCATCCTACACTAGATGTTTGCCACCGGCGGCTCTCCCGATCTTCCAGACTATGACACCCATCCTAGACTAGAGGTTTGTAACCTGTGGCTTTCCAGATGTTTAAGGCTATGACACCCATCCTAGACTAGAGGTTTGCAACCTGTGGCTCTCCAGATGTTTCAGGCTATGATGCCCATCGTAGGTTAGACGTTTGCCACCGGTGGCTCTCCCGATCTTCCAGACTATGACGCCCATCCTACAGTAGAAGTTTGCAACCTTTGGCTCACCAAATGTTTTGGACTATGACGCCCAGGATTCCTCCCAATGGCCTGCACTGGCTATTGACGATGGGAGTTGAAGTCCAAAGCAAACCTCTGTGGTAGAGGCTTCATTCTGCCCATGTTTGGGAGAGACATGCCAGGGCTTGTCAGTTGGCAGCATTTCGCTGAAACATACTGGCAGCGGTTCTCGCGTGATTATTTCTGATCTCCTTATGTTGGTTCACGCGTTTTGTTGTGTGATCTTAACCCTTGAGTGAAGATTCTTAATTTTATTTTCTACCCCTTTCTGTCAGGTGACCCATTGGGAAACATTCCACGTTTGTAACCTGTGGCTTTCCAGATGTTTAAGGCTATGACACCCATCCTAGACTAGAGGTTTGCAACCTGTGGCTCTCCAGATGTTTCAGGCTATGATGCCCATCGTAGGCTAGACGTTTGCCACCGGTGGCTCTCCCAATCTTCCAGACTATGACGCCCATCCTACAGTAGAAGTTTGCAACCTTTGGCTCACCAAATGTTTTGGACTATGACGCCCAGGATTCCTCCCAATGGCCTGCACTGGCTATTGACGATGGGAGTTGAAGTCCAAAGCAAACCTCTGTGGTAGAGGCTTCATTCTGCCCATGTTTGGGAGAGACATGCCAGGGCTTGTCAGTTGGCAGCATTTCGCTGAAACATACTGGCAGCGGTTCTCGCGTGATTATTTCTGATCTCCTTATGTTGGTTCACGCGTTTTGTTGTGTGATCTTAACCCTTGAGTGAAGATTCTTAATTTTATTTTCTACCCCTTTCTGTCAGGTGACCCATTGGGAAACATTCCACGTTTGTAACCTGTGGCTTTCCAGATGTTTAAGGCTATGACACCCATCCTAGACTAGAGGTTTGCAACCTGTGGCTCTCCAGATGTTTCAGGCTATGATGCCCATCGTAGGCTAGACGTTTGCCACCGGCGGCTCTCCCGATCTTCCAGACTATGACGCCCATCCTACAGTAGAAGTTTGCAACCTTTGGCTCACCAAATGTTTTGGACTATGACGCCCAGGATTCCTCCCAATGGCCTGCACTGGCTATTGACGATGGGAGTTGAAGTCCAAAGCAAACCTCTGTGGTAGAGGCTTCATTCTGCCCATGTTTGGGAGAGACATGCCAGGGCTTGTCAGTTGGCAGCATTTCGCGGAAACATACTGGCAGCGGTTCTCGCGTGATTATTTCTGATCTCCTTATGTTGGTTCACGCGTTTTGTTGTGTGATCTTAACCCTTGAGTGAAGATTCTTAATTTTATTTTCTACCCCTTTCTGTCAGGTGACCCATTGGGAAACATTCCACGTTTTGGCAGTGAATTCATACTTGAACTTGAGGGTTGCTGCATACAGGGGCGATTAGTATGAGGTGTTCCGAGGCCCCCTCCTACCTAAAAATCCCTGACATTACGATGGGACCATTTTTGTTTTTGTTTCCTGCCCCCTCCCACCACACCGCTCCCCCAGGAAAACCAAAAGTCTATGCCCATGGCTGTCTACCCTCTTATAAAAAGACAACACCCCCCTCGTCATGCTACTCCACAGCCGATGTTGAAACCCCCATTCCATCTCCACCCTAAACAGGTGGTCGCCCTCGCACTTGACACCTCTTCTGCCTAAGCCCCACACACCTGAGGCCCCGCCTGTTCCTGCTGCCTCTTTTTTCATAAATTCCTTGAATTCCTGCCATTCCTACCCCCCACGCAGCTCAGATCTGCCACTCATACCCCCGTGATGGCTCACCTTTGATTACTGCACCTGGCACGCTGATCCACTTCGGTGCATCGCAGCCAAAACCAGGCCTAAGACTGGATATTTTCCAAAACTCGAATTCTTTGCCAATTTGATTCTGCTCCGCCATCATATTCCCTTCAAAAGGGTTCATTTTTCCACATCTCACCCTTGTCCATGGCTTCCATCCTGTGGCTGCCCTCACCTGTGTCCCCTGCTTTACCTCTGACCTGAGGCGTTGCTAGGGCTGGGCTTAAGCTGCTTACGGGGCTATACTCCTGGATCTTTTGGTTATAGCTCCAGATAGAAGCTCAGGGCCTACAACCCACAGGCCAGCTATCTCCAAGTCCCGACAGTCCCGACATTGGTGTAGCCCCAGATCTTTTCCAGACCCCTGCCTTTGACTGTGTTCCCCGGGTTAGTGTCCCAAACATTCTCTCCAGTCTAAACCTGCCTTTCTAGGAAGTGCCCAGCGTCCAAATGTGCCACCTCTTTAGACTTACCCACTGCTCTTTCTGAACCTTAGTATCGCTGTCGAAGCCCAGAATTAGCGCCTCTTTTGTGGTGGGACCAAGCCTGATTTGCATATGGTATTTCCCCTTCTGTAATGGCTTGGCGGGCGAAGAACGATGGTCTGGAGGGTTGCCCAGAGCTATGCCAGAGGTTAAGATTAATTCTAAGCTTTCCAGTCATCACTCCTTTCGTCTGCTTTAGTCACCCCGAGTCTGACAGGTATGCCCAGACGTGGGTCCCATGCCTGCTGGGGCTAGAGGTCCAAGCAACACCTCACATATGACACCCAATGAGGCCAACACATGCTTGTGGTCTTGCGCAGAAGTTACCAAGCAGTTGGGTTGGGCGGCACCTGTTCTGGTGAGACCAAGCCTGGTTCGTTTATGGTCGTTCCCCTTCTGTAATGGCTTGCCAGGCTGAAGAACAACGGTCTGGAGAGTTGCCCAGAGCCATGCCAGTGGTTCAGATGAATTCAAAACCTTTCAGCCATGGCTCCTGTTTGCATCAGACACCTGTTACACCTGATGGATCTTATCAAAGTCACCAGAACAGTCATTCTTCTGTCTACTGCTTGTGAGGGGACCTGCAACTCTCTCCTACATCAGTGCTTGACGGACAGCAGCACGTTCTGAGCAGCCATCAATGAGGGTTCAAAGTAACTGTGTACGACACGGCGGCCATCTTTGCCATGCAAGGCACATGCTCCGCGGTGCAGCAAATATTGGGCTTCTTTATAAATAGATAAGGCCTGTCGCACAGGGGGGCTTAACTGCACAAAACGGTAGGGTCCCAATCGCCCCATTACTGGTCATAGGGGCAAGCATTTCACCCAGGCCTTGGCATTCAGTCCCTATGCCATCCTTTGCTGATCATGATGGCCAGCTGTCTAGGACGGAACCTGCCCTGAGCTGGAGGGTGGGGGCGGGGGGCGCTCGTAGGCAGGGGAGTTGCTAGTTCTGTAAAAGACCCGGGGCTAAGCTGATGTCAGAACTGTTGGGACTGGGGGCTAGCTAGTCTTTTGGCTGTAGCTCCTGAGATTCTATCCGGGGCTACAACCAAAAGATCAGGGGCTATAGCCCCCTTAGCCCCCCCCTAGCAACGCCCCTGCTCGTAGATAATAATGAAGCCAAAGGGCTGATAGTACATGCTGCTAAAAGTAAACACATGGGCCCTCATTCCATGTCTTCCTCCAATATCAGGTACGGGTCCGGTCTGGTAGGATGGGGACTTACCGGATCATTCCGACCCTGGAGGACCCGGTAAGTCCCCATTCAACCAGCCATTCCCCATTCCCATTTGAGCCCCCATAGGGCTCAATGGGAATGGGGAAGGCGGTAATTACGGGCCCGCTAAAGGACCTCAGAATTGGGCAGTAAAGGATTACCGGCACCGGTCTCCTTACCGGTGCCCGGCATCCCTTACTGCCCAACTCATTATGACCCCCATGGTCTGGGAGGAAAACCAAAGCTTTAGAAACCAACCGGAAATACCGCCAGAGGTAGTTACGAATCTACCAACCTTTGATTATTTGGGTATGTGCTTTGCCATCTCGGGAAGATGTGGTAACCAGCTCGGAGGGGAGGGGGATATCTCATGTTAACACTCAGGTCCCAGCTAGATCGATCATCATAGAGGCGCATTGAAGCAAAGCATTGGCCGCAGCGGCGCTGTGTGGAGCCGAGCTTTGGGCTAGCGCTTCCTCCGGTTGCCTGCAATCATGTCTTAAGCACTTTACTGGCACCCCAAAGCTTCTTCTGAAGTTTGAGCTTGGATTACAGCCGATCGAGGAAGTGCTTAGGTCAATGTATTGGTGCGGCACATTTGGCTAGAAAGCTTTCCCCCGGGGCATTTGGGCTCAAGCGTCCCTCCTCGGGCAAGAAGTCTTTATCTGACGCTCGGGGTTGGCACTCTGCGGTTGCCACCCTCTGCTGAGATGGCGCCTCTTTGCAGAAACTAGCCCACGAGCTGGTATTCTGCCCAGCTCGCCGTAGGGTCAGATGTATCCCTTTAATGGCCCCTTCTCATGAATTAAGGGTCACCGTGTCAAGGGGCGCAGCTACCTTGAGGCATCGGAGCGGGCTTTGTATAATGTCCTTTTGGCTGCCAGGCGTTGCTGCCAGGCATTGCTGCCAGGGTCTGGGCGAGGCATCAGGCAGAGGTAGCAGACTGCCTCGGCCATGCTTGCTACATGTACAGTGTATTCGCTCAGTGGTGGAAATGGAAAAAATGTGGTGGGGGATCCCAAAACACAAGGACTGGGGTGGGGCAGGAGTTGCCGAGGGGCGTGGTCTGGGGGGCGGGGCAAGTAGTGGACATCCAGCAATGCTGGAATACTTAAACAAATGCGTCCTTAAAGACCTACCAATTTAGTATGCGAATCAGCGCTGGTCATTGGGCCGGCTCTCGGCGGATCCGAGATCCGGCACCAGACATGGAGCCGGATCTCGGGATACGGCCAGAGTCAGCCGCCCAAACCCATGAACGCGCCTAAACACTTAAAAAAGAAAAAAAAGTGCCTGCGAGGGCAGCATTGCCTTTTACCACCGGCTTTGCCAGTGGTGTGCAATGCACAAGGCTCGCTACATGCACAACTGAAAGGAATCAGTTGTACATGCAGCGAGCATTGTGCTTTACACACCAGTGCTAGAGCCGCATCAAAGGCAATGCTGCCCTCGCAGGCACTTTTTTTTCTTTTTTAAGTGTTTAGGCGCGTTCATGGGTTTGGGCGGCTGACTCTGGCCGTATCCCGAGATCCGGCTCCATGTCTGGTGCCGGATCTCGGATCCGCCGAGAGCCGGCCCAATGACCAGCGCTGATTCGCATACTAAATTAGTAGGTCTTTAAGGACGCATTGAGGACTGGAATCTGGCGATGCTCTTCCCTGGGAAATAAAGAGTGTTCATGAGATGACTTGTACCCACCTATTATTTAATGTATGTGTTGCAACTCGTTACAGCTCACAAACAAGACCCACTTTAAATCCAGTGTTGCGCCCCCTCCAGATACACTCCAGCTGCTCTCGCTTTGCCCCCCTCCCCGCCCCTTCCTGATTCCGTAACCCACTCCTGGCATCTACTACCCTCCAAATCTTATGTGAAACGCACGAGCCCATCCCCAGCCAATCCTTCCTAGTTTCCAAGTGGCAGCGTCAAGACAGTAGCAGCAGCGCTAGCTCGCATGTTCCCCTCTCTCCACTAACCCGACCAACCCCCCGAAGTTTCAGGGTCGCCAGAGCGCTGGGAGACCACACAAATACAGTGGAGCGTGGTATACACAACAGTAACATGGCACAACATGACATACCATAACCTACCACAACATAACATGACATAACATTACATACCATACCATAACATACCACAACATAAAATACCATAACATATGATACCCTAACACACCACTACATAGCATGACAACCATAACATACTGTGTCAATACCATACAACACCATAACATGACATACCATACCATACCAAAACACAACATGCCATACATAACACACCATACCATAATATGACATAGCATACCATATCTTATTTATTTGTCTTTATTTTTACCATAACACACCACCGCGTAACATGACATACCATATCATACCATTCGATAACATAACATACCATATCACCGCGTAACATGACATACCATAACATACCACAACAAACCGCAGCATAACATAACATAGCATACCACCGCGTAACATGACATAGCATACCGTAACATGTATATTCTGGTTTATTTCACTATGGCACCAGGCTTTGATAAAAGCACTTTGATATTTCTAATAAATCAATAAATTTGCATCTTAGAAGATGTGATGTTAGGTTTCCCTTCTCACCCCAATGCCTTCGAGCAGTCAGTCATGTGCTGGCCCCTCCCCTAGAGGGCGCCACTGCTGCAGTCTGGCAGACAGAGTGACACAAGACAGCCACTGGTGCCGATTCACAGTAACACGCGTAGCGCCATGACACATGACAGCACGCTAACATGCGCTCACCACTGTAGAGTGCAATTCACAAGCAGGGAGGGCTGGGGGTGCTTGCCCCAAAACGTGGCGTGGTGATTCAGTAACACGTGTGCCTGCAATGTATGACCTCATGACGCATACTTAGCTTGCCGTATGATTTACTCCACGCATCTGGTGACATTGCGTGTTAAACGGATGCGCACACTGGGAATCGCCAGCAGATGCGTTAGAAAACATGCGTGCGCAAAGAACGTGGTGTAAATGCACGATGGGACAATTGTATACAATTGGGAAGTGATTGTGGAAGAAAATGCTCAAGATTCCCCAGGCAGGGCTTTAAGTGAGCCGGTGCTGGCTGGAGCAGATCCCTGGTACCCGGGCTCTGCCAGGGTTCCCCCTTGTCCCCCTTCAGTCCTAACCTGCCCTGATTTGACCTGATCTTGTATGTGCCTTAGGGAACTCTAGGAAGAGTGAGCAAACTGGACAAAACAACTGCCCCCATCCCCCACCATGACACCTATTGGGCGGGGAGGGGCTTAGAGGGAGATGTGTTTATCTGATTCACTAAAATATGCAGACCACGGTCTCATTCACTGGTAGCCACGGCCAAAGCTGGTGCCCAGCAGCCCTGTGCAATGAATGCCATGCATTTTAGTATAGAATCCAACGCGAGCACGGAAAACCAATCAAAGGCCGAAGTTTAAGGTTAGGCAACCTGTATGTTTTTGCAAGCACTTGTGTAACTAAGTATGCCGCCCCGCAACATGGGGTTAGGGAACATGTATGTTTTTGCAAGCACTAACTAAGCCTTCTGCAACAGCACTAAGATGCTACAGGGCTCCTGGAGGGCACGAGGAACGCCCAATACCCCACCTAGAGGTGGAGGAAATGATGAAAGAACCTGAAAAAGCACATTGGTGTGAAACACGTGCCAGGGAAACATCAAAAGGTAGCGCGTGTTCATTGTGATACCCCAGATAGGAACGCACGTTTGAGGGCCAAAGTTGGGAAAATCGCCAACGAACTTAAATAAAGTTTTCAAACTTGCAAAAGGAGAGTTTGGAAGCGTTTGATTGGGCATTGGAAGCAGTCCCTCATGTGCTGGGGTGCAGCGGGCACCTGACCATTCTCCTGAGACTTGCGGCTCCCTGGCTGGCAGGGCTGTCGTGGCTGACAGCAGGGTAATAGTTATGACGAGGAACATGTGCCAACCTGTGACCATGCAAGTGAACACTCGTGCCATCGACACTCCTGCCAGGAGCCCCTGACGTGGATGGGAACACTTCTTCCACGGAGGCAGAGGACGTTGGCATGGCCACGGCAGTAACGCCAACAGCTCAGGCCTGGACAGAAACAGTGAGAACACCCCTCCCCTCCCAACTGGTACCACAGTGGGGAACGTTGATCCAGTGCCACCCAACACGTCCCTCTGGAGCGATGCCCCACAGGACCAGACCTGGCAGGAGGGCACGCAGGCCCACCAGGTGGCAATCCCAAAGCTCTCATGAGCATTTGCTCAACGCTGGGCAAAGGACTGCAGGCGAGGTAAGCTGTTCCTGTCCCCCAACGGCACTTTGGCTCCCGAGGGCATCCCAACCACAAAGCGCATTGAGGCCATGCCAATGAGGAAATGGCGCTATATAAATGACGGCTACCAGCGCTGGTCAATGGGCCGGCTCTTGCTGGTCTGAGATCTGGCATCAGATGTCTGGCCCGATCTAGGGTCCAGTCCAGCCTCTGCCCTGACCAGGCTTTTACCCAGACCCCAGCTTCGCAGAGGGAAGCTGGGGGCTCAGTGATCTAATCTGGGCTGTGCTCCTTTCACTGCTGTCATTCCTGTGTCTGCAGGTCCTATTCGCTTAGCCTGTTTTTTTTTTCTTCTGGCCTGAAAGGGACACCACAGGAATCAATGGGCCATGAATACAAATGGGAGGGGGCATTACTGCTCAAAGCTGGCTTCCTACATGCTGGGCACGCCATTGTTTGCCAAATGTGCATTGTAGGCTTTCAAAGAAAAACCAAAGTAATTTTTAAATTGACAAATGATGCTTGCATTCACAAGTTTTCTTTGAAATTGTTTGTTGTTGTCAGACTTCCACACATACTTTGTGATTTGTGTGCCCCTTTGTGTTTTATCACAGATTATATTTATAAAGATGTTAAATGATTGTCAAACTGGTTAATCACAAATAAATGATTATGTTGTGCTGGCAGCAGTTTTTAAGAAATTAAACTGTGGGTTCACGGGTGCCAAATTTTGATTTTCACTACAGGGGCAGAAATACCCCCTCTGTTGGAATTGAAATAATATTAGGCCTCCTACCGCAGTAAATTGAATGTGTATTGGCCTACGCCAAGTCGTCTAATAAATATCATGTGAATAGACTCCGCGGCAAGGTCTTGACCTTAACGAAAAGTAATGTAAGTCGCCATCTTGGATTTAGCCGCCATTTTAGGTCCTCTTGTAAATGTGGAAGTCACCCTGAACATCAAAATGGAGGCTGAATGATATTCTGAGCGAGATTCTGGCCGTTGTGACCTCCGCACACACAAATAATTAATATGCCTGCAGGCCACTTGTCTGGGTGGCGAACTGAGACCTTGTTCTATTGCTGACTTATGTATAAATGAACAACTGTATCAGCGAAACTGATCAAAATGCATAAATTATAGGATTGACCTGGCAAGGAACTCTAGGCCTGATTCCAAGAATGGTTAACCCGCGAGAGGGTTGGCCAAAGGCTGGACAAAACATATAAAAGACCCAAATATTACAATGTACGGTCTCTCTACTAATGCATCGAACCTTCGTTGAAGTTCGTTACGTTACTCTGAGAGCCGAATAGCTATCCGTTTGTCAATTGACTTTGGTAACTTTTGTAGCTTTTAAATAAAGCACTTGTATGTTCTTTGTAACCTGTGTTGGTGTGATGTCTGTTCCAAATACACAGAAGGAAGTCAGAGCCTTAATAGGTGTGGCTTCTTACTGTAGATTGTGGATCCCGAACTTCTCACTAGTGATAAAACAGATGTTGGCTTTGACGAAGAAGGGCATTTCTATGCCAATGCCATGGAAATCGGAACATCAACGATCATTTGAGCTTCTCAAAACCGCGTTATGCTCTGCACCGGTTCTGGGTACTCCAAATTATGACAAGGCCTTTGTGTTGTTTGTACATGAATGTGATGGATGTGCTTTGGGTGTGTTAACACAGGAACACGGAGGGAAGAATAGGCCGTGCGGCTACTACTCCTCCGCCCTTGATCCTGTTGCATGCGCTTTGCCAAGATGTTTGCGAGCTGTCGCTGCTGCTGCTGGGTCTGTAAAACAGAGTGAGGGAATGGTCCTAGGCCATGATTTGATTTTGATGGTAACTCACTCTGTAGATATCCTATTGAACAAAACCCAAACGCAACACCTCACCTCTGCACGGCTAACAAGGTATGAATTAATTCTGTTTGGCCCTCACATTCAAATTAAGAGGTGTTGTGTTCTTAATCCGGCTGAATTCTTACCTTTCCCGCAAAACACTGTTTGCGGTGACGAAGAATTACATGACTGCCTGTATACCACTGAACAAGAAACGAAGGGCAGGATAGATCTTATAGATACTCCTTTGGACAATGCAGAAGGGGAGCTGTTTTGTGATGGCTCCTGCTTCAAACTTTCAGATGGTACATCTACAGCTGCTTATACAGTTATTACGTTGAGTAAAGTTGTTGAAACTAAGAGAATTTCGTATAACTCCGCGCAGGCCGCAGAGATTATAGCATTGACCAGAGCTTGTGAACTCTCCGAAGGGCGTATAGTAAATATATATACTGATAGCCAGTACGCCTTTGGGGTGGCTCACAACTTTGGGAGGCTCTGGTCAGAAAGAGGGTTCCTGACCTCACATGGGACCAAGATTCAGCATGGCCCCTTGATAGTGCAATTGCTCTCGGCACTCTCGCTCCCAAGGCAGTTAGCAATCATGAAATGTGCAGCACATCGTAAGATAATAGATGATGTGGGAAAAGGGAACACTTTTGCGGACCTGATAGCCAGGCAAACGGCCACAGACCTTAGCACGGACATGTATGCTCTGAGGGAAATGAAAGATGCTTATGTAATGGATGAAGGTATAGGGTCTGTGCGAGATATTCAAACTGATGCCACAACAGAAGAATCTAAAAGGTGGGCCGAAGGAATGGGGAAACTAGATGATGATGGGTGTTGGGTGGATACATCTGAAGGAAAATGGTTGCTCCCTGATTCATATGTGCTGGCAATGGTTACGATGGCACACGGTCCTACACATGTGTGTGCTCAGCAGATAACGAAAATGTTAGAACAAGTCTGGGTGAATAATAAGATTCCGGAGACTGCGAAACATCATGTCCGGAACTGTATGATCTGCTTACAGCACAATGTGGCAAAGGGGACAGTAACTCCAAGGGGAAGCTTTGGGCCGCCTTCTGTTCCCTTCGAGGTCATTCACTTTGATTTTATTGAGATGGAACGGTGTAACAATCTAAAATATGTTAAAGATGCTACTGCCATGACCACTGCAAAGACTATGGTAAAAGAATTCTTTCCTTGATTTGGGCTCCCAAGGGTAATTTGGTCGGACAATGGTCCTCATTTTGTTGCAGCAGTAATTTTGCAGATATGCACAGCGTTACATATTGAGAAACGATTTCACTCAGCCAGACATTCTCAAAGTGCTGGGTTGGTGGAAAGACATAATGGTATCTTAAAGAATAAGCTTGCAAAAACATGTGCCGATGCCAAGCTGAAATGGCCAGATGCCTTACCTATTGTATTATTATTAGCTATGCGTACCACACCTCAAACTAAGACTGGGCTTTCTCCATTTGAGGTAGTAATGGGGAGGCCTGCTAACATTTGGGGTCTCCCAAAGCCTAAAGCCCTGAGAGAGGTGGAAAATGTATTGCTTGTAGACTACTGTAACCAGTTAACTAAAAACCTGTATTTTATTTATCACCAGGTCTACTCAGCTTTACCTGTACGTTTTACGGGCCCAGGACACGATATACAGCCTGGAAGTTGGGTCCTAGTGAAGGCCTACGAAAGGTCTTCCTGTCTCGCTCCTCGGTGGAAGGGACCCTACCAGGTGCTGTTGGTCACCCGGACAGCAGTGCGGGTGGCGGGGAAGAAACACTGGATCTACGCGACGCACGTCAAGAAACGTCCTCACCCGACGCCACATGTTGCAGAAGAAGCAGAACCCCTCGCTGATACTACAGTCTCTGATCTTGGAGTAGCAAACAGCGCTGGGAGTGCGTCGGAGAATTTCTCTGAGCCCGTGGAGCTTGGGGAACAGTCCATTTCGTCTCCGCACTCTCTTGAAAAATCACTTCCGGAAAACACTGTTTCAAGCTCTGCGACTTCCGTCGCCTCCGATACGTCGCTTCCCTCAGGAAATGACAACACCTTATTTTCAGATCAAACAGTTTTGGGTACCACCAGGTACAACCTTCGACGAAGAAAAATAGAACTACGGCACAGGTCTTTCCGTGCATTTGGAAAAGAGAAGTGGTTGAAAGTTTTCCTTTTGTATAATAAAGTTTCTGTTCAACAAAAGGGAAAAAAGGAATTCTGCTGGCTAGGGTTGGGAAGGACTAAGAAATCGTGCGACCGTAGCATCGCCAGCAACGAACATTGGGGTCGTTGATTGAGGAACTACAATGCCTGCCACCTCCACTGCTGCTCCGCGCATTGGACTTGTGAATAGGGGGGTGACCAACTTGGACAATGAACAATGCGCCTGGGTCCCGAAAACGTATTGCTGTGTTTTGATAATGATAATTGGTATTTTTGCAATCACCGCTGTAGGACTTTGGTACTTTGAAGAAATGTACCCTCTAACACCTCTACTACCAACTGAAATTGTACCAACTGCTTTGACTCCCTCTGTACACCTTCACACTCTGTCCCCTAGAGACTCCCAACATAGACAAAAGTATCATAATAACACTCTAATGATAGTAATGAATGCAACGCATGCCATTTTTAATAAGAGTAATTGTTGGATTTGTACTCATTTACCGCAACATGGGAACAAGGGGCTAGGATGGTATATTCACCCTTCACCTTTAACGACTGCTTGCTATGCCTCTCTTAGAGCACTATTCTTTGGTCGTTGGAATGATAGCATCTCAGGGAACTTTGATGGAACTAATTTGAATGATTTCGAGAAACGTGAATTGACTCCCCTGGGATGCTCGCTTTTTGCGAATAGAAGTAAGCCTAACGTCGCTTCTATTAGGCCGTCTGATAAACTATCTCTTCCCTTACAAGCTCTAATTTCCTTTAAAATGGCTCTGATAGGCAATAAGGACGCAGTGCCTCCTTCCTACTCTATAAATCATATCCCTGATTCAGTCCCCTTTTGTGTACAAAGAAATGGCACTCGGCCAATGGGAGATTTTGAAGGTTGTGTGAACATTGTAAATTTGACTGGAGAAAACAGGCCTCTGTATGTAGGGGGGCCTGTTTATTTTGTTTGTGGTAGTTTAGTATTTCCCTAGTTGCCCAAGGATTGGCAGGGAACCTGTTATTTAGGAATCCTGTTACCCGGGGTATTTGTAGCTAGAACATTGGAGGTTTCTAAGGCTCGCCCACGGCGGGACAAGAACGGAGATACCCCTGGGCAAGTATTGGGAGATATAGCAAAATCAGTTGTGCCCTTTTGGGGACAAATAACAAACTCTGAGAACATTAGGGGATTAGCAAGGGTACTGGAGAGAACGATCAACCGGACCACGGTCATACTCTACAATATGACAGTAGAACAAAAGTCAATAAGATTGGTACCACTCCAAAATCGGATGGCATTAGATGTCATTCTGGCAGAACGAGGTGGAGTATACAAATTGGTGGGGTCCGCTTGCTGTGTTTTCGTACCATATTCCTCGCCGACAATTTTTAAAGCAATACAGAACTTACATATCCTTAGTTCTGAAGTACATATCCCTGTAGGAGATTGGAATCTTAGCACCTGGTTTTGGGATTCTTTACGATCCTGGGGCTGGAAGGTGCTTTCTGTCATTCTGGTTATATTGGGGATCCTGCTATTCCTTTGTTGCTGTTTTCAATGTCTTCCGAGTATATGTGGAATGCTAGGGGGATGTTGTGCCCAAGCAGTGAGCACAATAGGGCACAGAATATATGCCCCAGATACAGCATCTAAAGAGTTTGTGTTACAAGAGGTTCTGATGAACGACCTAATGGCTATAGATATTACAGACAATGATTTGGGATGTATGGATGACAATGCATGGAGTTATTTGCAAAAGTATTAGAAATGATATCAGCACTTGGCATAGGCCAAAAGGAGGGTCTGTTGGAATTGAAATAATATTAGGCCTCCTACCGCAGTAAATTGAATGTGTATTGGCCTACGCCAAGTCGTCTAATAAATATCATGTGAATAGACTCCGAGGAAAGGTCTTGACCTTAACGAAAAGTAATGTAAGTCGCCATCTTGGATTTAGCCGCCATTTTAGGTCCTCTTGTAAATGTGGAAGTCACCCTGAACATCAAAATGGAGGCTGAATGATATTCTGAGCGAGATTCTGGCCGTTGTGACCTCCGCACACAAATAATTAATATGCCTGCAGGCCACTTGTCGGGGTCGCGAACTGAAGCCTTGTCCTATTGCTGACCTATGTGTAAATGAACAACTGTATCAGCGAAACTGATCAAAACGCATAAATTATAGGATTGACCTGGCAAGGAACTCTAGGCTTGATCCCAAGAATGGTTAACCCGCGAGAGGGTTGGCCAAAGGCTGGACAAAACATATAAAAGACCCAAATATTCCAATGTACGGTCTCTCTACTAATGCATCAAACCTTCGTTGAAGTTCGTTACGTTACTCTGAGGGCCGAATAGCTATCCGTTTGTCAATTGACTTTGGTAACTGTTGTAGCTTTTAAATAAAGCACTTGTATGTTCTTTGTAACCTGTGTTGGTGTGTTTCCTTTGGGCTTCCCAGCCTCATAGCAATTTTTATGTTTTCACACCACCTCTGCCCTGAATATAAGCAAGCGACTAGCCCAACCCATGCCCTGGCCAAACACATTTTATAGCACTTGTTTTTTTGTAAGGCATTGCAAAAAGTCATCTGATTAACAACCAGTTTTGAATATATAACATCTCAGCAACGGTCTCTCAACCTGTTGAGATACCCTGGTAGCCTTCTACTGTAGAGCGTGTCTCTTGATCCCTTAATGTACTAAAAGTCACTGCATTACCAACAATATTTTCGTTGCACCACTGCCACCGGAGTGATTTCAAGTGGAATTGGTGAACAGTGTGGAGTTTGGAAAGAAGCAGTATGAAAGAAATTGCGGCATTTTTTTAAATATTATTTTTAACATTTCCTTTGAGTGGAGTCCAACTGCTAGCTCCGCCTCCTCAGAACTCTGCCCCTACCTTCGAACCCCACCCCTGTCCTTGTGGGATGCCCTTGAATTTTTTCCCATTTCCACCACTGACGACTAAAATACACTTAGCAGTGAGTGAGCCTTCAGGTGTCCGAGCAGACCGAGGTCAGGGCGGCTGGCCCCGGCTTGGCTTGGGCCCCGGAGGGACATGTTGCTGTTCATTTAGTCCTTTCTCTTCGAGGCAGTGCCTTTTCTGATGTGGGCTCCAGCCCCTTTCCAACCCTACTCTGCCAATGACCCTTTGGCTCATGCAACGCCCCCAAAGAACGTATCGGTGGGCGACTGGTCCTCATGGTGACCCGGGGGTCAGTGAGCAGCAGGGCAAGTACCCTGCATCTTGGAGGCACTGAGATGAAATACATTATTTATTTAATATTGCTTTCATGATTTGGTTATTCTGCAGTCACAGGGCTATTTGTCGCTATAAATCTCCAGATGTATGCCTGCACACCCTGTAATTCTGTTTTGAAAAGTAGAAATGTGTCCCCTGTCTTTCTGGTGCTGGGGGCCACTGCACCCATTTCCAGCACCAGATGGGAAGAAGAAGTCACTTCTTTTCCTGAGCAAACCAGGGGCCCGCTTTTTTTATGCATTTGTCTTTTCTAGCACAGTAAAGGGGGGGAGTTCTGCAATGCAGGTGGGCCTTCTACTTGCATACGTCATTCTGATGCCTACAATCCCCTCACCACAGATATGCTGCGTCTATTTGCACGTCACTCACCCACAAACCTTTGCGAATAGTGCGAATCCTTGTTAGCACAACTATCAGATGCGGACATGCAATGCACTGCTCATCCTTCACTCGCAGAAACAGGTCTGCAGTTTGGCCCCGAAGTGTTCGTTGTGGTATCCATTATACCATCTGCAGATCCTATCTAGTCTCCAGCTTTACCTTTGCTCATCCCGCACTTAACTGTGGAAGTGGGCGGAGCCTACAATGATTGCTTACGGAAAATCAGGATGAAAATACTCGCCCTTAGCCCTTAAGGGGTAAAGAGAAGCAGGAGTTTTACAATTCGCTGACTACGTTATGGTCATGACCTCTTTAATTTTATTTTAGTTCTTCAATATGGCGCTCAGGAAATGTTTCGCCAGCTTCAGTTTGTTTTTCATGGGTGAGAGAATGGGGTGAGAGTTCTAGAAGAAATAGAAAGCAGACAATACATGTGGGCACCAAAACAGTAAATGAGGATGAACGCCCGACACATAGTATAACGCACTTGCGGGCCACCATTGACACTCCAGAAATGTGGGCTTACAACTCCCATGATCCTTCACCTTTGGCTTTGCTGGCAAGTGCTGATGGGAGTTGTAGGCAAAATCATGTGGAAGGCAGCAGGTCTGGTATAAAAGGTGGGATTTGGGTTTTTCTCTAGAACTTTCAGGGGGTGGGGCCACTAGAACCATTGCTCTTTGATTGGCATAGGGACCGCCTGCTGTGGGAAGTCGACCTCCAATGTCTGGAGAACAGGGAGGCTGGGAAAAACGTGGCACAATATTATGGAGTCACTGGAAACATGTGGGATTGTTTTAGCCACAAGGGAAGCCTCCATGAGCTGCACGAGGCCTTTCCAGGGTGCCCAGGCAGCCACGACTGAAGGGTACCCATCTCAGATTAAGTAGAAGTGTCTGCTGTGGTTGCCATCAACGCAGCAAGATCAAAAATGGTCCATTATGTCGCGGTGCAAAAGCATTAAAAACAATGGAATCGAAGCGACCCGCGGGCGGCCCGGTGGTTATGATTAATTCATACCTGTGTTTATGCATCCCATTACATTTTTTAAAGGGCGACAGAAAGTGGCACTTTTTAAAAGTCGAGTCCTAGATGATCCATTTCAGGGGAAGCAGAGGGACCATTGATGAAAACAAGGCTGATCCCAAGGGTAGAACAAACATAAAGGCAGAAGCAGAGATGCATAAAGATGGAAGCAGACACCAGTTAGAGGCAAGTCATTCTCCTCATTGGCTCTTGGGCAGATAGATGTTCAAAACCCCAATTGCCAGCAACCGGTAATTGTCAACCCAGTGTGAAACTGGGTAGCTGATGACCAGCCTCGAAGTCATGGATATTCACCACACCATATACTCGTTTCCTGATCTTTCACCTTTCTGGATCTGCCTTTTAACCTTGAAAGCATTGCTTGTTTACCCACTTCCAATTCCACCCCTCCCCCCCAAAAGTTGGGCACCCTGTCTCACAGCAGACAATATCAGTGGAGGCTGAAAGCGAATTTAACCCAAAATAGGGAAGGAAACTAGAGCACCTCACTTTGCGGCAGGAGCTCCTCTTATTTTTAATTAAAAAGTGGGTCCAAGGAACCATCTTGGCAACGTTTATTAACAAAGAAAGCGTAAAAGCTCTGGGCGAGAGCGGATCCGGAAATAGCAACTAGAAAAGATGGCGACTAAGGGGCGCGGGAATGGCGGCAGAGGTCAAGGTAGGCCTTGTCTCTCCGTTTGTTAAACATTAATTTTTTGCACAAAGGGGGAGCGCGGGGGCGTCTGTGGGAGGAAGAGGGATGACGTTGTTGGTCTGCCCCCCTGAGGGGGCTTCCGGGAAGACCATTGCATAGTGTGACATGCATTTTGATATTTTGCATTTGATGTTGAGGCGTCAACTCCAAAGTGCTGTGATGAACAGTAAAAAAGACCTCGAGACGGAAGAGGGGCCAGGAGCTGCACACGGCGCCATGGGAGTTTAGCCAGGAATACAGGTGTGTGGAGGAAGGGACAGGGCGGCGAGAGGGACACAAGTGCCGATGAAAACAATATTAACTAGTGCTTTGGCCGCACCGAGGACGCAGAAAGATGTGGCGGGGTAGCGCTGTGCACGCATGGGTGTAATTTTAGGGGGTACAGGGGTGTTTGTCTCCCCCAACTTTCATGGCACACCATTTTGTCCCCATTCATTTGGCTGGGGTACCTTTTCTTCAGATGTCATGTCCCCCCCAATATTTTCAGCAAAGTTACTCCACTGCGCACAGCGCATATTATCGCGCTTTGGATATTTCTGGCCAAGCAAGCTTCCTGTTCAAAAAATATTAACAAGCACTGGGGACTTGTCCGTGATGGGCAATGGGGCACTGCCCCAACAAGCATTATGCGGTTGGTGATGCTAAGGAAAGCGGAGCTCTGCTATAAGGGAGCACGCTGCAAGCACAGCTCAGCACGCCTGGAGACCGCCACGCATTGCCTGGTACACCTCCAGCCCAGTCACAAATAGGGGCCCACAGGGGGGCCACTCTGATCACCAGCACATAGGAAGTCCCGGGGTGTCTGCCACTCAGTGCCCCCGCATGAGCAAGACAGTCTATGTCTAAGAGCCCCCCTTCAGCCCCCCGTGCCTTTCATGGTGGCCACGCAGGAATCAGGCTTAGCAGCAGAGCTATCTCTCAGGTCTGTCCCGGGTTATACGCAGGCATCGGCGGAGTCAGCCCCGAAGGAGGCGAGACAGGTCACGTGCCGAGGACTAGGGAAAAGGTATGTTCACCCATGCTTGCTTTCTGTGCTGTGTTTTCTGTGTTTGCACATTCACGTGTGTGCGCGCGTCAGCATTTGAGGGTGGGGGTTGTGAGTGCGTGTGGGTGGGAGGGGAATGGGCAAAACCGTGGGTAATAAGCTTGATTTGTTGCAAACATTGAGAATGGTGAGGTTTTTGGGGCAATTAGAGTGTCGTGGGGCAACACTTGGGTAATGAGGTGGGGGGCATTGAAACTGACACCAAGGCAAGACTGGGTGAAATGACGGCAATACAAGCAAACCTTGGGCAAGGAGAGTGGCAGTTAGGCAACACTGTGGGCAGTGATTGTGATATAGGCAAAGCTGGGACAATGACACTGACATTGGGACAAAACTGGGGCAGTGGCATGGGTCAGAAGCGGGTCCACACGAGCGACATTGGGGGGAAATTGGGTGTAATGAAAGTGTAGTGGGCCGGAAGTGAGGCAATCAGAGCAGCATTGGCGCACTCCTGGGAACATTAGGAGTGAAAGGAGGCCTAACTTGGGCAAACACGTCCACATTGGGGTCAAATAGTGGCAGTGAGAGGGAAACTAACAGGACTAGAACGATAAGGAAGACACTGTGACCAGGGGCTGCATATACGCCCCCGCTTGAAAGATCCAGCTGCCACCACTGTGCACGAGCGTACATGTCCTCTTCTCCAGATAACTTTTTTGGTTAATCTGCTTTAAAAATCTTTGTAGTTGTCTTCGTTCTCGGCCATGTTTTCTCTTGGGGCCCCAAAACGTTAATTTCATCATTTCTATTCTTTTTAAGGAGTTGAGTATTTTATTCTGATAGTACCCCAAAACATGGGATTCCCCCACTTTCTCCCTGTTGCCAAGCAATCTAATTTTGCCCTCTTAACTGTGGCCCACCATACAATGCAAACATGCTCCCAAAAGTACCCCTTAATCACAGATTCTTCCCCACTTCTGCTGTAGAAGACACATTTCCCAGGTTGGGCCCCGCCACTGGAACAGGAGAATGCAGATCTGAGGATGAACGAGAAGGGCTCTTCCCAGACTCTTCACTGGGGTTCAGGAGCGGGGCTTCGTGGCTGCCGCCGACTGCGGGGAAGCCTCAATGGTTTATAGGTTTCGGTCATCCTAAGAGTTGGCAAGGGACCATGTGCACCATGTGCTCTATGATAGTCCACTCTAGGAATATAATTCAGGAGTATTACTGCAATCGCAAAGAAACTCAGGGAATACTGTTTCTACTGAATTGAGTCAATATTCAAGATATTCATATTCAGACTAAAATACAGAGACATCTAGGCCTGTCTCTGGTGAAAAGTTACAGTAAAATATGTAACACATGAATCATGAACTCCTGATGAAGGCAGGGCAAAGAAGGTATTAACTACCGAAACTATTGTCGACTTTCTGCTAGAATTTATATTTATTTGATTTAATATATGCAACTGGTGCCAGATTGATTTATGCATCTCGTTAATCAGTCTTCATGTTTTTAGAGCAGTAATATTGCCAGACTGTGAAATTTATTACCTTTTGCTAGTTTACTGAATTTTCACCTCATATTTTGCGCGATCTTTTACTTCGGTAATATCTTTTTCATGTGCCTATTGTTTTTCATGCCATCATTATCATAAAAGCTTTATTTTGAAAAAGTAAAACATAAAATCTTTACAGTAAAAAAAAGTAATTTTAAACATATCCTATAATGACTACTATTAAAAAAACACATATTTAATCAATATATCCAACACATATTTACAATGATAACCATTACAAAAATAAAAATCAACAGATGTTTTGCAGCACAATCTGTAAATGGTGATTGAACATTTTAAAAATAATAACCAAACAAATAGAGTAGATGAGAGGTGGATGAGGAGAGGACATGAGAGGAGGGCAGGGGAGAGGGAAGGATGGAGAGGAGAGTACATGATGAAAGGGTATGAGAGGATGGAGGAGTGTGGGGAAGAGGAAACAAGAGGTGAGAAGAGGGGCCAAGGCGAGAAGATGTGATGACTATAGAGGACAGGTGAGGAAAGGAGAAGAGAAGAAGAGAGGAGAGAAAGGGAGAGGAGAGAAGGGGAGAGGAGAGAAGTGATGAGAGGTGGGGGTTGAAGAGGACAGGACAGGATAAGATGACGTAATATAACAATCACTAACATAACATGATGACAGGAGATAACACAGGACAGGATAAGCTGAGATAATATAACAATCACTAACATGACATGATGACCGGAGATAACACAGGACAGGATAAGATGACATAATTTAACAATCGATAGCATGACATGATGACAGGAGATCACACAGGACAGCATAAAATGACATAATTTAACAATCGATAACATGACATGATGACAGGAGATAACACAGGACAGCATAAGATGACATAGTATAGCAATCACTAACATGACATGATGACAGGAGATAACACAGGACAGGATAAGATGGCATAATTTAACAATCGATAACATGACATGATGACAGGAGATAACACAGGACAGCATAAGATGACATAGTATAGCAATCACTAACATGACATGATGACAGGAGATAACACAGGACAGGATAAGATGACATAATTTAACAATCGATAACATGACATGATGACAGGAGATCACACAGGACAGCATAAAATGACATAATTTAACAATCGATAACATGACATGATGACAGGAGATAGCACAGGACAGCATAAGATGACATAGTATAGCAATCACTAACATGACATGATGACAGGAGATAACACAGGACAGGATAAGATGACATAATTTAACAATCGATAACATGACATGATGACAGGAGATCACACAGGACAGCATAAAATGACATAATTTAACAATCGATAACATGACATGATGACAGGAGATAACACAGGACAGCATAAGATGACATAGTATAGCAATCACTAACATGACATGATGACAGGAGATCACACAGGACAGCATAAAATGACATAATTTAACAATCGATAACATGACATGATGACAGGAGATAACACAGGACAGCATAAGATGACATAATTTAACAATCGATAACATGACATGATGACAGGAGATCACACAGGACAGCATAAAATGACATAATTTAACAATCGATAACATGACATGATGACAGGAGATAACACAGGACAGCATAAGATGACATAGTATAGCAATCACTAACATGACATGATGACAGGAGATCACACAGGACAGCATAAAATGACATAATTTAACAATCGATAACATGACATGATGACAGGAGATAACACAGGACAGCATAAGATGACATAGTATAGCAATCACTAACATGACATGATGACAGGAGATCACACAGGACAGCATAAAATGACATAATTTAACAATCGATAACATGACATGATGACAGGAGATAACACAGGACAGCATAAGATGACATAGTATAGCAATCACTAACATGACATGATGACAGGAGATAAGACAGGACAGGATAAGATGAAATAAGAGAAGCAACGAGAACCATACATCACATGAGATAAAGGTGACGTAAGATAAGACAGCCTAACATATCAAAACATCAAGGGCACATGATTGTCACTTACCCTTTCTGGTATGTGTTGTGTGAGATGCCAGGAGTGGCGTGTACATGTCCTTGGGTCCCATGTTTCAGTCCGAGAAGCTCTGCCTTCATTCTATACTCCCTTGTGCACCCTCTCCTGACTGACAAAACCTTCATCAGATCCTACCTGTCCATCCAACTACCGCCCTATTTCAATCACCCCCTTCCTGGGGAAACTGTTGCAGAATCTGCTCTTGCTCCAACTCGACTCGCACACTGAACTTGTCGGTGGTCTCCACGATCATCAATCTGGATTTCGAGCATCCAGAGACACAGAAACTGCTCTTCTGAACACCCGTGAAGAACTGCTCGCATCCCTGGACTCCAACTCCCAAATTTCCTCATCCTACTTGATCTCTTCTCTGCCTTTGAGAGTGTCAACCATTCCATACAAAGGCTCCACAATACCCTTGGTATCTCGGATCGGGCACTGGAATGGCTGACTACTTTCCTAACTGACAGCTCTTCCCAAGTCATCTTGGGCACCTTCTCCTCTCCAACTTCCTTCTCCACCTGTGGTGTCCCCCAGGGATCTATCCTCTTCCCTTGGCACTTAAACATCTACCTTACTCAGATGGCACTCCTCATCTCCTCCTTATCCCCAACTTCTGGTGTTATGCAGATGACACACAAATCTTTTTCAGACTTCCTGCTGACTCCCTCGTACCTTCCTTCATAACTGCCTATCTGCCATCCCGGCCTGGTGCACTTCCAACGATCTCTGCCTCAATGCCAGCAAAAGTGAGATCCTTCCAGTTGGGACCCCTGCTCCCTCCTTCTTCCCTTCTCTCTGGACTTCCACCTTGGGCTCTCGCCCTGCTCCTTCTTCTGAAGCCAGAAAGCTTGGAGTCATCTTTGACTCCTCTCTCTCCTTCCTCCCTCCCACTTAGGACATTTCCAAGAAGTCCCACTTTCTGTTCTTCCTTCTCAAAGGAATTCTCACTTTTCTCGCCTTCCCTCAGTAGCTCAATGTTCCCCTAGCCCTGTTTCTCTCTAGCCATGACTATTGCAACAGCCTCCTCATCAATCTACCTTCTTCCACTATGCGTCCCGTTCAGCTAACCCAGAATAGAGCAACAGGATTTATCCTTGGCCTTGAGCCCAGGGACCGCATCTCTCCTGCCCTAAAAAGTCTCCACTGGCTCCCATTTACTGCACAGATCAAATTATAATCCCTCTGCATCATTCACAAGGCTGTCTGGGGTCTGGGGCCATGCAATCTGCAACATTCCCTTACAAAATACTCTCCTTCTAGACCTCTGCGTTCCTCTGGCACCAACTCCTTGTGTGTAAAGCTTTTTGCTAAACAGAGCAGGAGGTTGTTCACTTTCCTCAGCTGGATCCCTCCTATGGAATAGCCTCCCCCTCGCTCTGCGTCTTGAGCAGGACCTTCTTAAGTTCCGGAAGCACCTCGAGACTTTCTTCTTTTCCTCCTCCTTCCCATCTTCCCTCCTCTGCTAATCTCACAGTTGCTGTGATCGGTTTCTTGCACCCTTATGCATCCTGTGGGACCCTGACTGCTCACACCCAATCTCCCCAGCTTCTTTCTTCCTTCAGCACTTGCCTCGGCACACCCTCTGCGTGGGAGACTCGCACTTTTCCTCCCAACGCGGCTCCTGGCCGCATAGCACCCTCGAACACGGACACCCCGCACCTACCCCACTGCCCTCTTCCTTGCTGCACTTGCACATTCTGAATACTCACAAGGCAAAGTAGGGTCGGCCGCCCCTTCCCCCACTGTATTGTTTGTATTTTATTCGTGCCACAATCCCATGCTACCTCCCTTTGTCCTGTGGGCGCTTTGAAACAGAATGTATTTGCTGTATAAGCGCTTCACAGGCAAACAATAAATACATGCAAATAAATAAATAAATGCATTCTGGGCGATGCACTGGCATACTCTTCTCATCCTTACTCTGATATGGGTTTAACTACCAGTGGCCTTGCCTGGCACATGCCTGGCATGAAGACAGTTCATGTGCATCCCCAGCATCATTTATAAAGCGCTAAATCCTGACTGGGGCCTCTAAGCACTACTGTCTATACAGCACTCTAAAGGGCTCGATCTCTTCTCTAATACTGGGGCAATATTATGGCAGTATACCAGGGTTGAGGGGGGCATACTTTTAGAAGAGACCCATGACTGGGAGAGATTTTCTCTCTGAAGATAAACTCTCACCAATGGAGCATCTCTCACGAGCAGCACTGGGATGAATATAAGCTCCAGGATTCGTCAAACCACTTCAAATGGTAAAAATGAGGGCCCTGCTTGTGAGAGCTGGCTTCTATCATCCAGCACAGCACCCAATAACAAACCCCATAGATGCCTGGCAGGGCTCCACAGGGCCCTATACAGACCTCACTGATACCCGGTAGCGCTCCACAGGGCCCTATACAGACCCCACTGATACCTGACAGGGCTCCACAGGGCCCGATACAGACCTCACTGATGCCTGACAGGGCTCCACAGGGCCCTATACAGACCTCACTGATACCTGACAGGGCTCCACAGGGCCCTATACAGACCTCACTGATACTTGACAGGGCTCCACAGGGCCCTATACAGACCTCACTGATACCTGACAGGGCTCCACAGGACTCTATACAGACCACACTGATGCCTGGCAGGGCTCCACAGGGCCCTATAAAGACCCCACTGATGCCTGGCAGGGTTCCACAGGGCCCTATACAGACCTCACTGATACCTGGCAGGGCTCCACAGGGCCCTATACAGACCTCACTGATACCTGACAGGGCTCCACATCACTCTATACAGACCCCACTGATGCCTGGTAGGGCTCGACAGGGCCCTATACAGACCCCACTGATGCCTGGCAGGGCTCCACAAGGCCCTATACAGACCCCACTGAGACCTGGCAGGGCTCCACAGGGCCCTATACAGACCTCGCTGATACCTGAAAGGGCTCCATAGGACTCTATGCAGACCCCACTGGTGCCTGGCAGGGCTCCACAGGAACCTATAGAAACCCCATTGATGCCTGGTAGGGCCCCACAGGGCCCTATACAGACCTCATTGATACCTGACAGGGCTCCACAGGACTCTATACAGACCCCACTGATGCCTGGCAGGGCTCCACAGGGCCCTATACAGACCTCACTGATGCCTGGCAGGGCTCCACAGGGCCCTATAAAGACCTTACTGATGCCTGGCATGGCTCCACAGGGCCCTATACAGACCTCACTGATACATGACAGGGCTCCTCATGACTCTATACAGACCCCACTGATGCCTGGTAGGGCTCCACAGGGCCCTATACAGACCCCACTGATGTCTGGCAGGGCTCCACAGTGCCCTATACAGACCCCACTGAGACCTGGCAGGGCTCCACAGGGCCCTATACAGACCCCATTGATGCCTGACAGGGCTCCACAGGGCCCTATACAGACCCCACTGAGACCTGGCAGGGCTCCACAGGGCCCTATACGGACCTCACTGATACCTGACAGGGCTCCACAGGGCCCTATACAGACCTCACTGATACATGACAGGGCTCCTCATGACTCTATACAGACCCCACTGATGCCTGGCAGGGCTCCATAGGACTCTATACAGATCTCACTGATGCCTGGCAGGGCTCCACAGGGCCCTATGCGGACCTCACTGATACCTGACAGGGCTCCAGAGGGCCCTATACAGACCTCACTGATACCTGACAGGGCTCCACATGACTCTATACAACCCCACTGATGCCTGGTAGGGCTCCACAGGGCCCTATACAGACCTCACTGATACCTGACAGGGCTCCATAGGACTCTATACAGATCTCACCGATGCCTGGCAGGGCTCCACAGGGCCCTATACAGACCCCACTGAGACCTGGCAGGGCTCCACAGGGCCCTATACAGACCTCACTGATACCTGACAGGGCTCCATAGGACTCTATACAGACCCCACTGAGACCTGGCAGGGCTCCACAGGGCCCTATACAGACCTCACTGATACCTGACAGGGCTCCATAGGACTCTATACAGACCTCAATGAGACCTGGCAGGGCTCCATAGGGCCATTCGGAATGTTAGGCCTTTTTCTATGTCAGCACTCTTGCCCACCAAAATAGAATAAAAAGTGCAAACTATTATTGGGGTAGGGATGGCAGTGGATGTCATGGAGACAAAGGGTGGGTGGAGGGAGTGGGTCGGAGGGTCAGAACCATTGAATTTTTGTCCCACAAAGCATTTGCTTTTGGGGAAGTTAGTCTAGCATTACTGACATCAAACACACTCTTCTAGAAGCTTCCGTGCAGTGAGGCTCGTTAAAGTTTTAGTTTGGGGGAAAGGGCCTCCATGCACCCTGACCTGGTGCTCAGCACTGCTGCCCTTAGAAAGGCGCAGGACAAACATTAGAAAACATGATTTAAATCTTAATCCAAGGCACCCCTGACATGTGCCTGGCCCTGCTGTCTGCCTTCTGGGCGCTACACCTCAATCCAGGGTGAATGCATCCGGGTGGCATGCCTAAAGCGACTTGGCGTCTCATGCCAGTGCAGGCACCAGTCACAGCTCAGACCTTCCTCGGATTGTGCCCCCCCCCCCAGATCATCCCCGGCCCACTCCCACTCTTTCTGCCCCCCATTTCTTTCACCCCCTCCAATGTGCCAAATACAATTGGCCTGATTCATGGAACGTTTTCCTGTGGGATTGCGCCATTATAAAGCAGGTGCCTGAATCAGGCCCAATAACCCTTAGTAGACCCTGACTGGAGGGGGAGAGGAGCGCATGAGCGTGCGGAAAGGTAAGTTCCAAATAATACCTTTGCCTCTCCCGATGATCTGGCTTAGAAGGCCATCAGCCACAGCCAGCCTAGATACTGGCGGGGGTCATGGCCAGCCTAGAGTATGTGCATGCGTGCTGCGAATGCAATATGCGCGGGTGTGCAAGAGTGCATAAGCTTGCATGCATGCGTAAGTGTGCACAAGGCAGTGAGTTTATGTGAGAGTGTGGGAGTAGGGCATGGGCACGTGCTGTGTGTCTGGAAGGGGAGAGGGCCCGCACTGAAACCATGTGGGTGCTTTACAGTAACGGGCATATATTGGGCACAACATTGTTTAACAGAAGCAATTCTGGTATACATTGCAAAAGTGTTTTTAAAGGTCATTCTGAATTAATTTTGAACCCATTAACATCCTTCACTGTGGTATGCTTGTATGTATTGTGGTTATGTTAGGAAATTGTTTTACAGGGGCACTACTGGTATATATTTGGGCACAAGGAGGAGGGGAAAGTATTTTACATGGTTAAGCTGACATACATCGGCGATACAGGCCTGATGAAACTGTGCTTTATAGTTGCAGTGCTGGCATATATTCTGGGCACAGGCATCATTCAAATGTTGTAGAATGCTACTTTATGATCTATTTACCCCCTTTAAAAAAAATATAGGCAGTAAAATGCATCATTTGAAGCCATTCTTTTGTTTAATGGCCCTCCCTGAAGGCCCCCTTGATAGGCTTGGCTGCTCGCACTCATTTTGGTGGGCATAATAAGTAACCTATAATGACAAAAAAATGTCCGGCCACCAGTGAGTGCTTAATAATGGAGCGCCCCTTCTGGACACCGGCGCCCCGCTGGCTCCAGAGGCCGCGTCACGCACACTCCCATGACGGCTCCACGTGTGGCGCATAGCTAACGTCTGCCACACTTCATGCTGTCACGCACACCTCTGCCTCTCACGCACACACCTCTGAAGGCCTGCATCGCTTTTCTGCAGGACACGTTCACGGAGGACAGCGCCTACCTGATCTATGTCATGGCGCTATAATGCAGCGAATCCCAAGTGCTTGCCGCTATGCATACATGTCCTCAGGATCAAAGGGGGCATGAGTGGTAACAGCTGTGGCGTCCCCCCACTCCCCGGCGGGCCCCGCCATCCGTCTGGGCGCAGCGCATTCTGGGCTTGAAGTGCCAGGTTTTCACTTGCATTAAGCCACGGCGGAGGGGGGGGGGGCATGGTGCGCGTGCCTAATTTCAGATCACCATATGCCCTCCCTGATGGAATGGCCGCGTTCCGTCAGATACAATAATGCATAATAATAACAATAAGAAGAAGAACGCGATTATTTGAATAGCGCCTGCTAGCTTTCACCGCAGGTTGGCCGTTTCGAAGCACTGTAAATAACATGTGCGCCGCTTACTCAACTTAATGGTACTCAATTCATCATTAGAAAGACGAAGGGGTGAGTCGGCCATCCCAATATTGGAAGTAGAGACCCGCAAGTCACTCTTGTTTGAGGTTGTCAGGTCGTGATACGTGTGTACCCTGGGATGCATGAAAGCACACCAGGGGCCCGATTCATGGCATTGTTTGCACGGTTCAAAGTGACTTTGCACTGCCGCACAAACCCTGATGCATGGGTATGTGTGGTCAGCACACCTCTGAGACCACCCAGACAATGGGCATGTGTGGTCAGCACACCTCTGACACCACCCAGAAAATGGGCATGTGTGGTCAGCACACCTCTGACACCACCCAGAAAATGGGCATGTGTGGTCAGCACACCTCTGAGACCACCCAGAAAATAGTCATGTGTGCTCTGCACACCTCTGACACCACCCAGAAAATGGTTATGTGTGGTCAGCACACCTCTGAGACCACCCAGAAAATGGGCATGTGTGGTCAGCACACCTCTGAGACCACCCATAAAATGGGTATGTGTGGTCAGCACACCTCTGAGACCACCCAGAAAATGGGTATGTGTGCTCTGCACACCTCTGAGACACCCAGAAAATGGGCATGTGTGGTCTGCACACCCCTGACACCACACCTCTGAGACCACCCAGAAAATGGGGATTTGTGGTCAGAACACCTCTGACACCACCCAGAAAATGGGTATGTGTGGTCAGCCCACCTCTGACACCACCCAGAAAATGGGCATGTGTGGTCAGCACACCTCTGACACCACCCAGAAAATGGGTAAGTGTGCTCAGCACACCTCTGAGACCACCCAGAAAATGGGTATGTGTGCTCTGCACACCTCTGAGACCACCCAGAAAATGGGTATGTGTGGTTAGCACACCTCAGAGACCACCCAGAAAATGGGCATGTGTGGTCAGCTCACCTCTGACACCACCCAGAAAATGGGCATGTGTGGTCAGCACACCTCTGACACCACCCAGAAAATGGGTATGTGTGCTCAGCACACCTTTGAGACCACCCAGAAAATGGGCATGTGTGGTCAGCACACCTCTGACACCACCCAGAAAATGGGCATGTGTGCTCTGCACACCTCTGAGACCCCCCAGAAAATGGGTATAGGTGCTCTACACACCTCTGACACCACCCAGAAAATGGGCATGTGTGGTCAGCACATCTCTGAGACCCCCCAGAAAATGGGTATGTGTGCTCTGCACACCTCTGACACCACCCAGAAAATGGGCATGTGTGGTTAGCACACCTCTGAGACCACCCAGAAAATGGGTATGTGTGGTTAGCACACCTCTGAGATCACCCAGAAAATGGGTATGTGTGCTGAGCAAACCTCTGAGACCACCCAGAAAATGGGTATGTGTGGTCAGCACACCTCTGAGACCACCCAGAAAAATGGCATGTGTGGTCAGCACACCTCTGAGACCCCCCAGAAAATGGGTATGTGTGCTCAGCACACCTCTGACACCACCCAGAAAATGGGCATGTGTGGTCAGCACACCTCTGAGACCCCCCAGAAAATGAGTATGTGTGCTCAGCACACCTCTGAGACCACCCAGAAAATTGGTATGTGTGGTCAGCACACCTCTGAGTCACTCAGTCATAGATGTATGTCACCTCACACAGAACGGTATCCGCGAAGCTCCCTGGAAGTGCAGACGTCCAAGAAGAACTCTTGCCAACGCGCCCATATAAACTCCCCCCTACCCATCTCCCGCCTACAGCCTTAAGCAAGCGCCTTCCCTGTGCAGCGCTTTCTATATGCATACAATCTTTCTTTCATATAAACTTGCCTTCACGCCCTGATTCAAGAAGACATCAGACATTTCCAGCAAGCCTGGAAGAAGCGCCCTGTTGTGAAATCCGACACAGGTGTTCAACTTCATGTTCACGCGTCAGTGCAAAGGCATGGATTGGTGGCATAAGGGAATAATGCTGGTGGATGCGGAACACGTCCACGCGCTGCAGCCCTTCAGAGTGCCAGCACTGGGCATGCGTGGCGAGGCGGTGTATGGACAGGACTGGCTGAGAACACGTGTGCGCCTGGAGGGCGCGCAGGACACGTGGAGCCGCAGGTAGTGGGGGCATCGGTGGAATGCCTGCCCGTGAGTGCGGGGAGCGCATGTGGTGATCACATGGAGGCGTGCCGCGTGCATAGGGCAGGAATGTGTGCATGGGACCTGGGCTCCAGGAGTGTCTGGGAGAAAGAGCGAGGGTGTGGGAGAGAGAGCAGAGAGGCGGAAATAGAGAGAAAGAGACTGAGAGAGGGGGAGAGAGAGAGAGAGAGCGCGAGCGAAGGAGACTAAGAGAGAGAGAATGGGAGAGATTGAGAGACTGAGAGATAGAGAGAGGGAGAGAGAGAGAGAGAGAGAGCGAGGGAGGGAGACTGAGAGAGAGAGAGAAAGGGAGAGATTGAGAGACTGAGAGATAGAGAGAGAGAGATTGAGAGAGTGGGAGAGATTGAGAGACAGAGGGAGAGAGGGAGAGAGAGAGATGGGGAGAGAAAGAGAGAGAGAAAGAGAGAGACGGAAAGAGAAAGGGAGAGAGACCGAGAGATAGAGAGACTGAGAGAGATTGAGAGAGAGAGAGATAGAGAGAGAGAGCGAGAGAGAGACAGAGACAGAGAGAGAGAGCTTGAGATGGAGTGAGACAGAGAGAGATAGTGAGAGGGAGAGAGAGAGAGAGAGAGAGAGAGAGAGAGGGAGACTGAGAGAGAGAGAGAAAGGGAGAGATTGAGAGACATAGAGAGAGAGAGAGAGAGAGGGAGACTGAGAGAGAGAGAGAGAGAGAGAGAGAGAGAGAAAGGGAGAGATTGAGAGACTGAGAGATAGAGAGAGAGAGATTGAGAGAGAGATTGAGAGAGTGGGAGAGATTGAGAGACAGAGGGAGAGAGGGAGAGAGAGAGATGGGGGAGAGAAAGAGAGAGAGAAAGAGAGAGACGGAAAGAGAAAGGGAGAGAGACCGAGAGATAGAGAGACTGAGAGAGAGATTGAGAGAGAGAGAGAGAGAGATAGAGAGAGAGAGCGAGAGAGAGAGACAGAGAGAGAGAGAGAGAGAGAGCTTGAGATGGAGTGTGACAGAGAGAGATAGTGAGAGGGAGGGAGCGAGAGAGAGAGAGAGAGAGAGAGAGAGAGAGGGAGATAGAGAGAGAGAGCGAGAGAGAGAGACAGAGAGAGAGAGAGAGAGAGAGCTTGAGATGGAGTGTGACAGAGAGAGATAGTGAGAGGGAGAGAGCGAGAGAGAGAGACAGAGAGAGAGAGAGAGAGAGCTTGAGATGGAGTGTGACAGAGAGAGATAGTGAGAGGGAGGGAGCGAGAGAGAGAGAGAGAGAGAGACAGAGAGAGAGAGAGAGAGAGCTTGAGATGGAGTGAGACAGAGAGAGATAGTGAGAGGGAGGGAGCGAGAGAGAGAGAGAGAGAGAGAGAGGGGGAGAGAGGTTTCATATATTTCCCACCGTGTGTCTGGAATGCCATGAATGATGTCATTTGTGATGTTACCTGTGATGTCATATGTGAGGCCAGGAGAGGCAACTGAGGTTGTGAGGATATGTGCTGCCGTGTATTTGGGGGTCTTTCAGGCTTCTCATTGTTTCCTTCCATTCCATCCATCTAGGTTTTTTAATGTTTGCTGGTTTCCGTGGCAATGAACACTAGCCATTTTTATCCTCTGGTTAACTTGTAATGTCAGCATACTTCCATTGGTGATATTTCAGTATAAGAATGCATTTGGGAAACACACTCTTTTGGGGGGTCTTGGGGGCGAGGTCTTGCAAGTGCGCAGTGTACCCCCCGGGTGGCTGCAGTTGTTTCTGTTGTGGATGTTGTGTCTGCAAGGAGCAGTGCTGGAATTGGGATGTTTTCCTCGGATTTGGAATCTGGTAAAAACACTGGGCCTCAATCCGAGTTTGGCTGTAATTCGGTGATAATTCTACTAAATTACTGCCAAAATCGGTTCCCATTACTACCGCTTGGTCCCGTGGATTTACCAGGGGATTTCAAGTGGTGGTAGGGCAGTACTAGTCTCCATTTGTTGAGTCTATAAGACTCCATGGGGGTTTGGGTGTTATTAGCGTGAGCGGTAAACCTGCTGCGGTAATTCTGCCAATTTTTGGCTTTAAAGAGGAGGATTTACTTCATACCTGATTCATGAAGTGAATCCTCCACTTCAGTGCCCAACTTGGGATTTGGCAGCACGGTAAAGGCAGAGCTAATTCTGTTACCACACAAAAAAGTGGGGGTAATGGAATTGCCAGCACCTTTTTACTACTCTGGCAAACTTGGAATGAGGCCTTTGCCCGAATTTACAGACAACACTGCACCCAGAGGGGTCACCTGTCCCCGCTCTAGAAGGCTCGCAAGCTGCGGGGAACTCTTCTCAATTGTATCATGCATTTACTTTCACCATGTCCCTCATTACGAGTGTGCCGGTCCGGTAACACCGGTGCCAGTAACAATACCGGCACCATTGTTACCAGATCGGCACATTCCGAGGTCTGTGAGTGGGTGCTTTTCCGCCCGCCAGGTCTGACCTGGTGGGAGGAACGGCACCCGGCCGCAGACTTTGACGGAAGCCCCAGCAGCGTTATTAACAGCGCCGGTGCTTCCGTCCTCCCCATTCACATTGAGTCCAATGGGACTCAAATGGAAATGGGGAGTATTTTTTTCTGGCTTCGGCAATAGGAAATTACCGGGACCACCAGGCCTGTAATGCCCTGGTAGGTCCCCATTGCTGGGCGCCGGAAAAAAAAAAGATTCCGGCGGCAGCCGTGCCGGTACTTACCGGACTCATAATGAGGCCCCATGTTTCTTTCGGTGTAAACAGTACAGTTGTAAAACAGAGGCATGTTACAAGTTCAAATTACTTTGCATGCTGGTGATTTTAGGATTGTGTTCAGGAAGGTAGAAAAAAGGAGTCAAGCAAACTGTTTTGCTCGGCTTTTGACTATGCTGGTGCTGGTATCTGTTACCAGGTTAGTTCATCGTGTGACTTGTGCACGTTTCATGGCATCCCTATGAAGCAGTGCTATCTTAGTTCTCTCTTGTTTTTTACAATCTTTATAACACTGTCGCTTACTTATCAAGACTCGGCTCAGCTCTGCCCCCAGAACTCTGGGCACTGCCCCCTTTGGGATCACTACGTGCATTTCTTTCGTTTCCAGCCCCTTTACGGTGGCCCAGTCAGTGGCTGTTGGACTGCCAGACACAGGTCAGAGGCAGCTCCTGTAGGTGCCGCTGCCGCCGCTAGGTGGGGTCCTGCAGGCACCGCAGGAGCTATCCTGCTAACGGGTCTTTGGGGTATGGATGTTCCCGGGGCTGCTGCTGCAGGGTTGCCAGTGCCGAAGAAAGGGGGGTTCACATTTGCAATTCAAGTACAGGCCAGGGGTCTGCGACCCTCCACGCGGAGCAGTGTTCATGCACAGACCTCGTATCGCTGAGGCCCCCGGGCACCGCCCCATCTGCCTTTCCGGGATTGTGGGGACCAGGGGTGCTTGAACAGCTCTTGGAGTGAAGAGGGCACTCGGCGAATTACCTTTTCTACTACAAGAGCGTGTTTTATTGGGGGCGGGGCTGGGTGGGATGCGGTTGTGAGGCGGTCTCTGCGTGCACTATGGCAGGCTGTGTGCATGTGTGGACGGTGTGGACGTTATGCAGGCGTGCATGTGTCTGTGGGAGTTCTCTGTGGGGCCAGGCTGTCCAGTGTCTTGAAGGCCACTGGGGAGAAGTCGCTGGGGAATCCATATGTAGTCGGGTGCCGTCCATGCGGCTCCATGTGCTTGGCGTGTCTTTGCATGTGGAGGGTCTCTGTGTGTGTGTGTGTGTGTTGTGTCTGAGCCGCGGTGGATTCCGCGTGAATCGATGGAGGAACAACAGCTCGAGAGGGTGAGCAGAATTCCCTGAGTGGAAGGTGACGCGATATGCGTGTGTTTGTGCGTGCGTGCCCGCGTGCGTGCCCGCGTGCGTGTTGGGCTCTGCTCTCTGGCTGTGTTCTGGAGGGTCTCCCTTTGTGACGATGGAATCCGGGCAGAGTCATGGGAACACACATCACCATTGTCCGTGCGGGGGTGCTGTTCTATATGCCGGGGTGCTGCCAAGGTGCCCACGTGCAGCCTTACCCTCAGAGGTACTTCTGAAAATACCAGGTGCCCGCGCATCATTAGAATATACACCTCACTATGCCAAGGGACTGTACGTGGCACTGATTAGTATGCCAGGGTGCTGCCAACATCATTATTGCGCTGCCAGTGGCCACCGTCTCATGCTGAATGTGTCCAGAATGCAGTCTTGGCATCACATTGGCATCAGACCCCTCCCTGTGCCAAAGGGCGGCAGGTGATACTGATCGACATGCCAGGGAGTTACCAACCACCTTGTTCTTCTGCTAAATCTGACATGGTGCTGCCAATTGTGTGTGGGTGCAATTAGCATGGGCGATGCCAGTGACACTAGAGGGCTTTTCTGATGCAACCAAGCCTCGGAGGGTGCCAGCAGGATGCCAGTGCGCTCAGGATACCACAGGTGAACCAGTGATAGAGTGCTGCTTGATATGCCAGGCTGCTGACAGTGATACTAGGACGATTACCCTGTCATCATACCCGGGCGATGCCAAGCATGCCATCTGCCGCGCTGTCACGAGCTAAACCTACAGAGCCGGGAGAAGGCCCACAGGCACCCCTGCTGCACAAGCCACTAGGTGGCGTTTACCGACGTGCATCCAGCTGGCAGCGACCCCTGCCTACACAATGCAAAAGTGGGACCCCCCTCACCCGCCCCCGCCGCCAAACTCACGAGGGAACAGGGGACACGTAGCAGCAGCTGAACTTTTTATCAGCCGACCCCAACCAATCAGATGCCGTCTATCAAAAAAGCTGAACCGGTCTAGTGGTGGGGAGACATATCCGGGCCTCTGAGCGCCCCCACCAGGAAAGGTGCCCCCATGGCAGCCAACGGGGCGACTCCCGGGGACGGGTGCAGCGTAAACCAGAATGCAGAGGGCGTTTCTGCAACCGCCCCGTCATAGCCTAGAGCGTTCCTGATATGGCGTTATATCGCCGGCCACGCCCTCGCTTTTCGGTGCACACGCTCTGAATTCCGCTGAGAGGTATTTGGAGAAGACGGTGTCTCTGTTGGGTGATAGGAATTCGAGGTCCCTCGCAAACCTTCCTGCGTCTTAACCTACCCGTGTGCCTCGGCCATGCCCGAGCTCAAAAGCACACATCAGTGGCGAGGGCTGCCCACACGCGGGGCACTGCCACGCTTAACTGAAATACAGCTGGGTGGCAGCGGAAAATAGAACTGGGCACCGACGTGGCAGTGGCCACATGGGGTCCAGTCCTAGTGCCACGTCTGGTAACATGCCAGAAGGTGCATTAGTGTAATAATGACTCATATTATCATTATTCATAATACTGAATAATAATACTTTGTATTGTATATGGCACGTTCTACTTGACTATCCTTCCTTGTGCTTTAATCAAACGTTGTTTCATTTTCACAGCCCAAAGGTACTCAACTCATCATCTTAGAAAGGATAAAAGGCGGAGTCAAACCTAAGACTTTCTGAATGCATACTGATCTCCGCAGAGGGGCTATGCACCCCTAAGCTATCTTGTCATCTGCAGCACAGACATCAGGTGACTGTCAATGGCCAGAGTACGGCCCTGGGTGACACGCGAGGAGGGGTCACTGCAGCCAGGGGCATCTGGACCCCGGAGGCTGGCCTTGAAGGGCCAGGATGGAGCCAGAAGACCAAACGGCAGTGACGGTTCTCAGACACACGTTTAATACTTACCTGCAGCCACATGTATATGATTTCAGGGTATTACATTCGTGCACCTTTAAACTATAATATCCCTTCGGTCTTGTGGCTAAGTGCTGGGGCTTGAAGAGAGCGAGGTAGCTACCATTGCTTTAAAAAATGTAGCACAGGTTCATATGCATGGACGTCATTTCACCAAAATGCCAGGGGTAGGGGAAGTGACATCACGCGACCCTTGACCTCTGATGACATCACAGGAAGTGATGTCATTTGACCCCACCCGAAGTGATATCACGGGAAGCGATAGAACACAACCTTTCACTCCTTGACAAAACAGGACGTGCCATTGCATAGCATTGTTCCCAAGTACACAACGAAAGATATGGTCATAGTATCACTATAATGTGATGTACATTTCGTACAGGAATGGATCGCCATATGTATCGTTAATATCAGTGTGTAAAGGCACATATTAGCAAATTACTGTGAATGCAAGTAGACATCCAAGGCCAAATGATAATGATGTGTAATTATATAGCTCTTAGGCTTAAGCGCTTTATATAGAAAAATATGCATAAAATATCACCCAACCTGTGTTGGTACTCATTTATCAACCACAGCAGGATGAAAGGCTGAGTTGAGGTGTTTAAGAACAGACTAAATCAATGACTCACCCTCTGAAGTGTGCCTGAAATAAACCTTTATTGAGTCTAGCAATTATTGTATGGAATTCCATAAAGACACATTATTTGGTATTCCTATTCTTTCGTATTTAGGGTCACTACTCAAAGTGTAATTGGAGAACTCCCTGTTTTTTAAGAGGCCTGAACAAGAAAGCCAGTCACGCCAGAACAAAGAGCCACATGGCGCTGGTCACAGCCCAGGAGCTTGCATTTAAAAAACATGTTTTGGGGTAGCAAGGGAGACCACAGGGGTAGCAAGAGAGACCTCATGGTTGCGACCCCTGGCGACCCCTAAAGGATGTCCCCGATTATATGCTGAAACATGCTGGCATCGATAGATTCCTGCAGCCTGCTGGCTGCGGCCAACAGGGCACCGACAGGGGATCTGCGGCCAAAGGCGCTGCGCCAAAACGTCCTGCCCTGCAGTATATCATGCAAGCACATGGAAATTAGGGCACCACTGGCACCCAGTGGCCAGCCATAGAACTGCATTTTCTTACATATTGGAGAGGAAGCATGTGGAAAGTATTGCAGCAGTGACACCTGGAGGCCAGTCAGAGAACATCTTTGGATGACACATGAAGTGTCACACTGTGCATCGGCGACACCTGGAGGCCAGTCATAGTGTGGCATGGGATGACAAATTGGGAAGGAGCACACAGAAAGATATGCAGCAGTGCCACCCAGTGACTAGGCCTAGAACTGCGATGAATTACATATGGAAGAGGAAGCAAGTTTACAGTGATGCAATACTGACATCTGTTGGTCAGTCGCAGAATGACCTGGGCTGATGCCTTCTCTTTTTCCAGTTCTTTTTGTAGCATCTAGTTCTGCAGGAAGAGTGCAGATGAGGGAATTACCCAAAAAAACCTCAGATATGTGAATGGTGGCTAGTCAGAGGGACTATTACATGGGATCATACAGGCATCATACAGGCAGCATGCTGGAACGCCTGTCTTTAAGCCATGATGGCGAAGCAGCAACAAACACATTTTTTCATTTACATTTCTCAATCAGAGTGTCTCCACAGAAACAATAATTTGGACAGAGTGTGTGTGTATCTGTATGTGTGTGCACTCTGGGCGTGTGTGGGTAAAGTCGTAGTGTGGTGAACCCAAGGACAACGACAAGAACCTCTCTTCGATTAGCTTCAGATGCTCTTTCTTCCCAAGATGCACCTTTCCTTTCGAAGAAGCGAGTCCATCTCAGGAACATTCTGGAAGAAAGCTCCATTGAGACTTGCAGTGGGGTTCAGGGAGTTAGGCAGTGGGGAGGGGTCAGGTTTATTAAGCGAGTCGATGACGGCCTCCTCCACTATACCCAGTGCTTTAAGCGGGCCGGGGCCTGCCGGGGCTGGGCCCCGGCAGTCTCCAAAAAGTGAGGCTGAGACAGGGCCTTGCCGGGACACCGGTCCCACCACTTCACTGCGGGTCATTGTCCCACCACGGCCGTAGCCTCGACGGGAGATGAGCCCGCTGTCAACAAGACAGGCAGCTGTGACTGACAGAAGTGCAGGACTCCAAAGCAAAGCTGGGGCTGTCTGGTACTTGTTAGTCACAGCTCAGTAAACGCACAGCGTTCCCACCATGAACACCCCTTTGTCTCCACTCCCTGTTGTGCCCTGTAACAGGCACAACAGGAGTGGAGACAAAAGGGTGCTAACGTTTGACCCATTAACCCCATGGATGAGACATTTGCATCTGAAAGCCTTCACTTCAGGGGGAAAGGCCTTAACCTCCCAGACAACACATCTCCCTTTTGCAAATAAAGCATGAATGGCAATGGTCATTTGCAAAAGGAAAGAGGTGATGGAAGTGCAAATCTTTAGTAGAGGACTTGTTATTATTTTTAAAAGCTCCAGTCCTAATTGAAAGGGTGGAGACTTTGCAATACTGCAGATGAAAACCACCAGCCATGCACCCAAACCTCCACATGGTACTTCCGAAACTACACACAATATCCTCTCTGGGATCACCAGAACTGGACCCAGTACTGCCGAATATAGCTCAGTAGTCCAGGCGGGGCCGGCCTACAGAACTGGACCCAGTACTGCCGAATATAGCTCAGTACTCCAGGCGGGGCCGGCCTACAGAACTGGACCCAGTACTGCAGAATATAGCTCAGTGCTCCAGACGGGGCCTACAGAACTGGACCCAGTACTGCCGAATATAGCTCAGTACTCCAGGCGGGGCCTACAGAACTGGACCCAGTACTGCAGAATATAGCTCAGTACTCCAGGCGGGGCTGGCCTACAGAACTGGACCCAGTACTGCCGAATATAGCTCAGTACTCCAGGCGGGGCCGGCCTACAGAACTGGACCCAGTACTGCCGAATATAGCTCAGTACTCCAGGCGGGGCCGGCCTACAGAACTGGACCCAGTGCTGCAGAATATAGCTCAGTGCTCCAGACGGGGCCTACAGAACTGGACCCAGTACTGCCGAATATAGCTCAGTACTCCAGGCGGGGCCTACAGAACTGGACCCAGTACTGCAGAATATAGCTCAGTACTCCAGGCGGGGCTGGCCTACAGAACTGGACCCAGTACTGCCGAATATAGCTCAGTACTCCAGGCGGGGCCGGACTACAGAACTGGACCCAGTACTGCCGAATATAGCTCAGTACTCCAGGTGGGGCCGGCCTACAGAACTGGACCCAGTACTGCCGAATATAGCTCAGTACTCCAGGCGGGGCCTACAGAACTGGACCCAGTACTGCAGAATATAGCTCAGTACTCCAGGCGGGGCCGGCCTACAGAACTGGACCCAGTACTGCCGAATATAGCTCAGTAGTCCAGGCGGGGCCGGCCTACAGAACTGGACCCAGTACTGCAGAATATAGCTCAGTGCTCCAGACGGGGCCGGCCTACAGAACTGGACCCAGTGCTGCAGAATATAGCTCAGTGCTCCAGACGGGGCCTACAGAACTGGACCCAGTACTGCAGAATATAGCTCAGTGCTCCAGACGGGGCCTCCAGAACTGGACCCAGTACTGCAGAATATAGCTCAGTACTCCAGGCGGGGCCGGCCTACAGAACTGGACCCAGTACTGCCGAATATAGCTCAGTGCTCCAGGCGGGGCCGGCCTACAGAACTGGACCCAGTACTGCAAAATATAGCTCAGTGCTCCAGACGGGGCCGGCCTACAGAACTGGACCCAGTACTGCCGAATATAGCTCAGTGCTCCAGACGGGGCCTACAGAACTGGACCCAGTGCTGCAGAATATAGCTCAGTACTCCAGGCGGGGCCTACAGAACTGGACCCAGTACTGCAGAATATAGCTCAGTGCTCCAGACGGGGCCGGCCTACAGAACTGGACCCAGTAATGCAGAATATAGCTCAGTGCTCCAGACAGGGCCTACAGAACTGGACCCAGTACTGCAGAATATAGCTCAGTGCTCCAGACGGGGCCTACAGAACTGGACCCAGTACTGCTGAATATAGCTCAGTACACCAGGCGGGGCCGGCCTACAGAACTGGACCCAGTACTGCCGAATATAGCTCAGTACTCCAGGCGGGGCCGACCTACAGAACTGGACCCAGTACTGCAGAATATAGCTCAGTGCTCCAGACGGGGCCGACCTACAGAACTGGACCCAGTGCTGCAGAATATAGCTCAGTACTCCAGACGGGGCCTACAGAACTGGACCCAGTGCTGCAGAATATAGCTCAGTGCTCCAGACGGGGCCTACAGAACTGGACCCAATACTGCAGAATATAGCTCAGTACTCCAGGCGGGGCCGGCCTACAGAACTGGACCCAGTGCTGCAGAATATAGCTCAGTACTCCTGGCGGGGCCGGCCTACAGAACTGGACCCAGTACTGCAGAATATAGCTGAGTGCTCCAGACGGGGCCGGCCTACAGAACTGGACCCAGTGCTGCAGAATATAGCTCAGTGCTCCAGACGGGGCCTACAGAACTGGACCCAGTATTGCAGAATATAGCTCAGTGCTCCAGACGGGGCCTACAGAACTGGACCCAGTACTGCAGAATATAGCTCAGTACTCCAGGCGGGGCCGGCTACAGAACTGGACCCAGAGCTGCAGAATATAGCTCAGTACTCCCGGCGGAGCCGGCCTACAGAACTGGACCCAGTACTGCAGAATATAGCTCAGTGCTCCAGACGGGGCCGGCCTACAGAACTGGACCCAGTGCTGCAGAATATAGCTCAGTGCTCCAGACGGGGCCTACAGAACTGGACCCAGTACTGCAGAATATAGTTCAGTGCTCCAGACGGGGCCTCCAGAACTGGACCCAGTACTGCAGAATATAGCTCAGTGCTCCAGACGGGGCCTCCAGAACTGGACCCAGTACTGCAGAATATCACTCAATACTCCAGGCGGGGCCTACAGAACTGGAAATATTCATTCCAGTGGGACCTCTACGTATTTACACAACACTAAACCATGTAGGCTTCTACAGCGGCACACCATAATGTGGGATATCAACCCAAAGAGGCCCACACACGTGGCGGTCGCAGAGCTCATGCCTAGATGACACAAACTCCTGAGAACTTAGAAGTGCTGCACAATTGTTCTTTATAGGGTCTTGAGGGAGTCAAAACAGATGCCAGTGCTGTGGATAAGAATGGAACACAGCTCCTCTATAATTTCTCAAGGCTGGCGGCCACTAGTGCTACTATCAAAAAACGGAGTGAAGTTTCAGAGGACCTAAAAGTCCTCAATACTAAAATGACACCTGTTTTCTTTCAAGTGCTGTCCTGGCTGCCTCCCCAATCTCCTGCGAGCAAGGGAGCACGCTATAATAAATCCTGTTGGTGAACCCCTGAAGAACGTTTTGTGCAGCAGGTTGGTGGGAGGGACGGGGAGGTCCTATTTTGCATTAATCAATTTTATATTGTCGGATTATCTGTGCACTCTGCACTATCTCAGGTAATGGGTATAAATATTGAGTCAAATATTTCTCCTGGAACATGTAACTCGCAGGTCCCAACTGAAGCACATAACCACATTGTGTGACGCCGCGCGGGCGAGCCATTTCATTTGGCTGAACTACCATAATATTTGTTTTCTTATTTCACTGGACACGGAGAGTGGCAGCAAAGAAGCGCACGCTGTGGGGCTACGCTGCTGTATGCTGCAGCATTATACCGCACTCTGTCACTATTTACTGCACCAGGTCTTGGAGTGCTGCAGATAAGACGTAGTGCAATTACATGATGTGCCCAGGACCACACGTTTTGGTTGTACCAGCAGTGCTGCAGTATGCGCTTAGTTATGTAGACGAGACCCCCCCTCTTCATTTTTACATGCTCTTGTTTAGTCCAAGCCTTCAAGTTTTAGGCCACGCCTATCAGACAAGCCACGCCCCCAAATGAGGGCCCGCCTCAATTTCTTATCCCATGACTCCATTTCCAACTCACTTTCTCAGCTAGGATGACTTCCTTTCCATTCCCAACTTCAATTCCACTTCCTCTGCCTGGTCTTTAAATCTCTTCCCAACCTTGCTCCTCCTTACCTCTCCTCTCTTCTCTCGTTTTACACCCCCTCTCGCTCCCTTTGTTCTGCCGATCTCTTCTTACTTTCAGTCCCCCCCTTGTGCCTCTTCTCGTTTCCGTTCCTTTCAGCTCCTTGCTCCCTTACGCTGGAACTCCCTACCTTTCTCTATCCGTTCCTCCCCTTCTTATTCTCCTTCCACTCCTCACTGAAATCTCTTCTTCTTCATTCCCTCCCTGATCCCCTTCCCCCTCACACCCTTCTTTCCCTCTTTCTTGTACCCTTCTCTGTGTACTCTTTATCTTCCCCAACTCTTCTAAATCTCCCTGCTTCCTACTACTCACTTACTCACTACTCTCTCTCTCCCCCCTCGTTCCACACACCCCCTCCTCTCCTGCTCTTTCTCATATGTAAATTGCTCTACTTGCCGAGTTTCTGGTTTGACTCATGTTTACCGTTATTGCTTCTACTGTTCCATGTTTATTGTATATATTGTTGTTCATTGTAAAGCGCCTTGGATTAAGGCGCTATATAAAACAATAAATACAATTACAAATACACTTAAAGCACTGACTATGCCACTTTGCGCACTGCTCCCGTAACAGCGTTGCCTGCCCGTGCTAAGTGGCCGGGAGGCCCTGTTTTAGTTTATTGCAGCAAAGTGAGGCCTTAATGCACCCAGATGGCAGCCTGGCTTCAAAACCATCGGTAAAAGTAAAATGGTGCGAAAGACGAATGAGGGAGATAGCTCAGTGGGGTTGAACACCTGCTGAAATACCGGGTTGGGGCTTATACATAAGCAACACATCACCCAATATATACCCCATTCCGATTTCCATCTTTCGGAGGTCTAAAACGTGTACCATTCATTCATTTAGATGGTAACACATCTGTTATTCTAGCGCCAAGCGACCATTAACTTTGTGGTGAGTGGTAAATAAATAATTGCTATGTTGTTTGGCATCTCTTTAGAGGGTCGGGCCAGCCCTTGCACACATGCCTATCCAAACTAGCCAGGACTCAGGTGGGGAAAGTGACATCTGAGCCTTTTCACCGGGTAGCACAACGGTGCCGCTGTTCTGTTCGTGCGCGGAAAAGCGACCATCGAGTCCGCCGGAGACTTCAGCGGTCAGAAGATTTCGCAGCCAGCAACAGGAGTGTTTAGGAAGCAGCGCGCCCTGAGAGTCGAGGAGGCCCCGGGGGAAATCGGGAGACTCGCAGGCGGGCTGCCGTGCTTGGCATGAACACGGCAGTAAAGGCAGGGAACAGGGCCACGATTCGGACAGAAGTACAGAAAACTGCACGTGCGCGAGTGATCAAAGTGTGATAGCACGTGAAGCCGGTTGGATAGCTCAGCAGGTTGGGCGTTGACGGTAAAGGTCAAAGCGAAACCTGCTCGCCACTACTGAGTCGTTTTAAGGACGATCGGCCCAGAGCTGAATAAAACGATTCTATTGGCGTTCATAACCTGTTATATCCTGGTACTCAGTGTAAGTGTGTGGGATACATTGGCCTGAGTGAAATGACAGCTTTGATTCCAGCACTGCGCCTAGTTTCAGAGTCGAGAACGTACATATGCACTGTACAGTGCCTCGCACCCTCCTGCTACATTTTTCTACAGCAAGCGCTTTACTCGCAGCCTACCGGATTTCCTGTATGGCTTCTTTGTAAATGCTCTTCGCTTTTGCTGGCGCATAGGAAGACGGGTTTGCAAGTTGCGTGTCCATTGTTCTACGCGTGTGGTTGCTCGCTTTCAGCGCCCAAAAGGCTGCTTCCGAGACGCCCATGACCTCTAGACTCTATGACCCAGTTTGACCTGGAGTTAAAAAAACACCCGCTCCATTTCAAGAAAGAGAGATGTGTGCGCCTGAGGAGCGGAAGTGTCTGGTCACAAGCAATGCAGCCAGTGTTATCTTAAACCATGTTTTATGCATTTCACAAAGCACGCACCGGGCTTCGCCAGCAGCGGAGCGCTTTACAGAGAACAGAAGAATCTGTGACACGAGGCGCTGTACACTCATGTGTGGGGGTGATGGCAGAAGTGAGAATGTACATGCTTGGGGTACGTGTAATTGGGGGAACACTAGGACATTACACAACGTGCAGTTGCAGTAGTTCCATCATGTTATGCATATTATCAATGCGCCAGAAAGCGATCTGCCCAGAATCAAAGAGGGGTTCCTGGAAAACGAACAGCGCCGGGAATAGCGGGCACCTCCCCATGTTTTAACACTTAGCCACAAACCACCTCTGATGTTGGTTTTATGGTGGGGGAAGGGCGCTCTGATCAAAAAAAGGAAGGGGCAGGACCAGCAAACAGGAGACGACTTAGTGGCTGCCTGGCTGGACTTCCGTGTGAGAAGGTAAATGCAGGGGGCATGGGGGCGGAGGGTGCCCAGGAACGTAGAGTGGCAACAGGACACACGTCTGCCACAAAATGACATCCGTGGGAGACACGTCAGAGGGCGAGCGCGCGGCTCATTAGAGCATTGTCAGGGGGGAGTGCGGAAGGGCAGGGCAGGCATAGACCAAAGGTCGCATTCCCAGGAGAGGAAGTTTCGACTTCCTTGGAGGCTTTCATCAGGGCTGTGGAAATAGGCAGCATTCTTCCTTAATCAGCCCTTTCCAGGATCTGGTCTATTCAACCCTACTTCAAAACTCGCTTATATTGCAAATGTCCACAGTTGAAGGAAAGCGCTGCGCCCAAGATCACACAGGATGTCATTGACAAATTTGGAGCCGGCGCTCATCGCCCACATGCTCACTCGTTTGCCCACTTTACCAAATCGTGTGCTCCTGGGCAATTCACGGTATCTCCATGTGGCCTCATATATTTTTCCTACCTGAAGTAATATCGCTTGGAAGCAGACGGATCCCTTCCGAAATGCTAAATAGAAGAGCGGATGGCCCTGTACACGCAGCCATACTTCGGTGCTTTGTCCTGGCGGAACGCGGGGAGCGCCCTGGCGGAACGCGAAGAGCGCCTGTAACAGGGACTAAGCAGCAATTTTGGGTATATATGCCAACCGTCAGTGGCATCCAGTAATAAAGTCGCCATGATAAATCCCGCTGTAAAAAATGCCGATTTTTTTCTTCTTTAAAAAATAATATATATATATATATATATATATATATATATATATATATATATATATATATATATATATATATATATATATATATATGGGGGGGTTTGGGGACCCCCGCAGCGCCCCCAGCAATTCCCGTCACATAAATACTTACCATTACCCACCCCCACATATATATTTGAGAAAATAGTGCATTTAAAGAAAATCGGCGTTTTTTGCGGCGGGATTTACTATGGCGACTTTATTGCATGGAAGTGGCGCCCCCTGCCTCTTCCCTGTAGACGTTTATTGCATCGTCTTTTGCCCTCAGAATTATGCAACTTGCGCTCCTTTTCCCAACTGTAATGTCAGGCTTTTGAACTCTCACTAACCATCTTGGTTTCCCTTTCATGATAAACCACAGTGATCGGAAGGGATTGGCTTATTTACATACAGCAAAGCACGGATGGGTGAATGTGACGGCACTGAAAGGGCAGCGCATCGAAGCGGGGGCGCGGGCTATCGGCCCAAACCCACACGGGTCCGCATGTTTGCCTTTGAATTCACACTTTGCACAAGTCATAGGCAACAGCACAACACACAGCCTCTATTTGAACCCACCCCCCTCCCCCCACTGGCCCTTTATTAGGGAGATAGATTCGGGGGGCATCTTACCTGCAACTGCTCCCCGTAGAAGCGGGCCATGGAGGCGTCAGCCACCAGTAGGGTCTCCACAAAGCGGGCTTCGGACACGAACCTCCGGCTGCGGGCGGGCTCCGGCTCCGCCCATTCCTCTGCGGTGGCCTCTCTGTGGGCACTGGCTGTGCCAGGTCCTGCAGCTTTGGCCCCCAGAGTCCCCGCGCCCCCACGCCGGCGGATGAGATGAGGCTTCAGGTGGGTCTCGGGCCTCAGCAGCCAGGTGTCCCACCCCTGCCGGGCGCTGCTGCCCGCCCTTGCCCCTGGCGGGTGCTCTTCACTCGGGCTGGCAGGCTGGATGAGGTACTCCTCGCCTTCTGTGAGGAAAGAGCCCCGTATGCCCAGGCAAAGGCTGACTGCTGCCAGCGAGTCTCCACGCCCATTCACTGTCCCCGAGAAGAAGCACTCTCTAAGACCCCTGCTCCCCGTGGACCCCCCAGTCTCGCTCCTATCTCGCCCCCGGCCCAAGTGCTCAACCCGCAGACCCGGGGCTAAGAAGCTGGCATCGGGCGCCAGCCGCAGCACAAAGACCCTGCCAAAAGCCGAGAGTCTGTACAACACCTGCCCAGGGATGCCCAGCAGGCGGACGGGCACCGTCTGCTGCTCTTCTGCCCCTCCCAGGCCCCTGCCAGGAGCGCTGCGGTGCAGGCGCCCACCGGGCGCCGCCAGGGCGCCAGCTACCAGCAGCAGCAAAGCCACTGGCACAGACCAGCCCACAGCACCCAAGGAATGGGCTCGAGGTGTAGAAAGCATCCCCCCAACCAGCCAGCTGCAACAAGTCTAAAAAGCAGGACCCCACCAACTCCGGAGCAAGTCTGGGGGCGCTCTGGAAAGTGGGGGTGCGCCAGAGACAAGTAACCCAATAGTATTATATATATATATATACATATACAGATAGCATTAAAAGACCCATACAAGGAAGCGCAGCAAATAGAGGGTTATCAAGCAAGCCGACACGTTTCAGCTCATGTCAACTAAGCCTTCCTCAGGACACGCTACTCTCCAGACCGGCACCGCTCTTTCTCGCTATGCACCTATAGCCTGAGATCCGGGGGAGCCCCCCTTGGTCCCCTTCCTCCACATCCACGCCAAGCAAGACCAGCAACAATAGCCCAAAGGGCGACTCAATCACGCAGAGTGGGGGCGATCCTCAAGCTGAGAGACTCAATCACGCAGAGTGGGGCGATCCTCAAGCGGAGAGACTCAATAACGCAGAGTGGGGGAGTCCTCAAGCTGAGAGAGGCGACTCAATCACGCAGAGTTGGGGGGACGGGGGTCCTCGGCGACTCAATCACGCAGAGTGGGGGATGGGCGACTCAATCACGCAGAGTGGGGGGTCCTCAAGCTGAGAGAGCTCGTCGTCGGCTGCCTGCCTCCCTGCCCCTGGCGTCCCCTGTCCCCGCAGGGCCACTGGCCCAGACGCCCTGCGCGCGGTATTTATACGCCGCCGCCGCATTCGCGTCCCAGGTTTATTTTCGATCTCGCCCACCGCCTCCTCCCCTCCGGGCTCCCGGGAGGGGGGCGAAGGGGAGAGGGAACTCGAAAAAAGGCAGAAAGGTCCGCAGGAAAACTTTCAAAGCCAATGAGGCGGCGGGAAGGGAGCTCCCTCCCCCGGCCGTCAGCTCCCAGAGCTCTCGCTTTCTCGAGGGTTTCTCTCAGCCCTCATTAACTCTTTCCTGCGCGGTGGTGGAAGCATCACTTCCAGGGGGGCTGAGCTGGCTGCCCCCCCCTCCGTGTCGCCCCCCAGGACCTGCCTACAAGGGCAGCCCCCACTGGGAGACCCAGAAGTGAACCTTTCCTGTAATTACCAACGCGGCCTTCCAAAGGACCCGCAGGCGCTGCGCGCGCGGGGCCACCTGCCAGATCCACTACTAGCGCCAAGAGGCCCCGCACGGCACTTAGGAAATACACATGTTACACCTTCGCATCGCCTGATACTACTGCAAGCAAGCTAGTCACAGGGCACCTGCCCCCGCCGCCCTTATTCCAACATTTAAACAGAGTGCGTAAAGCGCCCCCTCCCTCAAAAACTACGCGGTTACCTGCCTAGGGACTTGGAACCTGTAAACATAACATAACTGGCGTGGCGTAACATAGCGTAACACAGGAAATCACCATAACGTTAGCTTAACATATTTAATAGCACACAACGGAGCACACGCCAGTGTAGCAAAGCAGAGTGCAACATAGCATAGCATGGCACGGCACAGCGTAACATCGCATAACACAGCATTACAGAATACCATAGCATAGCACAGAATCACATGACACGGGAAAGCATATCACAGAATAGCACAGCACAGAATAGAATAGCACAGCACAGCACAGATAAACATAGCCCAGAATAACATGGCATTGCAAAGCATATCAGAGCAGAACACAGCATAACACAGAACCGCATGGCAGAGCAAAGGGTAGCATAACATAAAACACAGACCAAGGACAACCCAACTACATAACAGAGCAAAGGATAGCATAACATAAAAAAACAGAAAAAAGACACCACAACCACAAAACAGAGCAAAGGATAGCATAACATAAAAAACAGAAAAAAGACACCACAACCACAAAACAGAGCAAAGGATAGCATAACATAAAAACAGAAAAAAGACACCGCAACCACAAAACAGAGCAAAGGATAGCATAACATAAAAAACAGAAAAAAGACACCACAACCACAAAACAGAGCAAAGGATAGCATAACATAAAAACAGAAAAAAGACACCACAACCACAAAACAGAGCAAAGGATAGCATAACATAAAAAACAGAAAAAAGACACCGCAACCACAAAACAGAGCAAAGGATAGCATAACATTAAACTCGGACCAAGGACAGGATAACAACAAAACAGCGAAAAGGACAGCTTGACATAAAAAACAGACCTAGGACACCACAACCACAAAACAGAGAAAAGGGTAGCATAACATAAAACACAGCAGATGTTAACAAATAAAAGCACAGAATCACAGAGCATAACAAAACACAGCATAGGCTAGCATAAATTAACAAAACAAAAGAAAGCATAGTGTAGAATAAGATAAAGGAGCAAAGGATAGAATCGCATAACACAGGCGAGAACAACTGTAACAAATTCAATAGTACAGCATGGTACCGCATAACAGGATGGAACACAGCACAGTGTAGCACGGCGAGGCATGACACCCTGAGTCCATGCAAACGATATAAAAAGCCGCCAGTAACACAAGACGACATAGCATCTAGCATGGCACAGCATGACATGGCATCTAGCATGGCACAGCATGATGCAGCATAACATAACATGACATGGCATCTAGCATGGCACAGCATGATGCAGCATAACATAACATGACATTGCATCTAGTATGGCACAGCATGACATGGCATAACCTGGTGCCTAGCATGGCACAACATGACATGGCATTACATTGGATAACATGACATGGCATCTCGCATGCCACAACATGATGCAGCATAGCATAACGTTACATGGAATTTAGCATGACACAGCATGGCATGGCATAACACCTATCACGGCACAGCATTAGATGGCATGACATGGCACAGCAGGACATGGCATAACATGGCACACCATGACATGGAAGAAAGGGGCAGAGGACAGCTTGAGGAGAGCGTGAAACCCCCCAGCGCACAGATAAACAGGTACGGTGGCATGACACGGCATGACATGTCACAGGCAGGTTGCAGTACTGGGTCCTTGTCTGTGAGCCAGCCAGTTGCAGGAATGTGACCTGGTGTGGAAGTGAGCACATGTTCCCACGCTCCCAGAGCACCGGGCGGCTTCTGTGCAACGCTATTGAGGGAAGGGATCGTTTTTTGGCGAAGTGAACGTGACGAGCGGTGGCTGTGTAATTGCACACAGGAGGGCGCAGCCAGACCCACGCGGCCACGCCCGTCCCTGGAAGTCGCTGGAAGTGACACCTCGGCATGTCTGGTGGAGAGGCCATGCTGCCGGCTCTCCGGGTGCACATCACATGCGCACGCGCTTCTCACGCAGTGCTGGGACACGCTGTGCTCTGCCTTCTCCTGACCCTTAAGATCCCACACACATTTCAGGGCGCGGCGTCACGCGTTGCCACAGTGACAGCAACCAGGCGGAATGTGTACTGGAGCCCGGGCAGGACACATCGATGTGCACTCGCATGATGTGGGCTGCGGGATCGACTTGTGCGCACCCGTTGCCCTCTCTGCGCGGCTGTACCCTACAGACAAGTAGCGCCTAGCACGGCTGTGTTGATCCCGCTTCTAGGCACTACACATTTTGGCAGCTGGGCATGGATACTACGTAATCTGCTCAGGATCGCACCATCTGGTGAAAGGATGTTTTTCTGGTGGCGCAGCTGTGACCTACCCAGTAAACACACCTGTCTTATTGTTAATATGTTCGTATGACTGAACAGATGAATTGGCCCTACATTTCATAGTCAAAACATGAAATGAGGAGTCGCCCTTCCATAGGGGCCAAATTTGCAACGTTCAGATTACACACTGAGCCCTGCAGCAGGTGCATAAACACACTGGGCTGCATGAACGGCCATTTCCAAAGAAATTTTCATTACATGTAATCTTTTGCAGAGAGATTTGGTGCATCTATACGTTTGCGGTCAAAACCAACATCAGAGAGTTTTGCCCCAAATGTGAGAGCCCCTCCACTGAGAATAAACGGGGAGAAATAGCCTGCTTGATGGGCTAGTCACAGGGCTAACTTGTATTATCAGTGTCTGGGCGGGCTAACTCCACAGATGACGGACAAGAGCCAGGCTGCTGTCTTTTGATCCTCCTACAGGAAGGACAACGCCTTCCTCTGAGGGCAGAGGAACCCTACCTGAGGGGGTGTACTGGGAACCACTGCTTCAAAGGCAGCACTGACACAGCAGCACTACACTCACACCAGGGGGCTGACCTCTGGAGTCTCTTTTAAGTCTAGCTGCAATGGGAAGGGGTGGCGCTAGAGTAGCCAGGAGTGAAAGGCTGGCCGAGAGAAGGGTTCTGGCATCTTGGTTTCCATTGGCAGCTCTCTTCTTCTTCATGTAATCACTCTGGGTGTGATGTCTGAAGGCGAAGTGTACACCGACTGGATTGTAATCCTTACAGCAGGCTTGCTTTGGGCCCCTGTGACATTTTGCCTTCATAAGAAGGTGCCACCCCCTATTTCTTTGTGTCATATGTGGTCCCTCAGAAGAAGAAGAAGATTAATCTGGTCCTCTGTTGGGGATTCAACCTACCCCAAAGTCCTCTGCCAGGGAGGTGACGACAGAAGGCAAGCTCGATCAACCGTGCTCGATGCCCTTCGAACTGCCACAGGACCTGCAGTGCTTCTTTTGGCACTCTGCAAACTCCAAACCACGTGCTGCACTTTAAGCCATCAAGACTCCAACTCGACCCATTGAAGCAGACCGACTCATCTCAAGCTGACCGCGGGCTCATTGTCTTGGGAGCAGCTATCGACAGTGATGGCGCGAATGCTGGAAGCCATCGAAGTGGCCCAGCTCGGAAGCCCACTCGACCCGGCAGAGCAACTGTCTTGCCGTCGACTCAACAGCCGGCTCAAATAATTGCAGCTGTCTGGAATGCCGGCTCAACCCAACAGGAGCCCACACCTTCAAACTCACAGGACAGACTAGTGACCGTCAGTGGGATTACATCGACTCGAAAGTCTCGACTTCAGCTTAATCCTAACGAAATGCCTAAAAATCTGCTCAACGCTGTTGAGTGCATGAGTCAAGACTTCTATCTAAAGATGGCCGGTCCCCTTTACTTTCAGTCTACTTTCTGGAACGATAGTCTCTTAAGCCACCCTTCTCTGGAAGAACATATCCTTCAACAGGGACATAGCTGCCAATCTGTTGCCGGAACACCCTTGCTTACCAGCCCAGAGTGCCCTTTCATAAAAGTCTGCATCCTCTCATCCTCTCTGTGTGGTTCCCGGAGTGGATTCTCAGAGTGTTTTCTGATTCGTTATTTGCATTGATTGCTTTATTAAAGTATCTATTTTTTTTAATATATATATATATATATATATATATATATATATATATATATATATATATATATATATATATATATATATATATATTAAATCGATGTATTCAAAACCAACATCATCCAATATGCGAACCAATCGGAATTAGAAGCATTGCAGGCATTTCAGAGAATTATAAACAAAATAAACAAATCCAAACCAACAAAACCAACAAAAGGCATAGCTTGTCCTGGTCCTACAATATATGATGAGCAGTAATATGGGGCATGGAAGACAGCTGCGTATAATGGTGGTCTTACATGCACACCTGCAAACTCTGATTCCCACAGGGAGGACTATATCCAAACAAGATAACCGATTAATGTCGCAGTGTACCCGGGGGGGGGGGGGGGGGGCCTGCCATCAGACGCACCACACATTGCAATTATCAGAGCATTCCAGGCTTCTATATTGTCTGCAGTCTCTCGGGCTCCCCCCTGTAAGGCTCTATACCACACCGCAGTCTCATCTGCAGAACATACACGCACGTCCTCCCGCCACCCTGCAAACGATGCACCGGCTACCGCCTTCCAGGCCATAGCCATCCTGTGTTTGGCCAATATGCATGCTAGGTCCATCAGTTTCACCACACGGGCTGTCTCCCTCGGCCGGGCCTGCATGCCCAACAGACATTCCTCCGGCGTCCACTTAAACCTAGTGACTCCGCCCCTCTCCAGCGACCGATTCATCATTTCCCAGAACATCTGCATTAGAATCGCCTCACCTGATCCACACCAGGGCACGCACGCGATCCCTGCTTAGTAAGCTTCATCGACCCATGTGCCGTCATGCATGTCCTGGGCAGAACATTGAGCTGTAACAGGCTATGTCTCGCATTTCTGCACAGCTTCCTCACGTACACAATGTATCAATGTTTGTATTGAAACTTGATTGGACGTTCTTTTATTTTGTAACCACTGAGGTAAGGGTGTTTGGGTTGGTAAAGTTGTGAGCTCACGCCTTCCTGAGACTGTCGCCTGCCCTCGGCCTGCATGACCACGTGAGGCGAAGGAGGTATTCCTGCCGGGCTGCAACCGCTTCCACCTTTATGATTGCGATCACGGCTGGTTTAGAAGTAGTGTGGGGCTGAGGAGGCGGTCTAGCCACTTGTCTTCTCTGCACTCCTGCAGAGCAGTTGTCATTTAATCACAAACACAGCATAGCACAATATGTGCTTCAAAGCAACATACCATAGCATAACATTGTGCAACATTGCATGACAAAGTATTGGATGAAAAACTTTGTTTTATGACACAGCCTTCCCTCTTGTGATCCTTGGATTAGCATATATGTAAGCTATCCTCACTGCAGTATAGGTACACCTCCTGTGCATCTATGAAAGGGGTAGCCGTTGACTCTATTCTTTATTCTATCATTCCCTATTTACCATCCAAAGTCAGGACTCCAAACACAAAAAAGAGGGTCCCCTGCCCCTTCTTATACTCCATTTCCCTGGACAACCCTTTCTTTGCTGGGCAAGATTAATTTTCTAACTCAATGGAAAGCGTGAATATTGTCAGCTTTTCCGACGACACCTTCACTCCTAGGTTCCACTGGAGTACCAGCAGTTCCATATAAGATCCAGTGACCAATGGCCTGGATATACTACTTCAAAAGAAAAAGAAGCTTCTAAGAACAGCATCTCATGGCCAACTCATGCTAGAGTACTTAAAAGCCAGCGTAATTCCAGAAGGACTCCAAGTTAAAAACATTCCACGAGTTTTCCAAGACAACCCAAGATTTATGACTAAGTTCAGTGGCGTCGGTAATAAGTGCTCTTGTGACTGGGTGATCCTCGTGAAAGAGGCAGCAGAAGAAGAAACCAAACCCCAGAAAGAAGAACTCAACACACTAGAAGAAAAAATGTAAAAAGATTCTACAATATCGGATATCATGACCCACCTGGACAAAATAGAGGAATAGATCACAAAATTCCAGAAATTCACAATAGACAAAAAACGGTGGAAACTGAAAAACGACGTTAAAAATTATAAAGAGGAAAATACCTACCCTCACCTAGTTCCAGGCTTCTACAACCAGCTGAGCCAACAAATATCAACCAACAGGCAGAACCAATGATGTTTCCCTAGAAAATGTGTGACTTTTTCTAATAATTCCAACAGTAGTGACTCAGACTCCACTAATCCAGGACCATCAACATCCAAGCAGGCTTGAAATTGATATCCTAAGTAAGCGACTTAGCTTTATCCCCAGCACCCATGCAGATAGATTCAATACTGAAAGTGAATTGCGCACATTTTTCAGGATAATCCGGTTGAGGTATTTCTTTAAAGACAACCGGAAAGAGATCCACCCAGATCCACTGACCTCAAACCACCATCGACATTTACACTGCTGTCCTCCATGGTTTGTCTGGAAATTTTAGCTTACGAAAATCAAATTCTGATGGAAATGCATCACCTTTTGTGAAAAGATAACTAAACAAGAAAGGATGGCTTTAAAATCTCTAGAAGGTGACCACAACTTCCCCATCAAGCCGGCGGACAAAGGAGGCGGAATCATACTATGGAGCAGGCTCCTCTATGACAACTGTCAGATACCAAATTTTACAGACAAATCAACACCAATCCAACTACTAGACTCCTCTCAGAAATAGAAAGTCTCATGTGTCATGCCTGGCACTAAGACTGGATTGATGAGGATGAAAAATCATTCTTGGTCAACCATCACCCTATCCTACCTGCCTTTTACCTGCTGCCCAAAATACACAATAACCTTCACTGCCCCCCAGGAAGACCAATAGTCGCCGGGATAGGCTCCATTCTAGCACCACTATCAGTCTATATTGACAATATTTTGCATCCATTCATTAGCAAAATGCTGTCCTATATTCAGGACACTACTTCCATGATAAAGAAACGTAGTACTTTGACAATCAATCACTAAGAGCTCCTTGTAGCACTGGACATCAAGTCGCTATATACCAACATTCCCTAACTAGAATGCACCGAGGTACTAGCCACTTACCTAGACCAAAGACCCAAACTAGAACCACCAATGGCATTCCTACTAGAATGCACAAGACTTGCATTGGCAGAAAACTACTTTATTTACGAGAAGAGTTTCTATCAGCAATGCCATGGCACGAGTATGGGGGCAACCTTCGCCCCCGACGTAGCCAATCTGTTCATGGACTCTTTCGAGAAAACCTCTATCTACCATGACACCAATATTTTCAGTTCCAATGTATGGTGCTGGTATCATTATATAGACAATGTCTTCATGATTTGAAAGGGAAAAGAGCTACTACTACTCAACTTCCTAGAATGGCTAAACACACGTAATACATGCAGCACATTTATTATACATTACGAAAAAATGCACATACCATTTCTAGATTTGGAAATTTACAATTCCAGCAACAACAACCGAGGGACTACCCTATATAGAAAACCTACGTCAAAGAACAGCCTTCTAGAATACAAAAGTTTTCACCCCGCAGGGCTTAAAGAGAACTTGCCCTACGGGCAATTTTTAAGATTGAGATGCAACTGTACAACAGTAGGCGAATATGATAGCAAAAGCATTGAATTGTCTACGCGCCTCAAAGAACACAGATAGAGGGGCACATCATCCGAAGAGCCAGAACATTAGCAAAACATACCAGTAGAGACTCCTGTTTGACCCCAGTAGTCAGAGATAAACCAAAGGATAAAATTACATGTGTAACGACCTTTACACCCATAAGTAATTCACTCAGAAAAGTAGCACTTCGACATTGGAACACCCTGTCCACAGAATCTTTCAATCCAGAAAAAACGCGTTTTGCATTCAAATGCAGCAGAAACTTAAAAGTCTGTCTAGTCCACACTTATGAAGAACCCAGCTAACCTCCTAATCCTCAGCAAACCCTTTGGCACCTCACACCGGTAAAAGGACATTATAGATGTAGTACCTTCTCGGTATGTTGCCTCACAAACAACATACAAGAAATAGATCTAAATGGCAAAAGCTGGACTTTTAACACATTTACCAACTGTAACATTAAGTGGTCGGTATAGTCCATCAAGTGCCCCTGCAACCTACTTTATGTAGGTAAATGTAAATGTTCAATTAAACAATGAATATGCAAGCATAGATCTTGCATCACAAATTTGACAGAAGATAACACTTACACTGGAGAGCCACAACCATGGCTTTCCCCCTGCCCCCATCAAGGGGAAGATTTGTGCTATGGAGGGAGTTGTTTCCAGTCACCTGCCAGCAAAATCAAGTGCGAAAAAAAACAAGTACCAGAATCCTCAGAGCTAATTAACTTGTCACACCTGAAACAGAAATGCAGACCCGCCTGAAAAAACATAGAAACTCAGCCTCCATGAAGATTGATGAAGTCATGAAAACGTGCATTAGGAGGAGAAGCTAAAGACTGGTAACAGAGCGCCTGCCTTCACATCTTTAAACGAAGATAAACCGATGGTGGTACATTTCAAGGGCAAGAAATACAGCCACAATGACTTGTTCTGGTTCATTCTACAAACAGTATAAAATCCATTCCGTGGCAGCAACCGTGATCTGACACTACGCAAACTCACAACAATGGATTTACTGCTTGGACTCTGTGAAAAAAGGTCTTAACATATGCATCAAACAGAATTTGTTTTTTTCTTAAAACCACCTTAACAGCTGTTAGACAGGCACTCTATCTTCAGCCACAATAGACAAGCGGTCAGCCACTGTAACCCAGCGCAGTCATGCACCTTGTGCCCTGTATGCACTCTACTACTCAGCTGACACCAGGCCTTCCATAGTTTAATATACTCTTGTCAACACCGAGTCTCTGGTACACTATGTTCTCTGTGGCAACACCTGTATCCTTGTTACTATACTAAAATAGTGTTGCATCTGTCTGTAAATTATGTAATTACCAAATACTTTGTCCCGCGATGCATGCGACTCTGCATACAGAGAAGACGATCTTCTTCTGATTGGCCAAATGAAACCTAATTCTACAGTATTTACGATATGAAATTCCAGGCAATAGCAACACCGCTAGTACATCTGTGGTCTACTGATGGAATTATTTATTTGTGATGTACACGTTTATGCCCATTAATGTTCAAACATTTTGACAATGTTTCACACGTTCTCTATTGTTTTATCTGGCTTTGTGACTTTGGTTTACTGCCCAGATATTAGAAACTCTTGTAAGTAATTGTTTTGCTACTTCAGGCCATACCTGTGCCAAATCCACAGATGTATTTGTTCCTTAGTTTTGTGCAAAATAAAGCTCAAATTCTTTTGATAAATATTGATTCTCGAACATAGATTCCATATGTTCCTTTGTTTCCACCTATGACGCATTCTTTATGTCCCTTTGCAACTAGGTCTCCATGCCAACCTTTGCATTTACATCTGACAAATATTTTGCCTACACTCTCCCGGCTCGAGTTTCCTACATGAGCCGATGTGTTTTATTAAAACGACATCCCTCAGTCTATGAGCCACCACTGATTAAGACTCATGCCCCCAGCCCTCCTTTTGACACGTCCACTTGGCAAATAGATTACATTGCCACACTCATGTCCATGTACCAGGCGGCTCAATAAAGTTGTTCTGCATAGATCAACACATTCCCTTCTGCACATGCGCGGCGGTGCAACACTCGTCTCGAGTCAGATACAGCTCCGCATCCGAGAGGTAAGACGTTGCCCTCTCCATCCTTTTTCTTGTGTCGGACACCTGAGCCGCCCAGTGCTCATTTCTCAATTCTTTTCAGTTGCATGTTGGGTTGCGAGCGGCCTGCCCGCTCTGAGCCGCGCTCTATTTCACAGCACTGCTCCCAGAGCTACCCTTCTCACTCCTCTGTGTAACTAGGGAATCCTGTACCCCACCATGAGGCCATTCATCACCTCAGCACCTGCAGACCACCGTGTGCATCATTACCACCTCAACAGATCGGCTCACTCCCTGCGCCCTATTCAAGGCCATTAAAGTGGGTTCTCGCACTACGGGTGTCCATTTCACTTTGGCCTCACCTCATATTTTTCTTTCACTCCTGGTCAGCCTACTCGTAATCTGCTATTTTTCCTGATTTAATTCCAGGCTTTCCCTTGAATTCTCCCCGGGAGCCCGATTTTTTGATCTTTTGACCAGTTGGTATTTCAACTATCAGAGCTACCCTGCTAATTCCTGTGCCATCTCACTCAAACGACACCTCAAGATGGCAGGTAGGCTTTGAGGACTTTTTCAACATTACTTGCAACTAATTTTGACTCAATTTCTGGGCTAACTCAAAGCCTTTCTCTCACCAGATAGCAGCCCCTGCCGTATCTAAATCTATCTTCGTGCTTGTATTAATGACAGCAGAAATTACCTGTTATTTTCAAGACGCCACCTGAATCTTCTCCGGTAGGTTACCTTCTACAGTGTCTACCTCCCTCTCCCTAAATCATCTATGGGACGATTAACACTTTAGGTGAACCAAGCCTCTACACCATTACGTGAGCCCTGGCGACAGTTCGGTACCCATAGTAATCCTTGCCTCATCATCGCAGCACCTGTGGTTTTCCATTTGTTATCCGAACCAGAAACACCCAATAAATGTGTCGACAATGATTGTGTGCCACTATTGATAAAGCCGCACATGAAATTGCACTTGGTTGTTACTAACCCACCGTTATTTGTCTTGGTTCCTTTGTATTTATATACTATTTTTGTTGCTGAGGCCTTTTGCCTAATTTTTCACTGTTAAATCCTCAATTAAACTTTGTTTTATGACACAGCCTTCCCTCTTGTGATCCTTGGATTAGCATATATGTAAGCTATCCTCACTGTAGAATAGGTGCACCTCCTGCGTGTCTATGAAAGGTGTAGCCGTTGACTCTATTCTTTATTCTGTATATATCTTCCTCTAATAATAGTCAGCAGAAAGTCATCTAAAATAAGTTTAATAGGTGCCCTAGTCCTTACCTCAAAAAGTCTTCTTTTCGTTAAACATCCTGGCGGCGTTCCGCGTGCATAGTTTGCCACGGCTGCCATTTTGGATGCAGCATTTATTCTTGGTGACATTGTGACATCACACGCAGTTGCATCTGACATAACACGTTATGGTTCACCCATTTTGGATGGCGTTTCATAAACAATTGCGTGCACGTTATTATATTAAGCACATAGTTATATAATAAATACTGGATCCATTCTTTACAGTTTCAACTACTAACACTTGTATCTATAATTTAAGGAAACCTTTTACCACATTTTTTGTTTGGTTATTGGAGTGTTACTGTAATGCGCTCCATTATACCCGAGGCCCGTGTTAAGTGTTGGTACCTTATTGCTGCTGACTCTATATAGCCACTTAGTGCAATGAAGCACTCTTAACATTGTTTTATTTAATTAGTGGCGCAAATGGAGAACACTAAATATTTGTCTATTTTTGTCAGATAAGACACGTGGTTCTGGGTTATTGCTGTATATGAGACGTTGTTTATCACAATGGGTTAAAGCATCCCATTCCCAGTAGAGTCATGGTAATAGTCCAGTTAGCCTATAAATTACAATCTCTGCATCTTCCCTCTATCAGAAAGTTTCACAAATTATGTCCTTTTGAGGAGCCCATACTTACTGCTACCGATTCGGGGCCTCTTGTCCATAAGCCCTGCGCCTTACCTACGTTCCAAGGTTAATCAAAAGAGAAACAAATTCTATGAAAATTCATCAATTAATTAAGTTGAACATTACATTCTGATCATTCAATATAACTGTTAATTGATTACAAATCCCTCTAACTGACTTAAGTCCCAACATTGATTCTGAAAAGGGAGAAGATATATGCAGTGAAAAAAACTTTGTTAAAGGGATGTTATGGTTCCAAGTAAAACTGAAAAACCCTTGAAATTCCCCAGTTATGGTAAACTAAGCAACCATAACTCACGCCACCACTGTGCACTACTAAGACTAACACCCAGGACATCAAAGATGACATCACATGTCTGGCTCCCTCTTTTTTCCTTTACTGACATATCTAGGCCAGGAACAGTCAGGAACTAAAAATTCAAAAAGTACTATATTTGTAGACTATTACTTTAAATACGTTCTTACAGTAATTCACTTGGGGTTCACTCACAGCATATGAAACATACACATAGGGGAAAACACAGACTTGGAAGACAGCATTGCTTGCTATGTATGAAGATGATCAGTAAGGTTATCAACACTTTCTTATAGTTCTGCTGTTTTTTTATTACTGTACATTCACTGGATATGCTCATAAGCCAGTCAAATAGCACAGCGAGTAGAGCGCTCGCTTTGGTATCCATGCAGAGCCTGCTGACGCAGGTTCGAATCCCAGCAGGGCCAACTCAGCCTATCACCCTTCCAAAGTGGATAAATGAGCACCACACACTGTGGGTAATAATAAGAAGCGCTCAGAAATCTGAGAGTTTGTAGCGCTATATAGATGCTACATTATTATTATTATTTGTGCATACATTGTACTCACAATACTTTCCTTAGTGTCCAGTCACATAATGTGATAGATATACATAGAAAAGTAGTAGCTTTGAAGCAGAGCAATCATTTCTCTGCATGAAGATAATCAGGTAGATTGTCTGGTAATACTGCTGTTTTTTTGTTTATTTTGTTTTCCCTGTATATGCTCATATTTGTATGTGTTGTTGTCTGTTTGTGTTTTGTTTCGAATAATGCAATTATCTAGTAAGTCGGTTTTATTAGCTACTTATTAAATGTTGCACAGTAGACAAACCTGTAATAATAAGCATTCATCATTTTACTATTCAACATGGTAAGATTAACCATCCATCATGTATGTTGCACACACTGCCTATGTTTCTACATGAGTAGCTTATTATACTGGAAAGAACCTGATAATAGAATGCTATTTATATCAATGCATTACTTAATGCACTACGTACCTCATGATATTTATTCCAATAAACCTTCACACTTTCTTATCAACATTACTATAAGAATCCCTTGTACAGACTTTTCATGAAAAGTAAATGCACATGTGATGTCATCAATGACATTTGTGATGTCATCTTTGATGTCCTGGGTGTTAGTCTTAGCAGTGCATGGTGGTGGCATGAGTTATGGTTGCTTATCTTACCATAACTGGTGAATTTCAAGGGTTTTTCAGTTTTACTTGAAACCATAATGTCCCTTTAACAAAGTATTTTTCACTGAATTTCATAGGCTTTTAGTAGCGCAACTAAACCATAACGTCCCTTTATCCAAGTTTTTTTCACTGAATTTCATATGTTTTTAGTAGTGCAACTTAACCGTAACCTTGCTTTAACAAAGTTTTTTTCACTGAATTTCATATGTTTTTAGTAGCGCAACTTAACCATAACTGCCCTAGCGCAACCTAACCATAACGTCCCATTAGCAAAGTTTTTTTCACTGAATATTATAGGTGTTTAGTAGTGCAACCTAACCATAACGTGCCCTTGACAAAGTTTTTTTCACTGAATATAGATATAGACAATATAAATTGGATAAATGTTTCCTAGGATTCCCTTAGTTTATATACATATAACATAGAACATACTGAACCCCCTACCTGCGCTAGTGGGTCTGATGTTTGCTGACCATGGGTATGTTCGCGGACAGACTCGGTCAACATCAACACTATCCAAAAACTCAGGGACTATCTTACATTGTTGTATCATGCAATAAAAACACTGAACATCTTCAAAATGCAGCACATAAATACATTACATTCAATAATAAATAAGAAGTGGAAACTGTATACGTAACACACCAACCTTCCAATTACATAACATATGCAACATAATGCAATATACCACAGCAAAATAATTATGCCTCCAACACAATTACCTCACACAAACTGCACAGCAAAAATCAGCAACACACCTATGCAGCAGTAACACCAAAACTTAGCAAGAAACTAGTGAGTAGACTTTATTTTATATATTTATAAACTTTCTGTATTAGGTACAGTAAAAATTATATATATATTTCTTTTTACACAGAAATGTCTAGTACTTTGGAATGGCTGGAAGAAAATGTTCCTTGTGTTGAAATAAGTGAAAACAGTGATGCTAATGGTAGACACTACACTTCTCTATATGAACCAATTATTACCCATTAATTTATGTGTACTTACCAATTCTTTTTTTTAAACACACCATACAGACATAAATAAATACAGAAACAGACCTTAGAAAATCATCTGCAGCGAATGCAGCAAAGAATTGATCTATTAAAGGAATAGTGCACTCAGAAATATTATTGTTCCGAGGTTTCGGGCATGTGTTTCTAAGCATACGTTGATCGATCGTACAAACATTTTCTATGCACCTTACCGTAATTCTCCTTTTTACACATGCAAAATCAGGCACCAGGGAGTGGCCATCTTCTGATAATCTTATCCGTTGCCGCATCGCCCAAGGTGGATTGCCCTGGCGGCACTAATTCATATGCCCCGCCCCTGAGGCTGACATCAACAAACTTAGTGATATTCTCCGCCGATCTCCAGGACGTTACTATACAGCATAGTAAAATGCACTTAATCATCACTTACGTGATAATGTTACTTGACGCAGAACCCGGAATATCAACACACATCATCTCACACCACAGCACATCCCAATTTTGAATATAAAACCATACTTTTAAAGGAAATAGCAAAACTGTACAATTTGTAAAGTACTTTTATTTTAAAATAAATGCTCCGAGAACATCCTGCGATTGCCATATTCAAGCAAATAGGTAATTTTTTTCTTCGTGCTCGATCCACAAATGTTTATCGTGAGTCACGCGGTGTTCCTTTTGGGTATAAGAAGCGCATTGTACGCACTGTGAATCGCAAGGCTTTGGCATCAACTTGGCGCTAGGCCACCGTAAACTATGTCAAGTTGCTCCTTATCACTGGTACTGTGTAAGGGTCTTACCGGCCTGTGGCGAACGTCCCAAAAAAGCATCACTGTGATCTACCCATTCACGTGTATCTGCAGCTAATGGTTAAAAAAACCATCAGTTGGTATCTAGAATCCATGACAATCGCAGAAAGCCAAGATGTAGCTGTTTAAAAAAAGATAACAGAAATGTGTCTCAGTAGCCGATCTTTATTACAGGTTATCATTTTAACCATTAACTTGGCCCCCTGTTACAACTATTGATAAACACGGACGTGAAACAATGGGAACTCAGACAAAATACGTGCAAAGTACTCTTCAATTTGCTTCAGAAGTTAGTGCTATGGAGTATGGTCAGCTTGAAATGGGATGCGGAGGCTGACGCCGCAATCAGGGATCAAGATAAGGCCAAGAAGAACACATAGACAGAATTTTAAGTAAATATTAGCGTTGAATTACGCGTTTATGGAACCTGGGGGAACCCACTAGTGGACTACATGCATCTCCATGCTGGACTGGCCATGTGCCTGGGACAAAACAAAGTACACACACAAGTTGTAATTGCGTGTCATTGCAATATGCCACACACAACAACCGAATACAGTGTAATCCACCAATAATGGCCAGCGAATGATAATTTGGCTAGTTCCTCTAAAAAATCGTCGAAAGTAAAACTTACATAATATTTGGCATTTCCATTCTATCAGCATAATGCAGACACTCCGTTCAGGTCAACGAATTTTCATAAATGAAATTACATGTTCTTTTGTCCAATTTTGGAATGGTGAACATTATCATATTTGAAAGTATTACATCCCTCCCTTTATGCATTCCTTTCAGAATCCTCACTTTGTTTCAAGGTCGAAAAACAATTGAACCTTATACAGTGTACGATGTGTGGGTTTGCTCAGCTAAGAAACAAAAATTTCACGGCGCTAACCGTCACTCAGAATGGGAGCCGATAGCCCTTCAGACCATAGTGGCATTACAAATATTTTTGAAAAACATATGAATTGTTTGCTACCATTCACCAATGCGGACAACATCTCTGCAAATTTATTTTGTTCCTCTGGAGAACTTTGCACTCTCCCAGCGACTCCCACAGTCAGGCCACACACACAAAACCTGTCACCTCATCCCATCTCCTCTTCATACGGTAAATCATGTAAACATTTTTCAAAGGAGCAAGTCTCAAGCCCTGACAAAATGTGCTCGTGTGAGAATGTCTGAGCAAACCCTGCTGCAACCCCCTTCGGCCATGCCGCAGACCCTGACCCCAATGACCGCAGTTAAATATTAGAGGCCTATAATTTGCACAAGTGTGTTTGTACTATCCCACTTTCGGTCACTAGTGAGATGAACGGTGTGGGCATCTTGCCACCTTACAAATACAGACACATAGTAAATACATAATATGATATGATATGATATGATATGATATGGCATTTGTAACGCACCTATACACAAGTGTTTCAAGGCGTGACGAGGCAGGGAGGGGGAAACAAGGGGAAGACAGACAACGATCCTACTAGGCCAGGTGTCATTTAGATCCCGCAAGTGCAGGGGTAGGGGGGAGGGAAAAGTGCAAGGGGAAGGGGAGGGGGGAAGTGCAGTACAAGGTAAGTAGAATAAAAAATAAATAATAGGGCCAGCTGGTGGCAAGTGCAAGGTAAGTGCAGACAAGTGCTGGGGAGGGGGGGCTGTAGGGATACAGAGACAGTCCCGCAGTGCAGGGGTTGCCAGGGAGGCAGTGCAAGTGGAGAGTGGCTGGGCCAAGGACCGAGGTCGGAGAGAGTGGCCCAGTTGCAGATTCAGTGTAGTTTCAGTGAAGAATTTAGCAGGGGAGAGGGAGAGAGAAAGCAGAAGCAAAGAGGAAGGTTTTGAGGTGCTTCCAGAACCGGAGATGGTCCTCCTCAAGTTAATAGTAATGCTTTCACGTTAGAATGCAGATGGTACCAAAAACAACGGTAAGCTAACTGGATTTACACATGGTAAACTAACACTTGGTAAGAAAACCTTCACAACAGTAGGTATAATCTATCACGCAGGAGCCACAACCAATGCAGGTCACTACATTGCATATATAAAAAAGAAGTGTGGATGGGTCAAATATAATGATATCAACATTACCGTAAAACAGAGAATGAGAAGGTCTGCAACCTACCTCAATAAAGCACACCCTACATCTTCCTCTTTCCACCTCCTGAGGACAAAAAACTAAACTATTGTCCCATATTCCCCTTGGTATTAAACCATAAAAAATAACCTTGGCATTTGGAAGTATTTTCATTAATGCCTGAACCAAATGTTCCAAATCTGCCAACAAAGTAGGGGCACTGACATACCCCAAATACAAAGCACCACAGTGCAAAAACAACTACATGTGGAATGTTTACCCTGCTCATATCTCCACAAACTTGTACAATTCCCTGCACATTAAAACCAGGCACAGTACTCCACACCACCTCCACTCCTTTAACATCAAAATTGCTTGCCACATTCCTACATTTAGCATACTGCTCCAAACCATGCACAAACATATCTCCAACCACCAACACCCTGACTTTCTCCACCTCTGCCATCTTCACTACACAGAGCCTCTTTCAACACAAGCCACAACCTCAACATCTGATTGGCTGATCCCTACAGTCCCTTTTCCATGCTGGATTTGCTGAGAAACCCTGGATGTGGCACGCTCTGTCTGCGAACAACCGCGGTGACCGCGGAACGCATAACACTGGGGCAGCCCTTCTACCCTTTCCACTTCACTCTGTGCACCATTTCCTCATTGGCTAAGTTAAGCAGTCACACAATCATCCACCAGTCACATCCAAGAACTCTACAACTAACTCTGTCATCACAGATCAGCACTTTAGATGTACTATTGATCACTCTCAGTACAATTCGGCTGTCACTGCAACAGACCTACAGCAAAAACTACTATAAAACTCCCCAAGATTTCTACTTGCAGATTCATGCACATCCACATGCATGAACACAGGATACAGGTATGAATATTTTCTACACAGTACATGTACAGCTCTTCTATGAATACATCTAAACAGAGTAACTGCCACTTACCCTGTATAAACCGTAAAATGAACTTACTGTCATTTCTCTCATCTGCTATGAAGAAGTGTCAATTGCAAACCTGTCTGCTCTCCAAAGTTTTGTTTACTCACACTGCTATCTAAAACAATGTTATTTCAGATTAAAAGATGGGAGAAAAAACAGTATAATTATAAAAAAGGCTGTCCAGTGTGTTAGAAAATTACACGCAGCCAGGATGAGTACATACATCTTCATTCAAGCACACACATACAATATCATTAGAAAGGCTCCCAGCTCAAACAACACCACTGTCTCTATATGAAATCCTACTGCTTTATTTCCCAAACCTTCACAAATACATACATTGCATGCTTTTCTGTACAATCTCTGCCACTTACTGTGTAAAAATAGCAAAAAATGCATATGATTCTTTCTTCAATCTCTTAATATCCAATAACATAACATTAAAAAGACAAGTGTGCCCTATACTCATTTGTAAAACATATTCAACTAACAGATTCTAAATAAAATATACAGGATCCACATAGGCAAAGGAAAGTGCATATGCATACTATGCTCAGTTATAAGAAAACACTACTACTACAAAAACAAAAGAAACAATGTCTACATTAATGAAAGTGCTAAAAACACACATATTCACTAACTTATTTCTTTTACAATTGCAGGGAAGACCAGTCTGCTGAAAAGCAGCAGCATCTGAAGTACGAACGGCTTAGAAGAAACCTACCCTTTCCATACAAAAAAGTAAGTACAATACTAACATAATGTTCTAACTGTTACTCAAACACACTAGCATTTTAGTATTGTAGAACAAAGAAGTGTATTAACCCTTTCCCATTAGATGTAGTATTAGTGTTTCCCCTTACCAGTTGCATACTTTATATTGTCATCTCAAGCCCAGTATAGTAACACACAAATACAAGAATATCCTTCCCAACTCGATGTAGCTGCCCATTGCACAATCACACACCTTCACAATCATTCTTACCATCATACTCAGACACTCATGCACAAAGCATGCATACACTGCACAACAACCCAACCCACACTTTCTTTTTTTCTCCAACAAACCCCAAAGAATGCCTACCAAAAAGCAACTCTGTAGAAAGCAACACAGAAGTAGAGAAAATCAAAATAAAAGTGTCCAAAACAAGCATTCATCTCTAGCAGATGTTGTACAAAAAGTTCAAACAAAACAGCTAATACAGTCATTAAGCGAAACAAAACAAGCCTCCAGTACAGAAACGTTGCCTCCTCTATCAAAATGTAAAATGAAACAGAAAGTGATTAACAAGACTTCAGCTACCACTACTGCTAACGCTGCACCTATAAATCTTGATATAGTAGCAAATAACCCTACCAAAAAAAATATTTTACAAAAAATGTCTGCCACAGAGTCCTTCAGAACCTTATAAAAACAGAAGAGAAATCATTCACAACCCTTAACACCTACTGTAGAAAAGTAATCATAAAAGCTCTCATAGACAGTGCAATCCTTCTCAAAAGGAAGTTATTTATTTTATTTTTAAACTGAATGAAACCACTAACAAAACTAACTACTAAATTACAAAAAAGACTTCTCAATAAATGGAAAATCAACACAAATAGCTTCTTAAACATCTGTGGAGGTGAATGGAGTCACACCACGAGCACAGAACCATATTTTAATGAAGAAGCATATAAACAAAAGCAAACCAACCCAACTGCCATACATAGCAGTGGGCGAGGGTATGAGAAACTTAATAACACAATTACGGACCAAGAAACTCTGTTCAAAAAAATATCCCCAGAAAACTCAGTATGACCTCCCCGTTCTACTCAACCAAAACGTCCAGTCTACAAATGGCCGTGCACATCAATGTGTAACATTGCCAAAAAATCTTTCAATTCTTTACGCCACTTCCTTAATCAGTATGTAAAAAGCAAAGACAAATTCAAAATGAAACTACTACAAAATATGGATGCCTGTCCAGTGCGCAAATACACAGCACTACCAGGACATTCATTAGCCTGCATTTCAGGAACTATTTGCAAAAGCACCTTCCATCATATCAAAATGATATCAACACATCATTCAACTATAAGAAATCTGGTCCATAAACTCTACTATGCTAAAAGTCCTGTTTTAGCACCAGTCAATTTAAATAACAATCTTCTACATGGTGCAGTAAAACAACTACTTGAATAAATAGAGCATATCAAGAGAAAATATTTTGGAAGTGAAAGCCACTTATAAAATGCATTAGCTTTACAACAAACTAGCAACTACTGTACAAATAGCAACCTTCTATTAAACACATACAAAAAAGAAATACTAAAGTTTAAAAGTACCTCAGCTGAAGTACCAAACCATGTGTGTGTGTTGCCACAGGACTTTTTTTTATAAAAGTAGCACAAAAACTGTAGACATAACGTACAAAATAGAAGACAAGGAAGATTCCAAATGGTTCCAATTAGCTCTCTACCTTATAGGAGAAAACAAATACGAAATTACTGACCCCTTAATACTTTGCAATTACTGCACTGCAAAACTTGAGAACAACCAAATACCTTCACGTGCTATCACAAATAACTTGGGATTATTCCCACTACCAAAACCCCTGCAACAACTAAATTTATATGAAAGCATCATAATTCAAACAGTGCACCTATTTCATGCAATAATACGCCTTCAACCAAAAACAGCAACATTACCTCCCTCTGAATTAGTGATAGGCATTCGTGGCAAAGTAGGTTATTTACCATTAGATCTCAAAGAAAATGTACACACTCATACACCACAATCCAAAATGTTTACTTCTAAAGGTACCTTATGACACCGTCCTATTACAAACTCTACAATCTTAACTGTATAGCCTAGCCAAAACATCACATACAAACTCTACAAATGAAACAGTACACAAACTTTTGGGTTGTGGATATTTGATTGGTGTTTGATTCTATGGGTGTGTTATGCTGCGGTGGTTGTGGCCAGGGCCTAGACTCTTGGGTGCATGGCCTATGGCCTTCAGCCATGCTCCCAAGACTGTAGACCCTGGCCACAACCACTGCAGCATAACACACCTATGCTACCAAACATTTTGACTGTGGTATATAGGCTGCTTATAGGGGATATTAATTACAATCAATCCTCTACTAACAACCCAAAACCAACATCATACTAAAGTAAAGGAGCTAGTAGTGCATTTATTATGTCTGCAGAGAGCTGCGAAGTCCGCAGACATGTCGAATACATCAGGGGTACCAGCCACCTAAACAAATACAGTATTTGACCCATCTCTTACTCCCCAATCCTCCCCAAGCACTTCTGCACACCAACACACTCCCCAAAATTTCATTTTTCCTCTGTTCACCGCCGCGCTGTCGGATCCAAGATGGCGGGTGCATCGAAACAATGTGACGCACCTTAGGCCTCTCTCCAGCCAATCGGTGGACATGTTGCATGACCGCGGACAAGATGCAAGCCGATTAGCCAATCGGTGTCCTGTCCGCAGAGCGAACAGGGAAGTGCGCCCATGGAGCAGACATAGATATCACAAATATTGTTTTTTGCCTTACGTTTAGGTCATTTAAAAAAAAACTACTGGACGGATTTACACCAAATTAACAAAAGCATACTTTCAGGACTAAGCCGCTGCTCCTGCTACAAAATTGGTGGAAATCCGTCCAGTCCAGCGGTTTGAGCTGTAGGCGTGAGCAAAGTTTTTTCCCATTATGTCGATGGTAAAAAAATAAATTTTGGGACCCCCCTATAACTTTGCCCCTCAGACCAAACCTCACCACAATTTGCAAAAAAATTCAGAGTGGGCCATATACTTTTTTGCAAAGTTTGCTAAGGATTGGTCCAGGGGGGGGGGAAGTTATAAGCCGCCCAAAAAGTGCTCTTGCTATGGGGTTAGCAACTCAACCATGACTACACAGCCACTACCGTGGGCTGTGTAATATACATACTTTGATTTAAGTATACATTATATTCAAATCATCCAGTATCAATCTTAGATCATGTGCATCATATGTATCTCAAGGTGTGTTAATACGCTCCATTAGTGCTGGTTACTTAGCGGAATGCTACCATCTCATTATCTGTGTTCAGTCTGATCTCCGTCTTGCGCAGCCAGCAAATCATTTTAGCCTCCTTCGCTCTCAGTCTCAATTCTTTGTCCCCTCCTCTTTTACCAAGGGTGACTCTCATCAATCCAACAATCGCAGTCTCTCTTATCGTCCATTTGATGCGTTGCTTGCCAGTGGGCAGGTAGTGGGAACTTGGGGTCTTCGCTTCCCACAGAATCCTCCATTCTCAGATTGTACTTCCAATGTATATTTTTTGGCATTTGCAAATGATCGCATACATGACATAATTGATTCTGCAGTTAATCATTTTATTAATTTTAATTGTCACTCCCCCAGTTTTACTGAATTCTTGAGTTTTACTTTGCACGTATTTGCACATCGTGCACGTACCACATCTGGAAAATCCAGTTCTTATCGGTTGCAACCAACTAGTACTTACCTGTCTGGCCGTTCCTGATAGAAAGGATGGGCTCAATGTATTCTTAAGGGTGGGTTCCCTTGTGAATATGAACCTTGGAGTGTCGTCCACACTACCTTTTAGGTCCTTGTCCTGGTGTAAAAGGTTCCAATGCTTCCTTAATACTTTTGTGATTACATGGTTATCACTACAATATTTTGTAATACGTTTCGTAGATCCTTTTGATTGTTTCGTTCTCTGCTCTTTGGGGATCATTGTTGAATCCCTTTCCATGTTGCGTGCCTTTTACTGAGCCTTCTTTATACAGTTTATTGAGTAACCCTTTACAAAAATCATGTTTCCAGGAGATTACATTGTCTATCAAAAGAGTCACCTTCTTCACAGTTACGCGAGTTCTAATCAATTTCCCCATGAGGATGTTGTTAATAACTGATTTATGGTGGCAACTTGTGGCGTACAGTGTTGAATTCACCTCAGTCTCCTTTCGATTTGTACAGTTTTTAAGTCTGCCCCCCATTTACATATATTGTGAGATCCAAAAAGTTACTCTTTTAACTGTTACTATGGTGCATAAAAATAATTCTCAAATGATTGTTGCAAATACAGTTCACAAAGGCAGTTAGGTCTATCATTCTGCCCCTCCATGCCATCACAATCATCAACATGCCTGCGCCATATTATGACATGTGCAGTGAGATCCACATCTTGGTACACTTGCTTATCCTCAAATTCGTCCATGAAGAGATTGGCCTGGATAGGTGCGTATTTTGTACCCGCAGCCACTCCTTTGGTTTGTTGAAAGTACTGATCATTGAATATAAATGTGTTGTACTCAAGTGTGATCCTTAACATTTCCTATACAGCATGAATGAGCAATTGGAGCAATTGAATGCACGTTCAGGAATAGTTCAGCTTCTTACTTTGAACATATCAACATGTTAAAGGAAATGTTAAGGATCACACTTGAGCACAACAACTGTATTTTCAAAAGGAGTGGCTGTGGATGCAAAATATGCACCTCCACAGGCCAATCTCTTCATGGACGAATTCTGCCATTAATAATGGAGTGATGAGGGCGGCATTACTTCCTGTCACCGCGTATATTCCTTCAACTTCAGCTCCCAGTAGTATTACCTTTGGGTCCCATGGGAGTTGTCTCCCTTGATATGTCCCAAAACCTCTTTCCAATACATCACAGCCTTAGGATAGGTCCACCAAATGTGATACAAGTCTCCCCTGTTTCCACATCACCTCCAGCAGTTGGGGGGTATGAGGGATTAATTTTGTGGAGCCTGTGTGGGCTTAGGTACCACCTGGTGCATATTTTGTATGCTGTCTCCTTGACGGCCGTGCACTTGGACGTTTTTTGTGCCCTCTTCCATAATTGTCCCCATTCCTCCTCCGTAATGGGCCCAAATCCCCCTCACATTTGTCTTTGTATGAAATGTTGTCCTCTATTTGTGCCCTATCTATTAATCTGTACATTTTTGCTAATGCTTTCGAGGGTACACCCTCCTGCAGGGTGAGCTCCAGTCCCACCGGGGCTCTGGTGGCCACTTTTTTAACCTCCTTCTGAGAGATCCAATGTCTTATTTGTATGTATGTGTATCTTTCTTTTTCTCCTATTCCAAATTTCTGCTTACAGTCTTCGAATACTAAAGGGGTACCCCCCTGAAAGAAATCCCTCAAATGGATCATCGGTGCTTGTCCCCAGTTTTCCCAGAACCCACCCTGCATGCCCGGGCTAAAATCTAGGTTGTGCGCCATTGGGGTAAAGGGTCCTAAACCAGGCATGATATTTTTTGAGTGCTATATCCCATCCCCTCAGTGATACTCAGGTAGCTTCCAGTAGTTGTCCTTCTGCCCCCCTGGTCCTGACCCGTACGTAGCATGTGTAATGTTCCTAGTGGGATGTTTGTGACACCTTGCTCTATTCCCATCCGCCCATTTAGTGCGTTCCCTCCCATCCATTAACATTGGTGCTATTTGGGCTGCCAGGATATATGGCTCAATATTAGGGACCCTGAGTCCTCCTAGTAAAGGTGGTCTGGTCAGGAAATGTTTTTGTATTCTAGATTTTTTCCCATGCCACACAAAGGCGACTGCTTCTTTTAGCAGAGCTTTACTCATCGTAGGGGGAATTTCAACTGGAAGGGAACTAACCACGTATAATTGACGGGGCAGCAGCGTCATTTTAAGTGCGGCTATGCGTACAAACCAAAACAGTCGCTGGGCGTCCCATCTGTGTAAGTCTTCTTTTAACTATTTTCATAGTGGTGGTATGTTTGCCCCATACAGGTGTCTGTATTCTTTTGTTAATAAGATGCCCAGGTATTCTATGGTTTTGGGTTCCCAGATTAGTGGGTATTGCGTCTTTAGTAATTCAATCACCCCCTCTTCCTCTGTTACATTCAGGGCCTGTGATTTGGTGTAATTAATGGTGAAACCAGATATCTAGGCGAACACCCGCAACCTCTCCAATGCTTTGGGGAGCAAGGCAATGGAATCTTTAAGAAACAGCAAGATATCATTGGCATATAATGCTATTTTATGTGTTATTCCCCCAGCCACCACTCCCTTTACTTCCGAATCCTGTCTTACAATTTCTGCTACTGGTTCCATTGCCATTGCAAAGATCAGGGGGGATAGCGGGCAGCCCTGTTGCGTACCCATACATATTTGTATTCTTGTTGTGGGTCTTCCATTGACCTTAGAGGTTGTTGAGGGGAGCTGGAAGTTCGCTAGTACCGTCTTAAAAAAATGGGGTCACCGCCATATTTCGCCAGAACCAAGTTTAGGTGTGCCCAGTCTAGGCTGTCAAATGCCCGCTGTGCGTGTAGGGCTGTTATAGAAAACATCTGTCCCGTCCTAGTCCCTAAGTCTATGATACCCACTGCCCGCCTAACATTGTCCTGCGTGTGCCTTCCTACGATAAACACTGCCTGGTACTCGTGGATAATTTTGGGTAGTACTTTTGCCAGCCTGGTTGCAAGGATTTTTGTGTAAAGTTTGGCATCGCTGTTGAGCAATGAGATCGGTCTGTAACTTGTACATTCTGTGTGATCTTTCCCCGTTTTAAGGATCAGGACTGTGGTTGAGTTTCCCATGTCATGCGTAACCGTTCCGCTGTCCCTTATATGGTTGAAAAGTTTTGTTAGTGGGCCTAACAGCTGGTTCTGGAATATTTTTTAATATCCATTCCCCAACCCATCTGGTCCCGGGGTCTTGTTGGGAGGAAGGTGTGTTATGGCGTCACTTATCTCCCGTGCTGTAATGGGGGCCTGCAAGTTGAGGTTGTCTTCGGTAGTTATTTGGGGTAAGGCACATTTTTAACATATAGTCTATTTGTGCTTGTGGAGAGAGGTTCTCCCGTTCGAGAAGGCCCTGGTGAAGCTTCTCCATTATATCTAGCTTCTCCTCCTCCGATGTGCGTGTTTCTCCTTTTGAGTTTTTGAGCCGCACTATGTAGTTAAAGGACCTCTGTTTATTTAGTTTGGCTGCTAGGAATTTGTTAGCTTTCCTCACGTGCAGGTAATATATCTGCTTGGTGTGTAACAATGATTGTACGGTACGATCCGCCACATGAGTTTCGGGTTGAGCTCTGGCTTTACGGAGGGTTCTTAATGTTTTAGGTGTTTGTTTAGCTTTGTGCTGCACTTCTGTCTCCCGTAGTTCTATAGTTTCTGCCTAATGAGCCCTCTCTCGTATGTATGCTGTGGCCTGCGAAATGAATTCTCCCAGGACAACCGCCTTTTCCGCATCCAAATTACCCCCCCAGTTTGTCTCCCCATTATCATTGTCTTGGAAATAGTTATTCAGCATGTTCTCCATGTGCGTTCTAAGGGCGATGTCTCTGAGCATCGTTTCATTCAACCTCCAGTTTTTACGGACTCTGGGTCTCTCTTTTTTAGCGATTATTTGCAGAAGGACTGGGGCCTGATCAGACAGATAGTGGACTCCTATTTGTACCTTGTTATTTTGTGGGATTAGTGTGGCCGAAACCAGAATCATATCTATTTGTGAGTACCCTCTATGGACTTCCGAGTAGTGGGTGAATTCTCTTTTTTCCTCGTGGAAAAACCTCTATGTTTTCATGACTTCTAGGTCCCTAAACAGTTTACCCAGTGCCTGCCTATTTCTTCTGTCAGCAGCTGTGGGAGGGAGAGTTTTGTCTAAGGCTGGGTTCATTACACAATTGAAGTGTGCCCTGATTATGTTTGTCCTTCGCACCAACTCCCCAATTTCTGCAATATTTCTCCCAGGAACAGGTCCTGCCTTTCGTTTGGAGCGTATATTGCGATTAGTGTGTAAATGTGTTCATTTAGCATACCATTGAGAAGCAAGAATCTACCCTCCGTGTCTCTGTGTAAAGCCTGTTTCTTAAATGCTACATTAGCGCTAAGTAAGATCGCTACTGCTTTAGTTTTCTTCCCCCCTGAAGCACTGTATTGTCTAGGGAACTCTCTGTGGGCCATTCTTTTTTTTGTCTATCGGGAGTAGGTGAGTTTCTTGTAAGAACACTATTGCTGCTCGGAGCTTTAGTAATCACGTTAGAATGGAGCGCCGCTTCTCTGGTGAATTTAGGCCCTGCACATTTAGGGTTATGACATTCAACTCAGTCGTGGTCTCAGTATCAATTGTTCCTCATTGTATGCCGTGTTTTCCCCCACAGTGGGTGTTACGCGCTCTGTTTTGTCGTGAACCATATCTTGAACATTCCCCCCCCATAACCAAACTTCAACATTAGTAACTTCATGAGTCTTGTCCCTCTTGCCCTACCCTATTCCCCCTCCCTTCTTCTAGGACCAAGTATCTTTTGAGCCTTCTCCGAATTCCCCTCGGAGAGTTGGATCCCGTATTTTCCCCAGCGTCCCGCTTGCCAGGACATGTCTATATCCTGAATGTGGATTCCAAGACATCCCCTCCCCTCCCCACCTGGGCTTACTTAGTTCTTCTCATCATCTTTCCTTTCATTGTCTCCCCTGTGTGAACTCAAACTTCTCCTTTCGTCCGGGTCTGTTATGCAGCGACTCTTTATCACCGTTGACGTGCTCAAATAGTTTCCTTTGAGCTTCACTTTGGTCTGGGCCCCTTTAAGCTGGGCGCTGTGCCCCTCCTTCTGTTGTTTGAGGACCATTCCCATTGCCTGGGACCTTCCTCTCTCTGAGTTTGTTTTGCCTCTTTACTCCGTCGGGGTTCCTCCTCTTCACAATTGCAGCAGAGACATTCCTTCTTCGTAGGTGGAGATCCACTGGTGCTTTCCTTCCAACATGAACTGCAGACCAAAGGGGTATGGCCATCTGTAAGTGATTCATTTGTCTTTTCGTGTGCTTGTGATCGGCTGCATCAGTCTCCTTTTGTGTAATGTGGAGAGTGCTAGATCCTGGAACAGTTGGATCTGGTTTCCATTGATGGTGACAGTTTGTTGTTTGTGTGCTGCTTGTAATATCTCCTCCTTCATTGAGTATGAGGTCATTGCTAACAGGACATCTCTCGGCCTGACTCCAGGTTCGCTTCTCTTGGGCCCCACTCTATGTGTTCTGTCGATGAGGATGCTTTCTGGTGGTGTGATGTTGAGCATGCTGCTGAAGCATTGCTGCATTGTGTCCTTGAGGTCCTTGTCCCCTATTGTTTCATGTAGGTCTTTGACCCTTATATTAGACCTCTGTGATCTATTCTCGAGGTCTTCTGTTGCTCTAGCAATTGGTTTAAGGAGGATAATGTTCTGTTTAGAGTCTTCGGCGGTCTCCAAGAGATCCCGTTCTGTGGCGTCCACTCTTTCCCCTATTTCTGTGAGGTCCCTCTTCACCTCCTGCAAGGAGGATCTTAGTTCCTCTTTTATGGTACTTAGTTGAGTTTGGAGGGATTCCATCATTCTATTTTCCATACTCTTTAAACACTCTTGCAGTTCTTGCTTATTTAGAGCCATATTTGTGGTTTCTTCCGTCTCTCCTTTGGTGTTTACTTCTCCTGCATCGTTCTTGTGCTGGCTTCCTTCCCGATTTTGTCTCCAGCAGAGTTCTAGTTGTCCACCTCGTGACTTGGATGTGGTTTTAGACCTTGCTGAGGTGTTCTTGGCTTTGGACCCTGGAATCTGTATCCTGGGCCTGTGTGGAGGGTCTTTTGGTGCGCCAACTGGGTGCCACTGGGTGTCTTCGAGTGTCTTTGGGTGCATTGTGTATCCGTATCCAATTTTCCCAGGGGGAATTAGGGTGTTGTGGTTAGGTTTGGTTTCCCCTCGGTTACGAATGCCGCTGCCTGCCCTGTGCGCTGTGGTCTTCGGTTGCGCCTTTGTTTTAGGATGTTGCTGCTTTTTGGAAGCTGATTGGATACTCTGCCCTTAATGCTGCGTCCTCAGGAGGTATCCAAGTCTTTTCTATCATCCAAGGCCGACCTGTTGTTCCCCTGTGGGGGCTTATTCCCTTTCGGGGGCTTCAGTAATCCTGGGGTAATACTGGGGTGGTTGTTCCCGTCTTAAATTGTTCTGGTCGCGCATTTGAGTATTCAGGTGCTTCAATTTGGGAGGCGTCTCTGTCTCCAGTCCTGTGGAGTGACCATGGTGCCCACTCCCCCTAACCAGGAGGGTGTCCCAGTCCAGTCCTTATAGCCCAATTGCGTAATTCTGGGCTACTAAAATCTGTGTGCTGCAGGCTAAATATCTGCTTGAATCTGAGCGGGCGTTCCACTAGTCCCGTTCCGAGCCCCGGAGGAGGGCCTTCAGGGGGACCATGAGGGGCCTGCCAACCCCCGTCCCGGCTCTGCGGAGGTCCCTTTGATCCCTTTTGCTCCTGGCCCTGTGTGTCCTTTGGGGAGCGGGAGGTAAGAGGGCAAAGTTTCCTCACCTCTGCTGCGGGAGGCCTACACCGTATATTGCTTTTTTGGCCCCCGTACCTTTATATTGGTGCTTCAGGTTCTCCCGGGGTGGCTGTATCGTGGTCGCAGCGTCTTGTGTGCCTCTTGCGTGCCATTCCGGTTCTCTTTTCGTTGGTGCTTGAGGATGGGGGGTGGCCCTCTTCGTCTCCTCTCCAGGGGTGAGCTTTAACTTCTGGGCTCCTATGCTTCAGTCGGCAGCCGGCTGAGCTCCCAGGTCCCCCGGATGTTCGCTTTTGGCGCTCCCAGTTATGCAATTGTGGCAACCGTTACACTTCAGCCTCCGCCACAGCCTCAGATCATGCGGCTGCGTTTGTGCACAGAGGCTCGATCTTCATTCTCTAGGGTTCCATGCAGCGGTGCGTTGGAGCTCCACCTTTCCGTCAAGTGCTGCAGGGGGCTTGGCGGTCAACCCCGCTCTGGTTTTCTGCATCACGCTAAGGCTTCTCACCGGGGTGTTAGTCATGTGGTCACGACGTTCGTTGTTTCTCCTCGTCAGACTCAGACCCACAGCCTCATATGATGTCTCACTTGTACGGAGCTTTGCTGTATGTGATACATGATTTGGACAGATTCTGGGTTTCTAGCAGCTTGCAAACTGTTTATTTCACCTTTTGTTTTCCCGCCCGGGCAGAGCGCAGGGACTGTGCGACTTCACCAGGTGGCGGCCATCTTGGAATCCATCCAGGTGTGTCCCTTCTTAAATAGCAGCACTAAATATAGCACGGGAGACATACCAATTGCCTTACCGTACTGTGAATGTATTTATATATCCCTCATCTCTGTCCCCCTTTGATCCTTCCCATGCCCACCCAATATTGTCTGTCCTAACTGGTGTAAATGTAGTGATTTCATCATAACTTGATGATGGTTTTGTTGAGTATTTAATGTGCATTATGCATTTACGTCAAAAGTAAATGTTTAATAATATACATGGTTGGTACGCAATTTGTAATGATGGGTTTGGAATAATATCCCTGTCTTGATGAGGACCATATGAGGTCGAAACACACGTTGACATTTGGGCACCTATTTAATAATCTTTTCATAGAAACAAAGCTAACAGCATCGAACTGAAGATTTGGAAAATATATTTTGGAATTGGAATTGGACAGGCGCGTGACCCACTCTTTATTATTACTAATCAGGGTGTTTGAGGGTATCCTTGATCACCCCCTTAAGCAACAGTCCCCCTTAATGCAATACAGAGGAGCGCAGAGTGTTGTAACATCCTCGAGGTTTCAGGAGGCGCTACAGATCACCCGGGGTACACGTGAACAAACATAAAAAAAACAAGACACATTTTGAGTTTGCTAAATTGCAATTAAACCGAGCAGTGCTGGTTAAAAAACACATGTGATTCAGAACCCCAGAACCACATCTGTTTTGCTTATTTCTCAATCCTTTCTATTCCTCCAGATTGAGGGCGATAACCACCTTTTATTTCAGACTTGAAACGCACACACACACACACACACACACACACCACCATACACATCACACACACACAGGGGCGTTGCTAGGGGGGGCTAAGGGGGCTATAGCCCCTGATCTTTTGGTTGTAGCCCCGGATAGAATCTCAGGAGCTACAGCCAAAAGACTAGCTAGCCCCCGGTCCCAACAGTTCCGAAATCAGCTTAGCCCCGGGTCTTTTCCAGACCTAGCAACTCCCCTGCACACACACACACGCACTTCACACACACACACCATCATGCACATCACACACACACACCACCATGCACATCACACACACACCACCATGCACATTACACACACATCACACACACACATCACAAACACACACACACCACCATACACATCACACACACCACCATGCACATCACACACAGAGCATCATGCACATCACACACACACGCACATCACACACATCACACACACACACACACACACATCACACACACACACACACACATACACACACACCACAAACACACATCACAAACACACACACACCACCATGCACATCACACACACACACACGCACATCACACACACACGCACCTCACACACACACACACACACACACACACCACAAACACACACACACACTACCATGCACATCACACACACACCACCATGCACATCACACACACACCATCATGCACATTACACACACACACACACACACATCACACACACACATCACAAACACACACACCACCATACACATCACACACACCACCATGCACATCACACACACACACCACCATGCACATCACACACAGAGCATCATGCACATCACACACACACACACACCACCATGCACATCACACACACACACAACCATGCACATCACACACACACACCACCAGGCACATCACACACAATGCCTGAACCGCATAGTGACCTCACGTCACCCACACACAGTGCCTGAACGCATAGTGACCTCACGTCACCCACAAAGTGACCACGTACAGCCCACAGACGGCGGCCCACAGACAATGCACACCCCCGCCGTCCCTGCACACCCTCGCACATGCAATCGTGACTTGAGGCTGGGCCATTTTTCGGGCTCACACATGCCTTTAGCAGTTATTTTGGTTCTGTGCGTGTTTACACGCACCCAGCGCCGCATTCACAACACGTTCTCTATATATAGGTTCCCAAATATAGAGAGAATAAAAGGGAAGGCGGCGTCCGAAATAGGCCGTCTTCCCGCCACAACTACTCCGTGGGGGTCAGGTGCAGGGCTATGGCCATTGTCCGGGATTTCAGAGTGCCAGCCTCACTGCTCGGCAGCACTAGTAACCATTTATAGAACGCACGAGCTGGACTTGCCGGTGGTGCGTTAGTGAGGGCTAGTCTGCTCCCCTTACTTACTGGTACTCATTTTATCCACTCCAGGCCAGTGAAAGGCAGAGCTTGCGATGACGGAAAAGGAATCTGCCACTTGCAGGTATAAAGCGTCCACAGATCCGTCCACTGGGCTCCGAAATCACTGCTGAACTATGACCCCCAGAGCCGGCCTTAGGGGGGGGGCCAGCCGGGCAACCACCCGGGGCGCCACGCCCCTCAGGGCACCATTAGCCCCTGGCAACCCAGGCCGGGGGAGTCTTTCAAGGGCTCCCCCGAGCTGGTGTAGTGGGAGAAGGCACGACAGGCAGGCTTTTGCTGTTAAATGCGCCTGTGGGAGCGGGCTAAAAGCACCCCTTCGCTGCTGTTGCCTTTAATGACAAAAGGCGCCATTAGCCCCCCAACCATGCCAGCTCTGGGGAGTCTTTCAAGGGCTCCCCCAAGCTGGCGTAGTGCCAGAAGGCGTGGCAGGTGCCTCATTGTCATTAAATGCACCCGCGGCGGCGGGCTCATTTAATGACAATAGGGTGCTGATGCGACCTAGTCATATCATTACCTCCTCGCCCGAGCGAGGAGGTAAAAAAAAAATATATAAACAAAATAAAAGTGGCCCATCCTGGCCTCACTCCCCTTCCGCCCCACCCCCTGTTAACCAGGGGCGCCAGTTTGCCCAGGGCGCTGCTGCCCGTAAGGCCGGGCCTGATGACCCCCCCGGCCATGCCCCTTAATAGACCTTTGCCTCAATTTCAGAAAGGCCCCTTTGGGTACAACTCGGTTACATATGAATGCGGTATTGCCCAGGGTGTTAACAACCTGTAGTGAGCCACTCCCTTAGTGCCTCGTGGCATCGTATAGCCGAGACATAAGACTATTGAAGATATCCCCCTGGTTACTGGCCATATTCACATCTCCACGCTTACTCTCTTCTTTACACCACCATTCAACTAGAACACAGAGATACTATGACACCATTCGGTATAACTGTTCTCATACCAACATCCACCGCTCACTCCCCATCATTCTAAGTAAACACTGCTGGTTTCACCCCCCAGCCAGGCGTTCTTCTCAGGCCTAACACAGCCACATTCGGTCTGGATAAATCCTGCCAGAACGAACACATACTCCTGATCTCTCAACCACCACACCTACCGCTAAGAAGCAGCTATTACACGAATACCGCACAAGCTGCACACATTCCCGGTGCTCACATGCACCTTTGACTCTCTCTACTCACTCTACTGATCTGAACTTTGGTTCCCAAGCGCGTTCAACCTACCAGCGCCTTCAGACCATACCAATGGTATATAAGGTGCTATATAAGTGCAAAATAACATAACATAACAGTAAATTAATTTATCAAAATAAGTGTTTATTTGGTTGGTGCCAAAGCACAGAACATCTGCAAGAGAGTGCTCGGTCACACTGGCACAACACCTTCATTTCGCAATCACAAGGCGGCCTCTCAATACGGTAAAGCAGCATAGTGGGTTAACTGACCTGCAGTAGAGATCTCTGCAATGCTGACTCAGCTTTTCAACACTCCGAGAATGCACGAAGCCTGTTACGCCGCAGAAGTGCTTCTTTTTGTATTTCTTGTTTGTGAATTGGTTATACTATTAACCTTACACAATAAAAAGTCATCCACTGAGCAATTACAAAAATAAATTACAAGTACAAAGATGAAAAGAGAGAGGAACTATTAAAAGATTAATAGGTAATGCATTCCTTAATAGCAAAATAACAGATACAATACAAATTCATAATAAGGCTCATAATTTTTAATTAATCAAATTAATAGTCCCTAAAAACTTTAAAACAGTAATAGATAATGCATTTTCATTAGCGTTTGATATTCTCAACTAGTAATCCTGGCAGTAATCCACCATGCGCTTATTTGCCAAATAAATGTTCTCTTGTGCACTGAAGTGCTGTGCATTCACTGAAAAAATGCTCCAAAGATTGGGTTAAGGTCTCGCTACATAATGTACAAAATGTAGGGACGGAACTGGATCAGTAGCGGATCTGACCCGCGGTAAAAGGTTTAAAGGAAATCTAAGGAATATGCCAAATAACAGGAATTCTGAATTTGTCCATATAACGGGGAAACCTAATGGTTTGTTTAAAGCTGATAGGCTGGAATGGACTTTCAATGTTCGCATTGCTATAATGGCATCAGCCCAATCTTTTCTGAAAGGTTGCCTAAACACGGTTATTTTATCAATTAACAATGAATTATGTGTACCCTTACCGCGTGTTATATGTCTTTTTTTCTCCCTGCTATGGATTGTTGGTGACTTTGGTGACTATGTTGATTTCAACTCAGGAGTGGTAAAATTGTTTCATTATAATATTGTGAATTTAATTATTGGTCAACCTTACATCCTTACCGGCACCTATATGCCCCGATTTTAATTTCTGATGCATTCAACCAAATCTGACACTTTATATTTATTGTTATGTACATTAACTGTCTGTGATATTTGATATGTATATATCAGCCTGGAAGAAGACCTTGTGGTCGAAACATGTGTCATCTGTTTTTACTTTCTTTAAAACATTCCATTCATCTAAACTTAACATGCATGCACGGTGTGGTAGTGAACCAGTTGTACTTAAATCCGGTATCTCATTTACCATCCGTGTACAGCCATATGGTCTTCTAGGTTTCATCACCATGGTTTTAGACTGTCTATTCAATCTACCGCGAGTACATGTGTCTTCATGCAGGTGTAGTAGTATGGCTAATAGGTACTCTGGAATATGCCAAGCTTTCAGTTTTTTTTCCAGAGAAGCCTCTGGTTCACCATATCGAATGCCTCTGAGAAGTCGATTGAGGTTATAAATACTGGTAAACTTTCATTAGCCCAGGCCTTCTCTTGCTGACAGTTTATTAAGACGCCATTTACTAGGGTCTCCATACCTTTCCTGAATCCAAGCTGATACTTGTTCAGTCGCCCTTTTCTATTGCCAAAGACTCCAAGCATCGCAAAACAAAAGACGTGAAGATTTTACTTTCAGCGTCAATCAACGCAGCAGGTCGATAAAGAAGGGGATGACGTTGATCAGCTTTTTTTGTGAATTGGGACTTGTATTCATCCTTTCAATGAGGAGGGAGTAGGTTTTGTCTTTAGAATGTTATCGGGTCGTTGTGAGCACATCACACCAGGGCTAAAAAAACATAACTGTCTCCCAATCTCCCAACTGATTCAATTCAAAACATTAACGATAAAATATAATGCCTATACGGCAATGCACCGGAATATCTCAAAAAGCATCTCAAATTGTACAAACCAACTTGCGAATTGTGCGCGAGGTTTCAAAATCTTATGTTGTGCAAACGCACCAAGCACACATGGGAGTGGGAGGGCGGTAAATCATTTCTGGCCTTAGAACCTGCATTTGTGGATACAATGTAACTATTATGATTTTGTGTTATGATAATGTCATGCATTCAATAATTACATGGCGAATCCCTGCGCCAGCCGCCTGCGCCAAAACCCATTTCCGCGCACAGCGTATTCATGGATTCCAGCCACCAAAACCAGCCGTGGCGCACAGTGGCGCAGCGACCCTGCAGCAGCGCCAGTTACGCCCCCAAGAACGCCTCCCGCGCAGGGAAAAGCCATCAACATACCCAATCCAGCGCAAAGGGCTGCGCTAACCCTGTACCAGCACAGCAAGCAGGCTACGTGTATCACTGGGGTGCGCGGGAAGTACCTCACGCGATTGGCCCCGTGCGAGCAGGGTACGCGTATTTCAGGGGTGCGCGGGAAGTTCCACACGCGATTCCATCAGGGTACGTGTATTTCGGGGTGAGCGTGAAGTTCCACATGCGATATCAGCAGGGTACGTGTATTTCAGGGTGCAGGGGAAGTTACACACGCGATTCCAGCACGGTACGAGTATTTCGGGGTGCGCGTGAAGTTCCACACGCGAATAGCCTGGGCGTGTGTATTTCAGGGGTGCGCGGGAAGTTCCACACGCGAATAGCCTGGGCGCGTGTATTTCAGGGGTGCGCGTGAAGTTCCACACGCGAATAGCCTGGGGGCGTGTATTTCAGGGGTGCGCGTGAAGTTCCACACGCGAATAGCCTGGGTGCGTGTATTTCAGGGGTGCGCGGGAAGTTCCACACGCGAATAGCCTGGGCGCGTGTATTTCAGGGGTGCGCGGGAAGTTCCACACGAGAATAGCCTGGGCGCGTGTATTTCAGGGGTGCGCGGGAAGTTCCACACGCGAATAGCCTGGGCGCGTGTATTTCAGGGGTGCGCGGGAAGTTCCACACGCGAATAGCCTGGGCGCGTGTATTTCAGGGGTGCGCGGGATGTTCCACACGCGATTTCAGCAGGGTACGTGTATTTCAGGGGTGCCGGGGAGTCCTACATGTGATTTGACAGTGTGGGTCCTCCCAGGTGTTCCCTGTACACCGTCCACGGCCCCTGCAGGCAGCCCACACCACAGAGGACTACCCTGCATCCCTGGTCATGTCCCGCAGGCAGCCCACCCAACATGGGCATGCCCCCCAGCAAAGGCACATGTCTCCTTGAACTAATGAACACCAACTCATGTCCCCCACCACCCCCACCCCCCAGCACTGTGGGGCACCTGCCAGCAGGCCCCCACCCATGCCCAACTCATGTCCCCCACCACCCCCACCCCCCAGCACTGTGGGGCACCTGCCAGCAGGCCCCCACCCATGTCCAACTCATGTCCCCCACCACCCCCACCCCCCAGCACTGTGGGGCACCTGCCAGCAGGCCCCCACCCATGTCCAACTCATGTCCCCCACCACCCCCACCCCCCAGCACTGTGGGGCACCTGCCAGCAGGCCCCCACCCATGTCCAACTCATGTCCCCCACCACCCCCACCCCCCAGCACTGTGGGGCACCTGCCAGCAGGCCCCCACCCATGTCCAAATCATGTCCCCCACCACCCCCACCCCCAGCACTGTGGGGCACCTGCCAGCAGGCCCCCACCCATGTCCAACTCATGTCCCCCACCACCCCCACCCCCCAGCACTGTGGGGCACCTGCCAGCAGGCCCTCGCCCATGTCCCACCCATGCCCCCCTGCACCTGGGTCCCAACAATCCCCAATCATGTCCGTAATGCCCATCCTCCCCTGCCAAAAGGCCCAACCAACTATCACATCCACCCACATATCAAAGGCAATTACATGTTACACACCCAATGTAAATAATGCAAATGAACACATGTCTGTCACACACAATGGCTGCAAGTGAATGTTAAAACACCCAACATGACATGCATGAAAGTAATGAGATGATACGACCCATTGAAGGATGAAAATAAAAATGTATTGAAAATCAAGTAGAATGGAAATGAAATTAGAAAAACCACAAAGCAAAACAACAAAAAGAAGATGAATGTCCATGGAAAAAATCCAAGAAATCAAAAAATCCATAGAAGAACTATATACAAGACAATCCCGGGTCCATGAGCCCAACCAAATGAAACCTAACTATGTCAACTAACTAAAAACTGAACTATATACAAAAAAGTGGCGCATTGTCCAATCGCAACCAAATAAAAAAAATAATAATTTAAAGGAAACCTACCACTAACTATATAACTATATACAATGGCAGCGGGCAAGTCCTGCGGCTCACTCTGTGATGTTGCCGGCCAGGGCATCATCGAACTCCATGTCGATGTCCTGGAGGCGGGACTCTGTCCTGGCCCGAGGTCTCGCAGGGATAACCCCATGTTCACCTCAAACTCCCTGCGAGCTTCCTCGAGGCACTCAGCCGCCTCAACGCCTGACGCATGGAGAACTCCGCCCTGACCATGGTGAGCCGCTCCTCTTCCGCCCGCTGCCGCTCCGCACCTATCCGCTGGACCAACTGCTCCCACACGGAAGACACCACCATCCCAGGGTTCTCCTGCCCTCCGGCCGATGCCTGCCCCTCTGATCTTGATGGCCCCGAGCCATGATGCCTCCCACGTCGAGCCTGCTGCTGCCTCCGACGCCACTGCCTCTGCCAGCACGACGGCATCCAGGATGATGGAAACCACCGACGCCGTTGTGCACATGCCCTGCCCGATGATGCCGTCACATCCTCCATCTGCTGGGGTCCAGTTGCTGTGTTGTCCACCCCTGCTGGACCTCTGACTCCTGACTGTGGCAGGGATGGGATCCCCACCGAGCTGGCTGCATTGGTCAGGGCAGGTCCACAGGAGGCCCTGGTGGCATCTGGGCCGGAAGACGGCAAGGAGAACGACTGGCGTATAGTCTCCACAGAGGAGAAGAGGGCCGCCAGATTGGCCGACACATGCAGGAAACCCCCGAACATGGCCGATCCCAATTGGGCCACGTCGGCACGGTGCTCTTCGTGATGACGTGCATGCTCCTCCTGGGAAGCACGCACGGCATCACGAATCACAGCCGTGCACATCGCGACCCCAATCAGAAACTTCTCCACACGGCCAGGGGTCCCCTCGTCCGCAGGTGGAGGGGAGTCAGATGACATGGACATCCCCTCTACCTGCGGAGGGGCCTGGGACGGGGCATCCCTGCTGGTGCAAGGTGGTGCACCCACAGGTTCAGGGACAGCGACATGCACAGGCCCCTCCACGGTGACCTGTGCTGCCTCCTTCCCCTGCCCCTAGACTGCACCACTTGCACCAGCAGGGATGCCCCCACCAGGCCCCATGTGCGCCTCAGTGGCGGCCTCCTCCTCCTCTGTGGAAACCACCAACCTGGATGGCTCCTCGCCGTCTACCGCCGTAGCAGGCCCCTGTGGGGGCTCACCCACCCCTTCCGCTGCAGCCGTGGGGGCATCCCCGCCGCCTTGCTCCACAGCGCCATCTCCGCCCTCTCCTTCACTAGCCGCTGCGTAGAGGGAGACATAGAACACAAGCATCAGGGTACTGTACAATGGTCCCCTAGACAGGAAGCAATAGCAGATGAGTGCCACTGTCAAAGTACACTTCCATCATGTCACACCACAACACATGTGTCAGTCCAGGCAAAACACACACAGTGACAGTCATGGTGCGTGCCATGGACATTTCAATGCATGTCCAATGGACTCTCGAATCATACAATGTAATGGGACTCACATGCATCATGGGTCATGCCTATCACATGCACACACTTCACCTCAGTCACATCCATCTGGCCCCGTACACCCCAATCACAGTGCATACAAGGATGACTAGGCTGCATCAGTGAATCTGTACATTGTCACAGACATGTGTCATGCATCCATGGCACTCACAAGACACAGACACGCAGGTCAGGCACACAGACATGGATACCACATATGTATCTGGCATCAGCACCCATCCCTCGCCCCCACCCATGTCCAGGAACAGAGACTGCCATGCTCTCATGTGTGCAATCTGCACAGGGCTCCCCATGTCGCATTCAAACACATGCAACAACCGTGCGGTTCATACATTACAGGTCGCACATGCATTCCCATGATGTCCCTGCACACATACATGCGTACATGGCCTATGTCACACATGCAGGCAAGTATCAGACAACCAGCACACTGCAACATGCCCTGTCTCACACAGCAATGCTTGGCCACTTACCGCTCAACTCCAGACAGGTCTCCCTCTCAAGGACCTGGGCGTGGAGCGCTGGGTGTGCGCGTTCCAGGACCCTCAACTGGATGGAACTCATGCAGCCCCGGCCCCCCTCCACGAGTCGCCGGGCCTTCATGAGGGTCCTGGACCTCAAGTCCTCCCAGCGCTTCTTGACCTTCTGGATGGTGCGGGTTGCCACCCCCTCCGCGTTGATGGCAACCACACAGTCGGCCCAGATCCTATCCCGTCCTTCCCTGTTGGCGCGGGACGATCCGAAGAGGGCATCATACTGCCGAAGGACTTGCTCCACCAGGACACCAACTTCGGTGGCAGTGAAGCTGGTGCCCCTCTGCCCCTCTGGCCGGGGTTTGCCACTGGGGTCAGATGTGGATGTGCCCGACATGGCAACCCCAGGGGCAGGAGTGGGTGGGCAACTGGGTCCTGGGGCTGGGCTGTGGAGCGATGTTATTCGAGTCGGGAGTCTTCTGTACCAGCAGGGGTGGGCACAGCAACTGGACCCCTGCAGATGGCTGATGTGCAGGCACCAAATGGCAGGGCACGGTGGCAGCAGGCAGGCAGGCAGGCAGCAGCAGATGGCACGTGGGAGGCTGCTCGGGGCACTGGGGGGCAGTGATTCGGCCTTCTGGGCAGGAGCGTGGTCTTCCGTGTGTTTTCGCGTGGCCAGCTTGATACGGAGTGATTTGGCACGTGAAAAATCTGCACGTCAGCGTGTAATTCGAGGAAAGGCCCTTAGCGCGTAAGCGCGTCAGCACGCGTACGCGATTTCATTGGACCAAAGGCCCTTACAGCGTAAGCGCGTCTGTGACGTTTTGCGCACGGGCGTTGCCCTGGCAGGGCTTGGAGATCCTGCGTGCCTTTATGTTCTGTACGTGCTTTTCGTGCGGTGCGTGTGTTTTCCATCCGTTGGGCTTAACACGCTATTACTTCACAGCGGGTGTTGGCTACGCGTTCTACTACACGCAAGGCAGACGGTGAGTGGTACCCCGCTCCCCCAGGCCCGATCGCGTGAGAAACTTCACGCGAACCCCTGAAATACACGTAGCCCGCTCCCCCAGGCCCGATCGCGTGTGAAACTTCACGCGAACCCCTGAAATACACATAGCCCGCTCCCCCAGGCCCGATCGCGTGAGAAACTTCACGCGAACCCCTGAAATACACGTAGCCCGCTCCCCCAGGCCCGATCGCGTGAGAAACTTCACGCGAACCCCTGAAATACACGTAGCCCGCTCCCCCAGGCCCGATCGCGTGAGAAACTTCACGCGAACCCCTGAAATACACGTAGCCCGCTCCCCCAGGCCCGATTGCGTGAGAAACTTCACGCGAACCCCTGAAATACACGTAGCCCGCTCCCCCAGGCCCGATCGCGTGAGAAACTTCACGCGAACCCCTGAAATACACGTAGCCCGCTCCCCCAGGCACGATCGCGTGAGTAACTTCACGCGAACCCCTGAAATACACGTAGTCCGCTCCCCCAGGCCCGATCGCGTGAGAAAGTTCACGCGAACCCCTGAAATACACGTACCCCGCTCAATCGCATGTGTAACTTCCCGCGCAACCCCGAAATACACGTGCCCCGCTCGCACAGGCACTATTGCTGTATGTTGCCACTTTTGTAATGCGCAGGGACGCTACTGCCTGCCTTCGTGTGGCGGACGTGTTTGGGCTTGTGCGTGTCTTTCGCTGTGCGTGGCTTTGCCCTATTCGATTCCATGAATACGTGTGGTTCGGGTGCGTGTGGGCGTTCCATCTGCTTCCCTGCAGTACATCCCCAGTTACGCCCTTGTTTTCGCGAGTTGTTCCCCATTCCGCGTGTTACGCCCCGTGTTCCGCCCACTTTCTAGTGTATGCGCAGAGGTTGTGCGCTTTCACTGTGCGCGTCGCGCACGTCTTTCGGGATGTTGCAGTGACGTGTGCGCCATGCACGGGTTTGCGCACATCCCGAGGAAGACACGTGCAGGGACTTCCATGAATCGCACGCGTGCGCGTGCGCCTGTTTTTTTCCGCTTGCGCCTGCTTGTGCGTAGATTTTCGGCGCACGTTTGTTCCATGAATCGGCCCCTAAGTTTGCTAACTTATGATTTCTGCCTTGAAAAAGACCACAGTGGTCGAAATATGTGTTGGTAAACTGATGTATTGTAGGAACCATTATAGGTGATCTGTATAACCACACATTTAATAAATACACTGACTATAGCTAATTTGATAAACAATGGTGATGTATTGATACCAATATATGATAGCAAAATAATACTTTGGTACAAGCGCATAGATAATGGCACATAGTGTTTCACTTAATCACATAGTTACTCGATCCGTTCAGACCAGGTGCTCTAGAATTATTTGGTTATTCGATATTCAATTTGTTTTGTTTCAATTTTTAAAGATCACTCTGCTGAAATATCCGGTTCTGAGTTATTATCCCCTAGAGGCTGATGTATACTTTGGAAGTGAGCTCTCTGTGTCTTGTGGTCCATCAGATTGCATTGTGAGTCTATATTATTTTTAATATGATTAGTCATAAAATCCCCAAAATTATGTGAATTCTTAATCATAACAGTCCGCAACATATGCTCGCTATCTTGTTGTTCTAAATAATAGCGGTAGCTACTGAGCCAATGCATATACACCCTCCCCAGTTCTCATATTTTAGTACCCCTCTCTTCTTTTTAAAGCAGGAGTTTTTGCGGTTGTCTGACATTTTGTCTCAAAAGTGCTTTTCTTTCTTGAACAACTGCATCAAAATTATGAAATATTGGTCTCTTTTGAGGAGGTACTGTTAGGACAATGGGTGACTGTTCAGCGATAACATTAGTGAAACCCACTGTCGAAAAGGCTGAAACGTTCCCCTCCAGATCACCATGTTTAGATTTATGTGATAGACAATTATTAGACTTAATTATTAGATTATTCGTGATCCTCTTTGCATTCTGATTGCCAGCAGGATTAACTGTCAAATTCACTAAGTCAAATGCCCTCTCTCGGGTTATCATTAAATCGAAATGCGCAGTAAGTACAATTGGACCACTAGTTGTTCATTAAGTGCCTAGAAACCCCGGGACAAGGATTAACCTATGTTGAAGCACAGCTGTTATTAACGCATGTCACTCTTCCTCGCCCCAGTGATTATTTACATCACAGACCATCACTCCCTCAGCGAGGACTGCAAGAGCAAAATGAGGACTTGGAGTAGCCAATATTAACAGCAATGAGTTCATTTTTAATCTTCGAAAGACATGTAATGGTGTTACTGGAAAGCACCAGCAAATGCAGAACAGACAGTCCGGGAAATCCGGCACCCGAATAATGGAAATAGTCAAAGTAAAATGGCAAAGCCCACTTTATTAACAATCCACATAAAGCAGGGACAGCAGTTAGCGCACAACTCTCAAGAGCTCTCACAAGTTTCAATACAGAACAACGAATTATAAATGAAAAACACATCATACTTGATGTAATTCTGCAATCTTAGTTGCAAAAACCTATGGGGTCTGGGCTTAGTTAGGGGAATTGCAAACATACATAAAGTATAGGGGTTAGTCTTTTCATTGGGTATAGCTATCGGATGGCCCCACTTTAGACGATCCCTAAATTGATAAAGATAAAAAAAGACTTAATCTCAGCTGTAGGTAATTGGCTGCTGCAACATGTACTAGGCGGCGTCACATAGTTTTAGTTGGTTGGCATCTGTCTTACCAGCCTTGAGCACTTGGCAGGTCATCAGCACATGAGCAAAAAGAGGGAACTGCTCCTTCCAATTAAATAAGAAACTGCTTCTTCCAATTAAATAAGACACCATCCTTATTTCCTAGGGTACTAGCCAGAGCATCTCTCGTTGTACTTGGCCTCGTCGGGTGACTCTGTTCTGGGAATTTGTGGGGAGTTGATGCAGGTGCATCTCAGTATCTCGAGATTATGAATAGACAGTGTCTTCCAATTATAAGTCACGTGTGAGAAGACCATGTTTTGAATTAATTTACTCTGCTTTTACCTTGATTTTAGCTAATGTGAATGCAAGTGTAATTACTCTCTCCGGCCACTGGAGACTTACAGCCTGATTCATGGAATTATCTGCACGTAAAAAAAACGCAGATTTGTGCGACATTCTGCCTGAAAATCCCTCTTTGAGGTATGGGGATTTTCAGGCAGAATGGCAGGCAAATCTGCGTTTTACGCACAAATATTTCCATGAATCAGGGGCTTAGTCGATATGTTCCTTATACAGTATTAAGCTTCTAATTAAGTGGCACCTGGCATTCAAAGGCTATTCGTTCTTTATTTAGTCTAAAAGAAATGTGTCTTAGGCTTGGGAATTCTTATCTTCTCTCTTCAGAGCCATCCAAACCTTCTTTATTTCACTGTGTCCTTGGAAAGGGGCCGCCCAGCCACTGTTTGTGCTTCACGGATCTCTATTTCTGTGAATTCAGTAAATCAAACCTTCCCATGGCTTCAAGGCTTCTCATCCACTCTAATGTGGCTCCGCCATCCATTTTGTACAAGATGGCTTCTCATTATTGTTGGGTTTCTACGCTAGTAAGCTATATGTGGATATCGTTCATGTTGCATTTCAGTGTGTACATTGCTTATGTTATATTCTATGTGTCTATATGGTGCCAGAAATAGTCTTCATGTCCAAATGCATGTTTGACCTCGTGTTTTTTGACAAATGCATATCTGCCTCATGCGGATTGTACTCACGTGTGTCAGTTAGCAGTGAGTTCACTCGTTCTCACCACCCTTAGTTACATCATGTTCATTTATTCTTGTATTTGTCTGCTATAAGGCGGATATGGTCACCATAGGGCGAACAACCTTTCACCTGCATGATACGGGGCAGGGGAGGGCCAGTCGCCATGAATGACATCTTCATCTGTCTCTCGACAGACCTCAAGAGTGAACATATGTTTTTGCCTCTAGAGTAAGGGTTGAGAGTAGATATAGAGTGTATACGTGTATATTCATGTACTTATTAGGGTATTATTTCATTAATACAAAACCTTGTACGAACAATTTAATAAAAGGAAATTTAATAAATTCATGTTCTCATTGCAACAAAATCAGTATAAATTAATTATCTGGTTCGTTCATAGTTAATAAAACAACTCAAATTATGAATACACCACTATTTATTTTATTTTAACACTTGTAAAGCGCACCAAACCCTTAAGCATCAGGGCGCTGGTTGCAAGTGAAAGGAAAAAAAGAAAAAACGGTACATCATCAGAAACAAGACAAAGAAACAACAAAGTAGGCCGGAGCATGGGAATCAGTTCAGTTTGGGGCCATATAATGGTTTTCTCATTACGCCAGTTGTTGTATTGGAAGGAAGAACACTACTTTCAAGTGCTAATTCTCTTTATGCGTTGACCTGAAACCACCCCCAGAATGCCCTCTGGGTTTGTACTCGAAAAAGACATTGGGCCTCATCACAAGTTGGGCGGTGACGCCGGCGCTAAAAGCTCCAGCGTTATTAGCCATACTGCAAACCCACCGGCGCTATTAGCGCCGGATCACATGCCCATTCCCCATTGAGCCCATTCGGGAATTCCCCATTCCCCATTGGGCTAAATGGGGAAATTTTACGCTTTTACCGCCGGCGGATTTAAAACGCGCCGAAAATTTGGCAGACCCTTAAATCCAACGGTAACAGCGCTACCGCCGGATTTAAGGGCTACCGCCAAACTCATGATGAGGCCCATTGACCTTCATTACGTGTCCGGCGGTAGCCGTGCCGGTAAATCTGGCAGGCTACCGCCAGACCCGTAAACAGTTACCAGCGCCTGGCTTGCCGGCAACACCGGGGTATTACAACTCCGTCTGCTGGTACATCAGGCGCCGGTAACTATGTTGTTTCCCATTCCCATAGAACCCCATAGGATTCTATGGGAGTGGGGACAACTGAAACACTGGCACCATCAATGACGGTGCCGGTGTTTCAGTGAACGTCTGTGGGCGGGTGCCGTTCCGCGCACCATGGTAGACCTGGCGGACGGGAATGCAACCTGCCTGCAGACTCGTAGTTGCCGGTCCGGAAACAATGGTGCCGGTAAGCTTACCGGCACTGTTGTTTCCGGACCGGCAAACTTTTAATGAGGGCCATTGTTTAGTCCTCCTCCAATAGCTGCTCTGTCCTCTCCACTGTTGCAAACTCAGTGTAAAGGGATCAGTGGAGGACACTCGCTCTGAGGCAGTTGTTGAAATTAACAATCAAGAGAACTGTCTGCCAAATTGAGACGTTTTCAAGACAAAAAGGGGATTTCTTTAGACTTCAGCAATGTTCACCTAATGCAGGAGGGAGTAGGCCCACAAGATTGTCAAACTCTCTTACGTCCAGACCAGGAAGGAATTCCAAAGGAGGGTCAGCTACCTCTTCCAGACCAGGAAGTGGGACCATGGGAGGGCCAAACTCTCCTACTTCCAGACCAGAAAGTACGACCATAGGATGGTCAAACTCTCCTACCTCCAGACCAGGAAGGATGTCATGGAGGGTTGAACTCTCTATTTCCACTCCAGGAAAGAAGTCCATGGGGGAGTCAAACTCTTCTACTTACAGAACAGGAAGAAAGTCCAGGGGAGAAACAAACAGTACTACTTTGAAACCAGGAAGGAAGTCAATGGGAGGTCAAATTCACATATTTCCAGACCAGGAAGAAAGTCAATGGGAGGCCCAACTCTCATACTTGAGCAGGACTTTCTTAAATTATTTATTAAATTTAAGAAGCTCCTCAAGACTTTCCTCTTTACCTCCTCCTTCGCCCCTACTCTCCTCTGCTAAATCTCACAGTTGCTTGTTGGTGTGCAGGGCCCTTATGCATCCTCAGGGCCCTGACCTCCCACACCGAACCACCCCCAGCTTCTGTCTATTCTCAGCACTTGCCTCAGCTCACCCTCCTCCCTGGAGTCTAGCACTTATCCATCACTGCACTTCACCTGTTGCTCACCCATGAGCACCACAGCACCTATCCCATTCCCCCTCGCTTCTGCACTTGCACGTTCTGAACACTCACAAGGCATAGTAGGTTCGCCCCCACCCACTGTATTTATTATTTCTTTATGTAGTTAATTGTATTCACTTTTTAATTGTTTCACATCCCCTTGTCCCTGCCCTGTTTCCCTGTGTGCGCTTTTAAACAGTATTTACTTCCTGTTTAAGCGCCTAACAAGCAACCAATAAATAAATAAATAAACACTTCCAGACCAGTAAGGAGGCTTGTGAGGGGTCAAACTCTCCTACTTCCACACCAGGAAGCAGGACCATGGGATGGTGAAACTCTCTTCTTCCAGACAAGGCAGGAAGTCAATGGGAGGTCAAACTATCCTACTTCCACACCAGGAAGCTGGACTACGGGAGGGTGAAATGCTCGACTTCCAGACAAGGCTGGAAGTCAATGGGAGGTCAAACTCTCCTACTTCCACACCAGGAAGCAGGACCATGGGAGAGTGAACTACTCTACTTCCACCCCAGGCAGGAAGTCAATGGGAGGTCAAACTCTCATAGTTCCAGACCAGGAAGAAAGTCAATGGGAGGTCAAACTCTCCTACTTCCAGACCAGGAAGGAAGTCAATGGGAGGTCAAACTCTCCTACTTCCAGACAAGTCAGGAAGTCAATGGGAGGTCAAACTCTCCTAATCCTGCCCTCACCCGTCTGTAGTGAAGGCCCTTCTTGTGGATGAGCATAAGGAGAAGCTCAGGGAATGGAGGTGTTTTGGCTAAGTACCAATGTATTTTAGGAAAGTAAGGTCACCTGTTCACCTAACGTGTACCACCTGCTCGGAGTATACCCCCCCATGCAACTAGCGGCCAGATGCCCACGGGTTTGGTGCGCTGCTATAAATGCAAAAATAAAATAAATGAATAGAAATAAGTGGTGCGGAGCAGTTTCAACTGAGTGTATTGCAAAACTCATGGTCAAGTGTTGCAACGGCACATGACCGTCTTGGTCAATTACTGTCATGCTTGTTCTCTTTGAGCCGTACCGGCGTTAGTTCTATTTTAGAGTTATGGCGTTGGCGAATGAGAGTTCTAGAATGCTGGCGCCGCTTCATGGTAAAAATGAGTCATCTGGAAGCAAGTTTAATGATGATAAAGCAAATTGATAGGTATTCAACGCTAAATTTGGAAGCCTCTCAATGCCACCTTCTGGCTTTGTTTGATATTTTCTCAGGCATTCAACATTTTTACAGCAGGTAGGTCATTCAGAACGTCTGGTGCTAGTCTACATTTTGGCCCATCCAGTCCCTCAGTTGACATATCATTCTGCTGTAATGACTGCCAGCTGCAAATCCAAATCAATGGATGGTCTCATTATCGGGAATGTTCTTGTGACGTCTGTTACCAAATTTGGTACAATTCCGTCAGCGTCGGGTTTATGATATTACTTGATGAGTGGAATAGATGATGATTGGCGGGGCACACTGGTTGCTAGGCTACATAGAGGAGGGGCCACTACAGGAAGAGGCCTATTGTCTCTGAGGAAAGAAGGGATCTTTACCCTGCAGCACTTTCATTGATGAACTATTACAGGTCTGTGCATACTGCAACTACCATCGATCGCAGAGGTGGCATAGGGGCTAAAAGAGAGGGCAAAAAAGGAGGTACCGCAGGGAAGACCTTTACCTTGTGCTCCTCCTGGTGGCCCCACCACACATCCACATTTCAAACTGATTTGCCACTCTGGGCTCTTGGAGAGTTGGGATGTTCTATGTAACATGACGTGACAAGCAACACCATAAAGTATGTCAATTTCAGATCAATTCCAAAGGTTTTTATGGGGACATTAGATATTCATAAGCATACAAAATGTCCTTCTCACAAAGGATAAGAAAACAATGTAAAAGCAATGCAGAATGTTCAATTAATGTATTTCCTCAGTTTGTCATCAGATTTTTGTGTAGCGATGCTATCCATTGGGCCTCATTACGAGTGTGCCGGTCCAGTAACAACGGGGCTGGTAAGCGCACCGGCACCGTTGCTACCGGACCGGCACACTCCGAGTTCCGACCTGGCACGTGGGACGGCAGCCGCTCACAGACTTTGACAGAACTTCCGTCATCCCCATTCCCATTGAGTCCTATGGGACTCAAATGGGAATGGGGAGCAAACATTTTTTCCGACGCCTGACTTCATGGACCGCCGGGGCTGTAATGCCCAGGTGATTCTGTGAAGTCAGGCAGCGGGAAAAATGACAACTTCAGCGGCAGCCTGCCGGTTTTACCGGCACGGCTACCGCCAGAGTTGTAATGAGGCCCATTGTGTATGAATTTGAATGATATTAACACGTCCTAAAATATAACAGGACATATTCAAGTAATGTAACTTTGACATTACTGCTAAGCAAGTGTTTGGCTTTACAATCAAGGAAGAATTTCTTTTTCATTCTCCTTTCTGTTCAGCTGATATTTTTTGTCCAAATTAACTGATTAACCCTTCGAAAGAAACATTTGCGCCCAGCGTGGACGGTGCTTTTGTGTTGGCGAAAAAGGCGGTCGTTGTGGGGCTTTGAACTCAGCATCATAGATTTGGGCATGTTCCCACGTGTCGCTCTCAGTTCCGGCATTGCCCCCAAACCAAAACCACAAGTGTGGCCGAGAGGGATAGAGTGGGTAGAGGAAAGCGAGGAAGGACTGGAATTCTACCAGTTTCAGTGCTCAACAGGACCCTTTCCTGGATTAATGCGATGGATGAGCGAATCATTTTTTTTACAGCTGATGAAAGGAAGGATGGATTGGTGATAGATCTATAGATTGATTTTCATGCAACAACAGGGCTCTCTCTCTCTCTCTCTCTCTCCATCTGTCTCCCTCCCCTCCTCCCCCTTTCTCTCTCTCTCTCTCTCTCTCTCTCTCTCTCTCTCTCTCTCTCTCTCCATCTGTCTCCCTCCCCTCCTCCCCTCCTCCCCCCTTTCTCTCTCTCTCTCTCTCCCTCCCCTCCTCCCCCTCTCTCTCTCTCTCTCTCTCTCTCTGTCTCTCTCTCTCTCTCTCTCTCTCTGTCTCTCTCTCTCTCTCTCTCTCTGTCTCTCTCTCCCTCCCCCCTCCTCCCCCCTTTCTCTCTCTCTCCTCTCTCTCTCTCTCTCTCTCCCTCAGGGGCGAGTCACCGTTGCCAGGTGGGTGTTTGCTAGAGACACCCCAGCTGCTGTTGCTTTAAGCAGCTCAACCAATAAAATCACAGACATCTTGACCGAGGTACTTGTGTTTTTCATGGTTGAATGTGAATGAGCGCAGCAGCGACAGAGACCCCAGTTGGAGACTGACTTGGTATTTGGAGACACATGTTGTTACCACATGTGTCCTGCCGGAATGTTGCCCTCAGATCTCATTCTCGATACGGAGTGAGGTGAGGGGAATGATATCAGCTTGGCTGGGGGCCAGCTTAGCCAGATCATTTTAGGGTCCAGGGGCATAGCGTCTCAAATTGCTTTTTTTTATTTTATGCTTTTTTCTAAATATTAGTGTTTGTGCGTCATGTAACAAAATAAAGAAAAAAAACATTTTCCTGTGTAACAATTTAACATTGCCGTATACGTGAATATTCACCAAATTCAGGCATACAAGTTTAGGCACACACATGCCATACACGGCGACCTGATGAACATTGCTGAAATAGAAGGTGCCAGAAGGGTTTTTTTTTTGCTTTGGGGTTTTCATAGACCCTAAAAAATAAATTCGACAAACAACTCAAATTTCTGTATTCAAGATTTTTGTTTGACACCAAGACCTTAACTTATACTAGTGCAGGCCAGAAACATTTTGATAATTGGATCAGGCAAACAGGAGAAATTCACTTTACAACTTCAGAGAATGCATCTATAATTCAGGCATTACACAAACAGGCTTCCGCGCGCGTGTGAGCTGTGAATGAGGAATTCTGACTCCAGATTGGCTTTAGGAATGCAGGTTATGCACGCACACGTGTATGCAGGGCAGGACGACCAACTCTTGCTGAGGCAGCATTAGAATTACAATGCCAAATCCACCGGGTCTGCTCAGCAACACAACCACAATTTGGCCATGCACTAGTCATGCCATGGCCAGTGGCCAACGGCCAGCGATTATAAGTACCAGTGAAATTCAAAGAGCCCAATCTGGTTAACAGGATTATGGTTGCAGCACAGCACAAGAGGACCACATGTTTTGGTTCTGAAATCCAACAAAGAAAGCCCATGGCACCACAAACTAAACCTTATCCCACACTGCACCACTTCTTCCCAACATTCATTTCACTATGAGGTCACTTATATCCACTCTACATGTAAAGTGAGGCTTGTGGGGTAGTGGTCTCGCATGAGTTAGGTTTACCTATTGAGTGTGGTGGGCTTTGTCAATATAAGGGGAATACTTCATTAGGATCTTTGTACCTTAATGCTGACATTCCCAACCTTGGCAGGCTTCACATTTAACAGGAAACCTCAAGGAATTATTTGCGCGTAAAATAGGGTACTTACGCGCGCAACTGCGCGCAAATCCGCCTTTGTTGATCCATTGAATAGAATGCGCAGCATTTTTCCCCGACTAGCGTGGAGTTTGCGCTGGCTCGGCACGTCTGTGCGGGCTGTCGCGGGCCTTGCGCAAGACCAAACGCATAGCATGGGTGTGGCTTGCGCAGAAGGCTAGGAAGAGGGCAGAACACCGGAAATGGGGAATTACTTGCAAAAAAGTGGGCGTTCCGAGGGACGGCCTGCAGGCAGTCCCTGGCATGCCCACAATTGCATAGCACAAGACGTATTCCTGTATTCAATTGCGCAACCTCTCGGCCTGGAAATGCTCACAGTCCCTCATACTATCTGTCATCCGAAGGCAGGTGTAAGTACACTGGTGCATAGGAATCACAGCGCAGAGGTGGGGTTTCATGTTGGATTTTAAGGTGCGTGTACTCAACTGGGGTTCTGATCTAGCTTAGGGGGGCACGCATGAAGTTTAGCGGGGTGCAGTTATAGTTTACTTTTTTTTTTTACACGCATGTTGTCTGGATGGCAGATACAGTTACGGGTTTTTCTGTGCTGGGTCCCCGAGACGCAGGCCTGCTTGCAGGGGATCCCACGCACTGTTTGAAGGGTGCATGAATTTGTGCGTGGGGAGTGCGGAAAGGTAGCTGTTCTGGTTATTTTTGCTTTGCGTGTGGGTGTGTCAGGGACGTACCGGTCACGACTTGCAATTACGGCTATTTTGCACTGTGGATTCCATGAAGACGTGGGCGCACATTTTTCTTCCTGCATGCAGGCTCGTGCAGTGTCTTCATGGCGCGCTGCCCCCGCAGGATTTCTGCGCATATTTTCATGCATTGGACCCTAACTGTTTTAAAAAATACATGCGCACGCATACCCATACAGACACACGCACAAAAACACAAACACACACACAAACGCGCACACACACGCATTTGCACGCATCTTACATGCACAGGCACACACACACACACATATGCACGCACGCATCCATACACACACACACTTTAAAGCTGTGTTCAGTGATCCACAAGTTAGTGATAATTGTAAATCTTCCGGTGTCACAGGGGGTCCACTGGATTGTAATTTGATCGGCTAATTAGCAATAGGCCAGACTCGCTCTACTGAGTTCGGTTTTCACTTAAAGGTCACCTCAGAGGTCATGAGCACACTGCTCTGACACAGGGGCATTCTTCATTTACCTCAACATTTTTCCCACGCTAGGAGTTGGAGTGTGGGTTCAGGGAGGGGCTGCTCTCTTCACCGGGGAAGCTTTCATTCTTACTGGGGCCGCCGCTCTTGTTAAACTCATTAGGATATATTTAAAAAAGGAGCACTTTTTGAGTGTGCAATTCTCTAACGTGCTTCCGCTGCCGAGCACCATTCAATGAGCAGTGGCCTGAAGTGTCGCTGGAAGCGACTTTCTCTGCACGTTTCACAGGTGGGCAGTGGGGACACAGGGGGGCAGCGGGGACAAAGGGGGGCAGTGGGGAGTGGGGACACAGGTGGGCAGTGGGGAGTGGGGACACAGGGAGGCAGTGGGGACGCAGGTGGGCAGTGGGGGCACAAGGGGGCAGCGGGGGACACAGGTGGGCAGTGGGGACACAGGGGGGCAGTGGGGAGTGGGGACACAGGTGGGCAGTGGGGACACAAGGGGGCAGTGGGGACACAGGGAGGCAGTGGGGAGTGGGGACACAGGGAGGCAGTGGGGACACAGGGTGGCAGCGGGGGACACAGGTGGGCAGTGGGGACACAGGGGGGCAGTGGGGAAACAGGTGGGCAGTGGGGGACACAGGGGGGCAGTGGGGAGTGGGGACACAGGGAGGCAGTGGGGACACAGGTGGGCAGTGGGGACACAAGGGGGCAGCGGGGGACACAGGTGGGCAGTGGGGACACAGGGGGGCAGTGGGGAGTGGGGACACAGGTGGGCAGTGTGGACACAGGTGGGCAGTGGGGACATAGGGGGGCAGTGGGGACACAGGGGGCAGTGGGGACATAGGGGGCAGTGGGGAGTGGGGACACAGGTGGGCAGTGCGGACACAGGTGGGCAGTGGGGACATAGGGGGCAGTGGGGACACAGGGGGGCAGTGGGGACATAGGGGGCAATGGGGAGTGGGGACACAGGTGGGCAGTGTGGACACAGGTGGGCAGTGGGGACACGGGGGCAGTGGGGACACAGGGGGGCTGTGGGGACACAGGTGGGCAGTGGCGACACGGGTGGACAGCAGGGACACAGGTGGGCAGTGGGGACACAGGGGGGCAGCGGGAACACAGGGGGGCAGTGGAGAGTGGGGAGTGGGGACACAGGTGGGCAGTGGGGACACAAGGGGGCAGTGGGGACACAGGGAGGCAGTGGGGACACAGGTGGGCAGTGGAGACACAGGGGGACAGTGGAGACACGGGTGGACAGCAGGGACACAGGTGGGCAGTGGGGACACAGGGGGGCAGTGGGGGACACAGGGGGGCAGTGGGGACACAGGTGGGCAGTGGGGGACAGTGGGGGGCAGCGGGAACACAGGGGGCAGTGGAGAGTGGGGAGTGGAGACACAGGTGGGCAGTCGGGACACAGGGGGGCAGTGGGGACACAGGGGGGCAGTGGGGACACAGGTGGGCAGTGGGGGACACAGGGGGCAGTGGGGACACAGGTGGGCAGTGGGGGACACAGGGGGGCAGTGGGGACACAGGTGGGCAGTGGGGGACACAGGGGGGTAGTGGGGACACAGGGGGGCAGTGGGGACACAGGGGGGCAGCAGGGACACAGGTGGGCAGTGGGAACACAGGGGGGCAGTGGGGACACAGGTGGGCAGTGGGGGATACAGGGGGGCAGTGGGGACACAGGTGGGCAGTGGGGGACACAACGGGGCAGTGGGGACACAGGGGGGCAGTGGGGACACAGGGGGGCAGTAGTGACGCTTTGTTGCTGAGTTCCCGGAGCATTTGACATTTCACAGAAGAACGTGGAAACTACGCGGATGCTTCCATCTCTAACTGGGGGGGGGGGAGGGGGGGTGGGGTTAAAACTGATAACTCGAGGAAACATCCCTCTCCCCTCTAGTAACAAACTCGTTTTTCTATTTTTGATTTGAAAAGGTGGGCAAACACTCAAGTGCACCAGGAGGGCACGTGGCAATGTGCAGGCTGTCCAAAAGAATACATACATATCTTCAACGACCAAGTGAGATTCTCCCGCAGCCCCACTTTCAGCACTTTCTCCCATGCACCGGCCTGCTGGCTGCCAGCTATGATATTACCCAGCATACCTTCTGGGTTTGGAATTGTGTTCCCAAACATTAGCAGTGATATGATATGGCATTTATAACGCGCCTATACACAAGTGTTTCAATGCGCGACGAGGCAAGGGAGGGTGGACAAAGGGAGGACAGACAACAATCCTACTAGGCCAGGTGTCATTCAGATCACGCAAGCGTATCGGAGGGGGGAAGGGGAAAAGTGCAGGGGGAAGTGGGGTGGCACATTGCAGTACAATAAATAAAAAATACGGCCAGCTGGTGGCAAGTGTAAAGGTAAGTGCAGACATCGGGTGTCAAGTGCTGGTAGAGGGCCTGTAGGGATACAGAAAACAGTCCCCAAGTTCAGGGGTTGCCAGGGAGGCTGCACAAGTGTGCAACTGGTGGGAGAGCTGACCTGGGTCTGAGATCAGAAGGGTAGCCAGGTAACCGGGGCAGTTTCAGTATCAGCCAGGAATTCAGCAGGGGAGAGGGGGAGAGAAAGCAGAAGCAAAGAGGAAGGTTTTGAGGTGCTTCCGGAACCGGAAATGGTTCCCCCCAAGTTTCAGGGAGGCAGGGAGGCTGTCCCAGAGGGAGGCCCCAGTCGAAGAAAGAGATCTACCACCAACTTGTTGCTTGGAGAAGCAACTGACCCTGAGGGAGTTGGAGGCGGAGGAGCGAAGAGCTTGAGAAGGAAGATATTTAGCAAGAGAGAGTTGAAGGTATTGAAGAGACGTCATGTTACTCACCTGACGCTGACTGGCATGCAGCTTGCCTGTGTTAAGTGCGTGCGGCTTGTGGTGCGAGAGATGGTTGTGTGAGTTTTTGAGTGAGATAAGTATGCAGAGTTTGAGGTTATATTGGTTAGTGCGTTACCTGACCTTTAGCATGTTGGCCTTCACAGTCTTATCTAGAAGCGGCGCAGGCCAATGTTCACAGTTCTATCTAGGTGTGGGCATGCTAACATTCACAATCTTATCCAGGAGCGGCGCAGGCTGGTGTTCACAGTTCTAAGTGTGGCACATGCTAACCTTCAAGTTTCATCTGGGCGCGGGCATGCTATCCTTCAATCAAAACCTATCTAGATGTGACGCAGGCCAACGTTCACAATTCTAGCTAAGTGTGGACATGCTAATATTTACCAATCTGTCTAAGTGTGGACATGCCAACATTCACAATTCCATCTGATAAACTGAACTCACTCTGACAGTGAAGGACAGTGACATGTGGTCTTTGGAATCTTGCTTAATGCTGCCTCAGATCTTTAGGGGTGTTTCCAACAGTTTGGGGTTGTTTGTTCGATAGATAATTGTTTGTAGCGAACTGTTAGAAATGTATCTATTGGCATACAAACAATTATCTGTCCAAGAAACAACCCCAATCACCGCCAACATTCACTCAAAATGCCTCCTTGCCACCTCCTTCCCCACTTACCTGCTTGCTGGCCTCCAGGACCACGGCAACCCTCCTGCATCAGATCCATCCCTTTAATGGGGGTTGGATCCGACGCTGCAGGGTCCACTTTTCTTCTTTTTTCATGAATTCTTTTTTTTTTTCAGTCCCCCGCCTCCCATGCTGAGGAAGCGGGGGATATCCCTACAATCCCCAAGGTCAAACATACCATACACGGGGAGCAGGGGACACCCACACAACCCCTGCTCCACATGTTTGGTATGTTTTACAATCGATTGAATGGTACTGGCCGAATTCAGCCAAATGTACCATTCAATCGATTACAATCACTCTGCTAGGCTAATACCTTTCCATCTTATTCACACCACTTTCCCGTGCCCTACTTTGCCCCTTTCATTTTCCTCTGCTTTCATCTAGAATTGGCAGAGCTCACCACTAAAGTTGCTGCTCCTTTAAAGATTTCATTGCAGAATTCTTAATGGACAATCCTAGAGTGTTTGTTAGTTTGAGGGTCTTGGTACAAACATTTACCATCCATTAACAGTCCATTTCTGGGGTCATCAAAAAATACATTTTAAGTTCTGTTCATGAACAGTGGAACAGTGGAATCCATGGTGTAAATATATAGGTAGGAGACCCACAACATCCTCTCGAACTTGCGTCAAAGCAGCGTCAACCGATTGCCAAAAATCCCACTTCTGATCCTTTTAATCCTCTAGTTGGCGAGGGCGTACGCCTAATTCTGCTTGTGTATTATCTATAATTTTTAACCAAATTGACCTCTGAATGATAACGGTTACATTTTTGTAGAGGGGCCCATTTTATAGAAAATGTTATCCAACATAGATTTTTAATTTGCATTTGTTTTTTCTGAGAAATTAAAGCTTGTCCTTAAATTATATAGGTGTGCGGAATTCAACCAGCCATTTGATGGGTGTACACTCACCTGGGCTTTTTGAAATAATGTTTAATTAAACAGAATCATGATAGACCAACTTCAGGAAAATGTGTGGGGCTAATCCACACAGGTTTCCCTATGCTCACACCATGACAAACTCATGGACCTGTGTACTCTGGGTGGACACAGCCTACAGGAACAGTCTGCCCTGTCATATTTAGTTGGAATGTGACAGCCAGGAGTACACTATGTCATCTCCAGGAAGGGGGAGGACCAGGTTTCCTTCTGCCATGGCCAGCCTGATTAACTTAACAAAGTCACCATGGATCGGCCCTGCTCTCTGGTCGCAGCGACTAGCATATCAATTGAGGGTACTTCAAAGGAGCCCACATGGGTCCTGGCTGCAGAGGTTAACGAAGGAGAGAGGAAACCCAACAACCAGTTCCCGCCCTCAGTGTCAATTGTATTGTATTGTATTGTATTGTATATTGATTTATAAAGCGCATCAAAGACCCGAACGCATCAAGGCACTGAAGGCAGTGAACCGCAGAGAGGGAGGAGTGAAAAACGGACTCAGAACAAGCATGTTTTTAGCCCCCTACGAAAGGTGGATAGTGCCTGAATGCTCCTAACATGAGGCGGAAGCGCATTCCACAACGTAGGTGCCAGTACTGATAAAGATCTACCTCCTATCCGGGAGTGCCGAAATTCGAGGAACAGTCAGCAGAAGCTGGTCAGCCGAGCAACGGTTTCCCATAGGTTGATAAAGAGCCAGCCTCGACTGAAGGAACAGAGCGCCTGTAGCGTGGATGGGCCAGTGAACTATACAGAGAATTTTAAACTCCACCCAAGACTTGACCATGAGCCAAAGAAGGCGCTGAAAGAGGTCCCAAGAAGGGGCAAGTCTGGAGGTACTCAGGGCAAGCCTAGCTGCTGCAGTTTGGAGAATTTGTAGTCACTGCAGTAAAGACGCCGGTTGACCCAGGTATATGCCATTGCAGTAGTCGATGGCACCCATAATGGCGGCAGTGACAATTGTACTCCTTGCATTACTGAGGAGAAATAGAAGCACCTTCTTCAGTACCCTGAGTTTTGCAAAGCTGCTACAACATACCACTGAGATCTGTGTCTCTCTGGAGCCAGACGACATAATCTTGATGCCCAGACTTTTCACTACACTGGTAGGTTGAGGACAGAGACCAAGGAAAGTCGGACAGTAATCAGGAGTCCAGCCAATGGTTGATTGTCCAATAACAAGTATCTCTGACTTATCGCAGTTCAATTTTAACCAGTTACCAGATATCCACTGGCACACAGCAGAGATAAAATCTCTCAAGAGGTCGGAAAGGGCAGTCAGTCGGGGCATTAAGACAAAAAAAGATTTGCGTATCGTCTGTGTAGATAAAGAAATGTACACCAAAACAGGCAATAAGTTGAGCCAGGGCAGCCATATATAAATTAAAAAGCAAAGGGGAGAGTGCCGATCCCTCAGGGACCCTGAGGGTCACTGACAGTGAGCTGTCATGTTTGGGAATGCTGTGTTACAGTAAGCCACCCTGCTAGGCGGACCCCATTCATAAGGTACGAGATTGTGGTTTGCAGGTGTCATGCCTGCACCATGTGCGCATTCATTGGCAATCAATATGGGCTAATTATTATTCATTTATCTGCGGAGAACTCTTGGATCTACCGTTGTTCACTTTTTGGACCTTGTTTCCCATTTGCGAGACTTTGGTGCTTTTCTATTCTTTCTAACAAACTACACTTACCACAATGCACTTGGCTATAACTATCTATTCCTGGCCATTCCTATTCGTAATCTTCGGAACTACAATCCCCAGAAGCCCTAGGGATCAGCTCTGCTTCCACCAGCTCAGGAACAGAGAGGGAGGAGGCAGATTGTATGCAGGTGTGCTTATCCAGGTGCGACCAATAAGCCTGCTTCTGTGCTGGGCTGGGCGGTATAAAAGCTGCTGCCTGCAGGGGCTCAGTCTCTTGCATTAAGAGTCCTTCCAGCACCTTATTGCTTCGAGCTACGGATATTTGTATGCGGTTCCTCCTTACTCCTGCTTTGGTTCAAGTGCCCTGCTGGGGTCTCTGCATAGCAGCTGTTCACGCTCTGCTGCTTTTCAGCCTCCGCCTTTGCCCTTCCAGGCTCCTGCTTTGCAGCCAATCACGCTCAGCTGCTACCTTCCGTCCTTGCCTTCCAGGCTCCAGCCTTGCAGCCGATCACGCTCAGCTGCTACCCTCCGTCCTTGCCTTCCATGCTCCTGCCTTGCAGCCGATCACGCTCAGCTGCTACCCTCCGCCCTTGCCTTCCAGGCTCCTGCCTTGCAGTCGATCACACTCCGCTGCTATCTTCCGGCCTTGCCTTCCAGCCAATCACGCTCCGCTGCATTCAACCTACAGTCTTCGTCTGCTGGGCTTCCAGTCTAGCAGCCTTCTACAGTCCTCTGCAGCCTTCTACAGTCAGCGGCCCTGCTCCTCTGGGCTCACTCCTTGCTGCCCGGTCCTTCTGGGCTCCTTACCGTGCAGCCTGCTTCACTCTGCTGCCCTAAACCCTTTCCCTCTGGGCTTCCTTCCTTACAGCCCTGCTCCCTTGGGGCTTGCTCATTGTTTTCATGCTCCTATGAGCTCTCAACCTTGTACCCTACCGTCCTCTGCTATCCACAACAGTTTACCTACATTATTTACTTTCAGTTATTGCAGTCCCCCTGTTTCCTGACTGCTGCTCCCTTGCTTTCTTCCTTGTTTTCAACCATCTGTTCTTTATTCCTATCCAATCCTGTTATACTGCTTTCCCTTCATTTCCTTCTGCTAGTTTGCTTATCGACTTCCTTTTGTTAGTGTCTTCTCTTGTACTGTTTGTAGACCCCTTTGTACAGAGCTTGTCTGTTGGTTTCCGTCAGTCAACCTCTGCCCCTTCCTTTGTCTCGTTTCTGCATTACAGACACCCATAGCTGTTGTTCCAAGCCATGAGAAAACAGCATCGGCCTCTGTTATAGCAAACTGCGGAGAAGGCTAGAGTGTTTCCTAAGGTCCGTGGAATACTCTTTTCCTATATCTGCATACACCCCAAGAGGGAATCCATTCTGTTGTACCTTATTTCCTTGCTACACTTGCCTACTCTTCGTCCTCTTTATTTTCAGCTGTGTGTGTACTTATCTGTCCACCTTACTCCGGCACAACCACCCAAACCCTTCCTGGGTGTCCTGTGCCACTCTTAACAGAGTGCCATCCGTGACAGAATCCAAGAGCCAAAAATGTCTTGTTCCATAGGCAGGAAAGGCACACACAGACCAAGGATGCTTTCCTTTCAGGTTAAGAAACCTTTGCAAAAATCTGTAGTTTCCCTAAAGACATCAAACAAAAACATTAGTCTAAAAGACAGTCTCGCCTTAGTTAACAAAGATTTACAAGCACAGTACTACACTCACTGGCTAGCTGACCCTTCTTCCATGTATAACTATTATGACATTTGCGACAATGATCCGCAGTCCTTATCTGTTGAAGAGCTACAGCAAGATAATGAATTCTTACAGATCTTGTTAGCCCAAATAGGGAAAAGCACTCCTGCGTCTTCTGACATTTCTTCTAACACTGCTACAGCCAAGGATATAGCACACATTGTGGGAGACTCTAAACCAGAGTACGCTGTTGCTAGAGTGATATGTTCAAGATCAGCTTGGCAAGCACCCCAGACTGCTGGAAACCCTCATTTGACAGGACAAGGCATTCAGTATCCTGAGGTTAGTGCACCTGGTCCTGGGTACAAAAGACCAATACTGACCATCGGTTGTCTTAATGCTTCCCCAGTATCTACTAACCACAATAACCTTAAGGGCAGTCTTCCTATTGCTACAACCGAATTTACTGCTACACCAGATTCTGAAGCTTTAGATCAGGCTAATGGAACATACCTGCTACAAGAACAACTCCTACGCCTTCAAAGAAAGACCGAAGATCTCTATGATGACTTTGTTTACTTACATAGTAAAAATTTAATGAAGGGACACAATATTCCAGACCTTCTGACACTATGTCCTACACCCGACATTCTGTCTTTAGAGATCGACATGATAAGGCCTGGAATTTCCACGCATTAAAGGATACAGATTTATACCAGGCAGATGGAAGACCTAAATTTAGCAAATGCATCCCTTCTAAAGTCTGACACAGCTCTTTCACTTCCCAACCACAGTAACTCAGGTTGTTGTACAGACAGTAAAGAATCAAGTCCTTCGGTGGGCCGAATCACTCACACTGCCATTACACCACAAGTCAAGTGTAATCTTCTGATTAGAGATCCTTCTGAGTCAAAGGATTGTTCCGCTCTTACCCTTGACTACTGTCCTTTACTCACACTTACAGCCTCTTCTGAAGTGATCAAATCAGAAATGTACTCTGCTTCTAAGGGTTCTTGTACACAGACCACGATTCAAATTCTGAACAATACCTGGTACCTGTCTGGAATCCAGCCTTTCCATCAGTCAATACCCCAGACCCACCTAGCAATCTGAGCCCACCAGACTTTGAAGATCAGCCTTCAGAACACCTACCCTATCCTGACCCCACATCTGTCATACTACCTGTTACTGTATCTGCAAGCCCAATCTCTGCTGCTCCTCCTGCTAATACTTCTAAATCTGCTACTGTTACAGCATCTCACATCACTCTTTCTGTAGCAGAAGCACCCCCTTCCTCTATGCCTGCAAGGACAGAACCTGTTGCTAAGTCAGATAACAACTTTTCTTTTAGGACTACAGCTCCGGTTGTTCCTGCTGGTGCCCCTGCAGCACTAGAACTACCAGACTCTACTCTATCAGTCTCAGGTGCGTCACTGCCCGCTGGTTTTTCTACGGCACCCACACTCTCAGTTGCTCAGTTGCTACAGCATCGGAACTATCTACAGCCATTCATGATCTCTCTGCTGCGGTGGCTTCTGAACTTCCTACAAATCATGGAGAACCCGCCACTGGGACTCCTGAATTTTCTGCGGCTGATCTTGACTTTGCCATTGCTGCTTCTGATGCCTTGAAAAACCTTCCTAGAGCAACCAACTCTGCTGTACCTCTGGCTTCACCTTTCAACACCTTACTGTTGCCTTTCATAGCAAGATTTGCCATAGAGCCTGCAGCAGTCTTTCACAGCTCCTCTGTTCATGAACACACTGTTGGGTTTTGTGCTCCAAAGACTTTGTCTTTTCTGAATTCTACCTCAAAGGTTCAGAACATTGATACTGTCTCCGTCCTTCAAGACTCCCACCTTGCTACCTTAAACAGTTTCTGGTGCCTTGTGATGTGCCTTTTTGGTATGACAGACATTCTTCTTGTAGGTCGGTCTTCAGGGAGCCTGGAGAGGGGCCTGGAGAGGGGCAAACTGTCATGCCTGCGCCTTGGGCGCATTCATTGGCGATCAATATGGACTAATTATTATTCATTTATCTGCGGAGAACTCTTGGATCTACCGTTGTTCACTTTTTGGACCTTGTTTCCCATTTGCGAGACTTTGGTGCTTTTCTATTCTTTCCAACAAACTACACTTACCACAATGCACTTGGCTATAACTATCTATTCCTGGCCATTCCTATTCGTAATCTTCGGAACTACAATCCCCAGAAGCCCTAGGGATCAGCTCTGCTTCCACCAGCTCAGGAACAGAGAGGGAGGAGGCAGATTGTATGCAGGTGTGCTTATCCAGGTGCGACCAATTAGCCTGCTTCTGTGCTGGACTGGGCGGTATAAAAGCTGCTGCCTGCAGGGGCTCAGTCTCTTGCATTAAGAGTCCTTCCAGCACCTTATTGCTTCGAGCTTCGGATCTTTGTATGCGGTTCCTCCTTACTCCTGCTTTGGATCCAGTGCCCTGCCGGGCTCTCTGCATAGCAGCTGATCACGCTCTGCTGCTTTTCAGCCTCTGCCTTTGCCCTTCCGGACTCCTGTCTTGCAGCCGATCACGCTCAGCTGCTACCTTCCGTCCTTGCCTTCCAGGCTCCAGCCTTGCAGCAGATCACGCTCAGCTGCTACCTTCCGCCCTTTCCTTCCAGGCTCCTGCCTTGCAGCCGATCACTCTCCGCTGCTACCTTCCGCCCTTGCCTTCCAGGCTCCTGCCTTGCAGCCGATCACGCTCCACTGCTACCTTCCGCCCTTGCCTTCCAGGCTTCTGCCTTGCAGCCGATCACGCTCCGCTGCATTCAACCTACAGTCTTTGTCCGCTGGGCTTCCAGTCTAGCAGCCTTCTACAGTCCTCTGCAGCCTTCTACAGTCAGCGGCCCTGCTCCTCTGGGCTCACTCCTTGCTGCCCGGTCCTTCTGGGCTCCTTACCGTGCAGCCTGCTTGACTCCGCTGCCCTAAGCCCTTTCCCTCTGGGCTTCCTTCCTTACAGCCCTGCTCCTTTGGGGCTTGCTCATTGCTTTCCTGCTCCTCTGAGCTCTCAACCTTGTACCCTACTGTCCTCTGCTATCCACAACTGTTTACCTACACTATTTACTTTCAGTTATTGCAGTCCCCCTGTTTCCTGACTGCTGCTCCCTTGCTTTCTTCCTTGTTTTCAACCCTCTGTTCTTTATTCCTATCCAATCCTGTTATATGGCTTTCCCTTCATTTCCTTCTGCTAGTTTGCTTATCGACTTCCTTTGGTTAGTGTCTTCTCTTGTACTGTTTGTAGACCCCTTTTTACAGAGCTTGTCTGTTGGTTTCCGTCAGGCAACCTCTGCCCCTTCCTTTGTCTTGTTTCTGCATTACAGACACCCATAGCTGTTGTTCCAAGCCATGAGCAAACAGCGTGGGCCTCTGTTATAGCAAACTGTGCAGAAGGTTAGAGTGTTTCCTAAGGTCCATGGAATACTCTTTTCCTATATCTGCATACACCCCAAGAGGGAATCCATTCTGTTGTACTTTATTTCCTTGCTACACTGGCCTACTCATCGTCCTCTTTACTTTAAGCTGTGTGTGTACTTATCTGTGCACCTTACTCTGGCACAACCACCCAAACCCTTCCTGGGTGTCCTGTGTCACTCTTAACAGAGTGTCATCCGTGACAGCAGGAGCCAGAGAGTCCGGTCTCGCCTGAGCTTCAATGGGGACCTGTCACTTTAACAGGGACTACATAGACCATTAACCAGAGAGACTCTTAGATCAACAACTGACAGGAAGATGGGTGGGACTTAGTATCACAAGGGAGTGTGGCCAGAGATCTTTCTGCTGAGAGAAGGCTTCTGCCATTTTAGTTATGGAGCACACCTTGTCCCTGTTTTCACCCCCTTACCTTTCCTGTTGCAAAGCACTCTGGTTATGACCTCATGCATAGAGGAAATTGTTAGTACAGACCACAGGATTTGTTCATTAAGGTAGGCTTAGCCAACACCAATCACTGTGGACCACTGGGCTTTAAAAGAGGGCTGGAGTTTCTCTTTAGGCAGATCATCTGAAGACTTCACAAGAAGTAAGAAAGAAGAACTCATCCTTGGAAACTGGCTGAAGGTACAGTCTGCACTACAGCTTCCGCCAGTGAAGGAAGGCCAGGATATCCAAAGAGGGAAGCAAGATCCCTCCACTAAACATCTCCCAGAGAACCGAGGAAGATAAGGAACTCAGAGGACCCTCCCACTGCTCCAGAACTGGCACCCAGCCAGCACACAGCATGCCCTGCTAGGCTCTGCAGAAAGCTTCCTGGATAGGAATTGCCAGAACACACTCCTTAGCTGTGGGCCATCTGCCTTAAAGGACAACACAAGCCCATTGAAGAAGCGGGGAGAAGTGCCTGGACAAGCATCTACCGCTGTCTGCCATAAAGGACATTGTTTCGAGCCAGTCGAGTTCCCCGATCTGCAACCGAGGGCAATGCTGACCGTTGTCAAGCCGCTGTCACTTACAGACATCAGATACGGCTTTACCAGTGCTTCACAACTGCTGATCACCACTGAGACAATGATTCCTGACCCTGAGTCGCCGGTTAGGCCAGTCTTAGAGCCATTTGTCCAGCTTTGCTCACCGAACTGTCTTGCCACCTGATACTTGCAGCTGACTCTCATCTTGAACTCTGTCACCGAAGCCTGCAAAGTGGCCTGAAGCCGACTCGACCCTTTTGAGCACCAAGAACACCAACAGCTCAAGGTACATTGTGGTTCTATCCCTCTGGTTCTTACCAGAAGGCCCCTAGAGACATATTAAGACCCATTGCTCCCTTTGTGCTGAAGCAAAGAAACTTTAAACTGTTATGGTTATTAATCATACCGACTGCTCGCCTGTCAGTATCCAGAGTGCATCCCCTTTCCTTCTTTTAATCTGTCTGTCCTCTACATTGCTTTATAGGGTGGTATGTGGTTTGTAGCGTTGCTAGAGCTGCCTGTTATGATATAAATAAAGTGGTATTGTAACGTTTATTGGGAGGCCACCCTCAACATGGGGAGGTCCTTCTCTCCCCAGTGAAGGTGTCACACAACAAACTGTTTAATGTCAGTTCTTTGTTCGGGCTTATTTCCAATTCATCTAATACCCCTTGGATTCCTCCTCCTTTGTACCAATCAGCCAAGAACCAGGCCTGTGTACAGGAAATATGTTTGTATTTATTTGAATGATAGATAATGGAGATCACACTAAAACGCCACATGCCACCTTCTTTGTGACTCACAATTAAACTTCTTGTTACACAAATAAATCACACAAGTTGGTTGGGAAAAACACAAATCGTAATTCTTTACTTTCTATATATTTCACTTCAAGAAGTAATCAACACTAGTTAATTAACAAAATCAATTACTCATGTAGTGCTGTGCAATTTTGATTTCCCTGTGTGCTTAAAAGTCCAGCAGTTTGGTTTACAGATTTGTACAAATGCATATGGCAATTATTATGTCACCCACACTTTTTCTTTAAAATAAACACAGGGTGATTTAGCAGTTTGTTTTTCAGACCCCACCCCCGACCCACGGTTCTTGTAGGGGAAGTTGGACAGAAAAAATTGGATTATTTAAGAATTTTGTATTTTAGACCCCCCCTCCACTTAAAGGCCTGTGTTGGGGACGCTGACACTGTTTTTCCCCTCCCCGCATCCACAATAAAGGGAAGGATTGAAGGCAAGCAGAGTCCCCACCTTTTGGTTCCAAAGGGCTCAATTCTATTTACATTGGTAATCTCTGCTTAAAGTTCAGGAAAGCCAGCTGCATTTCAGGATCCTCTGGGAGGACAGGGCACTCAACTCTCAAGGATGGCCCCCAGCTCTTCACCAAAGGACCCAGTCTGCTACTAGGCCTTCCCAGCAATAGACAACCCAGCTGCGGTTTCAGCAAATTCTCCTTTTGGTGTTTACTTGCAGCTGTCAGATGGAAAATGTTAGCAGCACTCACTCTTCTATCATAGTGCATCCATTTTATATACCAGTGATGACACCATCAAGATTTTAGTATTGGGCAGTGCCCTGCAAGAGTTCTTACAACCAGGATTGGGCAGTTACCCTCCTCTCTCCTCCCAAATTTAGCCTCTCTCTTAGGATTGGTTTAGGAGTCTGGAACAGACATGTGGCAACTACCATTTGAAATCCCCTTTTGTTTCCATGTCAACGTTTTGGCAAAAACGAGTTCTGTGGCAAAACTTCATAATTTACTAGTAACTGGCATATTATATATATGTATTTTGCTTCAGCTAATCAAGGGAATTTAATAAAACGACAGCAGGGTCTGCACTATGTTGCATGGGCGTGTGGCATTTTTTTGCTGCTTGTACAAAAAGTATAATAGTTAGGAACATGCAATTTACTCCCCACATTCCTAATTTTACACTTCACCAGCACACTGATTCTCAAATTAGGACATGTTCAGCGCATCCAGGAACACTTTTCAGCTGGCCATAACAATTCCCTAAATTGCAGGTGGATGATTTATATTTCCACAAAATCACCTGGGAATAATCTAAAACATGACACAGAAATTAAGGCAGTATGATTTATGGAAAATGCATACATTATAATAGTCCTTTTCAATTAATAGAAAATCTTCATGTTATGCAAAGTGGAGCTCTCCTGTCTCCAGGCCATTTGCCACTCTTGGGAAGCCCATGACCAGAGTTTGTTTTATACGTTTCTTTGTAGTTTGAAGTGGGTAGGCTTCCGGTCATAAATACTTGGGATGCGCCTGCCAAAGAGAGAGCCCCCACTGCAGGTAACGAGCTAGGCTGGCACTGTGATGTCACGCGGCCCTGCAGACATCTGGCATCCTGTCCTCTTATCTGAAGGGCAGCACCATTTCAATCTGAAAAGCTTCTATTTTCTTATAGTTCAGCCTTGATTGTGTTTTCACAACTCCTCCCCACATTCCAGTCATGCACTTGCCAGGCCATTTGCCCTGCACAGAAATGAGCTTTCAGAGACACCAAGTCTGGGGAAAGCTTGTTTTCAACACCTTTTAGCAGGCCACACTTTATTGCAGCTGTAAACAGTTGGGATGCACAAAACAGGCTTGCAGCCGGGTAAGCCATTTCCAAACTCTGCCCAGAGACCCACAGATGGTATTTGGCTCGAAGGGACTCACAGATTACATTTTCTAACATCAGCCTTTATTCATTGACGTACAGTGTGTTTTACTGATCATGGTTCACTTTGCTTTTGTGCTGAAAGTACAGAACTGTTTCTTTCAGTCATTAATAAAATACACTTCTAATTATCTGTTGTTCTTTTTTGGGTGAAAAGTGGGTCTGAATGGTCACAATGCACCGCCTTTTGAGGGTTGACAGTTTCAGTGAACAATGCTGAATTTATGTCTTAGGCAGCAATGTGATGTGCATTTCCAATCTGCATTTTTATTACATTTTTGTTTTAGCTTTCTCTGAATTTCAACTGCAGAAACACACCCACATTGTCTCCCTAAATAGGCCCATTTTCAGTGTGAAGGTTCTTTTATGAAGGCTGGAAGGTCATTTTTTCAGTGGGCCCTTCAGTTGCGTTGGGTTGGGGCATATGATTACACCCCATAATATGTTTGATACAAACTTGACTGGACAGTCCCTTTTATCATTGGGTAATAATTGAATGTTCACGGTGTTGCAACTAACCAACAATCCATGACTTTTCGGAGGTAAGCCTGCTGTTCTGTCCACATTACCAAAATTGAACAATGAAGTTTATATTTAGCTTGTTATTCCAATCCGTTTTGATCCCTTCTGGTGTACTAGAGGTGTGGGGCTGATTGATGGTTTAGAAACCAATATTCACCCCTGGACCACAGGTGCCCCAGAAGTTGATTCGTCACAATAGGGTCTTAGATTGCTTTTCTAAAAACAATGAGCATTTTTCAAATTTGAAAATAATGTTGAGGTTGTTTCTTTTACAGAAAAATGAGTGGAAAATCATCATTATCTTATCTGAGAGTTTCAAAGCACTTTGTTACGAAATTTCCTATACCTTTCTATAGCTATAAAAAAATTCAGTTTGAAGTGTTCTCTTCGCTCACCAACACAAGTGGACCTATTTTGTATTCTTCTTCTCTCCCACTAGTCTTTTAAATGAGAAACAATAATTCAAGGTTGCCTTCTTCTTATTGCTTAAAAGGTCAATGCTCCTGTACCTTATCGAGATGTAGACGTCAATGCAGCTTGCCGCGCAACTGTGCCAAGATCATGAGAAGCAGCTTTTCATTCTTGGCTGACCACTTCCTTTGCAATCAGAATCCTTGCAAAGGAACTATGCAATCCTTCCAGCATATGAATCTATCCAGAAATGCTTTGTTTGCAAAGGTGATAGTGAAGACCAATCAGAAGCTCTTTTTCTTGGCTTCAACCAATTAACAACGAGTCCGAGACAGTCCGCTGATATTCAAAAATCAGAGCAAATGAGGAAGAAAGATGAGCACTTTTCAAGTTACATCTGTCCACCATCGCAGCCATTTTACAAGAGCAGACAAATGTTAGCATTAGGGAAGAAATGTAACCTTTACTTCCTAATGATTCCACTCGAGGAAAAGTGTTTCTATTTTTAAATTTCTCCTCTAAGGGGATTCCTCTGACTGCATGGTTTCCCTGGCACGGGGATCAGTAAACAGAGAAAGCAGTTCATGACTCCCATCTTCATCAGCAAAGGAGCTGAAACCTTTCTGAAGTTTGACTACTTGAATACTACGTAATGACAAGAATTGACTCTTTTTACTTTCAAATTACTATGTTTTTTCCTGTTCTTTCTTTACTTTTCCTATTGTTTTTTTATGATAATTACTTTAATTGTTTTTTATTTGTGTGGCCATTGTAACATCTTCTACCAATTATATTTGAAATATTGTAATATTATCTCTGTTGTGCCAATAAACTTACAGAAAGAAATATAATGTGTTTCCAATGCAGGGGATTTGCCTCGGTGAACAGTCACCCTATTGCAGCTGAAACAATGAAAACTTTTCTCGTCCGAAGTTTAGTATTGAGTATGTCCAAACCATACATATAGTTTTATCCTAGATGGTCTAATAAAATGGACCATATAAAATGTATAGATATTTCAATCAATCCCATTGTAAAAGCTACAGTTGACCTGTCTGGTAAAACATGTAAAGTTGAGTCACTACATTTAATTTACTCTAATCACAGTAATCTCCAAAGTAAATGTCCCCTTTTTCAAAACCATGAACACCTCATGTTCAAATATCATTTCGTTCTTGGGCGAGTCACTAATCCATGGCCTCCTTCACATTTGTTAGATGTGAGAAATGTTAAGTAAAGACTTCTTCTGTCCTTTAAGATTCTCATAGGACATGTTTTCCTGTGTCAATGTGCTTCATTTCCAGACACATTATGAACATAGTTTAGTCTCTCTGGGGATAGTCTAATAGGCTGTTGAAATATCAAAACATCTGTATTCCAACCCTAAATTCCCTGTACCATTTGAGTGCTCCTCATCTCTGCATGCGTATCATATCGCTCGGATTCTACTGCAGCAAAATTCCCAAGATGGCCGCCCAAACACGCCGTCTCCTCTAGTGCATCAATATTCAACCTACAAGAGGATTGTGATTGAAATGCCTCTTTTGAGTCATAACTGTGTGATAGACCCCACTTTAACTACAATTCTTGTAGATAGGGCTATATTGAAGAATATCATACTTATTGCATGCACAAGCCTGAAATACCTGCTTTCGGGGTGTGGGGGGGAGGGTGGAAATGGGGGGTCTCAGTCTTGATCAAGCTACGCCAGGATTATGTACATGAGTATTAACAAGTTGAAATAAAGAACCTAAGTCATGCCATATAATTCATTAGTGCATCCAAATGTCTATCTACGCAATATATATATTTATTCAGTGGAAACACGTTGTTAAGGAAACGTTATGGCTGCGGCACAAAATCAAAAAATGAAAGAGATTCTCCAGTTAACGGGGGATGCCGTTTGTGTTATCATCTGTGATTTCACATGTGTTGGTCTGCACAGTGCATGGTGGCAGCGCGACTTATGGTTGCGTAGTTTTCCATACCAGCTGCATTTCTTTGGATTTTAGATTTTCCAAAGTGTTTTCACTGAATTTCAAAAGTTTTTATTAGAGCACCTTAAAAATAACGTCTCTTTAACAACGTTTATTTAACCATTATATTACACCATTTTTTAAATTAGGGAAACTTAATCATAACGTGCCTTAAACAACATTTTTTCACTGAATTGTACCTTTTTTTTATTAACTGAAGATGTTTCCTGATGTTCCAGCACTGTATAAATTATTAACAATTCCTCTCTTAAAATAAATGAAATAGTTATAATGTTCCGTTAACAAACACATTTTTGCAGCACACATTGATGTTTGTCATGTTGAGCTGTGCGTGCTGCGATTGCAAATTATGGCTGAATTTCCTCAAGCATGCAGTTTGGCCATGGCCGGGGCTCCCACCAAATCATCCACAATAGCACTGGTCTTGCGCCAGCCTGGCCGGGTGCCCACTATACCCCCACAGTGTCACCTACGTCCACTGCCCACGACTTGCAGCAACACGGCTGCCATAAATGTGATTGGAAGTTTTGCTAGCTAAATGCTGTGCATAGTCTCTATAATCCCTTGTGGGGACTTCTGTAGGGTAACCTTAGAACTGCAATGCACAGTCTCTATAGCCTCTTGTGCGGACCTCTGTAGGCTAACCTTAGAACTACAGTGCATAGTCTCTATAATCTCTTGTGGGGACCTCTGTAGACTATCCTTGGAACTGCGCTGCATAGTCTCTATGATCTCTTGTGGGAACCTCTGTAGACTATCCTTGGAACTGCGCTGCATAGTCTCTATAATCTCTTGTGGGGACCTCTGTAGGCTATCCTTGGAACTGCAGTGTATAGTCTCTATAATGTCTTGTGGGGGTCGGCTATCCTTGGAATTGCAGTGTATAGTCTCTATAATCTCTTGTAGGGACCTCTGTGGGCTATCCTTGGAACTGCAGTGTATAGTCTCTATAATCTCTTGTGTGGACCTTGATAGGCTATCCTTGGAACCACAGTGCATAGTCTCTATAATCTCTTGTGGGGACCTCTGTGGGCTTACCTTAGAAATGAGGTGCATGGTGTCTATAATCTCTTGTGGGGGCCTCTACAGGCTAACTTTAGAACTGCAGTGCCATATCTCTATAATCTCTTGTGGGGACTTTAGTAGGCTATCCTTGGAACCACAGTGCATAGTCTCTATACTGTCTTTTAGAGAGTGGCAGTCGTGGTAACTGCAGTGTGGATCCCTTGTGTGATGTCTGGTGGGGCCCATGGATGAGAAATGAGAGTGACTGGGAGTGTGTTTAAGGGTGAGAGCATACCCGCCTAACCTCCGACTTTAGCCCGGAGAATCAGGGTTTTCACGCTCTTCTCCGGGTCTCTGGGGAAGAGCTTGCAGTCTCTGGGTTTTCGCAGCAGGCCGAGGCGATGCAACTCTGAGGATCGTAAGAGCTGGAGCAGTCAACATTGAAGCAGCTGTGGTGACACTTGGCACACCTGCATCCCTGAAAAGGGTGTATTTTTTTTTTAAACATCTTTTTTATTGGTGGTTGTTAGGAAAGATTTCGTAATTGTAGGTAATTTTCCTTCCATGTGGCAACCCCTAAACTTTTTGCTGTTGTTTTTCACCTTGTTCTCGACTTTTCCAGAGAAGTGCAGCCTTCTGCCGCACTCCTCTGGGCTTTCGCTCCTTTCTTATGGGGAAACTGACATGCCCTTAAGACAGTCAGTACCGGGGAACGCTGTTTCCCGTAGTTTCTTTTATCATGTTGCGGCTTTAGTGCAACAGGACACAAGAGGGCACTGTAAGCTAAGTTACAGCTCTCTTGGGTCTCTAGCCTTCTACAGGCCCTAGATACTCGTTTAGGATTGTATCTGATCGGTGCAAGTGATTCAGGGACGGGAATGGTGGCAGCGATCGTTTCTTGTGTTTTGAGCTCCTTTTGGCATTCTAAGCGCGTTTCTCGCGCTTAACCCAAAATGGTGGCCTGGCTCCCAAAATGGCCAGACCACGAGGCTCCTTTGTCCTGTCCGCTGACCGTCTTGCTCCCTTCACCTTCCCCAGGTCGAGCCGACCCGGGGCCTTCCTTATTTGGGCATGTACTTTCCCGCGAAACACGGATGCTTTTGCGGGCTTCTACATGTCTTGTGTGTGCCTCCAGGATGTGGGCTGGGATGTCTGGTCCCAATACACATCCTGGGTGCCAGAGAGTCTAGGGTGGTGTGAATGCCTGGGACCACCGTGGTCCGTGATTGGTCCACAAATGGTGTGAGTGTTGATGAGCGGATCTCCCATTGGGTCCCCTCCGTTTTGGCGCGAAGGGAACCGTGGATAAGAGGGGGCTGGAAACACCACTACCATGTTGATCTCCTGAGTTTTCACGAACGAAGGAATACAGGAGCCAAGTATCCTGCAACCAAGAGGCTGGACCGAGGAATCGCTGGTGACCCGCTGAAGGACTTCTCCTCTGCACTGCTGTCGCCTTGTGAAACCCTTTTCACCTTTGATCAAACCAGAAGGCCTGTACTGGTACTTCGACCCTTGGAATAGCGGGAACAGCTATTCTCGGCATCTTCACCATCTCCTGCCAGTAAGCCTTCGGAAGCGTCTCTGGGCCATCCAGCTGACTGACCAGCTTACACGGGAGTCTTGCTCTGTAACCGCCGCCAGGTTGTGTAGTATTTCGAGTCCTTGTCACTCTCACACGCTTCGTACACTTGGCGTTCCCAGGTCTGAAGTGAGTAGTGTACATTTGGCTCAGATACACACGGCCGCTCCGTTGCCCTGCTGTGGTAACAAACTGTGCGGATTTCTTCGATTGGGACGTCTTTTTACTCAACACGACGACGAGGCATTCCCTGCTCTTCTGAACCTGCCAGCTGCTGAAACTGACGCGGAGAAGCCTGGGTCTGCTTGCATCAGGGACCGGTGAGTAGCATAGCTAGGATCTTGTCGCCCTCCTGCAGGAGCCCATTGCTTTTCCCCGCTGTGTCAAACAGCACCCTTTTCCGTACTCGCGCTCTGCTTCTGCCCACTGTGGAGGCTGCGCTTGAGTCGCGGAACGTGTTCTTCTTCTTTTGTGCAATAAACTGAACTGCCTGATTTCCCTCGAAGAGCTTTCCCTTTTGCCCGTTGGCACCAGTGCGTGCAGGTACTTTTGAGCACAAAGCTCCACTCTTCGCAGGGCTCGGACTTCCATCTAGTTAGGTGCCTCTGAAGGCGAACTGGGTGTAAGCATTATTTCGCACTGCCTGTCTTCCTTCCCTTTTAGGTGGACTACCCATTTCGTGCATCTAATGCTTGAGACTGTCGTATTTGTATATATATTGTGTTGATATGGTATGTGTTGGTTTACTATCGTTATATTGTGATTTTCTCGCTATGGTCATTGTTTTAAAGGCCTTGGAATAAATGTGTATATATTTTTAATATAACAACTGTTTGGAGTAGTTTGTAAGTGATCTTGCTTTGTGTGCTCATTGCGGGCTTTCAGTCACCCTCACCCCTCTTGAGACCTAGTCTTGACCGCCGCGATCGCTACCTTGATTGGTCTGGCTCGTCCAGAGGTTACCCTGTTCCAAGTAATTAGGTTGGCCTTCTGAACTTCTGCGCCACCAGGACAGAGTTCAGAAATCCGTCTTAACAAATTGGTGGCAGCGGTGGGATACGACTGAAGGTATTCAGTGTTGCGCACGAACTAAGGCATTTCAGGTTATTCCAACCAGGACACGTAGTGAATTGTTGTAGTATAACTTTAAAAAGGCCATAGTCCTATCTAACAGTATGGAAACAAATACCTTGTTAACTTTAAATGCTTCCAAATCAGAAACATTGAAAAAGATGTGTGCGGAGAGAGGTGTTTCCTCTCAAGGCACGAAATTGGAAATGATCCAAAGAATCGTGGCGTGGCAAGAAGCGCAGCTTAACGCTATAACTTCTGAGGACAGTGCGGAAGGTGGTGGGGCTGCTCTCACTGGTAGAACCGACGGTTCTGGCGCTGCACTGATCCATCGCGACCACGAGGACAGGGAGGACGAGATGTCTAATGTTTCCTCTGCCAGTGCTGATGGGGAGGCTATGCTTGAATTCAAGAAGCAAGAGCTGCGGTTTAGGCAGCAGGAGCTTGAATTCAGCATGGCCAAACTAAAAAGCGAACAGGCAGAAAAACAAAAAGACAGGGATCACCAGTTGGAACTGGCAAAGCTTCAGGTTGCAAATGGGTCCAAGGGTCCTGGACATGGGTCTGGGGCCTCCTCTCATCCACGGTTTCCGAAAGATCTGCTCAGTGTGTATGAGGAAAGGAATGACATTATGGACTGGCTGAATGCGTTTGAGTATGCATGCGAAGTTCAACAAGTTGACAATGCTGATAAGATTGCCTGGTTACTCAGCAGACTGCCCCATTCTGGCTGTAGTGCCATTATGGAAATGTCGAAGGCTGAGCGAGCTGATTTCGCAATGTTAAAGCAAACTCTCATTTTAAAGTTTGGGAAGACTCCGGCCCAATATTTGAAACGTTTCAGAGAGTATAAGAAAAAGGAATATGGGTATCTTATGTCACTGAATCCTTGAAAAACTTAACTGGCTGGGTCGAAGGTTATAAGGTTTCTACCTTCTAAGGCATGATAAATCTTGTCATGCTGGAACACATTTTTGCATCTTCTTCCCCGGAGCTTAAGCAGCATTTGGCCGATTCGAAGGAGATAGATCCTAAGAAGCTGGCCATTGCAGCCGACTTATGGGTGTCACATCGAGTGTCCCATAAGGACAAAACTCATCCTGGTAAGCAGGGGAAGGGAAAAAGTCCAAAGATAAGGAGGGTGGAGAATCTGATAAATCTTCTTCTCATAAGGGCCACAAAGAGAAAAATAAGGGTAAGACACAAGAGAACTCACAGGGTAGTGGAGGTCAGCCTCCGAAACAGAACTCTGGCTACAATAAGCCTCCCTATGTAAACAGACCCAATGGATCTTGTTTTGCTTGTGGAGCAACTGACCACGTGAAGGGGGATCCTCAGTGTAAGGTTAGACCTTTGGGGGTGCACTCCGCTAATCTGGCCTTCTCCTCCTACGAGGAAGAAGAGATTACAGGAGCATCCTTCTCCTCAGACTCATTTCCCAGCGGGATAGAGGCTGAGGTAGTTTTAGTTTCCCTGGGTTCCTGGGAGCCTAAAGTCGCAGAGGCTTATGCAGGATTCCGGATAATACCAAGCACTACTTTAAAGACAGTGTGCTGATCAATGGAGTAGATACTCCAGCTCTTAGGGATAGTGGGTGCAGTCGCACTGTAGTGGATTCTACCTTGGTAGACTCAGAGGAAGTTGCCAGAGCTACTTTGATGCCCACTAAGTTGGCTGACGGCCCACTCCGTATGTTCCCAGTAATACCTGTAAATCTTACTTTAAATGGTACAGCAGTCAGGATTCCAGTGAGCATTCAGAGAAACATCCCGGGAAAGGTCTTGTTAGGTAATGATCTCAGAGCTTTAGGGCTCGTAGGAGAAACTGCCGAAAGACCCTACACACGGTCTCAAGCACGGGCAGCATTGGCCAAGACCAATACGCTGCCCCAGCCGAAGGGGAAACCCAAGGCGAAAGGAGTCGACAAGTCAAGACGAGGGAAAGAGAATATTCCCCCGAGCTCGCCTACTACTGCGGTGGAGGAAGTTGGTCAATCGCCCGGGCCTGACGAGGAGGTGGCGATGCCTGAAGTATTTGACCCCAACGATCATCCTGAACTAAAAGACTTGTTAGTTGAAGGAGGTCCTGATAGGGACGAATTCAGTAAAGGCCAACGTGAGTGCCCATCTCTGGAAGGCCTAAGGAGACAGGCCTGCTCCCAGCTTGAGGGTGAACCTCCTGGGACGCATAGGATTTATTGGGAAGGTGGACTCCTGTATAGTGAGCCCACAGAGTCTACAGAAGGAGACCATAGGAGGTTGGTGGTTCCCCTTGCTGTTAGGCCCTTCCTCCTGCAGTTGGCGCATGAAGTTCCCCTTGCTGGTCACCTTGGTATGAAGAGGACCAAGCAAAGGTTATCCATGCACTTCTACTGGCCCAAGATGGGGGTGCAAGTAGAAAGTCACTGCAGGAGTTGTGCCTCCTGCCAGTTGTCTGGTAAGGTTGGCGCGACAATCCAAGCTCCGTTGGTACCGCTCCCAGTTGTGGGGGTACCATTTGTAAGGGTAGGGATCGACATTGTTGGTCCCCTTGACCCGCAAACATCCTCGGGCAATTGGTTTATCCTGGTGCTGGTCGACCATGCAACCAGATATCCTGAGGCCATCCCATTGAAAACTGTAACTGCCAAGTCAGTTGCAAAAGCTTTACTTGGCATATTTACTAGGGTTGGCTTCCCTAAAGAAGTTGTGTCGGATCGTGGCAGCAACTTTATGTCGAAGTATATGCAGGCTATGTGGAAAGAATGTGGGGTCACCTACAAGTTCTCTTCTGCATACCACCCCCAGACCAATGGTCTGGTGGAACGTTTCAACAGAACGTTAAAGAGCATGATTGGGGCTCTGGAGGAACCTCAGAGAAGAAAATGGGATCTTCTTTTACCATGCTTACTGTTTGCCTACCGAGAGGTACCACAGGAGGGTGTTGGCTTCAGCCCCTTCGAACTTCTGTTCGGTCATCCCGTACGGGGACCCTTAGCTATCGTCAAAGAGGGATGGGAGATGCCCACTCCCCCTGTTACTACCAACGTAGTTGATTATGCGCTAGGGCTCAGAAAACGGATGGTACTTCTGATGGGCTTGGCTAGTGATAAATTGAAGGCAGGACAAGCGCTGGTGAAACATTGGTACGACCAGAAAAATTCCCTCATCAACTTTACACCTGGTCAGCAAGTCCTGATCATGAATCCCATAAGGTCTCGAGCTTTACAGGACAAATGGTCAGGCCCTTACACAGTGGTGGAGCCCCTAGGTGAGGTTAACTATTTAGTGGACCTTGGAAGGCCTGGACAGGCTTCAAAAGTGTTTCACGTGAATAGGCTGAAGGCTTTCGTCCCAAGAGTCGAAATCGCAGCACTGCTACTGGCCTCAGATGTTGAGGAAGAGGAGTCTGAACCTCTCCCCGACCTGTTCCAAAGCGGTCCTTCAGATAGCTCCTTTGAGGGTGTCCGAGTGGCCCCTCACCTGACTTCTGATCAGCAGGCTGAGGTGAAAAGTTTGCTTAGGTAGTTTTCCCCCCTGTTTTCACAGTCGCCTGGTTTGACACCTTGGTGCAAACATAACATTGACACAGGAGACAGTGTACCTACCAAAAGTAGGGGATACAGGATGTCAGACAAAGTACGGTCTTATATTAAGACCGAGGTCAACAAGATGTTAGACCTTGGGGTGATTGAACCCTCTAGTAGTCCTTGGTCCAGCCCTGTGGTTTTGGTTCCAAAGGCAGGCACTTCTGAATTGAGGTTCTGCGTGGATTACAGGGCTCTGAATGCTGTCACCAAGACAGATGCACACCCCTTGCCTCGAACAGATGAGCTGGTGGATACTTTGGGTGCCTCCAAGTACCTCAGCACGTTTGACCTCACTGCTGGCTATTGGCAAATAGCTTTAGCAGAACATGCCAAGGAGAAGACAGCATTTTCTACTCCAGACGGCCTTTACCAATTCCGGGTAATGCCGTTCGGGTTGAAGAATGCACCTGCCACTTTCCAGAGGCTTGTGAATCATGTGTTGAATGGGTTGGACGAATTCTGTCTTGCATATCTGGACGATATAGCAGTTTTCAGTGCCACCTGGGAAGACCATGAAACACCTCGGGATTGTGCTCCAGGCTCTTCAGAAAGCCCATCTGACCATAAAGGCTAGTAAATGCCAGATTGGACAAGGCTCAGTGGTTTACCTTGGACATGAAGTAGGTGGAGGGAGGATACAGCCTCTTCCCAGTAAAGTACAAGCAGTACAAGACTGGCCTACCCCCACTACGCAAACCCAAGTGAGAGCCTTCTTAGGACTCACAGGGTATTACCGCAAATTTGTGGCAGACTATGGCACCATAGCTGCCCCTCTGACTGCCCTCACAACTCCGAAGAAACCCAAGAAGGTAACTTGGACCGACGAGTGTGAGAAGGCCTTCAATGGCTTAACAGACTCCTTGTGCCAGGCCCCTGTCCTCAGGGCCCCTGATTATCAAAGACCTTTTATCGTGCAGACGGACGCCTCTGACACTGGGATAGGAGCTGTACTATCACAAGTAGATGAGAAGGGTAAGGAACACCCTATTGGTTTTATTGGCCGCCAGCTTAAGGACAGAGAGCTCAGATGGTCCACGGTAGAGAAAGAATGTTTCTCTGTTGTGTGGGCCCTAAGGAAGCTGAGGCCCTACCTCTATGGGACCCACTTCACTGTGCAAACTGACCATAAGCCCTTAAAGTGGCTAATGAACATGAAGGGGGAGAATCCAAAGTTGCTTAGGTGGTCCATATGTCTACAAGGCTTCGACTTCACTATTGAGCATAGGCCAGGTGTCCAACATAGCAATGCTGATGGGTTGTCCAGAATGTTTAACTGACCTGAACAAGAGACTCATCCAGGGGTGGATTAGTTCCCCCTGTCCATAGTCTGGGAGGGGCGAGTGTTAGGAAAGATTTCGTAATTGTAGGTAATTTTCCTTCCATGTGGCAACCCCTAAACTTTTTGCTGTTGTTTTTCACTTTGTTCTCGACTTTGCCAGAGAAGTGCAGCCTTCTGCCGCACTCCTCTGGGCTTTCGCTCCTTTCTTACGGGGAAACTGACATGCCCTTAAGACTGTCAGTACCGGGGAACGCTGTTTCCCGTAGTTTCTTTTATCATGTTGCGGCTTTCGTGCAACATGACACAAGAGGGCACTGTAAGCTAAATTACAGCTCTCTTGGGTCTCTAGCCTTCTACAGGCCCTAGATACTCGTTTAGGATTGTATCTGATCGGTGCAAGTGATTCAGGGACGGGAATGGTGGCAGCGATCGTTTCTTGTGTTTTGAGCTCCTTTTGGCGTTCTAAGCGCGTTTCTTGCGCTTAACCCAAAATGGTGGCCTGGCTCCCAAAATGGCCAGACCACGAGGCTCCTTTGTCCTGTCTGCTGACCGTCTTGCTCCCTTCACCTTCCCCAGGTCGAGCCGACCCGGGGCCTTCCTTATTTGGGCATGTACTTTCCCACAAAACACGGATGCTTTCGCGGGCTTCTACATGTCTTGTGTGTGCCTCCAGGATGTGGGCTTGGATGTCTGGTCCCAATACACATCCTGGGTGCCAGAGAGTCTAGGGTGGTGTGAATGCCTGGGACCACCGTGGTCCGTGATTGGTCCACGAATGGTGTGAGTGTTGATGAGCGGATCTCCCATTGGGTCCCCTCCGTTTTGGCGCGAAGGGAACCGTGGATAAGAGGGGGCTGGAAACACCACTACCATGTCGATCTCCTGAGTTCTCACGAACGAAGGAATACAGGAGCCAAGTATCCTGCAACCAAGAGGCTGGACCGAGGAATCGCTGGTGACCCACTGAAGGACTTCTCCTCTGCACTGCTGTCGCCTTGTGAAACCCTTTTCACCTTTGATCGAACCAGAAGGCCTGTACTGGTACTTCGACCCTTGGAATAGCGGGAACAGCTATTCTCGGCATCTTCACCATCTCCTGCCAGTAAGCCTTCGGAAGCGTCTCTGGGCCATCCAGCTGACTGACCAGCTTACACGGGGGTCTTGCTCTGTAACCGCTGCCAGGTTGTGTAGTATTTCGATTCCTTGTCACTCTTACACGCTTCGTACACTTGGCGTTCCCAGGTCTGAAGTGAGTAGTGTACATTTGACTCAGATACACACGGCCGCTCCGTTGCCCTGCTGTGGTAACAAACTGTGCGGGTTTCTTCGATTGGGACGTCTTTTTATTCAACACGACGACGAGGCGTTCCCTGCTCTTCTGAACCTGCCAGCTGCTGAAACTGACGCGGAGAAGCCTGGGTCTGCTTGCATCAGGCACTGGTGAGTAGCATAGCTAGGATCTGGTCGCCCTCCTGCAGGAGCCCATTGCTTTTCCCCGCTGTGTCAAACAGCACCCTTTTCCGTACTCGCGCTCTGCTTCTGCCCACTGTGGAGGCTGCGCTTGAGTCGCGGAACGTGTTCTTCTTCTTTTGTGCACTAAACTGAACTGGCTTATTTCCCTCAAAGAGCTTCTCCTTTTGCCCGTTGGCACCAGCGCGTGCAGGTACTTTTGAGCACAAGGCTCCACTCTTCGCAGGGCTCGGACTTCCGTCTAGTTAGGTGCCTCTGAAGGCGAACTGGGTCTAAGCATTATTTCGCACTGCCTGTCTTCCTTCCCTTTTAGGTGGACCACCCATTTCGTGCATCTAACGCTTGAGACTTTCGTATTTGTATATATATTGTGTTGATATGGTATGTGTTGGTTTACTATCGTTATATTGTGATTTTCTCGCTACAGTCATTGTTTTAAAGGCCTTGGAATAAATGTGTATATATTTTTAATACAACAACTGTTTGGAGTAGTTTGTAAGTGATCTTGCTTTGTGTGCTCATTGCGGGCTTTCAGTCACCCTCACCCCTCTTGAGACCTAGTCTTGACCGCCGCGATCGCTACCTTGATTGGTCTGGCTCGTCCAGAGGTTACCCTGTTCCAAGTAATTAGGTTGGCCTTCTGAACTTCTGCGCCACCAGGACAGAGTTCAGAAATCCGTCTTAAGAGTGGTCTCAACAGATACATCGGCATTTACTCAACATTACATTCTGTATATCTTACATTAATATTATCATGATCATTTAAACAATATATAGTTTACGTGGATGTTTCACTGTCCGAGAGCAGATCACATAGATATGTCCTGAAGGGGCCCCATATGTCCTTTGGTCGGCTTGTGCTTGGTTGGGTTAGAACGTACTGTTCCTCGCATTCATTAATATATGTCAGTTCACGCAGGAAAGTGTTCATGCTCGGGGGAACTGGGCTTTTCCATGCCTGTAGAATACACTAGCACATGACTCATTAAATAGCCTCCTAATTTTTTCATAACATTTCCCAATATCCCCAAACAAATATTTTTGAGGAGCCAGTCGTGGGGGGATCTACGTAATCTTTGTAAGCATTTCGGCCACCGCTCCCCAGAACCGTTTCAAAGCGGGGCATTCCCAATACATGTGATATGATCCCGCTTGTGGAGTCCCACATTTGGGGCAGCTGTCTGAGTCATCCAGCGTGAATTTGGCAATTTTGGCAGGTGTATAGTGCAACCTACTCAATATTTTTAATTGTATTTGACACAGACCCGCATTAAGTGATACCCTTTTCGTGAGTGCACATTATCTTCGCCATTTGTCATCAGGTATCGGAATTTGCATATCAGATTCCCATTTTTCTTTAACCCGGTTTGTCGTGGGGGTGTGTGCCTGTACCGATACATGCAATTTGGAGATTCCCAACCCTCCTTGTGTTGTAACCAATTGCATGCATGGGTGGGGGGGGCTCGTCAGGGAAGGATGGCCATAGTGCCTGTTACGCAGATCTCATTCTCGTGAATTCTGCCAGGGTTGCGAACTTCCCGTCTATATACATATCTCCTACCTTCATTTCTTTAGTGTGGTCCCATGTTTCCTGTATGCTTGTGTCGAATGTGAGGGGGATATCTGGGTAATTCCATAGGGGAATCTCCGGGTTATAGAGTATCTCTAGTTTCAATCTCTTGTGTATTTGTCAGTTTCCGGTGTTTCCTTCGCCCCTTCCGATTCACTCCAATCCCCCTCCTCCTCACCTGTGAGTTTCGAATGTAGGGTTCCCCCGAACCGTTTCTTCCACAGCTCTTCTTTCCTCTTTCCTTTTTTTTGTGGAAAGGATCTGCCCCAAAGGGAAGCCACCCTGACTTCTGAATAGAAGATCTGGCGGGGGCCCCTCCTCCGGTTCAGACCAGCGGGGAAAAAGCCGTAGGCATAAAAAACCCCTAGGTGAAGTACTGAGATGAGATCGGCAGAAGGTGAGTCCTTGTCTGAGAAGCCGGATGGAAGAGGCAGGCAGAGATACGAGGGCTGGCGAACCTGAGAGCAGAACGCAAGAAATACTGAAGTGAGAAAGGGAGTGAAAACTGGAGGAGAAGGAGGAAAATGCTGCGCTCCCTGCTAAACCTGACGCGAGCCTGCGGGACCAAGGGCAGAAGGAAAAACCCAAAGGAAGGGGGAAAGCAGAAGGGAGAAATTCTGGCACCGAGAAAAGGCGCCGAGCAACACACAGAGGGAGAGAAAACTTACTAGCGCTTCAACCCGAAAGCCTGACGCGAGTAGGATGCAACGCGCAGACTTCCGGGTAGGAGCGGCTAATAAGCGATCACCTCCCGGCAGCCGGCCGGAAGACTAGACCGTGACCGTGCGTTGCACGGAGACGTGGCGGAACCGCTAATGGCCGCTCCAACGCCATCGGCTCCATGCACGCCAGTCGCGGCGGATCATGACAGTATGCCCCCCTCCACGGCCCACACCCCCCGGCTTACCCGGGTGGAGTCGGTGAAACCGCCGAGTCAGCCTGGGTGCATGTACATAAGAACCAGGCTCCCAAGAGTCCTCAGAATGGGGGAACCCTTTCCAGGCGACCAAATACTCCAGACGCCCTCGTCGATACCTGGAATCTAGAATACTTGAAACTTCGTATTCCTCGGGGAAAGGTGGTTGAGCTACAGGTAAGGTTAGCTTTCGTTTGCAAGGAGTACCAGAATCCACCGGTCGGAGTAAGGAAGAGTGAAATACAGGATGAATCCGGTGCATATTTCTGGGGAGTTGTAGTCTAAAGGCCACCGGATTTATCTGCTTGACAATCTTAAATGGACCCAGAAATCGGGGAGTAAGTTTGTTCGGATGAACCCATCGTGGTAAATATTTGGTGGACAGCCATACTCTGTCTCCTACCTTCCACTCGGGACAAGGAAGGCGAGATCGATCTGACTGCTCCTTATACCTACTGCGGGATTGTAGCAGACTTTGATGAGCAGACTTGTGTGCGGTGGTTATCTCAGCTAAATGGGATTCAAGCGTAGGTATGTTGGAAAAGGATTTGAAAGAGGGAAGCAGTCCTCGTGGGTGTATACCATAAGTGCAAAAAAAAAGGACTAAAACCTGTGGCTGAGTGCAAGGAGTTATTATATGCGAATTCCGCAGTAGGTAGGAGGGATACCCAGTTATCTTGTACCCTGTTAACATAACATCTGAGATATTGTTCGAGTGAGGCATTAAGTCTCTCAGTCTGCCCATTTGTCTGCGGATGAAACCCCGAGGAAAGGGCACGTTCGATTCCCAAACGCTGACATAGTGCCGCCCAAAATCGAGAGGTATACTGACTTCCTCGATCACTGGTAATCTTCTCAGGTAACCCATGTAACTTGAAAATATCCCTAAGAAAAACTTCCGCCATGACCGAGGCAGATGGCACTCCGGTTAGAGGGGAGAAATGAGCCATTTTGGTAAAAGAATCTATAGTAACCATCAGACAGGTACAACCCTGAGACGGAGGTAGATCTACAATAAAATCTGTAGAAATATGGGACCACGGTTGTACAGGGGTCTCCGATTGTTCGAGGAGGCCATAAGGTTTATGAGTTGGATTTTTGTTCTTGGCACAGGTCAAACAAGCTCTACAATGTCTCTTGACATCTTGGGCAATAGTGGGCCAGAAAAAGGATCGGGAAATAAGATCTAGGGTACCCTTGATCCCTCTATGACCTGCTGTCACATGGTCGTGGCCCCAACGTAGGATCCCAGATTGTAGGGTCTTGGTGGGGATGAACAATTTCTGACCCACCAGCAATAGACCATCTGACCATCGGACCTGGTGTTGTTGGTTCCGAGGTATCAGAGTCTCTGTTTCAGACGTAGTAACCGTTCTGACCTCTTGAAGAAAGGCGGAGATCATACCCACGAGACGGTTCCTAGGAAACATAAACTCAGGTGTGGGTTCTGGTAGTAGATCGGGGACGTTGCGCCTAGATAACGCATCTGCCAAACCATTCAAGGTTCCAGGTATGTAGGTAATGATGAAATCGTATTGACTAAAGAAATGAGCCCAACGTGCTTGTCGCGAGTTCACACATTCCATGTTCCTGAGGATCCGTAGGTTTTTATGATCCATGCGTAAAGTGAAAGGATGCAGACTTCCTTGTAGTAGGTGTCTCCATTCCTCGCAAGCAGCCTTCAATGCCAATAATTCCTTCTCGATCACCGAATAATTCTTCTGACTGATAGTGAGGGTTTTTGAGAGGTAAGCCACAGGATGTTCCTTCCCGTCTTTAGTCTGTAGAAGTACCGCTCCTAGGGCTCTCGCTGATGCGTCTGCTTCTACGATGAAAGGTTTGGTTTGATCTGGCTGACTTAAGATCGGAGCAGTACAGAACCTCTCTTTGAGTGTAAAAAAGGCTTGGTCCGCTTGTTCTGTCCAGAGAAAAGGTCGTGATTCCTTCTTGAGAAGGGCGGTGATGGGTAGAACAATTTGTGAGAACTGACCTATGAACTTCCTATAAAAGTTCGCCAAACCTAGGAAGCGCTGAACCTCCTTAAGGGAAGTAGGAGCTGGCCAGTCCAGGATAGCCGACACCTTCCTGGGATCCATCGTGATGCCTTCAGAGGAAAGGATGTACCCTAAATATGGCACGGACGAGACTTTAAAGAGACATTTCTCTGTTTTGACCTTTAAGTGTTGAGAACGAAGACGGTTGAGTACTGTCTTCAAGTGCTGAGTATGTTCTTGATGAGAGGTTGAGAACACTAGGATGTCATCCAGGTAAACGATGGTATTCAGAAAGAGTAAATCCGAGAATAGACGGTCCATAAAGCGCTGGAAAACGGCTGGTGCATTAACGAGTCCGAAGGGCATAACCCTATACTCATACAGACCAAAGGGTGTTCTGAACGCCGTCTTCCATTCATCCCCTTCTTTGATACGGAGGAGATGGTAGGCGCTTCGTAAATCCAATTTGGAGAAGACCGAGGCGTTTTGTATGGCCTCAAGAATGTCTGAAATAAGCGGCATAGGGTAGCGATCCCGGATAGTGACTTTATTAAGGCCACGGTAGTCTATACACGGTCTTAGTTCCTGAGAATCCCGTTTGGGTATAAAAAATAACGAGGCTCCCGCAGGAGACCGTGAAGGTTGAATGAGCCTATTAGTCAAATGAGTGTCCAAATAGGTACGAAGGGCCCTCTTCTCTGTCATGGATAACGAAAACATGCGCCCAAAGGGTACTAGAGCATCTGGGATCAGCTCTATGGCGCAGTCTTCTGGCCGGTGAGGAGGCATTTCCAGGACCGGAGTTTCCTTGAACACTTCTTGGTATTCCGACAATTCTGGGGGGATCCGACACACAGTGCAAATGTTCTTATCTTCAGAAGTAATGATTTGCACAGTGTCGGCCTGCGGCTGAACGAGACATTTCTGTCTACAAAAGTCTGACTCGAAAGCCATAGTGTTACGGTTCCAGTCTATAGTTGGATTGTGTCTCCTGAACCATGGAATCCCGAGAATAATAGGGAAATGAGCCGCTCTGATGAGATCGAATTGTATCAGTTCGGAATGCTGAAGGATGGTTGCAGTTAGGAATTCCGTGGACTGAGTAATTGGTCCGGAGGAGAGTGGGGTACCATCCACCCCTTCCACCTTCTGAGCGTCTTCACGTTGCAAGAGGATGAGACCTTGCTGGTTGGCCCATACAGTGTCCATGAACACCCCCGCGGCCCCGCAATCAAGCAAAGCCATAGTGGTAAGGTCTACGTGTCTTATCTTCAACTGGATAGCTACTACCATGAGACGCGCATCCGTTGCTGGGACTTGGGGCGATACGGTAACAGAAACATAGGGACTAAAGTTTAGACCTCGGACACTGGTCCCCTTAAGGTCCGAGGTTGATCGTTTCCCGCCCGTCTAGGTGGTACAGCTGGGCAATTTCTTAATAGATGGGTATTACAACCGCAGTACATGCATAGGCCAGATTCTCTCCGTCGTCTTCTTTCCTCTGGTGTCAACGGAGGCCGAGCTGTTCCGATCTGCATTGGTTCTTCCTTATGGCACAAGTATGGGACGGAAGGTAGAGAGGAGGCTCCAGCGGGATGGGTGACTGGGGTCCTTTGCTTCCTCCTTTCAGCCTTTCGTTCAGAGAGTCTATATTCTATCTGCAGAACTATCGACATGAGGTCTGATAAGGTTGTGGGTCGAGCTATGCGAGCCAGCTCATCCTTGAGTTCCTCCCTAAGACCTCGACGAAAGAGGGTATACTGAACCCGTTCCGGCCACCCTGCTTCTGTAGACAACCGTTTAAACGAGGAAATGTAGGAAAGCAGGTCGCTGGATCCCTGCTGTACTTCGAGTAGCTGTTCAGCCGCTACAAGTGTTATGTCGGGCTGTTCAAATGTCTGTTTCAGCACAGTCAAGAAGGCATCATAATTCCGAAGAACTGGGTCGTTGGATGTGACAAGAGGTGTAGCCCAAGCCAGGGCATTGCTTGTCATATTAGACACCATAAATCCCACTTTTATGTGGTCTGTGGAATAGGTCTGTGGACGAAAGGCAAAATGGACAGAGCATGCTTCCAAAAATTCCTTCAAATGTTTAGGGGCTCCATCAAACTTGCCGGAGGACAAGGCCATGGGAGGTAAATCAAACTCCCGTGCTTCTCGGTGAGTGAACAATTGCTTCAGGGTGGCATTCTCAGATTTGACGTTCTGTAGTTCTGTGTTCATAGCCTGAACCGCGGCTACCAACTCTTGTAACTGTTCCGGGGTAGCCATCTGAATCTTTTGGCGTTGCAATCTGTCAGTTTCCGGTGTTTCCTTCGCCCCTTCCGATTCACTCCAATCCCCCTCCTCCTCACCTGTGAGTTCCGAATGTAGGGTTCCCCCGAACCGTTTCTTCCACAGCTCTTCTTTCCTCTTTCCTTTTTTTTGTGGAAAGGATCTGCCCCAACGGGAAGCCACCCTGACTTCTGAATAGAAGATCTGGGGGGGGCCCCTCCTCCGGTTCAGACCAGCGGGGAAAAAGCCGTAGACATAAAAAACCCCTAGGTGAAGTACTGAGATGAGATCGGCAGAAGGTGAGTCCTTGTCTGAGAAGCCGGATGGAAGAGGCAGGCAGAGATACGAGGGCTGGCGAACCTGAGAGCAGAACGCAAGAAATACTGAAGTGAGAAAGGGAGTGAAAACTGGAGGAGAAGGAGGAAAATGCTGCGCTCCCTGCTAAACCTGACGCGAGCCTGCGGGACCAAGGGCAGAAGGAAAAACCCAAAGGAAGGGGGAAAGCAGAAGGGAGAAATTCCGGCACTGAGAAAAGGCGCCGAGCAACACACAGAGGGAGAGAAAACTTACTAGCGCTTCAACCCGAAAGCCTGACGCGAGTAGGATGCAACGCGCAGACTTCCGGGTAGGAGCGGCTAATAAGCGATCACCTCCCGGCAGCCGGCCGGAAGACTAGACCGTGACCGTGCGTTGCACGGAGACGTGGCGGAACCGCTAATGGCCGCTCCAACGCCATCGGCTCCATGCACGCCAGTCGCGGCGGATCATGACAGTATTGCCCCCCAGGCGCTCACAGTACAACTCACAGGGTCATATTTGCATGAATCTCTATGTTCTGTATCAAGAATAACTGATCTAATATCAGTAGGTGAGGTGGTGTATGCCTCTATCCATGTGTGAGGTGAACTGTCCATTTTGTCATACCAAAATTTTGCGATCTGTGCCTGTGCCACCAAATAATATAACTCGAAGTCTGGGGCCGCAATTCCGCCACTGTCATATGGTTCTGTCATCTTCTCCCAGCCCATCCTGGCTACCTTTCCATTCCAAAGAAATGCCACTGCCAGAGATCGGAGTTTAGAAAAAAAATCTTTACCTGGCCATATAGGTATATTCACAAATAGATATAGCAGTTTTGGAAGCACAATCATTTTGAGAATTGCAATCCTGCCATGCAGTGAAATGGGGAGGTGTCTCCAGACCTGTACTTTTGTGCTGAGTGCTTGCAGTGTCTGGTCATGGTTATCAGCATATAGGGTTTGTCTACTCCTAGAGACCAGCACCCCTAGGTATCTGATATGCCGCTCTGACCACTTAAGGCCGTACGTTTGCACAGGGCACTTTGTAGAGGGGGTGAGTGGGAACATTTCTGACTTTGCATAGTTCACTGTATACCCAGAGTATTCCGCAAACTCATGAATGTCCGCCATTATGGGGGCGATGTTCTTATCCGGCTCACGAACATTTAGCAGTGTATCGTCTGCATATAGTGATATTAATTGGGTGGCTCCCTTCAGTGTGATACCCTTATTATTGTGCCGCAGTCCAGTAGTCCCTGCCATGGGCTCTATCGTTAGGGAAAATAGAATGGGGGAGAAAGGGCACCCCTGTCTGGTGCCTCTGCCCAGCTCAAACAGCCCAGAAGTGGTTCTGTTTGTGCACACTCTCGCACCCAGGGCAGTGTACAATAACCTGACATATTTGATCAAATTGGGGCCAACTCCAAACACCTCCAGTACTGAGAAGAGGTATTCCCATGAGACAGAGTCAAACACCTTCTCGGGGTCGAGGGACACCACGACCGCCTGTTTATTCGGGTTTATTAGTGACATTATGCCAAATAGCCTGCGTAGGTTCAGGGCAGTGGACTTTGTGGGATAAATCCACTCTGGTCTGCATGTACCAGCGTGGGTGTCATGGGTAGCATATGGTTTGCCAGTACTTTCGTGAAGATCTTCGCGTCCCCATTTATAAGCGATAGGGGCCTATAGGATGACATGTCTTGTGGTGGGCGCCGAGGCTTGGGAAGTACTGTAATTATGGCCTCCCGCATTGTTGATGGTAGCATTTGCTTTCCCAGGGCATCTTCCCATGTTTCCAGCAGCATAGGGACCAGTTCTTCCCGGAATTCTTATAAAATTTTGCACTTAGTCCGTCTGAACCAAGTGCTTTACCGGATGCGAGGCCCTTAATTGCTTCAGTGAGTTCCTCTACTGTAATGGGCTGCTCTAATGCCAGTTTGTTTTCACCTGGGAGCGTCGGGAGATCTAATGTGGCGAGGTAATTTTTAATCTCAGTTGAGGATTTCTTTTTTTTTTTTATTACGTTGTTTTTGATGATACATCTTTACAACATACAAGTAAAAAATACAATACAAAAATGCACTTTTTCTTTTTTACCATAACAAGAAATTAACCTTCAAAAAACATTGTCACCATTTACAAAATATAAAAATCAGAAGCTCAAGCTCTTTCACGTTTGTGCTTCAAATTACAATACACAACTCTGTATAGTTACACTATATTGTAAACATTTCATGTCCAATTTGTCAAGAAGCATTAGCTTCAATCACTCTTTTTGTTGATTTTAAGGATTCAATGCCTTGTAGAACAACTCAATACAGTTCGGTTGAAGAAGTTGACAAATAAAAAATATCACCTTAATCCTGTAAACCTATACTCTGACTTAATCGAGTTTATTGTCAATAATTAAGAGAAACTGAACCAGTGCAAGTACCAATGATATCCTGAAGCCCCACATACATTGGACCCAGAGAGTTTCTAGAGCACTGCCACAAACGCTGGTCACGTACTTTCCCAGGAATTTCTGTCTATCGTTTTCAAAAAATGCACAATACAATACCAGATGTTTTAGAGTTTCAGTCACCCCGGCCATGCAGAATCTACAATTCACCCCAAGCTGTTCGCTGCTGGTAGTTTTCCAAAATTTCATAAAGTCTTTGGTTGCTAACAGGTTAAATTTAAGTCGCATGTAGATTGATCTCATCAGATTACTGGGCACCTGCCTAATATATAAGAGATAAGGTTTCTGCTTGTGACGAAATTTAGAAAGTTTTATATTGCCCAATTAGGTCTGCTGTATTTGCCCAATCATATATGTATAACTTTTATTTTTACAATGTGTGGCCAGGTGACCAGATCACTTGTACTCTGTGCAATCAAATCCAAAATCTGTTGAGCTTCTTTATATCCATTATGCATAGATAGTGGTTTGCCACTCATTACCATTACTGCCAAATCTTCATATAGTGAATTTTGGATTGGCTGAAGAATTTTTGCAAAATTTGCTAGTCTACGCCATAATAATTTAGATGCTAGGGATGACAATCCTAGTTCGTGAATAATTATAGGATTCGGCATTGGATTTGGCAGATGTAATACATTTTTCCATATCATACCCTGAAGGGAATTTAGGATATGGCCAATCGAAAGAGTGCATAAGTCAAGACCATATAAAATTATTGCTTCTACCTTGAGGAGGTAGAATTCAATAAGAGGGATAAGAGAGAATCTACAGAGCTTCCGGTGTATGATCTTCATCTGAGCAACCAATGGCAATGCTTGGATTGTAATGGCAGTTTGCCATTTAGTCACCGAGTCGGTATTAGTGAGATTATATCCCAGATAAATCATACCCAGAGAACACGGGATCAAATTTCCATTAATTTGCCATTTAAATAAGAATGTTTTTTTATTGGTAAAAATCATTACATTTGATTTACATGGGTTTACTGAAAGGTTATGTTTTTCACAAAAAGTAGAGAACAGATGCAATTTGTTTTGTAGACCGAAAGGAGTTTGATCCAACAGGATCACGTCATCGGCAACCAATTTATACGTAGATCCCCTAATTTTACCGGAAATGAATCCGAGTGCATCCACAGATTGTCGATATCGGCTAAATACAAATTGAACAAAATAGCCGCTAGGTTACATCCTTGTTTTACCCCAACGAAAGTACATATTGGGTCTGTAAGACGGCCACCATGATCAATTCTTACTCTCTACGAATGCCATGTAGATTGGACCATTTAACTCTTTTCGTGAGCTTTTCAATAAGTGCGCAAGAATTGTTGCATTAAGTTGCTTGCCCATTCCCTTCCTAAATCCAGTCTGGAAGCGTGAAAGAATATGTGTAGATGATATAAAGGTATTCAACTCTCTGAGAATTAGAGCAGCGAAGACCTTTGCTGACACATCTATCAAGGCAATTGGTCTAAAGTTTGCCGGATCGTCTGTTGCTCCCTTCTTATGCAGAGGGATAACTAAGGCAGATGACCAGGAGGTTGCCAAACTTTTTATTTGAAAGGTGCTATCATAGCAGCGTTTTAGATGCACAGCCCAAAACTTCGGATCATCCTTCAGTAGACAAGGTGGAATTCCATCTGGGCCGGCTGCTTTAGAAGACTTGAGATTCCTGATCACTGCCTCAATTTCTTCCACCCCCCATGGACAGGTATCAGGCAAATCTACCACAAGGGAATCAGATTTAAATAACATAAACTTTTTGGGCAAGGCATACTTATTGCGCTAAAACTCGACCTATGTCTCTGCGCTCACTGTAGAGAATATTTCAGCCGGAACTCTTTCCATAGGATCTCTTAGAATCCCCCAGATTTCACGTGTTTTTCTACCAAGCAATAGATTAATCATTTTTTTATTCTTTTTTAAATAGACATTAAATTTTAGAATTTTAATGTCATTTTTGTACTTAACCAGAATGGCTTTTTTTCTATCAGTTACTTGGGCTTGGGTAATGTTCACGTTCCTTATCAAGGCCCGCATTTCAATATTTTTCTCTCTTTTTCTTCTTGCTATATCAAAGTTGAATTCACAAGCTGAGTCATAAAACGGTGCATCCTTCTTCACATTTGATATATAATTCAGATGTTTGCGAATCATGTCTTCATTCCTAAAGTCCAATGACCTACAATCTGCCATAGAGAGCAAATTTGGATTAAATTTTATCTTATCATGGCTAACTAGACCGTTCAGTTGCCGACATATTTTTGAGTTCCACCTTATGGAAAGCATATGCCTGTCATTTTCAGGTAAAGTCAGTGCTTTACACAAAGAATATTCACAAAATGTACAGTCCAATGTACACTCCAAACAGAAATGGTCACTGAGGGTTGTCTCTTCTATTATACAAGGAGAAGCTCTACTGGCTAACATGCTTGAAGTGACAATATAATCAGTAGTAGAAGTATTCATCCCTCGTGTCCACGTCACTTTAGGCCCATTGCCTGTAAAAGGAATAATTTGCATATCCCATTCTTCAAAAAAGTTTACCCACCATTGTCCCCTCACATATGAGGAGATTGCATACTGATCATTGTGCACTTCATTTTGCAGATGTGTTTGCGCAAGGGTAGAATTAAAGTCACCACCCAAAATGATTTAAAAATTAGGTATTTCATCCACCACATCCATCAACAATGCATTCAGTCTCTCAAGTATGCCATCAATGAAAAGTGTATTAGAATTCCAATATAATGATATTACCAACAAAGGAACACTCTGTGTATTACGTGACAATATAATAATGGCCAGCATCTCGTTAGTTGAGTATATCTGCCTTATTTCCAAGGCGTATGCCAAGGATACGAAAATAGCAAGACCACCTCGTGGTCGCCCTAATTGACCCTTTTGGGCATGATTAAAAAAAGCAGACTACCTCTCTAAAGGGATGTCTGAGGTAGCCATGGTTTCTTGTAAAATAATGATTCCCGGCCGTTTGTGGCATGTTAGATTCCTAAACCATACCTTTAGATTCTTATACCCGCAGCAATTCCATGATTTTACTACAAAACCATTCTTTTATAGTTTTTTATCCACTGGGTTCTCTTTAAGGATGGATTTCATCAAAGTTTCTAACCATGCGATACTATTTATAATGTGTGCAACAGACTCTGCTTGTAGAGTTACTTTTTCATTCAACATTGCCATTTGCATGTCCCTTGAGTCATGATTTGATTTCTGCTGGACTTCTACTGCCTGATAGTCTATGAAGTTGGTTGCCTCCTCCATTGAATGGCATTCAAATAGTTTATAACCTAGAGACTCAAGATCTTTATAATGATTCCATATTAGGGAAGCAATTATAGGCGAATGTAGCTTACAGATCATACGGTGGTAACGTGAAAAAGGTAATTTAATCCAGTCGATGTCATCTGATACCAGATTGCGTAAAGCCGAATTTGATGAAAAATGTTCATCACTGCAGCTCGATTTAGGCTAGGTTTGTCAATCTTCATTGGATCTGCCCACCATCCCATCACTAATTTCATTTCTGGGGAGAGTTCCTTAGTGGGCACAACATTTCCCAAATTTCCTACCACCTCAGCTACTTTATCATTTGTTGCTGATATTGGATTTAGTGGTTCTGTAGCCCCTCCCATGAGCGGTAAGCTTGTCACCAAAGCCGGCAAGGATCCACTGTCGACTTTGTCATTTTGAGCACTCCTCTCATTAGAAGCTATATTGTCCACAACAGTCCCTATTATTTCATTGGACTCATTCGTAGCCTGGACAGACATAGGTGTAATTTTCTTGTCCATTTTCTCGAAGAATCTTTGCAATAGAGTTTGGATTAACAATGGGGAACTATCAGGTGACCGTCCCCTGTCAATTCCTTTTGGCCCATCTCTAGTGTCTTGAGTCCTTTCATGTGGCTGAGCGGGTTGAGGTGACTTGACATCGGCCTGGGTCTTATTCATCTCTAGGTGTGACTGACTCTCTTTATTCAATTGATTTAAATCGATGCCCATGTCATCCAGTTGCCCTGGACCAAAAGATTTACTAAATGAAATAGGGCTACATATTTTTTATATTTTTTGTTTTTTTAGATTTCTTTTTAGTTTTCTCAAGATTGACTATAGGTACTGTGGGAATAGTGGCCAAACCACGTCTTTTCTGAGCTCTTGCAAATCATTTTTTTGCCTTTCGAGACATAAAAAACGTGGATTATTCACATATAGGGTCTTGCAGAATTTAACGAATCCATCATTTATGCCTTGTTTGCTTGTAACTATCACGTTTTGTGCCGTTTGGATCGTGGTGATCAGGGTTTGCTGCTTCTCATGTTTCACTAAGTTGGCTAGCATTTTCCCCGCTTTATTTCCCTCTCCGTATCTGCGTGCCCGGGTAGAGGCCGCAATATACTGTATTTCCCTCATGGCTAGACAGTCAAAGTCTCTTAGGAGTTTATGTATCTTGGCTAGGGTCTCCCCACTATATGTGCGGCTATAGGTTTCTTCTAGCTTGTTCAATTCCTCCTCCACTCCTTCCAGTTCTTCCAGTTATCTTATCACGGCTAACTAGACCGCTCAGTTGCCGACATATTTTTGAGTTCCACCTTATGGAAAGCATATGCCTGTCATTTTCAGGTAAAGTCAGTGCTTTACAGAAAAAATATTCACGAAATGTACAGTCCAATGTACACTCCAAACAGAAATGGTCACTGAGGGTTGTCTCTTCTATTATACAAGGAGAAGCTCTACTGGCTAACGTGCTTGAAGTGACAATATAATCAATAGTAGAAGTATTCATCCCTCGTGTCCACGTCACTTTAGGTCCATTGCCTGTAAAAGGAATAATTTGCATATCCCATTCTTCAAAAAAGTTTACCCACCATTGTCCCCTCACATATGAGGAGATTGCATACTGATCATTGTGCACTTCATTTTGCAGATGTGTTTGCGCAAGGGTAGAATTAAAGTCACCACCCAAAATGATTTCAAAATTAGGTATTTCATCCACCACATCCATCAACAATGCATTCAGTCTCTCAAGTATGCCATCAATGAAAAGTGTATTAGAATTCCAATATAATGATATTACCAACAAAGGAACACTCTGTGTATTACGTGACAATATAATAATGGCCAGCATCTCGTTAGTTGAGTATATCTGCCTTATTTCCAAGGCGTATGCCAAGGATACGAAAATAGCAAGACCACCTCGTGGTCGCCCTAATTGACCCTTTTGGGCATGATTAAAAAAAGCAGACTACCTCTCTAAAGGGATGTCTGAGGTAGCCATGGTTTCTTGTAAAATAATGATTCCCGGCCGTTTGTGGCATGTTAGATTCCTAAACCATACCTTTAGATTCTTATACCCGCAGCAATTCCATGATTTTACTACAAAACCATTCTTTTATAGTTTTTTATCCACTGGGTACTCCTCCACCCCTTCCAGTTCTCGGCGTACACCCTTCAGGAGGCCCGTAGTTTTGGACATCAGAACTCCTTTAACCCAGACTTTGAAAGCTTCCCAGACTGTTGACACCCGATCTACTGTCCCCACATTGTCTTTAAAGAAGTTGGCAATTTCAAAATGTAAGGCTTCAGCAATATTTGAATCTTTTAATATATCCCTAGGCATTCTCCATCTCAACGTTGGCCAAGGGGTATCTCTCAATGTAATCTCCATAAACACCGGGGAATGGTCAGATAGCGTGTGTGGCAGAATTTAACAGTGTTGTAGTGTGTGTGAGATATTTGAGGATATAAACCAGTAGTCTATTTGTGATTCGCTGTCATGCACCGAAGAGTAGAATGTATATCGTCTATCAGCAGGATGGAGAACTTGCCAAGCGTCCAATAGGGACAGTTGCGGCAGAATTTGACCCAGAGTTAATGCCGTCCTAGTGGGTGTCCTAGCCACACTGACAGATCTGTCCAGTGTGGGGTCAAGTGCCACATTGAAGTCTCCACCCCATATTATGCTAGTTGTATCATGCTTGTTAAGGATCTCGAACATATTCAAGTAGAACTCCGGATCATCCAAGTTGGGGCCATAGGTATTCGCCAGGGTTATTTGTTTCCCAGCTATGTCCCCCCAAACCAGTACATATCTCCCCATTGGGTCTACCTAGTGCCCTTTGGTCAGGAACCCCAGCGAATGGTGAATGAATGTGTAAACCCCTCTGTATTGCGAGGAATAGTCTGTATAATAGCGTGATTTGCCCCATTTAGCCAGTATGTTCTCATTAACTGAGCTCTGTGCGTGTGTTTCTTGCAACATAGTTCCCCACTTTTCTGGCTTTCATTGGGTTATTTAGGCCTCAGACATTCCAGGATAGTAGTCTTATTTTTAACCCGTCACTTATCTTTCATGTATACGTATTGTGACATACCATAATGTGCACACATTAGTAGTTTAACATCGTTTGAGTAGCACCAGTGTCCGCGAGACCACATTTCAATTAAACTAAAACTTCCGTTCATAGATCCCACTTCCCAAGACTCAAACTTGTCTTCGTGGGGCCAACAGTCCAGAACATCCCCAACTCCCCGACCCCTCCCACCACCCACATCATCTACCCCAACTTGACGATGAACCCTAATAACCATTAGGAACATTCCTGAGGGTACCTTGTTGCCCACACAATGCCACCAGATCATGCCCACAGCCCGTTTTAACGTTATTTGAAGTCCCCCACGGGAGCTGAATGTTTTTCCAACACAAAAGGATACACACACAACTCGAGTCACTTAGCAGGGTTTCAGTCATCTGCTGCAGGCGAGTGTCTTCAATTCTGGTCTGGCCAGCGGCCCCTGGGGAGTGGCGGGATATTGGCCTCTACATATGCCAGAGCCGCGGCAGGGGTTTCAAAAAAATGTGCCGTTCCTCCATATTGGATTTGCATCTTGGCCGGGAATATCAGCGCATATGGGACCAGTCGTGTTTTTAGAAGCTTTTTAACCGGTTCATATGATCGTCAGCTTGCCTGCACTCCAGCAGCTAATTCTGGGTAGATATATTTGTGGCTTTCTTTGTATTGCAGTGTCCCAAGCTCTCTCACCTTCCTGAGGATTGTGTCCCTGTCTCTATAGTTAAGCAGCCTTGCAATGATCGTGTGCGGTGGGGGCCGGGTTTTGGCACAGGGGCCAGAGCGCGCTGTGTACGTTCGACTAGGAAGTGCTCCGAAAAGGAGTTTGTTCCAAAGAGGGTCTTAAGAAGTGATTTGACCTGCAGTTCCATTTTGTTTTTACCAAATGTCTCAGGTACTCCCACAATGCGCACGTTGTTTCTTCTTGAACACGATTCAAGATCTTCACACTTATTCTGAAGTTTATTCATGTTCTCCTTAAGCTGGGTTATATCTTGGTTGTGTCGTGCGACAGTGTCCTCAGTCATTCCAATCCTATTTTCAGCTTCAGTTAATCTCAGGCTGTTCTTTTCCACTCTAGTTTTCAGCGTTCCTATGGTTGTTACAATATCGTCCAATTTTACATTTAGGGATAGGAAACCGCTTTGGACTATGTTGGTCAGGTATTCAACCCTGTCACCACTTTCCGCACCAGGATCAGAACTGGATGGTGTTGTGGCTCGTGTTCACCACTCCCCGACTGACTGCTGGTATATGAATCCATCGGTCCTTTCTTTTTGGCGCCTGCTCCTTCCGCCATTTTTTCTTGCTTCCTCGTGTTTCCCATAGTGTTCTTGCCGTTATGTGCTCCACTTCAACCTGCTCCACAAGCAAATGATGTCTGCAGATTGATAGTTTTATCAAGCTGGGGGAGAGTCTATGCCGTACACCCGCATGTTTCCCAGTAGCTGGATTGCGCTTGGAGGCACTACATAGGGGGGTTTGCACTACCCCCAGTTATTCGGCCCTAGTCTCCTTCGCCTTGACCCCAGCCCCCCTTGCCACTCAGCACACGGACAGGGCTTCCACCCAATATTGCCAATGGATTGTGCTCTCCCACATTTATATGTGCTTGATGTTAAGCCTTTCCAGTGATGTACAGTTTGTTTAGCAGCTACCGAGGGCACTTGCCTGCTGTCACCCCATCAATTGTTCATATGTAGGATACGGTTTCGGTTTTGCAGATATTCAGATTGGCAATCTGCAGTAGCACTGTCAGGCTTATTGTTCCTTTATTTTAGGATGTGAGGCCGGTGCAGCGGCAAGAACTGTAGGTGTCGTTCAGCTCGTGACACACTATTGCTGCCCTCGGATTTGCCCAGGCACAGTATCACACATACACATCCGCAATCCGCCACGTTCATGGGCCCATTCAGCAGGGCACCCGGGCACCGCGGGGAGAAATGCTCCGTGTCACATTGTTTATCCAGGATATTCACTGCCAAAGGACCGTGTGACCCAGCAGCGTCCTGCGCACTGAATATATTTCTGTAATCCGGGTTGCTTTCGCCTCAGTCAACCCTCATGTAAGGGGATGGTGTACTTTGTCCAGCACTGCAATTGGAATAGGCTTTCCGCGTCCCCTCGCCACGCTGCAATGAGCCCCCGGAGATCTTCGTAGGGCAAGCACCTCACAACCTTAACCCCAGCCCCCGGCATGAGGGAAGGGGAAAGGGAGGCGCCCCTGTCAGGAGGGGGACACTGTCCGGGAGTCTCGTCACACACAGAAAGCGTTCGCCTTACCCAGGCCTCGAGCTCTGAATACGCAGCGACTCCACGGTCACCCCGTCCAGGCACGCGGGCCTCGGTCGGGGCAGTGCTGGTCAGCCGGCTCCTCCTTGCAGCCTCGGTGGGCCTTGGGGCTTTTTGCACCCAGCCCCAGTATTGCTGTAGAGGAGAGAGAAGTTGTCAGCTCCGGGTCTGGCCTCCCTTTCTCTAACGCTGAACACCACTGTGCCGCAGGCCTCTCCACTCGATGCTCTCCCTGTCTAGAGCGTCGACGGCTCAGGGCCCCCGCCTCCTGGATGTATGTGTAGGTTCGCGCCCCGGCCTCGTCCCGCCGAAACCTCCACTCGGCGTATCTCTGCAGCCGATGCCCCCTCGATCTCAGGATTTTCTGTGCGAGTGCACCGACCTCCAGCACTCATCTTCTTAGTTCGGCATGCCGCAGCAGGCTCCAAAAACAGGATCAATTTCCATACGGATTTTCCATGGGCAGGAGCTCTCAGATCTGGTGGCCATTACTGTTGTGCGCAAGAGCGCCCCCGAAAAGGGTGTTTTTTAAATTGTCTGTGATTTTCTAATTAAGGGTTACTTTTATTTGTTCCTGCCAGGGAAGCACTAAAATGTTAATGAGACGTCTCAGCAGGAATATTCAGGCTGCAGGCATGTTCCCCTCCTTCTCTTTGTTTCTTTTAAGTAACCCACTTGGCACATCTCATTGCAGGCATTAGCAGACACGTGTGTAGGAATGGCCCATTTCTCTGTCACGCCACAGCCACTGGGATGGGCTGCTTAGCATTTAAAGGCCCCGTCATCTGCATCTAAGCCAAAGTAAATGCCAGACTAATAATGCATACTAGTCTGTGCCATGTCTTCTGGGTTAATATGAAAACAATGTTTTTACCCTTTATGAGGCATTGCGCGTTTTATTTATGTCCTGTATAACACGATGCATGTGAGTGTGAAATGACTGAACTGCATTCTGGGACTCGTAGTCTTGTAGTTATAACGGGGAAACTAGGGGTATATTCCCAGAATCAACATAAAGAGGCTGGAAGGCCGGCTCCGAATGGAATGGTGTGTGGGTGCGCATCTCAAAAAGATGTTTGGGGGCCCCCTTGCCTGCACCTGAGAAGACCTGTCTGTTTGTGCGGATGTTTGTGAGCATGTGTGTATGTACGTGTGTGTGAGCTGGCGGGTGAGAGGTGCGGATGCTTGTGAGCTTGTGTGTATGTACGTGTGTGAGTTGGCGGGTGAGAGGTGCGGATATGTGTGAGAGGTGCAGATGTTTGTGAGCGTGTGTGTATGTACGTGTGTGTGAGCTGGCGGGTGAGAGGTGCGGATGTGTGTGAGCGTGTGTGTATGTACGTGTGTGTGAGCTGGCGGGTGAGAGGTGCGGATGTTTGTGAGCTCGTGTGTGGGCCTGAGAGGGAGAGGCGCAGAATCCGCATGGATGTGCGCGCGTGCTTGTGTGTGGGCCTGAGAGGGAGAGGCGCAGAATCCGCATGGATGTGCACGCGTGCTAGTGTGTGGGCCTGAGAGGGAGAGGCGCAGAATCCGCATGGATGTGCACGCGTGCTTGTGTGTGGGCCTGAGAGGGAGAGGCGCAGAATCCGCATGGATGTGCACGCGTGCTTGTGTGTGGGCCTGAGAGGGAGAGGCGCAGAATCCGCATGGATGTGCACGCGTGCTTGTGTGCTATTGTGGAGATGTTCAGGGAGTGGAGAGGAGGAAATTATTAGAAAACAGGAAACTCAATGAAACCTGAGAGGCTGAGCCCTGTGCGGCAGGGGGGCTGGGGGAGGACAGGTCTCGGCGGGGGAGAGTTTTATCTTCCCTGGAAGCTTGGAAAGAAAACTCACTACCTGGAAAGGATTAAAGACCGGATAAGCTCAGAAAAGTGGATTTTTGTGTAACCCCCCTCCCCCGCCGTTTGCTGGGCCTCTTCCCAGCGGATGGAGCTGAGAGGCCCCTCGGGAGCTGCTGTCCAGAGGGGCTCGGGTAGCCGACAGTCTAATCCCTGGTTCCTGTGAGCTGATATGCCCGGCTCCAGGGCCTAATGGCAACTCTAATCATGTGAAATAGAGACGCGGTCGGGCCAGTCCGTCTCCATAGGCCTGCCTCGAAAAGGCCGGTGTCGTCATATGCCAGGGTGTTCTGAAAGGCTGTCACTAGTGGTCAATGGCGCTAGTCTGTCACATATCACCCCCCCACCCCACTCACCCCGCCACCCCCCTGTAACGGGGTGGGAAAAGTCTCAGTCACATGGCAGGTGAAAGTGAAAGCTTAGTAGGGCTGGGGAAAAGCCAGTCACATATATGTCAGCTATGACTTCACATAAGACTGACTTAGGCCTTTGCCTGAGCCACTCTCATGTCAAGTGGATCTAAAAGACTGGGGAGTGTGGCGCAGAGCCAGTCACGTGCCAGGTGACTCTGAAACATGTTAGGGATGGAGGAAAGTCAGTCACATTCACACATGTAGGCCAGGGTCCTTTGAAAGGCATGAATTAGTCAATGTCAGGTGGAACTGAAAGGCAGGTAGGGATTGGCCAGAGTCAGTCAGATGACAGCTCACTCTGAAAGCCTGAGGGCTGGGGGAGTGTCAGTCACACACACGTTAGCCTCCCGTAGAAGGCCGGAGTCAGTCACGTCAGGTGAATTCGAGAGGATAGAAAGTATTGGGTAGAGTCAGTCACATGTCAGGTGCATCTGAAAGGCAGGTGGGTGGTCCAGAGTCATTCACATGGCAGGTGAATCTAAAAGGCAGGGGGATAGTCCAGAGTCATTCACATGGCAAGTGCATAAGTGAATCTGAAAGGCAAGAGAGTGGTAATCCAGAGTCATTCACGTGGCAGGCAAATATGAAAGGCAGGGGGGATAGTCCAGAGTCACTCACATGGCAGGTGAATCTGAAAGGCAGGTAGGTGGTCCAGATTCAGTCACATGCCAAGGGTGTATGAAAAGCTGGCGAGGATGGCCCACATTAATTGACATAGCAAGTGCATCTGAAAGGCAGAGGGGTGGTCCAGAGTCAGCCACATGGCAGGTGAATATGAAATGCAGGGGGGGTGATGCAGAGTCAGCCACATGGCAGGTGAATATGAAAAGCAGGGGCTGGTCCAGAGTCAGCCACATGGCAGGTGAATATGAAATGCAGAGGGGATGGTGCAGAGTCAGCCACATGGCAGGTGAATATGAAAAGCAGGGGCTGGTCCAGAGTCAGCCACATGGCAGGTGAATATGAAATGCAGGGGGTATGGTGCAGAGTCAGCCACATGGCAGGTGAATATGAAATGCAGTGGGGATCGTGCAGAGTCAGTCACATGGCAGGTGAATATGAAATGCAGGGGGGATGGTGCAGAGTCAGCCACATGGCAGGTGAATATGAAATGCAGGGGGGATGGTGCAGAGTCAGCCACATGGCAGGTGAATATGAAATGCAGGGGGGATGGTGCAGAGTCAGCCACATGGCAGGTGAATATGAAATGCAGGGGGGATGGTGCAGGGTCAGCCACATGGCAGGTGAATATGAAATGCAGGGGGGATGGTGCAGAGTCAGCCACATGGCAGGTGAATATGAAATGCAGGGGGGGTGGTGCAGAGTCAGCCACATGGCAGGTGAATATGAAATGCAGGGGGGTGGTGCAGAGTCAGCCACGTGGCAGGTGAATGTGGAAAATGGGGGGGGGTGGTGCAGAGTCAGCCACATGGCAGGTGAATATGAAATGCAGGGGGGATGGTGCAGAGTCAGCCACATGGCAGGTGAATATGAAAAGAAGGGGCTGGTCCAGAGTCAACCACATGGCAGATGAATATGAAATGCAGGGGGGATGGTGCAGAGTCAGGCAGGTGAATATGAAATGCATGGCGGATGGTGCAGAGTCAGCTACATGGCAGGTGAATATGAAATGCAGGGGGGATGGTGCAGGGTCAGCCACATGGCAGGTGAATATGAAATGCAGGGGGGATGGTGCAGGGTCAGTCACATGGCAGGTGAATATGAAATGCAGGGGGGATGTGCAGGGTCAGTCACATGGCAGGTGAACATGAAATGCAGGGGGGATGGTGCAGAGTCAGCCACATGGCAGGTGAACATGAAATGCAGGGGGGATGGTGCAGAGTCAGCCACATGGCAGGTGAATATGAAATGCAGGGGGGTGGTGCAGAGTCAGCCACATGGCAGGTGAATATGAAATGCAAGGGGGATGGTGCAGAGTCAGCCACATGGCAGGTGAATATGGATTGCAGGGGGGGGTGCAGTCAGCCACATGGCAGGTGAATATGAAATGCAGGGGGGATGGTGCAGAGTCAGCCACATGGCAGGTGAATATGAAATGCAGGGGGGGTGGTGCAGAGTCAGCCACATGGCAGGTGAATATGAAATGCAGGGGGGATGGTGCAGAGTCAGCCACATGGCAGGTGAATATGAAATGCAGGGGGGGGGGTGGTGCAGAGTCAGCCACATGGCAGGTAAATATGAAATGCAGGGGGGGTGGTGCAGAGTCAGCCACATGGCAGGTGAATATGAAATGCAGGGGGGATGGTGCAGGGTCAGTCACATGGCAGGTGAATATGAAATGCAGGGGGGGTGGTGCAGGGTCAGCCACATGGCAGGTGAACATGAAATGCAGGGGGGATGGTGCAGAGTCAGCCACATGGCAGGTGAACATGAAATGCAGGGGGGATGGTGCAGAGTCAGCCACATGGCAGGTGAACATGAAATGCAGGGGGGGGTGCAGAGTCAGCCACATGGCAGGTGAACATGAAATGCAGGGGGGATGGTGCAGAGTCAGCCACATGGCAGGTGAACATGAAATGCAGGGGGGGGTGGTGCAGAGTCAGCCACATGGCAGGTGAACATGAAATGCAGGGGGGATGGTGCAGAGTCAGCCACATGGCAGGTGAACATGAAATGCAGGGGGGATGGTGCAGAGTCAGCCACATGGCAGGTGAATATGAAATGCAGGGGGATGGTGCAGAGTCAGCCACATGGCAGGTGAATATGAAATGCAGGGGGGATGGTGCAGGGTCAGTCACATGGCAGGTGAACATGAAATGCAGGGGGGATGGTGCAGGGTCAGTCACATGGCAGGTGAACATGAAATGCAGGGGGGATGGTGCAGGGTCAGTCACATGGCAGGTGAACATGAAATGCAGGGGGGATGGTGCAGAGTCAGCAACATGGCAGATGAACATGAAATGCAGGGGGGATGGTGCAGAGTCAGCCACATGGCAGGTGAACATGAAATGCAGGGGGGATGGTGCAGAGACAGCCACATGGCAGGTGAATATGAAATGCAGGGGAGATGGTGCAGAGTCAGCCACATGGCAGGTGAATATGGAATGCAGGGGAATGGGTGGTGCAGAGTCAGCCACATGGCAGGTGAATATGAAATGCAGGGGGGATGGTGCAGAGTCAGTCACATGGCAGGTGAATATGAAATGCAGGGGGGATGGTGCAGAGTCAGCCACATGGCAGGTGAATATGAAATGCAGGGGGATGGTGCAGAGTCAGCCACATGGCAGGTGAATATGAAATGCAGGGGGGTGGTGCAGAGTCAGCCACATGGCAGGCGAATATGAAATGCAGGGGGGGGGTGCAGAGTCAGCCACATGGCAGGCGAATATGAAATGCAGGGGGGATGGTGCAGAGTCAGCCACATGGCAGGCGAATATGAAATGCAGGGGGGATGGTACAGAGTCAGCCACATGGCAGGTGAATATGAAATGCAGGGGGGATGGTGCAGAGTCAGCCACATGGCAGGTGAATATGAAATGCAGGGGGGATGGTGCAGGGTCAGCCACATGGCAGGTGAATATGAAATGCAGGGGGGATGGTGCAGAGTCAGCCACATGGCAGGTGAATATGAAATGCAGGGGGGATGGTGCAGAGTCAGCCACATGGCAGGTGAATATGAAATGCAGGGGGGATGGTGCAGCGTCAGTCACATGGCAGGTGAATATGAAATGCAGGGGGGATGGTGAGGAAGATTCCACCCAATGAGCATCCGTGGTATGCTTAGATGCACCTGTCTTTGTGTTCTATTGCTTGGGGGAATACTAACTCGAATCCCCATAGTGTACCAGTGGTTACACTTATCTAATGTGACATGGGACCTTTGAAACATGCCTCTGCTATTTACACAGGATGGTGGCAGTGATTGGTCACTATGCAGAACCCTTCATGCGGCAAGTCCTGCTATAGCCCGAGGAGTGCAGGGTGGCCAAGTCACCAAAGTGTTTTCTGTCCTGGCTACCACACTGCGTGCACCTGGGCAGATCACTTCTCCTCTCCAGGCGGATAGCTTTATATACCACCAGTGGAAGCGCTTGGAAAATACATACGGTAAGCGCTGCATAAAGAGGATGGATGGTCGAAATGCCTTGAGTCTGATTCTAAACAGGATCTGTGTGATTTACCGTGGCCAAAATGCATACATCGATGCCCCACACCCCCCCTCATAAATCCCCACCCTCGCCCCCCTTACCTTTTCCAGGTCCGCTCTCTTTCTGACCATTCAGTACAAAAAAGAAGGTGGGTGAGGCGCGCACTCCCGGTCCTGGTCAATTGAACCTGTTGTAAAAAATAAGTAGCTGGGTCAAATCCCAAAATGGACAAATATTCACAGGGTTAGATCCCTTCTGCTGCAAATCAGGTACTCAGTAATAACAGGGTTAGATCCCTTGCTGCAAATCAGGTATTCAGTAATAACAGGGTTAGATCCCTCAGCTGCAATTCTGTGGTCTGTAGTTGTTCTCCTCCTAGCGCTTTCTTATCTCAAATAATCATCAGGGAGGCTGTTGAGCAGGTGTGTCTAATTAGACTCAAAGGATTCTGGTAGCTGTAGTGAAAACGTTTTTTTCTCTTCAGGTGACCAGCAACCGACACCCCTCCAAAGCACAAGTCCTTCCCAAATTTGGGGGAGGAGAGAGAACCATCTTTATGATTCTCCAAAGTGGGGCACAGTCACCCCGTGGTGCTGCCTCTGGAGCCCGGGACTCCCATAGCATTCAGTACAAAAAAGAAGGTGGGTGAGGCGCGCACTCCCGGTCCTGGTCAATTGAACCTGTTGTAAAAAATAAGTAGCTGGGTCAAATCCCAAAATGGACAAATATTCACAGGGTTAGATCCCTTCTGCTGCAAATCAGGTACTCAGTAATAACAGGGTTAGATCCCTTGCTGCAAATCAGGTATTCAGTAATAACAGGGTTAGATCCCTCAGCTGCAATTCTGTGGTCTGTAGTTGTTCTCCTCCTAGCGCTTTCTTATCTCAAATAATCATCAGGGAGGCTGTTGAGCATTTCTGACCATGCAGCGTCAGTTCCATCCCTCTTACGCGGGTCGGTTCCAACGCTGCAGGGTCCGCTTTCCTCTTTTTTTTTCGTCCACTGCCTCCAATCCTCAGGAAGCGGGGGTCACCCCCACTACCTTCAAAGGCCATCACTACCGAACTTGGGAAGCAGGGGACACCCCCGCAACCCTCGCTAACCATGTTCGGTAGTGATTACCAACTTTGATGAATTTGAATCGATCGAATGATACTGGCCGAATTCTGCCAGATGTACCAATCGATTAATACAAATTTATGAAATTGGGCAATACCATCTTAACATAAATCCTCAAATCACTTTGACGAATGATTCAAACCATTTGAAAATGAAGCGCGCCTGATTTAAAGGATCCAATCTTGGTCTAAGTAGCTGGTGTAGAACCCTCAACCAAGCTTCTGCTTCATTCACCTGTCTCTGTTTTCATTTTTCTTTATTTTCATAGGATTCTTTTTTCTTTTATTTGATTTCAAAGGCTATTATTATAATATTACTTTTTTCAGATCAAAAGAATTTGAATTTGATTTAAACCATTAAGTACCTATGATCTGAACCAGTTTGAAACGGTTCTGGCCATGAACAGTATGGATTAGGGAATTGAAGATGCGAATCCCTTTCAAATCCGCGCGGTCAGACTTTCACTGAGTTATCCTGATTTAAACCTTTCATTTAATGATTTCAAATGGATTTGACTCACGCACTTTAATGCTCGCCCATTGGGGATTAAAGCAGCAGTCATTTGCAGAATTCACAACTCTTAAATAATTTCGAGGTTTGCAAACAATTGGTCAAGATGTGACACTTTTCTTCATTTTTTTAACACCTTACTCTGTACAAATGCATCCCAAGAAAAGATCCTATCACAATCCCCAGACCGTAGACTGCTTGGCAGGTTTCAATTGCTCCAGCAAACTGAGGGAGGGTCTTCTACTGTGCAGGTGCTTAAATCAATGCACACAAGTCTTAGGAGAACATTCTGTAGAAATGATGCTTTCTTATAAACGATGTAGGCCCGAATTGAAGCTTGTAATCTTTACCAAATAGTATAAGATTTTGTTGGGAGGTGGGTATGTTTTAGGAGAAAGAATCCCATTCCTGACCCTAAAGAATGGCATTTATCTTCACAGTCGATCACCATAACACAAGCCTCACTGCTCTCTGCGCACTTAATTATGCACCAGTGGCTTCAGTAGAAATACTTCATGTTACTTTGTTTATGGTCACACTGAGCGATTTTCAAATGCCACGTCTGTGTGATTTTCTCGTGGTACCTGCGAATGAATCCAGACTTTGTGTCTTTTCGGAGAATGTAAGCAAGTTATTTGCTAATCAAAGAGGAACATCTTTCGAATGTTTCAGTGGGGTGGGGGGGGTTGGTGGGGTGGTGGCGGGAGGTGGCTCTAATAAAGTGAAAACACTGTCTTCTAGTCTTTGATCATCTCTGGGGGGGAATTCGGTTTAGTCACCGTAATCCTCTGCAAGGATTAGAAATCCTTGCACCCTTTCATAAACACAGTTCATGAGATATGCTCGTCTGACCTAAAACTAGATGTACTGTTGGTCTGGTAAACCTCACTAGAATATGGAGTTCTCCTCGCAGAGAGCATTCTGATTCTAGGCCTTAAAAGAGAATTCTGGTCCAGGCCGTAACATCCTTTGACATGCAGACCTAGCAAAATAATTGTCATTTATCTCGACTGGTACAACCGTTAGCAAAAAATACAAGATAGGCTCTGACCTGTGAGTGTGTAGTGCACAGAGGCCCATTTCACTTTACATCTAAAAGCCATTATGTCACAGCAAGGGCCCCTCTGCTCAGAAGAGCAGGTGAATGCAGTGATTGTGTCAGATCAGACGCAGGTGGATCCTGCTATGTTGACAGCCATTGAAACTGATGAATGGAAGGTCTTTCTCCAAACCGTAGGTCTGACCTTGTGTCTAATGTGAAGAGTCTGACCATTTGTGTTCACTCTGAGTCCATTCAATCCAAAAGCGGCCATTTGCTAACAAGGAAATTACATCTTTAAAACAAGAGACAAACTTTAAACTGTTGCACCTATCATTTAGAATTGCGAACAGCGCATCAGTAACCAATTGTATTGTATTGTATTGTATTGTATTGTTTATTTGATAATGCGCACAAAACCCAGGGGTAGCCGGGCGCAGCAGGTACAAGGTTACTTAAGCTTGGGTTACATACAGAGTATAGGCGAGAAACAACATAACAGTACAGTAAGACATATCAATACTTGCCGTGTGGCAGAAGAAAAAGAAAAATTAGCATATTGTAGTTTTGAAAGAGTGTGCAGGTCTGAGAACAGACGTCATTTTGGACAACGGTGTTATGGACATTGGGTGTCTCAGGAGTTAGTTGTCGTTTGACCAGAGCCAATTTTTTACCTTGCGTCTAAAATAGGAGTAGGGTAAGTTGGCTCTTAGTGCAGTGGGTAATGCGTTCCAGGCCTGGGCAGCTTTGACAGGGAAGCTTACTCCGCCTGCTTTGGAGCGTCTGAATCTAGGGGTTTCGAGTAGGTAGTGGTTAGTAGCCCTGGTATGGTGCCTAGATGATTTTCTCGTTAGTCTGGCTGAGATGTAGGGGGGAGCAGTGTTGTTGAGCCCTTTATGGGTAAGTGATAGTGTCTTGAGCAGGACTCTGTCACTGATTTTGAGCCAGTGGTGGTCTTTCCTAACGTTTGAGATATGTGCATTGCGGGGTATGTCAAGGGCAGCTCTAAGAGCATTGTTTTGAAGGATTTGCATTTTATTTATGATGGACTTGTTGGCCCCTGCATAGAGGGCATTGCAATAGTCTAGTTTGGACATGACTAACGCATTGGCAAGCATGATGCAGTTGGTTTTAGAGAGGTAAGGTCTGCAGGTCCTGATTAGTTTGCAGGTGTACGCTGTAGAGGATGCCAGGGAGTTGACTTGTTTTTTGAGGGATAGAGTGGAGTCGAGGTAGAAGCCCAAGGTTTTTACCTCGGTAGCCACCTTAATTGTATTGCCATCTATGTTAAAGTTACGATAGTTGGGGCTCAGTTTTTTTAGGTTGGAGTCGGAACCCAGTATTAGTATCTCAGTTTTGTCGTCATTTAGGCAGAGGCCGTGGGAGGCCATCCATGCCTGAATGAGGAGGTAGATTTTGTTTACTAGAGCTGTATCTTCGACAAAGTTGCCTGATAGAGGTATGAGAATCTGCGTATCGTCTGCATAATTCGTGTAGGTTACCCCTAGTTTGTCAAGTTTGTCGAAGAGAGGCTTAGTAAAGATATTGTACATAGTCGGGGAGACACAGGAGCCTTGTGGGACACCACAAGTGATCTGGATTGGGTCCGCTGCTGCTACAGGGGAGAACACTCTCATTGAACGGTTAGCTAGGAAGGATTGTACCCATGCTATAGCTTCACTTGAGAAGTGAGCGGCAGACGCTAGATGGTTGCATAATACTGCGTGATCCACCAGGTCGAAGGCCGCTGACAGGTCAAGGAGGAGGAGCATAGCTATGTTACCTTTGTCCTTCAACTCGTCAATTTGTGTTTTAAGGTCAATGAGGGCTGTTTCAGTACCGTGCAGTGGTCTGAAGCCGGATTGCCGTGTACCTAACAGTTGGTGCGTCTCCAAGTGGTTTTGGATTTGGAGGTAGGCTACTCTATCAATAATTTTGAGGAGGAATGGGACCGTAGTAATAGGCCTATAGTTAGTGGGGATAGCTGGGTCAAGTGTCTGTTTTTTGAGGAGGGGGAGAACCCAGGATCCTTTAAGGTTGGTAGGTACAGTGCTCGTGTTAAAGGAGGCATTGATAAGTTTCGAGATGAAGGGTGCTAGATCTCTGGCTGCATCCTTAATGATTTGCGCAGGGCAATTGTCGCCTTGGCAATTTGACGGTTTAAGGGACAGAATGACCTTTTCCGTTTCCAGTATAGAGATGTTGGTGAACCTGAAGGGTTTAACATTGTTTTGGGGGGGTGTGCTAGGTAACTCCTTCAATGGGGTAGTGTGGGTACCGTGCGGGTGCAAGGAGGCTTTTTTCTCAGCAATTTTAGATTGAAGGGTTATGATTTTATTTGCAAGGGCATTTTGGATGCTGGTGCACCAGGATTTGTCCTTGGGGATATTGTCTATGGGGGCAATAGGGTTTTCTAATTCACGAAGAATAGTGAAGAGTTCTTTGGAGTTAGAGTTGGCTTTACTGATTCTATGATTGAATGAGTCTTTTTTCGTTTGAATGATTTCCTTTTTGTATTTTTTGGCAAAGTTAGCAAGTGTGGTTCTATTGTTGGCAGAGGGGGTATGCCTCCAGATAGCTTGGAGTTTGCGTTTTTGGATACGCATTTCTTTGAGATGAGGGGTAAACCAAGAGTTGAGGTGAGATTCCCGTTTACTTTTGTGGAGTTTGGTGGGGGCAATCAAGTCTAGCGCTTTGGTCATGGCGTTGTTAAATGATTCGACTAACTCACTGGGGTTGGAATCATTAGGGCTAGCTATGAGAGTTGGTAGGAGGAGTGGGAGTAGTTTTTCGGCTGTGATTTCTTTTTTACTTCTTGTTGGCATGGGGGGTGCTATTGTATTCTTATTGGGTTTGGGAGGTTCAATGTTGGCTGTGAAGCAAATAAGATGATGGTCAGTCCATATTTGAGGTAGGATACTGGAGATGGTGATGTTGCAGTTGTGGTTGGCTATCCAGTCTAGCGTGCGGCCTTTTATATGTGTAGGAGCTAGGACATTTTGGGTAATGTCGTGATTGGCTAGAGTAGATTGGATTGCTTGTGCTTGTTTGTCCTCAGCGTCATTAAAGCCTAAGTTAAAGTCGCCTAGTAGTAGGAGCTGAGTGGAGTCTTTGATGCTGTCGGTGAGGAGGCTAGATAAGTCTTCCTCAAAATTGCCTAGTGGGCCTGGTGGTCTGTACACAAGAAGTATAGTTAGTGTGCTGTTATTTGAGATAGGTATTTTAGCTGAAAGAAGTTCGCATGATGTGAGAGCTGGGTGTGGGGTGAGTCTGGCAGCTAGATGTGTTTTGGTTATGATGGCTAGGCCACCTCCTCTAGTGTTGGGACGGTCGACTCTAAGGATATTGAAGTTATCTGGTATGGCAGTCGAGAGGGCAGGGCCAGCTGCCTCATGAAGCCAGGTTTCAGTGACGGCAAGGATATCTAAATTGTCCGAAGACAGTATATCTGCTATTTCGGTGTTGTGTGCTATAATGGACCTAGCATTAATGAGGGCTCCTGATAGTGTTGGATTTATCTTGTTATCTTTGGCAGTTCTGGGATTGGGGTGGTTGTGTCTCCTCTGTTTGTAGTATGGGTAGTCAAGTGGTTGAGGACGATTTATCGTCACAGGACCTGGGAGGTTAGGATTGATGGTAGTGGGGGTACGTGTGGATACTGGTGTGTTGGTTCTCTTATTTTTGATGTCATAAAGTCGTGAGAGCCTAGCTCTAAGTCGCAGGTTTCTCTCATGCAAGTTGCAAGGTGTAGAGTTGGTGAGGGCCATTATGATGGTGATGGTTAGGAGAGTCCAGGCTATGGTCCCACGTGGGAGTGAGACGCCGGTAGTGGTGTGCATAATGTGGGAGCGATGGAGGTAATGCTTGTATTTGGTGAGATTGGAAGGGATGGGTGCGAGTGTACTATCAGTCTAGGTTGGTAGATCCTGTTAGTATCTGTAAGGCGGATATGCTACAGCAAGGGTTCAGGCTTGGGAAGTCCTAAACGTGGCTAAAAAAGCCAATATAGTGGGGCATGGCACATGGAAATTGACAAAGGCATGGGGCACACATAGTTTAGAGTAGTCTGAAAGCGACCATAAGGCACAGTTAAAAAGTGGTCTGAAAGCGACCATAAGGCACAGTTAAAAAGTGGTCTGAAAGCGACCATAAGGCACAGTTAAAAAGTGGTCTGAAAGCGACCATAAGGCACAGTTAAAAAGTGGTCTGAAAGCGACCATAAGGCACAACACAATTTAGAAGTGGTCTGAAAGCGACCATAAGGCACAACACAATTTAGAAGTGGTCTGAAAGCGACCATAAGGCACAACACAATTTAGAAGTGGTCTGAAAGCGACCATAAGGCACAACACAATTTAGAAGTGGTCAGAAAGCGACCATAAGGCACAACACAATTTAGAAGTGGTCTGAAAGCGACCATAAGGCACAGTTAAAAAGTGGTCTGAAAGCGACCATAAGGCACAATACAGTTTGGAAATGGTGAGTATGCTCAGGTCACACAGCCATACATTGACAGTGCAATACGATTGCAAAAATGGTTGGGGATGTATACTGGTATTGAGTTTCTTACCCTGAATAGGTGCCGGCATAATCAGGAGGTTGTAAGTGAGTTTCAGAGGGAGCATGAGAGCTGGTATTCGGCACTTTATGAGACCTGGATCAAAGGTACTGTTGGGGGAGGCAGGTTCTGTGGCAGGGTTCGAAGGGGGCGAGCGCCTTGCGCCTGCCAGCGGCGAACAGGGGCTAACAGGGCAGCTCGCCCTTATAGTGGCCTTAAAGGTGGCCGCCGGCTGTTCCGCCTGCCGGCGGAAGTTCCTGAATGTATGTGCGCGTTGCTTAGCAACTAAAACGAGGCCAAGCCTCGCTTTCAACCCGCATCGCGCCCGACATTTTGTTTTTTATCATGTCGGCGCGAGCGGTTTAGTAGGGCAAAGAAGGTGGTGGGCCTGCAAGTGGGGCCCTGTAATGGTGGCAGAAGGGACCCAGGAGGGGTATGGGCTCCTACCCGCTCCGGTGGAGTAGCGGTGGGGGCTCCTGCCCGCTTCGGTGGAGTAGCGGTGGGGGCTCCTGCCCGCTCCGGTGGAGTAGCGGTGGGGGCTCCTGCCCGCTCCGGTGGAGTAGCGGTGGGGGCTCCTGCCCGCTCCGGTGGAGTAGCGGTGGGAGCTCCTGCCCGCTCGCTGGAGGGATTCTGCTGAGGGCTAGCAAGGCAGCTCGCCCTTATAGTGGCCTTAAAGGTGGCCGCCGGCTGTTCCGCCTGCCGGCGGAAGTTCCTGAATGTATGTGCGCGTTGCTTAGCAACTAAAACGAGGCCAAGCCTCGCTTTCAACCCGCATCGCGCCCGACATTTTGTTTTTTATCATGTCGGCGCGAGCGGTTTAGTAGGGCAAAGAAGGTGGTGGGCCTGCAAGTGGGGCCCTGTAATGGTGGCAGAAGGGACCCAGGAGGGGTATGGGCTCCTACCCGCTCCGGTGGAGTAGCGGTGGGGGCTCCTGCCCGCTTCGGTGGAGTAGCGGTGGGGGCTCCTGCCCGCTCCGGTGGAGTAGCGGTGGGGGCTCCTGCCCGCTCCGGTGGAGTAGCGGTGGGGGCTCCTGCCCGCTCCGGTGGAGTAGCGGTGGGAGCTCCTGCCCGCTCGCTGGAGGGATTCACAATTGTATGGACATTATGAATATTTACATGTAGAGGAGAGAACATTACCAATCAGAAAATGGTAGTTTTGCAAAGATGCAAGCAATTTTGGAAGGCAAGGAGGAACTAGAAATACTAGCTTCTCTGCACTCCAGAAACGCCAGGATCATGTTTATTTAGGCTCTCCACAAATACAGCTGATGCTAAGCATTGCACAGCATGTTTATTAAGCAGCACCGTTATTTCTACATACACATCTTTGTGGTGACATCATTAGCTATTATTCCTAGGGCTGTTATTAGAAGGGTATTTACTGAGTGCGGGCCTGGCTTCTGGAAGCAACAGCGCACGCTACAAGCTAAAGGGCACGCTGAGCGAAGCAAACATACAGGCCCTGAAGCAAACATACAGGCCCTGGAGCAAACATACAGGCCCTGAAGCAAACATACAGGCCCTGGAGCAAACATACAGGCCCTGGAGCAAACATACAGGCCCTGAAGCAAACATAAAGGCCTTGGAGAAAACATACAGGCCCTGGAGCAAACATACAGGCCCTGTAGCAAACATACAGGCCCTGGAGCAAACATACAGACCTGAAGCAAACATACAGGCCCTGGAGCAAACATACAGGCACTGGAGCAAACATACAGGCCCTGAAGCAAACATACAAGCCCTGGAGCAAACATACAGGCCCTGGAGCAAACATACAGGCCCTGATTCATGGAATTATTTGCGTGTAAAACGGGGATTTGCGCAAATCCCCGTTTTACACGCAAATAATTCCATGAATCAGGGCCACATGTAAGGGCTGCTAAAAATGGTATGGGGGCCAGGCATTTTGTCAACAAGAGATCTAGAAGCAGCCAGAGGATACCTCTGAGGGGTGGGGGGAGGGGGAAGGAGGAGTTAAGGATGGAAACATTTCCTTAAGGAAAGGGAGAGATAACATTTGAGAGAAATACCCCACTGCAAACATTCTTTAATTCTTAGGAAAGCAGCTGGTAGTTATATATTAATCAAATTTGTCAGAGTAGCCAGAGCCACTCCAGGTATTGGACCAATAAGAAATGCCCGCACCTCAGCCCCTTAGGGGAGTTGTAAGGTTCTCCCTGAACTGAAACCCTCTAGAAATGAGTCAGCCATCCAGGAAGACCACAAGGAATAGAGACAGACACCAACAGAATTTCTAAAAAGGGTATCAGAAGTCATTTATGAAGGCCCCAATCCAGGGGGAACCCAGTGCCTTGAAGCAGATCCATAGTGCCTATTGGTGGATCTGGTCCCTGGTGCCCTGGTGATTACCCTTGTGATGTTCCAGACAAGAGGATAGATTTTCCTGACGGAGCCAGCGAGTTACCAGACAGGAGGAGAGATTTTCCTGAAGGAGCCAGCGAGTTACCCGTGTGATGTTCCAGACAGGAGGAGAGATTTTCCTGACGCAGTTAGCGAGTTACCATTGTGATGTTCCAGACAGGAGGAGACATTTTCCTGAAGGAGCCAGCCAGTTACCCTTGTGATGTTCCAGAAAGGAGGAGAGATTTTCCTGAAGGAGCCAGCTAGTTACCGTTGTGATGTTCCAGACAGGAGGAGAGATTTTCCTGAAGGAGCCAGCGAGTTACCGTTGTGATGTTCCAGACAGGAGGAGAGATTTTCCTGAAGGTGCCAGCGAGTTACCGTTGTGAAGTTCCAGACAGGAGGAGAGATTTTCCTGAAGAAGCCAGCCAGTTACCGTTGTGATGTTCCAGACAGGAGGAGAGATTTTCCTGAAGGAGCCAGCGAGTTACCGTTGTGATGTTCCAGACAGGAGGAGAGATTTTCCTGAAGGTGCCAGCCAGTTACCGTTGTGATTTTCCAGACAGGAGGAGAGATTTTCCTGATGGAGCCAGCCAGTTACCGTTGTGATGTTCCAGACAGGAGGAGAGATTTTCCTGAAGGAGCCAGCGAGTTACCGTTGTGATGTTCCAGACAGGAGGAGAGATTTTCCTGAAGGAGCCAGCGAGTGTGACCAGTTTGCATAGAGCCCTGCTGTGTTGTGTTGAGTAAAGAAATACATAAAATAAGTGAACCGAGACCCTGGAAGGATATTAAAAAGCTGCATCCCAATAGAATCCAAAACGAAGCGGAGAGGATGGTCACATCTGAAGATGCAACATTAATATTGCAATGCACTTAGGAATCCCAGCACCAAGATTCCAACTGAATCTGTGGGCTCCAGTGGCCTGCAGACCACACCGGTGACTTATAGTGGATTCAACATAGATTTGATCTCTTAAAACTTAGCTTAGGAAACATTCGGAATTCATATTTTTAAATAACCTACAGCAGAGCGGATGGAGGTGGCGGTAGAAGGGGAATAGGGTTCCGAAAACATGTTGAGAGCGGCGAGGAGGGTGGGGTTGGGGGCAGCACAGTGACATATCTGTGTTCCGTTTTTCAGAGAGAAATGAAGTGTCCTTCAAAAACGACCCTCTTCACCTCCTCTGTATTTTAAAGCGTCCCATTAAATACGATGTTGACAATAGGTTCACACCCTTTGCCAACAGTGGGGGATTTTCTGACTCCTCGTAGCTCTCACTTGCCTCAAACCCCTGCTGTGAGTAACTTCTCAAGAATGAGTCAGACTATTTGAATGGGAATGTAGTTAAAGGTTTTTATAAACATTGCATCTGTCTTTTAAAGCAATTGAAGTTAATCACTAATGCATTATTTCGAACAAACATTCCCCTGTTGACTTAAAGGCGTGTGTCGCTTTTGAAACCACATTATGTTAAGCCGATTCTGCAATGTTTAATCTAGTTGGGATAAAGCTCCCGCAAGGAAGACTGCATTGATTCTAGTTTCTACATCACAGTGAGTGTGGATTTCCCAGCAGCGTTTATGTCTATTTCCCCGGGATTGGGAGTGGGGAATCACGTGCAAATGACCTCATTCTATGTTTTAAATAAAAATAAATATTATTACAAGAACGTTTGTTTCTTGTCCCGGAGAGGGGGAATTCTGCACATGAAATAATAAAACTGGATTTTCCAGGTCCAGAAAAAGCACTCAAACAAGTTGCATGGATATTGTTCGGGAGGAGATAATTAACTTGTTGTGCCACAGCTGAATCGCCTTTGCAACTTGTATTTGATAACTGCACATTTTCAGAAGGAATGATAAACCAGATTTTGTCAATGTTTTTTAATTGTCCTCAAAACGAAAATATGAATTACTGCTGTTAAACACCACCAGAGACAAACTCTAAGCACAATGATTGCACCAAAACCTTTTTTTTTTTAACACGGTACATGTCGTGCACCACTTGTGACTATGTCAACAAGCTGTTGTTGCTATTGAACCCGACTACACACTGATAGTCGATAGGGGTGTGACGAGGTGAAACATCTGTGTGGTTTTAAAGAAGGGTTCCACGTTGAGGATAACCCCAAGGATTGTCAAGTTGCACATCGTATGTGTGTGAGTGAGTATGTACATGGATGATGGAATGAACTTGACGATGTTTTGTCTCGGGAGGATAGCTCAGGGGGCAACGTGCTCGCCTTGGAAGCGCGACGGCATGGAGCACCACAGGTTCGATCTGGGTATTAAGCATGTTATAAAATAACCTATCAAATGTAGGGATTTATTGTTTTTTTTATGAACAGACAGTGTTAGCAATTTGTATATTTTGTAATAAATGTATATTTTTTGTGTGTAAATAGTTTGTTAGTAGTATCTTTCCAACCTCACCACTGAGATCCATTGTTACTTATTTGTGCACCACTTAAGCCATTACAACAGACATTCCATTGGAGATGTCCCCAAAAGTATTCCTCCATTGCCCCCCTAATGAACTTGACATCCCATAAGTCAGGGATCTGCAGCATTTGGCTTGCTGTATGTTTCGGACCACAACTCCCATCAACCCTAACTAGCATAACCAATGGTAAGTGATCGTGGGACTTGTAGTTCAAAACATCAGAATCACTACAGATTTATAGACGTGCCATAAGTGACGTGGCCTACTACTAAAGTTACATACCTGGCACCTTCCAGGTTGCTGCTCTTTTTCCCCACTTAGCAAGCCCCGCCCACCTGGTGCCTTTGTCAGGTTCCGTAAACTCAGACCCCGGTTCCTGATCACTTCACTCCCCTTCCTCCTCACCTGTAGGTTCTTGTTCCAAGCTCCTGCCAAATCTCTTCTTCCAAAAGGAAGCCACCCCGATCCGTTAGTGCAGGGACCAGAGGGGGCCTCTCTTCCGGTTCAGACCAGTTTAGGGGAAAAAGCCATAGGCATAAAAAAAACCCTGTCCAAGCGGTGTCTGAAGGTGCTCCTCCTGGGAGGCGATGTTGACTGATGGTATTCTCCCGGAGAGATGCTGGTGAAACACTGGCTGAGTAGGACTGGGAGTGTCAGATAATGCCCAAGAGATCCCCTGTGCCAACCCAATGTAGGGAGGAAATGGAACAGGAAGGGTAAGCAAAGGACAATCAAGGAGGCAGGGCAGGAAGGGAAAGAAACACGGAGGAGAGCAATAGCACTTGTAGAGGCAAGAGCTAACTGACGAAAAGGGAGCCAAGGGGAAGGTAAAAAGAAGGGAAGCAAAACGGGTGCAGGAAATACAGGGAAACAAGCAAAGGAAAAAACGGCAACAAGCCAAAGAGGAAAACACGAACGCTCCTACCCAAAAGCCTGACATGTAGGTTGCAACGCGCAGGCTTTTGGGTTGAGCAGCGTAAAAGGTCTCCCGACGGCGGTCACCTCGGAGAACTAGACCGTCGCGGATTACTGCACGGAGAAGTGACGGGGAGGGCTAATGGCCGCTCCAACGCCACCGGCTCCACACACGCCAGCCGCGACGGCGTGTGACAGTATGCCCCCCTCCGCGATCCACGCTACCCGGTTTACCCGGGTGGACCCGATGGAACCGCCGGGTCAGCTCAGGTGCATGGACAAGAGACTCTGGTTCCCAGGTATCTTCAGAGCGGGGATTACCCTTGCAAGCTACTGGATACTCTAGCCGCCCTCTTCTATATCTGGAGTCTTGAATAATAGGCACCTCATATTCCTCAGGTGGGGATTTGGGACCACCGAGCAACCCTCCTCTCCGAACGTCGGGTGTATCAGGATCTACAGGTTGAAGGAGGGAGGAGTGGAACACAGGGTGAATCCGACTCATGCCCTTTGGATGACATAATTTGAATGTCACTGGGTTTATCTGTTTAACTATCCTGAAGGGTCCCAAATATCGGGGTGAAAGCTTGGTCGGGTGTACCCATCGAGGCAAGTACTTAGTGGACAGCCAAACCCAATCACCCACCTTCCATTACGGACAGGGCAAACGAGCCCGGTCTGAAAGCTCCTTATATCTTGTTCTAGATGAGCGTAAACTCTGTTGAGCAGTCTTGTGGCAGAGGCAATATCAGCTAGAGTAGACTCAATGGTTGGCACATTGGAAAGAGCCTTGTGCACGGGGAGTACCCCACGTGGGTGTACTCCGTAAGCGCAGAAGAAAGTACTAAGACCAGTGGTAGAGTATACTGAATTATTATATGCAAATTCGGCTGTAGGTAGAAGGTCCACCCAATTATCTTGTACACTATTGGTATAACATCTAAGGTATTGCGCAAGAGAGGCATTAAGCCGCTCTGTCTGGCCGTTGGTCTACGGATGAAACCCAGAAGAAAGAGCATGTTCAATTCCCAAACGCTGACATAGGGCTGCCCAAAACCGGGAGGTGTATTGGCTGCCTCGGTCAGAAATTATTTTCTTGGGTAACCCATGCAACCTGAAGATGTCCTTAAGGAATACTCCTGCCATTGTTGAAGCTGACGGCACACCAGGCAGTGGAGAAAAGTGGGCAAGTTTGGAAAAGGAATCCACTGTCACCATCAGACATGTACAACCTTGAGATAAAGGCAAATCAACGATAAAATCCGTAGAAATATGGGAAAAGGGCCGAATAGGAAGCTCTGGTTGTTCAAGTAAGCCATAAGGTTTGTGGGTGGAGTTCTTACTCTTGGCGCATGTCAGACAAGCCTTGCAATACCTCTTAACATCGTGAGAAAGAGTGGGCCAAAAGAAGGAACGTGAGATAAGTTCTAACGTACCTCGTACCCCTCTATGGCTGGTGGTGGCGTGATCATGACCCCAGCCCAGGATTTTTAACTGTAAAGTCCTAGTGGGGATGTACAATCTCTGTCCTACCAATAGTAATCCGTCAGACCAACGGGCCTGGAGACGTTTGTTCCGGGGTACTCTTGCCTCCAAGTCAGGTGTGGTAACAGTTCTAACTTCTTGGAGGAAAGAAGATATTAATCCCACGATCCTGTTCCTGGGAAATATGTACTCTGGTGGAGAAAATGCCTGTATTTCTGGAGAATCGTATCTGGATAAGGCATCTGCCAGGCTATGTTGAGTACCAGGAAATTAGGTTATGGTGAATTCATATTGGCTGAAGAAATGAGCCCAGCGTGCCTGTCTAGAATTTATGCACTCCATACTTCTGAGGATCTTTAGGTTCTTATGGTCCGTGCGTAATATAAATTGATGAGAGCTTCCTTGAAGTAAGTGTCTCCATTCCTCGCAGGCAGTCTTCAAAGCCAATAGTTCCTTCTCGATAACTGAGTAATTCCTTTGACTGGCAGAGAGGGTCTTAGAGCGGTATGCTACTGGATGTTCTTTCCCGTTCCTAACCTGAAGGAGGACCGCCCCTATAGCCCTGGCCGAGGCATCAGCTTCAACAATGAAGGGCTTGGTTTGATCTAGTTGGCACAGGACAGGAGCGGTGCAGAACCTCTCTTTCAACCCCATAAAGGCCAGGTTGGCTTGGTCCGTCCAAAGGAAGGGCCGGGCATCTTTCTTGAGCAAGGCGGTAATGGGTAACACTATCTGAGAAAATTGTCCTATAAACTTCCTATAGAAGTTTGCCAAGCCTAAGAATCGCTGGACCTCCTTTAGAGAGGTGGGAGTCGGCCACTCCAGGATGGCAGAGACTTTCCTCGGGTCCCTGGTGCTGCCTTCCGGTGAAAGGATGTACCCCAAATAGGGAACGGAGGAAGTGTCGAAGAGGCATTTCTCTGGTTTTATCAACAAGTGTTGAGATTGGAGGCGATGGAGCACGGTCTTAAGATGCTGGGTGTGTTCCTGTGGTGTGTGTGAGAATACCAGTATATCGTCGAGATAGACTATGGTATTAAGAAATTGCTAGCCCGAGAACACACGGTCCATAAAGCGTTGAAATATAGCTTGTGCATTGACAAGCCCGAAGGGCATGACCCGGTACTCGTACAGACCAAAAGAAGTCCTAAACGCCGTCTTCCATTCATCTCCTTCTTTAATACGGAGGAGATGATAGGCACTGTGTAGATCTAGTTTTGAGAATACCAAAGCACCCTGTACAGCCTCTAGAATGTCTGAGAGGAGGGGCATCGGGTAACGATCTCGGATGGTGACCTTGTTCAAGCCCCAATAGTCAATACAAGGTCTTAGTTCAGACGAATCCCGTTTGGGTACAAAAAATCGTGAGGCTCCGGCTGGGGATCTTGATGGTTGTATGAGACCATTGATCAAATGTGAGTCCAAGTAGGTACGCAGAACCAGGGATAACGGAAACATGCGCCCAAACGGTACCAAGGCTTCTGGCAAAAGCTCTATGGTGCAGTCTTCTGGACGGTGTGGAGGCAGTTCCAGAACTGGGTTATCCTTGAATACCTCTTGGTAGTCAGATAGTTCAGGAGGAATGTAACAGACATCGCAGACCTCCTTATGTTCTGGTGTTAGGATTCAAACAGAATCAGCCTCTGGTTGTGAAAGGCAATTCTGCTTACAAAAAATTGATTCAAAGGCCATGGTGTTTCCGGTCCAATCTATGGTCGGATTATGTTTCCGAAACCAAGGAATACCGAGAATGATTGGAACATGAGCAGCTCTGATAGGATCAATCTGCAACTGCTCCGAATGCTGAAGGATGGTCACAGTCAGGGATTCACTAGAATGGATAATAGGCCCAGTAGAAAGAGGAGAACCATCTACCCTTTCCACCTTTTGGGCATCATCTCGCTGCAGAAGGGAAAGCCCTTGTTTGTGGGCCCAAACAGTGTCCATAAACACCCCTGCTGCTCCACAGTCGAGTAGAGCCATGGTGGTGAGTACAGTGTGTCGTGTCTTCAACTGGAGTGCAACCACCATGAGACGGGAGTCCATGGTTGTGACCTGAGATGTAACGGTCACGGTGAAATAGGGACTGGGAGTTAAACCCCGGATACTCATCCCCGTTAGTTCCGAGGTCGATCATTTCCTGATCGCCTAGGAGGCACATCTGGACGGTTGCAGAGAAGATGGGAATTGGATCCACAATAAATACAAAGTCCAGCATCCCTTGGTTGTCTTCTTTCTTCGGGTGTGAGAGGAGCCCGAGCGGCCCCAATCTGCATAGGTTCTTCCTTACTATTTAGAGGTGGCACGGGAGGCAAAGAGGAAATTCCAAGGGGATGGGTGACTGTGGTCTTATGTTTTCTCTTTTCTGCCCTTCGTTCACTCAACCGATAGTCTATCTGAAGTACAATTGCCATCAAATCTGATAGGGTTGTGGGGCGAGCGATACGAGCTAACTCGTCCTTAATTTCTTCCTTTAAGCCACGGCGAAATATGGTACACTGGGCTTGTTCGGCCATCCCTCCTCAGTAGCCAGACGTTTGAAGGTGGATATGTAGGATAGCAAGTCACTGGACCCTTGTTGTACGTCAAGGAGTTCCTCCGCAGCTACATGAGTTATCTCAGGCTGCTCAAAAGTCTGTTTTAGCAGTGTCAGGAAGGCCCCATGGTCTCGGATAACCAGATTATCATTCATCACCAGGGGGGTAGGCAAGGCCAGGGCATTCCCTGTCATGTTTGACACCATAAACCCCACCTTGGTATGGTCATTGGAATAAGTTTGGGGGCGGAAGGCAAAGTAGATGGAACAGGCTTCCAAGAATTCTTTCAATCGTTTCGGGGTTTCGTCGAACTTGCCCGAGGATAATGCCATAGGAAGTAAATCAGATTCTCGGGGTTCCATATTAGACACCAGCTGTCTCAGGGCAGCATTCCTAGCCTTAACATTCTGTAAGCCAACGTTCATAGCCTGAACGGCTGAAACCAACTCTTGAAGTTGCTCAGGAGTAGCCATAGTTACTTTTCGGCGTTGCAAACTGTCAGGTTCTGTAATCTCAGACCCCGGTTCCTGATCACTCCACTCCCCTTCCTCCTCAGCTGTAGGTTCTTGTTCCAAGCTCCCGCCAAACCTCTTCTTCCAGAACTCCTTTTTTTTGTGTGAAGGTAGGGTCTGTTCCGAAAGGAAGCCACCCCGATCCATTAGTGAGGAGACCAGAGGGGACCCCTCTTCCGGTTCAGACCAGTTTAGGGGAAAAAGCCGTAGGCATAAAAAAAACCTGTCCGAGCGGTGTCTGAAGAAGTTCCTCCTGGGAGGCGATGTTGACTGATGGTATTCTCCCGGAGAGATGCTGGTGAAAAACTGGCTGAGTAGGACTGGGAGTGTCAGATAATGCCCAAGAGATCCCCTATGCCAACCCAATGTAGGGAGGAAATGGAACAGGAAGGGTAAGCAAAGGACAATCAAGGAGGCAGGGCAGGAAGGGAAAGAAACACGGAGGAGAGCAATAGCACTTGTAGAGGCAAGAGCTAACTGACGAAAAGGGAGCCAAGGGGAAGGTAAAAAGAAGGGAAGCAAAACGGGTGCAGGAAATACAGGGAAACAAGCAAAGGAAAAAACGGCAACAAGCCAAAGAGGAAAACACGAACGCTCCTACCCAAAAGCCTGACATGTAGGTTGCAACGCGCAGGCTTTTGGGTTGAGCAGCGTAAAAGGTCTCCCGACGGCGGTCACCTCGGAGAACTAGACCGTCGCGGATTACTGCACGGAGAAGTGACGGGGAGGGCTAATGGCCGCTCCAACGCCACCGGCTCCACACACGCCAGCCGCGACGGCGTGTGACAGTATGCCCCCCTCCGCGATCCACGCTCCCCGGTTTACCCGGGTGGACCCGATGGAACCGCCGGGTCAGCTCAGGTGCATGGACAAGAGACTCTGGTTCCCAGGTATCTTCAGAGCGGGGATAACCCTTGCAAGCTACTGGATACTCTAGCCGCCCTCTTCTATATCTGGAGTCTTGAATAATAGGCACCTCATATTGCTCAGGTGGGGATTTGGGACCACCGAGCAACCCTCCTCTCCGAACGTCGGGTGTATCAGGATCTACAGGTTGAAGGAGGGAGGAGTGGAACACAGGGTGAATCCGACTCATGCCCTTTGGATGACATAATTTGAATGTCACTGGGTTTATCTGTTTAACTATCCTGAAGGGTCCCAAATATCGGGGTGAAAGCTTGGTCGGGTGTACCCATCGAGGCAAGTACTTATGGTATTCTCCCAGGGACATTTTGGTGAAAAACTGGCTGAGTAGGACTGGGAGTGGGACAAGAGATCCCCCGAGCCAACCCAATGTAGGGAGGAAAGGGAACAGGAAGGGTAAGCAAAGGACAACCAAGGAGGCAGGGCAGGAAGGGAAAGAAACATTGAAGGGGGAAATAGCACTTGTAGAGGCAAGAGCTAACTGAAGAAAGGGAGCCAAGGGGAAGGTAAAAAGAAAGGAAGCAAAAAGGGTGCAGGAAATACAGGGAAAAAAGCAAAAGGAAAAAACGACAACAAGCCAAACAGGAAAACACGAACGCTCCGACCCGAAGGCCTGACGCGTAGGTTGCAACGTGCAGGCTTCTGGGTTGAGCAGCGTAAAAGGTCTCCCGACGGCGGTCACCTCGGAGAACTAGACCGTCGCGGAGGGCTGCGCGGAGACGTGACGGGGAGGGCTAATGGCCGCTCCAACATCACCAGCTCCACACACGCGAGCCGCAATGGCGTGTGACAGCCTTCCTGGTTGTCGCTCTTTTCCCTACTTAAGGAGCCCTCCAGCCTCTTTTCCTTTCCAGATGGGGAGCAGGTGCAAGTGGATCTAGGGCACCTGGCCTAAGCCCCACCCACCTTCTTAGCCCTGCCTCTTCCTTCCTGCTCTTTACTCTTAGATCAAGGGCGTCTTTCACCCGGGCGTCCGAAACAAAGGGCAATTCCTGTTTGGACCTGTTCGGACCAGGAGGACCCAGGGCCTGACCCCCTGCTCAGACAGCAGGTAAGCATGCACCAACATGTGTTTACCCCCTCTGTCCCCACAAGCAATCCCCACCCCCTCTGGTCCCCCGTGATATTCCGTTATGCCCCCTCCCTTCTCGTACACAGGTGTTGCTTGTTTTGCTTGATTCTTTTACCCTTTTACCCTGCTCCCCCCACCCCCCTTCCCCTCCCTCCAGCCTACTTCTGCAGGAGTCTGTCTTGATACATTCTGGTTCAACCATCACCGTCTTGTGGCCAATGCTGCATTTGACTTTTATGGGCTTCATTCATTCATGGTGCGTCATCCTTTCTCAACTCTCATGCTGGACTTCTTTTGCATATTGTACTCGTGGTGGCCCTGAATCATGCTGTTCCCATCTTCATCTTGTATCCTGGCTTGCAACATTATGTGTTACTATTGACTTCTGCAATTGTATTCGCTCTCCTCTCTTGCTTCTCCACTCTTTTTGACTGCTGTTCTCTCCTCCTCTCCCTTTTTCCCATCTCCTCCCCACATCCCCCTACTTTCTTCTATGCACTTACTCTATCGGAATTGTCCCTGGACCTAGTACGATAGCAACCTTGTCTGTCTCCTCCCCCTCCCCTTACTTGTTTTTTTCCTCCCCCCACCCCTCCAGTGCTATCTGAAATGGCATCAGGCCTAGTATGATAGTCGCTTGTTTTGTTCCTCCCCTCCCTTTTGGCACCCCTCTCCCTCACCTTTTGTATTTCTCCGGCTCTACCAGAAATGTCGCCAGGCCTAGTACGGTAGTCGCCTGTCTGTTTCCATTTCCTTCCCACTCTCCCCTCCCTTCAATATGTATGTCTTAGCTCTTGCACTATCTGAAATGTCGTCAGGCCGAGTACGATAGTTCATTGCACATCCTTACTGTTCATGGCCTGTAAGAATGTCATTGTATTTTCCCTTGTTCCCTCCCTTGCCTTGAAGCGCTTTGAAACACATTATGTATAGGCGTCACATAAATAAACGATCATATCATATCATATATCATACACTGGACTAAGGGCACCTGATTATTACGTCTGGCTTCCGCACTTCAACAAAAGAATAACTAAAATGTATCCCCTGTTTTGGCAGTTTTGTCAATACTTTTTTGTGACAAAGATTTGGATGAGTAGGAGCAAGTGAGCCCCTAATTATTACATGTTATATATAAATAGCTCACTTAGTATGTCTACCTCTTGAACACTGAGGTTTGGTCTTCAAAGCCTGCAGACAAATAATGCCTACTCACTGTAGCTGTTGGTGGGACGGTGCCTTTTTAGATCCGTCACTCCTGGCGCAGGGCCCTCGTGTGTTGTCCCTTTTCTATTGCTGTCACTGTCTCATTCTCTGATGTCTGAGGACAGCGACGGATTTGGAAAGCAGAGACTAGTGCTCCTCTCCCTGCCTCATTAAAATCTATTGTGGGGACAGGATAACGCAGAGAGGTCAGGACAATTTTATCCTCCAGCATCAGCCAGTTTTAAGTGTCAAGACTGTGCTATTTTCATACGGTCTGGATTTGGGAAGCACATTACAACAGATGGCACAGGTCCATTCTGTTTGAGGGCTCGACTAGACACGACTATAGTGTTGCTTGGAGCATCACCATGCAGAGGCCAGCAGACAGCCCTGAATAAGCAATGAAAGGTACCCCTGTGCCCAGAGAAGAGGGTGAAAACATCATTTTATCTAGGTGGTAAAAAATTCCTGCTCAGAGTTGGGTGCATGGCTGTCCCATTTTACGAGGAGACAAAACAAAAGAGGTGATGGCTGGAAGGTTTGGAATTAATCCTAACCTCTGGCATTGCTCTGGGCAACCCTCCAGACCATCGTTCTTCACCTACCAAGCCATTACAAAAGGGGAAGACCACATGCAAATCAGGCTTGGTCCCACCCCCAAAGGGGTAGTCCAGCCCGAACTGCTAGGTCACATCCCTTTTGCACGAGACCACAAGCATCCCCAGACATGTTTCAGCCTTGTTGGGCATCATCAGTGAGGAGTAGCTTGGGTCTCTAGGCCCAGCAGGCAAGGGACCCACGTCTGGGCATACCCTTCCCACTCGGGGTGACAATAGCAAAACAAAAGAGGTGATGGCTGGAAGGTTTGGAATTAATCCTAACCTCTGGCATTGCTCTGGGCAACCCTCCAGACCATCGTTCTTCACCTACCAAGCCATTACAAAAGGGGAAGACCATATGCAAATCAGGCTTGGCCCCACCCCCAAAGGGGTAGTCCAGCCCAAACTGCTAGGTCACATCCCATCTGCACGAGACAACAAGCATCCCCAGACATGTTTCGGCCTTGTTGGGCCTCATCAGTGAGGAGTAGCTTGAGTCTCTAGGCCCAGCAGGCACGGGCCCCACGTCTGGGTATAGCCATCCCACTCAGGGCGACTACAGCAAAACAAAAGAGGTGATGGCTGGAAGGTTTACAATGAATCTTAACCTCTGTAAATTGCTCTGGGCAACCCTCCAGACCATAGTTCTTTCCCCTGCCAAGCCATTACAGGAGGGAAAATGCCATATGCAAATCAGGCTTAATCCCACCCCCAAAGGGGCAGTAGTCCAAACTGATTGGTCACATCCATTGTACTCACCACCCCTGTCTGCAGGAGCATGGGGGTGGAGCAATACTCGGGCTTGTAAAAGCAGACTAGATTGCCCCCATTTATTTAGAAGAGGCTACTTGAACTCCAGGCTCGGTGGCTATGCCGGTGGCCGGGGGGAAGTTTTACCTCAACGCTTGATTTGCAGGTCCACTCTCCAGCAGTCCACCCATGCAGCTGGAAGAGCTGGCTGGAATGGGCCCAGTCCAGGACACACGCAGTTCCATGGAACACCCCAGGATGCTGTGACCGGACATGGGACACAGTGGGTGGCTTTCTGGAAAGTCTGCCACCTGAACACGCAGAGACCTGCTGCAAGTTGCCACTCCCCGAGTGCACAACCAGCACTGCTTGCGCTCCACTGTGAAGTGTGGATTTCATGATTTCCTTTGGTCTTGTTTTATTGTTCCAACCTCGATGTGATCTTAACTATAGATGTTTAAAAGCAACGTCTCGCTCTTACACTTGCACTCATTCATGTTAATTTGGTGACTTATATAGCGCTTTCCCACATATTCTTCAAGGTCCAGGCACTGTAAAAATCAATCCCACTATTGTTAGGCGCTCTCAGTACTCATCTTGTCGTCCTAGGGGGAGCGGGTTTTGTTAAGGGCCGAGTCGGGGTGACCAGGCGTAGGACATTCCTGGTGCTCAGGTGAAGGCATTTCTTGAGCTCTCCTCTCAAATGCTCCACGAACCCCACTTACGGTCTTAAAGTCTTTTGAATTTAGTTGGATGGGTGAACCCTGAATGTGCCCTTAAAAGTACAGAACTCGCCGTTTCCTAAAAATAAGTTATCGCGTAGCTCTGCACAGAAAACAGGAAAAAGCACTGTCTTTATTTCAGAAACAGAATACTACACCCCGTGCTTTAAGTGGGGAGAGAAGTCGAGTGGGGCCGCAACGAGGGTCGTGGCCTAAATTATGGGCGCGGACTGCAGTGTCCCCAGCACACGACAATCAAACAGAAAAGCAGTCGGGGTACTTTTTTGTTGTCTCGCGCTGGGGATTCACCCGAGCCCTGCCGGTGACAAGCGAGGGTCGAATTGCACCGCACTGTGCCATTGGTGCGCAATTCATTTTGTTTCGTGCGAGTGACCGTGTCAAGCAGTGTATTGAATACAACCTTTGTATTTCAGCATCTGAAATATCACAGTGTGGTGTGTCACTGGTTTGTCATGGGTAGGGCTTGGGTTCGAATACCCAGCACAGCGCAATACAAAAAGAGTGTTTTTTTTTTATTGTCCCCTGCTGGTGATTCCAAACCAAGCCCTGCTGGTTAGACTGCTAGTGCTGAACCCCGGCTAGCCCCTGCCCACTTAAAGCCCTGATTATATTTTTCTGAACAGTCGGAAAGCCAATCTGAACCTTTCATTTGTAAGCCATGAAAGGGCTGACTTGGGAGTTGGAAATAATACAGATTCAGACTTGTGTGTGCTGCAGCGCCACCTACTGGAGATTTTATGTAAGGGATCTTTTAAAACATACATACTACTCTGTAGTGGGACTAACAAGTTTAATGTATAGACCTGCCTGATTGAACTAAGTGCTATTGCCCTTCCCATTCTCAAAGAATGGCTGGGATTCAGAAATAAGCCTTAACTCAACTTGTATGCCACATGTAGCGGTGTCAATGAATTTTTCTAAACTGTGGTCGAACTGATTTTCAAATAATTTAAGGGTTTAATGTAGCAACAGCTGGCGAATTTTTAAAGTTGTTCGGCTTAGATTTCCACCCAAATTGGCCTGAGCGAACAAACACAGCAAGAGGTCCCGAAAAAACTCGTGGGAGTTATTTCTAGTTCCATAGAAATGCTTTCAAATAGTGGGTCGAATTGTTGCAGTGTATAGCACAAATTCCAGAAAATGTAGATGATAAGCCATATACTTTAAACTTCTTCTGAAGGGGAACCAAAGCACAGCTCCCATGGGCGCCAGCTCACCAACAGTACTAGGCAGCACTTCTCAATCCATTATGAAGCTGGCTGAGCACAGAAATAATGAGGCGTATAAAAACAACATATGCCAGAAGTAGCACTGTAAAGCACACTTTCACGCTGCTTGTGCCTGTAGAAAACCACGAGGCCAGTCTCAACAGTATTTGCCGGAGCTGAAATCTAATACATATTTTAATTGTGGCTGTTCAGAATATAAATTATGACGGTGGTTTAATTGTTATATGCCAGCGTTGGCCTTGTAAAATACATTTTTACATGAAATGCTAGATGCAAAATGTGATTTTTTTTTTAATGGTTCATCTAGTGAGATGCTGATTTTGAGGTATACTTTGCATATTTATTTGTGACAATATTTAATCTTGCTGCTTTCTAGCAGAGTTCCAGTCTGCTCCTGCTCCTGCTCGCATCGCGTGAGGGCGTGTTTGGTGTTTCCTCCGCATTTCCTGACCTGGGAAAAACAAGCTCAACTGCCCATAAAAACCCTACTTCCGCACGAGTTCCGGGCAGAGTTCCAGTCTGCTCCAGTCCGCGCCAGGACTGCGGGACGCTGGACGCTGACTGCTGAGGCTGGGGGCTGGACTTGGACCCACCCAAGACTCTGAGGACTTCCTGGCCCACGAGGTAATTTCTTCACCCCCGGCCCTTGGCCCTTTTTTTGAACTTGGTTTGAAGTTGGTTTGCTTCTCCTTGAGTGACTCTCCGTAAGCTGACAGCCTGTATTATTTCCAGCTAACGCTGTCTCCGTTGACGAACTTCCAAAACCGCCTTTTTGGGACTTGTACCAAGACCGCTCGAGATTCCTTTCCCTTCCCTACCCTCCCCACCTTTTCGTTACTTCTCCCACGCTCCGCTTTCATTTTGTTTCCAAAGTCTTTATCTAAGCCTTTACTTCTCCCACTCCTCCTGGTTTTTCTCTCCCCTTCCTTCCCTCCCCTTTTCTCCCCCTTCCTCTCTTTCCCTTGTTTCCCTATCTTATCCCCACTCCTGCTTTGGTACCAATGGAGGATGACTCGGAGCTTCGTTCATTAAAAAGTCACACACAAAAAAAAGGCGACTTGCGGGAAGGCAAGTTCACTACTGCCTTTGATTACACTTTCAAATCCATCTGTGCTGCAACTGTCACCGTCTACTTTGCCTGCAGTTTTTGAAGGCGCTAACTTGCAAGTAATGCCATCTACTTCATCTACTTCATCCCTCTCCGGCTCGGCCGGCCTCCCGGGGAATCCAGCGATCCTCGGCACTGTGCCACAGGGCATTCTACCCTGCACGACATCTATTGCTCGCTCAAAAGTGACACAGCCTTTACCATCTACTGTCTCGGGCTACGACTTTCCAGCCCTCTCGACACCCGCTGATCAGTTTGTAGAGGGGACCTCAGGCTCATTGCCCAACGCCATCCACCCCGTTTCCGCCTTGGCAAGGGTTCCGTCCTGTGCGGGGATCGAAGGATGCCCGCCAGATGACCTGAGGGTGGCGACCCAGGCAAATGGCCCTGTACGGCCCCCCCACCATCTGCCATCTGATGGCCTACCACTCTGCTCAGCCCAACGTTTGGCAAGTCCTCTTGAGCCATTGCTTCTGTCTGATGATCCGTCCACGACAAAGCCCGTGACTTCGTCCACCCTGGGCGACTTGCGGGCCCCCAACCTGCCTACAGCCACCCCTTGGATTGTTACTGCTATGTTGCACACAGCTCCGCAAGACTTAACTGTTAATCCCAATGAAGGGTGCTGAACACGAGATCATGTGCCATCATTTGCAGATGACCATCAGATTGATTCTAGTCACCCACCTCTGCCAATTTTGAACGTCCATGTATCTGGTACTTCTGAGGACACTCTAGATCACGACGCCGACAGTCTTTCTGGACTTTTTCCAAACACAAACTTAAAATCTAAATTACATCCTAATTGGAAAAAACGGGTCCACAAAAACAAAGGAAAGCTCCCTTTAACTGACCCCATCACAAAAGGCAGCAGCAAGAAACGGCCGATGGTATCCAACTCACAATTTCCGCAACCAGCTGGCAAAGGAAAGTACAGCAGACTGCCGAAGCTGATTGATACCACATTAGGACCCAAAAAAAGAGCCGCAGGAATTAAGAGTCTTCTTACCCCGGTGTTGTCAAATGCCTTATTCAAATTCTTCAAACACCAAGTTATAAGAAACCAAGCGAACGTTTTGGAACTGTCAGATGCAGAAATTTTGGAATCTCTGGAACCAATTCCTCCAGCTTCTAAATGTAGAAAAACAATTCCTGTCTCTGAGGCCAGCCTTCCCCCTGGGTTGCCAGTCGTAAAACATCCTGTGGATTCCCAGGGCATGGCTACGCCAACTGTCCCTACTTCAGCTTCAGATCTAGTTTCTACTACTCCAACTCACCCACCTGACTCGTGCCTAGGCCCAGGGTACAGTTCTCCTATAAGACCAGTGGTGATGTCTCCAACATTTTCACTCATCGAGGCCAGGACCATTCCCCTAACTCCATCTCCGCAGGCCAGGCAAACTCAAAACTGGGTATCAGACATTCTGGAGCTTTTACAACCCAAATCTTACCCGATCCATAAATGCTTGAGTACAGACCTCTGGACGAAGGCTCACCTAAATACACCTGCAGATGCCTTATCATCGCAAGAACAGGCAGCGAGACATCGCCATTCAATAGCTAATCCTGGACTGGTGGAGACAAGAGATACCATCGGGAAAACAACGAGGCTAAACGTCCCTCCCTCACCAGTCCACAAAGACCCTCCGAACGCCAGGAAAGACTTGACAACGATTATGTCGGCAATAACGATAGGCATGGCACCCTTTTGTAAACTCTATGAAACACTAAGTGATACTTCAAGAGATCATACGGCAATTTTAGCCAACATCCAAGCCAAACTTTCATTCTTGGAAGGATACATCTCAGCGACAGATCCAAAACATGACATCCTGGATACAAACAAGCCTGGGTCAGGCTCTAATCTCCCCACACCAGTTTTGTGCACCTGCTCCAGCAGATGCACCATTGCTGTTGTTTCTACATCGACACAGACCTCTGTGGTCACACATCATGATAAAATTGCTCCAATATATCAAAGCAAAGCAAAACCAGTGGCCTCTCTAACTGCGCCTACAGCTATAACTGCTGCTAAGCCAACAAAAAATATTAACCAGAACTCACAGATGACAAGGGAAAAAAGAACATTGAAACTGGCTAAAAAAGACTGTGTGGGACAAGACCAGGACGAGCTGTCAACTATCGAATCTGACCTCAGTGCTTTGGTATCTGCGCTCAATAAAGTGGCTCCAACTCCTGACGTGAGATCGCCTAAGACATTTGACATAACTGATCTAACTCAGTCTCCTGTGGTTGCTCACGCTGGATTGGACTTGAGTTCGACTTCTTCACCCTCTACACCTTTCCATCGAGTACAGCTTCCAAAAACCAAAAAGAACGAAGAATCTGCGACACCTACTATTGTCTCTTCTAGGTCAGCATCTAACTTGCAATCCCAGATGGGTCCTTCGGCCCTAAAGCATCCAGACACGGTTTTGCCACCAGCTCTAGGGACAAATCCATCTAAACATCCATCCAGGCACCCTGAACGGATTAACTCTTTCAGATCGCCGAGTCCTCGTCACTTAGGTATGACAAGTCAGAAAAACACCGAGAACGGGCCAATCCTAGAAGCCAAGATACTCGCCTGTTTAAAATAGAGCAAATCTCCTCTCACGACAAATACATGATTCTGAATCGAACAACGGTCTTGAAAATGACAGCGTCGATAACTGGTCTAAAAAAACTGAAATCTGAAGACTTTAAGTGGATTGAGCCCTATCACATGGACAAGAAGGCTAAAGCCATTCTACATATTTATGCAACTGCAATCCAAGATTTGCCCCGTCAAACAACAGACGAATTAAAGAGATCAGGGTTTCTTCTTACGGAAGTGAAATCCTTGACAGCAGAAAGCGATCCACATGCAAGGCGAGACCCACTTAAAAGACATGCTATTTCTCCGACACACCACCACGACGCTCGAAGAAAAGAACTTAAAGCCCACTTTAGTACGTCAAGCCACAGGAATCCAGATGATTATGGCCTAAACCACTATCAAGCTCAAACTGCGGTAACTACTCAAGGAGTAACACGGAGGTCAGACAAGTATCAACGTTCACTTAAAGCCTCCCTTTCATCTCCGCCCCGTACCCGACTCCGTTATGAAAACACCAGACAGAGTCCGAATAAACCTCCTCTACGCACCTACGCAAGGAGGAAACTGTTGAGAGAAAATTCGCCCTCTTTAAGATCTGAGGCCCACAACACCCACACTGAAAGTCGGTCTGAGAGGAGACCGGTCTCCGTAACAGACCCCACGAAAAAAGTCTTGTTTACAGACGCTCCATGGAACTGGATAAAGGGCGTCATGAGCTCAAACAGGTCTAAATAGCAGTCAACAACTGAAGCCTTGTCTCCACCTGTCCCGAAGACTTTATCTCTGGCTTCATGGAACACTAGGGGGCACGCCCACCTTACGCTAGACACCGTTCCTGACTTGGGCCAGTTTGACATCTTCTGTCTCCAAGAGACCTGGCTCCAAGAGAAACCCTCAATGGACGGTTATCAGATCTGCTGGGTCGCCCATCTTCAGGATTACTCATTGCCGTGCGATCCGGTATGGACCTAAAAATTACTAAGATCATCACAAGGTCCTATGGAGTGTTGGCCGTTCTCATCGACTGGAACTCGTCGGCGGTAAACAAGCACTCTCAGAGTAAGCTTTCTTCCACGCCACCTCTCGCCCTTATAACGTCCTATTGGAACCCGCAAAGAACGACGACATCCGATTTCTGTCAGAAGATGGAAGAAACTATTGACGCCATACTCACGGATTGGACCACCCCATTTTTAATCCTCTGTGGAGACCTTAATGCTAAGTGTTTAGACTCCTCACGTCCATCTCACAACTCTGCATGTCCCGCGCAATCCGAACTCAGAGGGACCGCCTGGATGAACTTAATGTCGAGCAGGAGGCTACATAATGCGGCATGGACCCTGGGAACCAATCCCCATATTGCGACCTGGGAAAGAGGGCAGTCACAGGCCACGCTCGATTACATTTTTACATCACAGGCCTTGATTCCAGAAATCTCCAACTTCAAAGTGGCCAGAACAATTGAGAGTGACCACAATATGCTAATTTTAGAATGGGCTTCTTCTACAATGGTACATGGCTGTTATGTGCCCGAGATTGAGACCAACCCGCAACAAACACGGCTCCGCCTTACTACATCTAATGTTAGAGCTCTAACTGCTCAGTACGCGTTCAACGCGGGGCACGCATCTAACTCTGATACAGTGTCAAGGCCAAATTACCTTCCCCTGCTGATCGAGCACCAGACACTGCAGCTAGCCAAAAAGCGTAAGCACGCTACCTATACGCATTAGTACAACAATGTAATAGCTGAAGAAAAAAAGGCCCTCAGAAAATCGAAACGTACTGCAAGGAAAGCAAACACGCAAGAAGCCTGGGATCAGTGGGCCAAGAACCTAAAATCTTACAAATCTTGGATTAGAGGTCGCAGAGCGGCACTCTATCAGCAAGACTCGGAGACTATGATGCGGGCTTTGACATAAAAAAACTCAGCTGACTTCTGGTCTTTGATCAACAAAACCAAAGCCACCACAGATTCCAGCATGAGCAATGCGGTCCCGGAAGCTGCGTGGGTCGACTTTTTTTCGGAACTTTTCGCCAGTCCAAGTACCATCAGTCACCCGAGGAAGAAGCTCGTACACGAACCTTGGATCGATCTTTCAGAGAAAGTGGACATCACCATTGCTATCTCTAAGGTAAAATCATCTAACGCCCCAGGCCCAGATGGTCTCTCAAACATGGACCTAAAAAAGAACATCACAGAATGGACCGAGTTCATCACCCTGCTCTCCGAGCATTGTAGAAGGTCTAGACAGATTCCCCTTTCGTGGACAAAAGCCATTGTGATACCCATCTTTAAAAAAGGGAGTCGGGACGAACCGGGCAACTATCGCCCCATAGCTTTGCTAGACATAATGGGAAAACTGTTTGCTTCTCTCTTGCTGGACCACTTCCATCGATGGGCAACTTCGGCCCCCTGCAGCGATCCCTTTCAGTTGGGCTTCAAGAAAAATGGTAGCACCTCTGTGAACATTTTCATACTTAACATCGTGAAATCCAAAATAAAAGAGGGCGCACCAACTGTCTACGCGGCATTTATTGACCTTTCCCAGGCATTTGATAAGGTGGACAGATTACTCTTGTGGAGAAAAGTGGCTGAATGGAATTGCCCGAACAAGATTCTGAATCCCATAATTGCCCTCCACACTAAAACCACGCTTACTGTCCGTCTTAACAAGCAAGGGACGCTTTCTAGGGTAATCCAAGTCAATCGAGGAGTGAAGCAAGGCTGCCCGCTGGCTCCCGCCTTGTTTGTGGCATTTTTGGGAGACTTCAAGGATTCAGAAGTCACAGTCCGATGCTTCCCGCCGAAACTTGGCACCACAAGACTGTCCAGACTTTTGTACGCTGATGACATGATTTTGTTCGATCAGACCCCAATTGGCTTACAGCGCCAGCTTGATAATTTAGCAAACTATATGGCCTCCAACAACTTATCCATAAATAAGTCAAAGACCAAAATCATGATCCTCTCAAAATAAAATCTACCCCAGAAACACAGCAATCACTGGCCAGTGAATGGCAAAAGAATTGAGGTGGTGTCAAACTTTAAATATCTTGGCGTAGTTTTGGATGGGACTACACGTAATTCAGCGATGCAACTTCACTTGTGGTCCAAAGCCAAAAGCTTAACCTCCCAACTCAAATTGGTCGACAGTAAGTTCGGCAAATTTTCCCTGCTGCCGGCCATCAACTTTTATAAGGGCAAAATGGTGCCGGCACTCACCTACGGGATGGACGCTATGATTAACATGCCTAACTCGCTTTGGTTGAAACTCGAGGGTTACATGTGGAAAACCATCCTCGGACTCCCCAACGCGATTCCAATCGCATCTGTGAGAAGAGAACTGGGGCTTCTTTCTTTGAGCGCAACCGTCAGTGTGGCTGCTCTGGCGTTATTTAGGAAGACTCTCCTGAAAGATAATCTTCCTATTTTTGAGATAATCGGCCAAGAGTTGGCATCATCGAACTGTTCTGCTCTCCTGAGCTGGTCAGAAAAGCAAGTGGCCAAACTTCAAGACCTAGCATGCACAACAGACGATCTCATCACGAACCCTCAAAAAGTAAATGGGAAGCTGAAGAACCAAGACTGGATTAATACTATTGAACAAGCGGCATCATGCAAACTACTGAATCGCCTTCCTCCCACATATAATAGGCTCAAAACGCCGCTAGCCTATTGTACGAAACTTCCGAACAAAAAATTAAGGAGCACGTTTTTAAGGGCCCGGCTGAACCTTTTGCACACCAGAGAAATTTTAGGGATAAGAAACCTTTCTGCTTCCAAAACATGTAGACTGTGTAAAAATCTTGACTCTATTGAGTCAGTACGCCACTTACTTCTAAGCTGCCCTTCACTTTGCTTAGAACGCTCTGCGTTTTTGCTACCTCTATGGGCGGACTCAGTCCTGATTGAAGAAGAAACTTGGTGGCTCCGTCTTATATCAGGGGAAAAAACTCGATGGTCTGTAGCCACGGCTAAAATACTTGAAGCTGCATTTTGTAAAATTGGTGCTGCAGAACCTGTTTCTATGACAGTGGCTGATTTATCATAACAGACCCTTGCTGAAGGATTGGTCAAGCGAACGACTCGCCCCAACTGGCAGGTTTTCATCTCGACTTGTTCGCGATCCCTGGGCCTACTTCGGCTCGCCACATCTAAAATAACATGGCGGCCAACCGTCTACTGTACCTGTTACTTTCGAATAAGTTCTGATTGTCTTAAAAGTAAAGAGGGCTCGGGTACAAGACTGTACTTCCTTTCTTTTGTCTCTTCTTCTTGTAAAAATCATTTTTCTGTGATTATGTACAAGTAATAAAAAAAATTTAAAAAAAATAAAGTAAATGTTTGCTATCTTTATACTTTATATGTATAACGATATTTTATACTCGTTGCACTGTGAACGTTTGGAATACAAATCAGAACACAATAAAAAATATGTTAACATCTTCAAGCTGCTTCTTATCTCATTCCTGACCCATGTTCTCTGTGTGCCACGTCTACCCATGTGCCCTTTCTGTTCCCACTATTGCCCCAATTTACTCTTCCGTGTTGAGTTGTTTCCTATTTTGCCCTTAATTCCAAGTTCTATCTCAATGTGCCTGTCATTGTTGAAGTCTGCCCAAGTATGCCATTCAGTGCCCAGTTATGCCCTATTTTAACCCCCAATGGCCAGTCCAGACCCAAATTGCCTTTCTGTGCCAGGTTATGCCCCCACGTGGCACTCAGTGTCTATTTCTGCCACATTTGCGCTGCATCGACAGGATCTTCAACATTTGTGACATCAGTGCCGAGTTCTGCCCCACTTGTGCTCCTTATTGCCAGTGCATGCCTCTTCTGGCCTCCCGTGCCAACATCTTCCCCAATTCACCCCTGTCTTCCAGCTTCAGCACCAGCCTCTGCAGTCACTGCCTATATTTGCCACCACCCTGCCCATATCAAATATTCCCTTGGTGGATTGACCCCTCATCCACTCACACACACAGGCATCCACACATAGACACACAAGCATGCATGGATGCAAACACAATTTTCTTTGAAATCATGTACCTTTCGGTGTAGCCCCTTGCACTGCCGCTTCTAACGCCTGCAGATGTGCTCCGGAAGTAGAAAGCAACTTCCCTCCCTGCGACCCATCCAGATGGGTCCCATAAAAGGCTACACAAGCTCAGATGTGTGGCTCCGACCCGCACTTACATGTGCACGCTGGTGTTGCACATCTGGTGCCCTGCATGGCTTCCCAGGGCTGGGTATCCTAAGTGGCACCTAGTGCCTGCAGGGACATTGGCCCTGCTCGCCAGTATGCTGAACTGTGCCCTAGCTCACATCCAGGACTCCAGAGGAAGCTCTTGCTGCAGGCAAGTGGCACGTCACGCAGAGCATTCCCTTGTCATGCTCATTGACAGGCAATCAGGGGTGTTGCTAGGTCTGGAAAAGATCCGGGGCTGCGCTGATGTCGGGACTGCCGGGCCTCGGGGCGAGCCTTGTGGTGTAGCCCCTGAGCTTCTATCTGGGGCTACAACCAAAAGACCCGGAGCTGTAGCCCCCTCTACCCCCCAAGCAATGCCACTGCAGGCAGTGCTCAGCATGATGCAGTGGTGGCCTGTGCCTAACAGAGGTGCACCACCCAGTGGCAGCTATGCATGGTCTGCGGCACGTTTCACGCACAGGTATCACTATGCACGTGGGAGAAGCACTTGCTAAGGAAAAGACAGAACTTCTAGTAACCTAATAATTGAGACATCTGTTCACTTTGCCCTCAATACTGCAGCTTTGCTATTTCATAACGCTCTACCTAAAGAAGGTTTTACCATCCCCCAACTTCACAGCACTCTAAAAATATATAGGACCCAAGGATGTAAGCATGAGGTGCTTAACTCCTAGAGACGATTGACAGGCGCTAGTGACCTCAGCGCCAGACAGTGCCCCTTTTAATTGACTGCTGCTCATGCCAGAAATGATGCAGAAAAGACCGGCATGCTTTGCAATCAGCAAAGTCAGAAGAAGTGGGGGGATCGCACCATTCGTCCAGGAATGGCACTGACTAACGTATAGATTTGCGAAGACCTCCGAATAATCCAATATTAAAACTACCATTAGCACCCTGGGCGGCAGCGCTAGCCAATCAGGGAGCTTGGAACTTGGGCTTTCTTCTCTGGTAGAAGCCCACATTCTAAGCGCCCCCACTGTTGCCACCCCTAATCCTGTGCATCCCATGCCCCACCCCTGCTCTCCCATGCTGCCTTCAGAACCCGCGAGTAACCACAGGTGTCATAAAGAAAAAGGAAAAAATGTACCTTTCCGCAGTACGGTGCTGACGCAGCTGGCACAGAAGTCTGCTTTCTGTTTGGTTATGTCATCGTAATCCAATAAGGTGCATTTTTACTTTTTAAAATGTTTTCCTAGCCATTAGTACCAGTGTGTGGTTACTCGTGGGTGCTGATGGAGATAGGACCCTTAGCGTTAGGACGACCCTGTCGGTAACTGCACCGCTGCCAGTGCTAAGGGACCTTAGGCTTCCTCTGGCCCTTAGGGCAGCAGGCCATTACCGACACAGTCAGCCCGGTGCCTCGGGTCATATCGCCGCCATTTTAAAACATTGCCTATGTGTAGGACTAATAAGTACTATATGTGTGTGAATTAAAGGCACCCAGGAAACTCTAGATGGAGTGCCCGTTTACTATTGATATATGATTGATTACTGGTAAATCAGTAACTTGCTTGCAGAGCTAGTGACTGGAGAGCTGATTTGGATAGAATCAGCATTATAAACTCAACTTAAAACCCCGATAACGAATGTGTAAGATTAGGGCTTTAAGTGGGCCGGAGCTAGTCGGGGAAGATCCCTGGCAGTTTCTATAGACTACTTTTGAACTGAGGCTGTGCCAGGGCTCATTTACTACCAATTGGTATTGAACGTAGTTTTCATCACAGTCTTCTAGTGCCATCATGTGGCTCAAGTGAGAAGTGCAATTTGACTTTCTTTTTTCTGTCTAGCCCACAATGGCTAATTGGTCTGTAGCAGACACAGCCGGATTCTCTGTGGTGTAATGGTGGGGGCCATTGACACGTCAGAGTTAAACCCCCTCCTCCTGTCACACTGCGCCAGCTGCAAGGGGCAGCATATACATTTGCCTGTAGTCTGTCAGCAAGCTGCATGGCAGCAGGTGGGAATTTCACTCTGGCATGCTAATGCCCCCCGCGCCTCCCCCCCCCCCCCACAGCCAGGAGGATTCTGCTTTGTCTGCTACAGGCATCAATTCATTTGTTTACTTTGTAATGTAGTCAATTGTGACGCCCCATGAATGGAGACGTTGCAATACCGTGTTATCAAGACAATCAGTGCACATTTTTCTTAAGTTAAAAACACAGATTCTTCTGAGTTAGCACTAACTCTGAAGATCCTGCTTTTTGAACTTATAAAAAACAATCTCACTATTTGTCTTGATAACTTGGTATTCCAACTTGCCTAAAAATAAGACTACTTTACAGTAGACTAATTGGCAAGTAAAGCACTTTTCTTAAACTGAAACCATCCCGTGACTTATTTCGTTCACTGTGTTTTTTGTTTTTCGCGGGAAGGCATCTTGCCCTCACACCATGCACAGCGATGAGATGTGTGGCGGTTCCTGGCACCTTGTGTTGGTCAATTTAAGAGGCTCGACGATTCCTGGCTTTTAGGATTCGACCACAGACTGGATGCGAAGAAGACCACTTGGGACCATGCCGAGTAGACAAAATAAGCTGCCTGGGGCCCCACTCCTTAAAAGGCTATGTGGTAATTGGGCCAGGTGGCCTTGCCTAAGTCGACGGCCTCCTCAGTAGGCCGTGCCCACCACTTTGGCTACATCTTCTTCTTGTCAGTGCCTCCCTCGATTTGTCATCCCAATTAATGGAGGACATGAGATGACATGGTATCGTGCTTGTTTCCAGTGCTCTCCCCCACCCCAGGGGAAACCTGCACTGCAATGGGTTAATTTATTTATTCTTCTCTTGTATCCCTTTCTTGGCTGTTGTTTCGCTTTTTATTTATTTTTTTATTTATTGTTCTATGGTTATAAAATAACCTTTAACAACCTTCAATTAGAACAAATCATCTTAATTACATAGCATAACAATTCATTTTACCGATCGATGTGAACAAAGCCAACAAAATTCATAACATTTAACCAGGATCCTAAATATAAAAAATAAAAAATAAAAATCACAATCCAATTGAAAGCAAACTATTTACATTGGTGCCAAAATCTCTTTAAAGAAGTGTATTGCTGCCGTCTGCCAATGGTTAGTACCTTGAGAGCCCATAACTCGCTGCCAAACCACGCCCACTCCTCTAATGGATGATTGTCTGACCAAATGGTCGAAACAGTGATGGCATCTGTCATCTAGAGCCCCACAGTGCAGCAGCAGATGCTGCAATGACCCTCGACCTGCTCAGAGCAGTAGCGGCGGGACCTTGACTCCCACAAGATCGCAGCTTTAGCGCCCTTGATTACTTTTGTTGGTAATGTCATGGTTTATAACACGGCACATGCCAGTTAGGGAACTCCTTCCCCTACAATGAAAGTGGCGCACTTAAAAACGCTGTTAATTTTTAATATACTACAGAGTCTTTTGAGTAGGTCTCCAACCCATCTCCCACCCAACCTCCACAAACACCTCATGTCACAATGGACTAGGAACCAGGCCGGTGAGTATCACTAAAATATTTATCAATTTATTATTTAATGAAAAAGGAAAATCAAACAATTTCACAGCCACCAATTTTGGGGCAACACTAATGCAATGATCTGTGCAGAACAATTAGGTTAAGATATCCTATTCCAATATAGTTCTATAATGGCCGAACAGAAAAAAAAGAACAATTTCTACCAATTGATAGCACCAACGATTTAGTACTCCCCCCTGCAACACTCACCCCCAAACATCAGCTAAACTTGATTCCTTTGAATGGAAGGCGGTGGCAAGGAGTATGAATAGGTAGAGAAAATAAATTGGATTTGGGGTAAAGCCTAGCACCACGAGATGGGAAGCCAGCAAAGAAAGTGAAAACCTGTTTTTGGAGAAAAATGGCAGAATCAGATTTTGATTATTACTCATGACTTCTAGGGGACAGAATGAAAGGAAATTCGGATTGCTTACACTTTAGCATATTTGAGGAAGTTTATAGAATACTAATCAGCACACCAGGGCAAAAATAGATAAGTGCGAAAATCGGTTTTGGGAGAAAGCAAATGCAAAAGGGAAAATACAGTGGCAAATGGAAATTCGTTTACACTGGATTTACTATGAGAGGCAGCTCAGGGAAGGGGTTTAGCTTACAATACGGAAATCGGTTTTCAATGACAAGTCCAAAGGCACAAAATAGGTAGACTTCTCGGCAAAAGGGATTGCTCACAATGGAACAACTGTTTGGGGTTTAATAAGACAGATGCAAATAGGAATTTGTTTGGTAATGCACACAATACACGGACAGATTTGTTTTTAAGTTACAAGGAGATTAATTCTTTTGAGGCAACACCTTAATGACTATAATAGTTAAATACAACACCAGGAACAAGATGGTTGATTTCGAACTTCAACAATCTTGAACCGTGAATTTCAATGGGGCAATGAATTGATTTACTTTTTTTTTTTTTAAAAAAAACTAGGCATTTACAGAGACAACTCAGATGTTTTCCAAAGGAGATCTGCTAACATACACAGAGTAGTAATAGATTCTTCTATGGGAAGGTGACTGAATTACACTGGCAATTTTGGGGGTTTTCAAATGGGTTTTCAATGGGAGTTTAATGGGGGTTTCAATGGGAGAAATATTGGATGCAATGCTACAAAAATGAAGGGTTTATGCAATTTAGGACTGGGGTTAATGCTACTCACAAAGCAAGCCTTGATTTGGGATTCAGGAAAGCCATCTGTATCTCAGGACACTCTGGACAGCTAGGGCAAGGGGTCTTGTCACTGCACTCTCAAAGATGGTAAGGTTCAGCTGCCTACTCTCTGTCCTCCTTCTCCTGTCTCCCTGGATTTTGGTTTCTCTCCCTCTGTCCTAGTAGAGTCCCCCTTATATAGCACAAATGACATCACTAACTTTACAATATAGGGCGAGTACCCTGTAATTATCCCTGCAGCTTGGATAAGACAGTTTACCATTCCTCTCTCCACCCCCTGGCATGATTGGTTCAGGGGAGGAGAGCAGCATCTGTCTGTTTGCATTTATTACAATTCTTTGTTCTCATTACTACTTTTTGGCACAAACTAATTATATCTCATAATTTCATTATTCTACTAGCCCCTGCCATATGAATTAGATATGAGGTTTTAGTTGGCCATAGGGAATTAAGTAAACCGATCGCCAACTCTGTAAGAGATAGCATGGCCCTTTGGTACATTTTTGTCATTTTGATAAAATGTACAATAGGTATGACTCTGCAAATGATCAAGCATGTTCCTAATTTAATTTTCCATCTTTTCACCAACTGTCACATTTGTCCCAGTTTTAGATCAGCCAGAAACTATTCTTAAATGACCCTTTCAGTCCCCAAACTGCTAGGAAAATGCAATGAATACCTTTAAAACTGCCTGGAAATTACATGAAAAAATATCATAAAATGAAATTAATTCTCATTCTGAGTGCTGCAAAAAAATGCCTAAAATGAAATCAACCCTTTAATGTCAATTGGGAGTGTTATTCCCCCCTTGTGGGGGGGCCGTTTCATCCCCCCACAGCCATTTTACTTCCTCTGGGCTCAGCCGATGACCAGAGATTTGTATTAGTCCCTTTGAACGTTGCAGTTTGCTCTTTGAGGTGGGTGCAGGAAGGGCTCACACCTCCTGCACAAGCCTTAGCCACACTTTGCCTTCTTTGAAATCTCTGGGTTCCTGCCTTCATGTCTGGCAGAGGAGGGAATTATGATGCCCTCAGCAGCATCACATTTTATTGCAGGATGTTTCACTGGTAGATGCGACTTCCAGTTGGAAGCAGGGCTTTTATTTGTGAAGTTTCCTGCCTCAGCCCGAACTGTTTTTTTCTATAGTAAGTGCCTCTTCAAAGGGGACTGGAGTCTTGTGGGTTGGAACATAATGTACCATTGCTTAGCCCAACCCCGCCCTAATTATATTTCCCTGACATTTTCTGCGTGAGCAGTGCTATCCTCCCACTGTGGCTTTTTAAAGCCGTTTTTCTTTTTACACGTGTGCAGCTTTTTGCTTCTAATGATTAAAATCCTGTCTTGCAGGTCACAGGATTCTTTGATTTCTCCTTTTTGAGCAAGTTTGCATTTTCTGTTGGTCCATTGATAATGAGGGGTAGGCCCCCGTCACATGGTTCTTTAATTTGACGTGAAAAAAAGAAAAAGCCAATCCATTTTTCGTTTGTAGTGTTTAATCTCATTCACTGGCTTAGGGAACACAACATCTGACCTTACATCACATGCAACCTCCTGGCATTCATGGTATATATGTTTCCACCACTGCATTTATTGTATATATGTGTTTTACAGTAATTCTCTGCATTTATTGTATTTATGTGTCCTACAGCAGTGCATACTACCTCTGTTTAACTTTCGTTCTGCCTGTTGATCATGCATACAGCATTGTAACCATAGCTGTACTTTAATCCTGCGTACCAATGTAACATAAGCTTAACAACCCTCTTTATGCCTTCGCGCCCTAATACCCTCGGGTCTGGTGCACAATATAAATAATAAAAACAAACAAACAACACAAACAAACATACAAGCTGCTGTTCAAGTGAAAGGGAATGCAAAAGCCATTTCTGGTTGTAGTGTTTGAAATTCTTGACCCTCATGTGAATGAAAAGTACATTGAGGCCATTTTTGGATGCAGTGCATGACTTCTTGTCATTCAGTTGAAATAAAAGCAAAGCAGGGCCGTTTTTGCTTATAGTGTTCCAACGCTTGCCACTCATGTGAAATAAAAGCAAAGCAGGGCGTTTTTGATTATAGTGTTCCAATGCTTGCCACTCATGTGAAATAAAAGCAAAGCAGGCTGTTTTTGCTTATAGTGTTCCAATTCTTGCCACTCATGTGAAATAAAAGCAAAGCAGGGCCGTTTTTGGTAGCAATGTTTAAATGTGGCTTTTCAGATTAAATGGATTTCTCTTTAGGGCCTTTAAATGTACCCCACAGTAATAAATTGAGTCTCAGCCTCATAGGCGTTCTGTGCCATAGCGGGCTGAGGGATTTGTATATATAGATAGGTGGCAAACCGACAGGCCTGACATCTATGAGCATATCTTTAAATGCTTGTATGATCTTACTTTTCCAATTGCCAGGATCCAGTCTCTTTCTTTTAATTTTGTCCTAGATTTCAAGGAGGAGTTCCGGAACATGTCCATTGAGAGGCCACTCTCCTCCAAAACTTGGTAACATTCCTGTTCCCATTTATTGAAGCAGGGCCAGGTTTTGGAGTCTAGGAGCAACCTATCTATTTCCCACCAAATAGAACCCTGCTCAGCACACAAGATGTTTTTCAATACTGCAAGATTTTTGGACAGAAGATGATACTTGATAGAGGGAAGGCTTGGTTCCTAGAGTATAACTGCCGCAGGGACACTGTTTGGATGCAGCAGGACCTTCCTCCAGAAGGTGCCCTGAAGCTTCTCCCAGCACGTTACTACTGGAAGTCCCTGGTTTTGACCACCATATAGCAGGGAGTGGACAACATTCGATTTGTTAGTGAAAAATACCCACTTATTTTGGTTTGTTGCAGCTGCCTGGGACGCCAACATTTTTACCTTTGAGGTTAAATTACTTTGCAGTTCTGCATTGTTCTGCAGTGTCTGCAATCTAGTGCCCAGATAGACAAAATTCAGGACATTTTCCAAGGCCTCCCTATTAAGACACCAGCAGAATTTTCTGTATTTTTGTCTCATGCCTGGTCGAAGAACCAAAACCTTTCATTTCTTCAAATTGATGGTTAATTTGTTTAGACTTGCATATGCTGCCAATTGGTTCACTTGTCCAGGCCTGACAGTGCACATCTGCTGCCTCAGGAACTAGACATATTCGCCTAGAATCACACCTGCTCTCAGAGGCACGATTGACCTGGAAGTGTGTGAAAGTATGTTTTGCTTTACAAACCATAGGCTACACTTATGGGATGAAGAGTGGGTGTTTCCTGACCCTACCCTTTGTTATGTGGTGTGTCAGGGGTGACCTGTTGCCTGAGCCTGCCCGCAGTTATGTGGTGTGTCAGGGGTGATCTGTTGCCTGAGCCTGCCCGCTGTTATGTGGTGTGTCAGGGGTGATCTGTTGCCTGAGCCTGCCCGCTGTTATGTGGTGTGTCAGGGGTGATCTGTTGCCTGAGCTTGCCCGCTGTTACTAAGTGTGTCAGGGGTGATCTGTTGCCTGAGCCTGCCCGCTGTTATGTGGTGTGTCAGGGGTGATCTGTTGCCTGAGCCTGCCCGCTGTTACTTAGTGTGTCAGGGGTGATCTGTTGCCTGAGCCTGCCCGCTGTTATGTGGTGTGTCAGGGGTGATCTGTTGCCTGAGCTTGCCCGCTGTTACTTAGTGTGTCAGGGGTGATCTGTTGCCTGAGCCTGCCCGCTGTTAGTGGTGTGTCAGGGGTGATCTGTTGCCTGAGCTTGCCCGCTGTTATGTGGTGTGTCAGGGGTGATCTGTTGCCTGAGCCTGCCCGCTGTTACTTAGTGTGTCAGGGGTGATCTGTTGCCTGAGCCTGCCCGCTGTTATGTGGTGTGTCAGGGGTGATCTGTTGCCTGAGCCTGCCCGCTGTTATGTGGTGTGTCAGGGGTGATCTGTTGCCTGAGCCTGCCCGCTGTTACTTAGTGTGTCAGGGGTGATCTGTTGCCTGAGCCTGCCCGCTGTTACTTAGTGTGTCAGGGGTGATCTGTTGCCTGAGCTTGCCCGCTGTTACTTAGTGTGTCAGGGGTGATCTGTTGCCTGAGCCTGCCCGCTGTTAGTGGTGTGTCAGGGGTGATCTGTTGCCTGAGCTTGCCCGCTGTTATGTGGTGTGTCAGGGGTGATCTGTTGCCTGAGCCTGCCCGCTGTTACTTAGTGTGTCAGGGGTGATCTGTTGCCTGAGCCTGCCCGCTGTTATGTGGTGTGTCAGGGGTGATCTGTTGCCTGAGCCTGCCCGCTGTTACTTAGTGTGTCAGGGGTGATCTGTTGCCTGAGCCTGCCCGCTGTTATGTGGTGTGTCAGGGGTGATCTGTTGCCTGAGCCTGCCCGCTGTTACTTAGTGTGTCAGGGGTGATCTGCTGCCTGAGCTTGCCCGCTGTTACTTAGTGTGTCAGGGGTGATCTGTTGCCTGAGCCTGCCCGCTGTTATGTGGTGTGTCAGGGGTGATCTGTTGCCTGAGCCTGCCCGCTGTTATGTGGTGTGTCAGGGGTGATCTGTTGCCTGAGCCTGCCCGCTGTTACTTAGTGTGTCAGGGGTGATCTGTTGCCTGAGCCTGCCCGCTGTTACTTAGTGTGTCAGGGGTGATCTGTTGCCTGAGCCTGCCCGCTGTTACTTAGTGTGTCAGGGGTGATCTGTTGCCTGAGCTTGCCCGCTGTTACTTAGTGTGTCAGGGGTGATCTGCTGCCTGAGCTTGCCCGCTGTTACTTAGTGTGTCAGGGGTGATCTGTTGCCTGAGCCTGCCCGCTGTTACTTAGTGTGTCAGGGGTGATCTGCTGCCTGAGCCTGCCCGCTGTTACTTAGTGTGTCAGGGCTGATCTGTTGCCTGAGCCTGCCCGCTGTTATGTGGTGTGTCAGGGGTGATCTGTTGCCTGAGCCTGCCCGCTGTTATGTGGTGTGTCAGGGGTGATCTGTTGCCTGAGCCTGCCCGCTGTTACTTAGTGTGTCAGGGGTGATATGTTGCCTGAGCCTGCCCGCTGTTACTTAGTGTGTCAGGGGTGATCTGTTGCCTGAGCTTGCCCGCTGTTACTTAGTGTGTCAGGGGTGATCTGTTGCCTGAGCCTGCCCGCTGTTAGTGGTGTGTCAGGGGTGATCTGTTGCCTGAGCTTGCCTGCTGTTACTTAGTGTGTCAGGGGTGATCTGTTGCCTGAGCCTGCCCGCTGTTACTTAGTGTGTCAGGGGTGATCTGTTGCCTGAGCCTGCCCGCTGTTACTTAGTGTGTCAGGGGTGATCTGTGTCCTGAGCCTGCCCGCTGTTACTTAGTGTGTCAGGGGTGATCTGTTGCCTGAGCTTGCCCGCTGTTACTTAGTGTGTCAGGGGTGATCTGTTGCCTGAGCCTGCCCGCTGTTACTTAGTGTGTCAGGGGTGATCTGTTGCCTGAGCCTGCCCGCTGTTACTTAGTGTGTCAGGGGTGATCTGTTGCCTGAGCCTGCCCGCTGTTACGTGGTGTGTCAGGGGTGATCTGTTGCCTGACCCTGCCCGCAGTTATGTGGTGTGTCAGGGGTGATCTGTTGCCTGAGCCTGCCCGCTGTTACTAAGTGTGTCAGGGGTGATCTGTTGCCTGAGCCTGCCCGCTGTTACTTAGTGTGTCAGGGGTGATCTGTTGCCTGAGCCTGCCCGCTGTTACTTAGTGTGTCAGGGGTGATCTGTTGCCTGAGCTTGCCCGCTGTTACTTAGTGTGTCAGGGGTGATCTGTTGCCTGATCCTGCCCGCTGTTACTTAGTGTGTCAGGGGTGATCTGTTGCCTGAGCCTGCCCGCTGTTACTTAGTGTGTCAGGGGTGATCTGCTGCCTGAGCTTGCCCGCTGTTACTTAGTGTGTCAGGGGTGATCTGTTGCCTGAGCCTGCCCGCTGTTACTTAGTGTGTCAGGGGTGATCTGCTGCCTGAGCTTGCCCGCTGTTACTTAGTGTGTCAGGGGTGTCTGTTGCCTGAGTTTGCCCGCTGTTACTTAGTGTGTCAGGGGTGATCTGCTGCCTGAGCCTGCCCGCTGTTATGTGGTGTGTCAGGGGTGATCTGTTGCCTGAGCCTGCCCGCTGTTACTTAGTGTGTGAGGGGTGATCTGTTGCCTGAGCTTGCCCGCTGTTACTTAGTGTGTCAGGGGTGATCTGCTGCCTGAGCCTGCCCGCTGTTACTTAGTGTGTCAGGGGTGATCTGTTGCCTAAGCCTGCCCGCTGTTGCTTAGTGTGTCAGGGGTGATCTGTTGCCTGAGCTTGCCCGCTTTTACTTAGTGTGTCAGGGGTGATCTGCTGCCTGAGCCTGCCCGCTGTTACTTAGTGTGTCAGGGGTGATCTGTTGCCTGAGCCTGCCCGCTGTTAGTGGTGTGTCAGGGGTGATCTGTTGCCTGAGCTTGCCTGCTGTTACTAAGTGTGTCAGGGGTGATCTGTTGCCTGAGACTGCCCGCTGTTACTTAGTGTGTCAGGGGTGATCTGTTGCCTGAGCCTGCCCGCTGTTACTTAGTGTGTCAGGGGTGATCCGTTGCCTGAGCCTGCCCGCTGTTACTTAGTGTGTCAGGGGTGATCCGTTGCCTGAGCCTGCCCGCTGTTACTTAGTGTGTCAGGGGTGATCTGTTGCCTGAGCTTGCCCGCTGTTACTTAGTGTGTCAGGGGTGATCTGTTGCCTGAGCCTGCCCGCTGTTACTTAGTGTGTCAGGGGTGATCTGTTGCCTGAGCCTGCCCGCTGTTACTTAGTGTGTCAGGGGTGATCTGTTGCCTGAGCCTGCCCGCTGTTACGTGGTGTGTCAGGGGTGATCTGTTGCCTGACCCTGCCCGCAGTTATGTGGTGTGTCAGGGGTGATCTGTTGCCTGAGCCTGCCCGCTGTTACTAAGTGTGTCAGGGGTGATCTGTTGCCTGAGCCTGCCCGCTGTTACTTAGTGTGTCAGGGGTGATCTGTTGCCTGAGCCTGCCCGCTGTTACTTAGTGTGTCAGGGGTGATCTGTTGCCTGAGCTTGCCCGCTGTTACTTAGTGTGTCAGGGGTGATCTGTTGCCTGAGCCTGCCCGCTGTTACTTAGTGTGTCAGGGGTGATCTGTTGCCTGAGCCTGCCCGCTGTTACTTAGTGTGTCAGGGGTGATCTGTTGCCTGAGCTTGCCCGCTGTTACTTAGTGTGTCAGGGGTGATCTGTTGCCTGAGCTTGCCCGCTGTTACTTAGTGTGTCAGGGGTGATCTGCTGCCTGAGCTTGCCCGCTGTTACTTAGTGTGTCAGGGGTGATCTGTTGCCTGAGTTTGCCCGCTGTTACTTAGTGTGTCAGGGGTGATCTGCTGCCTGAGCCTGCCCGCTGTTATGTGGTGTGTCAGGGGTGATCTGTTGCCTGAGCCTGCCCGCTGTTACTTAGTGTGTGAGGGGTGATCTGTTGCCTGAGCTTGCCCGCTGTTACTTAGTGTGTGAGGTGTGATCTGCTGCCTGAGCCTGCCCGCTGTTACTTAGTGTGTCAGGGGTGATCTGTTGCCTGAGCCTGCCCGCTGTTACTTAGTGTGTCAGGGGTGATCTGTTGCCTGAGCTTGCCCGCTTTTACTTAGTGTGTCAGGGGTGATCTGCTGCCTGAGCCTGCCCGCTGTTACTTAGTGTGTCAGGGGTGATCTGCTGCCTGAGCTTGCCCGCTGTTACTTAGTGTGTCAGGGGTGATCTGCTGCCTGAGCTTGCCCGCTGTTACTTAGTGTGTCAGGGGTGATCTGCTGCCTGAGCTTGCCCGCTGTTACTTAGTGTGTCAGGGGTGATCTGCTGCCTGAGCTTGCCCGCTGTTACTTAGTGTGTCAGGGGTGATCTGTTGCCTGAGCTTGCCCGCTGTTACTTAGTGTGTCAGGGGTGATCTGTTGCCTGAGCTTGCCCGCTGTTACTTAGTGTGTCAGGGGTGATCTGTTGCCTGAGCTTGCCCGCTGTTACTTAGTGTGTCAGGGATGATCTGCTGCCTGAGCTTGCCCGCTGTTACTTAGTGTGTCAGGGGTGATCTGCTGCCTGAGCCTGCCCGCTGTTACTTAGTGTGTCAGGGGTGATCTGCTGCCTGAGCCTGCCCGCTGTTACTTAGTGTGTCAGGGGTGATCTGCTGCCTGAGCCTGCCCGCTGTTACTTAGTGTGTCAGGGGTGATCTGTTGCCTGAGCTTGCCCGCTGTTACTTAGTGTGTCAGGGGTGATCTGTTGCCTGAGCCTGCCCGCTGTTACTTAGTGTGTCAGGGGTGATCTGTTGCCTGAGCCTGCCCGCTGTTGCTTAGTGTGTCAGGGGTGATCTGTTGCCTGAGCTTGCCCGCTGTTACTTAGTGTGTCAGGGGTGATCTGTTGCCTGAGCTTGCCTGCTGTTACTTAGTGTGTCAGGGGTGATCTGCTGCCTGAGCTTGCCCGCTGTTACTTAGTGTGTCAGGGGTGATCTGTTGCCTGAGTTTGCCCGCTGTTACTTAGTGTGTCAGGGGTGATCTGCTGCCTGAGCTTGCCCGCTGTTACTTAGTGTGTGAGGGGTGATCTGCTGCCTGAGCCTGCCCGCTGTTACTTAGTGTGTCAGGGGTGATCTGTTGCCTGAGCCTGCCCGCTGTTACTTAGTGTGTCAGGGGTGATCTGTTGCCTGAGCTTGCCCGCTTTTACTTAGTGTGTCAGGGGTGATCTGCTGCCTGAGCCTGCCCGCTGTTACTTAGTGTGTCAGGGGTGATCTGCTGCCTGAGCTTGCCCGCTGTTACTTAGTGTGTCAGGGGTGATCTGCTGCCTGAGCTTGCCCGCTGTTACTTAGTGTGTCAGGGGTGATCTGCTGCCTGAGCTTGCCCGCTGTTACTTAGTGTGTCAGGGGTGATCTGCTGCCTGAGCTTGCCCGCTGTTACTTAGTGTGTCAGGGGTGATCTGTTGCCTGAGCTTGCCCGCTGTTACTTAGTGTGTCAGGGGTGATCTGTTGCCTGAGCTTGCCCGCTGTTACTTAGTGTGTCAGGGGTGATCTGTTGCCTGAGCTTGCCCGCTGTTACTTAGTGTGTCAGGGATGATCTGCTGCCTGAGCTTGCCCGCTGTTACTTAGTGTGTCAGGGGTGATCTGCTGCCTGAGCCTGCCCGCTGTTACTTAGTGTGTCAGGGGTGATCTGCTGCCTGAGCCTGCCCGCTGTTACTTAGTGTGTCAGGGGTGATCTGCTGCCTGAGCCTGCCCGCTGTTACTTAGTGTGTCAGGGGTGATCTGTTGCCTGAGCCTGCCCGCTGTTACTTGGTGTGTCAGGGGTGATCTGTTGCCTGAGCCTGCCCGCTGTTACTTAGTGTGTCAGGGGTGATCTGGGACTCATTTGCCCTGCCTTTGTTTGCATGTGTCCACTTCTCTGGGCTTAAAGGCACGTATGGGTGCGATGCACCTGCACTTGTGTAATTAGATAGTAAGGACTCTGCAATGCTGACAAACCCCTTTAAATGAGTGCATTCCTTTGATAATGGACTGCCCAGTGACAACCTTTGTCAAAGTATTAATTTCTTAAGTAATTTAGTTTTTAGCTCTGTTTATGGGGGGTTCCACTCTTGCCTTGCCCTTTGTTCCCACAATTCCCTTTCCTCGGCTAACCTCTCAACGGCTCTTCCATGGAGCCTCTTCCCTAACAATAAAGCCTTTACTCCGGATAAGGGTATGCAGGGCAGCATCTGCTTTGTAAACTTATAGTAGGGGTCTGCAACCTCTGGCTGTTTAGATGCTGTGGACTACTGTTCCCATGATCTACGGAGTCTCTCTTTATGTATATCTCAGGATGGTGGTCACTATCGGACCTTTTAGTGAGCTCACAGGGGTAATGTCAGGCTGGAAGGGTACCTCAGAGGCAACTCTCACCTTCAGAACAAGGCAATGCAGTGCAATATGGGTTTGATCCCTGGTGGAGTGCTTAGAAGCTGGATGCCTCCAGCACTAAGCATGATATCAATCACCAATAGAAATAATAATGATGTTTATTTATTTATTTATTTATTTTTTACATTTGTAGAGCGCTCTGCAGCCCATAGACATCAAGGCGCTATTACATGAAGGCGTAAGCAGCAAGATTATGTAAATATAGGAAACATAAGGTACTTAGTTACAGAGAGAGGAGCGGAGCATAGTTACAAATGACGTTCGTATGCCTGTAGATATAAAGGCAGGTAGGTTTAGACAAACAGCCTAGTTTTTAAGGCTTTGCGGAAGGCTAGGTGAGAGTCAATCCCCCTGAGGAGCGAAGGTAGGGCGTTCCAATGTGAGGCTGCTAGGGCTGAGAAGCTCGAACCGCCCGCACGTACTCTAGAAGTCTTGGGGGTAGAAATCAGGTTGGTGTAGGCAGATCTGGTGGGCCTGGCTGAGGTGGGTTGTGAAATTCTCTGGGCAAGGTAGGGGGGAGCAAGGTCATGGAGGCATTTATGGGTGAGGGAGAGGATTTTAAAGATGATCCTCTGCCTAATGGGCAGCCAGTGGACCTGCCTCCTAAGGTCAGAAATGTGGTCTTTCCTGGAAAAACCTGTAGCGGCCCTGAGGGCATTGTTCTGGGCAAGCTGGAGTTTAGCGGTGTTTTTTCCGGAGGTCCCACCAAGGAGTGCGTTGCAGTAGTCCAACCTGGATCCTATGATGGCCCTAGCAATAGTGAGGCCATTTTGTGAGGATAGGAAGGGTCTTGCTGCGTAGATGAGTTTGGAGTAGTATGCTGATGAGGAGGCTATGGCATTAACATGCCTGTCCATGGTGAGATTAGAGTCGAGGTAGACTCCTAGAGTCTTGACTGATTGGGATACCGCAATCGGCATGTTGTCGATGGTAAAAGAGGTGTATTGTTTGTCAAGGTTGCCTAGAGTGGTTGGTGACCCAATAAGTAAAAGCTCGGTCTTCTCGCTATTGAGACAAAGCCAATTGTCAGCCATCCAGGCTTGGATGGTGGCGTAGATGGAGTTGAGGGTGTTCTTGTCCAGCTCATAGTAACCTGTAAGCGGGATGAGTACTTGGGTGTCATCCGCATAATTCGTGTATGAGATGCCCATAGAATCGAGAAGATTGAAGAGAGGACGTGTGAACAGGTTGTAGAGGGTGGGTGCTATGCAGGAGCCCTGGGGCACCCCACATTTGATGTGACTAGGAGATGCGCATGCTGAGTCCGAGAAGACTTTCATGGCCCTTTCCTGTAGGAATGAGGTGATCCATGCGCATGTTTTTGGGGAGAAGTTGGCTGCTATAGAGAGATGGTGGCAGAGTGTGTTGTGATCAACGAGGTCGAATGCTGCTGATAGATCGAGGAGGAGCAGGAGCGCTGGTTTGCCTGCGTCACAAATGTCATCCATTTGATTTTTCAGGTCAAGTAGGGCTGTTTCCGTCCCATGACGAGGTCTGAAACCAGACTGCCGAAGGCCGAGAAGGCGGTGCTCTTCGAGGAATTTTTGGACTTGATGGTAGGCCGCTTTGTCCAAAATTTTCAATAGAAAGGAGACAGTAGTGATGGGTCTGTAGTTCCCTGCTACTGATGGGTCAAGTGAGGGCTTTTTGAGGAGCGGACGGACCCAGGCTTCCTTAAGGTCAGTTGGAACATGGCCAGACTGAAAGGATGCATTTATGAAAGCTGTGAGGAAGGGGGCCAGGGTAGGACCGCAGTCTTTGACTAGCTGTGCAGGGCATACGTCGCCTTTACAGTTAGATGGTTTGATGGTTTTTAAGAGCGTGATGACCTCAGATTCAGTGATGTCTTTGAAGTCGAAAGGCAGACAGGAGTGGGCTTTGGTCTCTTTGTTGGTGTTAGTATTCTGGTTGGCGATTAGGAGGGTCATAGCTTTTTGGTGTGCCTGGTTTTAGTTTGCAGGGTATTTAGTTTATTAAACATGGCGGTTCGGATGTCATTACACCATTTTTCATCTTTCTGGATGATGGATGGTGGGGTGGACGGAGTTTCAAGTTCCCTGAAGATGGTGAAGATTTCTTTGGTACTAGATTTGGCGTTGGCAATCCTATTGTTGAAGGAGTTAGCTTTAGCGAAGATAATAGCTGTTTTGTAGTCCTTGGAGATAGTCTTAAAGGTGGATTTGGTAGAGTTGTTTGGTTTATTTCTCCAGGCTGAGAGGGCAGCTCGCTTCTTGGAACGAAGCTGAAGAAGCTCTTGGGAGAACCATGCATTGGTATGCTTGGCTTTCTTAGATTTTCTGAGAGTGAGAGGGGCGACGGCGTCAACCGCATTGGTGGTTGTTAGTTTGAAAGCGTTGGCAAGGGTGTCAGGGTCAGTTGAAAAGGGGGCTTGGAGAGCCGGTACCTCAAGGAAGGGCGTGATCCTTTCTACAGTTAGTAAGCGGGAGCTTCTTGCGAGAGCTGCGGGAAGTGGGATGGTGGGTTTGGGGGGCCCTTTAGAAGTGTCCAGGTCAAATTGGATGTGATGGTGGTCTGTCCACGGGACAGGAGAGTTTCCAGTGATTAGCACTGGGCAGTTGTGGTGGCCAACCCAATCCAGAGAGCGCCCTTTGAGGTGGGTAGGATTCGAGATCGTTTGTGAGAATCCGAGAGTGGCGAGGGCTTTATTTAGGGCGGCCGCGTGGGCGTCATTGGGGTCGTTGAGGCCTAGGTTAAGGTCACCTGTGAGAAGGACTTTGGAATTTTTCTTTAGGTTCGCTGAGAGTGCTTGGATGAGGGATTCCTGGAATTCGGCAATGGGACCTGGAGGTCGATAAACAATATGAAGGGTCAGGGTGAGGTTGGGGGAATGATAAATTCTAAGGGGAAGGTAGTCACAGCTGCCAAGTTCCCCTTCGATCCTCCTAATGGTGAGGTTGTCTTTGGCGATGAGGTTTACTCCCCCGCCTCTGAGAAGGTGTCGGTCTTGCCTGTAAATGGTGTATCCGTCTGGGATGGCCAGGGAGAGGGCAGGTCCTGATGAGTCATTCAACCAGGTTTCAGTGATAATAAGGAGGTCAGTGTTGTTTTTGAGAATTAAGTCATGAATGTCTAGAGCATGTGCAGGAACTGAGCGGGCATTTATTAGGGCACACTTAAGAGTGGAGGTCGGAAGGGCCGTGGCTGAGATGGCCATGGGGTCATGCGTAGGCAGGATAGTTGTGTCAGGGGCATCAGGCACAAGTGTGTTCAATAGAGTGGGGGCAGCAGACCCAGCAGGCAAATTCAATACAGTGGGTGCAGCAGACCCAGCAGGCAAGTTCAATACAGTGGGGGCAGCAGACCCAGCAGGCAAGTTCAATACAGTGGGGGCAGCAGACCCAGCAGGCAAGTTCAATACAGTGGGGGCAACAGGTCCAATAGGCAGATTGGGAGCAATGGGGGCAACAGGCACAGCGGGCCAGTGTGCAACATTGGGTGCTCGTGTGGAAGCTAATGGGTGGTTAGATTCATAGCAAGCAGTGCCAGTGAGGCAGAGGGTGGTATTGGCCGGAGATGTATCACACCAGCACCTACTGCCGAGGCGCTTATTGCGAGAGTTTATACTTTGAGTGCGAGTACGTTGGGAAATTATGGTACGTGTGTTAAGTCGTGCATTTCGAGCAGAGCAAGGTAGGGTGTTGAGGAATGTGGATTGGAGGCAGCTGGATGGCTTACCTAGATGATGGAGTCTGGGAGCTCCGTCCCGCGACGTCGAGCAGCGGAGAGCTGCAGAGAGAGGCAAAGGCCTTTTCCATAAGCCTTTGCCAAGTGGCGGCTTTGCCTGGCGGTGGGCCTCCTCTCCCTTTAAAGCGGGAGAGGAGGGGCTGCAGGCCGCGGCGCACGAGTCAGCTGACTCCGCTCCTACTTTGTTTTGCTCCGTTTCTATGGAGCCCAGACACGGCTCCTGAGGGATGTTGATTGCGGCGGAGGCCGCGTGGGTGGTAATGGCGGCGAGGACCGGGCTGGTTCCTACTGTTGGGGGCAGGTTGCTCTTCAGTGGTCCTGGATGCGTAGCTCGCAGCGGAGCTGCAGAGAGAGGCAAAGGCCTTTTCCATAGGCCTTTGCCTTGTTGCCATGTTGATGCAGGTCTGGGCAAGGGTTGTTTGCACCACTCTGCTCCAGTGAATCGTCACATGCCCTGCCCACTAGAGAGACAGCGGCCACATCCCATCGCCACGGCGCATGTGCAGGCTCCTGAGGAGGAGGAGAGTGGCGGTTCATTGGCTGTCCTGCAGCCAGGCCCCTTCAGAGTCAGTCCCTCGCTCCATCGTCTTTCAGTCTCCTGGAGTGTACTTCTGGAAAATCAAATAAAGGATGTGGCCAAAATGGTTGCATTTGACTGAGAAACAGTGAGCTCTTTTGTAAATAGTGCATTTTGCCAAGTGAACATTTGGGGGTACATTGTGTTAAGTAGCTATTCTTTCCCATATATGTGCAGAGCCCTAGAAGGCTTACTGTGTGCTCGGCCATGGGTTGACACTCAGTGCCGGGGTCTCAGAGGGGGGCTCAGATACAGGTGCACATCTCACGGCCAGCGTAAGGGGTGAGCGAGCGGGGTGGCCAAACAGTGGCACAAAACATAAAGGGCTCACTGCATCGCCCCTCAAACCGGCCTTGCCAAGCTTTCTGAAGTAGGAGCGCATGCACTCCAACTTCAGAAAGTAACAATCTAATTGCAGCGCAGAGCTCCGTGTTACTTTCTGTCCGGTCCCACTGCGAAGGACAGTAAACCAGCTTCCTGTCTCCGTAGTGGCGGCTGGAGCGTCGTAGGTGGAACAGAGTCCTTCCCGGCAAAGATGAATTCGGGTCCAGATCAGCTAAGAAAAAATGTGTTTTTGTGTGTATGCATTTGTGCTACATGTTTATGATGTATTCATGCATGGGTGTGTTATGTAGAATATAATGAGTGTTTGTGAATTAGTGAGTGGCTGGGTGAGAATGTGAATGAGTGAGTGAATGGTGTATGGGTGCGAGAGTGAATGGTTTCAGTAAATGAGCGAGTGAATGTTGTGTGAATGGGTGTGCATGTGTGAATGTGCTGGGCAGGCCGCAGAGGAGCTTATTTGGGTGGGTTGCGTGCAGGGTGCAATAATGGCTCTGCCATTTCGTAATGGGAAGCCATAAAATGATAAAGCAAGAATGCTGTGTGTTATTATGTTGCTAGACTGGCATTTTTGGGATGCCAGTCTAGCCGGTTCTTACTGTTGCATTACTTTTTTGGGGGACATCTAGCATAAGGCAAGCATGGCATGTGGTATTACTTGGCTACACAGGCATTTTAATACAGCCAGTCCAGCAGTTTTTTTTTATTGTGGCAAAGCATTTTATTCTGGGGCTAATATGCGCACACATGCCCGAAAGCTGAAAGCTAGTGAGCTAAAGACTCTGGGTAAGTCTCTCGTAACCAGGACTAATGTCTGGCAGAGGGACTCCCAGGACCCCCCTGTTAATTTGCATATTTAAGTAACTTTGGGTCTCACCCTACGTTACTGGGGGAATCCAGATGTGGACCCCTTGCTCACTATTCTTAGAGAGGCACAGATCCACCCTACTGATGAGGTCCAACCAGACCGAAACACGTGTCTGGGGTTTCTGTTGGTACTCTTGTTCAGAGGAGAATTGCCTAGCATTTCGGTGCTGGACTGCCCCAGGGCAGGACAAAGACTGATATGTTTGGGATATTTCTTCTCTGTGAAAGATAGTGAGCTAAAGACGCTGGGTAAGTCCCTCGTAACCAGGACTAATGTCTGGCAGAGGGACTCCCAGGACCCCCTGTTAATTTGCTTATAGATGTGACTTTTTATTATTCGATTGCACTCCTGTTGGGCTGCAAAGGCTGATCACTGCATTTTCTGCCCACTCTAAAGCTGGTAGCCGTAGAAATGGTTGCATTAAAATAACAGAATGGTACATTTGATTGAATTTCGGCTGTATGAAAATTGGCTACGGCTGAAAATGTCAAACACATTTACCATTCTCTGCCACTGTAGTGAACAGGGGGAGCAGGGCTTGCAGAGGTGTGACCCGCACCATTGTGCATTAGGGCATAGCAGGATTCCCCCGCTCCTGATAGGATAATGTTATTCAAAAAAGAAAAGAAAAGAAAAGGACCTGGTTCCCATGCTCCTAAGTGAAGGGAACCAACATCGCACAGGGATGGAGGAGTCACTGGCACACAACGAGGTGTGCCGCCAACAGGTAAATAAGGGGCTGGCAGGGAGAGGGTTGCCAGAAATGTCAGCAGTAGAAAAAAAGGAAAGTCGATTTCATTGAAATAACTTTTGTTTTTTTATACCGTGGACATATTGCCTTCGACCATTTCATGGACAACACTAAAGCTAATTTGTTAAAAATAAACTTGGGTAAAAAAAAAAGTATGCAACTTACCTCCAGGAACAAAATGCCTGCTTTTAGATTGAAGCTTGCAGAGGATAAGTTGGAGAGGGCTGATAATCTTATTTGCCTCGGTTTCCCAATTATTAGTAAGTCTCAGAAAGTGCACATGAGGGAATATTTGAAACATAGAGACTTGGCCTGGCAGCTCCAATGTAAAGTGCTTCCCAAGCTATCTTACAGGGTGGAAGTCTTGCAATCCTGGGCACTGGAGAGCCTTGTTAAATTAGAAAGTATTATATGGCGTAAGGTGTTGTGTGTACCAAATACAGTTCCGATAGCCGCAGTTAGGTATGAACTGGGGTTTAAATCCCTATAATTGAGAGCAAAGTGGAGATATTTACTGCTGTGTTATAAAATGCTTGAACCCTTGGAAAATTGGCTTTATGAATATTGAAATGTATAATAAGTGCACAAAAAGAAAAGGTGAAACATTTCTTCTGTGATCTCTGCAGTAACATGCTGGCGGAAATCGGAATGAGTCAGCGTGGACTGGTTGCCAATCCTTGTAAAGTTACACTGGGATTATACCGGATTGACTGGTGCGGAAGCTTAGATACATTTCACAGTTATGAGTCTGTGGGGGTCATTAGAGGGTAGGAGGTAACATGCTGCTATTAGCGGCATGGCTACCCCCTTATCGGGTACCGGGCCCGGGTTCCTTGATTGAGGAATTACCGGGCCATTCCGACCTTGGAGGGGCCGGTAATTTCCCTTTTAGGGAACCCAGACCCTGAACATCCCCATTCCCATTTGAGCCCCCTTAGGGTTCAATGGGAATGGGGAGGGAGCTAACAACGGCCCATTAATCATTGTTAGCACCCTGGTCTGCACGCGGGACCTGCTAAGGGCGCCTGGTAATACCAAGCGTCCTAAGCGGGTTCCCACGAGCAGACTCGTAATGAGGCGGTAAAGGGTTGACAGCTCGGGCACCTTTACCAGCACCGTTTACCGCTTACCGCCTCACTCGTAATGACCCCCTTTGTCTCAGCTGTGCTATGGAGATAACTAGGAATTGTAGCCCCCCAGCTCGTACGCATGGATTGAATTCCTAAGATTAAGGTGTAGTCCCACAAGGGACATTTTAAGGAGACAAAGTTTGATAGTCCGGAATTTCTCACTTTGTCGATTTTGTAAAGATATTCAGGAGGTCGAGACTTGCTGATCATCTGCACAGCACTGAAAGCACTGCACACTTTATATTTTAAAGATCGTGTCCCCAGTAGACATTTATAGATTGTGAGGATGGATGGTTGTGGTGCCTTGGTGGCTACCCTACCTCAGTTGCCCTCAGTTGCCCTTCGCTGTTATAGGGTTTTTCAATATCCTGAAGCTGGGTGACTGCCAGGTTTCATGAAGAACTGCTTTTAATGTTTTTTTAATGGTGGTTACCTTTCTAGTTTTGAAAAAATATGTATACGTTTTATGAATTATGTAATGTTTTAGGAATAATGAAGCAGATTAATACTTTTAAAATATGGAACTTGATTGGATTCGTTGGTATTTTAGGTAAATGGAATTTGCGATATAAAGTGGAAATATGAATTGTGTTTTATATTGTTAAAGGTTGAAATTCGTTTCAACCAAACACAATTAAAGAAATAAAAAATTAACAATTGCATGTACAAATATGCCACCGCGCCCCATTTCATTCAGGAGATATTCATCCAGTCCTAGGTTTAGCTGTGCATTCTGGGGCTTGTTGTTTTACTTTTCCCATTTTAAATTAAAGAACTACAAATCCCAGAATTCAGTTACTTAAAGGCGAACTAGAAAAACATCTCTGAAATGAAATGGACATGTTGGCACTTATGCATTTATGTGGCCTCATCAGGATTATTTACACATGACATACCCAGCTGAAAAAATCCATATAAAACAGGTGGCACACACATGCTTCTGGTCTCTTTTGGGGAGGGACCAAGCCTGATTTGTATATGGTCTTTCCTCTTCTCTAATGGCTTCGCAGGCTGAAAAACAATGGTCTGGAGAGTTGCCCAAATCTGTGCCCGTGGTTATGATTTATTCAAAACCTTCCATCCATCACCTTTTGGTTTTGCTTTACACACAAATACATAGACACTTTCAATCAAAGTGCCACAACTCACAAAAACACGTGCAAGTGATCGCACTTCAAGACGCACATGTCAGTCAACCAATCCCACTCATGCCCAACTAGCCTCACTCAGACCCACTCTGTCACGCTCTGTTATGATGTTGGGGCGTGTTGGCATGTATGTGCATGGAATCAGTGGCTTCGGTATGACATGTATACACTGCTTGTTGCATAAAGCACTTGGGCAGGTGTACAGTCACGGGTATGTGTATTCTGTCAGGGCACTCATTCTAAGGTTTGTGAAACATATAGCCAATGCAAGGTTCGCTGCCAGTCCAGCCATCCTCGGGCCTTGTTTTCTGGCAGCAGCGTGGCTGCACACGTGGAGCAGAGGCGTTCGGTTTTCTTCTCTGGACTGAAAGAACTCCAGTCTGTTGCCTAGTGTGGTAATAGGCACACCCTCTCCACTCTAGCGCCAAGTACCTAGAGTTTAGAAGAGTGAGCAGGCTACATGCATCTGCCCAAGTGACAGAAGTGCTTGCCCCAGACATGGGGCCAGGCCGTGGTCCATATGCCAACTCATTCCTTCCTTCTTGTGGGGTTGATACAATGAGTACTGTAGACTGGATAATAATGGCACCTATTATGACAGTGCTTAGAGCTAGGAGGACTCCGGCTGGAAGCGCTATATAAAACATATTTCAGTTACATTTAATTATCCCCTAACAAGTTGAAATGGCACATTTATCACTTTGACCACTGGAGGGCAGCGCTGCCTTAGTTTTTATGTCAACAAAAAACCACCTAAAACATGCATGTGTCTCATTCCCTTAGCGTAGGTTAACTTTTTGTTTTCATGAAAAAAACAACGACCAGGCAATCGTTTATGTGTCCGCATGTCTTACCTGTACGTCACACGTTGCAATCACCCTTAATATCCGTCCAAAACCTATAACGTGAACCATTATTACAGCTGCTTAACATTCCAGAATTAGAGGGTTCACCCCAAAAATACGGCCCGATTGTTCTTAGCCCCCAGGGTGCAATCCTGGGAGAAAATCCGGATCCACGACTTCTAGATAAAAATGGTGATGTAACCTTGGATCCTCGACTCCCAGGATTCCATTTGCCGCCGTGTGCTGCCGCTTTCGACTGCTTTCGCCCCCTTCTGTTACCAGGCCCTCCTCTGATTCTTGCGCTCTCCACTTATCTGTGTTTGCCTAGGCCACCTACCTCTGCTTTCCTCCTCCTCCTAGTTCTATCCTGAACCCCTATTTCCCTCCATGCACTTGGTACATGCCGCTCGCTTCACTTCTGGAGCCATCACACAGAAACTGAAAACACATTTCCGCTGTCAGGCCACCGAGCGTTAATTTTGCAGCGGCCATTTTGAATGGTCTTGAATTCTGAAGGTGTTACTATTTTCCGCCATTTTACGTCACTCTACTGGCACCCGGAGGTGCTAATACCTCAATTGCCAGGACCCCCCAGCAAAACTGGAGCCCTTAGCCCTCCTTAGGCGTTCTGGCTGAACTGGGCCCATACGTCAGGATTCTCTTCGCGCAGAGTCCAGCGCTTCCTGGGCCTCCGGGATATAGTGCTTGAATAAGGTGAATTTAAGTATATGGTTTCTGGTGTTACTTGTTCCGCCCGGAAGGGTTCGAGCGATGGAGCTGACAGCTGCCCTGGGGGGATTACACCTTTGGAGCGTTTTAGTGTATTGCCTCCTTGCTCAGGAGTGTAAACTCAGACTGAATGCTAGTCAGGAAATCCTGACCTGACGAAGACAGAAGTGAAGCAGGCAAAGATGTCAATCATGTTGCACTGCACCTGAGTTGGTGTTTTGTAAAGCGTGAATTTAGCTAGGAAGGCACTGAGTGCTGTACACAATGTATTTATTTCATTTGATATAGCGCCCAGACCCGAGGGTATCACAGCGCTTGTACAGACAGATACAGGTGATGGGCATAGTACAAGTTATACACATTTGTTAAATAGGCATACTTTTAGGCGTTCTTGTAAAGGCAATGAAAGAAGGTTAATTCTGGTTGTGATCGGGAAGGGAGTTCCGCAGGGGGGGAGCGGTGACACTGAACCTGGAGCCCCCTGCTCATTTGAGGTTGAAGCGAGGTGTCTGAAAGGCACGTTTTGGGGAGAAGTGGAGGGAGGGTGTCACTGGCTGTGTTGAGATGCGTGGGATCGGGGAAGAAGGGACTTTCTTGTGCAGTCATCGGAGCTTGATAGTAATTGTTTTGAATTTAATTCTAGCTTTTATGGGAAGCCAGTGAGTATCCCTTGTTGATGTTGAAATTTGGGCTGAAAGTTTTAAGTATAGACGCTTATTACGCAGGAGTTGCAATTTTGCAGTTTCTAGCAGAGATTCCTGAAAACAGCACATTGCAATAATCGAGCGTACTGCCAATAACAGCTTGGGCGAGTGGCAGACGATTTTGAGGCAAGATGAATTTCCTGCTGAGGGAAATGAGTGTGGGAACGTAGGCGATAGAGACTACAGCACTGATGTGGTGGGACATATTGAGCACTGCATCGAGGTAAACCCCCAGAGTCTTTACGTGTTTGGACACCTGGACTGTGGGGTGGAGGAATAAGCCGGGTCCAAGGTGCTTAGGCGACGAGTCGAACCTACAAGTGTGATACCGGGGTCTGGATTGCCACAGAGAGGGTGTTCCGGAAGGCAGAGGTGTAGCAAGAGAAGGCATGTTTCCTGTTTTTTTCTTCCAGCACCAGTTTCATCTCTAGCCTTACAGAATTATCAATTTTAGGACATTGAAAGTACATTATTTCAAAAGAAATACTTTACATGCATTTCATTTTAATAAAGGACATTTTCTTCCAAATGAACAAAATGAGATCACATCCTTCCATTCACTTTTAAATGTGTTTAGAAATCTAAATAATATTGATTGATTGATTGATATTTTATTTCTATCGCGCTCGTACACAAGTGTTTCAGAGCGCGACAAGGCAAGGGAGGGGAACAGGGAGAACAAAAACAGCGATCTTACTAGGCCCAGTGACATTGAGAACGCGCAAGTGCATGGGAGAGGGGGGGAGGGGAAAAGTGCATGGAAGGGGGGAGAGGTGGAAAGTGCGAAGCAGAGGAGAAACAGATAAATAACAATAAATAAATAATAAAGGCAACAAACAGTGGTAATGCAGAAAGCAATTTGCAAGTGCTAGGGTTAAGGCAGCAGACAGGGTAGGTCTGATAAGTGCAGGAAGAAACGGGGGGGGTGTATGGGTACAGATACAGACCCCAGTGCAAGGGGTGGCCCAGAGGCAGTGCGGGAGGGTGGCAGAATGAGCAGGTACCTGGGCCCAAAAGACACAGACAATATGCAAAAAACACCTTCCTATATCCATCTATTTTTTTTACAGTAATTAAATTACTTACAGTTTTACAGCACTGCCAAATTCTGGCTTTCAAAATAAAGTGGCGGTAAATTATAACTGGAGGCAAAGTCTCTACTTTACCACCTCAAAATGATTGCAGTGGTAAATCTGACAAAATCCAGATGGTGGCCTATAAACTTAAAAAATGTGGATTAACACCACTTTACCAGCACTCATAATCCTTTGTTAAATCTGTGGTACCAATTGGAAGCAACGGTAAACGGGTTTGGCGGTAATTGCAATGGAGCTGATAATGAGGCTGTTTACAGGTCAGCTGCTTTTCGCTGAGGAAACCTATACATCTCCATTGAGTCCATTATAGGCGCTGTTTGATCTCTTTAAACACTGTTCAAATGAAGTCTGCAGTAATGTGGAAGCATGCACATAGACTTCACGTGACTCATATACCCAACTTAAACATCCTCCGAGCATCCCTGTGACACCCCAGGTGCCCTGCCAGGCACACCCCTAGCATGTGAGTGCCGTGAGAGGTGCACCTGGCATTTCATCACTCTCAAGTGGCTGTGATGCTCAAACAAACATTGCAACAAAAAAACCGAAACCTAAAACCATTTTTTTCAGTCAAATTACCCCATTGTAAATTCAATTCAAATGATTGTGTGTTTCCAATTTTTTTAGTATGTGCATTTTTTGATTGTGTAAAAAGACTTGAACTTTGAAAAATATTTGTGTGAGTGCATCCTACTCATAACTCTAGCCATCCCCCACAAATGCCTCTCGAACAGCACCCCACGATACCTCTCGCAAGCGTTCAATAAAGCCCTCTCTGCCGGACTCACTCCGTCTTCTAACACGTGCCGTTTCACTTCCCCAAGATATGGACTACAGAGATGAGGGGGGGGGCGGGCTTGAGCTTCCCGATTATTGCCCCCAAGAACTGGCATGCCCTCTGGTGGACTCTAGGGTCGGGAGACTCTTCCTGGGCTTTCCGTAAGCATCTTAAGATGCTGGAGACCACGGGGAGAGGAATCCCCTAAGAACGTGCCACTCGGACACTCAACCTGCTTAAGACATTGCACTAAAATGTTTCTGGCTGTTGTAACTCCTGTAACCAGCGCCTTGATGCCTCTGGGGTCAGTGCACTTTATTAATGAATAAATAAATAAAAATAAAATATATAATGGAAAATGATGATTCAATGCTTTCTTTCCATTTTTAAGATATGTCATTCGTTTTTTCAAAGTTATGACTGCATTCCGATAGGCAGGAGTTTCAAGTTAGGCCGTGTGATGCATGTGATGGATCTGATGGGTGTGATGAGTGTGTAAGGTACGATAGATGTGAAGGGTGAAATGAATGTGATGAATATGATGGGTGTGATGGATGTTGTGGGTATGATGAGTGTTAAAGGTGTGATGATTATGATGGGTGTGATAGGCATGAAAGGTGTGATGGATTTTATAGTTTTGATGGATGCGATTGGTGTGAAGAGTGTGATGGGTTCCATGGGTGTAATTGCTGTGAAGGGCGTGATGGCTGTGGGTGTGATGGGTGAAGATGGGTGTGATGGGTGTAATTAGTGTGAAAGGTACGATAGATGTGATGGTTTTGCTGGTTTGCTGGATGTGATGGGTGTGAAGGGTGCAATGAATGTGATGAATATGATGGGTGTGATGGATGTTGTGGGTATGATGAGTGTTAAAGGTGTGATGATTATGATGGGTGTGAAAGGCATGATGGGTGTGATAGGCATGAAAGGTGTGATGGATTTGAGAGTTTTAATGGATGGTATGGGTGTGAAGGGTGTAATGAATGTGATGAATATGATGGGTGTGATGGATGTTGTGGGTATTATGAGTGTTAAAGGTGTGATGATTATGATGGGTGTGAAGGGCGTGATGGGTGTGATAGGCATGAAAGGTGTGATGGATTTGAGAGTTTTGATGGATGGTATGGGTGTGAAGAGTGTGATGGGTTCCATGGGTGTAATCTCTGTGAAGGGCGTGATGGCTGTGGGTGTGATGAATGTGATCGGTGAAGATGGAATTGTTCAATCTGTCTTTTACCACCATCTGTACAGGGGTCAGGGCTGGAAAAGTGGACTTCCAGAAAAGCAACAGTTCTACTAGAAAAGAGACCAAACATATCTAGAAGGCAGGGACTTTGAAGACAGAGCAGAGTGAGTCTGAGAATGGACTTTCTTTGTTTATATAAAAATATATGCTTTGTTTCATGCCATGCTTCATAAGGATTCCACAATGTACAATAGTGTAGACGCCCTTATACACAGATCGAACACGGTTCTATGGATGTATTCCACTCAGGGAGGTCTACAACCACGTTTTATCGCAACACACCCTTCAGAGAAGAGAAATGTCCATTTTCATATCAGCCTGGGCCGAACCACAAGGGCAGTCCAGCACCGAAATGCCAGGCAATTCTCCTCTGAACAAGAGAATAGTCAGCAACGCCAGGCACGTTGCATTGCAGCATTGCTCTATCATGCCATGGCTATTTAGTTCACAGTCACACAGTCACACTTTGGAGACTCCTTGCGGTTAGGTTTGTGGACACATCGGGCCTCATTACGAGGTAGGAGGTAGCCATGGTGCTACTAGCACCATGGCTACCCCCTTACCGCGTACCGGGTCCGGGTTCTCGGAATGGGTACTTAACGGGTCATTCCAACCTTGGAGGACCCGGTAAGTCCCCATTCTGAGAACCATTCCCCATTCCCATTCAAGCCCCCATAGGGCTCAATAGGAATGGGGAAGGAGCTAACAACGGGCCCGCTAGTAGCGGGCCCGTTATTAGCTCGCTGGTCCCTTAGCGGCTGTAAGGGGTTACCGGCAACGGCACCCTTACCGTTGCCGTTAACCCCTTACCGCCGACCTCGTAATGAGGCCCATTATGTGCAGAAGTGTTGTTTGAATAACGTGTGGTGGCTGAAAATGTTTCCTGGCACTGCTAGAAAGGAGACGTGCTTTCCCAATAGGTGCCCTTATGTGTCTGCTGTCGTGTCACGTGTGTTCCTAGGCATGTGAGGACTGGATGTCCTGCACGCTCCGCCTGCAGCTAATGGACTTTAAAGGGAACGATCCTTGCTTCCATTTTCTCTGTGGGAGGGAAATGCCCAGCACTGGCTTTCTTTGTTGCTCTCTTCATTTCGGGACCACCTCCTGACATAGAGGTCTCTGGGACTTCAAAATCGAAAGCATTTTACCATCTCTGAAAACTATTTTCTACTAGTCCATTGAAAGACATCAAACCTGGATTTTCTGTGTTTGTTTTTGAAAGCAGCTGGAGCGGGCACAACTAAATGCTCCGAAACCACTAATGGATGAATGGACAAACTTTGAGGTGTTTACAGGGGCCCAGTTCTACATTGATTTTCAATCCATTTTTGGCCTGTTTTAGGCGGCTTTGTGGAAGGATTTGTGTGTATTTTGTAATAAGTTTGTGCCTAGTGTATGGTATTCTGTGGGGTTTATTTCGTGTTTTTTGTTGACTGAAACCTCGGTTTCTGAGGTGGTCTGCATCTCGGTTATGCAGTCTCATGGTGTCGTCCTTTGCTTGTTTCTGGCTTTCTTTACTCTCCTCACCCTTCCCCTTGCATGTGGCTGAAACAGTCAGGTGTCTCTGTGCCTCTGTTCCTGGCAGCCATTTCTTGCCTTCCTGATTATAATCCAGATGCATCCTACATGGATACTACTTGAAAATGAGTCTTAGGGCCTCATTACAAGTGAGGCGGTAAGGGGTTAATGGTGCTGGTAAAGGTGCCAGCGCCGTTAACCCCATACGGCCTCATTACGAGGTTCCCTTGCGGGACCCGCTCTGGACGTCTGGTCAGACCAGACATCCTTTGCGGATCCTGCGAGGGGACCAGCATGCTTACAACGGGCCCATCATTAACAGGCCCGTTGTTAGCATGCTCCCCATTCCCATTGAGCCCGATGGGGGCTCAAATGGGAATGGGGATGGTCCGGGTCTGGGTTCCCTGAATGGGGAAATACGGGGCCCTCCAAAGTCGGAATGGCCCCGTATTTCCCCATTCAGGGACCAAGGACCCGGACCCGAGTTTGGAGGCAGCCATGCCCTTACTATGGGCATGGTTACCTCCAAACTCGTAATGAGGCCCTTAGTGGCTGGTTGATGCTCAGTGGGTAGTTTTACATTGATTTCAATCCGGTTTTGGCCTGTTTAGGTGCCTTTGTGGAGGACTGTGTGTGCAATTTGCAATTGTTTTCTGCCTAGTGTGTGGTTTTCTTTGGGGTTTATTCTGTATTTGTTTTTGCTCCCATCTGGTTTTCTGATCTGGTCTGCATCTAGGGTATGCAGGCCTGTGGTGTAGTCCTTATGTTGTTTTTGGCTTTTTTTTTTAACTTTCCCCAGCCTAGCCCTTGCAATTGGCTGAAACAGTCAGGTGGCTCTTTGCCCATTTGATTCTCATTGGTCCATGCCACACCTGTGACAGGAAAAGCTGTATTTCAGAGACCCTTCCAGGGCCTTCCCAGCCCGTGCAGCCCCCTCGGCAAAGTGCAGCTCCCCAAGAAGCCGCTGCAGTCCGTGTTTGCCTCTGTTCATCTGAGAAGACAGTAGCCAGCCGTCAACCAGCAGTGACGGACAAGGTAAGTGTGGTCTGGGTAGGCAATACAGCAATCACTGTATTCGAAAAAATCCTGCCTCTCTTATTACCTACACAACATAGCATACCAAAATCAGCCAGCTAGTAAAAAGTAATTCTATCACTGCTGTGTGCCGGCCTTTACGTGGTTTTACCTCACTGTTGTCTCTCATACTTAGGTGCCTACCCTATATCCAGACATCTCAAATCTCAGTGTTTTGTATTTACTGTTCTGCCTCCAATTTTGGGGTTCACCCTCTGTCCAGGTGAAGTTTGACCATGTGCCACTTTTAGAGTGAAATGTGATGGTGTGTTAGGCTTAGAATAGTGAAGTTTAGTCATGTGTCAGACTTAGATACAATAGTGAAGTTTAGCCATGCGTCAGACTTAGATAGAATTGTGAAGTTTAGCCATGCGTCAGACTTAGAATAGTGAAGTTTAGCCATGCGTCAGACTTAGATAAAATAGTGAAGTTTAGCCATGCGTCAGACTTAGATAGAATAGTGAAGTTTAGCCATGCATCAGACTTAGATAGAATAGTGAAGTTTAGTCATGCGTCAGACTTAGATAGAATAGTGACGTTTAGCCATGCGTCAGATTTAGATAGAATAGTGAAGTTTAGTCATGCGTCAGACTTAGATAGAATAGTGAAGTTTAGCCATGCGTCAAACTTAGATAGAATAGTGAAGTTTAGCCATGCGTCAGACTTAGATAGAATAGTGAAGTTTAGCCATGCGTCAAACTTAGATAGAATAGTGAAGTTTAGCCATGCGTCAGACTTAGATAGAATAGTGAAGTTTAGCCATGCGTCACGCGTCAGACTTAGATAGAATAGTGAAGTTTAGCCATGCGTCAGACTTAGATAGAATAGTGAAGTTTAGCCATGCGTCACGCGTCAGACTTAGATAGAATAGTGAAGTTTAGCCATGCGTCAGACTTAGATAGAATAGTGAAGATTAGCCATGCGTCAGACTTAGATAGAATAGTGAAGTTTAGCCATGCGTCAGACTTAGATAGAATAGTGAAGTTTAGCCATGCGTCAGACTTAGAAAGAATAGTGAAGTTTAGCCATGCGTCAGGCTTAGATACAATAGTGAAGTTTAGCCATGCGTCAGACTTAGATAGAATAGTGAAGTTTAGCCATGCGTCAGACTTACATAGAATAGTGAAGTTTAGCAATGCCTCAGACTTAGATACTAGAATAGTGAAGTTTAGCCATGCGTCAGACTTAGATAGAATAGTGAAGTTTAGCCATGCGTCAGACTTAGGTAGAATAGTGAAGTTTAGTCATGCGTCAGACTTAGATAGAATAGTGAAGTTTAGCCATGCGTCAGACTTAGATAGAATAGTGAAGTTTAGTCATGCGTCAGACTTAGATAGAATAGTGAAGTTTAGCCATGCGTCATGCGTCAGACTTAGATAGAATAGTGAAGTTAAGCCATGCGTCAGACTTAGATAGAATAGTGAAGTTTAGCCATGCGTCAGACTTAGATAGAATAGTGAAGTTTAGCCATGCGTCAGACTTAGATAGAATAGTGAAGTTTAGCCATGCATCAGACTTAGATAGAATAGTGAAGTTTAGCCATGCGTCAGACTTAGATACTAGAATAGTGAAGTTTAGCCATGCGTCAGACTTAGATAGAATAGTGAAGTTTAGCCATGCGTCAGACTTAGATAGAATAGTGAAGTTTAGTCATGCGTCAGACTTAGATAGAATAGTGAAGTTTAACCATGCGTCAGACTTAGATAGAATAGTGAAGTTTAGTCATGCGTCAGACTTAGATAGAATAGTGAAGTTTAGGCATGCGTCAGACTTAGATAGAATAGTGAAGTTTAGCCATGTGTCAGACTTAGATAGAATAGTGAAGTTTAGCCATGCGTCAGACTTAGATAGAATAGTGAAGTTTAGCCATGCGTCACGCGTCAGACTTAGATAGAATAGTGAAGTTTAGCCATGCGTCAGACTTAGATAGAATAGTGATTTTTAGCCATGCATCGACTTAGATAGAATAGTGAAGTTTAGCCATGCGTCAGACTTAGATAGAATAGTGAAGTTTAGCCATGCGTCAGACTTAGATAGAATAGTGAAGTTTAGCCATGCATCAGACTTAGATAGAATAGTGAAGTTTAGCCATGCGTCAGACTTAGATAGAATAGTGAAGTTTAGCCATGCGTCAGACTTAGATAGAATAGTGAAGTTTAGTCATGCGTCAGACTTAGATAGAATAGTGAAGTTTAGTCATGCGTCAGACTTAGATAGAATAGTGAAGTTTAGCCATGCATCAGACTTAGATACTAGAATAGTGAAGTTTAGCCATGCGTCAGACTTAGATAGAATAGTGAAGTTTAGCCATGCGTCAGACTTAGATACTAGAATAGTGAAGTTTAGCCATGCGTCAGACTTAGATACTAGAATAGTGAAGGTTAGTCATGCGTCAGACTTAGAGTGAAATGGGAGCATGATGCATGCATGACCCTTACACAGAATTGTGAAGATTAACCAGGTGCCACACTTAGAATTGTGAAGTTTAGCCACTAAAAAACGAATTGTTCTGCATACACCTGTCAAAATTCAATGCACCGCAACAAGGGAACAAACCACCCATAGTCTCACACAACAGCACACGACCACTACCGATGGAAAAATCACACCTATACTCAGCGAACGGTGTAAACCGAATTGAAGCTGCCAAAAGCATATCACAGTTCTCTTGCGCTTTTTCCCACTCAGTCCTACTAACCTACCCTACCCTCTTGCTTTTCAGATCCGCCAGGTCATGGGGGCCACTCCGGTGGTGACAGTGCGCGGTACAAATATCCTTTCACATCACATAAATCCATATGCAAACAAACGCGTAAGATTGACTGAACAATTTGATTTTCATATGCGCGCATTCTGATTTGTGTCCCCCAGAGGTCGCCCTTGGCTGAAGTATTATAAGAAATTCTCAGAAGAGGAAGCGCAGCTGATGAATCCCGGACCATACTGCAAGTCAGTGTATACGTCATGATGATGGCAGGCAGAACTGGCAGCCATGGCGCAGCTCAGCCGCCTCGGGTCTACAGCTCCATGTCAGAAAAGGCAACTCGTCTCTGTGAGTTGACGTCAGGTTCAGGCTATATTTTTAACCAGAAGCACTAAGCAATAATGCATTTCGATAACTTGCAGCTGCACTCCATTGGTCAACATTTTCATTATTGTTCAATACACTCTGGATTCCTCTCCCCAAAACCCTCTAATGTACAGAACAACTCACAGAGTTTCGACACACACTTACAACACATTGGCTTAATAAAGTTCACAGCACTTGCAACTGTGCTCCCTAGTATCACAGCACAGTAGGCTTGCAGAAGCACTTATGGAAGAAGGGAGGAGTGCTGGCAGAGAGCAGATCCTGGCATAACTGCTGGAAGGACCCTGGCAACGCTTGGGGAGCATGCCACCTGGCAGTTCCCTTGCAGTAACTTGGCAGAACTCCTAAGCATCACCCTTGGTGGCACCCTGGCTGTAACCCTGGCAGAACCCTCGTCTCCAAAACAAAAGAGGTGATGGTTGGAAGGTTTAGAATAAATCTCAACCTCTGGCATTGCTCTGGGCAACCCTCCAGACGTTCTTTGCCTGCCAAGCTATTACAAAAGGGGAAAGATCATGTGCAAATCAGGCTTGGTCCCACCCCCAAAGGGGTAGTCCAGCCCGAATTGCTAGGTCACACCCCTTCTGCACGAGACCACAAGCATCCCCAGACATGTTTCAATCTTGTTGGACGTCATCAGTGAGGAGTAGCTTGGGTCTCTAGGCCCAGCAGGCACGGGACCCACGTCTGGGCATACCCGTCCCACTCGGGGTGACAAAAGCAAAACAAAAGAGGCGATGGTTGGAAGGTTTAGAATAAATCTCAACCTCTGGCATTGCTCTGGGCAACCCTCCAGAACCCTCGTCTCCGACTGTCATTAATGGCAACACACCTGCAATAACCAGAGCAGCACCCCAGCATCACTGTGGGAGACCCCAGGTAAAAAATAAGAAAATCCAGACATAAAGGGTGGTTACTTCGGCATAAAAGAACACACTTCCTGTAGATTACATCAGATTGTATGCAGCCAACATCAACCCCCCTCCCTAACAAACTCTCCCTGCACCCTTAATCCTTCTTCCCGTGCAACATTGCCACCCCCTGCGGAACTGACATCGAGAGAATACACCCCCGAAGCGATGAGAGACTGTGTGACTGAGAACAGTGGAAGACTGAGAGGGTAGTGAGAGACTGGGGATGAGAATGAGAGACTGGGACTGAGAGGCTATACTCAGAAAGAGGCTGAGAACAAGATTAAGACACTGAGGCAAGGCGACTCAGAGGAAACTGAGAGACTTGGAGATTTAGCTGGAAACATTACGAGAGAGAGAGAGAGAGAAAGAGAGAGAGAGAGAGAGAGAGAGAAAGAGAGAGAGAGAGAGAGAGAGAGAGAGAGAGACTGAAAGACTGCCATTGACATTGAAGGCCACTTATGCTGAGACTTGGCCTGTGATTGAGAGGCTGATGTAGGGAGACTGAGACACTAAACATCAAGGGAGTGAGAGTGGCTGGATACTGAGAGATTGAGAGACTACATTTGAGGGCCAGAGAGATTGAGATTAAGTCTGAGAAACCGAAAGATTGGAAGAATGACATTTGGAGCCTAAGAGACTGAGACTAAGCTTGACGGATTTAGAGACTGAGCACCTTAGAGGGTAAGTTTAAGACTGAGAGATTGAGAGACTGAGCACTTTAGAGGCTGAGACTAAGACTGAGAGATTGAGAGATTGAGTGCCTTAGAGGCTCAGTCTAAGACTGAGAGATTGAGAGACTGAGCGCTTTAGAGGCTGAGACTAAGACTGAGAGATTGAAAGACTGCAAGCCTTGGAGGCCGAGTCTAAGACTGAGAGATTGAGAGACTGAGCGCTTTAAAGGCTGAGACTAAAACTGAGAGATTGAGAGAATGAGCGCTTTAGAGGCTGAGTCTAAAACTGAGAGATTGAGAGACTGTGAGCCTTGGAGGCTGAGTCTAACACTGAGAGATTGAGAGACTGAGCACCTTGGAGGCTAAAACTGAGAGATTGAGAGAGTGAGACTGGGTGTCTGAGACTAAAACTAGGATACTGGGAACATGAGAAGACCGCCATTGAGACTCAGACTAAGAAACTGAAATATTAAGACTGATGCTAATGTACTGACACTGACAGACTATAACTGAAGACTAGACAGCTGAGAGACTGGGAGTTTTTGGAACTCGGTGTGAGAGGAACAGAGGCTGAGACTCACACTTAACGACAATGAGAGTAAGACTCAGATAGAAAGGCTACAGCTCAGGCCCAGACTCCAAAATTTAGAGGGGGGGGTGTGGTTGCTTTCAACTCTATTGCTGCCAACTAGACCACAGGGCGTGGACACACATGCTCACATGACACGTCCTTTAATTCCTTGACCCTTGACCCTTGGACACCCTCCTTCATGGGGCAGCACTAGGGGGCTTGCTCTGTGCATTAACATAACAGAATAGCATAACACAGCATAACGCGTGCACGCTGGTAGAGAGAAAGCATAGGAGCAGAGTGCTCCTACATCCTAACTCCTGATTGGAACATATTTAGCAAAACTAGCTTTCGTTGATTTATATGGTAGGGAACACCAACATTAACACCAGGGTCACGAGCCAATTCATGCCACTGGCGCTGCCAGTTGTTCTGTCAGCCAATGTAGCTCTCAACACCAACACCATTTCTTCTTCAGTGTATCATTGTTTTTGCCACCGAGTAGTACTAAAGCACCACCACATGTGTCAAAACCAAAACGGTGACTATTTCTCTGTGCATTCATGTGTGTACCTAGTGTTCCACTTCCCCTGGCAGCAATTTGTTGGCTTGCTCGCGCCATGCACAGAGCTCGGTGGTGAGTCCTGCTGTAGAGATGGAGGTGCCCCAGGCACTGCTGTAGAAAGAGAGGAGTCCCAGGCACTGCTGCAGAGATGGAGGTGACTCAGGCACTGCTGTAGAGATGGAGGTGCCCGAGGCACTGCTGTAGAGATGGAGGCATCCCAGGCACTGCTGTAGAGAAGGGGGTGTCCCAGGAACTGCTGTAGAGATGGAGGGGTCCCAGGCACTGCTGTAGAGATGGAGGCATCCCAGGCACTGCTGTAGAGAAGGGGGTGCCCCAGGCACCGCTGTAGAGATGGAGGTGCCCCAGGCACCGCTGTAGAGATGGAGGTGCCTCCAGGCACTGCTGCAGAGATGGAGGTGCCCCAGGCACTGCTGTAGAGAGAGGGGTCCCAGATACTGCTATAGAGATAGAGGTGACTCAGGCACTGCTGTAGAGATGGCAGTGTCCCAGGCACTGCTGTAGAGACGTAGGTGTCCCAGGCACTACTGTAGAGATGGTGGTGCCTCCAGGCACTGCTGTAGAGATGGAGGTGCCCCAGGCACTGCTGTAGAGAGAGGGGTCCCAGACACTGCTATAGAGATAGAGGTGACTCAGGCACTGCAGTAGAGATGGAGGTGTCCCAGACACTGCTGTAGAGACGTAGGTGTCCCAGGCACTACTGTAGAGATGGTGGTGACTCAAGCACTGCTGTAGAGATGGAGGTGTCCCAGGCACTGCGGTAGAGATGGAGGCATCCTAGACACTGCTGTAGAGATGGAGTCACCCCAGGCACTGCTGTAGAGAAGGGGGTGTCCCAGGCACTGCTGTAGAGAAGGGGGTGTCCCAGGCACTGCTGTAGAGATGGAGGGGTCCCAGGCACTGCTGTAGAGAAGGGGGTGTCCCAGGCACTGCTGTAGAGATGGAGGGGTCCCAGGCACTGTTGTAGAGAGAGGGGTCCCAGGCACTGCTGTAGAGATGGAGGTGTCCCAGGCACTGCTGTAGAGATGGAGGTGCCCCAGGCACCGCTGTAGAGATGGAGGTGCCCCAGGCACTGCCGTAGAGAGAGAGGTGTCCTAGGCACTGCTGTAGAGATGGAAGTGCCCCAGGCACTGATGTAGAGAGAGAGGGGTCCCAGGAACTGCTGTAGAGATGGAGGTGTCCCAGGCACTGCTGCAGAGATGGAGGCATCACACGCACTGCTGTAGAGATGGAGTCACCCCAGGCACTGCTGTAGAGAGAGAGGTGTCACAGGCACTGCTGTAGAGATGGAGGTGTCCCAGGTACTGCTGTAGAGATGGATGTGCCCTAGGCACTGCTGTAGAGAGAGAGGGGTCCCAGGCACTGCTGTAGAGATGGAGTGTCCCAGGCACTGCTGTAGAGATGGAGGCATCACAGGCACTGCTGTAGAGATGGGGTCACCCCAGGCACTGCTGTAGAGAGAGAGGTGTCACAGGCACTGCTGTAGAGATGGAGGTGTCCCAGGCACTGCTGTAGAGATGGAGGTGCCCCAGGCACTGCTGTAGAAAGAGAGGAGTCCCAGGCACTGCTGCAGAGATGGAGGTGACTCAGGCACTGCTGTAGAGATGGAGGTGACTCAGGCACTGGTGTAGATATGGAGGTGTCCCAGGCACTGCTGTAGAGATGGAGGTGTCCCAGGCACTGCTGTAGAGACGGAGGTGTCCCAGGCACTACTGCAGAGATGGAGGTGACTCAGGCACTGCTGTAGAGACAGAGGTGTCCCAGGCACAGCTATAGAGACGGAGGTGTCCCAGGCACTACTGTACAGATGGAGGTGACTCAGGCACTGCTGTAGATATGGAGGTGTTCCAGGCACTGTTGTAGAGATGGAGGTGTCCCAGGCACTGCTGTAGAGATGGAGGTGTCCCAGGCACTACTGTAGAGATGGAGGTGACTCAGGCACTGCTGTAGATATGGAGGTGTCCCAGGCACTGCTGTAGAGATGGAGGTGCCCCAGGCACTACTGTAGAGATGGAGGTGCCCGAGGCACTGCTGTAGAGATGGAGGCATCCCAGGCACTGCTGTAGAGAAGGGGGTGTCCCAGGAACTGCTGTAGAGATGGAGGGGTCCCAGGCACTGCTGTAGAGATGGAGGCATCCCAGGCACTGCTGTAGAGAAGGGGATGTCCCAGGCACCGCTGTAGAGATGGAGGTGCCCCAGGCACCGCTGTAGAGATGGAGGTGCCTCCAGGCACTGCTGTAGAGATGGAGGTGCCCCAGGCACTGCTGTAGAGAGAGGGGTCCCAGGCACTGCTATAGAGATAGAGGTGACTCAGGCACTGCAGTAGAGATGGAGGTGTCCCAGACACTGCTGTAGAGACGTAGGTGTCCCAGGCACTACTGTAGAGATGGTGGCGACTCAAGCACTGCTGTAGAGATGGAGGTGTCCCAGGCACTGCGGTAGAGATGGAGGCATCCCAGGCACTGCTGTAGAGAAGGGGGTGTCCCAGGCACTGCTGTAGAGAGGGGGGTGTCCCAGGCACTGCTGTAGAGATGGAGGGGTCCCAGGCACTGCTGTAGAGAAGGGGGTGTCCCAGGCACTGCTGTAGAGATGGAGGGGTCCCAGGCACTGTTGTAGAGAGAGGGGTCCCAGGCACTGCTGTAGAGATGGAGGTGTCCCAGGCACTGCTGTAGAGATGGAGGTGCCCCAGGCACCGCTGTAGAGATGGAGGTGCCCCAGGCACTGCCGTAGAGAGAGAGGTGTCCTAGGCACTGCTGTAGAGATGGAAGTGCCCCAGGCACTGATGTAGAGAGAGAGGGGGTCCCAGGAACTGCTGTAGAGATGGAGGTGTCCCAGGCACTGCTGCAGAGATGGAGGCATCACACGCACTGCTGTAGAGATGGAGTCACCCCAGGCACTGCTGTAGAGAGAGAGGTGTCACAGGCACTGCTGTAGAGATGGAGGTGTCCCAGGTACTGCTGTAGAGATGGATGTGCCCTAGGCACTGCTGTAGAGAGAGAGGGGTCCCAGGCACTGCTGTAGAGATGGAGGTGTCCCAGGCACTGCTGTAGAGATGGAGGCATCACAGGCACTGCTGTAGAAATGGGTTCACCCCAGGCACTGCTGTAGAGAGAGAGGTGTCACAGGCACTGCTGTAGAGATGGAGGTGTCCCAGGCACTGCTGTAGAGATGGAGGTGCCCCAGACACTGCTGTATAGAGAGAGGGGTCCCAGGCACTGCTGTAGAGATGCAGGTGTCCCAGGCACTGCGGTAGAGATGGAGGCATCCCAGGCACTGCTGTAGAGATGGAGTCACCCCAGGCACTGATGTAGATAGAGAGGGGTCACAGGCACTGCTGTAGAGATGGAGGTGTCCCAGGCACTGCTGTAGAGATGGAGGTGCCCCAGGCACTGCTGTAGAGAAGGGGGTGCCCAGGCACTGCTGTAGAGAAGGAGGGGTCACAGGCACTGCTGTAGAGAGAGAGGGGGGTCCAAGGCACTGCTGTAGAGAGAGAGGTGTCCCGAGCACTGGTGTAGAGATGGAGCTGTCCCAGGCACTGCTGTAGAGAGGGAGGGGTCCCAGGCACTGCTGTAGAGATGGAGGTGTCCCAGGCACTGCTGTAGAGATGGAGGTGCCCCAGGCACTGCTGTAGAGAGAGAGGGGTCCCAGGCACTGCTGTAGAGATGGAGGTGTCCCAGGCACTGCTGTAGAGATGGAGGCATCCCAGACACTGTTGTAGAGAAGGGGGTTTCCAAGGCACTGCTGTAGAGATAGAGGGGTCCCAGGCACTGCTGTAGAGAGAGAGGTCCCAGGCACGGCTGCAGAGATGGAGGAATCCCAGGCACTGCTGTAGAGATGGAGGTGCCCCAGGCACTGCTGTAGATATGGAGGGGTCCCAGGCACTGCTGTAGAGATGGGTGTGTCCCAGGCACTGAAGCAAAGATGGAGGTGTCCCAGGTACTGCTTTAGACATGGAGGTGTCCCAGGCACTGCTGTAGAGATGCAGGTGTCCCAGGCACTGCTGTACAGAGAGAGGGGTCCAAGGCACTGCAGTAGAGAGAGGTGCGTCCCAGGCACCTCTGTAGAGATGGAGGGGTCCCAGGCACTGCTGGAGAGAGAGAGGGGCCTCAGGCACTGCTGTAGAGATGGAGGTGTCCCAGGCACTGCTGTAGAGAGAGAGGTGTCCCAGGCACTGTTGTAGAGAGAGAGGTGTCCCAGGCACTGTTGTAGAGAGAGAGAGAGGGTCCCAGGCACTGCTGTAGAGATGGAGGTGTCCCAGGCACTGCTGCAGGGATGGAGACGTCCCAGGCACTCATGCAGAGATGGAGGTGTCCCAGGCACTGCTGTAGAGAGAGTGGCATCCCAGGCACTGCTGTAGAGATGGAGGTGTCCCAGGCACTGCTGTAGAGATGGAGGTGTCCCAGGCACTGCTGTAGAAATGGAGGCGTCCCAGGCACTGCTGTAGAGATGGAGGTGTCCCAGGCAATACTGTAGAGATGGAGGTGACCCAAGCACTGTTGTAGAGATTTAGGTGCCCCAGGCACTGCTGTAGAGATGGAGGCGTCCCAAGCACTACTGTAGAGATGGAGGTGTCCCAGGCACTGCTGTAGAGAGATAGGTGCCCCAGACACTGCTGTAGAGATGGAGGTGTCCCAGGCACTGCTGTAGAGATGGAGGTGTCCCAGGCACTGCTGTAGAGATGGAGGCGTCCCAAGCACTACTGTAGAGATGGAGGTGTCCCAGGCACTGCTGTAGAGAGATAGGTGCCCCAGACACTGCTGTAGAGATGGAGGTGTCCCAGGCACTGCTGTAGAGATGGAGGCATGCCAGGCACTGCTGTAGAGGTGCAGGTGTCCCAGGCACTGCTGTAGAGATGGGGGTGTCCCAGGCACTGCTGTAGAGATGGAGCTGTCCCAGGCACTGCTGTAGAGATGGAGGCGTCCCAGGCACTGCTGTAGAGATGGAGGTGACTCAGGCACTGCTGTAGAGATGGAGGTGTCCCAGGCACTGCTCTAGAGATGGAGGTGCCCCGGGCACTGCTGTAGAGAGAGAGAGGGGTCCCAGGCACTGCTTTAGATTGGGAGGTGTCCTAGGCACTGCTGTAGAGATTGAGGTGCCCAGGCACTGCTGTACAGAGCTCAGTGGTGGGTCCTGCTGTAGAGATGTAGGTGTCCCAGGCACTGCTGGAGAGATGGAGGTGTCCCCCAGACACTGCTGTAGAGATGGAGGCACCTCAGGCACTGCTGAAGAGATGGAGGTGCCCCAGGCACTGTTGTAGAGAGAGAGAGGGGCCCCAGACACTGCTGTAGAGATTGTGGTGACCCAGGCAAAGCTGTAGAGATGGAGGGGTCCCAGGCACTGCTGTAGAGATGGAGGTGTCCCGGGCACTGCTGTAGAGAGAGAGGTGTCCTAGGCACTGCTGTAGAGAGGCAGGTGTCCCAGGCACTGCTGCAGAGATGGAGGTGTCCCAGGTACTGCTGTAGAGAGGGAGGTGTCCCAGGCACTGCTGTAGAGATGGAGTTGTCCCAGGCACTGCTGTAGAGAGGAAGGTGTCCCAGGCACTGCTGTAGAGATGTAGGGATCCCAGACACTGCTGTAGAGAGAGAGGGGTCCCAGGCACTGCCATAGAGAGAAAGGTGTACCAGGCACCTCCGTAGAGATGGAGGGGTCCCAGGCTCTGCTGTAGAGAGAGAGGGGTCCCAGGCACTGCTGTACAGAGTTCGGTGATGAGTCCTGCCGTAGAGATGGAGATGTCCCAGGCACTGCTGTAGAGATGGAGGTGTCCCAGGCACTGCTGTAGAGAGAGAGGTGTCCCAGGCACTGCTATAGAGAGAGAGGGGGGTTCCAGGCACTGCTGTAGAGAGAGGGGTGTCTCAGGCACTGCTGTACAGATGGAGGGGTCCCAGGAACTGCTGTAGAGATGGGGTGTCCCAGGCACTGCTTTAGAGATGAAGGTGTCCCAGGCACTGCTGTAGAGATGAAGTGTCCCAGGCACTCCTGTAGAGATTGGGCTGTCCCAGGCATTCCTGTAGAGATGGAAGTGTCCCAGGCACTGCTGTAGAAATGGCGGTGTCCCAGGCACTGCTGTAGAGATGGAGGTGACCCAGACACTGCTGTAGAGATGGAGTGTACCAGGCACTGCTGTAGAGAGGGAGGTGTCCCAGGCACTGCTGTAGAGATGGAGGTGCCCCAGACACTGCTGTAGAGATGGAGGTGTCCCAGGCACTGTTGTAGAGATGGAGGCATGCCAGGCACTGCTGTAGAGGTGCAGGTGTCCCAGGCACTGCTGTAGAGAGAGAGGGGTCCCTGGCAGTACTGTAGAGAGAGAGGTGCACCAGGCACTGCTGTAGGGATGGAGGTGTCCCATGCACTGCTGTAGAGAGAGAGGGGCCCCAGGCACTGCTGTAAAGATGGAGTGTCCCGGCACTGCTGTAGAGATGGAGGTGTCCCAGGCACTGATGTAGAGAGAGGGGTGTCCCAGGCACTGCTGTAGAGATGGAGCTGTCCCAGGCACTGCTGTAGAGATGGAGGCGTCCCAGGCACTGCTGTTGAGATGGAGGTGACTTAGGCACTGCTGTAGAGATGGAGATGTCCCAGGCACTGCTCTAGAGATGGAGGTGCCCCCGGCACTGCTGTAGAGAGAGAGAGAGGGGTCCCAGGCACTGCTTTAGATTGGGAGGTGTCCTAGGCACTGCTGTAGAGATTGAGGTGCCCAGGCACTGTTGTACAGAGCTCAGTGGTGGGTCCTGCTGTAGAGATGCAGGTGTCCCAGGCACTGCTGGAGAGATGGAGGTGTCCCCCAGACACTGCTGTAGAGATGGAGGCACCTCAGGCACTGCTGAAGAGATGGAGGTGCCCCAGGCACTGCTGTAGAGAGAGAGAGGGGCCCCAGGTCCTGCTGTAGAGATTGTGGTGACCGAGGCACTGCTGTAGAGATGGAGGGGTCCCAGGCACTGCTTCTAGAGATGGAGGTGTCCCGGGCACTGCTGTAGAGAGAGAGGTGTCCTAGGCACTGCTGTAGAGAGGCAGGTGTCCCAGGCAATGCTGCAGAGATGGAGGTGTCCCAGGTACTGCTGTAGAGAGAGAGGGGTCCCAGGCACTGCCATAGAGAGAAAGGTGTCCCAGGCACCTCCGTAGAGATGGAGGGGTCCCAGGCTCTGCTGTAGAGAGAGAGGGGTCCCAGGCACTGCTGTACAGAGTTCGGTGATGAGTCCTGCCGTAGAGATGGAGGTGTCCCAGGCACTGCTGTAGAGATGGAGGTGTCCCAGGCACTGCTGTAGAGAGAGAGGTGTCCCAGCCACTGCTATAGAGAGAGGGGGGTTCCAGGCACTGCTGTAGAGAGAGGGGTGTCTCAGGCACTGCTGTATAGATGGAGGGGTCCCAGGCACTGCTGTAGAGATGGGATGTCCCAGGCACTGCTTTAGAGATGAAGGTGTCCCAGGCACTGCTGTAGAGATGAAGTGTCACAGGCACTCTTGTCGAGATTGGGCTGTCCCAGGCATTCCTGTAGAGATGGAAGTGTCCCAGGCACTGCTGTGGAAATGGCGGTGTCCCAGGCACTGCTGTAGAGATGGAGGTGACCCAGACACTGCTGTAGAGATGGAGTGTCCCAGGCACTGCTGTAGAGATGGAGGTGTCAAAGGCACTGCTGTAGAGAGAGACGGGTCCCAGGTCCTGCTGTAGAGATGGAGGTGTCCCAGGCACTACTGTAGAGATGGAGGTGTCCCAGGCACTGCTGTAGAGATGGAGTGTCCCAGGCACTCCTGTAGAGATGGGGCTGTCCCAGGCATTCCTGTAGAGATTGAAGTGACCCAGGGACTGCTGTAGAGATGGTGGTGTCCTAGGCACGGCTTTAGAGATGGGGGTGTCCCAGGCACTGCTGTAGAAATGCAGGTATCCCAGGCACTGCTGTAGAAATGGCGGTGTCCCAGGCACTGCTGTAGAGATGGAGGTGTCCCAGGCACTGCTGTAGAGAGAGAGGGGTTCCAGGCCCTTCTGTAGAGATGGAAGTGCCCCTGCACTGCTGTAGAGAGAGAGAGAGGTCCCAGGCACTGCTGTAGAGATGGAGGTGTCCTAGGCACTGCTGTAGAGATGGAGGTGTCCCAGGCACTGCTGTAGAGACTGAGGTGTCCACGGCACTGCTGTAGAGATGGAGGTGACCCAGGCACTGCCGTAGCGATGGAGGTGTCCCAGGCACTGCTGTAGAGATGGGGGTGCCCCAGGCACTGCTGTAGAGAGAGGGGGGTCCCAGGCACTGCTGTATAGAGAGAGGGGTGTCCCAGGCACTGCTGTAGAGATGGAGGTGACCTAGGCACTGCTGTAGAGAGAGATGTGCCCCAGGCACTGCTGTAGATAGAAAGGGGTCCCAGGCACTGCTCTAGAGAGAGAGAGGGATTCCAGGCACTGCTGTAGAGATGGAGGTGCCCCAGGCACTGCTGTAGAGATGGGGTGCCCCAGGCACCGCTGTAGAGATGGAGGTGCCCCAGGCACTGCCGTAGAGAGAGAGGTGTCCTAGGCACTGCTGTAGAGATGGAGGTGCCCCAGGCACTGCTGTAGAGAGAGAGGGGTCCCAGGAACTGCTGTAGAGATGGAGGTGTCCCAGGCACTGCTGCAGAGATGGAGGCATCACAGGCACTGCTGTAGAGATGGAGTCACCCCAGGCACTGCTGTAGAGAGAGGGGTGTCACAGGCACTGCTGTAGAGATGGAGGTGTCCCAGGTACTGCTGTAGAGATGGATGTGCCCTAGGCACTGCTGTAGAGAGAGAGGGGTCTCAGGCACTGCTGTAGAGATGGAGGTGTCCCAGGCACTGCTGTAGAGATGGAGGCATCACAGGCACTGCTGTAGAGATGAGTCACCCCAGGCACTGCTGTAGAGAGAGAGGTGTCACAGGCACTGCTGTAGAGATGGAGGTGTCCCAGGCACTGCTGTAGAGATGGAGGTACCCCAGACACTGCTGTAGAGAGAGAGGGGTCCCAGGCACTGCTGTAGATTGGGAGGTGTCCTAGGCACTGCTGTAGAGATTGAGGTGCCCAGGCACTGCTGTACAGAGCTCAGTGGTGGGTCCTGCTGTAGAGATGCAGGTGTCCCAGGCACTACGGTAGAGATGGAGGCATACCAGGCACTGCTGTAGAGATGGAGTCACCCCAGGCACTGATGTAGATAGAGAGGGGTCACAGGCACTGCTGTAGAGATGGAGGTGTACCAGGCACTGCTGTAGAGATGGAGGTGCCCCAGGCACTGCTGTAGAGAAGGGGGTGCCCAGGCACTGCTGTAGAGAAGAAGGGGTCACAGGCACTGCTGTAGAGAGAGAGGGGGGTCCCAGGTACTGCTGTAGAGAGAGAGGTGTCCCAGGCACTGCTGTAGAGATGGAGGTATCCCAGGCACTGCTGTAGAGAGAGAGGGGACCCAGGCACTGCTGTAGAGATGGAGGTGTCCCAGGCACTGCTGTAGAGATGGAGGCGCCCCAGGCACTGCTGTAGAGAGAGAGGGGGGTCCCAGGCACTGCTGTAGAGATGGGGGTGTCCCAGGCACTGCTGTAGAGATGGAGCTGTCCCAGGCACTGCTGTTGAGATGGAGGCGTCCCAGGCACTGCTGTAGAGATGGAGGTGACTCAGGCACTGCTGTAGAGATGGAGGTGTCCCAGGCACTGCTCTAGAGATGGAGGTGCCCCCGGCACTGCTGTAGAGAGAGAGAGGGGTCCCAGGCACTGCTTTAGATTGGGAGGTGTCCTAGGCACTGCTGTAGAGATTGAGGTGCCCAGGCACTGTTGTACAGAGCTCAGTGGTGGGTCCTGCTGTAGAGATGCAGGTGTCCCAGGCACTGCTGGAGAGATGGAGGTGTCCCCCAGACACTGCTGTAGAGATGGAGGCACCTCAGGCACTGCTGAAGAGATGGAGGTGCCCCAGGCACTGCTGTAGAGAGAGAGAGGGCCCCCAGGTCCTGCTGTAGAGATTGTGGTGACCCAGGCACTGCTGTAGAGATGGAGGGGTCTCAGGGACTGCTGTAGAGATGGAGGTGTCCCGGGCACTGCTGTAGAGAGAGAGGTGTCCTACGCACTGCTGTAGAGAGGCAGGTGGCCCAGGCACTGCTGCAGAGATGGAGGTGTCCCAGGTGCTGCTGTAGAGAGGGAGGTGTCCCAGGCACTGCTGTAGAGATGGAGGTGTCCCAGGCACTGCTGTAGAGAGGAAGGTGTCCCAGGCACTGCTGTAGAGATGGGGGGATCCCAGACAATGCTGTAGAGAGAGAGGGGTCCCAGGCACTGCCATAGAGAGAAAGGTGTCCAAGGCACTTCCGTAGAGATGGAGGGGTCCCAGGCTCTGCTGTAGAGAGAGAGGGGTCCCAGGCACTGCTGTACAGAGTTCGGTGGTGAGTCCTGCCGTAGAGATGGAGGTGTCCGAGGCACTGCTGTAGAGATGGAGGTGTCCCAGGCACTGCTGTAGAGAGAGAGGTGTCCCAGGCACTGCTATAGAGAGAGAGGGGGGTTCCAGGCACTGCTGTAGAGAGAGGGGTGTCTCAGGCACTGCTGTATAGATGGAGGGGTCCCAGGCACTGCTGTAGAGATGGGATGTCCCAGGCACTGCTTTAGAGATGAAGGTGTCCCAGGCACTGCTGTAGAGATGAAGGTATCCCAGGCACTGCTGTAGAGAGAGAGGGGTCCCAGGCACTGCTGTAGAGATGGAGGTGTCCCAGGCACTGCTGTAGAGATGGAGGTGCCCCAGGCACTGCTGTAGAGAGAGGGGGGGTCCCAGGCACTGCTGTAGAGATGGGGGTGTCCCAGGCACTGCTGTAGAGTTGGAGCTGTCCCAGGCACTGCTGTTGAGATGGAGGCGTCCCAGGCACTGCTGTAGAGATGGAGGTGACTCAGGCACTGCTGTAGAGATGGAGGTGTCCCAGGCACTGCTCTAGAGATGGAGGTGCCCCCGGCACTGCTGTAGAGAGAGGGGTCCCAGGCACTGCTTTAGATTGGGAGGTGTCCTAGGCACTGCTGTAGAGATTGAGGTGCCCAGGCACTGTTGTACAGAGCTCAGTGGTGGGTCCTGCTGTAGAGATGCAGGTGTCCCATGCACTGCTAGAGAGATGGGGGTGTCCCCCAGACACTGCTGTAGAGATAGAGGCACCTCAGGCACTGCTGAAGAGATGGAGGTGCCCCAGGCACTGCTGTAGAGAGAGAGAGCGGCCCCAGGTCCTGCTGTAGAGATTGTGGTGACCCAGGCACTGCTGTAGAGATGGAGGGGTCCCAGGCACTGCTGTAGAGATGGCGGTGTCCCGGGCACTGCTGTAGAGAGAGAGGTGTCCTAGGCACTGCTGTAGAGAGGCAGGTGTCCCAGGCACTGCTGCAGAGATGGAGGTGTCCCAGGTACTGCTGTAGAGAGGGAGGTGTCCCAGGCACTGCTGTAGCGATGGAGGTGTCCCAGGCACTGCTGTAGAGAGGAAGGTGTCCCAGGCACTGCTGTAGAGATGGGGGGATCCCAGACACTGCTGTAGAGAGAGAGGGGTCCCAGGCACTGCCATAAAAAGAAAGGTGTCCCAGGCACCTCCGTAGAGATGGAGGGGTCCCAGGCTCTGCTGTAGAGAGAGAGGGGTCCCAGGCACTGCTGTACAGAGTTCGGTGGTGAGTCCTGCCATAGAGATGGAGGTGTCCCAGGCACTGCTGTAGAGATGGAGGTGTCCCAGGCACTACTGTAGAGAGAGAGGTGTCCCAGGCACTGCTATAGAGAGAGAGGGGGGTTCCAGGCACTGCTGTAGAGAGAGGGGTGTCTCAGGCACTGCTGTATAGATGGAGGGGTCCCAGGCACTGCTGTAGAGATGGGATGTCCCAGGCACTGCTTTAGAGATGAAGGTGTCCCAGGCACTGCTGTAGAGATGAAGTGTCCCAGGCACTCCTGTAGAGATTGGGCTGTCCCAGGCATTCCTGTAGAGATGGAAGTGTCCCAGGCACTGCTGTAGAAATGGCGGTGTCCCAGGCACTGCTGTAGAGATGGAGGTGACCCAGACACTGCTGTAGAGATGGAGTGTCCCAGGCACTGCTGTAGAGATGGAGGTGTCAAAGGCACTGCTGTAGAGAGAGAGGGGTACCAGGTCCTGCTGTAGAGATGGAGGTGTCCCAGGCACTACTGTAGAGATGGAGGTGTCCCAGGCACTGCTGTAGAGATGGAGTGTCCCAGGCACTCCTGTAGAGATGGTGCTGTCCCAGGCATTCCTGTAGAGATGGAAGTGACCCAGGCACTGCTGTAGAGATGGTGGTGTCCTAGGCACGGCTGTAGAGATGGGGGTGTCCCAGGCACTGCTGTAGAAATGCAGGTATCCCAGGCACTGCTGTAGAAATGGCGGTGTCCCAGGCACTGCTGTAGAGATGGAGGTGTCCCAGTCACTGCTGTAGAGAGAGATGGGTCCCAGGCCCTTCTGTAGAGATGGAGGTGCCCCGGGCACTGCTGTAGAGAGAGAGAGGGGTCCCAGGCACTGCTGTAGAGATGGAGGTGTCCTAGGCACTGCTGTAGAGATGGAGGTGTCCCAGGCACTGCTGTAGAGACTGAGGTGTCCACGGCACTGCTGTAGAGATGGAGGTGACCCAGGCACTGCCGTAGCGATGGAGGTGTCCCAGGCACTGCTGTAGAGATGGGGTGCCCCAGGCACTGCTGTAGAGAGAGGGGGGTCCCAGGCACTGCTGTATAGAGAGAGGGGTGTCCCAGGCACTGCTGTAGAGATGGAGGTGACCTAGGCACTGCTGTAGAGAGAGATGTGCCCCAGGCACTGCTGTAGATAGAAAGGGGTCCCAGGCACTGCTCTAGAGAGAGAGAGGGATTCCAGGCACTGCTGTAGAGATGGAGGTGTCCCAGGCACTGCTGTAGAGATGGGGTGCCCCAGGCACCGCTGTAGAGATGGAGGTGCCCCAGGTACTGCCGTGGAGAGAGAGGTGTCCTAGGCACTGCTGTAGAGATGGAGGTGCCCCAGGCACTGCTGTAGAGAGAGAGGGGTCCCAGGAACTGCTGTATAGATGGAGGTGTCCCAGGCACTGCTGCAGAGATGGAGGCATCACAGGCACTGCTGTAGAGATGGAGTCACCCCAGGCACTGCTGTAGAGAGAGGGGTGTCACAGGCACTGCTGTAGAGATGGAGGTGACCCAGGTACTGCTGTAGAGATGGATGTGCCCTAGGCACTGCTGTAGAGAAAGAGAGGGGTCTCAGGCACTGCTGTAGAGATGGAGGTGTCCCAGGCACTGCTGTAGAGATGGAGGCATCACAGGCACTGCTGTAGAGATGAGTCACCCCAGGCACTGCTGTAGAGAGAGAGGTGTCACAGGCACTGCTGTAGAGATGGAGGTGCCCCAGACACTGCTGTAGAGAGAGAGGGGTCCCAGGCACTGCTGCAGATTGGGAGGTGTCCTAGGCACTGCTGTAGAGATTGAGGTGCCCAGGCACTGCTGTACAGAGCTCAGTGGTGGCTCCTGCTGTAGAGATGCAGGTGTCCCAGGCACTACGGTAGAGATGGAGGCATCCCAGGCACTGATGTAGATAGAGAGGGGTCACAGGCACTGCTGTAGAGATGGAGGTGTCCCAGGCACTGCTGTAGAGATGGAGGTGCCCCAGGCACTGCTGTAGAGAAACGGGTGCCCCGGCACTGCTGTAGAGAAGGAGGGGTCACAGGCACTGCTGTAGAGAGAGAGGGGGGTCCCAGGCACTGCTGTAGAGAGAGAGGTGTCCCAGGCACTGCTGTAGAGATGGAGGTATCCCAGGCACTGCTGTAGAGAGAGAGGGGTCCCAGGCACTGCTGTAGAGATGGAGGTGTCCCAGGCACTGCTGTAGAGATGGAGGTGCCCCAGGCACTGCTGTAGAGAGAGAGGGGTTCCCAGGCACTGCTGTAGAGAGAGAGGTGTCCCAGGCACTGCTGTAGAGATGGAGGTATCCCAGGCACTGCTGTAGAGAGAGAGGGGTCCCAGGCACTGCTGTAGAGAAGGGGGTGTCCAAGGCACTGCTGTAGAGATAGAGGGGCCCCAGGCACTGCTGTAGAGAGAGGGGTCCCAGGCACGGCTGCAGAGATGGAGGAATCCCAGGCACTGCTGTAGAGATGGAGGTGCCCCAGGCACTGCTGTAGAGATGGAGGGGTCCCAGGCACTGCTGTAGAGATGGTGGTGTCCCAGGCACTGAAGCAGAGATGGAGGTGTCCCAGGTACTGCTTTAGACATGGAGGTGTCCCAGGCACTGCTGTAGAGATGCAGGTGTCCCAGGAGGGACTGCTGTAGAGAGAGAGGGGTCCCAGGCACTGCTGTAGAGAGAGGTGCATCCCAGGCACTTCTGTAGAGATGGAGGGGTCCCAGGCACTGCTGGAGAGAGAGAGGGGCCTCAGGCACTGCTTTAGAGATGGAGGTGTCCCAGGCACTGCTGTAGAGAGAGAGGTGTCCTAGGCACTGCTGTAGAGAGAGTGGCATCCCAGGCACTGCTGTAGAGATGGAGGTGTCCCAGGCACTGCTGTAGAGATGGAGGTGTCCCAGGCACTGCTGTAATAATGGAGGCGTCCCAGGCACAGCTGTACAGATGGAGGTGTTTCAGGCACTACTGTAGAGATGGAGGTGACCCAAGCACTGCTGTAGAGATTTAGGTGTCCCAGGCACTGCTGTAGAGATGGAGGCGTCCCAAGCACTGCTGTAGAGATGGAGGTGTCCCAGGCACTGCTGTAGAGAGAGAGGTGCCCCAGGCACTGCTGTAGAGATGGAGGCATCCCAGGCACTGCTGTAGAGGTGCAGGTGTCCCAGGCACTGCTGTAGAGAGAGAGGGGTCCCTGGCAGTACTGTAGAGAGAGAGGTGCACCAGGCACTGCTGTAGGGACGGAGGTGTCTCATGCACTGCTGTAGAGAGAGAGGGTCCCAGGCACTGCTGTAAAGATGGAGTGTCCCGGCACTGCTGTAGAGATGGAGGTGTCCCAGGCACTTATGTAGAGAGAGGGGTGCCCCAGGCACCGCTGTAGAGATGGGGGTGTCCCAGGCACTGCTATAGAGATGGAGCTGTCCCAGGCACTGCTGTAGAGATGGAGGCGTCCCAGACACTGCTGTAGAGATGGAGGTGTCCCCCAGGCACTGCTGTAGAGAGGGAGGCACCCCAGGCACTGCTGTAGAGATGGAGGTGCCCCAGGCACTGCTGTAGAGAGAGAGTGGGTCCCCAGGCACTGATGTAGAGATTGTGGTGACCCAGGCACTGCTGTAGAGATGGAGGGGTCCCAGGCACTGCTGTAGAGATGGAGGTGTCCCGGGCACTGCTGTAGAGATGCAGGTGTCCCAGGCACTGCTGTAGAGATGGAGGGATCCCAGACACTGCTGTAGAGAGAGAGGGGTCCCAGGCACTGCCATAGAGAGAGAGGTGTCCCAGGCACCTCCGTAGAGATGGATGGGTCCCAGGCTCTGCTGTAGAGAGAGAGGGCTCCCAGGCACTGCTGTACAGAGTTCGGTGGTGAGTCCTGCCGTAGAGATGGAGGTGTCCCAGGCACTGCTGTAGAGATGGAGGTGTCCCAGGCACTGCTGTAGAGAGAGAGGTGTCTCAGGCACTGCTATAGAGAGAGAGGGGGGTTCCAGGCAATGCTGTAGAGAGAGGGGTGTCTCAGGCACTGCTGTATAGATGGAGGGTTCCCAGGCACTGCTGTAGAGATGGGGTGTCCCAGGCGCTGCTTTAGAGATGGAGGTGTCCCAAGCACTGCTGTAGAGATGGAGTGTCCCAGGCACTCCTGTAGAGATTGGGCTGTCCCAGGCATTCCTGTAGAGATGGAAGTGTCCCAGGCACTGCTGTAGAAATGGCGGTGTCCCAGGCACTGCTGTAGAGATGGAGGTGACCCAGACACTGCTGTAGAGATGGAGTGTCCCAGGCACTGCTGTAGGGATGGAGGTGTCCCAGGCACTGCTATAGAGAGAGAGGGGTCCCAGGTCCTGCTGTAGAGATGGAGGTGTCCCAGGCACTGCTGTAGAGATGGAGGGTCCCAGGCACTCCTTTAGAGATGGAGTGTCCCAGGCACTCCTGTAGAGATGGGGCTGTCCCAGGCATTCCTGTAGAGATGGAAGTGACCCAGGCACTGCTGTAGAGATGGTGGTGTCCTAGGCATGGCTATAGAGATGGGGGTGTCCCAGGCACTGCTGTAGAGATGCAGGTATCCCAGGCACTGCTGTAGAAATGGCGGTGTCCCAGGCACTGCTGTAGAGATGGAGGTGTCCCAGGCACTTCTGTAGAGAGAGAGGGGTCCCAGGCCCTTCTGTAGAGATTGAGGTGCCCCAGGCACTGCTGTAGAAAGAGAGAGGGGTCCCAGGCACTGCTGTAGAGATGGAGGTGTCCCAGGCGCTGCTGTAGAGACTGAGGTGTTCGAGGCACTGCTGTAGAGATGGAGGTGACCCAGGCACTGCCGTAGCGATGGAGGTGTCCCAGGCACTGCTCTAGAGATGGGGGTGCCCCAGGCACTGCTGTAGAGAGAGCGGGGTCCCAGGCACTGCTGTATAGAGAGAGGGGTGTCCCAGGCACTGCTGTAGAGATGGAGGTGACCTAGGCACTGCTGTAGAGAGAGAGGTGCCCCAGGCACTGCTGTAGAGATGGAGGTGCCCCAGGCACTGCTGTAGAGGGAGAGAGGGTCCCCAGGCACTGCTGTAGAGATTGAGGTGCCCCAGGCACTGCTGTAGAAAGAGAGAGGGGTCCCAGGCACTGCTTTAGAGATGGAGGTGTCCCAGGCACTGCTGTAGAGATGGAGGGGTCCCAGGCACTGCTGTAGAGATGGAGGTGTCCCGGGCACTGCTGTAGAGAGGCAGGTGTCCCAGGCACTGCTGCAGAGATGGAGGTGTCCCAGGTACTGCTGTAGAGAGGGAGGTGTCCCAGGCACTGCTGTAGAGATGGAGGTGTCCCAGGCACTGCTGTAGAGAGGAAGGTGTCCCAGGCACTGCTGTAGAGATGGAGGGATCCCAGACACTGCTGTAGAGAGAGAGGGGTCCCAGGCACTGCCATAGAGAGAGAGGTGTCCCAGGCACCTCCGTAGAGATGGATGGGTCACAGGCTCTGCTGTAGAGAGAGAGGGGACCCAGGCACTGCTGTACAGAGTTCGGTGGTGAGTCCTGCCGTAGAGATGGAGGTGTCCCAGGCACTGCTGTAGAGAGAGAGGTGTCCCAGGCACTGCTATAGAGAGAGAGGGGGGTTCCAGGCAATGCTGTAGAGAGAGGGGTGTCTCAGGCACTGCTGTATAGATGGAGGGGTCCCAGGCACTGCTGTAGAGATGGGGTGTCCCAGGCACTGCTTTAGAGATGGAGGTGTCCCAGGCACTGCTGTAGAGATGTAGTGTCCCAGGCACTCCTGTAGAGATTGGGCTGTCCCAGGCATTCCTGTAGAGATGGAAGTGGCCCAGGCACTGCTGTAGAAATGGTGGTGTCCCAGGCACTGCTGTAGAGATGGAGGTGACCCAGACACTGTTGTAGAGATGGAGTGTCCCAGGCACTGCTGTAGAGATGGAGGTGTCCCAGGCACTGCTGTAGAGAGAGAGGGGTCCCAGGCCCTGCTGTAGAGATGGAGGTGTCCCAGGCACTGCTGTAGAGATGGAGGGTCCCAGGCACTGCTGCAGAGATGGAGTGTCCCAGGCACTCCTGTAGAGATGGGGCTGTCCCAGGCATTCCTGTAGAGATGGAAGTGACCCAGGCACTGCTGTAGAGATGGTGGTGTCCTAGGCACGGCTGTAGAGATGGGGGTGTCCCAGGCACTGCTGTAGAGATGCAGGTATCCCATGCACTGCTGTAGAAATGGCGGTGTCCCAGGCACTGCTGTAGAGATGGAGGTGTCCCAGGCACTTCTGTAGAGAGAGAGGGGTCCCAGGCCCTTCTGTAGAGATGGAGGTGCCCCAGGCACTGCTGTAGAGAGAGAGAGGGGTCCCAGGCACTGCTGTAGAGATGGAGGTGTCCTAAGCACTGCTGTAGAGATGGCGGTGTCCCAGGCACTGCTGTAGAGACTGAGGTGTCCGAGGCACTGCTGTAGAGATGGAGGTGACCCAGAAACTGCCGTAGATATGGGGGTATCCCAGGCTCTGCTCTAGAGATGGGGGTGCCCGAGGCACTGCTGTAGAGAGAGGGTGGTCCCAGGCACTGCTGTATAGAGAGAGGGGTGTCCCAGGCACTGCTGTAGAGATGGAGGTGACTTAGGCACTGCTGTAGAGAGAGAGGTGCCCCAGGCACTGCTGTAGACAGAAAGGGGTCCCAGGCACTGCTCTAGAGAGAGAGAGGGATTCCAGGCACTGCTGTAGAGATGGAGGTGTCCCAAGCACTGCTGTAGAGATGGGGGTGCCCCAGGCACTGCTGTAGAGAGAGGGGGTCCCAGGCACTGCTGTATAGAGAGAGGGGTGTCCCAGGCACTGCTGTAGAGATGGAGGTGACCTAGGCACTGCTGTAGAGAGAGAGGTGCCCCAGGCACTGCTGTAGATAGAAAGGGGTCCAAGGCACTGCTCTAGAGAGAGAGAGGGATTCCAGGCACTGCTGTAGAGATGGAGGTGCCCCACGCACTGCTGTAGAGATGGGGGGCCCCAGGCACTGCTGTAGAGATGGAGGTGTCCCAGGCACTGCTGTAGAGATGGAGGTGCCCCAGGCACTGCTGTAGAGAGAGAGGGGTCCCAGGCACTGCTGTAGAGATGGAGGTGTCCCAGGCACTGCTGTAGAGATGGAGGCATCCCAGGCACTGCTGTAGAGAAGGGGGTGTCCAAGGCACTGCTGTAGAGATAGAGGGGTCCCAGGCACTGCTGTAGAGAGAGGGGTCCCAGGCACGGCTGCAGAGATGGAGGGGTCCCAGGCACTGCTGTAGAGATGTGGGTGTCCCAGGCACTGAAGCAGAGATGGAGGTGTCCCAGGTACTGCTTTAGACATGGAGGTGCCCCAGGCACTGCTGTAGAGATGCAGGTGTTCCAGGAGGCACTGCTGTAGAGAGAGAGGGGTCCCAGGCACTGCTGTAGAGAGAGGTGCGTCCCAGGCACTGCTGTAGAGATGGAGGGGTCCCAGGCACTGCTGGAGACAGAGAGGGGCCTCAGGCACTGCTTTAGAGATGGAGGTGTCCCAGGCGCTGCTGTAGAGAGAGAGGTGTCCCAGGCACTGCTGTAGAGAGAGAAAGAGGGTCTCAGGCACTGCTGTAGAGATGGAGGTGTCCCAGGCACTGCTGCAGGGATGGAGACGTCCCAGGCACTCATACAGAGATGGAGGTGTCCCAGGCACTGCTGTAGAGAGAGTGGCATCCCAGGCACTGCTGTAGAGATGGAGGTGTCCCAGGCACTGCTGTAGAGATGGAGGTGTCCCAGGCACTGCTGTAGAAATGGAGGCGTCCCAGGCACTGCTGTAGAGATGGAGGTGTCCCAGGCACTACTGTAGAGATGGAGGTGACCCAAGCACTGCTGTAGAGATTTAGGTGTCCCAGGCACTGCTGTAGAGATGGAGGTGTCCCAAGCACTGTTGTAGAGATGGAGGTGTCCCAGGCACTGCTGTAGAGAGAGAGGTGCCCCAGGCACTGCTGTAGAGATGGAGGTGTCCCAGGCACTGCTGTAGAGATGGAGGTACCCCATGCACTGCTGTAGAGATGGAGGCATCCCAGGCACTGCTTTAGAGGTGCAGGTGTCCAAGGCACTGCTGTAGAGAGAGAGGGGTCCCTGGCAGTACTGTAGAGAGAGAGGTGCACCACGCACTGCTGTAGGGATGGAGGTGTCCCATGCACTGCTGTAGAGAGAGGGGTCCCAGGCACTGCTGTAAAGATGGAGTGTCCCGGCACTGCTGTAGAGATGGAGGTATCCCAGGCACTTCTGTAGAGAGAGGGGTGCCCCAGGCACTGCTGTAGAGATGGGGGTGTCCCAGGCACTGCTGTAGAGATGGAGGCGTCCCAGGCACTGCTGTAGAGATGGAGGTGACTCAGGCACTGCTGTAGAGGTGCAGGTGTCCCAGGCACTGCTGTAGAGAGAGAGGGGTCCCTGGCAGTACTGTAGAGAGAGAGGTGCACCAGGCACTGCTGTAGGGATGGAGGTGTCTCATGCACTGCTGTAGAGAGAGAGGGTCCCAGGCACTGCTGTAAAGATGGAGTGTCCCGGCACTGCTGTAGAGATGGAGGTGTCCCAGGCACTTATGTAGAGAGAGGGGTGCCCCAGGCACTGCTGTAGAGATGGGGGTGTCCCAGGCACTGCTGTAGAGATGGAGCTGTCCCAGGCACTGCTGTAGAGATGGAGGCGTCCCAGACACTGCTGTAGAGATGGAGGTGTCCCCCAGGCACTGCTGTAGAGATGGAGGCACCCCAGGCACTGCTGTAGAGATGGAGGTGCCCCAGGCACTGCTGTAGAGAGAGAGAGGGTCCCCAGGCACTGATGTAGAGATTGTGGTGACCCAGGCACTGCTGTAGAGATGGAGGTGTCCCGGGCACTGCTGTAGAGATGCAGGTGTCCCAGGCACTGCTGTAGAGATGGAGGGATCCCAGACACTGCTGTAGAGAGAGAGGGGTCCCAGGCACTGCCATAGAGAGAGAGGTGTCCCAGGCACCTCCGTAGAGATGGATGGGTCCCAGGCTCTGCCGTAGAGAGAGAGGGGTCCCAGGCACTGCTGTACAGAGTTCGGTGGTGAGTTCTGCCGTAGAGATGGAGGTGTCCCAGGCACTGCTGTAGAGATGGAGGTGTCCCAGGCACTGCTGTAGAGAGAGAGGTGTCCCAGGCACTGCTATAGAGAGAGAGGGGGGTTCCAGGCACTGCTGTACAGAGAGGGGTGTCTCAGGCACTGCTGTATAGATGGAGGGTTCCCAGGCACTGCTGTAGAGATGGGGTGTCCCAGGCGCTGCTTTAGAGATGGAGGTGTCCCAAGCACTGCTGTAGAGATGGAGTGTCCCAGGCACTCCTGTAGAGATTGGGCTGTCCCAGGCATTCCTGTAGAGATGGAAGTGTCCCAGGCACTGCTGTAGAAATGGCGGTGTCCCAGGCACTGCTGTAGAGATGGAGGTGACCCAGACACTGCTGTAGAGATGGAGTGTCCCAGGCACTGCTGTAGGGATGGAGGTGTCCCAGGCACTGCTGTAGAGAGAGAGGGGTCCCAGGTCCTGCTGTAGAGATGGAGGTGTCCCAGGCACTGCTGTAGAGATGGAGGGTCCCAGGCACTCCTTTAGAGATGGAGTGTCCCAGGCACTCCTGTAGAGATGGGGCTGTCCCAGGCATTCCTGTAGAGATGGAAGTGACCCAGGCACTGCTGTAGAGATGGTGGTGTCCTAGGCATGGCTATAGAGATGGGGGTGTCCCAGGCACTGCTGTAGAGATGCAGGTATCCCAGGCACTGCTGTAGAAATGGCGGTGTCCCAGGCACTGCTGTAGAGATGGAGGTGTCCCAGGCAATTTTGTAGAGAGAGAGGGGTCCCAGGCCCTTCTGTAGAGATTGAGGTGCCCCAGGCACTGCTGTATAAAGAGAGAGGGGTCCCAGGCACTGCTGTAGAGATGGAGGTGTCCCAGGCGCTGCTGTAGAGACTGAGGTGTTCGAGGCACTGCTGTAGAGATGGAGGTGACCCAGGCACTGCCGTAGCGATGGAGGTGTCCCAGGCACTGCTCTAGAGATGGGGGTGCCCCAGGCACTGCTGTAGAGAGAGGGGGGTCCCAGGCACTGCTGTATAGAGAGAGGGGTGTCCCAGGCACTGCTGTAGAGATGGAGGTGACCTAGGCACTGCTGTAGAGAGAGAGGTGCCCCAGGCACTGCTGTAGAGATGGAGGTGCCCCAGGCACTGCTGTAGAGGGAGAGAGGGTCCCGAGGCACTGCTGTAGAGATTGAGGTGCCCCAGGCACTGCTGTAGAAAGAGTGAGGGGTCCCAGGCACTGCTTTAGAGATGGAGGTGTCCCAGGCACTGCTGTAGAGATGGAGGGGTCCCAGGCACTGCTGTAGAGATGGAGGTGTCCCGGGCACTGCTGTAGAGAGGCAGGTGTCCCAGGCACTGCTGCAGAGATGGAGGTGTCCCAGGTACTGCTGTAGAGAGGGAGGTGTCCCAGGCACTGCTGTAGAGATGGAGGTGTCCCAGGCACTGCTGTAGAGAGGATGGTGTCCCAGGCACTGCTGTAGAGATGGAGGGATCCCAGATACTGCTGTAGAGAGAGAGGGGTCCCAGGCACTGCCAAAGAGAGAGAGGTGTCCCAGGCACCTCCGTAGAGATGGATGGGTCACAGGCTCTGCTGTAGAGAGAGAGGGGTCCCAGGCACTGCTGTACAGAGTTCGGTGGAGAGTCCTGCCGTAGAGATGGAGGTGTCCCAGGCACTGCTGTAGAGAGAGAGGTGTCCCAGGCACTGCTATAGAGAGAGAGGGGGGTTCCAGGCACTGCTGTAGAGAGAGGGGTGTCTCAGGCACTGCTGTATAGATGGAGGGGTCCCAGGCACTGCTGTAGAGATGGGGTGTCCCAGGCACTGCTTTAGAGATGGAGGTGTCCCAGGCACTGCTGTAGAGATGTAGTGTCCCAGGCACTTCTGTAGAGATTGGGCTGTCCCAGGCATTCCTGTAGAGATGGAAGTGTCCCAGGCACTGCTGTAGAAATGGTGGTGTCCCAGGCACTGCTGTAGAGATGGAGGTGACCCAGACACTGTTGTAGAGATGGAGTGTCCCAGGCACTGCTGTAGAGATGGAGGTGTCCCAGGCACTGCTGTAGAGAGAGAGGGGTCCCAGGCCCTGCTGTAGAGATGGAGGTGTCCCAGGCACTGCTGTAGAGATGGAGGGTCCCAGGCACTGCTGCAGAGATGGAGTGTCCCAGGCACTCCTGTAGAGATGGGGCTGTCCCAGGCATTCCTGTAGAGATGGAAGTGACCCAGGCACTGCTGTAGAGATGGTCGTGTCCTAGGCACGGCTGTAGAGATGGGGGTGTCCCAGGCACTGCTGTAGAGATGCAGGTATCCCAGGCACTGCTGTAGAGATGGAGTGTCCCAGGCACTCCTGTAGAGATGGGGCTGTCCCAGGCATTCCTGTAGAGATGGAAGTGACCCAGGCACTGCTGTAGAGATGGTCGTGTCCCAGGCACTGCTGTAGAGATGGAGGTGTCCCAGGCACTTCTGTAGAGAGAGAGGGGTCCCAGGCCCTTCTGTAGAGATGGAGGTGCCCCAGGCACTGCTGTAGAGAGAGAGAGGAGTCCCAGGCACTGCTGTAGAGATGGAGGTGTCCTAAGCACTGCTGTAGAGATGGAGGTGTCCCAGGCACTGCTGTAGAGACTGAGGTGTCCGAGGCACTGCTGTAGAGATGGAGGTGACCCAGGAACTGCCGTAGATATGGGGGTATCCCAGGCTCTGCTCTAGAGATGGGGGTGCCCGAGGCACTGCTGTAGAGAGAGGGTGGTCCCAGGCACTGCTGTATAGAGAGAGGGGTGTCCCAGGCACTGCTGTAGAGATGGAGGTGACCTAGGCACTGCTGTAGAGATAGAGGTGCCCCAGGCACTGCTGTAGACAGAAAGGGGTCCCAGGCACTGCTCTAGAGAGAGAGAGGGATTCCAGGCACTGCTGTAGAGATGGAGGTGTCCCAGGCACTGCTGTAGAGATGGGGTTGCCCCAGGCACTGCTGTAGAGAGAGGGGGTCCCAGGCACTGCTGTATAGAGAGAGGGGTGTTCCAGGCACTGCTGTAGAGATGGAGGTGACCTAGGCACTGCTGTAGAGAGAGAGGTGCCCCAGGCACTGCTGTAGATAGAAAGGGGTCCAAGGCACTGCTCTAGAGAGAGAGAGGGATTCCAGGCACTGCTGTAGAGATGGAGGTGCCCCAGGCACTGCTGTAGAGATGGGGGCCCCAGGCACTGCTGTAGAGATGGAGGTGTCCCAGGCACTGCTGTAGAGATGGAGGTGCCCCAGGCACTGCTGTAGAGAGAGAGGGGTCCCAGGCACTGCTGTAGAGATGGAGGTGTCCCAGGCACTGCTGTAGAGATGGAGGCATCCCAGGCACTGCTGTAGAGAAGGGGGTGTCCAAGGCACTGCTGTAGAGATAGAGGGGTTCCAGGCACTGCTGTAGAGAGAGGGGTCCCAGGCACGGCTGCAGAGATGGAGGAATCCCAGGCACTGCTGTAGAGATGGAGGTGCCCCAGGCACTGCTGTAGAGATGGAGGGGTCCCAGGCACTGCTGTAGAGATGGGGGTGTCCCAGGCACTGAAGCAGAGATGAAGGTGTCCCAGGTACTGCTTTAGACATGGAGGTGTCCCAGGCACTGCTGTAGAGATGCAGGTGTTCCAGGAGGTACTGCTGTAGAGAGAGAGGTGTCCCAGGCACTGCTGTAGAGAGAGGTGCGTCCCAGGCACTGCTGTAGAGTTGCAGGTGTCCCAGGCACTGCTGTAGAGATGGAGGGATCCCAGACACTGCTGTAGAGAGAGAGGGGTCCCAGGCACTGCCATAGAGAGAGAGGTGTCCCAGGCACCTCCGTAGAGATGGATGGGTCCCAGGCTCTGCCGTAGAGAGAGAGGGGTCCCAGGCACTGCTGTACAGAGTTCGGTGGTGAGTTCTGCCGTAGAGATGGAGGTGTCCCAGGCACTGCTGTAGAGATGGAGGTGTCCCAGGCACTGCTGTAGAGAGAGAGGTGTCCCAGGCACTGCTATAGAGAGAGAGGGGGGTTCCAGGCACTGCTGTACAGAGAGGGGTGTCTCAGGCACTGCTGTATAGATGGAGGGTTCCCAGGCACTGCTGTAGAGATGGGGTGTCCCAGGCGCTGCTTTAGAGATGGAGGTGTCCCAAGCACTGCTGTAGAGATGGAGTGTCCCAGGCACTCCTGTAGAGATTGGGCTGTCCCAGGCATTCCTGTAGAGATGGAAGTGTCCCAGGCACTGCTGTAGAAATGGCGGTGTCCCAGGCACTGCTGTAGAGATGGAGGTGACCCAGACACTGCTGTAGAGATGGAGTGTCCCAGGCACTGCTGTAGGGATGGAGGTGTCCCAGGCACTGCTGTAGAGAGAGAGGGGTCCCAGGTCCTGCTGTAGAGATGGAGGTGTCCCAGGCACTGCTGTAGAGATGGAGGGTCCCAGGCACTCCTTTAGAGATGGAGTGTCCCAGGCACTCCTGTAGAGATGGGGCTGTCCCAGGCATTCCTGTAGAGATGGAAGTGACCCAGGCACTGCTGTAGAGATGGTGGTGTCCTAGGCATGGCTATAGAGATGGGGGTGTCCCAGGCACTGCTGTAGAGATGCAGGTATCCCAGGCACTGCTGTAGAAATGGCGGTGTCCCAGGCACTGCTGTAGAGATGGAGGTGTCCCAGGCAATTTTGTAGAGAGAGAGGGGTCCCAGGCCCTTCTGTAGAGATTGAGGTGCCCCAGGCACTGCTGTATAAAGAGAGAGGGGTCCCAGGCACTGCTGTAGAGATGGAGGTGTCCCAGGCGCTGCTGTAGAGACTGAGGTGTTCGAGGCACTGCTGTAGAGATGGAGGTGACCCAGGCACTGCCGTAGCGATGGAGGTGTCCCAGGCACTGCTCTATAGATGGGGGTGCCCCAGGCACTGCTGTAGAGAGAGGGGGGTCCCAGGCACTGCTGTATAGAGAGAGGGGTGTCCCAGGCACTGCTGTAGAGATGGAGGTGACCTAGGCACTGCTGTAGAGAGAGAGGTGCCCCAGGCACTGCTGTAGAGATGGAGGTGCCCCAGGCACTGCTGTAGAGGGAGAGAGGGTCCCGAGGCACTGCTGTAGAGATTGAGGTGCCCCAGGCACTGCTGTAGAAAGAGTGAGGGGTCCCAGGCACTGCTTTAGAGATGGAGGTGTCCCAGGCACTGCTGTAGAGATGGAGGGGTCCCAGGCACTGCTGTAGAGATGGAGGTGTCCCGGGCACTGCTGTAGAGAGGCAGGTGTCCCAGGCACTGCTGCAGAGATGGAGGTGTCCCAGGTACTGCTGTAGAGAGGGAGGTGTCCCAGGCACTGCTGTAGAGATGGAGGTGTCCCAGGCACTGCTGTAGAGAGGATGGTGTCCCAGGCACTGCTGTAGAGATGGAGGGATCCCAGATACTGCTGTAGAGAGAGAGGGGTCCCAGGCACTGCCATAGAGAGAGAGGTGTCCCAGGCACCTCCGTAGAGATGGATGGGTCACAGGCTCTGCTGTAGAGAGAGAGGGGTCCCAGGCACTGCTGTACAGAGTTCGGTGGAGAGTCCTGCCGTAGAGATGGAGGTGTCCCAGGCACTGCTGTAGAGAGAGAGGTGTCCCAGGCACTGCTATAGAGAGAGAGGGGGGTTCCAGGCACTGCTGTAGAGAGAGGGGTGTCTCAGGCACTGCTGTATAGATGGAGGGGTCCCAGGCACTGCTGTAGAGATGGGGTGTCCCAGGCACTGCTTTAGAGATGGAGGTGTCCCAGGCACTGCTGTAGAGATGTAGTGTCCCAGGCACTCCTGTAGAGATTGGGCTGTCCCAGGCATTCCTGTAGAGATGGAAGTGTCCCAGGCACTGCTGTAGAAATGGTGGTGTCCCAGGCACTGCTGTAGAGATGGAGGTGACCCAGACACTGTTGTAGAGATGGAGTGTCCCAGGCACTGCTGTAGAGATGGAGGTGTCCCAGGCACTGCTGTAGAGAGAGAGGGGTCCCAGGCCCTGCTGTAGAGATGGAGGTGTCCCAGGCACTGCTGTAGAGATGGAGGGTCCCAGGCACTGCTGCAGAGATGGAGTGTCCCAGGCACTCCTGTAGAGATGGGGCTGTCCCAGGCATTCCTGTAGAGATGGAAGTGACCCAGGCACTGCTGTAGAGATGGTCGTGTCCTAGGCACGGCTGTAGAGATGGGGGTGTCCCAGGCACTGCTGTAGAGATGCAGGTATCCCAGGCACTGCTGTAGAGATGGAGTGTCCCAGGCACTCCTGTAGAGATGGGGCTGTCCCAGGCATTCCTGTAGAGATGGAAGTGACCCAGGCACTGCTGTAGAGATGGTCGTGTCCCAGGCACTGCTGTAGAGATGGAGGTGTCCCAGGCACTTCTGTAGAGAGAGAGGGGTCCCAGGCCCTTCTGTAGAGATGGAGGTGCCCCAGGCACTGCTGTAGAGAGAGAGAGGAGTCCCAGGCACTGCTGTAGAGATGGAGGTGTCCTAAGCACTGCTGTAGAGATGGAGGTGTCCCAGGCACTGCTGTAGAGACTGAGGTGTCCGAGGCACTGCTGTAGAGATGGAGGTGACCCAGGAACTGCCGTAGATATGGGGGTATCCCAGGCTCTGCTCTAGAGATGGGGGTGCCCGAGGCACTGCTGTAGAGAGAGGGTGGTCCCAGGCACTGCTGTATAGAGAGAGGGGTGTCCCAGGCACTGCTGTAGAGATGGAGGTGACCTAGGCACTGCTGTAGAGATAGAGGTGCCCCAGGCACTGCTGTAGACAGAAAGGGGTCCCAGGCACTGCTCTAGAGAGAGAGAGGGATTCCAGGCACTGCTGTAGAGATGGAGGTGTCCCAGGCACTGCTGTAGAGATGGGGTTGCCCCAGGCACTGCTGTAGAGAGAGGGGGTCCCAGGCACTGCTGTATAGAGAGAGGGGTGTTCCAGGCACTGCTGTAGAGATGGAGGTGACCTAGGCACTGCTGTAGAGAGAGAGGTGCCCCAGGCACTGCTGTAGATAGAAAGGGGTCCAAGGCACTGCTCTAGAGAGAGAGAGGGATTCCAGGCACTGCTGTAGAGATGGAGGTGCCCCAGGCACTGCTGTAGAGATGGGGGCCCCAGGCACTGCTGTAGAGATGGAGGTGTCCCAGGCACTGCTGTAGAGATGGAGGTGCCCCAGGCACTGCTGTAGAGAGAGAGGGGTCCCAGGCACTGCTGTAGAGATGGAGGTGTCCCAGGCACTGCTGTAGAGATGGAGGCATCCCAGGCACTGCTGTAGAGAAGGGGGTGTCCAAGGCACTGCTGTAGAGATAGAGGGGTTCCAGGCACTGCTGTAGAGAGAGGGGTCCCAGGCACGGCTGCAGAGATGGAGGAATCCCAGGCACTGCTGTAGAGATGGAGGTGCCCCAGGCACTGCTGTAGAGATGGAGGGGTCCCAGGCACTGCTGTAGAGATGGGGGTGTCCCAGGCACTGAAGCAGAGATGGAGGTGTCCCAGGTACTGCTTTAGACATGGAGGTGTCCCAGGCACTGCTGTAGAGATGCAGGTGTTCCAGGAGGTACTGCTGTAGAGAGAGAGGTGTCCCAGGCACTGCTGTAGAGAGAGGTGCGTCCCAGGCACTGCTGTAGAGATGGAGGGGTCCCAGGCACTGCTGGAGACAGAGAGGGGCCTCAGGCACTGCTTTAGAGATGGAGGTGTCCCAGGCGCTGCTGTAGAGAGAGAGGTGTCCCAGGCACTGCTGTAGAGAGAGAAAGAGGGTCTCAGGCACTGCTGTAGAGATGGAGGTGTCCCAGGCACTGCTGCAGGGATGGAGACGTCCCAGGCACTCATGCAGAGATGGAGGTGTCCCAGGCACTGCTGTAGAGAGAGTGGTGCCCCAGGCACTGCTGTAGAGATGGAGGGGTCCCAGGCACTGCTGTAGAGATGGGGGTGTCCCAGGCACTGAAGCAGAGATGGAGGTGTCCCAGGTACTGCTTTAGACATGGAGGTGTCCCAGGCACTGCTGTAGAGATGCAGGTGTTCCAGGAGGCACTGCTGTAGAGAGAGAGGGGTCCCAGGCACTGCTGTAGAGAGAGGTGCGTCCCAGGCACTGCTGTAGAGATGGAGGGGTCCCAGGCACTGCTGGAGACAGAGAGGGGCCTCAGGCACTGCTTTAGAGATGGAGGTGTCCCAGGCGCTGCTGTAGAGAGAGAGGTGTCCCAGGCACTGCTGTAGAGAGAGAAAGAGGGTCTCAGGCACTGCTGTAGAGATGGAGGTGTCCCAGGCACTGCTGCAGGGATGGAGACGTCCCAGGCACTCATGCAGAGATGGAGGTGTCCCAGGCACTGCTGTAGAGAGAGTGGCATCCCAGGCACTGCTGTAGAGATGGAGGTGTCCCAGGCACTGCTGTAGAGATGGAGGTGTCCCAGGCACTGCTGTAGAAATGGAGGCATCCCAGGCACTGCTGTAGAGATGGAGGTGTCCCAGGCACTACTGTAGAGATGGAGGTGACCCAAGCACTGCTGTAGAGATTTAGGTGTCCCAGGCACTGCTGTAGAGATAGAGGCATCCCAAGCACTGCTGTAGAGATGGAGGTGTTCCAGGCACTGCTGTAGAGAGAGAGGTGCCCCAGGCACTGCTGTAGAGGTTCAGGTGTCCCAGGCACTGCTGTAGAGATGGAGGTACCCCATGCACTGCTGTAGAGATGGAGGCATCCCAGGCACTGCTGTAGAGGTGCAGGTGTCCCAGGCACTGCTGTAGAGAGAGAGGGGTCCCTGGCAGTACTGTAGAGAGAGAGGTGTACCAGGCACTGCTGTAGGGATGGAGGTGTCCCATGCACTGCTGTAGAGAGAGAGGGGTCCCAGGCACTGCTGTAAAGATGGAGTGTCCCGGCACTGCTGTAGAGATGGAGGTATCCCAGGCACTGATGTAGAGAGAGTGGTGCCCCAGGCACTGCTGTAGAGATGGGGGTGTCCCAGGCACTGCTGTAGAGATGGAGTTGTCCCAGGCACTGCTGTTGTGATGGAGGCGTCCCAGGCACTGCTGTAGAGATGGAGGTGACTCAGGCACTGCTGTAGAGATGGAGGTGTCCCAGGCACTGCTCTAGAGATGGAGGTGCCCCCGGCACTGCTGTAGAGAGAGAGAGGGGTCCCAGGCACTGCTTTAGATTGGGAGGTGTACTAGGCACTGCTATAGAGATTTAGGTGCCCAGGCACTGCTGTACAAAGCTCAGTGGTGGGTCCTGCTGTAGAGATGCAGGTGTCCCAGGCACTGCTGTAGAGATGGAGGTGTCCCCCAGGCACTGCTGTAGAGATGGAGGCACCCCAGGCACTGCTGTAGAGATGGAGGTGCCCCAGGCACTGCTGTAGAGAGAGAGAGGGGCCCCAGGCACTGCTGTAGAGATTGTGGTGACCCAGGCACTGCTGTAGAGATGGAGGGGTCCCAGGCACTGCTGTAGAGATGGAGGTGTCCCGGGCACTGCTGTAGAGAGAGAGGTGTCCTAGGCACTGCTGTAGAGATGCAGGTGTCCCACGCACTGCTGCAGAGATGGAGGTGTCCCAGGTACTGCTGTAGAGAGGGAGGTGTCCCAGGCACTGCTGTAGAGATGGAGGTGTCCCAGGCACTGCTGTAGAGGTACAGGTGTCCCAGGCACTGCTGTAGAGAGAGAGGGGTCCCTGGCAGTACTGTAGAGAGAGAGGTGCACCAGGCACTGCTGTAGGGATGGAGGTGTCCCATGCACTGCTGTAGAGAGAGAGGGGTCCCAGGCACTGCTGTAAAGATGGAGTGTCCCGGCACTGCTGTAGAGATGGAGGTATCCCAGGCACTGATGTAGAGAGAGTGGTGCCCCAGGCACTGCTGTAGAGATGGGGGTGTCCCAGGCACTGCTGTAGAGATGGAGCTGTCCCAGGCACTGCTGTTGAGATGGAGGCGTCCCAGGCACTGCTGTAGAGATGGAGGTGACTCAGACACTGCTGTAGAGATGGAGGTGTCCCAGGCACTGCTCTAGAGATGGAGGTGCCCCCGGCACTGCTGTAGAGAGAGAGAGGGGTCCCAGGCACTGCTTTAGATTGGGAGGTGTCCTAGGCACTGCTGTAGAGATTGAGGTGCCCAGGCACTGCTGTACAAAGCTCAGTGTTGGGTCCTGCTGTAGAGATGCAGGTGTCCCAGGCACTGCTGTAGAGATGGAGGTGTCCCCCAGGCACTGCTGTAGAGATGGAGGCACCCCAGGCACTGCTGTAGAGATGGAGGTGCCCCAGGCACTGCTGTAGAGAGAGAGAGGGGCCCCAGGCACTTCTGTAGAGATTGTGGTGACCCAGGCACTGCTGTAGAGATGGAGGGGTCCCAGGCACTTCTGTAGAGGTGGAGGTGTCCCGGGCACTGCTGTAGAGAGAGAGGTGTCCTAGGCACTGCTGTAGAGATGCAGGTGTCCCACGCACTGCTGCAGAGATGGAGGTGTCCCAGGTACTGCTGTAGAGAGGGGGGTGTCCCAGGCACTGCTGTAGAGATGGAGGTGTCCCAGGCACTGCTGTAGAGAGGAAGGTGTCCCAGGCACTGCTGTAGAGATGGAGGGATCCCAGACACTGCTGTAGAGAGAGAGGGGTCCCAGGCACTGCCATAGAGAGAGAGGTTTCCCGGGCACCTCTGTAGAGATGGAGGGGTCCCAGGCTCTGCTGGAGAGAGAGAGGGGTCCCAGGCACTGCTGTACAGAGTTCGGTGGTGAGTCCTGCCGTAGAGATGGAGGTGTCCCAGGCACTGCTGTAGAGATGGAGGTGTCCAAGGCACTGCTGTAGAGAGAGAGGTGTCCCAGGCACTGCTGTAGAGATGGAGGTGTCCCAAGCACTGCTGCAGAGGGAGAGGGGTCCCAGGCACTGCTGTATAGATGGGGGGGTCCCAGGCACTGCTGTAGAGAGAGTAGTGTTGCAGGCACTTCAGTAGAGATGGATGGGTCCCAGGCACTGCTGTAGAGAGAGAGGTGTCCCAGGCACTGCTGTAGAGAGAGGGGGGTCCCAGGCACTGCTGTAGAGAGAGGGGTGTCCCAGGCACTGCTTTAGAGAGAGAGGGGTGTCCCAGGCACTACTGTAGAGATAGGGTGTCCCAGGCTCTCCTGTAGAGATGGGGGTGTCCCAGGCATTCCGGTAGAGATGGAGGTGATCCAGGCACTGGTGTAGAGATGGAGGTGACCTAGGCACTGCTGTAGAGAGAGAGGTGTCCCAGTCACTTCAGTAGAGATGGAGGGGTCCCAGGCACTGCTGTAGAGATGGAGGTGTCCCAAGCACTGCTGTAGAGGGAGAGGGGTCCCAGGCACTGCTGTATAGATGGGGGGGTCCCAGGCACTGCTGTAGAGAGAGAGGTGTCCCAGGTACTTCAGTAGAGATGGATGGGTCCCGGGCTCTGCTGTAGAGAGAGAGGTGTCCCAGGCACTGCTGTAGAGAGAGGGGTGTCCCAGGCACTGCTTTAGAGAGAGAGGGGTGTCCCAGGCACTACTGTAGAGATGGGGGTGTCCCAGGCATTCCGGTAGAGATGGGGGTGTCCCAGGCACTGAAGCAGAGATGGAGGTGTCCCAGGTACTGCTTTAGACATGGAGGTGTCCCAGGCACTGCTGTAGAGATGCAGGTGTCCCAGGAGGCACTGCTGTAGAGAGAGAGGGGTCCCGGGCACTGCTGTAGAGAGAGGTGCGTCCCAGGCACTGCTGTAGAGATGGAGGGGTCCCAGGCACTGCTGGAGACAGAGAGGGGCTTCAGGCACTGTTTTAGAGATGGAGGTGTCCCAGGCACTGCTGTAGAGAGAGAGGTGTCCCAGGCACTGCTGTAGAGAGAGAGAGAGGGTCTCAGCCACTGCTGTAGAGATGGAGGTGTCCCAGGTACTGCTGCAGGGATGGAGACGTCCCAGGCACTCATGCAGAGATGGAGGTGTCCCAGGCACTGCTGTAGAGAGAGTGGCATCCCAGGCACTGCTGTAGAGATGGAGGTGTCCCAGGCACTGTTGTAGAGATAGAGGTGTCCCAGGCACTGCTGTAGAAATGGAGGCGTCCCAGGCACTGCTGTAGAGATGGAGGTGTCCCAGGCACTACTGTAGAGATGGAGGTGACCCAAGCACTGCAGTAGAGATTTAGGTGTCCCAGGCACTGCTGTAGAGATAGAGGCGTCCCAAGCACTGCTGTAGAGATGGAGGTGTCCCAGGCACTGCTGTAGAGAGAGAGGTGCCCCAGGCACTGCTGTAGAGGTTCAGGTGTCCCAGGCACTGCTGTAGAGATGGAGGTACCCCATGCACTGCTGTAGAGATGGAGGCATCCCAGGCACTGCTGTAGAAGTGCAGGTGTCCCAGGCACTGCTGTAGAGAGAGAGGGGTCCCTGGCAGTACTGTAGAGAGAGAGGTGCACCAGGCACTGCTGTAGGGATGGAGGTGTCCCATGCACTGCTGTAGAGAGAGAGGGGTCCCAGGCACTACTGTAAAGATGGAGTGTCCCGGCACTGCTGTAGAGATGGAGGTATCCCAGGCACTGATGTAGAGAGAGTGGTGCCCCAGGCACTGCTGTAGAGATGGGGGTGTCCCGGGCACTGCTGTAGAGATGGAGCTGTCCCAGGCACTGCTGTTGAGATGGAGGCGTCCCAGGCACTGCTGTAGAGATGGAGGTGACTCAGGCACTGCTGTAGAGATGGAGGTGTCCCAGGCACTGCTCTAGAGATGGAGGTGCCCCCGGCACTGCTGTAGAGAGAGAGAGGGGTCCCAGGCACTGCTTTAGATTCGGAGGTGTCCTAGGCACTGCTGTAGAGATTGAGGTGCCCAGGCACTGCTGTACAAAGCTCAGTGGTGGGTCCTGCTGTAGAGATGCAGGTGTCCCAGGCACTGCTGTAGAGATGGAGGTGTTCCCCAGGCACTGCTGTAGAGATGGAGGCACCCCAGGCACTGCTGTAGAGATGGAGGTGCCCCAGGCACTGCTGTAGAGAGAGAGAGGGGCCCCAGGCACTGCTGTAGAGATTGTGGTGACCCAGGCACTGCTGTAGAGATGGAGGGGTCCCAGGCACTGCTGTAGAGATGGAGGTGTCCCGGGCACTGCTGTAGAGAGAGAGGTGTCCTAGGCACTGCTGTAGAGATGCAGGTGTCCCACGCACTGCTGCAGAGATGGAGCTGTCCCAGGTACTGCTGTAGAGAGGGAGGTGTCCCAGGCACTGCTGTAGAGATGGAGGTGTCCCAGGCACTGCTGTAGAGGTACAGGTGCCCCAGGCACTGCTGTAGAGAGAGAGGGGTCCCTGGCAGTACTGTAGAGAGAGAGGTGCACCAGGCACTGCTGTAGGGATGGAGGTGTCCCATGCACTGCTGTAGAGAGAGAGGGGTCCCAGGCACTGCTGTAAAGATGGAGTGTCCCGGCACTGCTGTAGAGATGGAGGTATCCCAGGCACTGATGTAGAGAGAGTGGTGCCCCAGGCACTGCTATAGAGATGGGGGTGTCCCAGGCACTGCTGTAGAGATGTAGCTGTCCCAGGCACTGCTGTTGAGATGGAGGCGTCCCAGGCACTGCTGTAGAGATGGAGGTGACTCAGACACTGCTGTAGAGATGGAGGTCTCCCAGGCACTGCTCTAGAGATGGAGGTGCCCCCGGCACTGCTGTAGAGAGAGAGAGGGGTCCCAGGCACTGCTTTAGATTGGGAGGTGTCCTAGGCACTGCTGTAGAGATTGAGGTGCCCAGGCACTGCTGTACAAAGCTCAGTGGTGGGTCCTGCTGTAGAGATGCAGGTGTCCCCGGCACTGCTGTAGAGATGGAGGTGTCCCCCAGGCACTGCTGTAGAGATGGAGGCACCCCAGGCACTGATGTAGAGATGGAGGTGCCCCAGGCACTGCTGTAGAGAGAGAGAGGGGCCCCAGGCACTGCTGTAGAGATTGTGGTGACCCAGGCACTGCTGTAGAGATGGAGGGGTCCCAGGCACTGCTGTAGAGATGTAGGTGTCCCGGGCCCTGCTTTAGAGAGAGAGGTGTCCTAGGCACTGCTGTAGAGATGCAGGTGTCCCACGCACTGCTGCAGAGATGGAGGTGTCCCAGGTACTGCTGTAGAGAGGGAGGTGTCCCAGGCACTGCTGTAGAGATGGAGGTGTCCCAGGCACTGCTGTAGAGAGGAAGGTGTCCCAGGCACTGCTGTAGAGATGGAGGGATCCCAGACACTGCTGTAGAGAGAGAGGGGTCCCAGGCACTGCCATAGAGAGAGAGGTGTCCCGGGCACCTCTGTAGAGATGGAGGGGTCCCAGGCTCTGCTGGAGAGAGAGAGGGGTCCCAGGCACTGCTGTACAGAGTTCGGTGGTGAGTCCTGCCGTAGAGATGGAGGTGTCCCAGGCACTGCTGTAGAGATGGAGGTGTCCCAGGCACTGCTGTAGAGAGAGAGGTGTCCCAGTCACTGCTATAGAGAGAGAGGGGGGTTCCAGGCACTGCTGTAGAGAGAGGGGTGTCTCAGGCACTGCTCTATAGATGGAGGGGTCCCAGGCACTGCTGTAGAGATGGGGTGTCCCAGGCACTGCTTTAGAGATGGAGGTGTCCCAGGCACTGCTGTAGAGATGTAGTGTCCCAGGCACTCCTGTAGTGATTGGGCTGTCCCAGGCATTCCTGTAGAGATGGAAGTGTCCCAGGCACTGCTGTAGAAATGGCGGTGTCCCAGGCACTGCTGTAGAGATGGAGGTGACCCAGACACTGTTGTAGAGATGGAGTTTCCAGGCGCTGCTGTAGAGATGAAGGTGTCCCAGGCACTGCTGTAGAGAGAGAGGGGTCCCAGGCACTGCTGTAGAGAGAGGTGCGTCCCAGGCACTGCTGTAGAGATGGAGGGGTCCCAGGCACTGCTGGAGACAGAGAGGGGCCTCAGGCACTGCTTTAGAGATGGAGGCGTCCCAGGCACTGCTGTAGAGAGAGAGGTGTCCCAGGCACTGCTGTAGAGAGAGAGAGAGGGTCCCAGGCACTGCTGTAGAGATGGAGGTGTCCCAGGCACTGCTGCAGGGATGGAGACGTCCCATGCACTCATGCAGAGATGGAGGTGTCCCAGGCACTGCTGTAGAGAGAGTGGCATCCCAGGCACTACTGTAGAGATGGAGGTGACCCAAGCACTGCTGTAGAGATTTAGGTGTCCCAGGCACTGCTGTAGAGATGGAGGCGTCCCAAGCACTGCTGTAGAGATGGAGGTGTCCCAGGCACTGCTGTAGAGAGAGAGGTGCCCCAGGCACTGCTGTAGAGATGGAGGTGTCCCAGGCACTGCTGTAGAGATGGAGGTACCCCATCCACTGCTATAGAGATGGAGGCACCCCAGGCACTGCTGTAGAGGTCCAGGTGTCCCAGGCACTGCTGTAGAGAGAGAGGGGTCCATGGCAGTACTGTAGAGAGAGAGGTGCACCAGGCACTGCTGTAGGGATGGAGGTGTCCCATGCACTGCTGTAGAGAGAGAGGGGTCCCATGCACTGCTGTAAAGATGGAGTGTCCCGGCACTGCTGTAGAGATGGAGGTGTCCCAGGCACTGATGTAGAGAGAGGGGTGCCCCAGGCACTGCTGTAGAGATGGGGGTGTCCAAGGCACTGCTGTAGAGATGGAGCTGTCCCAGGCACTGCTGTAGAGATGGAGGCGTCCCAGGCACTGCTGTAGAGATGGAGGTGACTCAGGCACTGCTGTAGAGATGGAGGTGTCCCAGGCACTGCTCTAGAGATGGAGGTGCCCCCGGCACTGCTGTAGAGAGAGAGAGGGGTCCCAGGCACTGCTTTAGATTGGGAGGTGTCCTAGGCACTGCTGTAGAGATTGAGGTGCCCAGGCACTGCTGTACAGAGCTCAGTGGTGGGTCCTGCTGTAGAGATGCAGGTGTCCCAGGCACTGCTGTAGAGATGGAGTTGTCCCCCAGGCCTTGCCGTAGAGATGGAGGCACCCCAGGCACTGCTGTAGAGATGGAGGTGCCCCAGGCACTGCTGTAGAGAGAGAGAGGGGCCCCAGGCACTGCTGTAGAGATTGTGGTGACCCAGGCACTGCTGTAGAGATGGAGGGGTCCCAGGCACTGCTGTAGAGATGGAGGTGTCCCGGCCACTGCTGTAGAGAGAGAGATGTCCTAGGCACTGCTGTAGAGAGGCAGGTGTCCCAGGCACTGGTGCAGAGATGGAGGTGTCACAGGTACTGCTGTAGAGAGGGAGGTGTCCCAGGCACTGCTGTAGAGATGGAGGTGTCCCAGGCACTGCTGTAGAGAGGAAGGTGTCCCAGGCACTGCGCTGTAGAGATGGAGGGATCCCAGACACTGCTGTAGAGAGAGAGGGGTCCCAGGCACTGCCATAGAGAGAGAGGTGTCCCAGGCACCTCTGTAGAGATGGAGGGGTCCCAGGCTCTGCGGTAGAGAGAGAGGGGTCCTAGGCACTGCTGTACAGAGTTCGGTGGTGAGTCCTGCCGTAGAGATGGAGGTGTCCCAGGCACTGCTGTAGAGATGGAGGTGTCCCAGGCACTGCTGTAGAGAGAGAGGTGTCCCAGGCACCGCTATAGAGAGAGAGGGGGGTTCCAGGCACTGCTGTAGAGAGAGGGGTGTCTCAGGCACTGCTGTATAGATGGAGGGGTGCCAGGCACTGCTGTATAGATGGGGTGTCCCAGGCACTGCTTTAGAGATGGAGGTGTCCCAGGCACTGCTGTAGGGATGGAGTGTCCCAGGCACTCCTGTAGAGATTGGGCTGTCCCAGGCATTCCTGTAGAGATGGAAGTGTCCCAGGCACTGCTGTAGAAAAGGCGGTGTCCCAGGCACTGCTGTAGAAATGGAGGTGACCCAGACACTGCTGTAGAGATGGAGTGTCCCAGGCACTGCTGTAGAGATGGAGGTGTCCCAGGCACTGCTGTAGAGAGAGAGAGGTCCCAGGCCCTGCTGTAGAGATTGAGGTGTCCCAGGCACTGCTGTAGAGATGGAGGTGTCCCAGGCACTGCTGTAGAGATGGAGTGTCCCAGGCACTCCTGTAGAGATGGGGCTGTCCCAGGTATTCCTGTAGAGATGGAAGTGACCCAGGCACTGCTGTAGAGATGATGGTGTCCTAGGCACGCCTGTAGAGATGGGGGTGTCCCAGGCACTGCTGTAGAGATGCAGGTATCCCAGGCACTGCTGTAGAAATGGCGGTGTCCCAGGCACTGCTGTAGAGATGGAGGTGTCCCAGGCACTGCTGTAGAGAGAGAGGGGTCCCAGGCCCTTCTGTAGAGATGGAGGTGCCCCAGGCACTGCTGTAGAGAGAGAGAGGGGTCCCAGGCACTGCTGTAGAGATGGAGGTGTCCCAGGCACTGCTGTAGAGATGGAGGTGTCCCAGGCACTGCTGTAGAGACTGAGGTGTCCGAGGCACTGCCGTAGAGATGGAGGTGACCCAGACACTGCCGTAGTGATGGAGGTGTCCCAGGCACTGCTGTAGAGATGGGGGTGCCCCAGGCACTGCTGTAGAGAGAGGGGGGTCCCAGGCACTGTTGTATAGAGAGAGGGGTGTCCCAGGCACTGCTGTAGAGATGGAGGTGACCTAGGCACTGCTGTAGAGAGAGAGGTGCCCCAGGCACTGCTGTAGATAGAAAGGGGTCCCAGGCACTGCTCTAGAGAGAGAGAGGGATTCCAGGCACTGCTGTAGAGATGGAGGTGCCCCAGGCACTGCTGTAGAGATGGGGGGCCCCAGGCGCTGTTGTAGAGATGGAGGTGTCCCAGGCACTGCTGTAGAGATGGAGGCGTCCCAGGCACTGATGTAGAGATGGAGGCGTCTCAGGCACCGCTGTATAGATGGAGGAGCCCCAGGCACTGCTGTAGAGTTGGAGGTGACCCAGGCACTGGTGTAGAGATGGAGGTGACCCAGGCACTCCTGTAGTGCTGGAGGCGTCCCAGGCACTGCTGTAGAGATGGAGGCGTCCCAGGCACTGCTGTAGAGATGGAGGAGCCCCAGGCACTGCTGTAGAGTTGGAGGGGACCCGGGCACTGGTGTAGAGATGGAGGTGACCCAGGCACTCCCGTAGAGATGGGGGTGTCGCAGGCACTGCTGTAGAAAGAGAGGGGTCCCAGGCACTGCTGTAGAGAGAGAGGTGTCCCAGGCACTTCTGTAGAGATGGGGGGGTCCCAGGCACTGCTGTAGAGAGAGAGGTGTCCCAGGCACTTCAGTAGAGATGGAGGGGTCCCAGGCGCTGCTGTAGAGATGGAGGTGTCCCAAGCACTGCTGTAGAGAGAGAGGGGTCCCAGGCACTGCTGTATAGATGGGGGGGTCCCAGGCACTGCTGTAGAGAGAGAGGTGTCCCAGGCACTTCAGTAGAGATGGAGGGGTCCCAGGCACTGCTGTAGAGAGAGAGGTGTCCCAGGAACTGCTGTAGAGAGAGGGGGGTCCCAGACACTGTTGTAGAGAGAGGGGTGTCCCAGGCACTGCTTTAGAGAGAGAGGGGTGCCCCGGGCACTACTGTAGAGATGGAGGGGTCCCAGGCACTGCTGTAGAGATGGGGTGTCCCAGGCATTACTGTATAGATAGGGTGTCCCAGGCTCTCCTGTAGAGATGGGGGGTGACCCAGGCATTCCGGTAGAGATGGAGGTGATCCAGGCACTGGTGTAGAGATGGAGGTGTCCTAGGCACAGCTGTAGAGATGGGGTGTCCCAGGCAATGCTGTAGAGATGCAGGTATCCCAGGCACTGTGTAGAGATGGAGATGTCCCAGGCACTCCTGTAGAGATGGAGGTTTCCCAGGCACTGCTGTAGAGATGGAGGGTCCCCAGGCACTGCTGTAGAGATGGAGGTGTCTCAGGCACTGTTGTAGAGATGGAGGGTGTCCCTGGCACTGCTGTAAAGATGGATGCGTCCCAGGCACTGCTGTAGAGATGGAGGAGTCCCAGGCACTGCTGTAGAGTTGGAGGTGACCCAGGCAGTGGTGTAGCTGCTGTAGAGATGGGGTATCCCAGGCACTGCTTTAGAGATGGAGGTGTCCCAGGCACTGCTGTAGAGATGGAGTGTCCGAGGCACTCCTGTAGAGATGGGGGTGTCCCAGGCATTCCTGTAGAGATGGAGGTGACCCAGGCACTGCTGTAGAGATGGAGGTGTCCTAGGCACGGCTGTAGAGATGGGGGTTTCCCAGGCACTGCTGTAGAGATGCAGGTATCCCAGACACTGCTGTAGAGATGGAGGTGTCCCAGGCACTGCTGTAGAGATGGAGGTGTCCCAGGCACTGCTGTAGAGAGAGAGGGGTCCAAGGCACTGCTGTAGAGATGGGGGTGCCCCAGGCACTGCTTTAGAGAGAGAGAGGTGTCCCAGGCACTGCACTAGAAACGGATGTGTCCCAGGCACTGCCGTAGAGATGGAGTTGACCCAGGCACTGCCATAGCGATGGAGGTGTCCCAGGCACTGCAGTAGTGATGGAGGTGCCCCAGGCACTGCTGTAGAGAGAGATGTGCCCCCGCCACTGCTGTAGAGAGAGAGAGGAGTCCCAGGCACTGCTCTAGAGACGGAGGTGTGCCAGGCACTGCTCTAGAGACGGAGGTGTCCCAGGCACTGCCGTAGCGATGGATGTGTCCCAGGCACTGTTGTAGCGATGGAGGTGCCCCAGGCACTGCTGCAGAGAGAGAGGTGCCCCAGGCACTGCTGTACAGAGAGAGGTGTCCCAGGCACTGCTGTAGAGAGAGAGTTGCCCCAGGCACTCCTGTAGAGAGAGAGGGGTCACAGGCACTGCTGTAGAGAGAGAGAGGTGTCCCAGGCACTGCTGTAGAGATGAAGGTGTCCCAGGCACTGCTGTAGAGATAAAGGCGTCCCAGTCACTGATCTAGAGAGAGAGAGGGATTCCAGCACTGCTGTAGAGATGGAGGTGCCCCATGCACTGCTGAAGAGATGGAGGGTCCCCAGGCACTGCTGTAGAGATGGAGTTGTCCCTGGCACTGTTGTAGAGATGGGGGCGTCCCATGTACTGCTGTAGATATGGAGGCATCCCAGGTACTGCTGTAGAGATGGGGCAGTCCCAGGTACTGCTGTGGAGTTGGAGGAGACTCGAGCACTGCTGTAGAGTTGGAGGTGACCCAGGCACTGCTGTAGAGATGGAGGTGACCCAGGGACTGCTGTAGAGATGGGTGTGTCCCAGGCGCTCCTGTAGAGATGGGGGTGTCCCAGGCACTGCTGTAGAGAGAGAGGTGTCCCAGGCACTGCTATAGAGACGGAGGTGTCCCAGGCACTGTTGTAGAGATGGAGGTGTCCCAGGCACGGCTGTAGAGATAGAGGTGTCCATGGCACTGCTGTAGAGAGAGAGGTGTCCCAGGCACTGCTGTAGAGATGGGGGTGTCTCGGGCACTTCTGTAGAGAGAGAGGTGTCCCAGGCACTGCAGCAGAGATGGTGGCGCCCCAGGCACTGCTGTAAAGATGGAGGTGCCTCGGAACTGCTGTAGAGATGGAGGTGTCCCGGGCACTACTGTAGAGATGGAGGCGTCCCAGGCACTGCTGTAGAGATGGAGGCGTCCCAGGCACTGCTGTAGAGAGAGAGGTGTCCCAGGCACTGCTGTAGAGATGGAGGTGTCCCAGGCACTGCTGTAGAGATGGGGGTGTCTCAGGCACTGCTGTAGAGATAGAGGTGTCCCAGGCACTGCTGTAGAGATGGAGGTGTCCCAGGCACGTCTGTAGAGATAGCAGTGACTCAGGCACTGCTGTAGAGATGGTGGTGTCCCAGGCACTGCTGTACAGATTGTGTGTCCCAGGCACTGCTGTAGAGATGGTGGTGTCCCAGGCACTGCTGTAGAGATGGAGGTGTCCCAGGCACTGTTGTAGAGATGGAGGTGCCCCAGGCACTGCTGTAGAGAGAGAGGGGTCCCAGGCACTGAAGTAGAGATGGAGGTGTCCCAGGCACTGCTGTAGAGATGGGGGTGTCCCAGGCACTGCTGTAGAGATGGAGGTGTCCCAGGCACTTCTGTAGAGATGGAGGTGTCCCAAGCACTGCTTTAGAGATGGGGGTGTCCCAGGCACTGCTGCAGAGATGGGGGTGTCCCAGGCACTGTTGTAGAGATGGAGGTGCCCCAGGCACTGCTGTAGAGAGAGAGGGGTCCCAGGCACTGCAGTAGAGATGGAGGTGTCCCATGCACTGCTGTAGAGATGGGGGTGTCCCAGGCACTGCTGTAGAGATGGAGGTGTCCCAGGCACTTCTGTAGAGATGGAGGTGTCCCAAGCACTGCTTTAGAGATGGGGGTGTCCCAGGCACTGCTGCAGAGATGGGGGTGTCCCAGGCACTGCTGCAGAGATGGGGGTGTCCCAGGCACTGCTGTAGAGATGGGGGTGTCCCAGGCACTGCTGTAATGATGGAGGTGTCCCAGGCACTGCTGTAGAGATGGGGCTGTCCCAGGCACTGCTGTAGAGATGGGGATGTTCGAGGCACTGCTGTAGAGATGGAAGTGTTCCAGGCACTGCTGTAGAGATGGAGGCGTCCCAGGCACTGCTGTAGAGATGGGGCTGTCCCAGGCACTGCAGCAGAGATGGCAGTGTCCCAGGCACTGCTGTAGAGATGGGGGTGTCCCAGGCACTGCTGTAGAGATGGGGGTGTCCCAGTCACTGCTGTAGAGATGGGGGTGTCCCAGGCACTGCTGTAGAGATGGAGGTGTCCCAGGCACTTCTGTAGAGATGGGGGTGTCCCAGGCACTGCTGTAATGATGGGGGTGTCCCAGGCACTGCTGTAGAGATGGGGCTGTCCCAGGCACTGCTTTAGAGATGGAGTTGTCCCATGCACTGCTGTAGATATGGGGGTGTCCCAGGCACTGCTGTAGAGATGGAGGTGCCTCAGGCACTGCTGTAGAGATGGAGGTGTCCCAGGCACTGCTGCAGAGATGGGGGTGTCCCAGGCACTGCTGCAGAGATGGGGGTGTCCCAGGCACTGCTGTAGAGATGGGGGTGCCCCAGGCACTGCTGTAGAGATGGAGGTGTCCCAGGCACTGCTGTAGAGATGGAGTGTCCCAGGCACTGCTCTAGAGATGGGGATGTTCGAGGCACTGCTGTAGAGATGGAAGTGTTCCAGGCACTGCTGTAGAGATGGAGGCGTCCCAGGCACTGCTGTAGAGATGGGGCTGTCCCAGGCACTGCAGCAGAGATGGCAGTGTCCCAGGCACTGCTGTAGAGATGGGGGTGTCCCAGGCACTGCTGTAGAGATGGAGGCGTCCCAGGCACTGCTGTAGAGAGGGAGGTGTCCCGGTACTGCTGTAGAGATGGAGGCGTCCCAGGCACTGCTGTAGAGAGAGAGGTGTCCCAGGCACTGCTGTAGAGATGGGGGTGTCCCAGGCACTGCTGTAGAGATGGAGGTGTCCCAGGCACTTCTGTAGAGATGGAGGTGTCCCAGGCACTGCTGTAGAGATGGGGCTGTCCCAGGCACTGCTGTAATGATGGGGGTGTCCCAGGCACTGCTGCAGAGATGGGGCTGTCCCAGGCACTGCTTTAGAGATGGAGGTGTCCCATGCACTGCTGTAGAGATGGGGGTGTCCCAGGCACTGCTGTAAAGATGGAGGTGCCTCAGGCACTGCTGTAGAGATGGAGGTGTCCTAGGCACTGCTGTAGAGATGGGGGTGTCCCAGGCACTGCTGCAGAGATGGGGTGCCCCAGGCACTGCTGTAGAGATGGGGGTGCCCCAGGCACTGCTGTAGAGATGGAGGTGTCCCAGGCACTGCTGTAGAGATGGAGTGTCCCAGGCACTGCTGTAGAGATGGGGATGTTCAAGGCACTGCTGTAGAGATGGAAGTGTTCCAGGCACTGCTGTAGAGATGGAGGCGTCCCAGGCACTGCTGTAGAGATGGGGCTGTCCCAGGCACTGCAGCAGAGATGGCAGTGTCCCGGGCACTGCTGTAGAGATGGGGGTGTCCCAGGCACTGCTGTAGAGATGGAGGCATCCCAGGCACTGCTGTAGAGAGGGAGGTGTCCTGGGCACTGCTGTAGAGATGGAGGCGTCCCGGGCACTGCTGGAGAGAGAGGTGTCCCAGGCACTGTTGTAGAGATGGAGGTGTCCCAGGCACTGCTGTAGAGATGGGGGTGTCCCAGGCACTGCAGCAGAGATGGAGGTGTCCCAGGCACTGCTGTAGAGATGGAGGCGTCCCAGGCACTGCTGTAATGATGGAGGTGTCCCAGGCACTGCTGTAGATAGGAAGGTGTCCCAGGCACTGCTGTAGAAATGGAGGCGTCCCAGGCACTGCAGCAGAGATGGAGGTGTCCCCGGCACTGTTGTAGAGATGGAGGTGTCCCAGGCACTGCTGTAGAGATGGGGGTGTCCCAGGCACTGCAGCAGAGATGGAGGTGTCCCAGACACTGTTATAGAGATGGAGGTGTCCCAGGCACTGCTGTGGAGATGGGGGTGTCCCAGGCACTGCAGCAGAGATGGAGGCGTCCCAGGCACTGCTGTAGAGATGGAGGCGTCCCAGGCACTGCTGTAGAGATGGAGGTGTCCCAGGCACTGCTGCGGAGATGGAGGCGTCCCAGGCACTGCTGTAGAGATGGAGGTGTCCCAGGCACTGCTGCGGAGATGGGGGTGTCCCAGGCACTGCTGCAGAGATGGAGGTGTCCCAGGCACTGCTGTAGAGATGGGGGTGTCCCAGGCACTGCTGTAATGATGGAGGTGTCCCAGGCACTGCTGTAGAGATGGGGCTGTCCCAGGCACTGCTGTAGAGATGGGGGTGTCCCAGGCACTGCTGTAGAGATGGAAGTGTTCCAGGCACTGCTGTAGAGATGGAGGCGTCCCAGACACTGCTGTAGAGATGGGGCTGGCCCAGGCACTGCAGCAGAGATGGCAGTGTCCCAGGCACTGCTGTAGAGATGGGGGTGTCCCAGGCACTGCTGTAGAGATGGGGGTGTCCCAGGCACTGCTGTAGAGATGGAGGTGTCCCAGGCACTTCTGTAGAGATGGAGGTGTCCCAGGCACTGCTGTAATGATGGGGGTGTCCCAGGCACTGCTGTAGAGATGGGGCTGTCCCAGGCACTGCTTTAGAGATGGAGGTGTCCCATGCACTGCTGTAGAGATGGGGTGTCCCAGGCACTGCTGTAAAGATGGAGGTGCCTCAGGCACTGCTGTAGAGATGGAGGTGTCCCAGGCACTGCTGCAGAGATGGGGGTGTCCCAGGCACTGCTGCAGAGATGGGGGTGTCCCAGGCACTGCTGTAGAGATGGAGGTGTCCCAGGCACTGCTGTGGAGATGGAGGTGTCCCAGGCACTGCTGCGGAGATGGGGGTGTCCCAGGCACTGCTGTGGAGATGGAAGTGTTCCAGGCACTGCTGTAGAGATGGTGGCGTCCCAGGCACTGCTGTAGAGATGGGGCTGTCCCAGGCACTGCAGCAGAGATGGCAGTGTCCCAGGCACTGCTGTAGAGATGGGGGTGTCCCAGGCACTGCTGTAGAGATGGAGGCGTCCCAGGCACTGCTGTAGAGAGGGAGGTGTCCCGGCACTGCTGTAGAGATGGAGGCGTCCCAGGCACTGCTGTAGAGAGAGAGGTGTCCCAGGCACTGCTGTAGAGATGGGGGTGTCCCAGGCACTGCTGTAGAGATGGAGGTGTCCCAGGCACTGCTGTAGAGATGGGGGTGTCCCAGGCACTGCTGTAGAGATGGGGGTGTCCCAGGCACTGCTGTAGAGATGGAGGTGTCCCAGGCACTTCTGTAGAGATGGGGGTGTCCCAGGCACTGCTGTAATGATGGGGGTGTCCCAGGCACTGCTGTAGAGATGGGGCTGTCCCAGGCACTGCTTTAGAGATGGAGGTGTCCCATGCACTGCTGTAGATATGGGGGTGTCCCAGGCACTGCTGTAGAGATGGAGGTGCCTCAGGCACTGCTGTAGAGATGGAGGTGTCCCAGGCACTGCTGCAGAGATGGGGGTGTCCCAGGCACTGCTGCAGAGATGGGGGTGTCCCAGGCACTGCTGTAGAGATGGAGGTGTCCCAGGCACTTCTGTAGAGATGGAGGTGTCCCAGGCACTGCTGTAATGATGGGGGTGTCCCAGGCACTGCTGTAGAGATGGGGCTGTCCCAGGCACTGCTTTAGAGATGGAGGTGTCCCATGCACTGCTGTAGAGATGGGGGTGTCCCAGGCACTGCTGTAAAGATGGAGGTGCCTCAGGCACTGCTGTAGAGATGGAGGTGTCCCAGGCACTGCTGCAGAGATGGGGGTGTCCCAGGCACTGCTGCAGAGATGGGGGTGTCCCAGGCACTGCTGTAGAGATGGAGGTGTCCCAGGCACTGCTGTGGAGATGGAGGTGTCCCAGGCACTGCTGCGGAGATGGGGGTGTCCCAGGCACTGCTGTGGAGATGGAAGTGTTCCAGGCACTGCTGTAGAGATGGTGGCGTCCCAGGCACTGCTGTAGAGATGGGGCTGTCCCAGGAACTGCAGCAGAGATGGCAGTGTCCCAGGCACTGCTGTAGAGATGGGGGTGTCCCAGGCACTGCTGTAGAGATGGAGGCGTCCCAGGCACTGCTGTAGAGAGGGAGGTGTCCCGGCACTGCTGTAGAGATGGAGGCGTCCCAGGCACTGCTGTAGAGAGAGAGGTGTCCCAGGCACTGCTGTAGAGATGGGGGTGTCCCAGGCACTGCTGTAGAGATGGAGGTGTCCCAGGCACTGCTGTAGAGATGGGGGTGTCCCAGGCACTGCTGTAGAGATGGGGGTGTCCCAGGCACTGCTGTAGAGATGGAGGTGTCCCAGGCACTTCTGTAGAGATGGGGGTGTCCCAGGCACTGCTGTAATGATGGGGGTGTCCCAGGCACTGCTGTAGAGATGGGGCTGTCCCAGGCACTGCTTTAGAGATGGAGGTGTCCCATGCACTGCTGTAGATATGGGGGTGTCCCAGGCACTGCTGTAGAGATGGAGGTGCCTCAGGCACTGCTGTAGAGATGGAGGTGTCCCAGGCACTGCTGCAGAGATGGGGGTGTCCCAGGCACTGCTGCAGAGATGGGGGTGTCCCAGGCACTGCTGTAGAGATGGGGGTGCCCCAGGCACTGCTGTAGAGATGGAGGTGTCCCAGGCACTGCTGTAGAGATGGAGTGTCCCAGGCACTGCTCTAGAGATGGGGGTGTCCCAGGCACTGCAGCAGAGATGGAGGTGTCCCAGGCACTGCTGTAGAGATGGAGGCGTCCCAGGCACTGCTGTAATGATGGAGGTGTCCCAGGCACTGCTGTAGATAGGAAGGTGTCCCAGGCACTGCTGTAGAAATGGAGGCGTCCCAGGCACTGCAGCAGAGATGGAGGTGTCCCCGGCACTGTTGTAGAGATGGAGGTGTCCCAGGCACTGCTGTAGAGATGGGGGTGTCCCAGGCACTGCAGCAGAGATGGAGGTGTCCCAGACACTGTTGTAGAGATGGAGGTGTCCCAGGCACTTCTGTGGAGATGGGGGTGTCCCAGGCACTGCAGCAGAGATGGAGGCGTCCCAGGCACTGCTGTAGAGATGGAGGCGTCCCAGGCACTGCTGTAGAGATGGAGGTGTCCCAGGCACTGCTGCGGAGATGGAGGCATCCCAGGCACTGCTGTAGAGATGGAGGTGTCCCAGGCACTGCTGCGGAGATGGGGGTGTCCCAGGCACTGCTGCAGAGATGGAGGTGTCCCAGGCACTGCTGTAGAGATGGGGGTGTCCCAGGCACTGCTGTAATGATGGAGGTGTCCCAGGCACTGCTGTAGAGATGGGGCTGTCCCAGGCACTGCTGTAGAGATGGGGGTGTCCCAGGCACTGCTGTAGAGATGGAAGTGTTCCAGGCACTGCTGTAGAGATGGAGGCGTCCCAGACACTGCTGTAGAGATGGGGCTGTCCCAGGCACTGCAGCAGAGATGGCGGTGTCCCAGGCACTGCTGTAGAGATGGGGGTGTCCCAGGCACTGCTGTAGAGATGGGGGTGTCCCAGGCACTGCTGTAGAGATGGAGGTGTCCCAGGCACTTCTGTAGAGATGGAGGTGTCCCAGGCACTGCTGTAATGATGGGGGTGTCCCAGGCACTGCTGTAGAGATGGGGCTGTCCCAGGCACTGCTTTAGAGATGGAGGTGTCCCATGCACTGCTGTAGAGATGGGGGTGTCCCAGGCACTGCTGTAGAGATGGAGGTGCCTCAGGCACTGCTGTAGAGATGGAGGTGTCCCAGGCACTGCTGCGGAGATGGGGGTGTCCCAGGCACTGCTGCAGAGATGGGGGTGTCCCAGGCACTGCTGTAGAGATGGAGGTGTCCCAGGCACTGCTGTGGAGATGGAGGTGTCCCAGGCACTGCTGCGGAGATGGGGGTGTCCCAGGCACTGCTGTGGAGATGGAAGTGTTCCAGGCACTGCTGTAGAGATGGTGGCGTCCCAGGCACTGCTGTAGAGATGGGGCTGTCCCAGGCACTGCAGCAGAGATGGCAGTGTCCCAGGCACTGCTGTAGAGATGGGGGTGTCCCAGGCACTGCTGTAGAGATGGAGGCGTCCCAGGCACTGCTGTAGAGAGGGAGGTGTCCCGGCACTGCTGTAGAGATGGAGGCGTCCCAGGCACTGCTGTAGAGAGAGAGGTGTCCCAGGCACTGCTGTAGAGATGGGGGTGTCCCAGGCACTGCTGTAGAGATGGAGGTGTCCCAGGCACTGCTGTAGAGATGGGGGTGTCCCAGGCACTGCTGTAGAGATGGGGGTGTCCCAGGCACTGCTGTAGAGATGGGGGTGTCCCAGGCACTGCTGTAGAGATGGAGGTGTCCCAGGCACTTCTGTAGAGATGGGGGCGTCCCAGGCACTGCTGTAATGATGGGGGTGTCCCAGGCACTGCTGTAGAGATGGGGCTGTCCCAGGCACTGCTTTAGAGATGGAGGTGTCCCATGCACTGCTGTAGATATGGGGGTGTCCCAGGCACTGCTGTAGAGATGGAGGTGCCTCAGGCACTGCTGTAGAGATGGAGGTGTCCCAGGCACTGCTGCAGAGATGGGGGTGTCCCAGGCACTGCTGCAGAGATGGGGGTGTCCCAGGCACTGCTGTAGAGATGGGGGTGCCCCAGGCACTGCTGTAGAGATGGAGGTGTCCCAGGCACTGCTGTAGAGATGGAGTGTCCCAGGCACTGCTCTAGAGATGGGGAAGTTCGAGGCACTGCTGCAGAGATGGAAGTGTTCCAGGCACTGCTGTAGAGATGGAGGCGTCCCAGGCACTGCTGTAGAGATGGGGCTGTCCCAGGCACTGCAGCAGAGATGGCAGTGTCCCAGGCACTGCTGTAGAGATGGGGGTGTCCCAGGCACTGCTGTAGAGATGGAGGCGTCCCAGGCACTGCTGTAGAGAGGGAGGTGTCCCGGCACTGCTGTAGAGATGAAGGCGTCCCAGGCACTGCTGTAGAGAGAGAGGTGTCCCAGGCACTGCTGTAGAGATGGGGGTGTCCCAGGCACTGCTGTAGAGATGGAGGTGTCCCAGGCACTTCTGTAGAGATGGAGGTGTCCCAGGCACTGCTTTAGAGATGGGGGTTTCCCAGGCACTGCTGCAGAGATGGGGGTGTCCCAGGCACTGCAGCAGAGATGGGGGTGTCCCAGTCACTGCTGTAGAGATGGGGGTGTCCCAGGCACTGCTGTAATGATGGGGGTGTCCCAGGCACTGCTGTAGAGATGGGGCTGTCCCAGGCACTGCTGTAATGATGGGGGTGTCCCAGGCACTGCTGTAGAGATGGGGCTGTCCCAGGCACTGCTTTAGAGATGGAGGTGTCCCATGCACTGCTGTAGAGATGGGGATGTCCCAGGCACTGCTGTAAAGATGGAGGTGCCTCAGGCACTGCTGTAGAGATGGAGGTGTCCTAGGCACTGCTGTAGAGATGGGGGTGTCCCAGGCACTGCTGCAGAGATGGGGGTGCCCCATGCACTGCTGTAGAGATGGGGGTGCCCCAGGCACTGTTGTAGAGATGGAGGTGTCCCAGGCATTGCTGTAGAGATGGAGTGTCCCAGGCACTGCTGTAGAGATGGGGATGTTCAAGGCACTGCTGTAGAGATGGAAGTGTTCCAGGCACTGCTGTAGAGATGAAGGCGTCCCAGGCACTGCTGTAGAGATGGGGCTGTCCCAGGCACTGTGTGATGCTGGAAATGTATCAGAGGGACAGGGCCTCTGAATCCTTGTCCTCTTCTGCCTTTTATCGTGTGTTCTGTTATGTTTTCTGCCCAGGAATCCATTTGGGACTCCTGGCAGTGCAGCTCTCTCTTTTGGTTTGGTGAACAGACCCCTGGGATACCCTTATGGCACCCATGGGTGGGGGGGTACAACCCTGTGCCCCTAGTGTATGTTTTTGGGCACCTGTGGGTGGCCCACAGAGCAGGGTATGGGCTGGTGGCAGCTCCATGCTGAATTGGACAGGTGCTCTGGGTGTCCTCCATTTTGGGATACCCAGGCCCTGCCATTGGGATCAGTTGATTCCTGATAGAAACAAGATGGCCCCTGTGGCCTCTTGCTTTCTATTGCCTGTTGTCTTGTTTTCCCAAAGTCCTGGGATGCCCTGACTCTGTCCCTTCCCCCTGACTGGCTGTTGGGTGGAAGTTCCATATATGGTGTTGTTGTGAAGGCCCAGCTAGACTGACTGGAGCCTTCCCAGTGACTGTATGTTGTGGGTACCTCCTGTGGGTGGGACCTGGGTGAATGGAGTGTGTGACCAATATACACTCCTTGTTGTGGTTGTCTGGTTTCTGGCATGAGAGACAAAGACTGAGACAGCCCTGCCCGAAACTGGCCTGAATGCAGTGTGTAGTGTTGAATGGCTGGGTACTTGTCCCAATCCACATTCCTTGTTGTGAGTGTCTGAAAGGGAGGAGTGTGGCCTGAATGCACTGTGTGCCTGATTGGCTGACTGACTGCATGAATGCCCTTCTGTGTGATTGGCTGCTGTGTGTGTGCCAGCAGTGTGGATGAGAGACAGAATAGTATATCTGGGGACCTCTCACCACTGGAAATTGTTCAGAAGCATTCAGAAGCTGAGTCTCCACTCAAGAGTAACTGGATTTGCTGATCCTCGACGTCCAGCTGGAAGAAGAAGACTTGCTGTGGCATTTGCTTCGACGGAACTGAAGGTTGTCGAAATCGTCGAGGACTGACCCGAGAGAGGACCTGGTAAGGCGCCCTCTTCCCGTGCTCCGAGGGACCATCGAGCACCGCTGAATCTTCGCCGAAGCGCCCTGGAAGTCAGACCCTCGAAAGGCTGCCGACCCGAGACGGGACCGCCGAGGAGAGCGAAGTGAAGCACCCGGACATCGACGCTGTCGAAGTCCATTGCCGTCGACCAGGGTTCGCAGGTCTGTGTAACCGCTGGAGGCCCGTCGAAGTTGTGTTGCCCAGCCGTGGGAACCACTTGACGCCGTGCCGCCGACGATCGGAGCCGTCCGCTCCATTGCCTAAGAACATTCAATCGAAGGACTCTCTCGACCGCATCGTCGACCGCTTATCCTGCCGGAGAAAGTCGAGGACGACCAACGCGCCGAGGAGAAACCTGCCGGTGGGTTTCCCGCCACCCGACGACCCCAAAGACTCGGACGACTCGACGCCCTTGCTGGGCTCCCGTCTCTACAATCTTTGCGGTCCAGAACTATTGTCATCGAGGTGCCCCGCACACCTCCGCCTTGCAGGACGCCGACGCCCCGACGCCGACGAGCACCGCTCGGACGGAGCTGCCGCCTCTTCGACAACGTTCGGCCTCGTTCGTCGACGGACGTTCGACGCCCCGTGCCTCCCGCCTGAAAAGGAAGGCATTCAAGAAGGGCCGTCGATTCCCCGTCGCCGAACAGCGAGTCCCTCGACGCTTGTCGACGCCTTTTCGAGGAACTCGACTCCACCAGGTACATTGGGGGGGTAAAAACATTATAGGAGAAAAATAGACTATTGAACAATATCTGGACTGGGCTGGGGTTATATCTCTTTATTTTGCAGGTTGCCCAGGTGGGGGGATCTCCACACAGAACTGTGTCCAGTAGCAAGGGCCAGTATTCTGCCTATTGTTTCAACCCTCTGTTATCTCTCCTCTCTCTATTGCTGGTTTCCTTCTTATTGATCTGTGTGCCATTTCTACAGTATTGTGAATGCACTTTAATGAGGTCTAATATTAGTGGTACCACTTTAGAATTGTAGATATTTACCATTGCTGATTTTCCTGAGCACAAAGTGCGTTATTGTGATAAGTGTACATAACCCTTGAATATTAATTATATAAAGACTGTGTTTTCAGTAATACAGTGTGTGGACATTCCTTTGTGGGGGCTTGGGGATACACTGTACTTAAGAACCAGCCTGCATCACCTCCTGAGAAGCTAGGCCTTGATTGCTCGTCCATCGCTACCGTATTAGAGAATCTTGGCTGGGGTCCTCTGTGCCTCCCCTCTACCATATAGAGAGCAGAAGTACAGACCCCCCCACCGGTCTTCTTTACAAAGCTGGTGGCAGCGGTGGGATGCTTATGGTTTTAAGACTCAGTGTATAACCGTGCCACTTACAAAATATCCGCACTTTTATTAGATTAAGGTTTGGGTGTGTACCAAATAACTGCATTACAAGCAATGGAGGCCATTGCAAATGGTAAATTGACTCGGATGAGCTTAGAGGCTCTCCAGAGTGCTTGTGAAGCCAGGGAGTTAGACTTTGTGGATAAGTCTAGGGCTGAGCTGATAGCTGCCCTGGTGGATTACCAGACTGATGGTGAAACTCTTGAGGAAGGGGGGGATGCAACCAGTGAGGACTCTGCCCCTGGGGTTGTCGCTGAATCTGTTTCTGGGAATGCCACCATTCCTGCTGCCTCTGTTCCAAACCCCAGCAATTCCATGGAACTTGAGTTATTGAGGATGAAGTTAGCCTTTGAATATCGCAAGTTGGAAATAGAAGCTGAGCTTAAGAAAGAGGAGCTGGCACAGCAAGTGGAACTCAAGAATAGGGATCTTGAACTCAGAAATAAGGACCTTGAACTCAAAAGCCAGGACACTGAATGTCAGAGAATCCAGCTAGAGAAAGCCAGAGTGGAGACTTCAGCTAGATCCAGTGAGAGTGTCAGGTCCCCAGCCACCAAGTTTATGAAAGATTTGGTTGGTGTGTTTGTGGAGGGTTCAGATATCCTCCAATGGATTGAAGCGTTTGAAATGGCTTGTGCAATTCATGATATAGATAAAAGAGATTGGGCTAAGTGTTTGTTAAGCAGAGTGCCTCAAACTGGATATGACTGTATTCTGAAGCTGAGTGTGGAAGAAAGGGGTCAGTATGAGTGTATGAAGTCTGCTTTGATTGCCAAGTTTGGCAAGACACCTGCCCAATACCTTAAAAGGTTCAGGGAATTTAAGAAAAGAGAGAATGTGTCTTGGGTTGACTGGGTGAGTACTGCGCACATGAACATGATGGGGTGGATTGATGGATACAAGGTGAAAACTTTTGTTGAGTTGTCCCACCTCTTGTTTTTTGAGCATTTTTCTGAAGCCTGTTCACCAGAGCTGCGTCAGTATGTGGCTGACCAGAACATTTTGGACCCCTTTAAGCTGGCTAGGTTGGCTGACAAGTGGGTCTCCCACCGGGTGTCCCCTAAGGACTCCAGTGGGAAGGACAAGGACAAAGAAAAGGGGGCCTCTCAGAAAGCTGAGGAGTCCCAAAAGCAGTCACAGTCGGGTAAACCAAAACCTTCCTCTCCTAAGACCCAAAAATCTAGTGGGGATAAGTCCTCTGTGGGTGGGAATAAGAGTAGTGGTCCACCTGCTGCAAAGCAGGCTCCCAGTGGTTCCAGTACCGTACCCCGCACTCCTGGCACTTGTTGGGATTGTGGGGCTCTGGATCACAAAAGGGGTGACCCCAAGTGTAAAGGTAAGGCACTTGGAGTACAGGCTGTCAGCCTGACCTACCCTTACCCCGTGTCTGAGGTGGAGGCCACTGTCCTCCCCTCCTCTACAGGAATCACATTTGGTGCTCCAGTAGAGATTTCCTTAGTGTCCCTTGGGGCCTGGGACCAGTACGCAGAAGTACTGGCGACTATCCCGCAGAACACCCGTAGGTTTTTGAGAAGTGTCCTCTTGAATGGCCAGCCTTCTACTGGTTTGAGAGACACTGGGGCAAGCATGACAGTGGTGGACAGGACCCTGCTCAAGCCAGAGGACTATGTAGGTGCTCCTCTGAGAACCACCAGGTTAGCTGGTGGGCCTCCCAAATTATCGCCTGTAACCCTAGTCACACTCATGATTGGAGACAAGACAGCAAAGCTTCCTGTCCTGGTTCAGGACAATGTCCCTGCTAACATTCTGTTAGGAAACGATCTAGTAGAGTTGGGGTTGATCTCGGATGGTCTTCCCATGACTGCTGCTGCAGTCACTAGGTCACAGGTGACACCGGGTCTGGCTGTGAGTCAGGTATCCGAGCCAAAGGCGAGGCCTAAGGCAAGAAGAAGGAAGACCAAGAAGGCCACCTCTGTGGAGGGAACACCTTCTCTTCCTGCTGTTCCGACAGCACCCAATGGGATCCATGCTCCGGACGGGCTGGGTCCAGCGGAAAACCCAAACTCAACTCCTGTGGGAGAAGAGACAGAAGACTCTCCTGTGGGAGAGGTTCTCAACCCGGAGGATCATCCCGACCTTCAATGCTTGTTAGCTGAAGGGGGACCCTCCCGGGCAGACTTCTGTAAGGGACAGAGAGAGTGCCACTCTCTCGAGGGCCTGAGGAAACAGGCCCTGTCCCAGGCACAAGGTGAAGTGCCTAGGACATTCAAGATTTATTGGGAGGGTGAGCTCCTTGTTAGTAAGCCCACTAAGCCCGAACCTGGTGCCCGCAAGAGGTTGGTGGTACCCCAGGTTTACAGGCCCTTCCTACTGCAGTTGGCGCATGAGGTGCCCTTGGCTGGTCATCTTGGGACCAAGAAGACTAAGCAGAGGCTCTCTGCCCATTTCTACTGGCCACGGATGGGAGTAGAGGTGGAGTCCCACTGCAGGACCTGCCCAACTTGTCAGTTGTCTGGCAAGACTGGAGGCAGGGTCATTGCCCCACTGCAGCCATTACCAGTGGTTGGCACCCCATTTGAGAGGGTGGGCATCGACATCGTCGGTCCCCTTGACCCTCCCACTTCAGGTGGACATCGGTTCATCCTGGTCTTGGTAGATCATGCCACCAGGTACCCTGAGGCAATACCCCTTCGGACTGTTACTGCCAAGGTGGTTGCCAGGGCTCTCCTGGGCATTTTCACCCGTGTTGGATTCCCCAAGGAGGTTGTCTCTGACCGAGGATCCAACTTCATGTCTAGTTACATGAAAACCATGTGGAAAGAGTGCGGGGTAACCTACAAGTTCTCCACCTCTTACCACCCCCAGACCAATGGTCTGGTTGAGAGATTTAACAAAACTCTCAAGGGCATGCTAGGTGCTTTGGAAGAGCCCCTAAGGAGGAAATGGGATCTCCTCCTGCCATGCCTGCTGTTTGCTTACAGAGAGGTACCTCAAGAGGGTGTTGGTTTCAGCCCCTTTGAGTTACTCTTTGGACATCCCGTGAGGGGGCCCCTCGCCTTGATCCGAGAAGGCTTGGAAGCCACCCCTCCAGGTCCCGCCAAGCAAGTGGGGGACTATGTGTTAGGCCTCAGGCGGAGGATGACACAAATGATGGGTCAGGCAACAGCAAATCTCAAGGCCAGCCAGGAATTGAATAAGTACTGGCATGACCTGAAAGCTTCGCAAGTGGATTGGACTCCGGGACAGGAAATCCTTGTGATGGAGCCTACCAAGCCTAGAGCTTTGGCAGACAAGTGGACTGGACCCTTCAGGATCATCTCCAAGATGGGCGAAGTCAATTATCTGGTGGACATGGGAGCCTCTGGGGTAGCCCCCCAGGTATTCCATGTCAACAGGCTCAAGCCTTTCCACAGGCGAGCAGAAGTCTCATGTCTCTTGCTAGCTTCAGGGCAAGAAGAGGATGAGAGTGAGCCCCCTCCTGATTTGCTGCATAGCAACCCTCAGGATGGCTCAGTGGAGGGAGTACAACTCTCTCCCGATTTGACAACAGAGCAGCAGAGGGCCTGCCGGGCTTTGCTCCAGCAGTATGCCCCTCTGTTTTCACTGACACCGGGCCTTACACCGTGGTGTAAGCACGAAATTGACACTGGTGACAGTGTGCCTGTCAAAAGCAGGAGCTATCGTATGTCAGATACCGTCAAAAACCACATCCAGGCTGAGGTCGCCAAGATGTTGGATCTGGGTGTTATTGAACCCTCCACCAGTCCCTGGTCCAGTCCAGTGGTCCTTGTCCCCAAGGCAAGTTCCCCGGCGGGTACCAAGGATTGGAGGTTCTGTGTGGACTACCGAGGAGTCAATGCCGTCACCAAAACTGACGCGCACCCATTGCCCAGGGCTGATGAGCTCGTGGACACTATAGGTGCTGCCAAATTTGTGAGCACCTTTGACCTTACCTCAGGCTATTGGCAAATAGCTCTGACGGACCATGCCAAGGAAAAGACGGCATTCTCCACACCTGAGGGACTCTACCAGTTTAGGGTCATGCCCTTTGGGTTGAAGAATGCCCCTGCCACCTTCCAGAGATTGGTCAACCATGCGCTCAGTGGGCTGGAAGCCTTTTGTGTGGCTTACTTAGACGACATTGCCGTCTACAGTTCCACCTGGGAAGAGCATTTGACACATCTGGATAAGGTGTTGCAGGCCTTGAAAAGGGCTAACCTCACTATCAAGGCCACCAAGTGCCAGATAGCTCAGGGGAAAGTTACCTATCTTGGTCATGAGGTAGGAGGGGGTCAAATCCAACCTCTCTCCAGTAAAGTACAGGACGTACAGAACTGGGAGACTCCCACTACTCAAACCCAGGTGAGAGCCTTTTTGGGCCTCACTGGGTACTATCGCAATTTCATGGCAGACTATGGAACCATAGCTGCACCCCTGACAGCTCTAACTTCACCCAAACAGCCTAGGAAGGTTAATTGGACTGAAGACTGTCAGAGGGCCTTTGATGGCTTGAAAGAAAGTCTGTGTAGGGCACCTGTGTTGAGTGCGCCTGACTACAGCCGACCCTTTATCGTCCAGACGGATGCCTGCGACACCGGAATTGGAGCTGTCTTGTCCCAGTTAGATGACAAAGGGAGAGAACATCCTATCATATTCATCAGTAGACAACTCAAGGGTAGAGAACTTAGGTGGGCTACTGTTGAAAAGGAATGTTTTAGTATAGTTTGGAGCCTTAGGCGTTTTAGGCCCTACCTTACGGGGTCCACCTTCAAGGTCCAAACAGATCATAAGCCCCTGAAGTGGCTTATGCAGATGAAGGGTGAGAATCCGAAATTGCTCAGGTGGTCGATTAGCCTACAAGGGCTAGACTTCACCATAGAGCACAGACCAGGGAAGAGTCACGATAATGCAGATGGCCTTTCCAGAAGGTATGTTGACCGTCTGGATGAGGGTGTCTATCCCGTGGGAGATTAGGCACCCTCCACCTCAGTCTGGGGGGGGCGACTGTGATGCTGGAAATGTATCAGAGGGACAGGGCCTCTGAATCCTTGTCCTCTTCTGCCTTTTATCGTGTGTTCTGTTATGTTTTCTGCCCAGGAATCCATTTGGGACTCCTGGCAGTGCAGCTCTCTCTTTTGGTTTGGTGAACAGACCCCTGGGATACCCTTATGGCACCCATGGGTGGGGGGGTACAACCCTGTGCCCCTAGTGTATGTTTTTGGGCACCTGTGGGTGGCCCACAGAGCAGGGTATGGGCTGGTGGCAGCTCCATGCTGAATTGGACAGGTGCTCTGGGTGTCCTCCATTTTGGGATACCCAGGCCCTGCCATTGGGATCAGTTGATTCCTGATAGAAACAAGATGGCCCCTGTGGCCTCTTGCTTTCTATTGCCTGTTGTCTTGTTTTCCCAAAGTCCTGGGATGCCCTGACTCTGTCCCTTCCCCCTGACTGGCTGTTGGGTGGAAGTTCCATATATGGTGTTGTTGTGAAGGCCCAGCTAGACTGACTGGAGCCTTCCCAGTGACTGTATGTTGTGGGTACCTCCTGTGGGTGGGACCTGGGTGAATGGAGTGTGTGACCAATATACACTCCTTGTTGTGGTTGTCTGGTTTCTGGCATGAGAGACAAAGACTGAGACAGCCCTGCCCGAAACTGGCCTGAATGCAGTGTGTAGTGTTGAATGGCTGGGTACTTGTCCCAATCCACATTCCTTGTTGTGAGTGTCTGAAAGGGAGGAGTGTGGCCTGAATGCACTGTGTGCCTGATTGGCTGACTGACTGCATGAATGCCCTTCTGTGTGATTGGCTGCTGTGTGTGTGCCAGCAGTGTGGATGAGAGACAGAATAGTATATCTGGGGACCTCTCACCACTGGAAATTGTTCAGAAGCATTCAGAAGCTGAGTCTCCACTCAAGAGTAACTGGATTTGCTGATCCTCGACGTCCAGCTGGAAGAAGAAGACTTGCTGTGGCATTTGCTTCGACGGAACTGAAGGTTGTCGAAATCGTCGAGGACTGACCCGAGAGAGGACCTGGTAAGGCGCCCTCTTCCCGTGCTCCGAGGGACCATCGAGCACCGCTGAATCTTCGCCGAAGCGCCCTGGAAGTCAGACCCTCGAAAGGCTGCCGACCCGAGACGGGACCGCCGAGGAGAGCGAAGTGAAGCACCCGGACATCGACGCTGTCGAAGTCCATTGCCGTCGACCAGGGTTCGCAGGTCTGTGTAACCGCTGGAGGCCCGTCGAAGTTGTGTTGCCCAGCCGTGGGAACCACTTGACGCCGTGCCGCCGACGATCGGAGCCGTCCGCTCCATTGCCTAAGAACATTCAATCGAAGGACTCTCTCGACCGCATCGTCGACCGCTTATCCTGCCGGAGAAAGTCGAGGACGACCAACGCGCCGAGGAGAAACCTGCCGGTGGGTTTCCCGCCACCCGACGACCCCAAAGACTCGGACGACTCGACGCCCTTGCTGGGCTCCCGTCTCTACAATCTTTGCGGTCCAGAACTATTGTCATCGAGGTGCCCCGCACACCTCCGCCTTGCAGGACGCCGACGCCCCGACGCCGACGAGCACCGCTCGGACGGAGCTGCCGCCTCTTCGACAACGTTCGGCCTCGTTCGTCGACGGACGTTCGACGCCCCGTGCCTCCCGCCTGAAAAGGAAGGCATTCAAGAAGGGCCGTCGATTCCCCGTCGCCGAACAGCGAGTCCCTCGACGCTTGTCGACGCCTTTTCGAGGAACTCGACTCCACCAGGTACATTGGGGGGGTAAAAACATTATAGGAGAAAAATAGACTATTGAACAATATCTGGACTGGGCTGGGGTTATATCTCTTTATTTTGCAGGTTGCCCAGGTGGGGGGATCTCCACACAGAACTGTGTCCAGTAGCAAGGGCCAGTATTCTGCCTATTGTTTCAACCCTCTGTTATCTCTCCTCTCTCTATTGCTGGTTTCCTTCTTATTGATCTGTGTGCCATTTCTACAGTATTGTGAATGCACTTTAATGAGGTCTAATATTAGTGGTACCACTTTAGAATTGTAGATATTTACCATTGCTGATTTTCCTGAGCACAAAGTGCGTTATTGTGATAAGTGTACATAACCCTTGAATATTAATTATATAAAGACTGTGTTTTCAGTAATACAGTGTGTGGACATTCCTTTGTGGGGGCTTGGGGATACACTGTACTTAAGAACCAGCCTGCATCACCTCCTGAGAAGCTAGGCCTTGATTGCTCGTCCATCGCTACCGTATTAGAGAATCTTGGCTGGGGTCCTCTGTGCCTCCCCTCTACCATATAGAGAGCAGAAGTACAGACCCCCCCACCGGTCTTCTTTACACACTGCAGCAGAGATGGCAGTGTCCCGGGCACTGCTGTAGAGATGGGGGTGTCCCAGGCACTGCTGTAGAGATGGAGGCGTCCCAGGCACTGCTGTAGAGAGGGAGGTGTCCCGGGCACTGCTGTAGAGATGGAGGCGTCCCGGGCACTGCTGTAGAGAGAGAGGTGTCCCAGGCACTGTTGTAGAGATGGAGGTGTCCCAGGCACTGCTGTAGAGATGGGGGTGTCCCAGGCACTGCAGCAGAGATGGAGGTGTCCCAGGCACTGCTGTAGAGATGGAGGCGTCCCAGGCACTGCTGTAATGATGGTGGTGTCCCAGGCACTGCTGTAGAGAGGAAGGTGTCCCAGGCACTGCTGTAGAAATGGAGGCGTCCCAGGCACTGCAGCAGAGATGGAGGTGTCCCCGGCACTGTTGTAGAGATGGAGGTGTCCCAGGCACTGCTGTAGAGATGGGGGTGTCCCAGGCACTGCAGCAGAGATGGAGGTGTCCCAGACACTGTTGTAGAGATGGAGGTGTCCCAGGCACTGCTGTGGAGATGGGGGTGTCCCAGGCACTGCAGCAGAGATGGAGGCGTCCCAGGCACTGCTGTAGAGATGGAGGCGTCCCAGGCACTGCTGTAGAGATGGAGGTGTCCCAGGCACTGCTGCGGAGATGGAGGTGTCCCAGGCACTGCTGTAGAGATGGAGGCGTCCCAGGCACTGCTGCGGAGATGGAGGTGTCCCAGGCACTGCTGCGGAGATGGGGGTGGCCCAGGCACTGCTGCAGAGATGGGGGTGTCCCAGGCACTGCTGTAGAGAGGGGGGTGTCCCAGGCACTGCTGTAATGATGGAGGTGTCCCAGGCACTGCTGTAGAGATGGGGCTGTCCCAGGCACTGCTATAGAGATGGGGGTGTCCCAGGCACTGCTGTAGAGATGGAAGTGTTCCAGGCACTGCTGTAGAGATGGAGGCGTCCCAGACACTGCTGTAGAGATGGGGCTGTCCCAGGCACTGCAGCAGAGATGGCAGTGTCCCAGGCACTGCTGTAGAGATGGGGGTGTCCCAGGCACTGCTGTAGAGATGGGGGTGTCCCAGGCACTGCTGTAGAGATGGAGGTGTCCCAGGCACTTCTGTAGAAATGGAGGTGTCCCAGGCACTGCTGTAATGATGGGGGTGTCCCAGGCACTGCTTTAGAGATGGAGGTGTCCCATGCACTGCTGTAGAGATGGGGGTGCCTCAGGCACTGCTGTAGAGATGGAGGTGTCCCAGGCACTGCTGCAGAGATGGGGGTGTCCCAGGCACTGCTGCAGAGATGGGGGTGTCCCAGGCACTGCTGTAGAGATGGGGGTGCCCCAGGCACTGCTGTAGAGATGGAGGTGTCCCAGGCACTGCTGCGGAGATGGAGGTGTCCCAGGCACTTCTGCAGAGATGGGGGTGTCCCAGGCACTGCTGTGGAGATGGAAGTGTTCCAGGCACTGCTGTAGAGATGGTGGCGTCCCAGGCACTGCTGTAGAGATGGGGCTGTCCCAGGCACTGCAGCAGAGATGGCAGTGTCCCAGGCACTGCTGTAGAGATGGGGGTGTCCCAGGCACTGCTGTAGAGATGGAGGCGTCCCAGGCACTGCTGTAGAGAGGGAGGTGTCCCGGCACTGCTGTAGAGATGGAGGCGTCCCAGGCACTGCTGTAGAGAGAGAGGTGTCCCAGGCACTGCTGTAGAGATGGGGGTGTCCCAGGCACTGCTGTAGAGATGGAGGTGTCCCAGGCACTTCTGTAGAGATGGAGGTGTCCCAGGCACTGCTTTAGAGATGGGGGTTTCCCAGGCACTGCTGCAGAGATGGGGGTGTCCCAGGCACTGCAGCAGAGATGGGGGTGTCCCAGGCACTGCTGTAGAGATGGGGGTGTCCCAGGCACTGCTGTAATGATGGGGGTGTCCCAGGCACTGCTGTAGAGATGGGGCTGTCCCAGGCACTGCTGTAATGATGGGGGTGTCCCAGGCACTGCTGTAGAGATGGGGCTGTCCCAGGCACTGCTTTAGAGATGGAGGTGTCCCATGCACTGCTGTAGAGATGGGGGTGTCCCAGGCACTGCTGTAAAGATGGAGGTGCCTCAGGCAATGCTGTAGAGATGGAGGTGTCCTAGGCACTGCTGTAGAGATGGGGGTGTCCCAGGCACTGCTGCAGAGATGGGGGTGTCCCAGGCACTGCTGTAGAGATGGAGGTGCCCCAGGCACTGCTGTAGAGATGGAGGTGTCCCAGGCACTGCTGTAGAGATGGAGTGTCCCAGGCACTGCTGTAGAGATGGGGATGTTCAAGGCACTGCTGTAGAGATGGAAGTGTTCCAGGCACTGCTGTAGAGATGGAGGCGTCCCAGGCACTGCTGTAGAGATGGGGCTGTCCCAGGCACTGCAGCAGAGATGGCAGTGTCCCGGGCACTGCTGTAGAGATGGGGGTGTCCCAGGCACTGCTGTAGAGATGGAGGCGTCCCAGGCACTGCTGTAGAGAGGGAGGTGTCCCGGGCACTGCTGTAGAGATGGAGGCGTCCCGGGCACTGCTGTAGAGAGAGAGGTCTCCCAGGCACTGTTGTAGAGATGGAGGTGTCCCAGGCACTGCTGTAGAGATGGGGGTGTCCCAGGCACTGCAGCAGAGATGGAGGTGTCCCAGGCACTGCTGTAGAGATGGAGGCGTCCCAGGCACTGCTGTAATGATGGAGGTGTCCCAGGCACTGCTATAGAGAGGAAGGTGTCCCAGGCACTGCTGTAGAAATGGAGGCGTCCCAGGCACTGCAGCAGAGATGGAGGTGTCCCCGGCACTGTTGTAGAGATGGAGGTGTCCCAGGCACTGCTGTAGAGATGGGGTTGTCCCAGGCACTGCAGCAGAGATGGAGCTGTCCCAGACACTGTTGTAGAGATGGAGGTGTCCCAGGCACTGCTGTGGAGATGGGGGTGTCCCAGGCACTGCAGCGGAGATGGAGGCGTCCCAGGCACTGCTGTAGAGATGGAGGCGTCCCAGGCACTGCTGCAGAGATGGAGGTGTCCCAGGCACTGCTGCGGAGATGGAGGCGTCCCAGGCACTGCTGTAGAGATGGAGGCGCCCCAGGCACTGCTGTAGAGATGGGGGTGTCCCAGGCACTGCTGCGGAGATGGAGGTGTCCCAGGCACTGCAGCAGAGATGGAGGCGTCCCAGGCACTGCTGTAGAGATGGGGGTGTCCCAGGCACTGCAGCGGAGATGGAGGTGTCCCAGGCACTGCTGTAGAGATGGAGGTGCCCCAGGCACTGCTGTAGAGATGGTGGTGTCCTAGGCACTGCAGCGGAGATGGAGGTGTCCCAGGCACTGCTGTAGAGATGGAGGTGCCCCAGGCACTGCTGTAGAGATGGGGGTGTCCCAGGCACTGCAGCGGAGATGGACGTGTCCCAGGCACTGCTGTAGAGATGGGGGTGTCCCAGGCACTGCTGTAGAGATGGAGGCGTCCCAGGCACTGCTGTAGAGATGGAGGCGTCCCAGGCACTGCTGTGGAGATGGAGGCGTCCCAGGCACTGCAGTAGCGATGGAGGCGTCCCAGGCACTGCTGTAGAGAAGGAGGTGTCCCAGGCACTGCTGTGGAGATGGAGGCGTCCCAGGCACTGCAGCGGAGATGAAGGTGTCCCAGGCACTGCTGTAGAGATGGGGGTGTCCCAGGCACTGCTGTAGAGATGGGGGTGTCCCAGGCACTGCTGTGGAGATGGGAGTGTCCCGGGCACTGCTGTAGAGATGGAGGTGTCCCAGGCACTGCTGTGGAGATGGAGGTGTCCCAGGCACTGCTGCAGAGATGGGGGTGTCCCGGGCACTGCAGCAGAGATGGGGGTGTCCCAGGCACTGCTGTACAGATGGAGGCGTCCCAGGCACTGCTGTAGAGATGGAGGTGTCCCAGGCACTGCTGTGGAGATGGAGGTGTCCCAGGCACTGCAGCAGATACTGAAGAGTGGGGTTCACTGCCGCGCCCCTCTTCACCTCTGCATCTACAGGGTGGGCTGTTAAGGCATTGTGCTCTGTTTGCCCTTGTGTTATCGGAGGCTTGCTATGGGTGGGCGGGTGAGTGGAGAGAGTGGGCTTGGTATAAGCCCCCATCCATGGCCAGATTAATTACCTACACACTGTTGCGAGGTTTTGTGGGTGGCGTCCCCCAGTCACCTTCTTTAATGCAGGGAGATCTGTTTAGTGGTGGGTGGGGGTGCAAAGGCTTCGCTGTGGTGGGGGGGAGAACCACGCTGAGGACAATGTCAGCAGAGCGGGTCTAGGAGCTGGCGTGGACTCTTGTGGAGAGCTCCAATCAGCCCCTCCTATCTTTACAGTGAGTTATTGGTGGTGATTCCGGAATCCGGGGTGCCCCTCGGTCGTGTAGCGGTATTTCTAGCTAGTTGTGCCCTTAAACTCCATGTGAGGTGTCCGGTGGTGGAGGGGGCTCAGCAGGGGAATTCCCCCCTCACTCTCCACCCTACTTTGTATGATCAAGCTTCTGAAGATGCAATGCATGGTCCAGGGGTAACATGCCAACATTAAGTCTAGGGTCTGGCGCCCTTTCCTCCCATTCAGGGGGGCCCGAAAGAGACGGGGGCCTTTGCGCGACAAGTCAGACCCCCCATGAAACCAGGGAGATGGAGCTCGGCGCGGAAGCCTGGCAAGAAGCAGCCCCCCTTCATGTGCACCAGACCCCCTTGCTGAGCTCAGGACTGCCCCCAGTGGCTCTGATGTGTAATGTAGGGAGCCCCATGGCTGCCTACACGTAAGGTCCCAGCTGTGTCTTTGTGTGCTCTTGGCTGTCTCAGCCTTTGTATAGAACTTTCACACATGCATGTTTCCTTAGAGTCATTTGCTGACACTATTCTCGTCTGAATTACCTCCAGCGCACAAGACCCGGTGTGGTTTTGCTTGTGGATGAAGACTTCGGTTCTGCACAGACATGTACACACATACAATCACACAGAAGCAGAAACATGCGTACATACACACACATACACCTATACATTCAAACACACAACGAAATACACACACTCCTGTATGTACACCCCCAAACGCACACACACACACACACACACATGCCGACACAGGCACACATGTGACTAGGGGGACGTACACACACATATGCAGTTATATGCAAGCACATGTGCCTGCACATAGGTGCACAAACATGCAGACACACACATATATGAACCAGGTGCATGCACATGGAAGAAGGCACCTGCATACATGCAGACACACACATATATGAACCAGGTGCATGCACATGGAAGAAGGCACCTGCATACATGCAGACACACACATATATGAACCAGGAGCATGCACATGGAAGAAGGCACCTGCACACATGCAGACACACACATATATGAACCAGGTGCATGCACATGGAAGAAGGCACCTGCATACATGCAGACACACACATATATGAACCAGGTGCATGCACATGGAAGAAGGCACCTGCATACATGCAGACACACACATATTTGAACCAGGAGCATGCACATGGAAGAAGGCACCTGCATACATGCAGACACACACATATATGAACCAGGAGCATGCACATGGAAGAAGGCACCTGCATACATGCAGACACACACATATATGAACCAGGTGCATGCACATGGAAGAAGGCACCTGCATACATGCAGACACACACATATTTGAACCAGGAGCATGCACATGGAAGAAGGCACCTGCATACATGCAGACACACACATATATGAACCAGGAGCATGCACATGGAAGAAGGCACCTGCATACATGCAGACACACACATATATGAACCAGGAGCATGCACATGGAAGAAGGCACCTGCATACATGCAGACACACACATATATGAACCAGGTGCATGCACATGGAAGAAGGCACCTGCATACATGCAGACACACACATATATGAACCAGGTGCATGCACATGGAAGAAGGCACCTGCATACATGCAGACACACACATTATTTCTTGTTTTTTTATTTAGCATACATATGACCTCTATAAATGGATTGTATACACATATAAAACAATAAAGACATCTATCTATCACAAATCCACTGAAGGGAATAATACAATTGAATATAAAATGCCAAATCATCGCCAAATATACAAATCTTCAATTATCTTAAAAAATACCTCATCCATTTTTTTTTCCAATATAATATATCAGGTTAAGATCATTCATTGAAGAAAATTAATCCACAACATTTGGCTACAATACCTTCTTCCATCATTGTTATGTTTCCACAGGTATTGTTGCCTCGGGTTCACAAAGCGCTCACACTCCATGAAATATGCTTCTGGTTTCAGCTCACACCACACACAGGGAAACCTGCTTTGCCGCGGATCCCAATTGGTGCTCCCATGATCTCCATTGACGAGATTATTGTGTTAACTTGAATGGCCGCATATCTTTGCGCTGTGAAGCTCTGGGGCTGGGCTCTCCAGGAAGCGGGCATTCACTGCTATTAGAGTTGCTGGCTCTAGTTCCTGTATCTTTCTCTTTCTCCCATAGCCTCAATACTTTTTTCACAGCTGTTTTATAATTGCAGTTTGAGCTTGTTAGCTCACCGGCATACTTTATTGCAAACTTCAATACTTCTCAAGCAGCCGGTTTTTACTTGAAAGTCAAGACAACAGTGTGCTTGCCTCAGCTGGTGTGATAGTGCTTGCCTCAGCTGGTGTGATAGCGCTTGCCTCAGCTGGTGTGATAGCGCTTGCCTCAGCTGGTGTGATAGCGCTTGCCTCAGCTGGTGTGATAGCGCTTGCCTCAGCTGGTGTGATAGCGCTTGCCTCAGCTGGTGTGATAGCGCTTGCCTCAGCTGGTGTGATTGCGCTTGCCTCAGCTGGTGTGATAGCGCTTGCCTCAGCTGGTGTGATAGCGCTTGCCTCAGCTGGTGTGATAGCGCTTGCCTCAGCTGGTGTGATAGCGCTTGCCTCAGCTGGTGTGATAGCGCTTGCCTCAGCTGGTGTGATTGCGCTTGCCTCAGCTGGTGTGATTGCGCTTGCCTCAGCTGGTGTGATAGCGATTGCCTCAGCTGGTGTGATAGCGCTTGCCTCAGCTGGTGTGATAGTGATTGCCTCAGCTGGTGTGATAGCGCTTGCCTCAGCTGGTGTGATAGCGATTGCCTCAGCTGGTGTGATAGCACTTGCCTCAGCTGGTGTGATAGTGATTGCCTCAGCTGGTGTGATAGCGCTTGCCTCAGCTGGTGTGATAGCGCTTGCCTCAGCTGGTGTGATTGCGCTTGCCTCAGCTGGTGTGATAGCGATTGCCTCAGCTGGTGTGATAGCGATTGCCTCAGCTGGTGTGATAGCGCTTGCCTCAGCTGGTGTGATAGTGATTGCCTCAGCTGGTGTGATAGCGCTTGCCTCAGCTGGTGTGATTGCGCTTGCCTCAGCTGGTGTGATTGCGCTTGCCTCAGCTGGTGTGATAGCGATTGCCTCAGCTGGTGTGATAGCGCTTGCCTCAGCTGGTGTGATAGTGATTGCCTCAGCTGGTGTGATAGCGCTTGCCTCAGCTGGTGTGATTGCGCTTGCCTCAGCTGGTGTGATAGCGATTGCCTCAGCTGGTGTGATAGTGATTGCCTCAGCTGGTGTGATAGCGAATCTTGTATTGTTTCACTCAGATCTTTCCGTAGCATAAGTCTCTTTTGCTGAAACACTGTTTTACATCTTGTGATGTTACCTTACAGTTGTAAGTATTCGATTGGTAAAGACAGGGCAGCATTCACCATTTTTCTAATAACCTTTGCCTCCAACTTTACTAATTTAATTTCAATATCTTTCATCCCATATTTCAACTCTGTGTGTGATCACCAACCTAATCTTGGCCATGTACACCGTTAGGACAGAAAGGACAGAATGCCCCCCCTCCCTGCCCCTAGTAATAATTGCACCCACTGTTCTTGTGACTCGCCTATTTATCAAATCCCAGTTCCTGTCCCATTTCAAACTCTCATCCAACAGAACACCCAAATATTTATATTCTCTTACCCAGTGCCTCACGTGGCACTGAAAAATGAGCCGGGACTCATCATCACCTGCGGGGTCATTAGGCCATGCCCCCTTGGCGAGCCCCGACTCAATGGTCTACTGGCACCCCCACCAGGCAGCCTTTTGTAGAGATCAGCACCCTGTTCCGCCCCCCCCACCCCCTTGGACTAGACTAGAGGGTTCTGATCTATGCATTAGTTTTCTAAAGGCTTGCCTGGCAGGGGATAGCGCCTCGCCTATTCAGCCTTAATGGTGGCGCTGCATCCTCGCCAGCTGGGGAGGGGCAGTGTCACCATTAAGGCTAAGAAGATGCGGCGCCTAGAAGCAGATGCCTTTTTTTTCAAAATCCTGAAGCTCTCGCTCATTCGCGGGAGCTTCAGTATTTTGAAAACAAAGGCATCTGCTTCCAGCGGCCTCACGTTTCTCTCCCTAATGGTGGCGCCAGCCCACGGGCATCTCTTTCTTGAAGGGATTGCTCCCAGGTGCCAGCGCCAACATTATGGATGAAAGGCATTTTTTCTGAAGTCTGAAGCTCCCCCACATAAAGTTTCAGGCTTTAGGAAAAAAAGCCTTGTGCTCTAGCGGCCAGGGCTGACAGGGGAGATAAGTGAGTCCTGGCAGGGCCCCGCCTCAGAACGAGATTTCTGAGCCTGCCGGGGCTTGGCCCCGGCTAGCCCCGCCCCACTTAAAGCCCTGCCCTTACCAATTCAATCTTTTCCCCATTAATCTGCCATTCAAACCATGTCTAAATAACATCATTTTAGTTTTGTTGGTGTTCATAATTAGCTTGTTTTTCTTACAATATACTCCCAACATGTCCAATTTAAGTTGCAGGCCTCTTGGGGTACAATCCAACACTATTAAATTGTCTGCTTGTCTGCATAGTCTAACCAGGATAACGACAGACCGCCATATTTGACCTGATAAGTTCGATTTCCGTCTAGTGCATCTTCCAGATCTGACAAATACAGATTGAACAAGCAGGGTGCCAGGACATATCCCTGCTTGACACCCCTGCTTGACATCCCTGCTTGTTACTATCCAATTTGTAGCTTTAACGTCCTTATCCAGACAAACCCAGACTCATGTTTCTGAATGTAGATCCATCAGCTTCATCAGTAACCCATCTGGCATTTCCAGGCCCTCCAATTTCTTCCATAGCCTGACTCTATTCACAGGATGAAATGCTGCGCTCAAATATACAGAGGCAGCATAGACCAGTGAGTCCCGTGTGCTCCAGCAATACTCAAGCAGGCTTGCCAGTGTAAGCAAGCTGCTAGTTGGGCTTTGCCCCTATCCAATGTAAGCAAGTTGCTAGTTGGGCTTTGCCCCTTACCAGTGTAGGCAAGTTGCTAGTTGGGCTTTGCCCCTTTCCAGTGTAAGCAAGTTGCTAGTTGGGCTTTGCCCCTTACCAGTGTAGGCAATTTGCTAGTTGGGCTTTGCCCCTTCCCAGTGTAAGCAAGTTACTGGTTGGGCTTTGCCCCTTACCAGTGTAGGCAAGTTGCTAGTTGGGCTTTGCCCCTTTCCAGTGTAGGCACGTTGCTGGTTGGGCTTTGCCCCTTACCAGTGTAGGCAAGTTTCTAGTTGAGCTTTGCCCCTTTCCAGTGTAAGCAAGTAGCTAGTTGGGCTTTGCCCGTTACCAGTGTAGGCAAGTTGCTAGTTGGGCTTTGCCCCTATCCAGTGTAAGCAAGCTGCTAGTTGGGCTTTGCCCCTTTCCAGTGTAAGCAAGTTGCTAGTTGGGCTTTGCCCCTTACCAGTGTAGGCAAGTTGCTAGTTGGGCTTTTCCCCTTTCCAGGGTAAGCAAGTTGCTAGTTGGGCTTTGCCCCTTACCGGTGTAGGCAAGTTGCTAGTTGGGCTTTGCCCCTTTCCAGTGTAGGCAAGTTGCTAGTTGGGTTTTGCCCCTTTCCAGTGTAAGCAAGTTGCTAGTTGGGCTTTGCCCCTTACCAGTGTAGGCAAGTTGCTAGTTGGGCGTTGGCCCTTACCAGTGTAGGCAAGTTGCTAGTTGGGCTTTGCCCCTCACCAGTGTAGGCAAGCTGCTAGTTGGGCTTTGCCCCTTTCCAGTTTAAGCAAGTTGCTAGTTGGGCTTTGCTCCTTACCAGTGTAGGCAAGTTGCTAGTTGGGCTTTTCCCCTATCCAGTGTAAGCAAGTTGCTAGTTGGGCTTTGCCCCTTACCAGTGTAGGCAAGTTGCTAGTTGGGCTTTTCCCCTTTCCAGGGTAAGAAAGTTGCTAGTTGGGCTTTGCCCCTTACCAGTGTAGGCAAGTCGCTAGTTGGGCTTTGCCCCTTTCCAGTGTAAGCAAGTTGCTAGTTGAGCTTTGCCCCATACCAGTGTAGGCAAGTCGCTAGTTGGGCTTTGCCCCTTACCAGTGTAGGCAAGTTGCTAGTTGAGCTTTGCCCCTTTCCAGTGTAAGCAAGTCGCTAGTTGAGCTTTGCCCCATACCAGTGTAGGCAAGTCGCTAGTTCGGCTTTGCCCCTTTCCAGTGTAAGCAAGTCGCTAGTTGAGATTTGCCCCTTACCAATGTAGGCAAGTTGCTAGTTGGGCTTTGCCCCTTACCAGTGAAGGCAAGTTGCTAGTTGGGCTTTGCCCCTTTCCAGTGTAAGCAAGTTGCTAGTTGGGCTTTGCCCCTTACCAGTGTAGGCAAGTCGCTAGTTGGGCTTTGGCCCTTACTAGTGTAGGCAAGTTGCTAGTTGGGCTTTGCCCCTTACCAGTGTAGGCAAGTCGCTAGTTGGGCTTTGCCCCTTTCCAGTGTAAGCAAGTTGCTAGTTGGGCTTTGCCCCTTACTAGTGTAGGCAAGTTGCTAGTTGAGCTTTTCTCCTTTCCAGTGTAAGCAAGTTGCTAGTTGAGCTTTGCCCCATACCAGTGTAGGCAAGTTGCTAGTTGGGCTTTGCCCCTTACCAGTGTAGGCAAGTTGCTAGTTGGGCTTTTCCCCTTTCCAGGGTAAGCAAGTTGCTATTTGGGCTTTGCCCCTTACCAGTGTAGGCAAGTTGCTAGTTGGGCTTTGCTCCTTACCAGTGTAGGCAAGTTGCTAGTTGGGCTTTGCCCCTTACCAGTGTAGGCAAGTTGCTAGTTGGGCTTTGCCCCTTACAAGTGTAGGCAAGTTTCTAGTTGGGCTTTGCCCCTTTCCAGTGTAAGCAAGTTGCTAGTTGGGCTTTGCCCCTTACCAGTGTAGGCAAGTCGCTAGTTGGGCTTTGGCCCTTACCAGTGTAGGCAAGTTGCTAGTTGGGCTTTGCCCCTTACCAGTGTAGGCAAGTCGCTAGTTGGGCTTTGCCTCTATCCAGTGTAAGCAAGCTGCTAGTTGGGCTTTGCCCCTTTCCAGTGTAGGCAAGTTGCTAGTTGGGCTTTGCCCCTTACCAGTGTAGGCACGTTGCTAGTTGGGCTTTGCCCCTATCCAGTGTAAGCAAGTTGCAAGTTGGGCTTTGCCCCTTACCAGTGTAGGCAAGTTGCTAGTTGGGCTTTTCCCCTTTCCAGGGTAAGCAAGTTGCTAGTTGGGCTTTGCCCCTTTCCAGTGTAAGCAAGTTGCTAGTTGGGCTTTGCCCCTTACCAGTGTAGGCAAGTTGCTAGTTGGGCTTTGCCCCTTTCCAGTGTAGGCAAGTTGCTAGTTGGGCTTTGCCCCTTACCAGTGTAGGCAAGTTGCTAGTTGGGCATTGGCCCTTACCAGTGTAGGCATGTTGCTAGTTGGGCTTTGCCCCTATCCAGTGTAAGCAAGTAGCTAGTTGGGCTTTGCCCCTTACCATTGTAGGCAAGTTGCTAGTTGGGCTTTTCCCCTTTCCAGGGTAAGCAAGTTGCTAGTTGGGCTTTGCCCCTTACCAGTGTAGGCATGTTGCTAGTTGGGCTTTGACCCTATCCAGTGTAAGCAAGTAGCTAGTTGGGCTTTGCCCCTTACCATTGTAGGCAAGTTGCTAGTTGGGCTTTTCCCCTTTCCAGGGTAAGCAAGTTGCTAGTTGGGCTTTGCCCCTTACCAGTGTAGGCAAGTTTCTAGTTGGGCTTTGCCCCTTTCCAGTGTAAGCAAGTTGCTAGTTGTGCTTTGCCCCTTACCAGTGTAGGCAAGTTGCTAGTTGGGCTTTGCCCCTTTCCAGTGTAGGCAAGTTGCTAGTTGGGCTTTGCCCCTTACCAGTGTAGGCAAGTTGCTAGTTGGGCTTTGACCCTTACAAGTGTAGGCAAGTTGCTAGTTGGGCTTTGCCCCTTTCCAGTGTAAGCAAGTTGCTAGTTGGGCTTTGCCCCTTACCAGTGTAGGCAAGTCGCTAGTTGGGCTTTGGCCCTTACCAGTGTAGGCAAGTTGCTAGTTGGGCTTTGCCCCTTACCAGTCTAGGCAAGTCGCTAGTTGAGCTTTGCCCCTTTCCAGTGTAAGCAAGTCGCTAGTTGAGTTTTGCCCCATACCAGTGTAGGCAAGTTGCTAGTTGGGCTTTGCCCCTTACCAGTGTAGGCAAGTCGCTAGTTGGGCTTTGCCCCTTTCCAATGTAAGCAAGTTGCTAGTTGAGCGTTGCCCCATACCAGTGTAGGCAAGTTGCTAGTTCGGCTTTGCCCCTTTCCAGTGTAAGCAAGTCGCTAGTTGAGATTTGCCCCTTACCAATGTAGGCAAGTTGCTAGTTGGGCTTTGTCCCTTACCAGTGAAGGCAAGTTGCTAGTTGGGCTTTGCCCCTTTCCAGTATAAGCAAGTTGCTAGTTGGGCTTTGCCCCTTACCAGTGTAGGCAAGTCGCTAGTTGGGCTTTGGCCCTTACTAGTGTAGGCAAGTTGCTAGTTGGGCTTTGCCCCTTTCCAGTGTAAGCAAGTTGCTAGTTGGGCTTTGCCCCTTTCCAGTGTAAGAAAGTTGCTAGTTGGGCTTTGCCCCTTACCAGTGTAGGCAAGTCGCTAGTTGGGCTTTGCCCCTTTCCAGTGTAAGCAAGTTGCTAGTTGGGCTTTTCCCCTTACCAGTGTAGGCAAGTTGCTAGTTGAGCTTTGCCCCTTTCCAGTGTAAGCAAGTCGCTAGTTGAGCTTTTTTTTTTTTTTTTTTTTTTATTGAACTTTACTCAGTAAACTAAGTTTTGTCAAGAAAAGAAAATGTTTTGATCGTCTTCAGAGTGCTGCCGTTAGAGCAACACATGAATTTTTTTTTTTTTTTTTTCAACATGCTGTAGACCGACAGTAGAGATTTGGGGCTAAAAGTTCAGAGTCCCCCCCCCTGCCTAGCACACCGGGTCAGAAACCTTGAGAGCCTTTTACTTTCCTCTCGCGTTAGACCGCTTCCAGTCCCATTGCGGGTTTAGCCTCTGATCTGCTACAGTTTATCAGATCGAATGCAAGTTCGATATGTTTTACCAGGGCTTGCGTCCATCTCGTATTTTCGCCAGAGATCAGTCTCTTCCATAGTTCGTCTGGTTCGAAAATCCACAGATTTTCCCCCAATGGGGTGAGATAAGTAGTTCTCTGTTTGTTTGTGATTTCGCATTCAATCACCAAATGCTTCAGCGTTTCGATGGATGAGTCTTTTTTACATAGGCGACACCTTTTATCGGATAAGTCTCCTCTGATTGTTAGTTGAGCTTTGCCCCATATCAGTGTAGGCAAGTTGCTAGGTGGGCTTTGCCCCATACCAGTGTAGGCAAGTCGCTAGTTGGGCTTTGCCCCTTACCAGTGTAAGCAAGTTGCTAGTTGAGCTTTGCCCCATACCAGTGTAGGCAAGTTGCTAGTTGGGCTTTGCCCCTTACCAGTGTAGGCAAGTTGCTAGTTGGGCTTTTCCCCTTTCCAGGGTAAGCAAGTTGCTAGTTGGGCTTTGCCCCTTACCAGTGTAGGCAAGTTGCTAGTTGGGCTTTGCCCCTTTCCAGTGTAAGCAAGTTGCTAGTTGGGCTTTGCCCCTTACCAGTGTAGGCAAGTTGCTAGTTGGGCTTTGCCCCTTTCCAGTGTAGGCAAGTTGCTAGTTGGGCTTTGCCCCTTACCAGTGTAGGCAAGTTGCTAGTTGGGCTTTGCCCCTTACACGTGTAGGCAAGTTGCTAGTTGGGCTTTGCCCCTTACCAGTGTAGGCAAGTCGCTAGTTGAGCTTTGCCCCTTTCCAGTGTAAGCAAGTCGCTAGTTGAGCTTTGCCCCATACTAGTGTAGGCAAGTCGCTAGTTGGGCTTTGCCCCTTACCAGTGTAGGCAAGTCGCTAGTTGGGCTTTGCCCCTTTCCAATGTAAGCAAGTTGCTAGTTGAGCGTTGCCCCATACCAGTGTAGGCAAGTTGCTAGGTGGGCTTTGCCCCATACCAGTGTAGGCAAGTTGCTAGTTGGGCTTTGCCCCTTTCCAGTATAAGCAAGTTGCTAGTTGGGCTTTGCCCCTTACCAGTGTAGGCAAGTCGCTAGTTGGGCTTTGCCCCTTTCCAGTATAAGCAGGTTGCTAGTTGGGCTTTGCCCCTTACCAGTGTAGGCAAGTCGCTAGTTGGGCTTTGGCCCTTACTAGAGTAGGCAAGTTGCTAGTTGGGCTTTGCCCCTTTCCAGTGTAAGCAAGTTGCTAGTTGAGATTTGCCCCTTACCAATGTAGGCAAGTTGCTAGTTGGGCTTTGCCCCTTACCAGTGAAGGCAAGTTGCTAGTTGGGCTTTGCCCCTTTCCAGTGTAGGCAAGTTGCTAGTTGGGCTTTGCCCCTTACCAGTGTAGGCAAGTCGCTAGTTGGGCTTTGGCCCTTACTAGTATAGGCAAGTTACTAGTTGGGCTTTTCCCCTTACCAGTGTAGGCAAGTTGCTAGTTGAGCTTTGCCCCTTTCCAGTGTAAGCAAGTCACTAGTTGAGCTTTGCCCCATATCAGTGTAGGCAAGTTGCTAGTTGGGCTTTGCCCCTTACCAGTGTAGGCAAGTTGCTAGTTGGGCTTTTCCCCTTTCCAGGGTAAGCAAGTTGCTAGTTGGGCTTTGCCCCTTACCAGTGTAGGCAAGTTGCTAGTTGGGCTTTGCCCCTTTCCAGTGTAAGCAAGTTGCTAGTTGGGCTTTGCCCCTTACCAGTGTAGGCAAGTTGCTAGTTGGGCTTTGCCCCTTTCCAGTGTAGGCAAGTTGCTAGTTGGGCTTTGCCCCTTACCAGTGTAGGCAAGTTGCTAGTTGGGCTTTGCCCCTTACACGTGTAGGCAAGTTGCTAGTTGGGCTTTGCCCCTTACCAGTGTAGGCAAGTCGCTAGTTGAGCTTTGCCCCTTTCCAGTGTAAGCAAGTCGCTAGTTGAGCTTTGCCCCATACTAGTGTAGGCAAGTCGCTAGTTGGGCTTTGCCCCTTACCAGTGTAGGCAAGTCGCTAGTTGGGCTTTGCCCCTTTCCAATGTAAGCAAGTTGCTAGTTGAGCGTTGCCCCATACCAGTGTAGGCAAGTTGCTAGGTGGGCTTTGCCCCATACCAGTGTAGGCAAGTTGCTAGTTGGGCTTTGCCCCTTTCCAGTATAAGCAAGTTGCTAGTTGGGCTTTGCCCCTTACCAGTGTAGGCAAGTCGCTAGTTGGGCTTTGCCCCTTTCCAGTATAAGCAGGTTGCTAGTTGGGCTTTGCCCCTTACCAGTGTAGGCAAGTCGCTAGTTGGGCTTTGGCCCTTACTAGAGTAGGCAAGTTGCTAGTTGGGCTTTGCCCCTTTCCAGTGTAAGCAAGTTGCTAGTTGAGATTTGCCCCTTACCAATGTAGGCAAGTTGCTAGTTGGGCTTTGCCCCTTACCAGTGAAGGCAAGTTGCTAGTTGGGCTTTGCCCCTTTCCAGTGTAGGCAAGTTGCTAGTTGGGCTTTGCCCCTTACCAGTGTAGGCAAGTCGCTAGTTGGGCTTTGGCCCTTACTAGTATAGGCAAGTTACTAGTTGGGCTTTTCCCCTTACCAGTGTAGGCAAGTTGCTAGTTGAGCTTTGCCCCTTTCCAGTGTAAGCAAGTCACTAGTTGAGCTTTGCCCCATATCAGTGTAGGCAAGTTGCTAGGTGGGCTTTGCCCCTTACCAGTGTAGGCAAGTTGCTAGTTGGGCTTTGCCCCTTACCAGTGTAAGCAAGTTGCTAGTTGAGCTTTGCCCCATACCAGTGTAGGCAAGTTGCTAGGTGGGCTTTGCCCCATACCAGTGTAGGCAAGTTGCTAGTTGGGCTTTGCCCCTTTCTGACTTCCGTTTGATTATAAGGGATTGATTTATTCGTCTTAGAAGTTAAGTCGTCCAGGAGGACCCTAGCGCATATTTTTGAGGGGACGCATAACGTAGCTAAAAGCCCCGCATTTATATATAGTGGGCATTTTCACGCTACACCTGCCCTGTCTCTTCCACTTGGGCTCGGAAAGTGAAGTGGGCGTGTCCTGAGTGACACTCCGAGCCCAGTGTTAGCCAGTGGCCTTCAAGAGTTAGCGGTCACCAGGGAAGCGAGAGGTGCCTTTCGCCAGAGTTCTGCTCTTCCTGGGTTGCTGTGGCTCGGTGGCATGCCTGGCCTCTGCCAAAGACAACAGCTGGTTAATCGGGGACATTCTGTCTGGGCAATGTCCCCTTGATGGCTCTCTCTTCTGATGTCACAGTTGGGGGCGGGAGGGGGCGTCTTTGCGTTTGCACTGAGGCCTGTGGTCAGAGTTGGGGCGGCGCTCGGTGTCGCCCTTGGAATAGACACCGGTGCCGCTGCAGAAGTCCTACTGATGTCGGCTCGTGCTTACAGACTTGCCTCCATGCATTAGCTCAGCCTGCATGCTTTACATCGCTGGCTCCAAAGCATGGGGGGAGGGCAGTGTGGGAACGGGGAGGCCGCGCGAGCGCGTGATGAACGAGGCCTTACAAGAAGTGAAAGGTTCATCTTATCCAAACAGAACATATGGAAGCCAAGAACAGCCTTTGAAACCAAAGGGGACCATGAGCTCAGCTTCAATTAAAGAAGATGGATTTTACCAGTGATGAGCAGCGAAGCAGCATTGGTGCTGTTTGCCATTGCCTGGCGTCGCTGGCCCAGGGTCTGCTTACTATTAAACTTTCCCGTTCTCTGTTATCATTACCACGTATATAGGCACGTGCAGGGTGGGAAGGGAAGCGTGCCAGAATGAGCTAAAGGGCCTAGCCGGTGAAACCCCTGGTCTTCTGTGCGTCCGCGTCATCATTCACTGGAAAGATTCTGGAATGGCCCCTGGTTGCGTGATGTCTGATTCAGTTTGTGACGTCATTTAAACAATAGTCACCCCATACCAGTTTATGAATCAGTCGTTCCTTAATTCTAGGCCCCGGTTGTTAAGCAGAATCCTGTGCAGTTCCCTTAGGAAGCACTACAGAAGATTAGGACTACAGGTATATGCAATACATCCCCTTTGGTATCAGTCTGTACCACACAGATTTAGTTGGTAGCTGTGGCTGAGCAGTCAGACTTATCTCAAGAGGGAGATGAGCAGTATTCAGGGTTTACGCAATAGGACTACAATACTATGGAGCAAGGAAACACTGACCAAAGCTTTGTATCAAAAAGAATATATATGTTTATTTTACACACTCTCAGTTCTACACACAAATCACTATTATTAAAGCGAGTGAAAACAGTCAATAAAAGTATACACAACTGCCTAATTAAATTGTAGACAAGTTTGAGCAAGGGTGAAAACTGAGCAAAATGGCATAGTGTAAACCAAGCAGAAATGGCACTCTAAGAATTTCTTCAGTGAGAGCGAAAGGAAAAGTTATACAGGGTTGGACTCCTAAACACACCAGCAACCCTCCCCAATAGGATTGTGAACAAGTTAGGCAAGTTAGTACTTTAGCATAAACAATACTTAGGTGAAAACCGAGCAAAATGGCACTTCAACAATATATAAAGGGGAAGGAAAGGTGGTTATAGGAGTTTAGGTGCACCAACACATTTCTTAGTGAAAAGCAATCTAGAGAAGGCAGTTGTAACTGAAATAGCCAGAGTCAATAGGCCTGTGCCAGAGTCAATGGTACAAGGCAAAGTGCCCAGGATCAAACGGTTCTAGTAGCTGCAGTCAAGTCTTTGTTTAATGGTTCAAAAAGGAGGGTTCAGAAAGTCAAAAGACAATGGCCCTCATTACGACCCTGGCGGAAATAGAAAAACAATGGCGGAAATGCAATACCGCCATCGAATAGCGCTCGGTGCGATTATGACCCGTCACCGTAAAGTACGATGCCATTAGCGACACTGTAGTGAACGCCAACGCTAACTGCACTAAGTACGCGCACAGGCGCCAAGCGAAACCGTAATTACCACCATGGCGCAATGGTACGGGAATTCTGACCCTAGCGGACATGTACCTAACGCCATCAAGCATGGCGGAAAGTACCATTCCGCCATGGTGAGAAGTACGGCATCGCGAACCAACCGTAAAAAGCCCTACAGAGTGCCTGTACACCACTCCCTGGCCACATTGCACAACTCCTCGTAGGTTTAATGAAGTCACACAATGCAACCAGTGAAATGTACAAGTCACCCATGCATGCCAACGAACAAATGAATGTAGGGGCTCCAAGTGCCATGTGAGTGGCCATCCATATTAGCCATGGCACCATTGCCGTACTGATGCAGCACAGGCATGTGAAGCTTCAAGTACAGCAACATGAACTGAAAACTGAGACAAACAAAAACAGGCCCCCCATCGCTTGACACCAGTGTAAGGCAACATTCAAAGCAGTATCCTGAGTGAGACTGCACCAGCCCTGTACTCCTGCCAGTTAACAAACCAACCATCAGCATAAGCATGTACCACACAAGTTGGCAGAGTGACTGAGCAGCCAGGCTCATCTCAAGAGGGGCCAATGGGAGCTGCAGGGCACAGATGGCACGAATACAGAAGCTATTCCAATGGACATGACCTCAGTCTCCCTCCAAGAAACGCACGCAAACACAGACACCTGTGACCAGCCATTTTCTGATAATCACATCATTCCACCAATCCACCTGGCTGACCGGCATCTGTTAAACAAAAGCTAATCCCCCTCCCATGAGCATGACATCATTAAAATAGTCATAATGGCAGGCCCTATCCCTGACCTCACTGGGCTTCGTAGGCAAACGCGCCCAGTACAGTACCACGCAACTATACTCAGAAGCCGGAACCCAAAGCAGATCTTCTCACAATACATCGCTCCACAAATAGGAATATGCTACATTACTTGCAAAGAATAACGCTACACGGTCAATATCACAATCAAAATTTAATGCACAACAAAATCACCAGGCCCATACAGCCATTAGGTCATGAACTCCAAAATATATTTCATTATTGTGGGCTGCATCCGCAATAAATGACCAGCTTCTTCTTGTGTGACGCCCTGTTCCTTCATGGTACACAGGGGCTACATTCACGTTCAAAAAGGCAACATGGAAGCGCCTAGAACCGCAGGGCCGTCCCATTAGGTAGGCACTAGTCCAGCTGAAAGGTTGAAATGTTGCTCCTAGCCACTAGTACTGCGTAAGGGCATGTGGGCCATTGGCGATCGTCCCACAAGATCGTAATGGTGCTCCACTGATTAACACGAATCAGCAGGTGTCGGGAGTAAAAGCCATCTGCAGGAGTGGCATACAGATGGCAGCGGCAAAAGGGGAGGAGATACCTGTCACCCAAATGAAATGAAAAAGAATAGTATGGGCATCATAACTCCATTTGAATTACTCACTTCAATGATCACACTAAATCCACAGCCATATGCATGCTAGCCCACTCAAAAGGATCAATTGCACCCAAAAATCACTTGCGAATCATAACTATATAAATCGAGGTGAAAACACTATTACAAACAAGTGTTTGTGTGCATGCGTCTGTTAAAACAGAATCCATTAGATGGGATTAGTAACATGCATAGACACAAGTGTCCGAAGGCGCGTCGAGACAGGGAGGGTTCAACAAGGGCAGATAGACGATGGTCCCACTATGGCAGCCCTGCATCACATAGCGCAGGGGAAGTGGATAGATTCCAAAAAGCCATGTACATGGTAGACTCTCTATTAAATCATCTGTCCATGCATCCATACATCATTCCCTCATCCCTGTATGAAAACGCCTGATTATTTACTCACATAACATGTGAAACTTCCATTGAGTCTGTGCGTAATGCAGTCTGCAAAATCCTCTGTGCTCCAGGCCGGAATTCTAGTGTTGTGAAGTAACATGTATTTGGGAACGTTCTGCCTTATCCTCCACTACGCTATTGCGCATCCCATACTATTCATATCAATCATTGCATTCTCGCCATGGCCCCTGTCCCAAGGACATTAAACAATAGAACTTTATATCTGCAGTCAGACCTGTGGGCGTCTCCTCGCCGCTAGCTGGAAACCGAAAGCGCTGTCCTTCGAATTCCTCATTTGCAACATCACGTCGAAAATGCATCTGTGACCGCATGAAATCACAAATTCATCCATGTAGTGCGGCAGTGTGTGAAAATGGCAACTGGCTTTACTCACAAATGGGACGCCCCGCCCGTCGGTGAACCGCGGTACAGTGCTGCATGAGGGTCCACCGTTAATCGAGTACTACATTCCACTGACCCTTCACAAGTTTGTTCGCGACTGCAAAAATAGTATGTGAAACAATGGGACCATAGCATAATGAACATATGAACCAATATCTCACTTCCATCGGGATGAAATACATGATTGTAATAGCAAGATGCCATGCGTCGAATTGCAGCGTTGTGTGCGGGACGTGCTCGGCCAAAGGGGATTGCAGCTTGCACAGGTGGAATGAATCACCACAGGTGGAGGCTATACAGCTTGAAAACACATAAATTGCACACCCAACCCCCTCCCACAACCACACCCACTCCAAAATGCTACCGGCAGGACTAGCGATGTTGGCCCTGGGGGACCTGATAGCACTGCAAGTACTCCAACTTCAAGAAGAAGACGAACATCAACTACTACAACAACCGGCCGCACAGAGGAGACGCAGGAGGAGGAGGAGGGCAAGGCAGGGCCAGCAAGGGCCACCAGCACAGCCACTACCACCACGCAGGCAGCCCGCAATCCCACGCCTCTGAGCACATCCGTTCAACCTCACTGATGAGCAGATCCACACCCTCTACCGTTTGGACCGGGACACCATAACCGCCATTGTGGACATGACACACGCTGATCTTGTCAGCATGATAGATAGCCCAACCGCCATCCCACCCCTACTGAAGGTGGTGTCTGTACTCCACTTCCTGGCCACAGGCACCTACCAGCACACAGTCGGACAGTTGCATGGCATTTCACAGCCACTGTTGTCACGGACACTATTGCAAGTGCTCGATGCCCCCCTGAAGCACGCAGATGACTACATCTCTTTACCACGCTCGGAGCAGGAGATTACAAACACAAAAGTGGGATTCCATGCACTTGGCGGCATACCGGGTTGCATTGGTGCCATCGACTGCACCCATGTGGAATTGGTTGTCCCACATGCCATGGAGGCCCAGTACCGCAACCGAAAACAATATCATTCTCTTTATGTACAAATGGTGTGTGACTCCAACAGGATCATTACACATTGTTGTGCCCGATTTCCTGGATCAACCCATGATTCCATGGTCTTACGGAACTCAACAATACCGCGCTACATGGAGCGACACGCAGGGAACAGATCCTGGCTACTCGGTGAGTCTCATTTCATGCATGATAATGTGGGGTATGTGATGCGGCAATGACCTGGCAGGAAGGGGGGGGTGCTTACGTAGCAATGGCATTCCTCAAACATCCTTTATTGTCCACATACAGGTGATGCCGGGTATCCACTGAAGAGATGGCTCCTTACACCACTCCGGAACCCACAGAACCAGCATGAGGAGGACTACAACCATGCCCACTCACGTACCCGTGTAGTCATAGAACAGGCATTCGGCCTACTGAAGGGTCTTTCCGCTGCCTCAGCAGGTCTGGCGGGGCACTCCTGTACCGCCATGAGAAGGTTGCAAAGATGGTCATGGCATGTGTCATGCTACACAACATGTGCGTACGTAGAAATGTGCCCATTCCCCCTGACGCAGAACTGCAAGCACCTGAATATGGTCATGATGAGGGTGGGGATGTGGCAGCACCTCAAGGAGTCCGCGAGGCACATGAGGGCCGTGAAATTCGTCAGATTATCATAGATTCATGCTTCTAGCACTCACGCCTGGTGGCTGATACATGGACACGGGACTTGTGGCACTGTGTGTGTCTGGAACATGCACAATATGGACTGTACGCCTATAATGGCCTCGTACACAAAGATCAATGTCCACACATCTCATTGGATGATAGTGAAATGTTTATCGCATATGTGAAATTATGTTACACACCCCATCGACCCGCCACCCAAGTAAGCCCAACACACCCCCTCCACCCTCCTACCTCCCCCCCGAACACCAGTGTCCAAAGATGCTCATTGTCAGTGGGCAGACGCTATTGCAAGCCCCCTCTCCGGGTATCAGGGGCACCCCTGCCTGTGGAGCGCAGGTTCCTCCCAGATCTACGTTGGGGGCTGCCCTGGACGGAACTTGCAACGGATGATGTCTCTGCCTGCTCACGTCCATGCATGTCCCTAAGGGTTTGTGAGAGCTCAGTGAGCACACGGCGCACAGCGGCAAGTTCAGCACATACATCTTTGGACGTCGCATGCAGTTCCCCCCTCAGGCTCTCGGTGCTTCTCTCCATTTGTACTCTCAGGCTCTCGGTGCTTCTCTCCATTTGTACTCTCAGGCTCTCGGTGCTTCTCTCCATTTGTGCCCTTAGTGTCTCTGTACATGTTTCTATGGCTGCCTTAGTACCCCCACATTCATCAGCATGGTCCTTGAGGAGCGTGGCCAGTTGCTGCTGTTGCACGATCACCTGCCTCTGCTGGGCCATGGACATTTGCGGTGGTGTCACAGAGGGGCTGATCACCTCATGTTGCCTTGACACAGGGCTTGTGGGGGATGGCCAGTCGTCGTCTTGTGGGTGCCCCTGCGTGGTATCCTCATGGTGTACGGGATGAAACAAACAGGGGGATTGATACAGGTCATGGATGGATCCTACATCGACATCACCGTTTTCTGTGTCGGAGCATGCTGCCATTAATGCAGTGTCACCTATGGTGCTGCTGCCACCAGAAGCAGTGCCTTCTGTGGCATCCATTGGGGGGGCCTGTGGTGGTGCTGTTGTGGCCATGCTGGGTGATGGGGTGCCTGTTGAAGTCCCCTCCTGTGTGCTGCCACTTGATTTGTGCTGCTGCCGTGTCTTGATCCGTGCAGCTGAGGTGGAGGGTCTTTGGCCGTTGGTCTTGGCCCTCTTTGCAGGTGTGCTGGTAGGGGTGTCCTGGAGCTCGACGTTTGAATCGGACCCTGTGGTGGAGTAAAGGAGGGCGAGCGTTATTAATGGGTCTGTGGAAATTGGAATGGCAATGTATCACATGCATTGGGGTGGTACCTGAGGGTGATTTGGGTCAGGGCCTTGGAGGTGTTTTCATTTTTGTGTGGATTGAGGATGCAGTTGTTTTGCAGCCTGCAGTTAGGGGGTGCCTGCTGCACGTGTAGAGGGTGTTTTTAGGAATTTTAATTATTTATTTATTTAATGTGACTTTTAATGTGCGCTATCAGGCAAATGTATGTGGACGTTCTCCTGGACATGTGTTTCTGTTGCACTATGTGGACACATGGTACTTCACATGATTGGACATTGTGGTTTTAGCATTGTTTTATTTGGGACACCTACCTGATTCTTCGGATGTCTGCACTCCTTTCTCCATCCCTCCGACTCCCTCTATGGTCTCCATTCCAATGGTGGAGGCACAGATTTCTTCCCAGGGGGTCAACTTGATGGGTGATTCCGATCCTCCCCCGGTAGCTGTGGCAATGTTACGGTTGGCGGATAGTATGCTCCGTACGCGTATCCGCAAGTCATCCCATCGCTTTCGGCATTGCTGTGGGTTGCGGGGTGCGGTCCCCACCGCACTTACCTGCTGTGCCACCAGGGCCCATATGGCCTTCTTGTTCGCAAGTGCCGTCCTGGTCATTTGCGTCGAGAAGACGACGGCAGCATTCTCCTGGAGGGTCTCTGTGAGCACCGTGAGTTCCTCACGGGAGAAGTGGACCTGCCGCTTGCGGTCGCACGCTTTTTTCGCTACTTTTCCCATTGTTTTTGGTTTCACTAGGGTGGATGACGGGTTGGGATGTGTCTCAGGGTAGTATTTTTAATGGTTGTGTGGAAATTCTGATTTTATAGGTGTACGGCGTGCTGTTTCCCGTTCCGGGACCATGTTTTTGCTTCCGTTTCCGTATATTTACGGTCACCGTATTTTCCGATTGCCGCTCATTACGGTGACCGCTATGATCGGTGGCGGAATTGCACCTAGGTCGCCGTACGACGGCGGTGAGGGGCGTTTTGGGGACATTTCCGCCATCGCGGACTTTGCACTTCCGCCATGGCGTACTGCTCGTGCCCGAGGGGTCAGAATTAGCCGCACTTTACTCCGTCGTGCAATGGCGGAAACGCTATTTACGCTATGGCGGTCAGGTCAGTTGCTTTCCGCCAGGGTCGTAATGAGGGCCAATGTTAGACAAGAGGGGTGGTCAGCCCAGAAGGTAAGTAAAGGATTTAAAATACCTTTAGCAGTACCTAACGAAACAACGAAACAGCAGGTCTAGCGGAACAATGTACCTTAAAAGTGGATGAGGCTCCTGCGGTGGCTGTAGTTCCTGGCAGTTCATGCAGTTTGGGAGATCCAGCAGAGGAAGAGAGGCTCTCATCGTGGAGGAAGGTTCGAGTTACTGCACTGCCCAGGGATGAAGCCAGCCGTGGTGATGCTGAAACGGAATAAAAGGTACGCACCTTTAAATCGCGGCCGTGGTGTATGTGTGCCTGGCTATCTGGTCTCCTAGTGCTTGGCACTGCCAATTCGACCAAGGCAGGTCCTGGAAGGCGATTGGCGAACTGGTTGGCCCCCCAGCTAAAGGGAAGAAGGCTCTTGCAGGTGAAGATCTTCTCTTGTTGTTGGAGAAAAGTGGTGAGAATCTGCAGCAGGGCTTCACTGTTGGTTCAGTCATTGCAGATGTCTTTGGCTTCTCTCCTCTTCGGATTTCTCAGGTCCAGTGGCGACGTCTTGTCCTCCAGTCCTCAGATCCCTGCTTTTATGCAGAAAAAAACCCATTCATACAGCCTAGCTGTCACTCACACACCGGGTTGGTTATCCTGGTGGGATAACCCCCCAGCCTATCAGGGCAGAGTGCGACTTGGGTTGCCTAGGTGACCCTATCCAGGGTACCTACTCCCCCTCCCACACATCCTGTCCACCCCAGACTCAGTGGTGCCGAAAGGAGGGCTTCTGTGCAGAAGCCCACCAAAAGGACGAACAAAGGATCCCTGACCTGGGCTTGGATTTCAGAGAAAGACACGAGAAAGAAATATTATTAAAGATCTGGCAATAAAACCCCACCAGATTAAAGTTAATATTAAAATAACCCGGAGGTACGTTAGATGCTGTCAGTAAAAGTGGTAGCCTCGAACAAAGGGAAAATCCCATAGGAAAATATTTGGGGTCGAATATTTATGGTAGTAACCACTGCCACCAGCCAGAAACTTTGGAGAGAGGGACTGGACGGTAGCCTCTCGAAAATGAATACCAGGGAAAAACTATTAACCCTTTACAGTACCTCCATAGTAAGATGGTTTGTACTGGTTTTGTTCATAACTATTGACTCGTAAAGTCAATGGTAACTTTACAAGCCCTGGGAGACAGTAGTCAGTCCCATGGTATGGAGTCTATGTTTGGGGGTCACTATGACACCCCTGGTTTACTGCTCTGAGTGTGCTGTGTAAGACACATGTACAAAGATGATACCTATGAGGGTGAGAAAAACCCCATTGACGATAAGCACAAAAATAGCCTAGAACACACATTGCAATATGTCTAAGAGTGGGAAAAAGAGTCTCACTCTTAGCAGGAGAAAAAAATAAACCCTTCAAATCCAGCAAAGCTGCTGGGGTACTCTATAGGTAAGGGAAATTAGCCTTTTAAGAGAATTCTCCCTATCACCGGTGCAGGTAACAGCTGGTGAAGCCCCCAAAAGTGTGTTGCCCGTTAAACCCCAAGGCAAACCTTGGCTGTGCACTCATCGCGACCGGTATAGAGGTGAAGCAGCGACTGGTTGCCATAGAGATGGAAGGTGGGGCTCCGCACGAGCCCCTCCTCAGTTTCCATGGCAAATGCAGAAGCAGAGGGTAGCCACATTAAGATTAGAAGGAAAGGGGCTGGGGGCTCAGGGCTTGGATGGGTCGGATGGCAGCCAGAGGGTGACAGGAGGTGTGGGTGAGAGGTGGAAGTTAGGGTTGGGGGTGATGAGCCGGCTGCATCTCGCTGGAAGACCTGTGTGTCGAGTACTCGTGTTGTTCGGAACCGGGGCTTGGATCCTGTGATTCGGCCAGGGTTTTAAGAAACCTGACTGGCTGATGAAACCAGAGAGGGTGCAAATACGAACTGTATATTTCAGTGGTGGAATGCGCTGGCTGAGATGACAAGGTCAGGCCTTCAAATGCTGGGGGTGGGGAAAAATAGCGAGGAAACTGCCCAACCGCGAATGCAATCCCTCTTCATAGGTAATAGTGCGACCTAGCGAAGCAAAACAAATGGCAGGCCTCATTACGAGTCTGGCGGTAGCCGTGCCGGTAAAACCATCAGTCTGCCGCCGGACTCGTGAATTTTTCCCGGCGCTTGGCTCCACAGAAACACTGGGATTACAACCTTGGTGTTCCTGGAAGTCAGGTGGCAGAAAAATGTTTATCCCCATTCCCATTTGGGAATGGGGATGATGGAAGCATCAGCACCATTAATTACTGTGCCGATGCTTCCCTGAAAGTCGGCGGGCGGGTGCCGTCCAGCATGCCAGGTCAGACCTAGCGGGCGGGACAGCACCCGTACACAGACTCGGAGTGTGCCAGTCCGGTAACAACGGTGCCGGTATGCTTACCGGCACCGTTGTTACCGGACCGGCATGCTCACAATGAGGCCCAGAATCATGTTTGCTGTAGGAACATATGTCTGCTGTGGAAGGAAGAAGCATGTACACCCCTATTAGGAAGGCAGAAGGTCTTTTGTATGAGTTAAGGAAGGACATCTGCTGTTGGAAAGAAGGAATATAAACAAAATATAGATAGCTCCTATCAACAGTTATCAACATTAAACATTAACTGTTCATTGACACTCAATTAGAATTTTATTAAGACATAAAAATACAATTTATCAAAAAATCATTAAAAAAATACTGTATAAAAGATACAATTCATAAATTGTGATAAACACCGCCTTTTAAGCTTGGCAACGATACAAAAGGATCGATTTTCAATATAGTTTTAGAGGGTCAAATTAGCATCTCCTAAACAAAATAGTCAAAAACTTGACACATAAATGATCTCAATAGTTATCTCATTAACCATTGTCATGTGCTCAACGTGTTTCAGTTCTCTTCAAATGTTAATGGAACTTTCATCAGGAGTACTGTCACTTGTTAATCTAAAAACATTTACAAGATATACTCTTATTGTATAGTGCTGAGTTGTTCCTACAGCTTCTTGTAAGCAGTGTAGCCACAGTTTTCTTCGTGATATAAAACCGTTGTAACTGTTGATAAAGACAACAATAGAGAAAATAAGCTATAAATTCTACATTAGATCTCTAAGAATATTAACTAATCTGGAACAGGCCTAAAGGTAACAATACCTGGTCTATTCCATGGAGTTCAGGAGGAGGCAGCCTTGAATATAGCAAGAGATGTTTTCACTTTTTGTCTAGTTCCCCCAGTTTGTAGGGATGGTCAACCTGCAAAATAATTTGCTTATAATTTAGAATATCCTGAGTGGATAAACTCTTAGGAGTCACAAGAGGGAACAATTAGCTTGTTTGAAAGAATTAACTCTAAATTTAGAATTTAAAATACAAATTTTAAATTTAAAAGGAAAGGAATTGCCGGTACCCGTAACTGATGATAGAAATATCAGCTACATTTATCCGTGATCTGCTTGATAACAATAGCAATATCGTCTTAGTGGATCACTGTCATATTTCTACTTGCCAGAACCTATAAACAGAACATATCTCATTGTAAGAAGAATTCTGACCCTCAGTTAGGAGACTGTTTGTGTCAATGTTTACTTCTCGTTGTCTTTACATGAGTTTTTTTTACCTAGATGACATTCCTCAGTGTCGGTATAACTCTGAATATTGGGAGGTACGTAATTAGTCCAAATGGCTAGTGGTCATCTGTCCCTAGCCGCAGGCCCCTGAGTGGATCTAAAATGGAACAGAATTGAGAGACATCTCTATTTAGCTCTCTCTCTGTACGTCTCACCATTCCTATGACAAGATGCAACCTGCATGCACTTTAGTAGACCCGCGGTCGTGTAAAATAAATCTAAAGTCATTTGTATCCCTTGCGCTTACATAGGGTACCAGGACTGGAAGGCTCCGTCCATCGCGAAGTATCGCTTCTGTTTCCCCGCTATTCTGTTCGTAGCGAGTTGCTTCTAGTGGCCAGTCGCCATCTTGAGGGCAGCGTATATAGGGCCTTAAGTCCTTTCTTAGTGTCTGCTGCGGGTGCAATGAATCGCCTCTAGTTACGTAGAAAAAAGATCTCTACACTAAGATAATTTATCTCAGGCATTTAAGGAGGAGCATTTCTCCTCTTTATTGATAATATCAAAAAGGCTAATAAAAATAGATTCCCTCAGCAGGTAAATACCTTGTTGAGTTCGTTGTAATTCCCAGGGATAATAGCCGCCATCTTGGGTGTGGATTACAGAAACAGAATTATAGTCCTCTTGCAGTTTTCTCTAACATTTCAGGATATCCTATGCACCCGTATGTAGCAAACCTTATTTCTTGGGCTTGCTACATAGATGACATTATTGTTATATGGAAAGGTATGATTCAAGAAGTGGATGAGTTCCTCATCTGGCTAAACCAATGCAATCGACATCAACAGTTTACGATTACAATTAATCAAAACTGTATTAATTTCTTGGACCTAACTATCTTTCACCAAGAAGGAGTCCTTCTGGTTAAACCGTACCACAAAAGTACCTATAGAACTTCGCTACTACATTATAAAAGCCATCATGTAAAACATATAAAAGACAATCTACCATATTGTCAATTTTTATGGTTAAAACGGAATAGTAGCCTAAAAGAAGCATATGAGACAGAGGCTCTTGTACTCTCAGATAAACTTAAAGACAGAGGGCCTCATTACAACCCCTGAATGGAATTACCGCCCCATTTCAAGGTTGGCGGGCGGTAATTCCCCATTCACCATGGCCTATTCCCCATTACCATTTTTGGCCCACAGGGCTCAATGGGAATGGGGAAGGCGCTAATTACGGCACCATAAATTACAGTGCCGTAATTAGCTCCTAGGTCCCTTTGCGGGTGCAACCCGCAAAAGGACCTCGTAATCAGGCGTTAAGGGTTTAACGGCGCCGACACCTTTTACGGCGCCGTTAACCCCTTAACGCCTGGGTTGTAATGAGGCCCAGAGACTATCCTGGAAAGTTGATATGAAGAGCAGTAAAAAGAGCGTTTAACAACTATCGCCATTCCCTGTTGGAAGATAAAATCAAAAAATCTCCCGATGATCGGATAGTTTGTGTAAATACTTTCACAAACCTGAGTTTAACAATTACTAACATAGTTCGGAAACAGTGGAAAATCTTTGAAAAAGCAACAGTGCAGCTACCCTGTCCTCTTTTTGCGTATAGAAAGTCCACCAATATTGGGAATCATATCAGCAGCAGCAAACTAAAATCCTACCAGAAACAAAGTGAAACTCTCCCACAAAGCTGGGGCTTATGTCCTTTAATAGGACACTACCCTTGTGGGCATTGCAGTGTATGTAAATATACTACAAAATTGAAGGAAATAGAGATTGGTCTTGATAAGAAATGGCAACAGACCAAATTCTCTAATTGTAACATAGAATTTGTGATCTACATGAATACCTGCCCAGGTGGTAAAAGATATATAGGAAAAACAAACAGAAAAATCAAAACCTGTATTATTGAGCATCAGAGCTGTTTAAACAATAAAGTCTTGACAACCCCTATGGGGAAACACTTTGTAGATTACCATCATACTGCAGATGATCTTAGATGGACAGTGCTCTTTACTATGATAGGCTCAGACATCATTAAAAAGAAAAACGCTCTAATTGAAAAAGAACAAAGACTTATATTTCTTACTAAAAGTGATAAGCTAGGACTCAACGAAGCTAAAGAATGGCATAAAATCTAGTGCCTTTCCAGGTGAGTACCAAGATGGTTTTACCTCTGAGATAAAGTCTCTCACATCAATGGTGAGACTCAGCCTCTTTTTCATAGGTTTTCCATAGATTCTAACTAAGCCCATTAGGAAAGCTCGGCACTACAGGGAATAGGTTGACCAGTTCAGACTTCAAGACAGAATTCACTAGTCTTCCCTATTAATAATCATAGACTTAAAGCTAAGGAAGTTTATTTATTAATGTTGTCGCTACTTTCATCTAGTTAGTAGGATTATTTCTATATGGAAAAAAGTGGATTGAAGTAAGTGATACAGTCATTGAGTACATTTACTAATCCTTATTCTATAAGCGGATATCCAAGTAGGTAAGTAAGAAAGTCAATAGGATCACGGCACAGTAGATAAATACTAAAATACTCATGCATCATCCAGAAAAAGAGACGGGACACTATTTCTACTAATCGCTTACTTGGATAATAGATAGAACTTTGGTATATATTTCGCGAGTGTGATTTCCGTATACTTTTTAGGATAACCTGAAATGGTAAAGAAAACTATAAGAGGACTATAATTCAGTTTCTGTAATCCACACCCAAGATGGCGGATATTATCTCCGGGAATTACAACGAACTGAACGAGGTATTTACCTGCTGAGGGAATCTATTTTTATTAGCCTTTTTGCTATTATCAATAAAGAGGAGTGATGCTCCTCCTTAAATGCCTGAGATAAATTATCTTAGTGTAGAGATCTTTTTTCTACATAACTAGAGGCGATCAATTGCACCCGCAGCAGACACTAAGAAAGGACTTAAAGCCCTATATACGCTCCCCTCAAGATGGCGACTGGTCACTAGAAGCAACTTGCTACGAGCAGAATAGCGGGGAAACAGAAGCGATTCTTTGCGACGGACGGAGCCTTCCAGTTCTGGTACCCTAAGTAAGACCAAGGGATACAAATGACTTTAGATTTATGTTACACCACCGCAGGTCTACTGAAGTGCATGCAGTCTGCATCTTGTCCTAGGAATGTTGAGACGTACGGAGAGAGAGCCAAATAGAAATGTCTCTCTATTCTGTTCCCCATTTTAGATCTACTCAAGGGCCTGCGGCTAGAGACAGATGACCACTAGCCGTTTGGACTAATTACGTGCCTCCCAATATTCAGAGTTATACCGACACCGAGGAATGTCATCTAGGTAAGGAACACTCATGTAAAAACAGCGAGATGTAAAAATTGACACAGTCACCTAACTGAGGGTCAGAATTCTTCTTACAATGAGATATGTTCTGTTTATAGGTTCTAGCAAGTAGAAATATGACAGTGATCCACTAAGACGGTTCACAGACGTTATTACTATTGTTATCAAGCAGATCACGGATTAATGTAGCTGATATTTCTATCATCAGTTACAGGTATGGGCAATTCCTTTACTTTTACATTTTAAATTTTAATTTTAAATTCTAAATTTAGAGTTAATTCTTTCAAGCAAGCTAATTCTTCCCTTTTGTGACTCCAAAGAGTTTATCCACTCAGGATATTCTAAATTATAAGCAAATTATTTTGCAGGTTGAGTATCCTTACAAACTGAGGGAACTAGACCAAAGTGAAGACATCTCTTGCTATATTCAAGGCTGCCTCCTCCCGAACTCCACAGAATAGACCAGGTATTGTTACCTTTAGGTCTGTTCCAGATTGGTTAATACTCTTAGAGATCTAATGTAGCATTTATAGCTTATTTTCTCTATTGTTATCTTTATCAACAATTACAATGGTTTTATATCCCTAAGAAAACAGCGGCTACACTGCTTACAAAAAGCTGTCGGAACACCTCAGCACTATACAATAAGAGTATATCTTGTAATTGTTTTTTAGATTAACAAGTGACAGTACTCCTGATGAAAGTTCTGTTAACATTTGAAGAGAACAGAAACACGTTGAGCACATGACAATGCTTTATGAGATAACTATTGAGATCATTTATGTGTCAAGTTTTTGACTATTTTGTTTAAGAGATGCTAATTTGAGCCTCTAAAACTATATTGAAAATTGATCCTTTTAGGTCGTTGTCAAGCTTAAAAGGCAGTGATTGTCACAATGTATGAATTGTATCTTTTATACGGTGCTTTTAAATATGGTTTTTTGAAAAATTGTATTTTTTATGTCTTAATAAAATTCTAATTGAGTGTCAATGAACAGTTAATGTTTAATGTTGATAAATAACTGTTGATAGGAGCTATCTATCTTTTGTTTATATTAGTTCTAACTACCCTTATAAGATAGAGCTACTACCTGTGTGGTATCTATGGGATTCCCTCCTAAATTTAGTGTTGAAAAGAAGGAAGCATGTCCATCGTAGGAAAGCAGAAGGTCTACTATATGAATTAAGGAAGGGCGCCTGCTGTGGAAGGAAGTAGCAAGTACGTTCCTGGTAGGAAGGCAGAAGGTCTTCTCTATGAATTAAGGAAGGACGTCTTCTGTAGGAAAGAAGGAACCATGTCCCTCGGAGGAAGGGAGAAGGTCTACTCTTTGAATTAAGGAAGGACGTCTGCTGTAGGAAAGAAGAACACATGTCTCTCGCAGGAAAGCAGAAGGTCTACTCTAAGAATTAAGGAAGGACGTCTGCTGTAGGAAAGAAGGAAACATGTCCCTAGCAGTAAGGTAGAAGGTCTACTCTAGAATTAAGGAAGGACGTCTGCTGTAGGAAAGAAGGAACCATGTCCCTCGTAGGAAGGGAGAAGGTCTAATCTCTGAATTAAGGAAGGACGTCTGCTGTAGGCAAGAAAGCATGTCCCTGGAAGGAAGGCAGAAGGCCTGCTCTATGAATGAAGGAAGGATGTCTGCTGTAGGAAAGAAGGAAACATGTCCCTTGTAGGAAGATAGAAGGTCTTCTCTCTGAATGAAGGAAGGAAGTCTGCTTTAGGAAAGAAGGAAACATGTCCCTTGTAGAAAAGGAGACGGTCTTCTCTATGAATGAAGGAAGGACGTCTGCTGTAGGAAAGAAGGAAGCATGTCCCTCGTAGGAAGGCAGAAAGTCTTTTCTATGAATTATGGAAGGACGTCTGCTGTAGGAAAGAAGTATGTCCCTCGTAGGAAGGCAGAAGGCCTGCTCTATGAATGAAGGAAGGAGGTCTGCTGTAGGAATGAAGGAAGCATGACCGTCGTAGGATCCACCAGCCTTTGGGGGCCCTTAAGGTACCTTTCAGCATGGGGGCTATACATTGAGGGCAATCTTGAAACTTTATACAGTTTTTGTTGTCCATGTAACAGTGTATGATGCTGTTATCTGGGGGCATAATTATGTAAACAGACTGGCGGCACTGGTGTGTAATGTACCCTCTAGCTTGCCAATAGGATACTCATTTGCTGAGTTTAACCTCTGGAAAATAAGCACTCCAATGACCAATCATTAGGATGTATTATGAGCAAATAGCAATATGACTTTTTACAGTACTTGAGAGGGAGTGTTAGCTAGAATATTCATAACACAGTTAACAGATGGACGCCACACCTTGATTTGAAACATCCAACATCTACCATGAATAATCACAAAGGACGGACTAGATGTTACTTTTACCACCTACAGAAAGAACACAATTTAGTTGACCTGGCAACTAAGGTCAATAGCTCTCTATATCTTGAGTGTTATGAATCATTGTCCCGCCCCCCCTGCCTCCCTTATGCAATGGCTTCTCCAAATAACTGCAAACGCATGTCTACATGAAGATTATGTTTAATAGCGCAGAGACATTAGCAGTTATGGTCTCCCCAGGGAGGAAAGACTGTGTAGGGCCAACTGTTGGCTAGCCTATGGCAATGCGAATATTGTAAGTGCAGGCGCGCAAGGCTTCCGGAAAAGCTATATCAGGGTAATGATGTTAACACTATTTACCCTCTGTCAAAACTATGGATCCGTACATATGAAATATTGATTATTAATGCTATCAAACATAGATGGTACATAGGCTAGGAGGAATGCATTGATAAATGAAGGCTTAGATAACGCGAGCGACAGCAAGGTCCTACGTGGTTTTTATTGTTTAAACAATTGATGCCTTTTCTTTATTATGTTGAGTGCATACAAAGTCTTAATTGAATGTACTATACCTAATACTTTACAAATAAATACATACATGTATCTAGGATTTTGCATTAGGAAGCACCTACCTTATAACCCATGCACCACACAGCTGCCTGGTGTGTGTGTGTGGTGGGGGGGAGGGAAGGAGTTCAGGGTGACCAGCACCAGCCTTCCTGCATCTTCAGTTGGCCATGAAATAAAGGAGAGCACCCGCGGGGAAGCACATATGTAGGCCGCTTGCTGTATTGCGTACGGTCGAGGATAAATTTGGGACCATTAGAATGAACACACATTTTTTGATTGGGGTATAAGTGGTGCTTGCGCAACGCAAAACTAATGCATCGCAGTAAAGTTAGGGAGAAATGGCACATGAGGAGGTACACACACCTTGTAGGTGTTCATTGGCTATGTTCCCACTCTGGTGGGTCAGATGATAAGAGAACAGACTAGCTTGCCTATTCTAAAGGGGTTGCCCTACCTATCTAAAGGAATTAAAGGTGCCTGTCTGTCGTCAGGAAGTCCCAACAAAGGAAAATTCCTCCATCCACATCTAGTTATACTCTGACCCTACCACTAAGAAACTAAACTTAAACAGTTCCAGCTGATTGGCTCAATTCTCCTGGTAAACCAGTCTTTTCTGACAGCCTCTTTGTATCAATGTCTTTACTCTGGTTGTTATTTATCTACCAGAATCTTCAGTAATAGCCTCTTTATTTTTTGTATTACCTCTCGTAGTTCCTCTACAACATTCTTGTATTTGATATTCTCTGTAATGAAGTATTTAGGCCAACCTTCCTTGTGCTACTTTCTCACTTGTTAGTTGGATGTTTTAAACCTCCCACAATCTATTGATCCAGGTTCTCAGCTTGGTTGTGGTTTCTGTCCACTTGATATTTCCCCAATCATGGATTCTCTCTTTATCGCCACTTTCTGTATTTGACAAACTTGGTCTGTCCTCCTCTGTTACCAGACGTTATGTCACAGTTTCTTGTCTTTACAGATTGTTGCTCATAGAGTATTTTACCTTTGTTATTAGGTTCTGATTTGCAACCTTCATAGACTTCCCATCCAGGATTTTTCAATTCCCTCCTTCTCAGCTTTATACAGTTGCAATTACATAGGTTTATATTAAGTAACTCTTCGTGAGTACTGGGTGGGTTCCTCTACTCGTCTTCCATTGCCCCGGCGAGCTTCCGCTTCTACTGTTCTCCCCGTCACCTCTATGCAGGCTGGGGAACGTTGCAGACTCTTGCGTTCGCTCGGGTGCTCTTCTCTGATACAGTGTTTTTCCTTCCTTCTCTTGGTCGCACCCTCATCTCTGCCTGACCTTCTGCCATATGCTGAGTGGGCGATTGGGAAGCTGCTCACGTTCCCAATGACTCTTTCATTCCTCGCGCTCGTTGGTCTCCCATTCTTGGCTTCTCATATGCTGGACACAGGCTTTACCGCTTGAAAGCTGCCTACGCTTCCAGTTACATTAGCAGATGGTCTTGGCGTGTTTGGTTGGGTGCTCTAGCCACCATGTAGGGGTGTGGTCTTGCCAACACCTGCAGCAGGACACGGTCTCACTCGGGCATTCAGCCTCTCTTTCAAAGTCATAGGATCCGTGACTGTTCTCCGGTCCACCTCCTGCGGCGGTGCGCACGTCAGGGAGCTTCCCTGGCATAGGATACTCTGTGCTTCTCCAACTTCCTCCACTTGTCCCAGTTAAATATGCATGACCTCTTAAAGAGATACTTGCATTTCCTTCTTCAGGCTGGTAGGTTCAAGCATTATATTTGGCCAAACAGGTATCTGATATATTAGTCTTTGTAGCAATTAGTTCCATCCATGTATGCTGCTAGGCTGTGTGGCTTTGGGAGTTACTTACAGGAATGGGAGTCCTTGTCCCCTAAGGGGGGTCTCTCTCAGTGAGGTGCCACTTGCCCAGACCCCTAGTTAGGGTCATACAGAGCGAGCTCACCTCCCTAGCCTCAAAGGTGGAGGCTCCCCCTTGCGGAGAAGGGTCAAATACCTTAGATTTGTCAGACCACCCATCAAATGCCCATGGGTGTGCTAATCACTATGGCCATTTCCACCTAGTTCCTGCCCCTCCTTGGCCAAAACAGCTCCTCGTGGGAACTCCTTGAGCTTGCTTTAATCATGACTTACCATCAACCCTTGCACTGGAAGTGCCTGCCAGTGTTTTTTCAATACAGTCTTCTGAGAGTTTATGACTTAATTGGAACGGTAACCGTGTCACCGGTGCACTAAAAATGTCAACCAGGCCTGCGTTCAGCCACTCAATTTCTAAGCACGCTGCTTGTCTTTGACTGAATTCCTGTTGAAAACAAGCATTGGCAAAGTGAACAGATTTGGCTTGTGTATACGTATTAGGCATTTGCCATGCACGGTTTTTAGATGCCCAGGTACCCACATCATTTTGCACCTGCTACTATCAGTGGCCAGTTAATGCCACTACGGCAGTGCCTTGAATTTTCTTTCCCATGACTACACAAAAGCTCAAACTGTTGGCATTGCCAAAGCCTGTTAAATATGACACATCTGTGGCAGTGATTCAAGCCTGCAACCCTTCTTAGCACATAAAGCCATCAGACCTTCATGCCTCCCTCCTTTGTTATAAAGCCCTCCCTTTAAAATGACTGCAAATTACAAGTCACATTTGCTCATATGAACATATAGAAACTTTGGCAGTCCGGCCCTCGCTTTCCTGCTTTAGCAGACACACAGTTCTTTGTCCATATTTCTTTCACATCATATTAACCAATCGATCTGTCGCTCTCGTGATTCAGCCACCCCTGTGATCTCAGATGTCAGGTGTGGGAGGCCTGAGAGCAGGCTCACAGGTCGTTTTCGGAGACTGCCGGGGCACTGCCCCACTTAAAGCCCTAAAGACGGGAGGAGGGACTGGATGATATCTGCTGCAGTATGAAAGGAGACGTAGTGCATGCTAGGTGTAGGAAGGACACCTCATGTTGAGATGCAGGCAGTGTGTCTCCCGCGGAAAGGAAGGAATGGCGTGACCCGTTGGAAGGAATACAAAGTTCTAGATTTGGTCTGAATTGAGAAAGCTTGATATGAGTGCAAGGAAGTTTAGCATACTGTAGTATGGAAGCAAAACCTTTATGAAGACAGGGGGGGGACGCTGTAGAATAAAAAAAGGGGGACTAATACAGTAAAGAAGAGGGGGGTACATCTACTTAAGGTGGAGAATCCGCAGAAGAAATGGGGGGAGGGCATCTGCGAGGGCATCTGCTCCGGGAAGGACTGATGATTAATATTGAGAAGAGTGAGGCTTAGCCACATGGGGAAATAGCCATCATTCCATGTTACTGGTCCCATGATTCTGTGCTACTGGTTCCATCATTCTCTATTACTGGTCCCATGTTTCTGTGCTACTGATCCCATGATTCTGTGCTACTGGTCTCATCATTCTTTGTTACTGGTCCCATCATTCCGTGTTACTGGCCCCATCATTCTCTGTTACTGGTCCCATCATTCTGCGCTACTGGTTACATCATTCTCTGTTTCTGGTCCCATCAATGTCTGTTACTGTTCTCATGATTCTGTCTTACTGGTCCTGTGATTCTCTATTACTGGTCCCATGATTCTGTGTTACTGGTCCCATGATTCTGTGCTACCAGTTGCATCATTCTCAATTACTGGTCCAATGATTCCCTGTTACTGGTCCAATGATTCTCTGTTACTGGTCCCACGATTCTGTGCTACTGTTCCCATCATTTTCTATTACTGGTCTCATGATTCTGTGCTACTGGTTCCATGATTTTGTGTTACTGGTCAAATTATTTTGTGTTACTGGTCCCATGTTTCTGTGCTACTGATCCCATGATTCTCTATCACTGGTCCCATTGTTCTCTGATACTGGTCCCATGATTCTGTGCTACTGGTCTCATCATTCTTCGTTACTGGTCCCATCATTCCGTGTTACTGGCCGCATCATTCCGTATTACTGGTCCCATGATTCTGTGCTACTGGTTCCATGAATTTCTGTTACTGATCAAATCATTCCGTGTTACCGGTCCCATGATTCTCTATTACTGGTCCCATCATTCTCTATTACTGGTCTCATGATTCTGTGTTACTGGTCCCAAAATTCTCTGATATTGGTCCCATCATTCTCTATTACTGGTCTCATGATTCTGTGTTACTGGTCCCATAATTCTCTGATATTGGTCCCATCATTCTCTATTACTGGTCCCATGATTCTGTGTTACTGGTCTCATGAATCTGTTACGGGTCCCATCATTCCATGTTTATGGGCCCATCATTCTGCATTACTGGTCCCATCGTACTGTGCTTCTTGTCCCATCATTCTGTTGTACTGGTCCATTGATTCTGTGATACTGATCCCATGAGTCTGTGTCACTGGTCCCATCATTCTGTGCTACTGGTTCCATGATTTTGTGTTGCTGGTCAGATCATGCTTTGCTACTGGTCCAATGATTCTGTGCTACTAGTTGCATCATTCTCTATTACTGGTCCAATGATTCTCTGTTACTGGTTCAATGATTCTCTGTTACTGGTCCCATGATTCTGTGCTACTGGTCCCATGATTCTGTGCTACTAGTTGCATCCTTCTCTATTACTGGTCCAATGATTCTCTGTTACTGGTCCAATGATTCTCTGTTACTGGTGCCATGATTCTCTATTACTGGTCCCATGATTCTGTGCTACTGGTTCCATGATTTTGTGTAACCGATCAAATCATTCTGTGTTACTGGTCCCATGTTTCTGTGCTATTGATCCCATGATTCTCTATAACTGGTCCCATGATTCTCCATTACTGGTTCCATTATTCTCTGATACTGGTCCCATAATTCTGTGCTACTGGTCTCATCATTCTTTGTTACTGATCCCATCATTCTGTGTTACTGGCCCCATCATTCTGTGTTACTGGTCCCATCATTCCGTATTACTGGTCCCATGATTCTGTGCTACTGGTTCCATGATTTTGTGTTACTGATCAAATCATTCTGTGTTACTGGTCCCATGATACTCTATTACTGGTCCCATCATTCTCTATTACTGGTCTCATGATTCTGTGCTACTGGTTCCATGATTGTATGTAACTGATCAAATCATTCTGTGTTACCGGTCCCATGATTCTCTATTACTGGTCTCATGATTCTGTGTTACTGGTCCCATGATTCTGTGATATTGGTCCCATCATTCTCTATTACTGGTCCCATCGTTCTGTGCTACTTGTCCCATCATTCTGTTGTACTGGTCCCATGATTCTGTGCTACTGGTCCCATGTGTCTGTGTTACTGGTCCCAGCATTCTATATTACGGGTGTGAGCCTTTATTTATCATTTCTTGAATCCACACTGGGTGATGGATTTCCCATTGGAGCGACGCGAACATCCAAGATCACGCAGGTCCCAATAGCCAAGCCATTTCAGCAACCAGAGAATATGTCTAGTATTTGTGTCAAAGATAATATATGATACAACAATGAAACGCAAAGAGTGATGTTGGGTACTAAGCATGCACTGTGTGCTGTTTGCTTTGCTAATTTACTGTTCCTCAGATCCAGCACTCACCACTGAAGCTTGGTGGTCTTCAAAATAAGGAACCCAGAGGGGCTTTGGCGCAACTACAAGGTCCCTCCAACTTCTGCCTGGGTGTAGGGAAGTATCCAGCATAGAAAGTGTGGGGGCGGTGGGTGGGGGTTGAATCACAAAAAAAGTCCTGTTACTTTCCCCGCCATATGCACTTTGGAAAATTAATGCTAAACGGACACACAATCGTTCCTACCCCCCATATGTTGACGTGACTCCGTACCCACTCCCTGCAGCATTCGGACAAGAGTGGGACATGGAACTGCGTGCTCCCGCTCTGTATCTCGATCTGCTCCTTATTGGGTCTGCAGTGCAGTCACGGCCTGGAGTGAGACATGGAGCTGTGTGCTCCTGCTCTGCATCTGGCTCTGCCCCTCATTGGTCCAGCAGAGCAGTCAGAGGCCTGGAGTGCGACATGGAGCTGTGTGCTCCTGCCCTGCATCTGGCTCTGCCCCTTATTGGCCCTACAGTGAAGTCAGCAGCCTGGAGTGGGTCACAGAGCGTGTTCCTGCTATGCCTCTCCCCCCATTGTGCATGGAGGGTGCAGAACAGGAGCATACGGCCACACTGCTGTCAGAGGCCTTGTCTAAACCGCTCTTCCACGGGTAGCCACAGGCCAAGCAGGAGCAAACGGCAACACTGCTGTCTCGTACAGGATGCCTAGAAAGAAAGACATGCCACAGTAAGAAAGGGCTAGACTGGCTGTCCTGAAATGCCAGTCTCGCCAAGCAATAAGACATACCATACATGCAAACCTCCTAATTTGCATATGGGTTGCACCAACAGAAGTACATACACAGAAAGGGACATTACAAGGAACATCTTCAGTCTTTGACACTTGGAGGCACCATGGAGGTGACTTTAGAATAAGTTGCCATAAGTGAGCCAAGTGGCACATAATTGTGTGGTGCAAAATACCTAAATTGCACAATTATTACATATGGAGCAACTCTATAGTCCGTAGGATTTTTTAAATAATAGTTTGATATGTCAACATAAGCTATGAAGTGAATCACTAACAGAGCTGCAGATAAGACACAGGGCGATTAAATGATTTGCCCAGGATCACACACTTTGGTTAAATGGTGAAACCGGATGCCCACAATTTAAGCAGCTGATCACATCTTCTCAGCTTTAGTTGATATAGATATTAAAGGATAGTTCCGGGACTTTTTTTTATTGTTCCTATGGTTCAGCCATGTGTTTTTAAGCATAAATCGGTAGATCGTAGAAAACTTTCCTATGGACCTTACCCGACTTTTCGTCCATTAACGCACTCGAAAACATCCGCCATTTTATGATAATCCTATCATTTCTCCCCATCGCCCTGGCTCACCTGCTTTTGCAGCACTAAATCAAATCCCCCGCCCCTGAGCCTGACATCAGCAGACGCGTACCGCCCATTTCCCGTTTCGTGTCAACAATCGCTGCGCCTCAGCTAATGAAGTGTCGCCATGGAAATGGCAGGACGCCTCTTTCCTCAATAAGTATAAACACACCGTTTCACAACACACAGCAGCAGATTTCCGAATCCATTCCTCTCTCTGTGTTACTTTGAGTATTCTGTGACTCCTTTCTGTGCTCTGGTCAGCTACCTTCGCCGCTTCTAGGCCTTGTGAACACCTGTACCATCTCTGTAAATTATTTTACTTTCTTTACCACACAATGGCTACAATAATGCCGTATATGTACGAGCCCGAGTACACTGAGGAAGAACTACTGGAAAGGCAAGCACGCGTAAACGATGGGGATTCGGACGGCAGTTGGGAGGACCAGTCAACAGATGAAGAGCCTGGACCATGTCGCATGGACGGCGTCTCCACCTGGTGCACGTGCAATCGGTGCAAGCTAATGCCAACTGAGGAGGAGAACTGCTGCTGCCGTGAAAATTCCGGGTGCTTGGCCTACATTTCGGAAGGCGAGCCAAGTCCGCAATGCATCACCGAGCTGCCAGAGTTCAGGGAAGCCTGCCTCTCACGGACCATGTTGAGGATGATGATGGTGCTTATGCACGAACTTCGCGGCACTGTTCGTCCGCGTAATCCGAGTAACGAGTAAGTATACTCTGGTTGTGATGTCAGTGATGCCACTACTATGTCATGGTTGTCTCCCACATATAAAATTACATCTACATATCAGTCGAATGCATGTAAATTGGTTCCATATTGTGCATTTTCTAGATAGAATTTTTTTCAAAGCAAAATGACATTTTTTACCTGAATCGACAGTGATAAGAAAGTTTTGTCATTTTAATACAGTTTGCATCTTTCATTTTCACAGGTGGTACAGGCTGGTGGCCTATCGTTGCTTCACTTGGTGGCTTCACGGGAGGCTCGGACACCGCGTTCGGAGAGTAATACCTGCCTGTGCGGTACTTGCCATTAGACAACATTTCCCCAGCGACAGTGGACAATACCGCAGATTTTCCCTGGGTGTGCTGCAACCGGAACTTTACAATGTGTAATGTTTATTATTTATGTTCAATTGAAATTAAGATCTAAAATAAAACCCAACATATATTTTAACAATGGTTGTTTTGATTTCTTAAATGAATCTAGTGTGTCTCCATTGAATAGTCTTCCTGTGCCTTGTTTTGTCACACCACATGTCTCCGGCCAGCATCCTCCCTCACGCAGGCCGCCCAATAAATCATCCTTTTGGGCACCGGGTACAGAGATGACCCCCTCTGGCCCGTGCTGCCCCGTGTCTCCTGCCAAGCATCCCCCCTCACGCTGGACGCCCCCCTGCAATCCACATAAGTGTGTCTCCATTCACGAGTCTTCCTGTGTCTTGTCTGCACGACCACCGCCCCAATCCACCCCCCGCCCTATCAAAGGCAGTTCGCACCGGGGTACTTGCGCTGGCAAGTGGAGCTGTCAGGGAGCGATAAAGGCCAAGAGGTGCCAAAGACCATGTACACTTCAAAGTGGTCTATAGAGCATGGGTTGTTGTTCCCATGTCTACCTCCAGACCCCGTGTCTCCTGCCAAGCATCCCCCCTCACGCTGGACGCCCCCCTGCAATCCACATAAGTGTGTCTCCATTCACGAGTCTTCCTGTGTCTTGTCTGAACGACCACCGCCCCAATCCACCCCCGCCCTATCAAAGGCAGTTCGCACCGGGGTACTTGCGCTGGCAAGTGGAGCTGTCAGGGAGCGATAAAGGCCAAGAGGTGCCAAAGACCATGTACACTTCAAAGTGGTCTATAGAGCATGGGTTGTTGTTCCCATGTCTACCTCCAGACCCCGTGTCTCCTGCCAAGCATCCCCCCTCACGCTGGACGGCCCCCTGCAAACCGCATAATGCCACGACATATACACGTCATTCATTCACAAACACACCCCAGTTTCGAATCCTTTATAACCCACTTCATATTTCTAATGAGCACTTCTTTGCGCTTTGCTAGTCAACCCGTGAAGGTGCTGGTTATCTGCTCTTCGTCTCTGTGAACTTCCGTGACCACTTTGAGGAAACTCCTCAGTTTGCAACCTGTGAACTGCTCCCTGTTCTACGACAAGAAACTACTCTGATCCCTGCATCTAACTGTTTGTTCGTCAAGGTAAGGCCATGTACCATAATCATTTTGCGTCCAATTTCTTTTCGTTCAAGACAGTATATGCAAGGAACTAGTCACATGTTCTGAGTTTACATTGGTATTCATAGAGAATCGTTGATCTTTACTTTTCAGAACTTTCCACAATGCCTGCCTGTTCCATTGGCGGTTGCCCTTCGAAGGCCCATAATAAATCTGAAGGTACTATAATGCATGTTTTCCCTAAGACAATAGATCAGATAAGAGAATGGGTCCGATATTGCGGATATCCACCGTCTGAGCTTGAAAGTAGAGTCCTAGAAGTCTTTGCGGACAAGAGGGGTGATCGTTACCGCATCTGCAGCAGGCACTTTACCTCTGACATGTACTCCACATCATTGCTAATAAAGAAGAACACACCGCGAGCGAGGCGAAAATTGCTCTCAACCGCTATTCCCACTCTATTCGTCCACATCCCTCCACTGGTGAGTCAAGTTTACATATTTATCTCTCGGCCTTGCGGTAGTGTGTAGCATTAGCTAACAATAATTTCCCCATTTATGTATCCACTCAATATGAAGGCGGAAGATTCTCCATCCGTGTCGTTATTGCAGTCATCAGCCACTTCAAGCGCCTATCGGGTAATCTTACTTGGCTATTCTGCCACTGACTTGTTTTAGGCATGTAAATCAATAGTTTTAATTTATCGTGTAATTATTTTACCTAATGGTACACCCTTGTACTCGTCCTCTAGTCTTTGTTTTCAGTTATAATTATTGTTATCCAAAATAATGCAAGTACTGTCTTTCAGGGAGATGCTGAGGAGTCCAACGTATTGACGACTACCGTTGATGTCACTCAGATGCTCGAGGTACGTTTCAGGACAGTTCCATCGATGGAGATCATCAGATCTTGTATTCTTGTAGCGTGATTGTTACACACAATGTTTCTTTCGTTTTTAGCCATTGATATGTCCTTCTGTCGTCGCCCTCCTATGTGTCTTCTTTTTTCAATATTGTGTTCATTACTAATGAAAGTCCTATGTTTCAGGGAGTCGATGGAGCATTAGTCCAAGAAGAAGGGGGAGCATGCAGTTACGGGTCGGCGCAACAGCTTGCAGAAGTGTGCACCGCAGTTACATCGTCCCTTGATGTTCTTATGCATTTCGAGGTATGGATACTGACAGTTCGATCAAGCGAAATCATATGACGTGATTACATCCGCTATACTTCCTTCTTTATTAACGCAAGTACTATGTTTCAGGGAGATGACGGAGCTTCTTCTACAAGAACATCACCCCTAGTAGTTGATGCAGATCTCTGGGTGGTGACACTTCCAACGATCGAGCAAATCGAATCATATTTACATATCCATTATTTATTTTAGACAACTGATCATTTGTGCAGGTCTATTTAGATGAGCCGTTCACGCCTGCACAAAGTTTCTGTTCTTTTTATCAAAATAGAAAACCATACTAATTCAATTACTGTGTTTCAGGGAGTTACTGAAGCATCATCTTCAATAATATCATCAATGGAAGTCTATGAGGAGCCCGAGGTATGGATCCTGACAGTTCCATCTAACTAGATCAACAATGCGTGAATAATTGTCGTTTGAATGTTCTACACAAAGCGTTCATTCGTGTTTTGCTATTGAGATGTACGTGGGTATTGGTCCCCAAGTACATTTTGTGTTTTCGATATTATTATACATACTAATGAAAGTTCTATGTTTCAGGGAGTCGATGGAGCGTCAGTGCGTGATGGATGTGCTTATCATGAAAATATAGTCGTTGCAGCGCAAGGGGAAGTGGAGACATGCACACACGAGTCGGAGCAACAGCGTCCTGATGTTGAAGTTCGAGGCAAGAAAGTTTCAAAGAAAAGAAAGCAAAAGAAGGTTAGTGTCCTGGTTACTATATTATGTTGTTTTTCACTGTTAATAGTTCAATACTGTAAGTTGTGTTTAAACTGAACATCCCTTTTCCAATCTGTCCTCTAGTTGCGAGTGGGTGTACGAACTAGATCTACACAGACAGTGAAGCGAACGAGAGATGTTGCTTGTAAAACCTTTTGGCAGGGACTTGAGACTGGAGATGCATCGTGCCAATGGGAAGAATATGAAGTGATTGACAACGGAGCTATACCACATCCAGCCATTGATAGTGAATGTCCTCCTGGTAGTTCGGATGCAGTCGGAGATAAATTCACAGAATCCACACCCGCAAAAACTATGACCGCGAGAAAGTTGAAGAAATTGTCCTATTCACCCATTGCCGGAGAAGGAACAGATGTTGCAATGGAAGAGAATGAAGTGGACTACAATGAAACACCTTCAATATCACTGAACATAGCGGAAGACGATATCAGAGATTCTACCTTTCATGTGAGTGACATGTCCTCAACGTTACAGGCCGAACCAGCTGGGATGCAGAGTGACAGTATAAGGAAAGAGGCCAAATTCATTGTATTCGATAGTTGTTTGATTGATATTATTATTCGGTTGAAATTTGGGCATTCGGTAGGTGGGGAAGTATGTGGGGAGCCAATGATTAATGTGACTCGTGCAATTTGAGGCACTAACCTTAAAATACATGCCACCTGTACAAAATATCATCCTTTCTCATGGTCTGCACAACCCATGCTGGGACAACTGCCAGCAGGCAATCTACTTTGTGCAGCGGCTGCACTTTTTAGTGGTTCAAGTTTTAAAAAATTAGAGTCTTTCTTTCAGTTTGTGGGAATCCATTTCATTGCGAAAACTCAGTTCTACAAATACCAAACCGATTATCTATTTCCAGCCATTAGCGAAGCTTGGAGAATGGAAAAAATGTCTATTGATAGTACATTCGCGGGCAAACGGTTCAGGCTAGCCGTTGATGGACAGTGCGACAGCCCAGGATTTTCAGCCAAGTACTGCACCTACCACTTTCAGGACATGGAAAGTAAGAAAATTGTGAGTTCGGTGGTCGTGCAGGTGTCACAAAGTACATCCTCAGTGGCCATGGAGAAAGTTGGCTTTGTAGCATCATTGCAAGAACTACAATCGCGGGGAATGGTGATCGACCTGATAGCCACGGACAGACACGTTTCAATTGCCAAGACAATGAGAGAAGAGTACAAAAATATAAATCACCAATTTGACGTTTGGCATCTTGCAAAAACAATCAATAAAAAATTGTCGGCTGCAGGTAAAAAAAAAAGATATGCAAGGTATTTCACAGTGGTCCAAGTCAATCATCAACCATCTTTGGTGGAGCTCAAAAACATGTGGAGGGTCGTTGGAAATTCTACTGGAAAAATGGCGTCAGTAATGCTACACTGTACAAACGTTCACCGCTGGAACACGAACCAACATTTCCACAATTGTGAACATGGACATTTGTCCACAGAGGAGGCACGGAAGAAGAAGTGGTTGATTCCTTCATCACCCACTCACAAAGCCATTGAAAAGATTGTATTTGATAAAACTATAACAAAAGCTTTGAGGGGACTCACGGAATTCTGCCACACAGGAGATTTGGAGGTGTTCCACAATATGTGCCTAAAGTACAGGCCAAAACGATTGCATTTTGGCATGGAGGGCATGATAAATCGGACTCTTTTAGCGGTCTTGGCACATAACCATAATGTTGGCCGTCAACAAAGTAGGATGACCGGAACTTTAGGGACGCTTCGCTACAATAAGGCCTTCACTAAAAGAAGTAAACAATGGGTGATCAAACCAGTGTTTGAGGATATGCAATATGAGTTTATTGAGAGACTTATTGTTGACGTCCTAGATAGGCACATAAATGGAGTTGTGAACGAACCTGTGCAGGGGACAACTGCATTGCCACCCAACATTGCCTCTGTTCCATGTCCACCTAAAGAAGAGCTCATTGAGAAATACACATCACGGTTTAAATGATTGTAATTTGATTGTCTGTTCTCTCGAGTCTCCTCATGTCGCAGGCCCATTGAATATGTGTATCTATCCAACCTTGTTCATTTGCGCATTAAATTAAACCAAACAGTAATATAAATCACTTTTCAAAAAATATAGAATGTCTCCGTATTTATGGTTCTGTGGGGCTGCAAAGCACGCAGACAAAATGCGAAGATGGAGTGTAAATTTCAAGTCCTGTGAGATGGCCTTACACTGAATGTAGCTAACTAGGAATGTGTGCTCGTTCAAAGTGAAGGTCAGCTGCTTTGATTTTTTCTCGGGTGCCAGAATGGCCCACGACTCAGTATAAGGTTCTATTGTTATTTGACCTTGACAGGCCGGGACCACGTAAGAAACGATAATGAATATAATTTCAGAAACGAAAGCCATTTCATGTTCGTTCATTAGAAGAAATAACGTCGGCATAGAAGGAGTGGTATTTCGGGGCTGCCCTATGCACAGACACAATGGAAAATGCAAATATAATGTAAGTAACTCTTTAGAGGAGTTTATACCGCAATTTAATTACTATACAGTAGCTTTAAAGACGGGTTAAGTTGTACTTGTTCGTTCTATGTGGCATATTGTTTTGTACCGCGCACTATCTTGGGGAGAACCGTCTCCTTTTACGGAAGCACCTCAAAACCTTCCTCTTTGCTTCTGCTTTCTCTCTCCCTCTCCCCTGCTACAACTGGTCCACTGTCTGCGACCTCGGTCCTGGGCCCTTCCACTCTCCACCTGCACTCCCTGTCAACCCCTGCACTGGGGGACTGTCTCAGTATCCTACAGCCCCCCCTTGACGTATAAAACCCAGTTGCACTGTCCTAGCTATGAAATAATTTCCCGACCTAATATATAAAATGAATAATTTTAATAAAGATCTGATGGTGAGACTAATTTCATTTTTTATGTTTTTCAAACAGGTACATCATCCATTATTGTCTGTGTCACGAGTACCAGACACCGGCGGATGGCTTCTATAATCGCCAATTGCTTCTCCGCGTGAACAACGTTAGCACCCTGACCATTTTGTGGGACGATCGCCAAGTACAAGTATGCCCTTACGCGGTACTAACGGCTAGATGCAACATACAGACCGTTGTGGTGGCCTAGTGCCTCGTTGTTGGAACAGCCATGCGATTATCAGTGCGACCGAAGAGCTTATTTTATCGTAAACCAACACCCTGTGTACTGCACACGAACATCGCTTGCCTCAAGACGAAATATTTTGGATCAAGAGCAAATGAAAATTCATTGATCTAAGACCCTGTGTACAGCAAAGGAACATCGTGTGCCTCGAAACGAACTTTTTGGAACGTGAGCAAATAAAAATGCAAATCGCTGAATATTCTCAAAACATTTGATGTCCAATAAATGTACTTTGCCAAATGTACAATCTTGCCGTTTGCTTTTAAACCACAGTTTCATATTCCGAATTGTGGCGCTGTATTGTGAGATGATCTAAGACCCTGTGTACAGCAAAGGAACATCGTGTGCCTCGAAACGAACTTTTTGGAACGTGAGCAAATAAAAATGCAAATCGCTGAATATTCTCAAAACATTTGATGTCAAATAAATGTACTTTACCAAATTTACAATCTTGAGGTTTAATTGAAAAGTACAGTTTCATATTCCCAATTGTGGCACGCTGTGTTGTGTGAGCTCATCTGTGTTGATTTCCTGGTTCTGTGTGGAGTCGCGTAGAAGACGCCTGGGCGCGTTTGCCTACGCAGCACAGTCACGTCACGGATAGAGGCGGGGAATATGAATGTTTTGATCAAGTCTGTTTCAGGGGCGGGGGATTTGATTTAGTGCCGCAAAAGCAGGTGAGCCAAGGCGATGGGGGGAAATGATAGGAGTATCATAAAATGGTGGATTTTTTCGAGTGCGTTAATGGACGAAAAGTCAGGTAAGGTCCATAGGAAAGTTTTCTACGATCTACCGATTTATGCTTAAAAACACATGGCCGAACCATAGGAACAATAAAAAAAAAGTCCCGGAACTATCCTTTAATTAAGGTTTTGCTTTGCATTTCATGTGATTAAATAATAGTTTATAGCAATGCGTTGGAAGCAAAGCACATTACATAATAAACTAGCCTTTCATAATAAACTAACTATGCACTATATGCAGTGAAGTTTATCTGTTTAGGTTGGCAGGTCGCGCTTGGCCAGCAAAGTATCTATTGTTCGTCAGTAAGTATCGTGCAATCGTCCAATAGTAACACAGTTTGGAAATATCGTGAATTCATCCAGTAGTATCACAGTTTGACATAAATGTGATTTAGTCAAGGTCATGTAACAATGGGCCTCATCACGACTTTGGCGGTAACCCTAAAATCCGGCGGTAGCACTATTACCACCGGATTTAAGGGTCCACCAAATCAGGACTTCGGCGGATTTTGCCCCAGCTCTGAGCTGGGGGGAAATCCACCGAAAATTCATGCTCATACCGCCGGCGGGAAATCCGCCGGCGGTATTAGCGCAAAATTTCCCCATTGAGCCCAATCGGGAATGGGGCATTCCCGAATGGGCTCAATGGGGAATGGGGAATTACATTACCGCCAAACTCGTGATCCGGCGCTATTAGCGCCGGGGTTTTCGCCGATTGGGCAAATAGCGCTGGTGCTAATAGCCCCGGCGTTACCGCCCAAGTCGTGATGAGGCCCAATGTCTGATTGCAGCCGACACGTTTTTCAACCATAGGTCATCTTCAAGACAAACAATTGAGACATAAACAGTTTAAGAAAAGGTCATCGAAATGAACAATTCCAAGAAAGAGAAATGAATTTGCCATTGCACACCATATTCGTAGCTCTGGGGCAAGCCGGTGACACATTAGAAACAAACAGAAAACATGGAATATAGAACAGGCATATAATAACTAAGCACTTCCAGGTTTCAGAAGATTTGTTAAGTTTTAGGTTATCTGTTTTGGTCTCAGCTGGTGCTAGAGGTGGTTCCTATCGCGCATTAGAAGATTCCTCGTTTAGTTGAGTTTAGTTTCTTTACTTGTACCGCGCACCGAACCCTCAGGTAACTGGGCACCAAAGGCTCATGCAAGGTTACAGGCAGTTTAGACAACAACAAAAAGAAGAAGAGTAGCAGAAATAAGTGCAGGTCGACCATGGTTACACGGGGGTCGAGACATGGAAAATCCAGTTACAATATCAGGCTGCTAGTGTTCCAAAAGACATAAAGAGAATAAGCAGGCAAGGTGAACGCAGGGTGAATGGCGTGGCACACCCTACAAGTGTCCCCAAGCTTTGGGTGCTCCTAGATCCTTAGCTAGAGGCTAGTGGTGCATGTGATTTGCATCTAGAAGGCAATTGCAGGTTGACGGGGTGTGCCCATGCAATAACACTCTGTGCCTATACTGTTATGATCTCTCCAAGTTTTGGGGTTGAACATGCAAACTCAACATAGTACATGAGGTTATGTTCCCTGTATCGCAAAATAAAGAAATGAAAAGGCATGGCTGTAATTATACTCTACATTATACAAGTGAGTCTATGACATTCTCCAATGGACGGTGTCCAACTAGTCACCTACCCTATAATTGCGAGTAGGTTCTTGGTTGTGGATAATATGTATTGTTGTCAGATATCTCAGACTTCTCAGGTCTCTATGGAAAATACATGTATGTTTAATATATGTCACTGGTGGTGTGGTTCCCTGAATTAGGAGTCAAACTCCCGAATGGTCTCCTCTGAGACCTAACGCTGTGAAAGCTCTCAAGCTTACCTGGTATGTGTTGTCCTTTCTTTCAAGTGGTCTCGTGGCGTTTAGATACTGTATCTCTTATATATTCCTGCAAAAAGCAGAACCCACGAGTTTCGTATCCCAGTGCACCATGGCACAGTGCCTGCCCTGTTAATCTATAGATCATTATACTTACTGTGACCTGCTTGTAGTAGCTTCCTACTGTATAATAACTAATGATGTTAGAAGCCTAGAATTCGATATGGTTCGCCCTAGTGGTGTATCCTTGGGCTATCCTGTTTTACACTGCCCCCGCCACTTGTTAAAAAGTGTCGGGAAAGAGGTTTGCTTCTTAAGGCTGTGCTCACGTAGTGCGAATGTTGCTGTACTTATTTATAGCAGAGTACCTCATGTGTTGTCCAAATAATTATACATTTGTTCTCTTAAAAGGTTAGAGAAACATGTACTCCTTCTTGCCTTATTAGAAGTCTCAGATAAATGGGGAAAATTCGAGGCGCCTCGGAAAATGCTATGCACTCCGGCGCCATGTTGCTTGTTGATTTATATGTTTGTATGTACGCGTGACGTCCCCTGTGCGTCGCGTTCGTAACAATGGCCGCTCAATCTACAATGAGCTTGAAGTGAATAGCCCTTGTATCGTTCCCTATGCAATCTCTGTAAATATTCTTAAAGGGATGGTCTAGTAAAAAATTTTATTTCAAAAATAGATAGGCCACATAAAAAAAAATACTAGCATCCTCCATTTTAAAACTTCCTATGTAAAATTTTGAGCTATTCAAGCTCAAAATTCGAAAAAGCAAGCACAGGGGCGCAGCCATTTTGTGAAATGGAGGCCCTCCTGTGCTGGCTTTTGCTTTTGCGGCACTAATGAAGGAAAAGCCAGCCAGCTGTAGTAAACAAAGGCTACCGCTGGGTGGCTTTCCCTTCATTAGTGCCGGGACTCAGAGGACGCGGACCGGAGACCAGAGCAGGAAAGCTGCAGCTGAATCTCGGTAAGTGCTATTTATTTTTTTTTACAGAAAATAAGCACTAGCTGCGGTTTTTTTCTAAGTTAAACCGCAGCGTTTTCCAACACAATAACGTTGTATTTATGTTTGCAGTCGCTTCAAAAGCGACCGCAAACATAAATACAACGTTTTTAAAGCTGCGGTTTTATTTCTAAGTTTTCCGGGCTCCTCCAGCCCGGAAAACTTAGAAAAAAAAACGCAGCTAGTGCTTATTTTTTGTAAAAAAAATAAATAGCACTTACCGAGATTCAGCTGCAGCTTTCCTGCTCTGGTCTCCGGTCCGCGTCCTCCGAGTCCTGGCACTAATGAAGGGAAAGCCACCCAGCGGTAGCCTTTGTTTACTACAGCTGGCTGGCTTTTCCTTCATTAGTGCCGCAAAAGCAAAAGCCAGCACAGGAGGGCCTCCATTTCACAAAATGGCTGCACCCCTGTGCTTGCTTTTTCGAATTTTGAGCTTGAATAGCTCAAAATTTTACATAGGAAGTTTTAAAACGGAGGATGCTAGTATTTTTTTTTTTTTATGTGGCCTATCTATTTTTGAAATAAAAATTTTTACTAGACCATCCCTTTAAATATTCTTAGGATGTGGGTTGCAATGCATAAGTTGTCCATTAGCTTTAACTACAACAATACCACGGTAAGCCTAAATGGGGGCGCTCTGGGTGCCTCATGCCATTTGATATTTAGACAAATGTTCTGTGACTGGTGCACTAGAACAGAACATGTGGACATTGTACATTATATACGAGTTATCATGTTGATGGCATCCGCTATATTATGCAAATATTATGATTGTCATGCAGTATTTGACAAACAACCCAGGATCGATGTTATTGCATACAGTGGCGTAACGCAACATGTGGGGGCCCCCCTGCGAGCCATGCTGAGGGGCCCCCCAACTCGGCAACAAATCAAGGGTCGCGCCACACTCTGGGCCGGCCTAGATTGTCACACTTGCGCATTATACACAAACGTGCTGCTGAAGGAGTATGCCGCAAACTGCACTAGGAGAAAGATATAAATATGTATTTTAATGCAAAATACAGCACACTTTCTGAAAAAAATAGGCTATAAAGCTACAGTGTTTGCAATTGTTTTGTAGAGTAACACCAATCCAATACATGTAAGTCACCAACAGTGCATAGGAACATTAATGCTTTGCTATAAAAAATGCCATGCCACAATGAAAACATGTCCAACTAGCCGCACAATGTAGACCAGTGTACAGTAAAGCATTCCAGGCCACATGTAGAGATACCTAGACTGGTTGCACCAAGTCTTCAGTCAAAGCAATAACACTCATCAAGAAGAGAGCACATATTAAAGCCTGTGTCTCCGCTGCCTCTACCAACACGACCAAACTTTTTAAAATCTGCAAGGAACTGGTCAATCCTGTTGCAATCTCTACTTCTCCTGTTCCCTCCAAGGCCCTCTGTACGGCTCTGGCCTCTCAATTCTCTGCTAAATCTCAGGACATCCTGTCCTCTATCTCCTCGTCCTCTCCCTCTTCCTCTCTCGGCCCCCTTTTACCATCTCTACCTCTCCCCCTCCCTTTTCCTCTTTCTCTCTGACAACACTTGACAAGGTTTCTAGACAAGTCTGATCTATGAAAGTGCCATCCAAACAGGTGGTCCCCTGCTCCTCCAGAACCATCAAGGACCATATTGACACCCTCGCTCCAGCCTTGGCCGATTTCTGTAATCACTCTGTAGTCACTGGAACGTTCCCCTCTTCCCTCAAGCACTCCCTTGTGCACCCACTCTTCAAGAAGCCGTCTGCTGATCCAACCTGCCCGGCAAACTATTGCCCAATTTCCATTACCCCTTTCTTGGGTAAACTCTTGGAAAAGCTTGCCATCTCCCAGCTTACTCTCCACACTGAATAAGTTGGTTATCTCCATGACCATCAGTCTGGCTTCAGAGCTGCTAGAGGCATTGAAACTGCTCTCCTGAACAACCGTTAAGATTGGCTCTCTAACCTTGATTCCAGTATTCCTTCTGTCCTCACCCTCCTTCTTTCCTCTGCTTTCGACACGGTAAACAACGCCATCCTGATCAATCGACTCTGTGATAACCTGGGCATCACGGATCAGTCCCTGGAGTGACTGACCTCCTTCCTCTTGGACCGCCCCCACCTCCCAGGTCTAACTTGGTCCCAATCTCTCTGCAAAACTCTCTACCTGTGGCATTCCCCAGGGCTCTATATTCTCACCCTGGTTTTTCAACCTCTACTTGGCCCCTTTGGCCCACCTGATCTCTACCTTCTCCTCTAACTTTCAGTGTTATGCAGATGACACAGCTTTCCTTCAGGCTCCCTTCAGACGCCTCTCCTCTCTTGCTCATTCCTGACTTTCTATCTGCAATTGAGGATTGGTGCGCCTCCAACAATCTCTGCCTTAATGCCAGTAACATGAAGATCCTTCTCGTTGGGACCCTGGCACCAGCTTTCCCTCTCTCACTCTGGCTGTCCACCTTGGGCCCTCTTCCTTCGTCTCCTGTGAGGCAAAAAACATTGGTGTCATCTTCTATGCCACTCTCTCTTTCTCTCCTCACATCTTGGATGTCACCAAGAAGTTCACTACCAGCTGCTCCTCCTCAAAGGGACTCTACCCTCTCTCACTTTCCCCCAGAAGCTCAGGCTCTATAGCCCTGATTCTCTCTAGGCTGGATTATTGCAATAGCCTCTTTCTCATTCTGCCTTCCTCTACTCTCTGTCATCTGCAACTAATCCAGAACAGCACTGGAAGACTTATCCTTGGCCTCAAGCCCAGGGATCATATCTTTCCAACCCTGAAATCTTTCCACCGGCTCCCGGTTGCTGCAAGTATGAAGTTCAAGACTTGTTGCATTGTCCACAAGGCTTTCTGGGGCCAGGGCCTGCACTACATCCAACGCTCTCTTCCAAAATACCTTCCTTCTCGAGACATTCGCTCAGCTACCTCCAACTCTATAAGGGTTAGACGCTTCTCCAGGCAGAGAGTGGGGGATAGCTCTCTCTCGTCTGCTGGTGCCCCCCTCTGGAATGGCCTCCCTGCCCCTTCAAACTTGAGCCGCCCCATCTGAAGTTTCGGAAGCAGCTCAAAACTTTCCTTTTTTCCTCTGCTTTCTCTCTCTCCCTCCCTGCTGACCTACCTGTCTGCTGTACCGACCGGTTGCTTGGATACCCTCAGAGTCTCTCTGAGTCCAGGCTCTTTCTTGATCGTCCCCCTTGCACTGTCTCCCTGCCTACCATGCACTTAGGGGCTGTAACTGTAACCCTGCAGCCCCTTGTTCTCCTTGCACTACCCATAGCTGTGCTGCTCTGGCGGTACTTACTCAGAGCATTGCAGCCCCGTTTTCCCCTCCCCTCTCCCTTGTACTCCCCCCTCCCTTTCCTCTTGCACCTCTCGTTCTCACATTGACACAAGGCCTAGTCAGATTGTTTGTCTTGTCCTCCCTATATCTTCCCTCCCTTATCTTGCCACGCATAAAAACACTTGTATACAGGCACGTTATAAATTACTATTATCATATTATATATTTATCACACTTAGAATTTAGAACATTATCCTGCGCTGTATCTAGATAGGATTGTGAATGTTAGCATCTGCCACACTTAGAATTTAGAACATTAGCCTGCGCCATATCTAGATAGGATTGTGAATGTTAGCATCTGCCACACTTAGACAGAACCTGAATGTTAGCATCTGCCACACTTAGAATTTAGAACATTAGCCTGTGCCATATCTAGATAGGATTGTGAAGGTTGGCGAGGACCACACTTAGACGGAATTAGATAGGTCAGCAAGTGCAGAGCTGTGAATGTTAGCATGCTAAATGTCATATAACCCACTAACCAATATAAGCTCAAACTCTCTGCATACTTATCTCACTCAAAAAATCACACAACCATCTCTCGCACAACAAGCCGCACGCACTTCACCATACCGCAACAACACATAAGCCGCATCAACAGCACATGCGGACTGACACTGACCCAAATCTTGCACCAAAGCCCAACACCCGGTGTATACCGAGTTGAAGCTGCCAACAGTACACCATTCCTCTCACTATCCTACCCCCTCTTCAATTTACTAACCCACCCCACCTTCTCGTTTGCAGATCCACCAGAGTGCCTGGGGACCAATTCCGTTGGTGATGGTGCGCTATAGAAGTACCTTAACATAACATAACATATCATTTTATCACAGATGTCCATAAAACTATACAATGCCGCAGTACGAAATTGCTAGACTGGCAGCACCCAAATGCCAATCTACCCAGGCAATTACACTTAGCAGGACTGTTTTATCAGAAATTGCTTAAAAGAAAGTCATAGCAAACTGAGGAATAACTAGACTGGCTACACCAAAATGCCTCTTTAGCCACTAATACCACATATCATGCCTGCTTAGCCTGGACATGGACAATCATATGATTTATCGCACAATCCCGCCCCCCCACACATCCCCTCTTCCTCCCACCCCATACCCCAAACCTCCAAAATAAGCTCTGTTGGCCAAGAATTACCTCCACGTCCATCTTCCTTGTCCCAGAGCTTACGTATGAGGCTCCTTGCCTCATAGGTAAGTACTGGGATGAGGAAGAGTGGGACTAGGAGTAATGAAGATCACAGGTAGCTGGGTCAGGCATTACCTCCATGTACCTCTATCTCATCCCAGTATTTGTGTATGAAGCAGAGTACACAAGTACTGCCTCATACATAAGTACTGGGACGAGGAAGAATAGGGCTAGGAGTAATCAAGGCATTAAACACAAGTAGTGGCGCAACACCATTGAGTTGACTGGGCTTCAGCCCTCCCCCCCTGACATTTTGGACAATGTTGACTCGACCTGACTGACCTTTAGAGCAGTTGCCGGACAGACCAGGACAGAGATGTTACACGGCACCTGGGCCCAGCAATTACCAACGTAAAGCATTTCACTGTTAGTACCTGCATTCAAATACCACATTTTTTAGGCAATTGAAATCGCGATGTGGGTCTAGTACTTGCATGCCAGGGGAGTGATTGGAAGGGTAGAGAGGCAACAGGAGACTTAAAGGGGAGGGTTAACTGCTTGTAACATTGAAGCTGCACAGGAATAGTCTCATTAAAATGCTGAGAGAAGTGAGATGCCCCCATACAAATAAGTTTGCCCCTCCCCACCACCCGTGAAGTTAGCACCTCTCCCAACATTTGAAGGGTTAGCCCCCCGAAATGTAGGTTTTGTTGTGCCCCTGTACATAAGTACACACACCGTTCACCATATGCACACCCAGCAATGTACATATTTAAGTGTGCATTCTTTCACCATGCAAGCACACCCAGGGAGCAATCCACACATATAAGTGTGCACCCTTTCACCACACAGGTAGACTCACACAGCCACCAGTACATTTAAGGGTGCACCCTTTCACCATACAGGTAGACTCACACAGCCACCCGTACATTTAACGGTGCACCCTTTCACCATACAGGTAGACTCACACAGCCACCCGTACATTTAAGGGTGCACCCTTTCACCATACAGGTAGACTCACACAGCCACCCGTACATTTAAGGGTGCACCCTTTCACCATACAGGCACACCCAGGCAGCCATCCATACATTTAAGGGTGCACCCTTTCACCATACAGGCACACCCAGGCAGCCACCCATACATTTATCTGTGCACCGTTTCACTGTACACGCACACACACACACAGCAACCCATACATTTGTCTGCACCCTTCCACCATACACTCACACAGGCAGCCACCTATACATTTAAGTGTGCACCCTTTCACCATACACTCACACACACACACACACGTCATGGGGTTGAGGGGAGCCCTATTTCTTCAATAACAAATTGGGGCTCATTACAGGTCTGGCGGTAACCGTGACGGCGCTACAGAGGTTTGCCGCCAGACCCGTAAAGAATTAACAGCGCCTGACTTCCCAGTGCCACAGGGCTCTTCCAAGTCCCTCGCCCGGGAAGTCAGGCACGGGTAATTTCGGTAATCCCATTCCCGTGGAGTCCCATAGACCTCCATGGGATTGGGGACACGGAAGAACTGGCACCTTTGTTAACGGTGCCGGTGATCCCGTGACGGGTCACCCTACCATGGCCGCTGTGCCCGGCGGGGTCAGGCACGGTGGCCCCAGCAGGTAGACCTGTAATATGCCGGTCCAGAAACAATGGTGCCGGTAAAATTACCAGCACCGTTGTTTCCGGGCCGGTATGGTCAGAATGAGCCCCATCATTTCTTTTTGGAGTCACTCTCACTTCATTAAGACATTATTCAGTTAAGGACTGAACCATAGCAGAAATAATTTCTTTATGAAGGCAGAGTGACTTCAAAAATAAACTATTTATTTTTGAAGTCATAGGGCTCCCATCACCCCATGACATGGAGCCCTCCAGCCTAGGGTCTTTCATGTCATGGGTTGGGGGAAGCCCTCAGCCTTCAAAAAGAAAGTTTCTTTTTGTAGTCACTCTGCCTTCATAAAGAAATGATTTCTGTTACAGAAATAATTTCTTTATTAATGCAGAGTGAATTCAAAACGAAACTTAATTTTTTTTGTTGAGAAAAATACGTTTTTTTTCTTTAAGTGGGGCCCCCTCCCTGGACATGTGCTGACGAGGCCCCCCGCACAGCAGGGGCTGTGGGGGCCACTGTTATGCAACTGATTGCATACATGTTTTGTGACATTCACATAACGTGAAATACAGTAAACATCATATTATATATATAATATAATAGACATACAGAATTCAGCAGACAGCTCAGGATACTTGATATTCCGTGCTTATTTTATAACAGTCACTTACTTTGACATGCAGTGGACATCTTAGCTCCTTCATCTCATCATACCAGTGGATTTCACAAAAACACATGCATCTCATGTTCCGTATTTAGGCCCTCCGTGGTACAGCTTAAATTGCATGTGCATTTGAGTTTGAGTTTTAAATCTCCTCCTCTTTTTCCATGTTTGTCCTTCATTAGTCCTCTGAACTTAAGATCCTTTTTATTTTGAATCTGGTGAAATGCACCCACCAGTGATTTTACCCCCAACTGTTCTAAACTATAAACTATATACATCGAATAGAAATATGTTGAGCAATAGGAGTATGGCTTTAGTTGTATTCTCCCCATCCTGCATGTAAAGTCACAATAGCATAATGTAGATTAATGTGGTCCTAACAAATCCCCTTTGGGTTTTAAAGCCATTGTCATTATGCCATAAAGCATGCAGCATTACACCCTTCTCACTTCTGATCACCCCGTTCACATTTCTTAAGGGACAAAATTCCAGTCTAATATTCCCCCCTGCTTCCCATCAGTGCATAATGACCCCCATTGTAATGCTCTGTTGACGCAGAGCAAAGTGTCCGTTCCCTGGGAGAGCCGCTCTGCTGTCTGGAGCTCAAACTATCACACGAACGGGAAAGGTTTCCTGCTGCCGGGACAATGAGGGTGCTGAGCAGGAACACCATGCTCCTGCTTGGCACCCTCATTGTCCCAGTTTGGATCTTAAAAGAGCCACTGGGGGGGGCATGCTAGCCCCACCAGCCCCACACTCTTACTCAGTACACCACTGCTTAGGTGGGTGGATAAGACTTTAAGTAGCTAAAGATGCAGCCCATCAAGGGCTAACATGCCTCTGCACGGACAGAACTGCACGATAAATGATCGTCAATGAGCGAAATGTATACAACAGAAGCACTACTTAGGAGATGGACAGACACAAAACAGCTCCTGCTTTTGAGGATTAGTACACACTGCGTTAAGCTCTGATTCCAGAAATGAGGGTGTGAGAGGACATAGAGAGAGAGTGGGGGTGGGGAGGGGGTGTGAGAGAGCAGGAAAAAGACAGTGAAAGAGAGAAAGAGAGAGGGATGAGACAGCGGATTGAGAGAGAGGCAGTGAAAAGAGAGGCAAAGGAGTTAGGGGGAGAGAGAGAAAGAGCGAGCAAGAGAGATGACACATAGAGGAGAGAGAAAATAAAATAGCGACTGAGGGGAAAAGACAGCGTACAAGAAAGGGAAAGAGACAGAGGAGACAGGAGGGAAGGAATACAGAGTTCTAGGTTTGGTCTGAATTGAGAAAGCTTTATATGAGTGCAAGGAAGTTTAGCATACTGTAGTATGGAAGCAAAACCTTTATGAAGACAGGGGGGTCGCTGTAGAAAAAAAGAAAGGGGAACTAATACAATAAAGAAGAGGGGGGTACATCTACTTAAGGTGGAGAATCCGCAGAAGAAATGGGGGGAGGGCATCTGCGAGGGCATCTGCTCCGGGAAGGACTGATGATTAATATTGAGGAGAAGAGTGAGGCTTAGCCACATGGGGAAATAGCCACCATTCCATGTTACTGGTCCCATGATTCTGTGCTACTGGTCCCATGATTCTGTGTTACTGGTTCCATCATTCTCTATTACTGGTCCCATGTTTCTGTGCTACTGATCCCATGATTCTGTGCTACTGGTCTCATCATTCTTTGTTACTGGCCCATCATTCCGTGTTACTGGCCCCATCATTCCGTGTTACTGGTCCCATCATTCTCTGTTACTGGTCCCATCATTCTGCGTTACTGGTTACATCATTCTCTGTTTCTGGTCCCATCAGTGTCTGTTACTGTTCTCATGATTCTGTCTTACTGGTCCTCTGATTCTCTATTACTGGTCCCATGATTCTGTGTTACTGGTCCCATTATTCTGTGCTACTGGTTCCATGATTTTGTGTTGCTGGTCAGATCATTCTGTGCTACTGGTCCCATGATTCTGTGCTACTAGTTGCATCATTCTCAATTACTGGTCCAATGATTCCCTGTTACTGGTCCAATGATTCTCTGTTACTGGTCCCATGATTCTGTGCTACTGGTCCCATTATTCTGTGCTACTGGTCTCGTGATTCTGTGCTACTAGTTGCATCCTTCTCTATTACTGGTCCAATGATTCTCTGTTACTGATCCAATGATTCTCTGTTTCTGGTCCCATGATTCTCTATTACTGGTCCCATGATTCTGTGCTACTGGTTCCATGATTTTGTGTTACTTATCAAATGATTCTGTGTTACTGGTCCCATGTTTCTGTGCTACTGATCCCATGATTCTCTATAACTGGTTCCATTATTCTCTGATACTGGTCCCATAATTCTGTGCTACTGGTCTCATCATTCTTTGTTACTGGTCCCATCATTCCGTATTACTGGTCCCATGATTCTGTGTTACTGGTCCCATGATTCTCTATAACTGGTCCCATGATTCTCCATTACTGGTTCCATTATTCTCTGATACTGGTCCCATAATTCTGTGCTACTGGTCTCATCATTCTTTGTTACTGGTCCCATCATTCCGTATTACTGGTCCAATGATTCTGTGCTACTGGTTCTATGATTTTGTGTTACTGAACAAATTATTCTGTGTTACTGGTCCCATGATTCTTTGTTACTGGTCCCACGATTCCGTGTTACTGGTCCCATAATTCTCTATTACTGGTCCCATCATTCCGTATTACTGGTCCCATGATTCTGTGCTACTGGTTCCATTATTTTGTGTTACTTATCAAATGATTCTGTGTTACTAGTTGCATCCTTCTCTATTACTGGTCCAATGATTCTCTGTTACTGGTCCAATGATTCTCTGTTACTGGTCCCATGATTCTCTATTACTGGTCCCATGATTCTGTGCTACTGGTACCATGATTTTGTGTTACTTATCAAATGATTCTGTGTAACTGGTCCCATGTTTCTGTGCTACTGATCCCATGATTCTCTATAACTGGTCCCATGATTCTCCATTACTGGTTCCATTATTCTCTGATACTGGTCCCATAATTCTGTGCTACTGGTCCCATCATTCTCTATTACTGGTCCCATGATTCTGTGCTACTGGTTCCATGATTTTGTGTTACTGAACAAATCATTCTGTGTTACTGGTCCAATGATTCTCTGTTACTGGTCCAATGATTCTCTGTTGATGGTCCCATCATTCCGTGTTACTGGTCCCATCATTCCGTATTACTGGTCCCATGATTCTGTGCTACTGGTTCCATGATTTTGTGTTACTGAACAAATTATTCTGTGTTACTGGTCCCATAATTCTTTGTTACTGGTCCCACGATTCTGTGCTACTGGTCCCATCATTCTCTATTACTGGTCTCATGATTCTGTGTTAGTGGTCCCATGATTCTGTGATATTGGTCCCATCATTCTCTATTACTGGTCCCATGATTCTGTGTTACTGGTCTCATGAGTCTGTTACTGGTCCCATCATTCCATGTTTATGGTCCCATCATTCTGCATTACTGGTCCCATCGTTCTGTGCTACTTGTCCCATCATTCTGTTGTACTGGTCCCATGTTTCTGTGCTATTGATCCCATGATTCTCTATAACTGGTCCCATGATTCTCCATTACTGGTTCCATTATTCTCTGATACTGGTCCCATAATTCTGTGCTACTGGTCTCATCATTCTTTGTTACTGATCCCATCATTCTGTGTTACTGGCCCCATCATTCTGTGTTACTGGTCCCATCATTCCGTATTACTGGTCCCATGATTCTGTGCTACTGGTTCCATGATTTTGTGTTACTGATCAAATCATTCTGTGTTACTGGTCCCATGATACTCTATTACTGGTCCCATCATTCTCTATTACTGGTCTCATGATTCTGTGCTACTGGTTCCATGATTTTATGTAACTGATCAAATCATTCTGTGTTACTGGTCCCATGATTCTCTATTACTGGTCTCATGATTCTGTGTTACTGGTCCCATGATTCTGTGATATTGGTCCCATCATTCTCTATTACTGGTCCCATCGTTCTGTGCTACTTGTCCCATCATTCTGTTGTACTGGTCCCATGATTCTGTGCTACTGGTCCCATGTGTCTGTGTTACTGGTCCCAGCATTCTATATTACGGGTGTGAGCCTTTATTTATCATTTCTTGAATCCACACTGGGGGATGGATTTCCCATTGGAGCAACGCGAACATCCAAGATCACGTAGGTCCCAATAGCCAAGCCATTTCAGCAACCAGAGAATATGTCTAGTATTTGTGTCAAAGATAATATATGATACAACAATGAAACGCAAAGAGTGATGTTGGGTACTAAGCACGCACTGTGTGCTGTTTGCTTTGCTAATTTACTGTTCCTCAGATCCAGCACTCACCACTGAAGCTTGGTGGTCTTCAAAATAAGGAACCCAGAGGGGCTTTGGCGCAACTACAAGGTCCCTCCAACTTCTGCCTGGGTGTAGGGAAGTATCCAGCATAGAAAGTGTGGGGGCGGTGGGTGGGGGTTGAATCACAAAAAAAGTCCTGTTACTTTCCCCGCCATATGCACTTTGGAAAATTAATGCTAAACGGACACACAATCGTTCCTACCCCCCATATGTTGACGTGACTCCGTACCCACTCCCTGCAGCATTCGGACAAGAGTGGGACATGGAACTGCGTGCTCCCGCTCTGTATCTCGATCTGCTCCTTATTGGGTCTGCAGTGCAGTCACGGCCTGGAGTGAGACATGGAGCTGTGTGCTCCTGCTCTGCATCTGGCTCTGCCCCTCATTGGTCCAGCAGAGCAGTCAGAGGCCTGGAGTGCGACATGGAGCTGTGTGCTCCTGCTCTGAATCTGGCTCTCCCCCTTATTGGCCCTACAGTGAAGTCAGCAGCCTGGAGTGGGTCACAGAGCGTGTTCCTGCTATGCCTCTCCCCCCATTGTGCATGGAGGGTGCAGAACAGGAGCATACGGCCACACTGCTGTCCGAGGCTTTGTCTAAACCGCTCTTCTACGGGTAGCCAGGCCAAGCAGGTGCAAACGGCAACACTGCTGTCTCGTACAGGATGCCTAGAAAGAAAGACATGCCACAGTAAGAAAGGGCTAGACTGGCTGTCCTGAAATGCCAGTCTCACCAAGCAATAAGACATACCATACATGCAAACCTCCTAATTTGCATATGGGTTTCACCAACAGAAGTACATACACAGAAAGGGCCATTACAAGGAACATCTTTAGTCTTTGACACTTGGAGGCACCATGGACGTGACTTTAGAATAAGTTGCCATAAGTGAGCCAAGTGGCACATAATTGTGTGGTGCAAAATACCTAACTTGCACTATTATTACATACGGAGCAACTCTATAGTCCGTAGGATTTTTTAAATAATAGTATGATATGTCAACATAAGCTATGAAGTGAATCACTAACAGAGCTGCAGATAAGACACAGTGCGATTAAATGATTTGCCCAGGATCACACACTTTGGTTAAATTGTGAAACCGGATGCCCACAATTTAAGCAGCTGATCACATCTTCTCAGCTTTAGTTGATGTAGATATTAATTAAGGTTTTGCTTTGCATTTCATGTGATTAAATAATAGTTTATAGCAATGCGTTGGAAGCAAAGCACATTACATAATAAACTAGCCTTTCATAATAAACTAGCTATGCACTATATGCAGTGAAGTTTATCTGTTTAGGTTGGCAAGTCGCGCTTGGCCAGCAAAGTATCTATTGTTTGTCAGTAAGGATCGTGCAATCGTCCAATAGTAACACAGTTTGGAAATATCGTGAATTCATCCAGTAGTATCACAGTTTGACAAAAATGTGATTTAGTCAAGGTCAGATAACAATGTCTGATTGCAGCCGACACGTGTTTCAACCATAGGTCATCTTCAAGGCAAACATTTGAGACATAAACAGTTTAAGAAAAGGTCATCGAAATGAACAATTCCAAGAAAGAGAAATTAATTTGCCATTGCACACCATATTCGTAGCTCTGGGGCAAGCCGGTGACACATTAGAAACAAACAGAAAACATGGAATATAGAACAGGCATATAATAACTAAGCACTTCCAGGTTTCAGAAGATTTGTTAAGTTTTAGGTTATCTGTTTTGGTCTCAGCTGGTGCTAGAGGTGGTTCCTATCGCGCATTAGAAGATTCCTCGTTTAGTTGAGTTTAGTTTCTTTACTTGTACCGCGCACCGAACCCTCAGGTAACTGGGCACCAAAGGCTCATGCAAGGTTACAGGCAGTTTAGACAACAACAAAAAGAAGAAGAGTAGCAGAAATAAGTGCAGGTCGACCATGGTTACACGGGGGTCGAGACATGGAAAATCCAGTTACAATATCAGGCTGCTAGTGTTCCAAAAGACATAAAGAGAATAAGCAGGCAAGGAGAACGCAGGGTGAATGGCGTGGCGCACCCTACAAGTGTCCCCAAGCTTGGGGTGCTCCTAGATCCTTAGCTAGAGGCTAGTGGTGCATGTGATTTGCATCTAGAAGGCAATTACAGGTTGATGGAGTGTGCCCCTGCAATAACACTCAGGGCCTATACTGTTATGATCTCTCTAAGTTTTGGGGTTGAACATGCAAACTCAACATAGTACATGAGGTTAGGTTCCCTGTATCGCAAAATAAAGAAATGAAAAGGCATGGCTGTAAGTATACTCTACATTATACAAGTGAGTCTATGACATTCTCCAATGGACGGTGTCCAACTAGTCACCTACCCTCTAATTGCGAGAAGGTTCTTGGTTGTGGATAATATGTATTGTTGTCAGATATTGGGGCCTTCTCAGGTCTCTATGGAAAATACATGTATGTTTAATATATGTCACTGGTGGTGTGGTTCCCTGAATTAGGAGTCAAACTCCCGAATGGTCTCCTCTGAGACCTAACGCTGTGAAAGCTCTCAAGCTTACCTGATATGTGTTGTCCTTTCTTTCAAGTGGTCTCGTGGCGTTTAGATACTGTATCTCTTATATATTCCTGCAAAAAGCAGAACCCACGAGTTTCGTATCCCAGTGCACCATGGCACAGTGCCTGCCCTGTTAATCTATAGATCATTATACTTACTGTGACCTGCTTGTAGTAGCTTCCTACTGTATAATAACTAATTATGTTAGAAGCCTAGAATTCGATATGGTTCACCCTAGTGGTGTATCCTTGGGCTATCCTGTTTTACACTGCCCCCGCCACTTGTTAAAAAGTGGCGGGAAAGAGGTTTGCTTCTTAAGGCTGTGCTCACGTAGCGCGAATGTTGCTGTACTTAATTATAGCAGAGTACCTCATGTGTTGTCCAAATAATTATACATTTGTTCTCTTAAAAGGTTAGAGAAACATGTACTCCTTCTTGCCTTATTAGAAGTCTCAGATAAATGGGGAAAATTCGAGGCGCCTCGGAAAATGCTATGCACTCCGGCGCCATGTTGCTTGTTGATTTATATGTTTGTATGTGCGCGTGACGTCCCCTGTGCGTCGCGTTCGTAACAATGGCCGCTCAATCTACAATGAGCTTGAAGTGAATAGCCCTTGTATCGTTCCCTATGCAATCTCTGTAAATATTCTTAAAGGGATGGTCTAGTAAAAATTTTTATTTCAAAAGTAGATAGGCCACATAAAAAAAAAATACTAGCATCCTCCGTTTTAAAACTTCCTATGTAAAATTTTGAGCTATTCAAGCTCAAAATTCGAAAAAGCAAGCACAGGGGCGCAGCCATTTTGTGAAATGGAGGCCCTCCTGTGCTGGCTTTTGCTTTTGCGGCACTAATGAAGGAAAAGCCAGCCAGCTGTAGTAAACAAAGTCTACCTCAGGGTGGCTTTCCCTTCATTAGTGCCGGGACTCGGAGGACGCGGACCGGAGACCAGAGCAGGAAAGCTGCAGCTGAATCTCGGTAAGTGCTATTTATTTTTTTTACAAAAAATAAGCACTAGCTGCGTTTTTTTTTCTAAGTTTTCCGGGCTGGAGGAGCCCGGAAAACTTAGAAATAAAACCGCAGCTTTAAAAACGTTGTATTTATGTTTGCGGTCGCTTTTGAAGCTTGAGCCTTGAGGCCTGAGCTCTGCCTCGGAGTCTGTTTCTAGGGGCTCTTGGTGGCCTTTGTATTAGGGTGCCTTGGATGCCCGTGAGGCCTGAGCTCTGCCTGTGAGTCTGTTTCTAGGGGTTCTTGGTGGCCTTTGTATCAGGGTGCCCTGGATGCCTGTGAGGCCTGAGCTCTGCCGGTGAGTCTGTTTCTAGGGGTTCTTGGTGGCTTTTGTATCAGGGTGCCTTGGATGCCCTTGATGCCTGAGCTCTGCCTCGGAGTCTGTCTCTAGGGGTTCTTGGTGGCCTTTGTATCAGGGTGCCTTGGATGCCCGTGAGGCCTGAGCTCTGCCTGTGAGTCTGTTTCTAGGTGTTCTTGGTGGCCTTTGTATCAGAGTGCCCCGGATGCCTGTGAGGCCTGAGCTCTGCCTGTGAGTCTGTTTCTAGAGGTTCTTGGTGCCCTTTGTATCCAGAGGGTGCCCCGGATGCCTGTGAGGCCTGAGCTCTGCCTGTGAGTCTGTTACTAGAGGTTCTTGGTGGCCTTTGTATCCAGAGGGTGCCCCGGATGCCTGTGAGGCCTGAACTCTGCCCGTGAGTCTGTTTCTAGGGGCTCTTGGTGGCCTTTGTATCAAGTTGCCTTGGATGCCCGTGAGGCCTGAGCTCTGCATGTGAGTCTTTTTCTAGGGGCTCTTGGTGGCCTTTGTATCAAGGTGCCTTGGATGTCGGTGAGGCCTGAGCTCTGCCTGCGAGTCTGTTTATAGGGGTTCTTGGTGGCCTTTGTATCAGGGTGCCCCGGATGCCTGTGAGGCCAGAGCTCTGCCTGTTAGTTTGTTTCTAGGGGCTCTTGGTCGCCTTTGTATCAAGGTGCCTTGGATGCCGGTGAGGCCTGAGCTCTGCCTCCAAGTCTGTTTATAGGGGTTCTTGGTGGCCTTTGTATCAGGGTGCCTTGGATGCCCGTGAGGCCTGAGCTATGCCTGTGAGTCTGTTTCTAGGGGTTCTTGGTGGCCTTTGTATCAGGGTGCCTTGGATGCCTGTGAGGCCTGAGCTCTGCCTGTGAGTCTGTTTCTAGGGGCTCTTGGTGGCCTTTGTATCAGGGTGCCTTGGATGCCAGTGTGGCATGAGCTCTGCTGTGATTCTGTTTCTAGGGGTTCTTGGTGGCCTTTGTATGAGGGTGCCCCGGATGCCTGTGATGCCTAAGCTCTGCCTGTGAGTCTGTTTCTAGGGGCTCTTGGTGGCCTTTGTATCAGGGTGCCTAGGATGCCCGTGAGGCCTGAGCACTGCATGTGAGTCTGTTTCTAGGGGTTCTTGGTGGCCTTTGAATCAGGGTGCCCCGGATGCATTTGAAGCCTGAGCTCTTCCTGTGAGTCTGTTTCTAGGGGCTCTTGGTGGCCTTTGTATCAAGGTGACTTGGATGCCGGTGAGGCCTGAGCTCTGCCTGTGAGTCTGTTTCTAGGGGTTCCTGGTGGCCTTTGTATCAGGGTGCCTTGGATGCCCCTGAGGCCTGAGCTCTGCCTGTGAGTCTGTTTCGAGGGGTTCTTGGTGGCCTTTGTATCAGGGTGCCCCGGATGCCTGTGAGGCCTGAGCTCTGCCTGTGAGTCTGTTTCTAGAGGTTCTTGGTGGCCTTTGTATCAGGGTGCCTTGGATGCCAGTGAGGCATGAGCTCTGCCTGTGATTCTGTTTCTAGGGGTTCTTGGTGGCCTTTGTATCAGGGTGCCCCGGATGCCTGTGAGGCCTGAGCTCTGCCTGTGAGTCTGTTTCTAGGGGCTCTTGGTGGCCTTTGTATAAGGGTGCCTTGGATGCCCGTGAGGCCTGAGCACTGCATGTGCGTCTGTTTCGAGGGGTTCTTGGTGGCCTTTGTATCAAGGTGACTTGGTTGCCGGTGAGGCCTGAGCTCTGCCTGTGAGTCTGTTTCTAGGGGTTCCTGGTGGCCTTTGTATCAGGGTGCCTTGGATGCCCCTGAGGCCTGAGCTCTGCCTGTGAGTCTGTTACTAGGGGTTCTTGGTGGCCTTTGTATCAGGATGCCTTGGATGCCGGTGAGGCCTGATCTCTGCCTGTGAGTCTGTTTCGAAGGGTTCTTGGTGGCCTTTGTATCAGGGTGCCCAAGATGCCTGTGAGGCCTGAGCTCTGCCTGTGAGTCTGTTTCTAGAGGTTCTTGGTGGCCTTTGAATCAGGGGGTCTTGGATGCCCGTGAGGCCTGAGATCTGCCTTTGAGTCTGTTTCTAGGGGTTCTTGGTGGCTTTTGTATCAGGGTGCCTTGGATGCCAGTGAGGCCTGAGCTCTGCCTGTAAGTCTGTTTCTAGGGGCTCTTGGTGGCCTTTGTATCAGGGTGCCTTGGATGCCCGTGAGGCCTGAGCTCTGCCTGTGAGTCTGTTTTGAGGGGTTCTTGGTGGCCTTTGTATCAGGGTGCCCCGGATGCCTGTGAGGCCTGAGATCTGCCTGTGAGTCTGTTTCTAGAGGTTCTTGGTGGCCTTTGTATCAGGGTGCCTTGGATGCCAGTGAGGCATGAGCTCTGCCTGTGATTCTGTTTCTAGGGGTTCTTGGTGGCCTTTGCATCAGGGTGCCCCGGATGCCTGTGAGGCCTGAGCTCTGCCTGTGAGTCTGTTTCTAGGGGCTCTTGGTGGCCTTTGTATCGGGGTGCCTTGGATGCCCGTGAGGCCTGAGCACTGCATGTGAGTCTGTTTCTAGGGGTCTTGGTGGCCTTTGTTTCAGGGTGCCCCAGATGCATTTGAAGCCTGGGCTCTTCCTGTGAGTCTGTTTCTAGGGGCTCTTGGTGGCCTTTGTATCAGGGTGCCTTGGATGCCGGTGAGACCTGAGCTCTGCCTGTGCGTCTGTTTCTAGGGGTTCCTGGTGGCCTTTGTATCAAGGTGACTTGGATGCCGGTGAGGCCTGAGCTCTGCCTGTGAGTCTGTTTCTAGGGGTTCCTGGTGGACTTTGTATCAGGGTGCCTTGGATGCCCCTGAGGCCTGAGCTCTGCCTGTGAGTCTGTTACTAGGGGTTCTTGGTGGCCTTTGTATCAGGGTGCCCCAGATGCCTGTGAGGCCTGAGCTCAGCCTGTGAGTCTGTTTCTAGGGGCTCTTGGTGGCCTTTGTATTAGGGTGCCTTGGATGCCCGTGAGGGCTGAGCTCTGCCTGTGAGTCTGTTTCTAGGGGTTCTTGGTGGCCTTTGTATCAGGGTGCCCTGGATGCCCGTGAGGCCTGAGCTCTGCCTGTGAGTCTGTTTCTAGGGGTTCTTGGTGGCTTTTCTATCAGGGTGCCTTGGATGCCCGTGAGGCCTGAGCTCTGCCTGTGAGTCTGTCTCTAGGGGTTCTTGGTGGCTTTTGTATCAGGTTGCCTTAGATGCCCGTGAGGCCTGAGCTCTGTCTGTGAGTCTGTTTCTAGGGGTTCTTGGTGGCCTTTGTATCAGGATGCCCCGGATGCCTGTGAGGCCTGAGCTCTGCCTGTGAGTTTGTTTAAAGTGGTTCTTCGTGGCCTTTGTATCAAGGTGCCTTGGATACTCATGAGGCCTGAGCTCTGCCTGTGAGTCTGTTTCTAGGGGTTCTTTGTGGCCTTTGTATCAGAGTGCCCCGGATGCCTGTGAGGCCTGAGCTCTGCCCGTGAGTCTGTTTCTAGGGGTTCTTGGTGGCCATTGTATCAAGGTGCCTTGGATGCCCGTGAAGCCGGAGCTCTGCCTGTGAGTCTGTTTCTAGAGGTTCCTGGTGGCCTTTGTATCAAGGTGCCTTGGATGCCCGTGAGGCCTGAGCTCTGCCTGTGAGTCTGTTTCTAGGGGTTCTTGGTGGCCTTTGTATCAGGGTGCTCGGATGCCCGTGAGGCCTGAGCTCTGCCTCTGAGTCTGTTTCTAGAGGTTCTTGGTGGCCTTTGTATCCAGAGGGTGCCCCGGATGCCTGTGAGGCCTGAGCTCTGCCTGTGAGTCTGTTTCTAGAGGTTCTTGGTGGCCTTTGTATCCAGAGGGTGCCCCGGATGCCTGTGAGGCCTGAGCTCTGCCCGTGAGTCTGTTTCTAGGGGCTCTTGGTGGCCTTTGTGTCAGGTTGCCTTGGATGCCCGTGAGGCCTGAGCTCTGCATGCGAGTCTGTTTCTAGGAGCTCTTGGTGGCCTTTGTATCAAGGTGCCTTGGATGTCGGTGAGGCCTGAGCTCTGCCTGCGAGTCTGTTTATAGGGGTTCTTGGTGGCCTTTGTATCAGGGTGCCCCGGATGCCTTTGAGGCCAGAACTCTGCCTGCAAGTCTGTTTATAGGGGTTCTTGGTGGCCTTTGTATCAGGGTGCCTTGGATGCCTGTGAGGCCTGAGCTCTGCCTGTGAGTCTGTTTCTAGGGGCTCTTGGTGGCCTTTGTATCAGGGTGCCTTGGATGCCCGTGAGGCCTGAGCACTGCATGTGAGTCTGTTTCTAGGGGTTCTTGGTGGCCTTTGTATCAAGGTGCCCCGGATGCCTTTGAAGCCTGAGCTCTTCCTCTGTGTCTGTTTCTAGGGGCTCTTGGTGGCCTTTGTATCAGGGTGCCTTGGATGCCGGTGAGACCTGAGCTCTGCCTGTGCGTCTGTTTCTAGGGGTTCCTGGTGGCCTTTGTATCAAGGTGACTTGGATGCCGGTGAGGCCTGAGCTCTGCCTGTGAGTCTGTTTCTAGGGGTTCCTGGTGGCCTTTGTATCAGGGTGCCTTGGATGCCCCTGAGGCCTGAGCTCTGCCTGTGAGTCTGTTTCTAGGGGTTCTTCGTGGCCTTTGCATCAGGGTGCCCCGGATGCCTGTGAGGCCTGAGCTCTGCCTGTGAGTCTGTTTCTAGAGGTTCCTGTTGGCCTTTGTATCAAGGTGCCTTGGATGCCCGTGAGGCCTGAGCTCTGCCTGCGAGTCTGTTTCTAGAGGTTCTTGGTGGCCTTTTTATCAGGGTGCCTTGGATGCCCGTGAGGCCCGAGCTCTGCCTGTGAGTCTGTTTCTAAGGGTTCTTGGTGGCCTTTGTATCAGGGTGCCCCGGATGCCTGTGAGGCCTGAGCTCTGCCTGTGAGTCTGTTTCTAGGGGTTCTTGGTGGCTTTTGTATCAGCGTGCCTTGGATGCCCGTGAGGCCTGAGCTCTGCCTGTGAGTCTGTCTCTAGGGGTTCTTGGTGGCCTTTGTATCAGGGTGCCTTAGATGCCCGTGAGGCCTGAGCTCTGCCTGTGAGTCTGTTTCTAGGGATTCTTGGTGGCCTTTGTATCAGGGTGCCCCGAATGCCTGTGAGGCCTGAGCTCTGCCTGTGAGTCTATTTAAAGTGGTTCTTGGTGGCCTTTGTATCAAGGTGCCTTGGATGCTCATAAGGCCTGAGCTCTGCCCGTGAATCTGTTTCTAGGGGTTCTTGGTGGCCTTTGTATCAAGGTGCCTTGGATGCCCATGAGGCCTGAGCTCTGCCTGTGAGTCTGTTTCTAGAGGTTCTTGGTGGCCTTTGTATCCACAGAGTGCCCCAGATACCTGTGAGGCCTGGGCTCTGCCTGTGAGTCTGTTTCTAGAGGTTCTTGGTGGCCTATGTATCCAGAGGGTGCCCCTGATGCCTGTGAGGCCTGGGCTCTGCCTGTGAGTCTGTTTCTAGAGGTTCTTGGTGGCCTTTGTATCCACAGGGTGCCCCAGATACCTGTGAGGCCTGAGCTCTGCCCGCGAGTCTGTTTCTAGGGGTTCTTGGTGGCCTTTGTATCAGGGTGCCTTGTATGCCGGTGAGGTCTGAGCTCTGCCTGTGAGTCTGTTTCTAGGGGTTCTTGGTGGCCTTTGTTTCAGGGTGCCCCAGATGCCTGTGAGGCCTGAGCCCTGCCTGTGAGTCTGTTTCTAGGGGTTCTTGGTGGCCTTTGTATCAGGGTGCCTTGGATGCTCATGAGGTCTGATCTCTGCCTGTGAGTCTGTTTCTAGGGGTTCTTGGTGGCCTTTGTATCAGGGTGCCCCGGATGCCTGTGAGGCCTGAGCTCTGCCCGTGAGTCTGTTTCTAGGGGTTCTTGGTGTCCTTTGTATCAAGGTGCCTTGGATGGTCATGAGGCCTGAGCTCTGCCTGCGAGTCTGTTTCTAGGGGTTCTTGGTGGCCTTTGTATCAAGGTGCCTTGGATTCCTGTGAGGCCTGAGCTCTGCCTGTGAGTCTGTTTCTAGGGGTTTTTGGTGGCCTTTGTATCAAGGTGCCTTGGATGCTCATGAGGCCTGAGCTCTGCCTGTGAGTCTGTTTCTAGGGGTTCTTGGTGGCCTTTGTATCAAGGTGCTGTGGATGCCTGTGAGGCCTGAGCTCTGCCTGCGAGTCTGTTTCTAGGGGTTCTTGGTGGCCTTTGCATCAAGGTGCCTTGGATGCCTGTGAGGCCTGAGCTCTGCCTGTGAGTCTGTTTCTAGGGGTTCTTGGTGGCCTTTGTATCAGGGTGCCTTGGATGCTCATGAGGCCTGAGCTCTGCCTGCAAGTCTGTTTCTAGGGGTTCTTGGTGGCCTTTGTATCAGGGTGCCCCGGATGCCTGTGAGGCCTGAGCTATGCCCGAGAGTCTGTTTCTAGGGGTTCTTGGTGGCCTTTGTATTAAGGTGCCTTGGATGCTCATGAGGCCTGAGCTCTGCCTGCGAGTCTGTTTCTAGGGTTTCTTGGTGGCCTTTGTATCAAGGTGCCTTGGATGCCTGTGAGGCCTGAGCTCTGCCTGCGAGTCTGTTTCTAGGGGTTCTTGATGGCCTTTGTATCAAGGTGACTTGGATGCCTGTGAGGCCTGAGCTCTGCCTATGAGTCTGTTTCTAGGGGTTCTTGGTGGCCTTTGTATCAAGGTGCCTTGGATGCTCATGAGGCCTGAGCTCTGCCTGCGAGTCTGTTTCTAAGGGTTCTTGGTGGCCTTTGAATCAGAGTGCCCCGGATGCCGGTGAGGCCTGAGCTCTGTCTGTGAGTCTGTTTCTATGGGTTCCTGGTGGCCTTTGTATCAGGGTGCCCCCGATGCCTGTGAGGCCTGAGCTCTGCTTGTGAGTCTGTTTCTAGGGGTTCTTGGTGGCCTTTGTATCAGGGTGCCTTGGATGCTCATGAGGCCTGAGCTCTGCTTGCGAGTTTGTTTCTAGGGGTTCTTGGTGCTCTTTGTATCAGCGTGCCTTGGATGCCGGTGAGGCCTGAGCTCTGCCTGTGAGTCTGTTTCTAGGGGTTCTTGGTGGCCTTTGTATCAGGGTGCCCCGGATGCCTGTGAGGCCTGAGTTCTGTCTGTGAGTCTGTTTCTAGGGGTTCTTGGTGGCCTTTGTATCAGGGTGCCTTGGATGCTCATGAGGCCTGAGCTATGCCTGCGAGTCTGTTTATAGGGGTTCTTGGTGGCCTTTGTATCAGGGTGCCTTGGATGCTGGTGAGGCCTGAGCTCTGCCTGTGAGTCTGTTTCTCTCGGTTCTTGGTGGCCTTTGTATCAGGGTGCCCCGAATGCCTGTGAGGCCTGAGCTCTGTCTGTGAGTCTGTTTCTAGGGGTTCTTGGTGGCCTTTGTATCAGAGTGCCCCGGATGCCTGTGAGGCCTGAGCTCTGCCTGTGAGTCTGTTTCTAGGGGTTCTTGCTGGCCTTTGTTTCAGAGTGCCCCGGATACCTGTGAGGCCTGAGCTCTGCCTGTGAGTCTTTTTCTAGGGGTTCTTGGTGGCCTTTGTATCAGGGTGCCTTGGATGCCTGTGAGGCCTGAGCTCTGCCTGTGAGTCTGTCTCTAGAGGTTCTTGGTGGCCTTTGTATCCAGAGGGTGCCCCGGATGCCTGTGAGGCCTGAGTTCTGCCTGTGAGTCTGTTTCTAGGGGTTCTTGGTGGCCTTTGTATCAGGGTGCCGTGGATGCCTGTGAGGCCTGAGCTCTGCCCGTGAGTCTGTTTCTAGGGTTTCTTGGTGCCCTTTGTATCAGGGTGCCCTGGATACTCATGAGTCCTGAGCTATGCCTGCGAGTCTGTTTCTAGGGGTTCTTGGTGGCCTTTGTATCAGGGTGCCTTGGATGCCCTTGAGGCCTGAGCTCTGCCTGTGAGTCTGTTTTAGAGGTTCTTGGTGGCCTTTGTATCAGGGTGCCCCGGATAACTGTGAGGCCTGAGCTCTGCCCGTGAATCTGTTTACAGGGGTTCTTGGTGGCCTTTGTATCAAGGTGCCTTTGATGCTCATGAGGCATGAGCTCTGCCTGCGAGTCTGTTTCTAGAGGTTCTTGGTGGCCTTCGTATCAGGGTGCCTTGGATGCCGGTGAGGCCTGAGCTCTGCCCGTGAGTCTGTTTCTAGGCGTTCTTGGTGGCCTTTGTATCAGGGTGCCTTGGATGCCGGTGAGGCCTGAGCTCTGCCTGTGAGTGTATTTCTAGGGGTTCTTGGTGGCCTTTGTATCAGGGTGCCTTTGATGCCTGTGAGGCCTGAACTCTGCCTGTGAGTCTGTTTCTAGGGGTTCTTGGTGGCCTTTGTATCAGAGTGCCCCGGATGCCTGTGAGGCCTGAGCTCTGCCTGTGAGTCTGTTTCTGGAGGTTCTTGGTGGCCTTTGTATCAGAGTGCCACGGATGCCTGTGAGGCCTTCGCTCTGCCTGTGAGTCTGTTTCTAGGTGTTCTTGGTGCTCTTTGTATCAGGGTGCCTCGGATGCCCGCGAGGCCTGAGCTCTGCCTGTGAGTCTGTTTGTAGGGGTTCTTGGTGGCCTTTGTATCAGGGTGCCCTGGATGCCCATGAGGCCTGTGCTCTGCCTGTGAGTCTGTTTCTAGGGGTTCTTGGTGGTCTTTGTATCAGGGTGCCCCGGATGCCTGTGAGGCCTGAGCTCTGCCTGTGAGTCTGTTTCTAGAGGTTCTTGGTGGCCTTTGTATCAGGGTGCCTTGGATGCCCGTGAGGCCTGAGATCTGCCTGCGAGTCTGTTTCTAGGGGTTCTTGGTGGCTTTTGTATCAGGGTGCCTTGGATGCCAGTGAGGCCTGAGCTCTGCCTGTAAGTCTGTTTCTAGGGGCTCCTGGTGGCCTTTGTATCAGGGTGCCTTGGATGCCGGTGAGGCCTGAGCTCTGCCTGTGAGTCTGTTTCGAGGGGTTCTTGGTGGCCTTTGTATCAGGGTGCCCGGATGCCTGTGAGGCCTGAGCTCTGCCTGTGAGTCTGTTTCTAGAGGTTCTTGGTGGCCTTTGTATCAGGGTGCCTTGGATGCCAGTGAGGCATGAGCTCTGCCTGTGATTCTGTTTCTAGGGGTTCTTGGTGGCCTTTGTATCAGGGTGCCCCGGATGCCTGTGAGGCCTGAGCTCTGCCTGTGAGTCTGTTTCTAGGGGCTCTTGGTGGCCTTTGTATCAGGGTGCCTTGGATTCCCGTGAGGCCTGAGCACTGCATGTGAGTCTGTTTCTAGGGGTCTTGGAGGCCTTTGTATCAGGCTGCCCCGGATGCATTTGAAGCCTGGGCTCTTCCTGTGAGTCTGTTTCTAGGGGCTCTTGGTGGCCCTTGTATCAGGGTGCCTTGGATGCCGGTGAGACCTGAGCTCTGCCTGTGCGTCTGTTTCTAGGGGTTCCTGGTGGCCTTTGTATCAAGGTGACTTGGATGCCGGTGAGGCCTGAGCTCTGCCTGTGAGTCTGTTTCTAGGGGTTCCTGGTGGCCTTTGTATCAGGGTGACTTGGATGCCCCTGAGGCCTGAGCTCTGCCTGTGAGTCTGTTACTAGGGGTTCTTGGTGGCCTTTGTATCAGGGTGCCTTGGATGCCGGTGAGGCCTGAGCTCTGCCTGTGAGTCTGTTTCGAGGGGTTCTTGGTGGCCTTTGCATCAGGGTGCCCTGGATGCCTGTGAGGCCTGAGCTCTGCCTGTGAGTCTGTTTCTAGAGGTTCTTGGTGGCCTTTGTATCAGGGTGCCTTGGATGCCCGTGAGGCCTGAGATCTGCCTGCGAGTCTGTTTCTAGGGGTTCTTGGTGGCTTTTGTATCAGGGTGCCTTGGATGCCAGTGAGGCCTGAGCTCTGCCTGTAAGTCTGTTTCTAGGGGCTCTTGGTGGCCTTTGTATCAGGGTGCCTTGGATGCCCGTGAGGCCTGAGCTCTGCCTGTGATTCTGTTTCTAGAGGTTCGTGGTGGCCTTTGTATCAAGGTGCCTTGGATGCCCGTGAGGCCTGAGCTCTGCCTGCGAGTCTGTTTCTAGAGGTTCGTTGTGGCCTTTGTATCAAGGTGCCTTGGATGCCTGTGAGGCCTGAGCTCTGCCTGTGAGTCTTTTTCTAGGGGTTCTTGGTGGCCTTTGTATCAGGGTGCCTTGGATGCCTGTGAGGCCTGAGCTCTGCCTGTGAGTCTTTCTCTAGAGGTTCTTGGTGGCCTTTGTATCCAGAGGGTGCCCCGGATGCCTGTGAGGCCTGAGTTCTGCCCGTGAGTCTGTTTCTAGGGGTTCTTGGTGGCCTTTGTATCAGGGTGCCGTGGATGCCTGTGAGGCCTGAGCACTGCCCGTGAGTCTGTTTCTAGGGTTTCTTGGTGCCCTTTGTATCAAGGTGCCCTGGATACTCATGAGTCCTGAGCTATGCCTGCGAGTCTGTTTCTAGGGGTTCTTGGTGGCCTTTGTATCAGGGTGCCTTGGATGCCCTTGAGGCCTGAGCTCTGCCTGTGAGTCTGTTTTAGAGGTTCTTGGTGGCCTTTGTATCAGGGTGCCCCGGATAACTGTGAGGCCTGAGCTCTGCCCGTGAGTCTGTTTACAGGGGTTCTTGGTGGCCTTTGTATCAAGGTGCCTTTGATGCTCATGAGGCATGAGCTCTGCCTGCGAGTCTGTTTCTAGAGGTTCTTGGTGGCCTTCGTATCAGGGTGCCTTGGATGCCGGTGAGGCCTGAGCTCTGCCCGTGAGTCTGTTTCTAGGCGTTCTTGGTGGCCTTTGTATCAGAGTGCCTTGGATGCCGGTGAGGCCTGAGCTCTGCCTGTGAGTCTATTTCTAGGGGTTCTTGGTGGCCTTTGTATCAGGGTGCCTTTGATGCCTGTGAGGCCTGAACTCTGCCTGTGAGTCTGTTTCTAGGGGTTCTTGGTGGCCTTTGTATCAGAGTGCCCCGGATGCCTGTGAGGCCTGAGCTCTGCCTGTGAGTCTGTTTCTGGAGGTTCTTGGTGGCCTTTGTATCAGAGTGCCACGGATGCCTGTGAGGCCTTCGCTCTGCCTGTGAGTCTGTTTCTAGGTGTTCTTGGTGCTCTTTGTATCAGGGTGCCTCGGATGCCCGCGAGGCCTGAGCTCTGCCTGTGAGTCTGTTTGTAGGGGTTCTTGGTGGCCTTTGTATCAGGGTGCCCTGGATGCCCATGAGGCCTGTGCTCTGCCTGTGAGTCTGTTTCTAGGGGTTCTTGGTGGTCTTTGTATCAGGGTGCCCCGGATGCCTGTGAGGCCTGAGCTCTGCCTGTGAGTCTGTTTCTAGAGGTTCTTGGTGGCCTTTGTATCAGGGTGCCTTGGATGCCCGTGAGGCCTGAGATCTGCCTGCGAGTCTGTTTCTAGGGGTTCTTGGTGGCTTTTGTATCAGGGTGCCTTGGATGCCAGTGAGGCCTGAGCTCTGCCTGTAAGTCTGTTTCTAGGGGCTCCTGGTGGCCTTTGTATCAGGGTGCCTTGGATGCCGGTGAGGCCTGAGCTCTGCCTGTGAGTCTGTTTCGAGGGGTTCTTGGTGGCCTTTGTATCAGGGTGCCCGGATGCCTGTGAGGCCTGAGCTCTGCCTGTGAGTCTGTTTCTAGAGGTTCTTGGTGGCCTTTGTATCAGGGTGCCTTGGATGCCAGTGAGGCATGAGCTCTGCCTGTGATTCTGTTTCTAGGGGTTCTTGGTGGCCTTTGTATCAGGGTGCCCCGGATGCCTGTGAGGCCTGAGCTCTGCCTGTGAGTCTGTTTCTAAGGGCTCTTGGTGGCCTTTGTATCAGGGTGCCTTGGATGCCCGTGAGGCCTGAGCACTGCATGTGAGTCTGTTTCTAGGGGTCTTGGAGGCCTTTGTATCAGGGTGCCCCGGATGCATTTGAAGCCTGGGCTCTTCCTGTGAGTCTGTTTCTAGGGGCTCTTGGTGGCCCTTGTATCAGGGTGCCTTGGATGCCGGTGAGACCTGAGCTCTGCCTGTGCGTCTGTTTCTAGGGGTTCCTGGTGGCCTGTGTATCAAGGTGACTTGGATGCCGGTGAGGCCTGAGCTCTGCCTGTGAGTCTGTTTCTAGGGGTTCCTGGTGGCCTTTGTATCAGGGTGACTTGTATGCCCCTGAGGCCTGAGCTCTGCCTGTGAGTCTGTTACTAGGGGTTCTTGGTGGCCTTTGTATCAGGGTGCCTTGGATGCCGGTGAGGCCTGAGCTCTGCCTGTGAGTCTGTTTCGAGGGGTTCTTGGTGGCCTTTGCATCAGGGTGCCCTGGATGCCTGTGAGGCCTGAGCTCTGCCTGTGAGTCTGTTTCTAGAGGTTCTTGGTGGCCTTTGTATCAGGGTGCCTTGGATGCCCGTGAGGTCTGAGATCTGCCGGCGAGTCTGTTTCTAGGGGTTCTTGGTGGCTTTTGTATCAGGGTGCCTTGGATGCCAGTGAGGCCTGAGCTCTGCCTGTGATTCTGTTTCTAGAGGTTTGTGGTGGCCTTTGTATCAAGGTGCCTTGGATGCCCGTGAGGCCTGAGATCTGCCTGCGAGTCTGTTTCTAGGGGTTCTTGGTGGCTTTTGTATCAGGGTGCCTTCCTTGGATGCCTGTGAGGCCCGAGCTCTGCCTGTGAGTCTGTTTCTAGGGGTTCTTGGTGGCCTTTGTATCAGGGTGCCCCGGATGCCTGTGAGGCCTGAGCTCTGCCTGTGAGTCGGTTTCTAGGGGCTCTTGGTGGCCTTTGTATTAGGGTGCCTTGGATGCCCGTGAGGGCTGAGCTCTGCCTGTGAGTCTGTTTCTAGGGATTCTTGGTGGCCTTTGTATCAGGGTGCCGTGGATGCCTGTGAGGCCTGAGCTCTGCCCGTGAGTCTGTTTCTAGGGTTTCTTGGTGGCCTTTGTATCAGGGTGCCCTGGATACTCATGAGGCCTGAGCTCTGCCTGCGAGTCTGTTTCTAGGGGTTCTTGGTGGCCTTTGTATCAGGGTGCCTTGGATGCCCTTGAGGCCTGAGCTCTGCCTGTGAGTCTGTTTCTAGAGGTTCTTGGTGGCCTTTGTATCAGGGTACCCCGGATACCTGTGAGGCCTGAGCTCTGCCCGTGAGTCTGTTTACAGGGGTTCTTGGTGGCCTTTGTATCAAGGTGCCTTTGATGCTCATGAGGCATGAGCTCTGCCTGCGAGTCTGTTTCTAGAGGTTCTTGGTGGCCTTCGTATCAGGGTGCCTTGGATGCCGGTGAGGCCTGAGCTCTGCCCGTGAGTCTGTTTCTAGGCGTTCTTGGTGGCCTTTGTATCAGGGTGCCTTGGATGCCGGTGAGGCCTGAGCTCTGCCTGTGAGTCTATTTCTAGGGGTTCTTGGTGGCCTTTGTATCAGGGTGCCTTTGATGCCTGTGAGGCCTGAACTCTGCCTGTGAGTCTGTTTCTAGGGGTTCTTGGTGGCCTTTGTATCAGAGTGCCCCGGATGCCTGTGAGGCCTGAGCTCTGCCTGTGAGTCTGTTTCTAGAGGTTCTTGGTGGCCTTTGTATCAGAGTGCCACGGATGCCTGTGAGGCCTTCGCTCTGCCTGTGAGTCTGTTTCTAGGGGTTCTTGGTGGCCTTTGTATCAGGGTGCCCTGGATGCCCATGAGGCCTGTGCTCTGCCTGTGAGTCTGTTTCTAGGGGTTCTTGGTGGTCTTTGTATCAGGGTGCCCCGGATGCCTGTGAGGCCTGAGCTCTGCCTGTGAGTCTGTTTCTAGAGGTTCTTGGTGGCCTTTGTATCTGGGTGCCTTGGATGCCGGTGAGGCCTGAGATCTGCCTGCGAGTCTGTTTCTAGGGGTTCTTGGTGGCTTTTGTATCAGGGTGCCTTGGATGCCAGTGAGGCCTGAGCTCTGCCTTTAAGTCTGTTTCTAGGGGCTCTTGGCGGCCTTTGTATCAGGGTGCCTTGGATGCCGGTGAGGCCTGAGCTCTGCCTGTGAGTCTGTTTCGAGGGGTTCTTGGTGGCCTTTGTATCAGGGTGCCCCGGATGCCTGTGAGGCCTGAGCTCTGCCTGTGAGTCTGTTTCTAGAGGTTCTTGGTGGCCTTTGTATCAGGGTGCCTTGGATGCCAGTGAGGCATGAGCTCTGCCTGTGATTCTGTTTCTAGGGGTTCTTGGTGGCCTTTGTATCAGGGTTCCCCAGGATGCCTGTGAGGCCTGAGCTCTGCCTGTGAGTCTGTTTCTAGGGGCTCTTGGTGGCCTTTGTATCAGGGTGCCTTGGATGCCCGTGAGGCGTGAGCACTGCATGTGAGTCTGTTTCTAGGGGTCTTGGAGGCCTTTGTATCAGGGTGCCCCGGATGCATTTGAAGCCTGGGCTCTTCCTGTGAGTCTGTTTCTAGGGGCTCTTGGTGGCCCTTGTATCAAGGTGCCTTGGATGCCGGTGAGACCTGAGCTCTGCCTGTGCGTCTGTTTCTAGGGGTTCCTGGTGGCCTTTGTATCAAGGTGATTTGGATGCCGGTGAGGCCTGAGCTCTGCCTGTGAGTCTGTTTCTAGGGGTTCCTGGTGGCCTTTGTATCAGGGTGCCTTGGATGCCCCTGAGGCCTGAGCTCTGCCTGTGAGTCTGTTACTAGGGGTTCTTGGTGGCCTTTGTATCAGGGTGCCTTGGATGCCGGTGAGGCCTGAGCTCTGCCTGTGAGTCTGTTTCGAGGGGTTCTTGGTGGCCTTTGCATCAGGGTGCCCCGGATGCCTGTGAGGCCTGAGCTCTGCCTGTGAGTCTGTTTCTAGAGGTTCTTGGTGGCCTTTGTATCAGGGTGCCTTGGATGCCCGTGAGGCCTGAGATCTGCCTGCGAGTCTGTTTCTAGGGGTTCTTGGTGGCTTTTGTATCAGGGTGCCTTGGATGCCAGTGAGGCCTGAGCTCTGCCTGTAAGTCTGTTTCTAGGGGCTCTTGGTGGCCTTTGTATCAGGGTGCCTTGGATGCCCGTGAGGCCTGAGCTCTGCCTGTGAGTCTGTTTCTAGAGGTTTGTGGTGGCCTTTGTATCAAGGTGCCTTGGATGCCCGTGAGGCCTGAGCTCTGCCTGCGAGTCTGTTTCTAGAGGTTCGTTGTGGCCTTTGTATCAAGGTGCCTTGGATGCCCGTGAGGCCTGAGATCTGCCTGCGAGTCTGTTTCTAGGGGTTCTTGGTGGCTTTTGTATCAGGGTGCCTTCCTTGGATGCCTGTGAGGCCCGAGCTCTGCCTGTGAGTCTGTTTCTAGGGGTTCTTGGTGGCCTTTGTATCAGGGTGCCCCGGATGCCTGTGAGGCCTGAGCTCTGCCTGTGAGTCGGTTTCTAGGTTGCTCTTGGTGGCCTTTGTATTAGGGTGCCTTGGATGCCCGTGAGGGCTGAGCTCTGCCTGTGAGTCTGTTTCTAGGGGTTCTTGGTGGCCTTTGTATCAGGGTGCCCTGGATGCCCGTGAGGCCGGAGCTCTGCCTGTGAGTCTGTTTCTAGGGGTTCTTGGTGGCTTTTGTATCAGGGTGCCTTGGATGCCCGTTTGGCCTGAGCTCTGCCTGTGAGTCTGCCTCTAGGGGTTCTTGGTGGCCTTTGTATCAGGTTGCCTTAGATGCCCGTGAGGCCTGAGCTCTGCCTGTGAGTCTGTTTCTAGGGGTTCTTGGTGGCCTTTGTATCAGAGAGCCCCGGATGCCTGTGAGGCCTGAGCTCTGCCTGTGAGTCTGTTTCTAGAGGTTCTTGGTGGCCTTTGTATCAGAGTGCCACGGATGCCTGTGAGGCCTTCGCTCTGCCTGTGAGTCTGTTTCTAGAGGTTCTTGGTGGCCTTTGTATCAGGATGCCTCAGATGCCCGCGAGGCCTGAGCTCTGCCTGTGAGTCTGTTTGTAGGGGTTCTTGGTGGCCTTTGTATCAGGGTGCCCCGAATGCCCATGAGGCCTGTGCTCTGCCTGTGAGTCTGTTTCTAGGGGTTCTTGGTGGTCTTTGTATCAGGGTGCCCCGGATGCCTGTGAGGCCTGAGCTCTGCCTGTGAGTCTGTTTCTAGAGGTTCTTGCTGGCCTTTGTATCAGGGTGCCTTGGATGCCCGTGAGGCCTGAGATCTGCCTTTGAGTCTGTTTCTAGGGGTTCTTGGTGGCTTTTGTATCAGGGTGCCTTGGATGCCAGTGAGGCCTGAGCTCTGCCTGTAAGTCTGTTTCTAGGGGCTCTTGGTGGCCTTTGTATCAGGGTGCCTTGGATGCCGGTGAGGCCTGAGCTCTACCTGTGAGTCTGTTTCGAGGGGTTCTTGGTGGCCTTTGTATCAGGGTGCCCCGGATGCCTGTGAGGCCTGAGCTCTGCCTGTGAGTCTGTTTCTAGAGGTTCTTGGTGGCCTTTGTATCAGGGTGCCTTGGATGCCAGTGAGGCATGAGCTCTGCCTGTGATTCTCTTTCTAGGGGTTCTTGGTGGCCTTTGTATCAGGGTGCCCCGGATGCCTGTGAGGCCTGAGCTCTGCCTGTGAGTCTGTTTCTATGGGCTCTTGGTGGCCTTTGTATCAGGGTGCCTTGGATGCCCGTGAGGCCTGAGCACTGCATGTGAGTCTGTTTCTAGGGGTCTTGGAGGCCTTTGTATCAGGGTGCCCCGGATGCATTTGAAGCCTGGGCTCTTCCTGTGAGTCTGTTTCTAGGGGCTCTTGGGGGCCCTTGTATCAGGGTGTCTTCGATGCCGGTGAGACCTGAGCTCTGCCTGTGCGTCTGTTTCTAGGGGTTCCTGGTGGCCTTTGTATCAAGATGACTTGGATGCCGGTGAGGCCTGAGCTCTGCCTGTGAGTCTGTTTCTAGGGGTTCCTGGTGGCCTTTGTATTAGGGTGCCTTGGATGCCCCTGAGGCCTGGTCTCTGCCTGTGAGTCTGTTACTAGGGGTTCTTGGTGGCCTTTGTATCAGGGTGCCTTGGATGCCGGTGAGGCCTGAGCTCTGCCTGTGAGTCTGTTTCGAGGGGTTCTTGGTGGCCTTTGCATCAGGGTGCCCCGGATGCCTGTGAGGCCTGAGCTCTGCCTGTGAGTCTGTTTCTAGAGGTTCTTGGTGGCCTTTGCATCAGGGTGCCCCGGATGCCTGTGAGGCCTGAGCTCTGCCTGTGAGTCTGTTTCTAGAGGTTCTTGGTGGCCTTTGTATCAGGGTGCCTTGGATGCCCGTGAGGCCTGAGATCTGCCTGCGAGTCTGTTTCTAGGGGTTCTTGGTGGCTTTTGTATCAGGGTGCCTTGGATGCCAGTGAGGCCTGAGCTCTGCCTGTAAGTCTGTTTCTAGGGGCTCTTGGTGGCCTTTGTATCAGGGTGCCTTGGATGCCCGTGAGGCCTGAGCTCTGCCTGTGAGTCTGTTTCTAGAGGTTCGTGGTGGCCTTTGTATCAAGGTGCCTTGGATGCCCGTGAGGCCTGAGCTCTGCCTGCGAGTCTGTTTCTAGAGGTTCGTTGTGGCCTTTGTATCAAGGTGCCTTGGATGCCCGTGAGGCCTGAGATCTGCCTGCGAGTCTGTTTCTAGGGGTTCTTGGTTGCTTTTGTATCAGGGTGCCTTGGATGCCTGTGAGGCCCGAGCTCTGCCTGTGAGTCTGTTTCTAGGGGTTCTTGGTGGCCTTTGTATCAGGGTGCCCCGGATGCCTGTGAGGCCTGAGCTCTGCCTGTGAGTCGGTTTCTAGGGGCTCTTGGTGGCCTTTGTATTAGGGTGCCTTGGATGCCCGTGAGGGCTGAGCTCTGCCTGTGAGTCTGTTTCTAGGGGTTCTTGGTGGCCTTTGTATCAGGGTGCCCTGGATGCCCGTGAGGCCGGAGCTCTGCCTGTGAGTCTGTTTCTAGGGGTTCTTGGTGGCTTTTGTATCAGGGTGCCTTGGATGCCCGTGAGGCCTGAGCTCTGCCTGTGAGTCTGTCTCTAGGGGTTCTTGGTGGCCTTTGTATCAGGTTGCCTTAGATGCCCGTGAGGCCTGAGCTCTGCCTGTGAGTCTGTTTCTAGGGGTTCTTGTTGGCCTTTGTATCAGAGTGCCCCGGATGCCTGTGAGGCCTGAGCTCTGCCTGTGAGTCTGTTTAAAGTGGTTCTTCGTGGCCTTTGTATCAAGGTGCCTTGGATGCTCATGAGGCCTGAGCTCTGCCTGTGAGTCTGTTTCTAGGGGTTCTTTGTGGCCTTTGTATCAAGGTGCCTTGGATGCCCGTGAGGACTGAGATCTGCCTGTGAGTCTGTTTCTAGAGGTTCTTGGTGGCCTTTGTATCAAGGTGCCTTGGATGCCCGTGAGGCCTGAGCTCTGCCTGTGAGTCTGTTTCTAGAGGTTCCTGGTGGCCTTTGTATCAAGGTGCCTTGGATGCCCGTGAGGACTGAGATCTGCCTGTGAGTCTGTTTCTAGAGGTTCTTGGTGGCCTTTGTATCCAGAGGGTGCCCCGGATGCCTGTGAGGCCTGAGCTCTGCCTGTGAGTCTGTTTCTAGAGGTTCTTGGTGGCCTTTGTATCCAGAGGGTGCCCCGGATGCCTGTGAGGCCTGAGCTCTGCCCGTGAGTCTGTTTCTAGGGGCTCTTGGTGGCCTTTGTGTCAGGTTGCCTTGGATGCCTGTGAGGCCTGAGCTCTGCATGTGAGTCTGTTTCTAGGGGCTCTTGGTGGCCTTTGTATCAAGGTGCCTTGGATGTCGGTGAGGCCTGAGCTCTGCCTGCGAGTCTGTTTATAGGGGTTCTTGGTGACCTTTGTATCAGGGTGTCCCGGATGCCTTTGAGGCCAGAACTCTGCCTGTTAGTCTGTTTCTAGGGGCTCTTGGTGGCCTTTGTATCAAGGTGCCTTGGATGCCGGTGAGGCCTGAGCTCTGCCTGCAAGTCTGTTTATAGGGGTTCTTGGTGGCCTTTGTATCAGGGTGCCTTGGATGCCCGTGAGGCCTGAGCTCTGCCTGTGAGTCTGTTTCTAGGGGTTCTTGGTGGCCTTTGTATCAGGGTGCCTTGGATGCCTGTGAGGCCTTCGCTCTGCCTGTGAGTCTGTTTCTAGGTGTTCTTGGTGCTCTTTGTATCAGGGTGCCTCGGATGCCCGCGAGGCCTGAGCTCTGCCTGTGAGTCTGTTTGTAGGGGTTCTTGGTGGCCTTTGTATCAGGGTGCCCTGGATGCCCATGAGGCCTGTGCTCTGCCTGTGAGTCTGTTTCTAGGGGTTCTTGGTGGTCTTTGTATCAGGGTGCCCCGGATGCCTGTGAGGCCTGAGCTCTGCCTGTGAGTCTGTTTCTAGAGGTTCTTGGTGGCCTTTGTATCAGGGTGCCTTGGATGCCCGTGAGGCCTGAGATCTGCCTGCGAGTCTGTTTCTAGGGGTTCTTGGTGGCTTTTGTATCAGGGTGCCTTGGATGCCAGTGAGGCCTGAGCTCTGCCTGTAAGTCTGTTTCTAGGGGCTCCTGGTGGCCTTTGTATCAGGGTGCCTTGGATGCCGGTGAGGCCTGAGCTCTGCCTGTGAGTCTGTTTCGAGGGGTTCTTGGTGGCCTTTGTATCAGGGTGCCCGGATGCCTGTGAGGCCTGAGCTCTGCCTGTGAGTCTGTTTCTAGAGGTTCTTGGTGGCCTTTGTATCAGGGTGCCTTGGATGCCAGTGAGGCATGAGCTCTGCCTGTGATTCTGTTTCTAGGGGTTCTTGGTGGCCTTTGTATCAGGGTGCCCCGGATGCCTGTGAGGCCTGAGCTCTGCCTGTGAGTCTGTTTCTAGGGGCTCTTGGTGGCCTTTGTATCAGGGTGCCTTGGATGCCCGTGAGGCCTGAGCACTGCATGTGAGTCTGTTTCTAGGGGTCTTGGAGGCCTTTGTATCAGGGTGCCCCGGATGCATTTGAAGCCTGGGCTCTTCCTGTGAGTCTGTTTCTAGGGGCTCTTGGTGGCCCTTGTATCAGGGTGCCTTGGATGCCGGTGAGACCTGAGCTCTGCCTGTGCGTCTGTTTCTAGGGGTTCCTGGTGGCCTGTGTATCAAGGTGACTTGGATGCCGGTGAGGCCTGAGCTCTGCCTGTGAGTCTGTTTCTAGGGGTTCCTGGTGGCCTTTGTATCAGGGTGACTTGGATGCCCCTGAGGCCTGAGCTCTGCCTGTGAGTCTGTTACTAGGGGTTCTTGGTGGCCTTTGTATCAGGGTGCCTTGGATGCCGGTGAGGCCTGAGCTCTGCCTGTGAGTCTGTTTTGAGGGGTTCTTGGTGGCCTTTGCATCAGGGTGCCCTGGATGCCTGTGAGGCCTGAGCTCTGCCTGTGAGTCTGTTTCTAGAGGTTCTTGGTGGCCTTTGTATCAGGGTGCCTTGGATGCCCGTGAGGCCTGAGATCTGCCTGCGAGTCTGTTTCTAGGGGTTCTTGGTGGCTTTTGTATCAGGGTGCCTTGGATGCCAGTGAGGCCTGAGCTCTGCCTGTGATTCTGTTTCTAGAGGTTTGTGGTGGCCTTTGTATCAAGGTGCCTTGGATGCCCGTGAGGCCTGAGATCTGCCTGCGAGTCTGTTTCTAGGGGTTCTTGGTGGCTTTTGTATCAGGGTGCCTTCCTTGGATGCCTGTGAGGCCCGAGCTCTGCCTGTGAGTCTGTTTCTAGGGGTTCTTGGTGGCCTTTGTATCAGGGTGCCCCGGATGCCTGTGAGGCCTGAGCTCTGCCTGTGAGTCGGTTTCTAGGGGCTCTTGGTGGCCTTTGTATTAGGGTGCCTTGGATGCCCGTGAGGGCTGAGCTCTGCCTGTGAGTCTGTTTCTAGGGATTCTTGGTGGCCTTTGTATCAGGGTGCCGTGGATGCCTGTGAGGCCTGAGCTCTGCCCGTGAGTCTGTTTCTAGGGTTTCTTGGTGGCCTTTGTATCAGGGTGCCCTGGATACTCATGAGGCCTGAGCTCTGCCTGCGAGTCTGTTTCTAGGGGTTCTTGGTGGCCTTTGTATCAGGGTGCCTTGGATGCCCTTGAGGCCTGAGCTCTGCCTGTGAGTCTGTTTCTAGAGGTTCTTGGTGGCCTTTGTATCAGGGTACCCCGGATACCTGTGAGGCCTGAGCTCTGCCCGTGAGTCTGTTTACAGGGGTTCTTGGTGGCCTTTGTATCAAGGTGCCTTTGATGCTCATGAGGCATGAGCTCTGCCTGCGAGTCTGTTTCTAGAGGTTCTTGGTGGCCTTCGTATCAGGGTGCCTTGGATGCCGGTGAGGCCTGAGCTCTGCCCGTGAGTCTGTTTCTAGGCGTTCTTGGTGGCCTTTGTATCAGGGTGCCTTGGATGCCGGTGAGGCCTGAGCTCTGCCTGTGAGTCTATTTCTAGGGGTTCTTGGTGGCCTTTGTATCAGGGTGCCTTTGATGCCTGTGAGGCCTGAACTCTGCCTGTGAGTCTGTTTCTAGGGGTTCTTGGTGGCCTTTGTATCAGAGTGCCCCGGATGCCTGTGAGGCCTGAGCTCTGCCTGTGAGTCTGTTTCTAGAGGTTCTTGGTGGCCTTTGTATCAGAGTGCCACGGATGCCTGTGAGGCCTTCGCTCTGCCTGTGAGTCTGTTTCTAGGGGTTCTTGGTGGCCTTTGTATCAGGGTGCCCTGGATGCCCATGAGGCCTGTGCTCTGCCTGTGAGTCTGTTTCTAGGGGTTCTTGGTGGTCTTTGTATCAGGGTGCCCCGGATGCCTGTGAGGCCTGAGCTCTGCCTGTGAGTCTGTTTCTAGAGGTTCTTGGTGGCCTTTGTATCTGGGTGCCTTGGATGCCGGTGAGGCCTGAGATCTGCCTGCGAGTCTGTTTCTAGGGGTTCTTGGTGGCTTTTGTATCAGGGTGCCTTGGATGCCAGTGAGGCCTGAGCTCTGCCTTTAAGTCTGTTTCTAGGGGCTCTTGGCGGCCTTTGTATCAGGGTGCCTTGGATGCCGGTGAGGCCTGAGCTCTGCCTGTGAGTCTGTTTCGAGGGGTTCTTGGTGGCCTTTGTATCAGGGTGCCCCGGATGCCTGTGAGGCCTGAGCTCTGCCTGTGAGTCTGTTTCTAGAGGTTCTTGGTGGCCTTTGTATCAGGGTGCCTTGGATGCCAGTGAGGCATGAGCTCTGCCTGTGATTCTGTTTCTAGGGGTTCTTGGTGGCCTTTGTATCAGGGTTCCCCAGGATGCCTGTGAGGCCTGAGCTCTGCCTGTGAGTCTGTTTCTAGGGGCTCTTGGTGGCCTTTGTATCAGGGTGCCTTGGATGCCCGTGAGGCGTGAGCACTGCATGTGAGTCTGTTTCTAGGGGTCTTGGAGGCCTTTGTATCAGGGTGCCCCGGATGCATTTGAAGCCTGGGCTCTTCCTGTGAGTCTGTTTCTAGGGGCTCTTGGTGGCCCTTGTATCAGGGTGCCTTGGATGCCGGTGAGACCTGAGCTCTGCCTGTGCGTCTGTTTCTAGGGGTTCCTGGTGGCCTTTGTATCAAGGTGATTTGGATGCCGGTGAGGCCTGAGCTTTGCCTGTGAGTCTGTTTCTAGGGGTTCCTGGTGGCCTTTGTATCAGGGTGCCTTGGATGCCCCTGAGGCCTGAGCTCTGCCTGTGAGTCTGTTACTAGGGGTTCTTGGTGGCCTTTGTATCAGGGTGCCTTGGATGCCGGTGAGGCCTGAGCTCTGCCTGTGAGTCTGTTTCGAGGGGTTCTTGGTGGCCTTTGCATCAGGGTGCCCCGGATGCCTGTGAGGCCTGAGCTCTGCCTGTGAGTCTGTTTCTAGAGGTTCTTGGTGGCCTTTGTATCAGGGTGCCTTGGATGCCCGTGAGGCCTGAGATCTGCCTGCGAGTCTGTTTCTAGGGGTTCTTGGTGGCTTTTGTATCAGGGTGCCTTGGATGCCAGTGAGGCCTGAGCTCTGCCTGTAAGTCTGTTTCTAGGGGCTCTTGGTGGCCTTTGTATCAGGGTGCCTTGGATGCCCGTGAGGCCTGAGCTCTGCCTGTGAGTCTGTTTCTAGAGGTTCGTTGTGGCCTTTGTATCAAGGTGCCTTGGATGCCCGTGAGGCCTGAGATCTGCCTGCGAGTCTGTTTCTAGGGGTTCTTGGTGGCTTTTGTATCAGGGTGCCTTCCTTGGATGCCTGTGAGGCCCGAGCTCTGCCTGTGAGTCTGTTTCTAGGGGTTCTTGGTGGCCTTTGTATCAGGGTGCCCCGGATGCCTGTGAGGCCTGAGCTCTGCCTGTGAGTCGGTTTCTAGGTTGCTCTTGGTGGCCTTTGTATTAGGGTGCCTTGGATGCCCGTGAGGGCTGAGCTCTGCCTGTGAGTCTGTTTCTAGGGGTTCTTGGTGGCCTTTGTATCAGGGTGCCCTGGATGCCCGTGAGGCCGGAGCTCTGCCTGTGAGTCTGTTTCTAGGGGTTCTTGGTGGCTTTTGTATCAGGGTGCCTTGGATGCCCGTTTGGCCTGAGCTCTGCCTGTGAGTCTGCCTCTAGGGGTTCTTGGTGGCCTTTGTATCAGGTTGCCTTAGATGCCCGTGATGCCTGAGCTCTGCCTGTGAGTCTGTTTCTAGGGGTTCTTGGTGGCCTTTGTATCAGAGAGCCCCGGATGCCTGTGAGGCCTGAGCTCTGCCTGTGAGTCTGTTTCTAGAGGTTCTTGGTGGCCTTTGTATCAGAGTGCCATGGATGCCTGTGAGGCCTTCGCTCTGCCTGTGAGTCTGTTTCTAGAGGTTCTTGGTGGCCTTTGTATCAGGATGCCTCAGATGCCCGCGAGGCCTGAGCTCTGCCTGTGAGTCTGTTTGTAGGGGTTCTTGGTGGCCTTTGGATCAGGGTGCCCCGAATGCCCATGAGGCCTGTGCTCTGCCTGTGAGTCTGTTTCTAGGGGTTCTTGGTGGTCTTTGTATCAGGGTGCCCCGGATGCCTGTGAGGCCTGAGCTCTGCCTGTGAGTCTGTTTCTAGAGGTTCTTGCTGGCCTTTGTATCAGGGTGCCTTGGATGCCCGTGAGGCCTGAGATCTGCCTGTGAGTCTGTTTCTAGGGGTTCTTGGTGGCTTTTGTATCAGGGTGCCTTGGATGCCAGTGAGGCCTGAGCTCTGCCTGTAAGTCTGTTTCTAGGGGCTCTTGGTGGCCTTTGTATCAGGGTGCCTTGGATGCCGGTGAGGCCTGAGCTCTACCTGTGAGTCTGTTTCGAGGGGTTCTTGGTGGCCTTTGTATCAGGGTGCCCCGGATGCCTGTGAGGCCTGAGCTCTGCCTGTGAGTCTGTTTCTAGAGGTTCTTGGTGGCCTTTGTATCAGGGTGCCTTGGATGCCAGTGAGGCATGAGCTCTGCCTGTGATTCTCTTTCTAGGGGTTCTTGGTGGCCTTTGTATCAGGGTGCCCCGGATGCCTGTGAGGCCTGAGCTCTGCCTGTGAGTCTGTTTCTATGGGCTCTTGGTGGCCTTTGTATCAGGGTGCCTTGGATGCCCGTGAGGCCTGAGCACTGCATGTGAGTCTGTTTCTAGGGGTCTTGGAGGCCTTTGTATCAGGGTGCCCCGGATGCATTTGAAGCCTGGGCTCTTCCTGTGAGTCTGTTTCTAGGGGCTCTTGGGGGCCCTTGTATCAGGGTGTCTTCGATGCCGGTGAGACCTGAGCTCTGCCTGTGCGTCTGTTTCTAGGGGTTCCTGGTGGCCTTTGTATCAAGGTGACTTGGATGCCGGTGAGGCCTGAGCTCTGCCTGTGAGTCTGTTTCTAGGGGTTCCTGGTGGCCTTTGTATCAGGGTGCCTTGGATGCCCCTGAGGCCTGGTCTCTGCCTGTGAGTCTGTTACTAGGGGTTCTTGGTGGCCTTTGTATCAGGGTGCCTTGGATGCCGGTGAGGCCTGAGCTCTGCCTGTGAGTCTGTTTCGAGGGGTTCTTGGTGGCCTTTGCATCAGGGTGCCCCGGATGCCTGTGAGGCCTGAGCTCTGCCTGTGAGTCTGTTTCTAGAGGTTCTTGGTGGCCTTTGTATCAGGGTGCCTTGGATGCCCGTGAGGCCTGAGATCTGCCTGCGAGTCTGTTTCTAGGGGTTCTTGGTGGCTTTTGTATCAGGGTGCCTTGGATGCCAGTGAGGCCTGAGCTCTGCCTGTAAGTCTGTTTCTAGGGGCTCTTGGTGGCCTTTGTATCAGGGTGCCTTGGATGCCCGTGAGGCCTGAGCTCTGCCTGTGAGTCTGTTTCTAGAGGTTCGTGGTGGCCTTTGTATCAAGGTGCCTTGGATGCCCGTGAGGCCTGAGCTCTGCCTGCGAGTCTGTTTCTAGAGGTTCGTTGTGGCCTTTGTATCAAGGTGCCTTGGATGCCCGTGAGGCCTGAGATCTGCCTGCGAGTCTGTTTCTAGGGGTTCTTGGTTGCTTTTGTATCAGGGTGCCTTGGATGCCTGTGAGGCCCGAGCTCTGCCTGTGAGTCTGTTTCTAGGGGTTCTTGGTGGCCTTTGTATCAGGGTGCCCCGGATGCCTGTGAGGCCTGAGCTCTGCCTGTGAGTCGGTTTCTAGGGGCTCTTGGTGGCCTTTGTATTAGGGTGCCTTGGATGCCCGTGAGGGCTGAGCTCTGCCTGTGAGTCTGTTTCTAGGGGTTCTTGGTGGCCTTTGTATCAGGGTGCCCTGGATGCCCGTGAGGCCGGAGCTCTGCCTGTGAGTCTGTTTCTAGGGGTTCTTGGTGGCTTTTGTATCAGGGTGCCTTGGATGCCCGTGAGGCCTGAGCTCTGCCTGTGAGTCTGTCTCTAGGGGTTCTTGGTGGCCTTTGTATCAGGTTGCCTTAGATGCCCGTGAGGCCTGAGCTCTGCCTGTGAGTCTGTTTCTAGGGGTTCTTGTTGGCCTTTGTATCAGAGTGCCCCGGATGCCTGTGAGGCCTGAGCTCTGCCTGTGAGTCTGTTTAAAGTGGTTCTTCGTGGCCTTTGTATCAAGGTGCCTTGGATGCTCATGAGGCCTGAGCTCTGCCTGTGAGTCTGTTTCTAGGGGTTCTTTGTGGCCTTTGTATCAGAGTGCCCCGGATGCCTGTGAGGCCTGAGCTCTGCCCGTGAGTCTGTTTCTAGGGGTTCTTGGTGGCCTTTGTATCAAGGTGCCTTGGATGCCCGTGAGGCCTGAGCTCTGCCTGTGAGTCTGTTTCTAGAGGTTCCTGGTGGCCTTTGTATCAAGGTGCCTTGGATGCCCGTGAGGACTGAGATCTGCCTGTGAGTCTGTTTCTAGAGGTTCTTGGTGGCCTTTGTATCCAGAGGGTGCCCCGGATGCCTGTGAGGCCTGAGCTCTGCCTGTGAGTCTGTTTCTAGAGGTTCTTGGTGGCCTTTGTATCCAGAGGGTGCCCCGGATGCCTGTGAGGCCTGAGCTCTGCCCGTGAGTCTGTTTCTAGGGGCTCTTGGTGGCCTTTGTGTCAGGTTGCCTTGGATGCCTGTGAGGCCTGAGCTCTGCATGTGAGTCTGTTTCTAGGGGCTCTTGGTGGCCTTTGTATCAAGGTGCCTTGGATGTCGGTGAGGCCTGAGCTCTGCCTGCGAGTCTGTTTATAGGGGTTCTTGGTGACCTTTGTATCAGGGTGTCCCGGATGCCTTTGAGGCCAGAACTCTGCCTGTTAGTCTGTTTCTAGGGGCTCTTGGTGGCCTTTGTATCAAGGTGCCTTGGATGCCGGTGAGGCCTGAGCTCTGCCTGCAAGTCTGTTTATAGGGGTTCTTGGTGGCCTTTGTATCAGGGTGCCTTGGATGCCCGTGAGGCCTGAGCTCTGCCTGTGAGTCTGTTTCTAGGGGTTCTTGGTGGCCTTTGTATCAGGGTGCCTTGGATGCCTGTGAGGCCTGAGCTCTGCCTGTGAGTCTGTTTCTAGGGGCTCTTGGTGGCCTTTGTATCAGGGTGCCTTGGATGCCGGTGAGGCCTGAGCTCTGCCTGCAAGTCTGTTTATAGGGGTTCTTGGTGGCCTTTGTATCGGGGTGCCTTGGATGCCCGTGAGGCCTGAGCTCTGCCTGTGAGTCTGTTTCTAGAGGTTCTTGGTGGCTTTTGTATCAGGGTGGCTTGGATGCCCATGAGGCCTGAGGTCTGCCTGCGAGTCTGTTTCTAGGGGTTCTTGGTGGCTTTTGTATCAGGGTGCCTTGGATGCCAGTGAGGCCTGAGCTCTGCCTGTAAGTCTGTTTCTAGGGGCTCTTGGTGGCCTTTGTATCAGGGGCCTTGGATGCCAGTGAGGCATGAGCTCTGCCTGTGATTCTGTTTCTAGGGGTTCTTGGTGGCCTTTGTATCAGGGTGCCCAGGATGCCTGTGAGGCCTGAGCTCTGCCTGTGAGTCTGTTTCTAGGGGCTCTTGGTGGCCTTTGTATCAGGGTGCCTTGGATGCCCGTGAGGCATGAGCACTGCATGTCAGTCTGTTTCTAGGGGTTCTTGGTGGCCTGTGTATCAGGGTGCCCCGGATGCCTTTGAAGCCTGAGCTCTTCCTGTGAGTCTGTTTCTAGGGGCTCTTGGTGGCCTTTGTATCAGGGTGCCTTGGATGCCGGTGAGACCTGAGCTCTTCCTGTGCGTCTGTTTCTAGGGGTTCCTGGTGGCCTTTGTATCAAGGTGACTTGGATGCCGGTGAGGCCTGAGCTCTGCCTGTGAGTCTGTTTCTAGGGGTTCCTGGTGGCCTTTGTATCAGGGTGCCTTGGATGCCCCTGAGGCCTGAGCTCTGCCTGTGAGTCTGTTTCTAGGGGTTCTTGGTGGCCTTTGTATCAGGTTGCCTTGGATGCCGGTGAGGCCTGAGCTCTGCCTGTGAGTCTGTTTCGAGGGTTTCTTGGTGGCCTTTGTATCAGGGTGCCCCGGATGCCTGTGAGGCCTGAGCTCTGCCTGCGAGTCTGTTTCTAGGGGTTCTTGGTGGCTTTTGTATCAGGGTGCCTTGGATGCCAGTGAGGCCTGAGCTCTGCCTGTAAGTCTGTTTCTAGGGGTTCTTGGTGGCTTTTGTATCAGGGTGCCTTGGATGCCCGTGAGGCCTGAGCACTGCATGTGAGTCTGTTTCTAGGGGTCTTGGTGGCCTTTGTATCAGGGTGCCCCAGATGCATTTGAAGCCTGGGCTCTTCCTGTGAGTCTGTTTCTAGGGGCTCTTGGTGGCCTTTGTATCAGGGTGCCTTGGATCCCGGTGAGACCTGAGCTCTGCCTGTGCGTCTGTTTCTAGGGGTTCCTGGTGGCCTTTGTATCAAGGTGACTTGGATGCCGGTGAGGCCTGAGCTCTGCCTGTGAGTCTGTTTCTAGGGGTTCCTGGTGGACTTTGTATCAGGGTGCCTTGGATGCCCCTGAGGCCTGAGCTCTGCCTGTGAGTCTGTTACTAGGGGTTCTTGGTGGCCTTTGTATCAGGGTGCCCCAGATGCCTGTGAGGCCTGAGCTCAGCCTGTGAGTCTGTTTCTAGGGGCTCTTCGTGGCCTTTGTATTAGGGTGCCTTGGATGCCTGTGAGGGCTGAGCTCTGCCTGTGAGTCTGTTTCTAGGGGTTCTTGGTGGCCTTTGTATCAGGGTGCCCTGGATGCCCGTGAGGCCTGAGCTCTGCCTGTGAGTCTGTTTCTAGGGGTTCTTGGTGGCTTTTCTATCAGGGTGCCTTGGATGCCCGTGAGGCCTGAGCTCTGCCTGTGAGTCTGTCTCTAGGGGTTCTTGGTGGCCTTTGTATCAGGTTGCCTTAGATGCCCGTGAGGCCTGAGCTCTGTCTGTGAGTCTGTTTCTAGGGGTTCTTGGTGGCCTTTGTATCAGGATGCCCCGGATGCCTGTGAGGCCTGAGCTCTGCCTGTGAGTTTGTTTAAAGTGGTTCTTCGTGGCCTTTGTATCAAGGTGCCTTGGATACTCATGAGGCCTGAGCTCTGCCTGTGAGTCTGTTTCTAGGGGTTCTTTGTGGCCTTTGTATCAGAGTGCCCCGGATGCCTGTGAGGCCTGAGCTCTGCCCGTGAGTCTGTTTCTAGGGGTTCTTGGTGGCCATTGTATCAAGGTGCCTTGGATGCCCGTGAAGCCGGAGCTCTGCCTGTGAGTCTGTTTCTAGAGGTTCCTGGTGGCCTTTGTATCAAGGTGCCTTGGATGCCCGTGAGGCCTGAGCTCTGCCTGTGAGTCTGTTTCTAGGGGTTCTTGGTGGCCTTTGTATCAGGGTGCTCGGATGCCCGTGAGGCCTGAGCTCTGCCTCTGAGTCTGTTTCTAGAGGTTCTTGGTGGCCTTTGTATCCAGAGGGTGCCCCGGATGCCTGTGAGGCCTGAGCTCTGCCTGTGAGTCTGTTTCTAGGGGTTCTTGGTGGCCTTTGTATCAGGGTGCTCGGATGCCCGTGAGGCCTGAGCTCTGCCTCTGAGTCTGTTTCTAGAGGTTCTTGGTGGCCTTTGTATCCAGAGGGTGCCCCGGATGCCTGTGAGGCCTGAGCTCTGCCTGTGAGTCTGTTTCTAGAGGTTCTTGGTGGCCTTTGTATCCAGAGGGTGCCCCGGATGCCCGTGAGGCCTGAGCTCTGCCTGTGAGTCTGTTTCTAGGGGTTCTTGGTGGCCTTTGTATCAGGGTGCTCGGATGCCCGTGAGGCCTGAGCTCTGCCTCTGAGTCTGTTTCTAGAGGTTCTTGGTGGCCTTTGTATCCAGAGGGTGCCCCGGATGCCTGTGAGGCCTGAGCTCTGCCTGTGAGTCTGTTTCTAGGGGCTCTTGGTGGCCTTTGTGTCAGGTTGCCTTGGATGCCCGTGAGGCCTGAGCTCTGCATGCGAGTCTGTTTCTAGGAGCTCTTGGTGGCCTTTGTATCAAGGTGCCTTGGATGTCGGTGAGGCCTGAGCTCTGCCTGCGAGTCTGTTTATAGGGGTTCTTGGTGGCCTTTGTATCAGGGTGCCCCGGATGCCTTTGAGGCCAGAACTCTGCCTGCAAGTCTGTTTATAGGGGTTCTTGGTGGCCTTTGTATCAGGGTGCCTTGGATGCCTGTGAGGCCTGAGCTCTGCCTGTGATTCTGTTTCTAGGGGTCCTTGGTGGCCTTTGTATCAGGGTGCCCCATATGCCTGTGAGGTCTGAGCTCTGCCTGTGAGTCTGTTTCTAGGGGCTCTTGGTGGCCTTTGTATCAGGGTGCCTTGGATGCCCGTGAGGCCTGAGCACTGCATGTGAGTCTGTTTCTAGGGGTTCTTGGTGGCCTTTGTATCAAGGTGCCCCGGATGCCTTTGAAGCCTGAGCTCTTCCTCTGAGTCTATTTCTAGGGGCTCTTGGTGGCCTTTGTATCAGGGTGCCTTGGATGCCGGTGAGACCTGAGCTCTGCCTGTGCGTCTGTTTCTAGGGGTTCCTGGTGGCCTTTGTATCAAGGTGACTTGGATGCCGGTGAGGCCTGAGCTCTGCCTGTGAGTCTGTTTCTAGGGGTTCCTGGTGGCCTTTGTATCAGGGTGCCTTGGATGCCCCTGAGGCCTGAGCTCTGCCTGTGAGTCTGTTTCTAGGGGTTCTTCGTCACCTTTGCATCAGGGTGCCCCGGATGCCTGTGAGGCCTGAGCTCTGCCTGTGCGTCTGTTTCTAGAGGTTCCTGTTGGCCTTTGTATCAAGGTGCCTTGGATGCCCGTGAGGCCTGAGCTCTGCCTGCGAGTCTGTTTCTAGAGGTTCTTGGTGGCCTTTTTATCAGGGTGCCTTGGATGCCCGTGAGGCCCGAGCTCTGCCTGTGAGTCTGTTTCTAAGGGTTCTTGGTGGCCTTTGTATCAGGGTGCCCCGGATGCCTGTGAGGCCTGAGCTCTGCCTGTGAGTCTGTTTCTAGGGGTTCTTGGTGGCTTTTGTATCAGCGTGCCTTGGATGCCCATGAGGCCTGAGCTCTGCCTGTGAGTCTGTCTCTAGGGGTTCTTGGTGGCCTTTGTATCAGGGTGCCTTAGATGCCCGTGAGGCCTGAGCTCTGCCTGTGAGTCTGTTTCTAGGGATTCTTGGTGGCCTTTGTATCAGGGTGCCTTGGATGCCCGTGAGGCCTGAGCTCTGCCTGTGAGTCTGTTTAAAGTGGTTCTTGGTGGCCTTTGTATCAAGGTGCCTTGGATGCTCATAAGGCCTGAGCTCTGCCCGTGAATCTGTTTCTAGGGGTTCTTGGTGGCCTTTGTATCAAGGTGCCTTGGATGCCCATGAGGCCTGAGCTCTGCCTGTGAGTCTGTTTCTAGAGGTTCTTGGTGGCCTTTGTATCCACAGAGTGCCCCAGATACCTGTGAGGCCTGGGCTCTGCCTGTGAGTCTGTTTCTAGAGGTTCTTGGTGGCCTATGTATCCAGAGGGTGCCCCTGATGCCTGTGAGGCCTGGGCTCTGCCTGTGAGTCTGTTTCTAGAGGTTCTTGGTGGCCTTTGTATCCACAGGGTGCCCCAGATACCTGTGAGGCCTGAGCTCTGCCCGCGAGTCTGTTTCTAGGGGTTCTTGGTGGCCTTTGTATCAGGGTGCCTTGTATGCCGGTGAGGTCTGAGCTCTGCCTGTGAGTCTGTTTCTAGGGGTTCTTGGTGGCCTTTGTTTCAGGGTGCCCCAGATGCCTGTGAGGCCTGAGCCCTGCCTGTGAGTCTGTTTCTAGGGGTTCTTGGTGGCCTTTGTATCAGGGTGCCTTGGATGCTCATGAGGTCTGATCTCTGCCTGTGAGTCTGTTTCTAGGGGTTCTTGGTGGCCTTTGTATCAGGGTGCCCCGGATGCCTGTGAGGCCTGAGCTCTGCCCGTGAGTCTGTTTCTAGGGGTTCTTGGTGTCCTTTGTATCAAGGTGCCTTGGATGGTCATGAGGCCTGAGCTCTGCCTGCGAGTCTGTTTCTAGGGGTTCTTGGTGGCCTTTGTATCAAGGTGCCTTGGATTCCTGTGAGGCCTGAGCTCTGCCTGTGAGTCTGTTTCTAGGGGTTTTTGGTGGCCTTTGTATCAAGGTGCCTTGGATGCTCATGAGGCCTGAGCTCTGCCTGTGAGTCTGTTTCTAGGGGTTCTTGGTGGCCTTTGTATCAAGGTGCTGTGGATGCCTGTGAGGCCTGAGCTCTGCCTGCGAGTCTGTTTCTAGGGGTTCTTGGTGGCCTTTGCATCAAGGTGCCTTGGATGCCTGTGAGGCCTGAGCTCTGCCTGTGAGTCTGTTTCTAGGGGTTCTTGGTGGCCTTTGTATCAGGGTGCCTTGGATGCTCATGAGGCCTGAGCTCTGCCTGCAAGTCTGTTTCTAGGGGTTCTTGGTGGCCTTTGTATCAGGGTGCCCCGGATGCCTGTGAGGCCTGAGCTCTGCCCGAGAGTCTGTTTCTAGGGGATCTTGGTGGCCTTTGAATTAAGGTGCCTTGGATGCTCATGAGGCCTGAGCTCTGCCTGCGAGTCTGTTTCTAGGGGTTCTTGGTGGCCTTTGTATCAAGGTGCCTTGGATGCCTGTGAGGCCTGAGCTCTGCCTGCGAGTCTGTTTCTAGGGGTTCTTGATGGCCTTTGTATCAAGGTGACTTGGATGCCTGTGAGGCCTGAGCTCTGCCTATGAGTCTGTTTCTAGGGGTTCTTGGTGGCCTTTGTATCAAGGTGCCTTGGATGCTCATGAGGCCTGAGCTCCGCCTGTGTGTCTGTTTCTAGGGGTTCTTCGTTGCCTTTGTATCAAGGTGCCTTTGATGCCTGTGAGGCCTGAGCTCTGCTTGTGAGTCTGTTTCTTGGGGTTCATGGTGGCCTTTGTATTAAGGTGCCTTGGATGCTCATGAGGCCTGAGCTCTGCCTGCGAGTCTGTTTCTAGGGGTTCTTGGTGGCCTTTGAATCAGAGTGCCCCGGATGCCGGTGAGGCCTGAGCTCTGCCTGTGAGTCTGATTCTATGGGTTCCTGGTGGCCTTTGTATCAGGGTGCCCCCGATGCCTGTGAGGCCTGAGCACTGCCTGTGAATCTGTTTCTAGGGGTTCTTGGTGGCCTTTGTATCAGGGTGCCCTGGATGCTTTTGAGGCCTGAGCTCTGCTTGTGAGTCTGTTTCTAGGGGTTCTTGGTGGCCTTTGTATCAGGGTGCCTTGGATGCTCATGAGGCCTGAGCTCTGCCTGCGAGTTTGTTTCTAGGGGTTCTTGGTGGCCTTTGTATCAGCGTGCCTTGGATGCCGGTGAGGCCTGAGCTCTGCCTGTGAGTCTGTTTCTAGGGGTTCTTGGTGGCCTTTGTATCAGGGTGCCCCGGATGCCTGTGAGGCCTGAGTTCTGTCTGTGAGTCTGTTTCTAGGGGTTCTTGGTGGCCTTTGTATCAGGGTGCCTTGGATGCTCATGAGGCCTGAGCTATGCCTGCGAGTCTGTTTATAGGGGTTCTTGGTGGCCTTTGTATCAGGGTGCCTTGGATGCTGGTGAGGCCTGAGCTCTGCCTGTGAGTCTGTTTCTCTCGGTTCTTGGTGGCCTTTGTATCAGGGTGCCCCGAATGCCTGTGAGGCCTGAGCTCTGTCTGTGAGTCTGTTTCTAGGGGTTCTTGGTGGCCTTTGTATCAGAGTGCCCCGGATGCCTGTGAGGCCTGAGCTCTGCTTGTGAGTCTGTTTCTAGGGGTTCTTGCTGGCCTTTGTTTCAGAGTGCCCCGGATACCTGTGAGGCCTGAGCTCTGCCTGTGAGTCTTTTTCTAGGGGTTCTTGGTGGCCTTTGTATCAGGGTGCCTTGGATGCCTGTGAGGCCTGAGCTCTGCCTGTGAGTCTGTCTCTAGAGGTTATTGGTGGCCTTTGTATCCAGAGGGTGCCCCGGATGCCTGTGAGGCCTGAGTTCTGCCTGTGAGTCTGTTTCTAGGGGTTCTTGGTGGCCTTTGTATCAGGGTGCCGTGGATGCCTGTGAGGCCTGAGCTCTGCCCGTGAGTCTGTTTCTAGGGTTTCTTGGTGCCCTTTGTATCAGGGTGCCCTGGATACTCATGAGTCCTGAGCTATGCCTGCGAGTCTGTTTCTAGGGGTTCTTGGTGGCCTTTGTATCAGGGTGCCTTGGATGCCCTTGAGGCCTGAGCTCTGCCTGTGAGTCTGTTTTAGAGGTTCTTGGTGGCCTTTGTATCAGGGTGCCCCGGATAACTGTGAGGCCTGAGCTCTGCCCGTGAGTCTGTTTACAGGGGTTCTTGGTGGCCTTTGTATCAAGGTGCCTTTGATGCTCATGAGGCATGAGCTCTGCCTGCGAGTCTGTTTCTAGAGGTTCTTGGTGGCCTTCGTATCAGGGTGCCTTGGATGCCGGTGAGGCCTGAGCTCTGCCCGTGAGTCTGTTTCTAGGCGTTCTTGGTGGCCTTTGTATCAGGGTGCCTTGGATGCCGGTGAGGCCTGAGCTCTGCCTGTGAGTCTATTTCTAGGGGTTCTTGGTGGCCTTTGTATCAGGGTGCCTTTGATGCCTGTGAGGCCTGAACTCTGCCTGTGAGTCTGTTTCTAGGGGTTCTTGGTGGCCTTTGTATCAGAGTGCCCCGGATGCCTGTGAGGCCTGAGCTCTGCCTGTGAGTCTGTTTCTGGAGGTTCTTGGTGGCCTTTGTATCAGAGGGCCACGGATGCCTGTGAGGCCTTCGCTCTGCCTGTGAGTCTGTTTCTAGGTGTTCTTGGTGCTCTTTGTATCAGGGTGCCTCGGATGCCCGCGAGGCCTGAGCTCTGCCTGTGAGTCTGTTTGTAGGGGTTCTTGGTGGCCTTTGTATCAGGGTGCCCTGGATGCCCATGAGGCCTGTGCTCTGCCTGTGAGTCTGTTTCTAGGGGTTCTTGGTGGTCTTTGTATCAGGGTGCCCCGGATGCCTGTGAGGCCTGAGCTCTGCCTGTGAGTCTGTTTCTAGAGGTTCTTGGTGGCCTTTGTATCAGGGTGCCTTGGATGCCCGTGAGGCCTGAGATCTGCCTGCGAGTCTGTTTCTAGGGGTTCTTGGTGGCTTTTGTATCAGGGTGCCTTGGATGCCAGTGAGGCCTGAGCTCTGCCTGTAAGTCTGTTTCTAGGGGCTCCTGGTGGCCTTTGTATCAGGGTGCCTTGGATGCCGGTGAGGCCTGAGCTCTGCCTGTGAGTCTGTTTCGAGGGGTTCTTGGTGGCCTTTGTATCAGGGTGCCCGGATGCCTGTGAGGCCTGAGCTCTGCCTGTGAGTCTGTTTCTAGAGGTTCTTGGTGGCCTTTGTATCAGGGTGCCTTGGATGCCAGTGAGGCATGAGCTCTGCCTGTGATTCTGTTTCTAGGGGTTCTTGGTGGCCTTTGTATCAGGGTGCCCCGGATGCCTGTGAGGCCTGAGCTCTGCCTGTGAGTCTGTTTCTAGGGGCTCTTGGTGGCCTTTGTATCAGGGTGCCTTGGATGCCCGTGAGGCCTGAGCACTGCATGTGAGTCTGTTTCTAGGGGTCTTGGAGGCCTTTGTATCAGGGTGCCCCGGATGCATTTGAAGCCTGGGCTCTTCCTGTGAGTCTGTTTCTAGGGGCTCTTGGTGGCCCTTGTATCAGGGTGCCTTGGATGCCGGTGAGACCTGAGCTCTGCCTGTGCGTCTGTTTCTAGGGGTTCCTGGTGGCCTTTGTATCAAGGTGACTTGGATGCCGGTGAGGCCTGAGCTCTGCCTGTGAGTCTGTTTCTAGGGGTTCCTGGTGGCCTTTGTATCAGGGTGACTTGGATGCCCCTGAGGCCTGAGCTCTGCCTGTGAGTCTGTTACTAGGGGTTCTTGGTGGCCTTTGTATCAGGGTGCCTTGGATGCCGGTGAGGCCTGAGCTCTGCCTGTGAGTCTGTTTCGAGGGGTTCTTGGTGGCCTTTGCATCAGGGTGCCCTGGATGCCTTGGAGGCCTGAGCTCTGCATGTTAGTCTGTTTCTAGAGGTTCTTGGTGGCCTTTGTATCAGGGTGCCTTGGATGCCCGTGAGGCCTGAGATCTGCCTGCGAGTCTGTTTCTAGGGGTTCTTGGTGGCTTTTGTATCAGGGTGCCTTGGATGCCAGTGAGGCCTGAGCTCTGCCTGTAAGTCTGTTTCTAGGGGCTCTTGGTGGCCTTTGTATCAGGGTGCCTTGGATGCCCGTGAGGCCTGAGCTCTGCCTGTGATTCTGTTTCTAGAGGTTTGTGGTGGCCTTTGTATCAAGGTGCCTTGGATGCCCGTGAGGCCTGAGCTCTGCCTGCGAGTCTGTTTGTAGAGGTTCGTTGTGGCCTTTGTATCAAGGTGCCTTGGATGCCCGTGAGGCCTGAGATCTGCCTGCGAGTCTGTTTCTAGGGGTTCTTGGTGGCTTTTGTATCAGGGTGCCTTCCTTGGATGCCTGTGAGGCCCGAGCTCTGCCTGTGAGTCTGTTTCTAGGGGTTCTTGGTGGCCTTTGTTTCAGAGTGCCCCGGATACCTGTGAGGCCTGAGCTCTGCCTGTGAATCTTTTTCTAGGGGTTCTTGGTGGCCTTTGTATCAGGGTGCCTTGGATGCCTGTGAGGCCTGAGCTCTGCCTGTGAGTCTGTCTCTAGAGGTTCTTGGTGGCCTTTGTATCCAGAGGGTGCCCCGGATGCCTGTGAGGCCTGAGTTCTGCCCGTGAGTCTGTTTCTAGGGGTTCTTGGTGGCCTTTGTATCAGGGTGCCGTGGATGCCTGTGAGGCCTGAGCTCTGCCCGTGAGTCTGTTTCTAGGGTTTCTTGGTGCCCTTTGTATCAGGGTGCCCTGGATACTCATGAGTCCTGAGCTATGCCTGCGAGTCTGTTTCTAGGGGTTCTTGGTGGCCTTTGTATCAGGGTGCCTTGGATGCCCTTGAGGCCTGAGCTCTGCCTGTGAGTCTGTTTTAGAGGTTCTTGGTGGCCTTTGTATCAGGGTGCCCCGGATAACTGTGAGGCCTGAGCTCTGCCCGTGAGTCTGTTTACAGGGGTTCTTGGTGGCCTTTGTATCAAGGTGCCTTTGATGCTCATGAGGCATGAGCTCTGCCTGAGAGTCTGTTTCTAGAGGTTCTTGGTGGCCTTCGTATCAGGGTGCCTTGGATGCCGGTGAGGCCTGAGCTCTGCCCGTGAGTCTGTTTCTAGGCGTTCTTGGTGGCCTTTGTATCAGGGTGCCTTGGATGCCGGTGAGGCCTGAGCTCTGCCTGTGAGTCTATTTCTAGGGGTTCTTGGTGGCCTTTGTATCAGGGTGCCTTTGATGCCTGTGAGGCCTGAGCTCTGCCCGTGAGTCTGTTTCTAGGGTTTCTTGGTGCCCTTTGTATCAGGGTGCCCTGGATACTCATGAGTCCTGAGCTATGCCTGCGAGTCTGTTTCTAGGGGTTCTTGGTGGCCTTTGTATCAGGGTGCCTTGGATGCCCTTGAGGCCTGAGCTCTGCCTGTGAGTCTGTTTTAGAGGTTCTTGGTGGCCTTTGTATCAGGGTGCCCCGGATAACTGTGAGGCCTGAGCTCTGCCCGTGAGTCTGTTTACAGGGGTTCTTGGTGGCCTTTGTATCAAGGTGCCTTTGATGCTCATGAGGCATGAGCTCTGCCTGCGAGTCTGTTTCTAGAGGTTCTTGGTGGCCTTCGTATCAGGGTGCCTTGGATGCCGGTGAGGCCTGAGCTCTGCCCGTGAGTCTGTTTCTAGGCGTTCTTGGTGGCCTTTGTATCAGGGTGCCTTGGATGCCGGTGAGGCCTGAGCTCTGCCTGTGAGTCTATTTCTAGGGGTTCTTGGTGGCCTTTGTATCAGGGTGCCTTTGATGCCTGTGAGGCCTGAACTCTGCCTGTGAGTCTGTTTCTAGGGGTTCTTGGTGGCCTTTGTATCAGAGTGCCCCGGATGCCTGTGAGGCCTGAGCTCTGCCTGTGAGTCTGTTTCTGGAGGTTCTTGGTGGCCTTTGTATCAGAGTGCCACGGATGCCTGTGAGGCCTTCGCTCTGCCTGTGAGTCTGTTTCTAGGTGTTCTTGGTGCTCTTTGTATCAGGGTGCCTCGGATGCCCGCGAGGCCTGAGCTCTGCCTGTGAGTCTGTTTGTAGGGGTTCTTGGTGGCCTTTGTATCAGGGTGCCCTGGATGCCCATGAGGCCTGTGCTCTGCCTGTGAGTCTGTTTCTAGGGGTTCTTGGTGGTCTTTGTATCAGGGTGCCCCGGATGCCTGTGAGGCCTGAGCTCTGCCTGTGAGTCTGTTTCTAGAGGTTCTTGGTGGCCTTTGTATCAGGGTGCCTTGGATGCCCGTGAGGCCTGAGATCTGCCTGCGAGTCTGTTTCTAGGGGTTCTTGGTGGCTTTTGTATCAGGGTGCCTTGGATGCCAGTGAGGCCTGAGCTCTGCCTGTAAGTCTGTTTCTAGGGGCTCCTGGTGGCCTTTGTATCAGGGTGCCTTGGATGCCGGTGAGGCCTGAGCTCTGCCTGTGAGTCTGTTTCGAGGGGTTCTTGGTGGCCTTTGTATCAGGGTGCCCGGATGCCTGTGAGGCCTGAGCTCTGCCTGTGAGTCTGTTTCTAGAGGTTCTTGGTGGCCTTTGTATCAGGGTGCCTTGGATGCCAGTGAGGCATGAGCTCTGCCTGTGATTCTGTTTCTAGGGGTTCTTGGTGGCCTTTGTATCAGGGTGCCCCGGATGCCTGTGAGGCCTGAGCTCTGCCTGTGAGTCTGTTTCTAGGGGCTCTTGGTGGCCTTTGTATCAGGGTGCCTTGGATGCCCGTGAGGCCTGAGCACTGCATGTGAGTCTGTTTCTAGGGGTCTTGGAGGCCTTTGTATCAGGGTGCCCCGGATGCATTTGAAGCCTGGGCTCTTCCTGTGAGTCTGTTTCTAGGGGCTCTTGGTGGCCCTTGTATCAGGGTGCCTTGGATGCCGGTGAGACCTGAGCTCTGCCTGTGCGTCTGTTTCTAGGGGTTCCTGGTGGCCTTTGTATCAAGGTGACTTGGATGCCGGTGAGGCCTGAGCTCTGCCTGTGAGTCTGTTTCTAGGGGTTCCTGGTGGCCTTTGTATCAGGGTGACTTGGATGCCCCTGAGGCCTGAGCTCTGCCTGTGAGTCTGTTACTAGGGGTTCTTGGTGGCCTTTGTATCAGGGTGCCTTGGATGCCGGTGAGGCCTGAGCTCTGCCTGTGAGTCTGTTTCGAGGGGTTCTTGGTGGCCTTTGCATCAGGGTGCCCTGGATGCCTTGGAGGCCTGAGCTCTGCATGTTAGTCTGTTTCTAGAGGTTCTTGGTGGCCTTTGTATCAGGGTGCCTTGGATGCCCGTGAGGCCTGAGATCTGCCTGCGAGTCTGTTTCTAGGGGTTCTTGGTGGCTTTTGTATCAGGGTGCCTTGGATGCCAGTGAGGCCTGAGCTCTGCCTGTAAATCTGTTTCTAGGGGCTCTTGGTGGCCTTTGTATCAGGGTGCCTTGGATGCCCGTGAGGCCTGAGCTCTGCCTGTGATTCTGTTTCTAGAGGTTTGTGGTGGCCTTTGTATCAAGGTGCCTTGGATGCCCGTGAGGCCTGAGCTCTGCCTGCGAGTCTGTTTGTAGAGGTTCGTTGTGGCCTTTGTATCAAGGTGCCTTGGATGCCCGTGAGGCCTGAGATCTGCCTGCGAGTCTGTTTCTAGGGGTTCTTGGTGGCTTTTGTATCAGGGTGCCTTCCTTGGATGCCTGTGAGGCCCGAGCTCTGCCTGTGAGTCTGTTTCTAGGGGTTCTTGGTGGCCTTTGTTTCAGAGTGCCCCGGATACCTGTGAGGCCTGAGCTCTGCCTGTGAATCTTTTTCTAGGGGTTCTTGGTGGCCTTTGTATCAGGGTGCCTTGGATGCCTGTGAGGCCTGAGCTCTGCCTGTGAGTCTGTCTCTAGAGGTTCTTGGTGGCCTTTGTATCCAGAGGGTGCCCCGGATGCCTGTGAGGCCTGAGTTCTGCCCGTGAGTCTGTTTCTAGGGGTTCTTGGTGGCCTTTGTATCAGGGTGCCGTGGATGCCTGTGAGGCCTGAGCTCTGCCCGTGAGTCTGTTTCTAGGGTTTCTTGGTGCCCTTTGTATCAGGGTGCCCTGGATACTCATGAGTCCTGAGCTATGCCTGCGAGTCTGTTTCTAGGGGTTCTTGGTGGCCTTTGTATCAGGGTGCCTTGGATGCCCTTGAGGCCTGAGCTCTGCCTGTGAGTCTGTTTTAGAGGTTCTTGGTGGCCTTTGTATCAGGGTGCCCCGGATAACTGTGAGGCCTGAGCTCTGCCCGTGAGTCTGTTTACAGGGGTTCTTGGTGGCCTTTGTATCAAGGTGCCTTTGATGCTCATGAGGCATGAGCTCTGCCTGCGAGTCTGTTTCTAGAGGTTCTTGGTGGCCTTCGTATCAGGGTGCCTTGGATGCCGGTGAGGCCTGAGCTCTGCCCGTGAGTCTGTTTCTAGGCGTTCTTGGTGGCCTTTGTATCAGGGTGCCTTGGATGCCGGTGAGGCCTGAGCTCTGCCTGTGAGTCTATTTCTAGGGGTTCTTGGTGGCCTTTGTATCAGGGTGCCTTTGATGCCTGTGAGGCCTGAACTCTGCCTGTGAGTCTGTTTCTAGGGGTTCTTGGTGGCCTTTGTATCAGAGTGCCCCGGATGCCTGTGAGGCCTTCGCTCTGCCTGTGAGTCTGTTTCTGGAGGTTCTTGGTGGCCTTTGTATCAGAGTGCCACGGATGCCTGTGAGGCCTTCGCTCTGCCTGTGAGTCTGTTTCTAGGTGTTCTTGGTGCTCTTTGTATCAGGGTGCCTCGGATGCCCGCGAGGCCTGAGCTCTGCCTGTGAGTCTGTTTGTAGGGGTTCTTGGTGGCCTTTGTATCAGGGTGCCCTGGATGCCCATGAGGCCTGTGCTCTGCCTGTGAGTCTGTTTCTAGGGGTTCTTGGTGGTCTTTGTATCAGGGTGCCCCGGATGCCTGTGAGGCCTGAGCTCTGCCTGTGAGTCTGTTTCTAGAGGTTCTTGGTGGCCTTTGTATCAGGGTGCCTTGGATGCCCGTGAGGCCTGAGATCTGCCTGCGAGTCTGTTTCTAGGGGTTCTTGGTGGCTTTTGTATCAGGGTGCCTTGGATGCCAGTGAGGCCTGAGCTCTGCCTGTAAGTCTGTTTCTAGGGGCTCCTGGTGGCCTTTGTATCAGGGTGCCTTGGATGCCGGTGAGGCCTGAGCTCTGCCTGTGAGTCTGTTTCGAGGGGTTCTTGGTGGCCTTTGTATCAGGGTGCCCGGATGCCTGTGAGGCCTGAGCTCTGCCTGTGAGTCTGTTTCTAGAGGTTCTTGGTGGCCTTTGTATCAGGGTGCCTTGGATGCCAGTGAGGCATGAGCTCTGCCTGTGATTCTGTTTCTGGGGGTTCTTGGTGGCCTTTGTATCAGGGTGCCCCGGATGCCTGTGAGGCCTGAGCTCTGCATGTGAGTCTGTTTCTAGGGGTCTTGGAGGCCTTTGTATCAGGGTGCCCCGGATGCATTTGAAGCCTGGGCTCTTCCTGTGAGTCTGTTTCTAGGGGCTCTTGGTGGCCCTTGTATCAGGGTGCCTTGGATGCCGGTGAGACCTGAGCTCTGCCTGTGCGTCTGTTTCTAGGGGTTCCTGGTGGCCTTTGTATCAAGGTGACTTGGATGCCGGTGAGGCCTGAGCTCTGCCTGTGAGTCTGTTTCTAGGGGTTCCTGGTGGCCTTTGTATCAGGGTGACTTGGATGCCCCTGAGGCCTGAGCTCTGCCTGTGAGTCTGTTACTAGGGGTTCTTGGTGGCCTTTGTATCAGGGTGCCTTGGATGCCGGTGAGGCCTGAGCTCTGCCTGTGAGTCTGTTTCGAGGGGTTCTTGGTGGCCTTTGCATCAGGGTGCCCTGGATGCCTGTGAGGCCTGAGCTCTGCCTGTGAGTCTGTTTCTAGAGGTTCTTGGTGGCCTTTGTATCAGGGTGCCTTGGATGCCCGTGAGGCCTGAGATCTGCCTGCGAGTCTGTTTCTAGGGGTTCTTGGTGGCTTTTGTATCAGGTTGCCTTGGATGCCAGTGAGGCCTGAGCTCTGCCTGTAAGTCTGTTTCTAGGGGCTCTTGGTGGCCTTTGTATCAGGGTGCCTTGGATGCCCGTGAGGCCTGAGCTCTGCCTGTGATTCTGTTTCTAGAGGTTCGTGGTGGCCTTTGTATCAAGGTGCCTTGGATGCCTGTGAGGCCTGAGCTCTGCCTGCGAGTCTGTTTCTAGAGGTTCGTTGTGGCCTTTGTATCAAGGTGCCTTGGATGCCCGTGAGGCCTGAGATCTGCCTGCGAGTCTGTTTCTAGGGGCTCTTGGTGGCCTTTGCATTAGGGTGCCTTGGATGCCCGTGAGGGCTGAGCTCTGCCTGTGAGTCTGTTTCTAGGGATTCTTGGTGGCCTTTGTATCAGGGTGCCGTGGATGCCTGTGAGGCCTGAGCTCTGCCCGTGAGTCTGTTTCTAGGGTTTCTTGGTGGCCTTTGTATTAGGGTGCCTTCCTTGGATGCCTGTGAGGCCCGAGCTCTGCCTGTGAGTCTGTTTCTAGGGGTTCTTGGTGGCCTTTGTATCAGGGTGCCCCGGATGCCTGTGAGGCCTGAGCTCTGCCTGTGAGTCGGTTTCTAGGGGCTCTTGGTGGCCTTTGTATTAGGGTGCCTTGGATGCCCGTGAGGGCTGAGCTCTGCCTGTGAGTCTGTTTCTAGGGATTCTTGGTGGCCTTTGTATCAGGGTGCCGTGGATGCCTGTGAGGCCTGAGCTCTGCCCGTGAGTCTGTTTCTAGGGTTTCTTGGTGGCCTTTGTATCAGGGTGCCCTGGATACTCATGAGGCCTGAGCTCTGCCTGCGAGTCTGTTTCTAGGGGTTCTTGGTGGCCTTTGTATCAGGGTGCCTTGGATGCCCTTGAGGCCTGAGCTCTGCCTGTGAGTCTGTTTCTAGAGGTTCTTGGTGGCCTTTGTATCAGGGTACCCCGGATACCTGTGAGGCCTGAGCTCTGCCCGTGAGTCTGTTTACAGGGGTTCTTGGTGGCCTTTGTATCAAGGTGCCTTTGATGCTCATGAGGCATGAGCTCTGCCTGCGAGTCTGTTTCTAGAGGTTCTTGGTGGCCTTCGTATCAGGGTGCCTTGGATGCCGGTGAGGCCTGAGCTCTGCCCGTGAGTCTGTTTCTAGGCGTTCTTGGTGGCCTTTGTATCAGGGTGCCTTGGATGCCGGTGAGGCCTGAGCTCTGCCTGTGAGTCTATTTCTAGGGGTTCTTGGTGGCCTTTGTATCAGGGTGCCTTTGATGCCTGTGAGGCCTGAACTCTGCCTGTGAGTCTGTTTCTAGGGGTTCTTGGTGGCCTTTGTATCAGAGTGCCCCGGATGCCTGTGAGGCCTTCGCTCTGCCTGTGAGTCTGTTTCTAGAGGTTCTTGGTGGCCTTTGTATCAGGGTGCCCTGGATGCCCATGAGGCCTGTGCTCTGCCTGTGAGTCTGTTTCTAGGGGTTCTTGGTGGTCTTTGTATCAGGGTGCCCCGGATGCCTGTGAGGCCTGAGCTCTGCCTGTGAGTCTGTTTCTAGAGGTTCTTGGTGGCCTTTGTATCAGGGTGCCTTGGATGCCCGTGAGGCCTGAGATCTGCCTGCGAGTCTGTTTCTAGGGGTTCTTGGCGGCTTTTGTATCAGGGTGCCTTGGATGCCAGTGAGGCCTGAGCTCTGCCTTTAAGTCTGTTTCTAGGGGCTCTTGGCGGCCTTTGTATCAGGGTGCCTTGGATGCCGGTGAGGCCTGAGCTCTGCCTGTGAGTCTGTTTCGAGGGGTTCTTGGTGGCCTTTGTATCAGGGTGCCCCGGATGCCTGTGAGGCCTGAGCTCTGCCTGTGAGTCTGTTTCTAGAGGTTCTTGGTGGCCTTTGTATCAGGGTGCCTTGGATGCCAGTGAGGCATGAGCTCTGCCTGTGATTCTGTTTCTAGGGGTTCTTGGTGGCCTTTGTATCAGGGTTCCCCAGGATGCCTGTGAGGCCTGAGCTCTGCCTGTGAGTCTGTTTCTAGGGGCTCTTGGTGGCCTTTGTATCAGGGTGCCTTGGATGCCCGTGAGGAGTGAGCACTGCATGTGAGTCTGTTTCTAGGGGTCTTGGAGGCCTTTGTATCAGGGTGCCCCGGATGCATTTGAAGCCTGGGCTCTTCCTGTGAGTCTGTTTCTAGGGGCTCTTGGTGGCCCTTGTATCAGGGTGCCTTGGATGCCGGTGAGACCTGAGCTCTGCCTGTGCGTCTGTTTCTAGGGGTTCCTGGTGGCCTTTGTATCAAGGTGACTTGGATGCCGGTGAGGCCTGAGCTCTGCCTGTGAGTCTGTTTCTAGGGGTTCCTGGTGGCCTTTGTATCAGGGTGCCTTGGATGCCCCTGAGGCCTGAGCTCTGCCTGTGAGTCTGTTACTAGGGGCTCTTGGTGGCCTTTGTATCAGGGTGCCTTGGATGCCGGTGAGGCCTGAGCTCTGCCTGTGAGTCTGTTTCGAGGGGTTCTTGGTGGCCTTTGCATCAGGGTGCCCCGGATGCCTGTGAGGCCTGAGCTCTGCCTGTGAGTCTGTTTCTAGAGGTTCTTGGTGGCCTTTGTATCAGGGTGCCTTGGATGCCCGTGAGGCCTGAGATCTGCCTGCAAGTCTGTTTCTAGGGGTTCTTGGTGGCTTTTGTATCAGGGTGCCTTGGATGCCAGTGAGGCCTGAGCTCTGCCTGTAAGTCTGTTTCTAGGGGCTCTTGGTGGCCTTTGTATCAGGGTGCCTTGGATGCCCGTGAGGCCTGAGCTCTGCCTGTGAGTCTGTTTCTAGAGGTTTGTGGTGGCCTTTGTATCAAGGTGCCTTGGATGCCCGTGAGGCCTGAGCTCTGCCTGCGAGTCTGTTTCTAGAGGTTCATTGTGGCCTTTGTATCAAGGTGCCTTGGATGCCCGTGAGGCCTGAGATCTGCCTGCGAGTCTGTTTCTAGGGGTTCTTGGTGGCTTTTGTATCAGGGTGCCTTCCTTGGATGCCTGTGAGGCCCGAGCTCTGCCTGTGAGTCTGTTTCTAGGGGTTCTTGGTGGCCTTTGTATCAGGGTGCCCCGGATGCCTGTGAGGCCTGAGCTCTGCCTGTGAGTCGGTTTCTAGGGGCTCTTGGTGGCCTTTGTATTAGGGTGCCTTGGATGCCCGTGAGGGCTGAGCTCTGCCTGTGAGTCTGTTTCTAGGGGTTCTTGGTGGCCTTTGTATCAGGGTGCCCTGGATGCCCGTGAGGCCGGAGCTCTGCCTGTGAGTCTGTTTCTAGGGGTTCTTGGTGGCTTTTGTATCAGGGTGCCTTGGATGCCCGTTTGGCCTGAGCTCTGCCTGTGAGTCTGCCTCTAGGGGTTCTTGGTGGCCTTTGTATCAGGTTGCCTTAGATGCCCGTGAGGCCTGAGCTCTGCCTGTGAGTCTGTTTCTAGGGGTTCTTGGTGGCCTTTGTATCAGAGTGCCTCGGATGCCTGTGAGGCCTGAGCTCTGCCTGTGAGTCTGTTTCTAGAGGTTCTTGGTGGCCTTTGTATCAGAGTGCCACGGATGCCTGTGAGGCCTTCGCTCTGCCTGTGAGTCTGTTTCTAGAGGTTCTTGGTGGCCTTTGTATCAGGGTGCCTCAGATGCCCGCGAGGCCTGAGCTCTGCCTGTGAGTCTGTTTGTAGGGGTTCTTGGTGGCCTTTGTATCAGGGTGCCCCGGATGCCCATGAGGCCTGTGCTCTGCCTGTGAGTCTGTTTCTAGGGGTTCTTGGTGGTCTTTGTATCAGGGTGCCCCGGATGCCTGTGAGGCCTGAGCTCTGCCTGTGAGTCTGTTTCTAGAGGTTCTTGGTGGCCTTTGTATCAGGGTGCCTTGGATGCCCGTGAGGCCTGAGATCTGCCTGTGAGTCTGTTTCTAGGGGTTCTTGGTGGCTTTTGTATCAGGGTGCCTTGGATGCCAGTGAGGCCTGAGCTGTGCCTGTAAGTCTGTTTCTAGGGGCTCTTGGTGGCCTTTGTATCAGGGTGCCTTGGATGCCGGTGAGGCCTGAGCTCTGCCTGTGAGTCTGTTTCGAGGGGTTCTTGGTGGCCTTTGTATCAGGGTGCCCCGGATGCCTGTGAGGCCTGAGCTCTGCCTGTGAGTCTGTTTCTAGAGGTTCTTGGTGGCCTTTGTATCAGGGTGCCTTGGATGCCAGTGAGGCATGAGCTCTGCCTGTGATTCTCTTTCTAGGGGTTCTTGGTGGCCTTTGTATCAGGGTGCCCCGGATGCCTGTGAGGCCTGAGCTCTGCCTGTGAGTCTGTTTCTAGGGGCTCTTGGTGGCCTTTGTATCAGGGTGCCTTGGATGCCCGTGAGGCCTGAGCACTGCATGTGAGTCTGTTTCTAGGGGTCTTGGAGGCCTTTGTATCAGGGTGCCCCGGATGCATTTGAAGCCTGGGCTCTTCCTGTGAGTCTGTTTCTAGGGGCTCTTGGGGGCCCTTGTATCAGGGTGTCTTCGATGCCGGTGAGACCTGAGCTCTGCCTGTGCGTCTGTTTCTAGGGGTTCCTGGTGGCCTTTGTATCAAGGTGACTTGGATGCCGGTGAGGCCTGAGCTCTGCCTGTGAGTCTGTTTCTAGGGGTTCCTGGTGGCCTTTGTATCAGGGTGCCTTGGATGCCCCTGAGGCCTGGTCTCTGCCTGTGAGTCTGTTACTAGGGGTTCTTGGTGGCCTTTGTATCAGGGTGCCTTGGATGCCGGTGAGGCCTGAGCTCTGCCTGTGAGTCTGTTTCGAGGGGTTCTTGGTGGCCTTTGCATCAGGGTGCCCCGGATGCCTGTGAGGCCTGAGCTCTGCCTGTGAGTCTGTTTCTAGAGGTTCTTGGTGGCCTTTGTATCAGGGTGCCTTGGATGCCCGTGAGGCCTGAGATCTGCCTGCGAGTCTGTTTCTAGGGGTTCTTGGTGGCTTTTGTATCAGGGTGCCTTGGATGCCAGTGAGGCCTGAGCTCTGCCTGTAAGTCTGTTTCTAGGGGCTCTTGGTGGCCTTTGTATCAGGGTGCCTTGGATGCCCGTGAGGCCTGAGCTCTGCCTGTGAGTCTGTTTCTAGAGGTTCGTGGTGGCCTTTGTATCAAGGTGCCTTGGATGCCCGTGAGGCCTGAGCTCTGCCTGCGAGTCTGTTTCTAGGGGTTCTTGGTGGCCTTTGTATCAGGGTGCCCTGGATGCCCGTGAGGCCGGAGCTCTGCCTGTGAGTCTGTTTCTAGGGGTTCTTGTTGGCTTTTGTATCAGGGTGCCTTGGATGCCCGTTTGGCCTGAGCTCTGCCTGTGAGTCTGCCTCTAGGGGTTCTTGGTGGCCTTTGTATCAGGTTGCCTTAGATGCCCGTGAGGCCTGAGCTCTGCCTGTGAGTCTGTTTCTAGGGGTTCTTGGTGGCCTTTGTATCAGAGTGCCTCGGATGCCTGTGAGGCCTGAGCTCTGCCTGTGAGTCTGTTTCTAGAGGTTCTTGGTGGCCTTTGTATCAGAGTGCCACGGATGCCTGTGAGGCCTTCGCTCTGCCTGTGAGTCTGTTTCTAGAGGTTCTTGGTGGCCTTTGTATCAGGGTGCCTCAGATGCCCGCGAGGCCTGAGCTCTGCCTGTGAGTCTGTTTGTAGGGGTTCTTGGTGGCCTTTGTATCAGGGTGCCCCGGATGCCCATGAGGCCTGTGCTCTGCCTGTGAGTCTGTTTCTAGGGGTTCTTGGTGGTCTTTGTATCAGGGTGCCCCGGATGCCTGTGAGGCCTGAGCTCTGCCTGTGAGTCTGTTTCTAGAGGTTCTTGGTGGCCTTTGTATCAGGGTGCCTTGGATGCCCGTGAGGCCTGAGATCTGCCTGTGAGTCTGTTTCTAGGGGTTCTTGGTGGCTTTTGTATCAGGGTGCCTTGGATGCCAGTGAGGCCTGAGCTGTGCCTGTAAGTCTGTTTCTAGGGGCTCTTGGTGGCCTTTGTATCAGGGTGCCTTGGATGCCGGTGAGGCCTGAGCTCTGCCTGTGAGTCTGTTTCGAGGGGTTCTTGGTGGCCTTTGTATCAGGGTGCCCCGGATGCCTGTGAGGCCTGAGCTCTGCCTGTGAGTCTGTTTCTAGAGGTTCTTGGTGGCCTTTGTATCAGGGTGCCTTGGATGCCAGTGAGGCATGAGCTCTGCCTGTGATTCTCTTTCTAGGGGTTCTTGGTGGCCTTTGTATCAGGGTGCCCCGGATGCCTGTGAGGCCTGAGCTCTGCCTGTGAGTCTGTTTCTAGGGGCTCTTGGTGGCCTTTGTATCAGGGTGCCTTGGATGCCCGTGAGGCCTGAGCACTGCATGTGAGTCTGTTTCTAGGGGTCTTGGAGGCCTTTGTATCTGGGTGCCCCGGATGCATTTGAAGCCTGGGCTCTTCCTGTGAGTCTGTTTCTAGGGGCTCTTGGGGGCCCTTGTATCAGGGTGTCTTCGATGCCGGTGAGACCTGAGCTCTGCCTGTGCGTCTGTTTCTAGGGGTTCCTGGTGGCCTTTGTATCAAGGTGACTTGGATGCCGGTGAGGCCTGAGCTCTGCCTGTGAGTCTGTTTCTAGGGGTTCCTGGTGGCCTTTGTATCAGGGTGCCTTGGATGCCCCTGAGGCCTGGTCTCTGCCTGTGAGTCTGTTACTAGGGGTTCTTGGTGGCCTTTGTATCAGGGTGCCTTGGATGCCGGTGAGGCCTGAGCTCTGCCTGTGAGTCTGTTTCGAGGGGTTCTTGGTGGCCTTTGCATCAGGGTGCCCCGGATGCCTGTGAGGCCTGAGCTCTGCCTGTGAGTCTGTTTCTAGAGGTTCTTGGTGGCCTTTGTATCAGGGTTCCTTGGATGCCCGTGAGGCCTGAGATCTGCCTGCGAGTCTGTTTCTAGGAGTTCTTGGTGGCTTTTGTATCAGGGTGCCTTGGATGCCAGTGAGGCCTGAGCTCTGCCTGTAAGTCTGTTTCTAGGGGCTCTTGGTGGCCTTTGTATCAGGGTGCCTTGGATGCCCGTGAGGCCTGAGCTCTGCCTGTGAGTCTGTTTCTAGAGGTTCGTGGTGGCCTTTGTATCAAGGTGCCTTGGATGCCCGTGAGGCCTGAGCTCTGCCTGCGAGTCTGTTTCTAGAGGTTCGTTGTGGCCTTTGTATCAAGGTGCCTTGGATGCCCGTGAGGCCTGAGATCTGCCTGCGAGTCTGTTTCTAGGGGTTCTTGGTGGCTTTTGTATCAGGGTGCCTTGGATGCCTGTGAGGCCCGAGCTCTGCCTGTGAGTCTGTTTCTAGGGGTTCTTGGTGGCCTTTGTATCAGGGTGCCCCGGATGCCTGTGAGGCCTGAGCTCTGCCTGTGAGTCGGTTTCTAGGGGCTCTTGGTGGCCTTTGTATTAGGGTGCCTTGGATGCCCGTGAGGGCTGAGCTCTGCCTGTGAGTCTGTTTCTAGGGGTTCTTGGTGGCCTTTGTATCAGGGTGCCTTGGATGCCCGTGAGGCCGGAGCTCTGCCTGTGAGTCTGTTTCTAGGGGTTCTTGGTGGCTTTTGTATCAGGGTGCCTTGGATGCCCGTGAGGCCTGAGCTCTGCCTGTGAGTCTGTCTCTAGGGGTTCTTGGTGGCCTTTGTATCAGGTTGCCTTAGATGCCCGTGAGGCCTGAGCTCTGCCTGTGAGTCTGTTTCTAGGGGTTCTTGTTGGCCTTTGTATCAGAGTGCCCCGGATGCCTGTGAGGCCTGAGCTCTGCCTCTGAGTCTGTTTAAAGTGGTTCTTCGTGGCCTTTGTATCAAGGTGCCTTGGATGCTCATGAGGCCTGAGCTCTGCCTGTGAGTCTGTTTCTAGGGGTTCTTTGTGGCCTTTGTATCAGAGTGCCCAGGATGCCTGTGAGGCCTGAGCTCTGCCCGTGAGTCTGTTTCTAGGGGTTCTTGGTGGCCTTTGTATCAAGGTGCCTTGGATGCCCGTCAGGCCTGAGCTCTGCCTGTGAGTCTGTTTCTAGAGGTTCCTGGTGGCCTTTGTATCAAGGTGCCTTGGATGCCCGTGAGGACTGAGATCTGCCTGTGAGTCTGTTTCTAGAGGTTCTTGGTGGCCTTTGTATCCAGAGGGTGCCCCGGATGCCTGTGAGGCCTGAGCTCTGCCTGTGAGTCTGTTTCTAGAGGTTCTTGGTGGCCTTTGTATCCAGAGGGTGCCCCGGATGCCTGTGAGGCCTGAGCTCTGCCCGTGAGTCTGTTTCTAGGGGCTCTTGGTGGCCTTTGTGTCAGGTTGCCTTGGATGCCCGTGAGGCCTGAGCTCTGCATGTGAGTCTGTTTCTAGGGGCTCTTGGTGGCCTTTGTATCAAGGTGCCTTGGATGTCGGTGAGGCCTGAGCTCTGCCTGCGAGTCTGTTTATAGGGGTTCTTGGTGACCTTTGTATCAGGGTGTCCCGGATGCCTTTGAGGCCAGAACTCTGCCTGTTAGTCTGTTTCTAGGGGCTCTTGGTGGCCTTTGTATCAAGGTGCCTTGGATGCCGGTGAGGCCTGAGCTCTGCCTGCAAGTCTGTTTATAGGGGTTCTTGGTGGCCTTTGTATCAGGGTGCCTTGGATGCCCGTGAGGCCTGAGCTCTGCCTGTGAGTCTGTTTCTAGGGGTTCTTGGTGGCCTTTGTATCAGGGTGCCTTGGATGCCTGTGAGGCCTGAGCTCTGCCTGTGAGTCTGTTTCTAGGGGCTCTTGGTGGCCTTTGTATCAGGGTGCCTTGGATGCCTGTGAAGCCAGAACTCTGCCTGTTAGTCTGTTTCTAGAGGCTCTTGGTGGCCTTTGTATCAAGGTGCCTTGGATGCCGGTGAGGCCTGAGCTCTGCCTGCAAGTCTGTTTATAGGGGTTCTTGGTGGCCTTTGTATCAGGGTGCCTTGGATGCCCGTGAGGCCTGAGCTCTGCCTGTGAGTCTGTTTCTAGAGGTTCTTAGTGGCTTTTGTATCAGGGTGGCTTGGATGCCCATGAGGCCTGAGGTCTGCCTGCGAGTCTGTTTCTAGGGGTTCTTGGTGGCTTTTGTATCAGGGTGCCTTGGCTGCCAGTGAGGCCTGAGCTCTGCCTGTAAGTCTGTTTCTAGGGGCTCTTGGTGGCCTTTGTATCAGGGGCCTTGGATGCCAGTGAGGCATGAGCTCTGCCTGTGATTCTGTGTCTAGGGGTTCTTGGTGGCCTTTGTATCAGGGTGCCCAGGATGCCTGTGAGGCCTGAGCTCTGCCTGTGAGTCTGTTTCTAGGGGCTCTTGGTGGCCTTTGTATCAGGGTGCCTTGGATGCCCGTGAGGCATGAGCACTGCATGTCAGTCTGTTTCTAGGGGTTCTTGGTGGCCTGTGTATCAGGGTGCCCCGGATGCCTTTGAAGCCTGAGCTCTTCCTGTGAGTCTGTTTCTAGGGGCTCTTGGTGGCCTTTGTATCAGGGTGCCTTGGATGCCGGTGAGACCTGAGCTCTTCCTGTGCGTCTGTTTCTAGGGGTTCCTGGTGGCCTTTGTATCAAGGTGACTTGGATGCCGGTGAGGCCTGAGCTCTGCCTGTGAGTCTGTTTCTAGGGGTTCCTGGTGGCCTTTGTATCAGGGTGCCTTGGATGCCCCTGAGGCCTGAGCTCTGCCTGTGAGTCTGTTTCTAGGGGTTCTTGGTGGCCTTTGTATCAGGTTGCCTTGGATGCCGGTGAGGCCTGAGCTCTGCCTGTGAGTCTGTTTCGAGGGTTTCTTGGTGGCCTTTGTATCAGGGTGCCCCGGATGCCTGTGAGGCCTGAGCTCTGCCTGCGAGTCTGTTTCTAGGGGTTCTTGGTGGCTTTTGTATCAGGGTGCCTTGGATGCCAGTGAGGCCTGAGCTCTGCCTGTAAGTCTGTTTCTAGGGGCTCTTGGTGGCCTTTGTATCTGGGTGCCTTGGATGCCCGTGAGGCCTGAGCTCTGCCTGTGAGTCTGTTTCTAGAGGTTCTTGGTGGCCTTTGTATCAAGGTGCCTTGGATGCCCGTGAGGCCTGAGCTCTGCCTGTGAGTCTGTTTCTAGAGGTTCCTGGTGGCCTTTGTATCAAGGTGCCTTGGATGCCTGTGAGGCCTGATTTCTGCCTGTGAGTCTGTTTCTAGAGGTTCTTGGTGGCCTTTGTATCCAGTGGGTGCCCCGGATGCCTGTGAGGCCTGAGCTCTGCCTGTGAGTCTGTTTCTAGAGGTTCTTGGTGGCCTTTGTATCCAGAGGGTGCCCCGGATGCCTGTGATGCCTGAGCTCTGCCAGTGAGTCTGTTTCTAGGGGCTCTTGGTGGCCTTTGTGTCAGGTTGCCTTGGATGCCCGTGAGGCCTGAGCTCTGCATGTGAGTCTGTTTCTAGAGGTTCCTGGTGGCCTTTGTATCAAGGTGCCTTGGATGCCCGTGAGGCCTGAGCTCTGCCTGTGAGTCTGTTTCTAGAGGTTCTTGGTGGCCTTTGTATACAGAGGGTGCCCCGGATGCCTGTGAGGCCTGGGCTCTGCCTGTGAGTCTGTTCCTAGAGGTTCTTGGTGGCCTTTGTATCCAGAGGGTGCCCCGGATGCCTGTGAGGCCTGAGCTCTGCCCGTGAGTCTGTTTCTAGGGGCTCTTGGTGGCCTTTGTGTCAGGTTGCCTTGAATGCCCGTGAGGCCTGAGCTCTGCGCGTGAGTCTGTTTCTAGGGGCTCTTGGTGGCCTTTGTGTCAGGTTGCTTTGGATGCCCGTGAGGCCTGAGCTCTGCATGTGAGTCTGTTTCTAGAGGTTCCTGGTGGCCTTTGTATCAAGGTGCCTTGGATGCCCGTGAGGCCTGAGCTCTGCCTGTGAGTCTGTTTCTAGAGGTTCTAGCTGGCCTTTGTATCCAGAGGGTGCCCCGGATGCCTGTGAGGCCTGAGCTCTGCCTGTGAGTCTGTTTCTAGAGGTTCTTGGTGGCCTTTGTATCCAGAGGGTGCCCCGGATGCCTGTGAGGCCTGAGCTCTGCCCGTGAGTCTGTTTCTAGGGGCTCTTGGTGGCCTTTGTGTCAGGTTGCCTTGGATGCCCGTGAGGCCTGAGCTCTGCATGCGAGTCTGTTTCTAGGGGCTCTTGGTGGCCTTTGTATCAAGGTGCCTTGGATGTCGGTGAGGCCTGAGCTCTGCCTGTGAGTCTGTTTATAGGGGTTCTTGGTGGCCTTTGTATCAGGGTGCCCCGGATGCCTTTGAGGCCAGAACTCTGCCTGTTAGTCTGTTTCTAGGGGCTCTTGGTGGCCTTTGTATCAAGGTGCCTTGGATGCCGGTGAGGCCTGAGCTCTGCCTGCAAGTCTGTTTATAGGGGTTCTTGGTGGCCTTTGTATCAGGGTGCCTTGGATGCCTGTGAGGCCTGAGCTCTGCCTGTGAGTCTGTTTCTAGGGGTTCTTGGTGGCCTTTGTATCAGGGTGCCTTGGATGCCTGTGAGGCCTGAGCTCTGCCTGTGAGTCTGTTTCTAGGGGCTCTTGTTGGCCTTTGTATCAGGGTGCCTTGGATGCCTGTGAGGCCAGAACTCTGCCTGTTAGTCTGTTTCTAGGGGCTCTTGGTGGCCTTTGTATCAAGGTGCCTTGGATGCCGGTCAGGCCTGAGCTCTGCCTGCAAACTGTTTATAGGGGTTCTTGGTGGCCTTTGTATCAAGGTGCCTTGGATGCCCGTGAGGGCTGAGCTCTGCCTGTGAGTCTGTTTCTAGAGGTTCTTGGTGGCCTTTGTATCAGGGTGCCTTGGATGCCCGTGAGGCCTGAGATCTGCCTGCGAGTCTGTTTCTAGGGGTTCTTGGTGGCTTTTGTATCAGGGTGCCTTGGATGCCAGTGAGGCCTGAGCTCTGCCTGTAAGTCTGTTTCTATGGGCTCTTGGTGGCCTTCGTATCAGGGTGCCTTGGATGCCTGTGAGGCCTGAGCTCTGCCTGTGAGTCTGTTTCTAGGGGCTCTTGGTGGCCTTTGTATCAGGGTGCCTTGGATGCCCGTGAGGCCTGAGCACTGCATGTGAGTCTGTTTCTAGGGGTTCTTGGTGGCCTTTGTATCAGGGTGCCCCAGATGCCTTTGAAGCCTGAGCTCTTCCTGTGAGTCTGTTTCTAGGGGCTCTTGGTGGCCTTTGTATCAGGGTGCCTTGGATGCCGGTGAGACCTGAGCTCTGCCTGTGCATCTGTTTCTAGGGGTTCCTGGTGGCCTTTGTATCAAGGTGACTTGGATGCCGGTGAGGCCTGAGCTCTGCCTGTGAGTCTGTTTCTAGGGGTTCCTGGTGGCCTTTGTATCAGGGTGCCTTGGATGCCCCTGAGGCCTGAACTCTGCCTGTGAGCCTGTTTCTAGGGGTTCTTGGTGGCCTTTGTATCAGGGTGCCTTGGATGCCGGTGAGGCCTGAGCTCTGCCTGTGAGTCTGTTTCGAGGGGTTCTTGGTGGCCTTTGTATCAGGGTGCCTTGGATGCCCGTGAGGCCTGAGATCTGCCTGCGAGTATGTTTCTAGGGGTTCTTGGTGGCTTTTGTATCAGGGTGCCTTGGATGCCCGTGAGGCCTGAGCTCTGCCTGTAAGTCTGTTTCTAGGGGCTCTTGGTGGCCTTTGTATCAGGGTGCCTTGGATGCCGGTGAGGCCTGAGCTCTGCCTGTGAGTCTGTTTCGAGGGGTTCTTGGTGGCCTTTGTATCAGGGTGCCCCGGATGCCTGTGAGGCCTGAGCTCTGCCTGTGAGTCTGTTTCTAGGGGCTCTTGGTGGCCTTTGTATCAGGGTGCCTTGGATGCCCGTGAGGCCTGAGCACTGCATGTGAGTCTGTTTCTAGGGGTCTTGGTGGCCTTTGTATCAGGGTGCCTTGGATGCCAGTGAGGCATGAGCTCTGCCTGTGATTCTGTTTCTAGGGGTTCTTGGTGGCCTTTGTATCAGGGTGCCCCGGATGCCTGTGAGGCCTGAGCTCTGCCCGTGAGTCTGTTTCTAGGGGCTCTTGGTGGCCTTTGTATCAGGGTGCCTTGGATGCCCGTGAGGCCTGAGCACTGCATGTGAGTCTGTTTCTAGGGGTCTTGGTGGCCTTTGTATCAGGGTGCCCCGGATGCATTTGAAGCCTGGGCTCTTCCTGTGAGTCTGTTTCTAGGGGCTCTTGGTGGCCTTTGTATCAGGGTGCCTTGGATGCCGGTGAGACCTGAGCTCTGCCTGTGCATCTGTTTCTAGGGGTTCCTGGTGGCTTTTGTATCAGGGTGCCTTGGATGCCCGTGAGGCCTGAGATCTGCCTGCGAGTCTGTTTCTAGGGGTTCTTAGTGGCTTTTGTATCAGGGTGCCTTGGATTCCAGTGAGGCCTGAGCTCTGCCTGTAAGTCTGTTTCTAGGGGCTCTTGGTGGCCTTTGTATCAGGGTGCCTTGGATGCCCGTGAGGCCTGAGCTCTGCCTGTGAGTCTGTTTCTAGAGGGTCCTGGTGGCCTTTGTATCAAGGTGCCTTGGATGCCTCTGAGGCCTGAGCTCTGCCTGCGAGTCTGTTTCTAGAGGTTCTTGGTGGCCTTTGTATCAGGGTGCCTTGGATGCCCGTGAGGCCCGAGCTCTGCCTGTGAGTCTGTTTCTAAGGGTTCTTGGTGGCCTTTGTATCAGGGTGCCCCGGATGCCTGTGAGGCCTGAGCTCTGTCTGTGAGTCTGTTTCTAAGGGCTCTTGGTGGCCTTTGTATTAGGGTGCCTTGGATGCCCGTGAGGCCTGAGCTCTGCCTGTGAGTCTGTTTCTAGGGGTTCTTGGTGGCCTTTGTAGCAGGGTGCTCGGATGCCCGTGTGGCCTGAGCTCTGCCTCTGAGTCTGTTTCTAGAGGTTCTTGGTGGCCTTTGTATCCAGAGGGTGCCCCGGATGCCTGTGAGGCCTGAGCTCTGCCTGTGAGTCTGTTTCTAGAGGTTCTTGGTGGCCTTTGTATCCAGAGGGTGCCCCGGATGCCTGTGAGGCCTGAGCTCTGCCCGTGAGTCTGTTTCTAGGGGCTCTTGGTGGCCTTTGTGTCAGGTTGCCTTGGATGCCCGTGAGGCCTGAGCTCTGCATGCGAGTCTGTTTCTAGGGGCTCTTGGCGGCCTTTGTATCAAGGTGCCTTGGATGTCGGTGAGGCCTGAGCTCTGCCTGCGAGTCTGTTTATAGGGGTTCTTGGTGGCCTTTGTATCAGGGTGCCCCGGATCCCTTTGAGGCCAGAACTCTGCCTGTTAGTCTGTTTCTAGGGGCTCTTCGTGGCCTTTGTATCAAGGTGCCTTGGATGCCGGTGAGGCCTGAGCTCTGCCTGCAAGTCTGTTTATAGGGGTTCTTGGTGGCCTTTGTATCAGGGTGCCTTGGATGCCCGTGAGGCCTGAGCTCTGCCTGTGAGTCTGTTTCTAGGGGTTCTTGGTGGCCTTTGTATCAGGGTGCCTTGGATGCCTGTGAGGCCTGACCTCTGCCTGTGAGTCTGTTTCTAGGGGTTCTTGGTGGCCTTTGTATCAGGGTGCCCCGGATGCCTGTGAGGCCTGAGCTCTGCCTGTGAGTATGTTTCTAGAGGTTCTTGGTGGCCTTTGTATCAGGGTGCCTCGGATGCCCGCGAGGCCTGAGCTCTGCCTGTGAGTCTGTTTCTAGGGGTTCTTGGTGGCCTTTGTATCAGAGTGCCCCGGATGCCTGTGAGGCCTGACCTCTGCCTGTGAGTCTGTTTCTAGGGGTTCTTGGTGGCTTTTGTATCAGGGTGCCTTGGATGCCCGTTTGGCCTGAGCTCTGCCTGTGAGTCTGCCTCTAGGGGTTCTTGGTGGCCTTTGTATCAGGTTGCCTTAGATGCCCGTGAGGCCTGAGCTCTGCCTGTGAGTCTGTTTCTAGGGGTTCTTGGTGGCCTTTGTATCAGAGTGCCCCGGATGCCTGTGAGGCCTTCGCTCTGCCTGTGAGTCTGTTTCTAGAGGTTCTTGGTGGCCTTTGTATCAGGGTGCCTCAGATGCCCGCGAGGCCTGAGCTCTGCCTGTGAGTCTGTTTGTAGGGGTTCTTGGTGGCCTTTGTATCAGGGTGCCCCGGATGCCCATGAGGCCTGTGCTCTGCCTGTGAGTCTGTTTCTAGGGGTTCTTGGTGGTCTTTGTATCAGGGTGCCCCGGATTCCTGTGAGGCCTGAGCTCTGCCTGTGAGTCTGTTTCTAGAGGTTCTTGGTGGCCTTTGTATCAGGGTGCCTTGGATGCCCGTGAGGCCTGAGATCTGCCTGTGAGTCTGTTTCTAGGGGTTCTTGGTGGCTTTTGTATCAGGGTGCCTTGGATGCCAGTGAGGCCTGAGCTCTGCCTGTAAGTCTGTTTCTAGGGGCTCTTGGTGGCCTTTGTATCAGGGTGCCTTGGATGCCCGTGAGGCCTGAGCACTGCATGTGAGTCTGTTTCTAGGGGTCTTGGTGGCCTTTGTATCAGGGTGCCCCGGATGCATTTGAAGCCTGGGCTCTTCCTGTGAGTCTGTTTCTAGGGGCTCTTGGTGGCCTTTGTATCAGGGTGCCTTGGATGCCGGTGAGACCTGAGCTCTGCCTGTGCATCTGTTTCTAGGGGTTCCTGGTGGCTTTTGTATCAGGGTGCCTTGGATGCCCGTGAGGCCTGAGATCTGCCTGCGAGTCTGTTTCTAGGGGTTCTTGGTGGCTTTTGTATCAGGGTGCCTTGGATTCCAGTGAGGCCTGAGCTCTGCCTGTAAGTCTGTTTCTAGGGGCTCTTGGTGGCCTTTGTATCAGGGTGCCTTGGATGCCCGTGAGGCCTGAGCTCTGCCTGTGAGTCTGTTTCTAGAGGGTCCTGGTGGCCTTTGTATCAAGGTGCCTTGGATGCCTCTGAGGCCTGAGCTCTGCCTGCGAGTCTGTTTCTAGAGGTTCTTGGTGGCCTTTGTATCAGGGTGCCCCGGATGCCTGTGAGGCCTGAGCTCTGTCTGTGAGTCTGTTTCTAAGGGCTCTTGGTGGCCTTTGTATTAGGGTGCCTTGGATGCCCGTGAGGCCTGAGCTCTGCCTGTGAGTCTGTTTCTAGGGGTTCTTGGTGGCCTTTGTATCAGGGTGCTCGGATGCCCGTGTGGCCTGAGCTCTGCCTCTGAGTCTGTTTCTAGAGGTTATTGGTGGCCTTTGTATCCAGAGGGTGCCCCGGATGCCTGTGAGGCCTGAGCTCTGCCTGTGAGTCTGTTTCTAGAGGTTCTTGGTGGCCTTTGTATCCAGAGGGTGCCCCGGATGCCTGTGAGGCCTGAGCTCTGCCCGTGAGTCTGTTTCTAGGGGCTCTTGGTGGCCTTTGTGTCAGGTTGCCTTGGATGCCCGTGAGGCCTGAGCTCTGCATGCGAGTCTGTTTCTAGGGGCTCTTGGTGGCTTTGTATCAAGGTGCCTTGGATGTCGGTGAGGCCTGAGCTCTGCCTGCGAGTCTGTTTATAGGGGTTCTTGGTGGCCTTTGTATCAGGGTGCCCCGGATGCCTTTGAGGCCAGAACTCTGCCTGTTAGTCTGTTTCTAGGGGCTCTTCGTGGCCTTTGTATCAAGGTGCCTTGGATGCCGGTGAGGCCTGAGCTCTGCCTGCAAGTCAGTTTATAGGGGTTCTTGGTGGCCTTTGTATCAGGGTGCCTTGGATGCCCGTGAGACCTGAGCTCTGCCTGTGAGTCTGTTTCTAGGGGTTCTTGGTGGCCTTTGTATCAGGGTGCCTTGGATGCCTGTGAGGCCTGACCTCTGCCTGTGAGTCTGTTTCTAGGGGTTCTTGGTGGCCTTTGTATCAGGGTGCCCCGGATGCCTGTGAGGCCTGAGCTCTGCCTGTGAGTCTGTTTCTAGAGGTTCTTGGTGGCCTTTGTATCAGGGTGCCTCGGATGCCCGCGAGGCCTGAGCTCTGCCTCTGAGTCTGTTTGTAGGGGTTCTTGGTGGCTTTTGTATCAGGGTGCCTTGGATGCCCGTTTGGCCTGAGCTCTGCCTGTGAGTCTGCCTCTAGGGGTTCTTGGTGGCCTTTGTATCAGGTTGCCTTAGATGCCCGTGAGGCCTGAGCTCTGCCTGTGAGTCTGTTTCTAGGGGTTCTTGGTGGCCTTTGTATCAGAGTGCCCCGGATGCCTGTGAGGCCTGAGCTCTGCCTGTGAGTCTGTTTCTAGAGATTCTTGGTGGCCTTTGTATCAGGGTGCCTCAGATGCCCGCGAGGCCTGAGCTCTGCCTGTGAGTCTGTTTCTAGAGGTTCTTGGTGGCCTTTGTATCAGGGTGCCTCAGATGCCCGCGAGGCCTGAGCTCTGCCTGTGAGTCTGTTTGTAGGGGTTCTTGGTGGCCTTTGTATCAGGGTGCCCCGGATGCCCATGAGGCCTGTGCTCTGCCTGTGAGTCTGTTTCTAGAGGTTCTTGGTGGCCTTTGTATCAGGGTGCCTCAGATGCCCGCGAGGCCTGAGCTCTGCCTGTGAGTCTGTTTGTAGGGGTTCTTGGTGGCCTTTGTATCAGGGTGCCCCGGATGCCCATGAGGCCTGTGCTCTGCCTGTGAGTCTGTTTCTAGGGGTTCTTGGTGGTCTTTGTATCAGGGTGCCCCGGATTCCTGTGAGGCCTGAGCTCTGCCTGTGAGTCTGTTTCTAGAGGTTCTTGGTGGCCTTTGTATCAGGGTGCCTTGGATGCCCGTGAGGCCTGAGATCTGCCTGTGAGTCTGTTTCTAGGGGTTCTTGGTGGCTTTTGTATCAGGGTGCCTTGGATGCCAGTGAGGCCTGAGCTCTGCCTGTAAGTCTGTTTCTAGGGGCTCTTGGTGGCCTTTGTATCAGGGTGCCTTGGATGCCGGTGAGGCCTGAGCTCTGCCTGTGAGTCTGTTTCGAGGGGTTCTTGGTGGCCTTTGTATCAGGGTGCCCCGGATGCCTGTGAGGCCTGAGCTCTGCCTGTGAGTCTGTTTCTAGAGGTTCTTGGTGGCCTTTGTATCAGGGTGCCTTGGATGCCAGTGAGGCATGAGCTCTGCCTGTGATTCTCTTTCTAGGGGTTCTTGGTGGCCTTTGTATCAGGGTGCCCCGGATGCCTGTGAGGCCTGAGCTCTGCCTGTGAGTCTGTTTCTAGGGGCTCTTGGTGGCCTTTGTATCAGGGTGCCTTGGATGCCCGTGAGGCCTGAGCACTGCATGTGAGTCTGTTTCTAGGGGTCTTGGAGGCCTTTGTATCAGGGTGCCCCGGATGCATTTGAAGCCTGGGCTCTTCCTGTGAGTCTGTTTCTAGGGGCTCTTGGGGGCCCTTGTATCAGGGTGTCTTCGATGCCGGTGAGACCTGAGCTCTGCCTGTGCGTCTGTTTCTAGGGGTTCCTGGTGGCCTTTGTATCAAGGTGACTTGGATGCCGGTGAGGCCTGAGCTCTGCCTGTGAGTCTGTTTCTAGGGGTTCCTGGTGGCCTTTGTATCAGGGTGCCTTGGATGCCCCTGAGGCCTGGGCTCTGCCTGTGAGTCTGTTACTAGGGGTTCTTGGTGGCCTTTGTATCAGGGTGCCTTGGATGCCGGTGAGGCCTGAGCTCTGCCTGTGAGTCTGTTTCGAGGGGTTCTTGGTGGCCTTTGCATCAGGGTGCCCCGGATGCCTGTGAGGCCTGAGCTCTGCCTGTGAGTCTGTTTCTAGAGGTTCTTGGTGGCCTTTGTATCAGGGTGCCTTGGATGCCCGTGAGGCCTGAGATCTGCCTGCGAGTCTGTTTCTAGGGGTTCTTGGTGGCTTTTGTATCAGGGTGCCTTGGATGCCAGTGAGGCCTGAGCTCTGCCTGTAAGTCTGTTTCTAGGGGCTCTTGGTGGCCTTTGTATCAGGGTGCCTTGGATGCCCGTGAGGCCTGAGCTCTGCCTGTGAGTCTGTTTCTAGAGGTTCGTGGTGGCCTTTGTATCAAGGTGCCTTGGATGCCCGTGAGGCCTGAGCTCTGCCTGCGAGTCTGTTTCTAGAGGTTCGTTGTGGCCTTTGTATCAAGGTGCCTTGGATGCCCGTGAGGCCTGAGATCTGCCTGCGAGTCTGTTTCTAGGGGTTCTTGGTGGCTTTTGTATCAGGGTGCCTTGGATGCCTGTGAGGCCCGAGCTCTGCCTGTGAGTCTGTTTCTAGGGGTTCTTGGTGGCCTTTGTATCAGGGTGCCCCGGATGCCTGTGAGGCCTGAGCTCTGCCTGTGAGTCGGTTTCTAGGGGCTCTTGGTGGCCTTTGTATTAGGGTGCCTTGGATGCCCGTGAGGGCTGAGCTCTGCCTGTGAGTCTGTTTCTAGGGGTTCTTGCTGGCCTTTGTATCAGGGTGCCCTGGATGCCCGTGAGGCCGGAGCTCTGCCTGTGAGTCTGTTTCTAGGGGTTCTTGGTGGCTTTTGTATCAGGGTGCCTTGGATGCCCGTGAGGCCTGAGCTCTGCCTGTGAGTCTGTCTCTAGGGGTTCTTGGTGGCCTTTGTATCAGGTTGCCTTAGATGCCCGTGAGGCCTGAGCTCTGCCTGTGAGTCTGTTTCTAGGGGTTCTTGTTGGCCTTTGTATCAGAGTGCCCCGGATGCCTGTGAGGCCTGAGCTCTGCCTGTGAGTCTGTTTAAAGTGGTTCTTCGTGGCCTTTGTATCAAGGTGCCTTGGATGCTCATGAGGCCTGAGCTCTGCCTGTGAGTCTGTTTCTAGGGGTTCTTTGTGGCCTTTGTATCAGAGTGCCCCGGATGCCTGTGAGGCCTGAGCTCTGCCCGTGAGTCTGTTTCTAGGGGTTCTTGGTGGCCTTTGTATCAAGGTGCCTTGGATGCCCGTGAGGCCTGAGCTCTGCCTGTGAGTCTGTTTCTAGAGGTTCCTGGTGGCCTTTGTATCAAGGTGCCTTGGATGCCCGTGAGGACTGAGATCTGCCTGTGAGTCTGTTTCTAGAGGTTCTTGGTGGCCTTTGTATCCAGAGGGTGCCCCGGATGCCTGTGAGGCCTGAGCTCTGCCTGTGAGTCTGTTTCTAGAGGTTCTTGGTGGCCTTTGTATCCAGAGGGTGCCCCGGATGCCTGTGAGGCCTGAGCTCTGCCCGTGAGTCTGTTTCTAGGGGCTCTTGGTGGCCTTTGTGTCAGGTTGCCTTGGATGCCCGTGAGGCCTGAGCTCTGCATGTGAGTCTGTTTCTAGGGGCTCTTGGTGGCCTTTGTATCAAGGTGCCTTGGATGTCGGTGAGGCCTGAGCTCTGCCTGCGAGTCTGTTTATAGGGGTTCTTGGTGACCTTTGTATCAGGGTGTCCCGGATGCCTTTGAGGCCAGAACTCTGCCTGTTAGTCTGTTTCTAGGGGCTCTTGGTGGCCTTTGTATCAAGGTGCCTTGGATGCCGGTGAGGCCTGAGCTCTGCCTGCAAGTCTGTTTATAGGGGTTCTTGCTGGCCTTTGTATCAGGGTGCCTTGGATGCCCGTGAGGCCTGAGCTCTGCCTGTGAGTCTGTTTCTAGGGGTTCTTGGTGGCCTTTGTATCAGGGTGCCTTGGATGCCTGTGAGGCCTGAGCTCTGCCTGTGAGTCTGTTTCTAGGGGCTCTTGGTGGCCTTTGTATCAGGGTGCCTTGGATGCCTGTGAAGCCAGCACTCTGCCTGTTAGTCTGTTTCTAGAGGCTCTTGGTGGCCTTTGTATCAAGGTGCCTTGGATGCCGGTGAGGCCTGAGCTCTGCCTGCAAGTCTGTTTATAGGGGTTCTTGGTGGCCTTTGTATCAGGGTGCCTTGGATGCCCGTGAGGCCTGAGCTCTGCCTGTGAGTCTGTTTCTAGAGGTTCTTGGTGGCTTTTGTATCAGGGTGGCTTGGATGCCCATGGGCCTGAGGTCTGCCTGCGAGTCTGTTTCTAGGGGTTCTTGGTGGCTTTTGTATCAGGGTGCCTTGGATGCCAGTGAGGCCTGAGCTCTGCCTGTAAGTCTGTTTCTAGGGGCTCTTGGTGGCCTTTGTATCAGGGGCCTTGGATGCCAGTGAGGCATGAGCTCTGCCTGTGATTCTGTTTCTAGGGGTTCTTGGTGGCCTTTGTATCAGGGTGCCCAGGATGCCTGTGAGGCCTGAGCTCTGCCTGTGAGTCTGTTTCTAGGGGCTCTTGGTGGCCTTTGTATCAGGGTGCCTTGGATGCCCGTGAGGCATGAGCACTGCATGTCAGTCTGTTTCTAGGGGTTCTTGGTGGCCTGTGTATCAGGGTGCCCCGGATGCCTTTGAAGCCTGAGCTCTTCCTGTGAGTCTGTTTCTAGGGGCTCTTGGTGGCCTTTGTATCAGGGTGCCTTGGATGCCGGTGAGACCTGAGCTCTTCCTGTGCGTCTGTTTCTAGGGGTTCCTGGTGGCCTTTGTATCAAGGTGACTTGGATGCCGGTGAGGCCTGAGCTCTGCCTGTGAGTCTGTTTCTAGGGGTTCCTGGTGGCCTTTGTATCAGGGTGCCTTGGATGCCCCTGAGGCCTGAGCTCTGCCTGTGAGTCTGTTTCTAGGGGTTCTTGGTGGCCTTTGTATCAGGTTGCCTTGGATGCCGGTGAGGCCTGAGCTCTGCCTGTGAGTCTGTTTCGAGGGTTTCTTGGTGGCCTTTGTATCAGGGTGCCCCGGATGCCTGTGAGGCCTGAGCTCTGCCTGCGAGTCTGTTTCTAGGGGTTCTTGGTGGCTTTTGTATCAGGGTGCCTTGGATGCCAGTGAGGCCTGAGCTCTGCCTGTAAGTCTGTTTCTAGGGGCTCTTGGTGGCCTTTGTATCTGGGTGCCTTGGATGCCCGTGAGGCCTGAGCTCTGCCTGTGAGTCTGTTTCTAGAGGTTCTTGGTGGCCTTTGTATCAAGGTGCCTTGGATGCCCGTGAGGCCTGAGCTCTGCCTGTGAGTCTGTTTCTAGAGGTTCCTGGTGGCCTTTGTATCAAGGTGCCTTGGATGCCTGTGAGGCCTGAGCTCTGCCTGTGAGTCTGTTTCTAGAGGTTCTTGGTGGCCTTTGTATCCAGTGGGTGCCCCGGATGCCTGTGAGGCCTGAGCTCTGCCTGTGAGTCTGTTTCTAGAGGTTCTTGGTGGCCTTTGTATCCAGAGGGTGCCCCGGATGCCTGTGATGCCTGAGCTCTGCCAGTGAGTCTGTTTCTAGGGGCTCTTGGTGGCCTTTGTGTCAGGTTGCCTTGGATGCCCGTGAGGCCTGAGCTCTGCATGTGAGTCTGTTTCTAGAGGTTCCTGGTGGCCTTTGTATCAAGGTGCCTTGGATGCCCGTGAGGCCTGAGCTCTGCCTGTGAGTCTGTTTCTAGAGGTTCTTGGTGGCCTTTGTATCAGGGTGCCTTGGATGCCCATGAGGCCTGAGATCTGCCTGCGAGTCTGTTTCTAGGGGTTCTTGGTGGCTTTTGTATCAGGGTGCCCCGGATGCCTGTGAGGCCTGAGCTCTGCCTGTGAGTCTGTTTCTAGAGGTTCTTGGTGGCCTTTGTATCAGGGTGCCTTGGATGCCCGTGAGGCCTGAGATCTGCCTGCGAGTCTGTTTCTAGGGGTTCTTGGTGGCTTTTGTATCAGGGTGCCTTGGATGCCAGTGAGGCCTGAGCTCTGCCTGTAAGTCTGTTTCTAGGGGCTCTTGGTGGCCTTTGTATCAGGGTGCCTTGGATGCCCGTGAGGCCTGAGCTCTGCCTGTGAGTCTGTTTCTAGAGGTTCGTGGTGGCCTTTGTATCAAGGTGCCTTGGATGCCCGTGAGGCCTGAGCTCTGCCTGCGAGTCTGTTTCTAGAGGTTCGTTGTGGCCTTTGTATCAAGGTGCCTTGGATGCCCGTGAGGCCTGAGATCTGCCTGCGAGTCTGTTTCTAGGGGTTCTTGGTGGCTTTTGTATCAGGGTGCCTTGGATGCCTGTGAGGCCCGAGCTCTGCCTGTGAGTCTGTTTCTAGGGGTTCTTGGTGGCCTTTGTATCAGGGTGCCCCGGATGCCTGTGAGGCCTGAGCTCTGCCTGTGAGTCGGTTTCTAGGGGCTCTTGGTGGCCTTTGTATTAGGGTGCCTTGGATGCCCGTGAGGGCTGAGCTCTGCCTGTGAGTCTGTTTCTAGGGGTTCTTGCTGGCCTTTGTATCAGGGTGCCCTGGATGCCCGTGAGGCCGGAGCTCTGCCTGTGAGTCTGTTTCTAGGGGTTCTTGGTGGCTTTTGTATCAGGGTGCCTTGGATGCCCGTGAGGCCTGAGCTCTGCCTGTGAGTCTGTCTCTAGGGGTTCTTGGTGGCCTTTGTATCAGGTTGCCTTAGATGCCCGTGAGGCCTGAGCTCTGCCTGTGAGTCTGTTTCTAGGGGTTCTTGTTGGCCTTTGTATCAGAGTGCCCCGGATGCCTGTGAGGCCTGAGCTCTGCCTGTGAGTCTGTTTAAAGTGGTTCTTCGTGGCCTTTGTATCAAGGTGCCTTGGATGCTAATGAGGCCTGAGCTCTGCCTGTGAGTCTGTTTCTAGGGGTTCTTTGTGGCCTTTGTATCAGAGTGCCCCGGATGCCTGTGAGGCCTGAGCTCTGCCCGTGAGTCTGTTTCTAGGGGTTCTTGGTGGCCTTTGTATCAAGGTGCCTTGGATGCCCGTGAGGCCTGAGCTCTGCCTGTGAGTCTGTTTCTAGAGGTTCCTGGTGGCCTTTGTATCAAGGTGCCTTGGATGCCCGTGAGGACTGAGATCTGCCTGTGAGTCTGTTTCTAGAGGTTCTTGGTGGCCTTTGTATCCAGAGGGTGCCCCGGATGCCTGTGAGGCCTGAGCTCTGCCTGTGAGTCTGTTTCTAGAGGTTCTTGGTGGCCTTTGTATCCAGAGGGTGCCCCGGATGCCTGTGAGGCCTGAGCTCTGCCCGTGAGTCTGTTTCTAGGGGCTCTTGGTGGCCTTTGTGTCAGGTTGCCTTGGATGCCCGTGAGGCCTGAGCTCTGCATGTGAGTCTGTTTCTAGGGGCTCTTGGTGGCCTTTGTATCAAGGTGCCTTGGATGTCGGTGAGGCCTGAGCTCTGCCTGCGAGTCTGTTTATAGGGGTTCTTGGTGACCTTTGTATCAGGGTGTCCCGGATGCCTTTGAGGCCAGAACTCTGCCTGTTAGTCTGTTTCTAGGGGCTCTTGGTGGCCTTTGTATCAAGGTGCCTTGGATGCCGGTGAGGCCTGAGCTCTGCCTGCAAGTCTGTTTATAGGGGTTCTTGCTGGCCTTTGTATCAGGGTGCCTTGGATGCCCGTGAGGCCTGAGCTCTGCCTGTGAGTCTGTTTCTAGGGGTTCTTGGTGGCCTTTGTATCAGGGTGCCTTGGATGCCTGTGAGGCCTGAGCTCTGCCTGTGAGTCTGTTTCTAGGGGCTCTTGGTGGCCTTTGTATCAGGGTGCCTTGGATGCCTGTGAAGCCAGCACTCTGCCTGTTAGTCTGTTTCTAGAGGCTCTTGGTGGCCTTTGTATCAAGGTGCCTTGGATGCCGGTGAGGCCTGAGCTCTGCCTGCAAGTCTGTTTATAGGGGTTCTTGGTGGCCTTTGTATCAGGGTGCCTTGGATGCCCGTGAGGCCTGAGCTCTGCCTGTGTGTCTGTTTCTAGAGGTTCTTGGTGGCTTTTGTATCAGGGTGGCTTGGATGCCCATGAGGCCTGAGGTCTGCCTGCGAGTCTGTTTCTAGGGGTTCTTGGTGGCTTTTGTATCAGGGTGCCTTGGATGCCAGTGAGGCCTGAGCTCTGCCTGTAAGTCTGTTTCTAGGGGCTCTTGGTGGCCTTTGTATCAGGGGCCTTGGATGCCAGTGAGGCATGAGCTCTGCCTGTGATTCTGTTTCTAGGGGTTCTTGGTGGCCTTTGTATCAGGGTGCCCAGGATGCCTGTGAGGCCTGAGCTCTGCCTGTGAGTCTGTTTCTAGGGGCTCTTGGTGGCCTTTGTATCAGGGTGCCTTGGATGCCCGTGAGGCATGAGCACTGCATGTCAGTCTGTTTCTAGGGGTTCTTGGTGGCCTGTGTATCAGGGTGCCCCGGATGCCTTTGAAGCCTGAGCTCTTCCTGTGAGTCTGTTTCTAGGGGCTCTTGGTGGCCTTTGTATCAGGGTGCCTTGGATGCCGGTGAGACCTGAGCTCTTCCTGTGCGTCTGTTTCTAGGGGTTCCTGGTGGCCTTTGTATCAAGGTGACTTGGATGCCGGTGAGGCCTGAGCTCTGCCTGTGAGTCTGTTTCTCGGGGTTCCTGGTGGCCTTTGTATCAGGGTGCCTTGGATGCCCCTGAGGCCTGAGCTCTGCCTGTGAGTCTGTTTCTAGGGGTTCTTGGTGGCCTTTGTATCAGGTTGCCTTGGATGCCGGTGAGGCCTGAGCTCTGCCTGTGAGTCTGTTTCGAGGGTTTCTTGGTGGCCTTTGTATCAGGGTGCCCCGGATGCCTGTGAGGCCTGAGCTCTGCCTGTGAGTCTGTTTCTAGGGGTTCTTGGTGGCTTTTGTATCAGGGTGCCTTGGATGCCAGTGAGGCCTGAGCTCTGCCTGTAAGTCTGTTTCTAGGGGCTCTTGGTGGCCTTTGTATCTGGGTGCCTTGGATGCCCGTGAGGCCTGAGCTCTGCCTGTGAGTCTGTTTCTAGAGGTTCTTGGTGGCCTTTGTATCAAGGTGCCTTGGATGCCCGTGAGGCCTGAGCTCTGCCTGTGAGTCTGTTTCTAGAGGTTCCTGGTGGCCTTTGTATCAAGGTGCCTTGGATGCCTGTGAGGCCTGAGCTCTGCCTGTGAGTCTGTTTCTAGAGGTTCTTGGTGGCCTTTGTATCCAGTGGGTGCCCCGGATGCCTGTGAGGCCTGAGCTCTGCCTGTGAGTCTGTTTCTAGAGGTTCTTGGTGGCCTTTGTATCCAGAGGGTGCCCCGGATGCCTGTGATGCCTGAGCTCTGCCAGTGAGTCTGTTTCTAGGGGCTCTTGGTGGCCTTTGTGTCAGGTTGCCTTGGATGCCCGTGAGGCCTGAGCTCTGCATGTGAGTCTGTTTCTAGAGGTTCCTGGTGGCCTTTGTATCAAGGTGCCTTGGATGCCCGTGAGGCCTGAGCTCTGCCTGTGAGTCTGTTTCTAGAGGTTCTTGGTGGCCTTTGTATCCAGAGGGTGCCCCGGATGCCTGTGAGGCCTGGGCTCTGCCTGTGAGTCTGTTTCTAGAGGTTCTTGGTGGCCTTTGTATCCAGAGGGTGCCCCGGATGCCTGTGAGGCCTGAGCTCTGCCCGTGAGTCTGTTTCTAGGGGCTCTTGGTGGCCTTTGTGTCAGGTTGCCTTGGATGCCCGTGAGGCCTGAGCTCTGCGCGTGAGTCTGTTTCTAGGGGCTCTTGGTGGCCTTTGTATCAGGTTGCTTTGGATGCCCGTGAGGCCTGAGCTCTGCATGTGAGTCTGTTTCTAGAGGTTCCTGGTGGCCTTTGTATCAAGGTGCCTTGGATGCCCGTGAGGCCTGAGCTCTGCCTGTGAGTCTGTTTCTAGAGGTTCTAGCTGGCCTTTGTATCCAGAGGGTGCCCCGGATGCCTGTGAGGCCTGAGCTCTGCCTGTGAGTCTGTTTCTAGAGGTTCTTGGTGGCCTTTGTATCCAGAGGGTGCCCCGGATGCCTGTGAGGCCTGAGCTCTGCCCGTGAGTCTGTTTCTAGGGGCTCTTGGTGGCCTTTGTGTCAGGTTGCCTTGGATGCCCGTGAGGCCTGAGCTCTGCATGTGAGTCTGTTTCTAGGGGCTCTTGGTGGCCTTTGTATCAAGGTGCCTTGGATGTCGGTGAGGCCTGAGCTCTGCCTGCGAGTCTGTTTATAGGGGTTCTTGGTGGCCTTTGTATCAGGGTGCCCCGGATGCCTTTGAGGCCAGAACTCTGCCTGTTAGTCTGTTTCTAGGGGCTCTTGGTGGCCTTTGTATCAAGGTGCCTTGGATGCCGGTGAGGCCTGAGCTCTGCCTGCAAGTCTGTTTATAGGGGTTCTTGGTGGCCTTTGTATCAGGGTGCCTTGGATGCCTGTGAGGCCTGAGCTCTGCCTGTGAGTCTGTTTCTAGGGGTTCTTGGTGGCCTTTGTATCAGGGTGCCTTGGATGCCTGTGAGGCCTGAGCTCTGCCTGTGAGTCTGTTTCTAGGGGCTCTTGTTGGCCTTTGTATCAGGGTGCCTTGGATGCCTGTGAGGCCAGAACTCTGCCTGTTAGTCTGTTTCTAGGGGCTCTTGGTGGCCTTTGTATCAAGGTGCCTTGGATGCCGGTCAGGCCTGAGCTCTGCCTGCAAGTCTGTTTATAGGGGTTCTTGGTGGCCTTTGTATCAAGGTGCCTTGGATGCCCGTGAGGGCTGAGCTCTGCCTGTGAGTCTGTTTCTAGAGGTTCTTGGTGGCCTTTGTTTCAGGGTGCCTTGGATGCCCGTGAGGCCTGAGATCTGCCTGCGAGTCTGTTTCTAGGGGTTCCTGGTGGCCTTTGTATCAAGGTGACTTGGATTCCGGTGAGGCCTGAGCTCTGCCTGTGAGTCTGTTTCTAGGGGTTCCTGGTGGCCTTTGTATCAGGGTGCCTTGGATGCCCCTGAGGCCTGAGCTCTGCCTGTGAGTCTGTTTCTAGGGGTTCTTGGTGGCCTTTGTATCAGGTTGCCTTGGATGCCTGTGAGGCCTGAGCTCTGCCTGTGAGTCTGTTTCTAGGGGCTCTTGTTGGCCTTTGTATCAGGGTGCCTTGGATGCCTGTGAGGCCAGAACTCTGCCTTTTAGTCTGTTTCTAGGGGCTCTTGGTGGCCTTTGTATCAAGGTGCCTTGGATGCCGGTCAGGCCTGAGCTCTGCCTGCAAGTCTGTTTATAGGGGTTCTTGGTGGCCTTTGTATCAAGGTGCCTTGGATGCCCGTGAGGGCTGAGCTCTGCCTGTGAGTCTGTTTCTAGAGGTTCTTGGTGGCCTTTGTATCAGGGTGCCTTGGATGCCCGTGAGGCCTGAGATCTGCCTGCGAGTCTGTTTCTAGGGGTTCCTGGTGGCCTTTGTATCAAGGTGACTTGGATGCCGGTGAGGCCTGAGCTCTGCCTGTGAGTCTGTTTCTAGGGGTTCCTGGTGGCCTTTGTATCAGGGTGCCTTGGATGCCCCTGAGGCCTGAGCTCTGCCTGTGAGTCTGTTTCTAGGGGTTCTTGGTGGCCTTTGTATCAGGTTGCCTTGGATGCCGGTGAGGCCTGAGCTCTGCCTGTGAGTCTGTTTCGAGGGGTTCTTGGTGGCCTTTGTATCAGGGTGCCCCGGATGCCTGTGAGGCCTGAGCTCTGCCTGTGAGTCTGTTTCTAGAGGTTCTTGGTGGCCTTTGTATCAGGGTGCCTTGGATGCCCGTGAGGCCTGAGATCTGCCTGCGAGTCTGTTTCTAGGGGTTCTTGGTGGCTTTTGTATCAGGGTGCCTTGGATGCCAGTGAGGCCTGAGCTCTGCCTGTAAGTCTGTTTCTAGGGGCTCTTGGTGGCCTTTGTATCTGGGTGCCTTGGATGCCCGTGAGGCCTGAGCACTGCATGTGAGTCTGTTTCTAGGGGTTCTTGGTGGCCTTTGTGTCAGGTTGCCTTGGATGCCCGTGAGGCCTGAGCTCTGCATGTGAGTCTGTTTCTAGGGGCTCTTGGTGGCCTTTGTATCAAGGTGCCTTGGATGTCGGTGAGGCCTGAGCTCTGCCTGCAAGTCTGTTTATAGGGGTTCTTGGTGGCCTTTGTATCAGGGTGCCCCGGATGCCTTTGAGGCCAGAACTCTGCCTGTTAGTCTGTTTCTAGGGGCTCTTGGTGGCCTTTGTATCAAGGTGCCTTGGATGCCGGTGAGGCCTGAGCTCTGCCTGCAAGTCTGTTTATAGGGGTTCTTGGTGGCCTTTGTATCAGGGTGCCTTGGATGCCTGTGAGGCCTGAGCTCTGCCTGTGAGTCTGTTTCTAGGGGTTCTTGGTGGCCTTTGTATCAGGGTGCCTTGGATGCCTGTGAGGCCTGAGCTCTGCCTGTGAGTCTGTTTCTAGGGGCTCTTGTTGGCCTTTGTATCAGGGTGCCTTGGATGCCTGTGAGGCCAGAACTCTGCCTGTTAGTCTGTTTCTAGGGGCTCTTGGTGGCCTTTGTATCAAGGTGCCTTGGATGCCGGTGAGGCCTGAGCTCTGCCTGCAAGTCTGTTTATAGGGGTTCTTGGTGGCCTTTGTATCAGGGTGCCTTGGATGCCGTGAGGGCTGAGCTCTGCCTGTGAGTCTGTTCCTAGAGGTTCTTGGTGGCCTTTGTATCAGGGTGCCTTGGATGCCCGTGAGGCCTGAGATCTGCCTGCGAGTCTGTTTCTAGGGGTTCTTGGTGGCTTTTGTATCAGGGTGCCTTGGATGCCAGTGAGGCCTGAGCTCTGCCTGTAAGTCTGTTTCTAGGGGCTCTTGGTGGCCTTCGTATCAGGGTGCCTTGGATGCCAGTGAGGCATGAGCTCTGCCTGTGATTCTGTTTCTAGGGGTTCTTGGTGACCTTTGTATCAGGGTGCCCCGGATGCCTGTGAGGCCTGAGCTCTGCCTGTGAGTCTGTTTCTAGGGGCTCTTGGTGGCCTTTGTATCAGGGTGCCTTGGATGCCCGTGAGGCCTGAGCACTGCATGTGAGTCTGTTTCTAGGGGTTCTTGGTGGCCTTTGTATCAGGGTGCCCCAGATGCCTTTGAAGCCTGAGCTCTTCCTGTGAGTCTGTTTCTAGGGGCTCTTGGTGGCCTTTGTATCAGGGTGCCTTGGATGCCGGTGAGACCTGAGCTCTGCCTGTGCATCTGTTTCTAGGGGTTCCTGGTGGCCTTTGTATCAAGGTGACTTGGATGCCGGTGAGGCCTGAGCTCTGCCTGTGAGTCTGTTTCTCGGGGTTCCTGGTGGCCTTTGTATCAGGGTGCCTTGGATGCCCCTGAGGCCTGAGCTCTGCCTGTGAGCCTGTTTCTAGGGGTTCTTGGTGGCCTTTGTATCAGGGTGCCTTGGATGCCGGTGAGGCCTGAGCTCTGCCTGTGAGTCTGTTTCGAGGGGTTCTTGGTGGCCTTTGTATCAGGGTGCCTTGGATGCCCGTGAGGCCTGAGATCTGCCTGCGAGTATGTTTCTAGGGGTTCTTGGTGGCTTTTGTATCAGGGTGCCTTGGATGCCCGTGAGGCCTGAGCTCTGCCTGTAAGTCTGTTTCTAGGGGCTCTTGGTGGCCTTTGTATCAGGGTGCCTTGGATGCCGGTGAGGCCTGAGCTCTGCCTGTGAGTCTGTTTCGAGGGGTTCTTGGTGGCCTTTGTATCAGGGTGCCCCGGATGCCTGTGAGGCCTGAGCTCTGCCTGTGAGTCTGTTTCTAGAGGTTCTTGGTGGCCTTTGTATCAGGGTGCCTTGGATGCCAGTGAGGCATGAGCTCTGCCTGTGATTCTGTTTCTAGGGGTTCTTGGTGGCCTTTGTATCAGGGTGCCCCGGATGCCTGTGAGGCCTGAGCTCTGCCTGTGAGTCTGTTTCTAGGGATTCCTGGTGGCCTTTGTATCAGGGTGCCTTGGATGCCCCTGAGGTCTGAGCTCTGCCTGTGAGTCTGTTTCTAGGGGTTCTTGGTGGCCTTTGTATCAGGGTGCCCCGGATGCCTGTGAGGCCTGAGCTCTGCCTGTGAGTGTGTTTCTAGAGGTTCCTGTTGCCCTTTGTATCAAGGTGCCTTGGATGCCCGTGAGGCCTGAGCTCTGCCTGCGAGTCTGTTTCTAGAGGTTCTTGGTGGCCTTTTTATCAGGGTGCCTTGGATGCCTGTGAGGCCCGAGCTCTGCCTGTGAGTCTGTTTCTAGGGGTTCTTGGTGGCCTTTGTATCAGGGTGCCCTGGATGCCTGTGAGGCCTGAGCTCTGCCTGTGAGTCTCTTTCTAGGGGCTCTTGGTGGCCTTTGTATTAGGGTGCCTTGGATGCCCGTGAGGGCTGAGCTCTGCCTGTGAGTCTGTTTCTAGGGGTTCTTGGTGGCCTTTGTATCAGGGTGCCCTGGATGCCCGTGAGGCCTGAGCTCTGCCTGTGAGTCTGTTTATAGGGGTTCTTGGTGGCTTTTGTATCAGGGTGCCTTGGATGCCCGTGAGGCCTGAGCTCTGCCTGTGAGTCTGTCTCTAGGGGTTCTTGGTGGCCTTTGTATCAGGGTGCCTTAGATGCCGGTGAGGCCTGAGCTCTGCCTGTGAGTCTGTTTCTAGGGGTTCTTGGTGGCCTTTGTATCAGGGTGCCCCGGATGCCTGTGAGGCCTGAGCTCTGCCTGTGAGCCTGTTTAAAGTGGTTCTTGGTGGCCTTTGTATCAAGGTGCCTTGGATTCTCATGAGGCCTGAGCTCTGCCTGTGAGTCTGTTTCTAGGGGTTCTTGGTGGCCTTTGTAATAGAGTGCCCCGGATGCCTGTGAGGCCTGAGCTCTGCCTGTGAGTCTGTTTCTAGGGGTTCTTGGTGGCCTTTGTATCAAGGTGCCTTGGATGCCCATGAGGCCTGAGCTCTGCGTGTGAGTCTGTTTCTATAGGTTCTTGGTGGCCTATGTATCCAGAGGGTGCCCCGGATGCCTGTGAGGCCTGAGCTCTGCCTGTGAGTCTGTTTCTAGAGGTTCTTGGTGGCCTTTGTATCCACAGGGTGCCCCAGATACCTGTGAGGCCTGAGCTCTGCCCGTGAGTCTGTTTCTAGGGGTTCTGGTGGCCTTTGTATCAGGGTGCCTTGTATGCCGGTGATGTCTGAGCTCTGCCTGTGAGTCTGTTTCTAGGGGTTCTTGGTGGCCTTTGTTTCAGGGTGCCCCAGATGCCTGAGCCCTGCCTGTGAGTCTGTTTCTAGGGGTTCTTGGTGGCCTTTGTATCAGGGTGCCTTGGATGCTCATGAGGCCTGAGCTCTGCCTGTGAGTCTGTTTCTAGGGGTTCTTGGTGGCCTTTGTATCAGGGTGCCCCGGATGCCTGTGAGGCCTGAGCTCTGCCCGTGATTCTGTTTCTAGGGGTTCTTGGTGTCCTTTGTATCAAGGTGCCTTGGATGGTCATGAGGCCTGAGCTCTGCCTGCGAGTCTGTTTCTAGGGGTTCTTGGTGGCCTTTGTATCAAGGTGCCTTGGATTCCTGTGAGGCCTGAGCTCTGCCTGTGAGTCTGTTTCTGGGGTTTTTGGTGGCCTTTGTATCAAGGTGCCTTGGATGCTCATGAGGCCTGAGCTCTGCCTGTGAGTCTGTTTCTAGGGGTTCTTGGTGGCCTTTGTATCAAGGTGCCGTGGATGCCTGTGAGGCCTGAGCTCTGCCTGCGAGTCTGTTTCTAGGGGTTCTTGGTGGCCTTTGTATCAAGGTGCCTTGGATGCCTGTGAGGCCTGAGCTCTGCCTGTGAGTCTGTTTCTAGGGGTTCTTGGTGGCCTTTGTGTCAGGGTGCCTTGGATGCTCATGAGGCCTGAGCTCTGCCTGCGAGTCTGTTTCTAGGGGTTCTTGGTGGCCTTTGTATCAGGGTGCCGCGGATGCCTGTGAGGCCTGAGCTCTGCCTGTGAGTCTGTTTCTAGGGGTCCTTGGTGGCCTTTGTATAAAGGTGCCTTGGATGCTCATGAGGCCTGAGCTCTGCCTGCGAGTCTGTTTCTAGGGGTTCTTGGTGGCCTTTGTATCAAGGTGCCTTGGATGCCTGTGAGGCCTGAGCTCTGCCTGCGAGTCTGTTTCTAGGGGTTCTTGATTACCTTTGTATCAAGGTGCCTTGGATGCCTGTGAGGCCTGAGCTCTGCCTATGAGTCTGTTTCTAGGTGTTCTTGGTGGCCTTTGTATCAAGGTGCCTTGGATGCTCATGAGGCCTGAGCTCCGCCTGTGTGTCTGTTTCTAGGGGTTCTTCGTGGCCTTTGTATCAAGGTGCCTTTGATGCCTGTGAGGCCTGAGCTCTGCCTGCGAGTCTGTTTCTAGGGGTTCTTGGTGGCCTTTGTATTAAGGTGCCTTGGATGCCTGTGAGGCCTGAGCTATGCTTGTGAGTCTGTTTCTTGGGGTTCATGGTGGCCTTTGTATTAAGGTGCCTTGGATGCTCATGAGGCCTGAGCTCTGCCTGCGAGTTTGTTTCTAGGGGTTCTTGGTGGCCTTTGTATCAGCGTGCCTTGGATGCCGGTGAGGCCTGAGCTCTGCCTGTGAGTCTGTTTCTAGGGGTTGTTGGTGGCCTTTGTATCAGGGTGCCCCGGATGCCTGTGAGGCCTGAGCTCTGTCTGTGAGTCTGTTTCTAGGGGTTCTTGGTGGCCTTTGTATCAGGGTGCCTTGGATGCTCATGAGGCCTGAGCTATGCCTGCGAGTCTGTTTCTAGGGGTTCTTGGTGGCCTTTGTATCAGGGTGCCTTGGATGCTGGTGAGGCCTGAGCTCTGCCTGTGAGTCTGTTTCTCTGGGTTCTTGGTGGCCTTTGTATCAGGGTGCCCCGAATGCCTGTGAGGCCTGAGCTCTGCCCGTGAGTCTGTTTATAAGGGTTCTTGGTGGCCTTTGTATCAAGGTGCCTTGGATGCTCATGAGGCCTGAGCTCTGCCTGCGAGTCTGTTTCTAGGGGTTCTTGGTGGCCTTTGTATCAAGGTGCCTTGGATGCCTGTGAGGCCTGAGCTCTGCCTGTGAGTCTGTTTCTAGGGGTTCTTGGTGGCCTTTGTATCAGAGTGCCCCGGATGCCTGTGAGGCCTGAGCTCTGCCCGTGAGTCTGTTTCTAGGGGTTCTTGGTGGCCTTTGTATCAAGGTGCCTTGGATGCCTGTGAGGCCTGAGCTCTGCCTGTGAGTCTGTTTCTAGGGATTCTTGCTGGCCTTTCTTTCAGAGTGCCCCGGATGCCTGTGAGGCCTTAGCTCTGCCTGTGAGTCTGTCTCAAGAGGTTCTTGGTGGCCTTTGTATCCAGAGGGTGCCCTGGATGCCTGTGAGGCCTGAGTTCTGCCTGTGAGTCTGTCTCTAGAGGTTCTTGGTGGCCTTTGTATCCAGAGGGTGCCCTGTGAGGCCTGAGTTCTGCCCGTGAGTCTGTTTCTAGGGGTTCTTGGTGGCCTTTGTATCAGGGTGCCTTGGATGCCTGTGAGGCCTGAGCTCTGCCCGTGAGTCTGTTTCTAGGGTTTCTTGGTGGCCTTTGTATCAGGGTGCCCTGGATGCTCATGAGGCCTGAGCTGAGCTCTGCCTGCGAGTCTGTTTCTAGGGGTTCTTGGTGGCCTTTGTATCAGGGTGCCTTAGATGCCCTTGAGGTCTGAGCTCTGCCTGTGAGTCTGTTTCTAGAGGTTCTTGGTGGCCTTTGTATCAGGGTGCCCCGGATGCCTGTGAGGCCTGAGCTCTGCCCGTGAGTCTGTTTTCCGGGCGTTCTTGGTTGCCTTTGTATCAAGGTGCCTTTGATGCTCATGAGGCATGAGCTCTGCCTGCGAGTCTGTTTCTAGAGGTTCTTGATGGCCTTCGTATCAGGGTGCCTTGGATGCCGGTGAGGCCTGAGCTCTGCCCATGAGTCTGTTTCTAGGCGTTCTTGGTGGCCTTTGTATCAGGGTACCTTGGATGCCGGTGAGGCCTGAGCTCTGCCTGTGAGTCTATTTCTAGGGGTTCTTGGTGGCCTTTGTATCAGGGTGCCTTGGATGCCTGTGAGGCCTGAGCTCTGCCTGTGAGTCTGTTTCTAGGGGTTCTTGGTGGCCTTTGTATCAGAGTGCCCCTGATGCCTGTGAGGCCTGAGCTCTGCCTGTAAGTCTGTTTCTAGAGGTTCTTGGTGGCCTTTGTATCAGAGTGCCCCGGATGCCTGTGAGGCCTGAGCTCTGCCTGTGAGTCTGTTTCTAGGGGTTCTTGCTGGCCTTTGTTTCAGAGTGCCCCGGATACCTGTGAGGCCTGAGCTCTGCCTGTGAGTCTTTTTCTAGGGGTTCTTGGTGGCCTTTGTATCAGGGTGCCTTGGATGCCTGTGAGGCTTGAGCTCTGCCTGTGAGTCTGTCTCTAGAGGTTCTTGGTGGCCTTTGTATCCAGAGGGTGCCCCGGATGCCTGTGAGGCCTGAGTTCTGCCCGTGAGTCTGTTTCTAGGGGTTCTTGGTGGCCTTTGTATCAGGGTGCCTTGGATGCCTGTGAGGCCTGAGCTCTGCCCGTGAGTCTGTTTCTAGGGTTTCTTGGTGGCCTTTGTATCAGGGTGCCCTGGATACTCATGAGGCCTGAGCTCTGCCTGCGAGTCTGTTTCTAGGGGTTCTTGGTGGCCTTTGTATCAGGGTGCCTTGGATGCCCTTGAGGCCTGAGCTCTGCCTGTGAGTCTGTTTCTAGAGGTTCTTGGTGGCCTTTGTATCAGGGTGCCCCGGATACTTGTGAGGCCTGAGCTCTGCCCGTGAGTCTGTTTACAGGGGTTCTTGGTGGCCTTTGTATCAAGGTGCCTTTGATGCTCATGAGGCATGAGCTCTGCCTGCGAGTCTGTTTCTAGAGGTTCTTGGTGGCCTTCGTATCAGGGTGCCTTGGATGCCGGTGAGGCCTGAGCTCTGCCCGTGAGTCTGTTTCTAGGCGTTCTTGGTGGCCTTTGTATCAGGGTGCCTTGGATGCCGGTGAGGCCTGAGCTCTGCCTGTGAGTCTATTTCTAGGGGTTCTTGGTGGCCTTTGTATCAGGGTGCCTTTGATGCCTGTGAGGCCTGAGCTCTGCCTGTGAGTCTGTTTCTAGGGGTTCTTGGTGGCCTTTTTATCAGAGTGCCCCGGATGCCTGTGAGGCCTGAGCTCTGCCTGTGAGTCTGTTTCTAGAGGTTCTTGGTGGCCTTTGTATCAGAGTGCCCCGGATGCCTGTGAGGCCTGAGCTCTGCCTGTGAGTCTGTTTCTAGAGGTTCTTGGTGGCCTTTGTATCAGAGTGCCACGGATGCCTGTGAGGCCTTCGCTCTGCCTGTGAGTCTGTTTCTAGGTGTTCTTGGTGCTCTTTGTATCAGGGTGCCTCGGGTGCCCGCGAGGCCTGAGCTCTGCCTGTGACTCTGTTTGTAGGGGTTCTTGGTGGCCTTTGTATCAGGGTGCCCCGGATGCCCATGAGGCCTGTGCTCTGCCTGTGAGTCTGCTTCTAGGGGCTCTTGGTGGTCTTTGTATCAGGGTGCCATGGGTGCACATGAGACCTGAGCCCTGCCTGTGAGTCTTTTTCTAGGGGTTCTTGGTTGCCTTTGCATTGGGGTGCCTTGGATGCCTGTGAGGCCTGAGCTCTGCCTGTGAGTCTGTTTTTAGGGGTTCTTGGTGGCCTTTGTATCAGGGTGGCCCGGATGCCCATGAGGCCTGTGCTCTGCCTGTGAGTCTGTTTCTAGGGGTTCCTGGTGGCATTTGTATCAGGGTGCCTTGGATGCCCCTGAGGCCTGAGCTCTGCCTGTGAGTCTGTTTCTAGGGGTTCTGGTGGTCTTTGTATCAGGGTGCCACGGATGCACATGAGGCCTGAGCTCTGCCTGTGAGTCTGTCTCTAGGGGTTCTTGGTGGTCTTTGCATCAGGGTGCCCCTGATGCCCATGAGGCCTGAGCTCTGCCTGTGAGTCTGTTTCTAGGGGTTCTTGGTGGTCTTTGTATCAGGGTGCCTTGGATGCCTGTGAGGCCTGAGCTCTGCCTGCGAGTCTGTTTCTAGGGGTTCTTGGTGCTCTTTGTATCAGTGTGCCTCGGATGCCTGCGAGGCCTCAGCTCTGCCTGTGAGTCTGTTTGTAGGGGTTCTTGGTGGCCTTTGTATCAGAGTGCCCCGAATGCCCATGAGGCCTGAGCTCTGCCTGCGAGTCTGTTTCCAGGGGTTCTTGGTGGTCTTTGTATCAGGGTGCCACGGTTGCACATGAGACCTGACCTCTGCCTGTGAGTCTGTTTCTAGGGGTTCTTGGTGCTCTTTGTATCAGGGTGCCTTGGATGCCTGTGAGGCCTGAGCTCTGCCTGCGAGTCTGTTTCTAGGGGTTCTTGGTGGCCTTTGTATCAGGGTGCCCCAGATACCTGTGAGGCCTGAGCTCTGCCTGCAAGTCTGTTTCTAGGGGTTCTTGGTGGCCTTTGTATCAGGGTGCCACGGTTGCACATGAGACCTGAGCTCTGCCTGTGAGTCTGTTTCTAGGGGTTCTTGGTGGCCTTTGTATCAGGGTGCCACGGTTGCACATGAGACCTGAGCTCTGCCTGTGAGTCTGTTTCTAGGGGTTCTTGGTGCTCTTTGTATCAGGGTGCCTTGGATGCCCGTGAGGCCTGAGCTCTGCCTATGAGTCTGTTTCTAGGGGTTCTTGGTGGTCTTTGTATCAGGGTACCACGGTTGCACATGAGACCTGAGCTCTGCCTGTGCGTCTGTTTCTAGGGGTTCTTGGTGGCCTTTGCATCAGGGTGCCTTGGATGCCAGTGAGGCCTGAGCTCTGCCTGTGAGTCTGTTTCTAGGGGTTCCTGGTGGCCTTTGTATCAAGGTGCCTTGGATGCCGGTGAGACCTGAGCTCTGCCTGCGAGTCTGTTTCTAGGGGTTCTTGGTGGCCTTTGCATCAGGGTGCCTTGGATGCCTGTGAGGCCTGAGCTCTGCCTGTGAGTCTGTTTCTAGGGGTTCTTGGTGCTCTTTGTATCAGGGTGCCTTGGATGCCTGTGGGGCCTGAGCTCTGCCCGTGAGTCTGCTTCTAGGGGTTCTTGGTGGCCTTTGCATCAGGGTGCCTTGGATGCCCCTGGGGCCTGAGCTCTGCCTGCGAGTCTGTTTCTAGGGGTTCTTGGTGGCCTTTGCATCAGGGTGCCGCGGATATACATGAGGCCTGGGCTCATTGGCTGGTGCTGTGGCTTGGCTTGTAAATTGGCTCCAGAAAGGTAGTATAGTTGTCATTTGTATTGGGAGGAGTGTTCAGTTGCCATGTGTGGGTGTGTTAAGTAGGAATCCAATGAACTAGAAGCACAGCTAAATCTTCCGCGTTTTTTTTTATTATCTTACTCTATACCCCTCCTCCCTCCACCCCCTACACAGAAATCAGGGCAAATGACTCTGGCTCTGAGGGCAGGGCACTCTATACCCTCCATTGGAATGCATAGTCATGTGCCATCACCCCAGCAACCAGGTAAACATTCCTGGGCTCCTGAGATCACAGTCAAACATCACGAAAGAAAACAAACATGTCTTTGCACCCAAACACATAACTGCAATGCACTGCATCACTCGCCTTACCTCACCGGACACTTGCTCATGCAACGCCATTGGAACACACCGCTGTTTTGATACCACAGGAGCAGGCCCTTCTTTCAGTGTTATCCTTCGAGACATCCTAGAGCTCCACTGAAGAAGTCACTAGAACTATCTTCAGGCCTGTTGTCCCTTTTCCATGACACTGCTGATCTACTTCCGGAGACTTTAGGGCCAATAACTATATCAATTTCTGATTGTTTGTACCACCCTAATAAACACCCCCCTTGTTCTGATACATACACCTTAGCCTTGGTTTGCCTGTTCCGGCACTCCAGTGTAGCCACAAACCATCCCGCTACATATATATGCGCCCTGTATGGACTCGCTCTTATGTTGGGGGGCAGGAGACCAGTATTTATGCATTTGTTTTGTCACACCTCTCTGCTTATGATCGTGCAATCAGAACCATGCTTATACTTGCCACTTAGCACAATCTCTCCATGGGGTCTGGTATCCACTCCTCTCACAGGACCAACCCCACCTACTGACCAACAATGTCTCAAATCATGATCTTCAGCCCCAGATTCCTCCACAATATCACACCCTCCCAGGTCATTCATTTCTCGGACGCCCTGTTGTAAATTCTGACAACTAGAAAAATGCCCCCTGCGTCCCCATTTGTCACATGTGGACCTGTGACCTGGGCACACAGCATTGTTTGCAAAATGAGCGACGCTCCCACAACAAAAACACATTTCTCAACTCCTCCAGATGGAGAAGATTTGGGTGCCTGCAATCTGTTCTCACGCTGTACTTCACTTTCATCCAGGTTTATTTACATGCCCGCTCTTCTTGACAATGTGTGAAGATTTCTTATATGTTTGCATATCAGTGTCAGTAGCTGTGCTCATCTGTTCCTGGGTTCTTATTCCTGGCAGTAGCTCAGCTCTTATGTTCCCTGGGTTCTTATTCCTGGCAGTAGCTCAGCTCTTATGTTCCCTGGGTTCTTATTCCCGGCAGTAGCTCAGCTCTTATGTTCCCTGGGTTCTTATTCCCGGCAGTAGCTCAGCTCTTATGTTCCCTGGGTTCTTATTCCCAGCAGTAGCTCAGCTCTTATGTTCCCTGGGTTCTTATTCCTGGCGGTAGCTCAGCTCTTATGTTCCCTGGGTTCTTATTCCTGGCAGTAGCTCAGCTCTTATGTTCCCTGGGTTCTTATTCCTGGCAGTAGCTCAGCTCTTATGTTCCCTGGGTTCTTATTCCTGGCAGTAGCTCAGCTCTTATGTTCCCTGGGTTCTTATTCCTGGCGGTAGCTCAGCTCTTATGTTCTCTGGATTCTTATTCCTGGCGGTAGCTCAGCTCTTATGTTCCCTCGGTTCTTATTCCTGGCGGTAGCTCAGCTTTTATGTTTCCTGGGTTCTTATTCCTGGCGGTAGCTCAGCTATTATGTTCCCTGGGTTCTTATTCCTGGCAGTAGCTCAGCTCATCTGTTCCTGGGTTCTTATTCCTGGCAGTAGCTCAGCTCTTATGTTCCCTGGGTTCTTATTCCTGGCGGTAGCTCAGCTCTTATGTTTCCTGGGTTCTTATTCCTGGAGGTAGCTCAGCTATTATGTTCCCTGGGTTCTTATTCCTGGCAGTAGCTCAGCTCTTATGTTCCCTGGGTTCTTATTCCTGACAGTAGCTCAGCTCTTATGTTCCCTGGGTTCTTATTCCTGACAGTAGCTCAGCTCTTATGTTCCCTGGGTTCTTATTCCTGGCAGTAGCTCAGCTTTTATGTTCCCTGGGTTTTTATTCCTGACAGTAGCTCAGCTCTTATGTTCCCTGGGTTCTTATTCCTGACAGTAGCTCAGCTCTTATGTTCCTAGGGTTGTTATTCCTGGCAGTAGCTCAGCTCTTATGTTCCTGGGTTCTTATTCCTGGCAGTAGCTGTGCTCATCTGTTCTCTTTGGTCTTATTCCTGGCAGTAGCTAAACTCTTATGCTCCCTGGGTTCTTATTCCTGGCAATAGCTCAGCTTTTATGTTCCCTGGGTTCTTATTCCTGGCAGTAGCTCAGCTCTTATGTTCCCTGGGTTCTTATTCCTGGCGGTAGCTCAGCTCTTATGTTTCCTGGGTTCTTATTCCTGGCGGTAGCTCAGCTATTATGTTCCCTGGGTTCTTATTCCTGGCAGTAGCTCAGCTCTTATGTTCCCTGGGTTCTTATTCCTGACAGTAGCTCAGCTCTTATGTTCCCTGGGTTCTTATTCCTGACAGTAGCTCAGCTCTTATGTTCCCTGGGTTCTTATTCCTGGCAGTAGCTCAGCTTTTATGTTCCCTGGGTTCTTATTCCTGGCAGTAGCTCAGCTCATCTGTTCCTGGGTTCTTATTCCTGGCAGTAGCTCAGCTCTTATGTTCCCTGGGTTCTTATTCCTGGCGGTAGCTCAGCTCTTATGTTTCCTGGGTTCTTATTCCTGGCGGTAGCTCAGCTCTTATGTTTCCTGGGTTCTTATTCCTGGCGGTAGCTCAGCTCTTATGTTTCCTGGGTTCTTATTCCTGGCGGTAGCTCAGCTATTATGTTCCCTGGGTTCTTATTCCTGGCAGTAGCTCAGCTCATCTGTTCCTGGGTTCTTATTCCTGGCAGTAGCTCAGCTCTTATGTTCCCTGGGTTCTTATTCCTGGCGGTAGCTCAGCTCTTCTGTTTCCTGGGTTCTTATTCCTGGCGGTAGCTCAGCTATTATGTTCCCTGGGTTCTTATTCCTGGCAGTAGCTCAGCTCTTATGTTCCCTGGGTTCTTATTCCTGACAGTAGCTCAGCTCTTATGTTCCCTGGGTTCTTATTCCTGACAGTAGCTCAGCTCTTATGTTCCCTGGGTTCTTATTCCTGGCAGTAGCTCAGCTTTTATGTTCCCTGGGTTTTTATTCCTGACAGTAGCTCAGCTCTTATGTTCCCTGGGTTCTTATTCCTGACAGTAGCTCAGCTCTTATGTTCCTAGGGTTGTTATTCCTGGCAGTAGCTCAGCTCTTATGTTCCTGGGTTCTTATTCCTGGCAGTAGCTGTGCTCATCTGTTCTCTGTGGTCTTATTCCTGGCAGTAGCTAAACTCTTATGTTCCCTGGGTTCTTATTCCTGGCAATAGCTCAGCTTTTATGTTCCCTGGGTTCTTATTCCTGGCAGTAGCTCAGCTCTTATGTTCCCTGGGTTCTTATTCCTGGCGGTAGCTCAGCTCTTATGTTTCCTGGGTTCTTATTCCTGGCGGTAGCTCAGCTATTATGTTCCCTGGGTTCTTATTCCTGGCAGTAGCTCAGCTCTTATGTTCCCTGGGTTCTTATTCCTGACAGTAGCTCAGCTCTTATGTTCCCTGGGTTCTTATTCCCGACAGTAGCTCAGCTCTTATGTTCCCTGGGTTCTTATTCCTGGCAGTAGCTCAGCTTTTATGTTCCCTGGGTTTTTATTCCTGACAGTAGCTCAGCTCTTATATTCCCTGGGTTCTTATTCCTGACAGTAGCTCAGCTCTTATGTTCCTAGGGTTGTTATTCCTGGCAGTAGCTCAGCTCTTATGTTCCTGGGTTCTTATTCCTGGCAATAGCTCAGCTTTTATGTTCCCTGGGTTCTTATTCCTGGCAGTAGCTCAGCTCTTATGTTCCCTGGGTTCTTATTCCTGGCGGTAGCTCAGCTCTTATGTTTCCTGGGTTCTTATTCCTGGCGGTAGCTCAGCTATTATGTTCCCTGGGTTCTTATTCCTGGCAGTAGCTCAGCTCTTATGTTCCCTGGGTTCTTATTCCTGACAGTAGCTCAGCTCTTATGTTCCTAGGGTTGTTATTCCTGGCAGTAGCTAAACTCTTATGTTCCCTGGGTTCTTATTCCTGGCAATAGCTCAGCTTTTATGTTCCCTGGGTTATTATTCCTGACAGTAGCTCAGCTCTTATGTTCCCTGGTTTCTTATTCCTGGCAGTAGCTCAGCTCTTATGTTCCCTGGGTTATTATTCCTGACAGTAGCTCAGCTCTTATGTTCCCTGGGTTCTTATTCCAGGCAGTAACTCAGCTCTTATGTTCCCTGGGTTCTTATTCCTGGCAGTAGCTGTGCTCATCTGTTCTCTTTAGTCTTATTCCTGGCAGTAGCTCAGCTCTTATGTTCCCTGTGTTGTTATTCCTGGCAGTAGCTCAGCTCTTATGTTCCCTGGGTTCTTATTCCTGACAGTAGCTGTGCTCATCTGTTCTCCTTGGTCTTATTCCTGACAGTAGCTCAGCTCTTATGTTCCCTGGGTTCTTATTCCTGGCAGTAGCTCAGCTCTTATGTTCCCTGGGTTCTTATTCCTGGCAGTAGCTCAGCTCTTATGTTCCCTGGGTTCTTATTCCTGGCAGTAGCTCAGCTCTTATGTTCCCTGGGTTCTTATTCCTGGCAGTAGCTGTGCTCATCTGTTCTTTTGGTCTTATTCCTGGCAGTAGCTCAGCTCTTATGTTCCCTGGGTTCTTATTCCTGACAGTAGCTCTGCTCTTATGTTCCCTGTGTTCTTATTCCTGGCAGTAGCTCAGCTCTTATGTTCCCTGGGTTCTTATTCCTGGCAGTAGCTGTGCTCATCTGTTCTCTTTGGTCTTATTCCTGGCAGTAGCTAAGCTCATATGTTCCCTGGGTTCTTATTCCTGGCAGTAGCTCAGCTCTTATGTTCCCTGGGTTCTTATTCCTGGCAGTAGCTCAGCTCTTATGTTCCTTGGGTTCTTATTTCTGACAGTAGCTCAGCTCTTATGTTCCCTGGGTTCTTATTCCTGGCAGTAGATGTGCTCATCTGTTCTCTTTAGTCTTATTCCTGACAGTAGCTCAGCTCTTATGTTCCCTGGGTTCTTATTCCTGGCAGTAGCTCAGCTCTTATGTTCCCTGGGTTCTTATTCCTGGCAGTAGCTCAGCTCTTATGTTCCTTGGGTTCTTATTCCTGGCAGTAGCTGTGCTCATCTGTTCTCTTTAGTCTTATTCCTGGCAGTAGCTCAGCTCTTATGTTCCCTGGGTTCTTATTCCTGACAGTAGCTCAGCTCGTATCTTCCCTGGGTTCTTATTCCTGGCAGTAGCTCATCTCTTATGTTCCCTGGGTTCTTATTCCTGGCAGCAGCTCAGCTCTTATGTTCCCTGGGTTCTTATTCTTGGCAGTAGCTCAGCTCTTATTTCCCTAGGGTTCTTATTCCTGACAGTAGCTCAGCTCTTATTTCCCTAGGGTTCTTATTCCTGACAGTAGCTCAGCTCTTATGCTCCCTGGGTTCTTATTCCTGACAGTAGCTCAGCTCTTATGTTCCCTGGGTTCTTATTCCTGGCAGTAGCTCATCTCTTATGTTCCCTGGGTTCTTATTCCTGGCAGCAGCTCAGCTCTTATGTTCCCTGGGTTCTTATTCCTGGCAGTAGATGTGCTCATCTGTTCTCTTTGGTCTTAATCCTGGCAGTAGCTAAGCTATTATGTTCCCTGGGTTCTTATTCCTGGCAGTAGCTCAGCTCTTATGCTCCCTGGGTTCTTATTCCTGACAGTAGCTCAGCCCTTATGTTCCCTGGATTCTTATTCCTGGCAGTAGCTCAGCTTTTATGTTCCGTGGGTTCTTAATCCTAGCAGTAGCTCAGCTCTTATGTTCCCTGGGTTCTTATTCCTGGCAGTAGCTGTGCTCATCTGTTCTCTTTAGTCTTATTCCTGACAGTAGCTCAGCTCTTATGTTCCCTGGGTTCTTATTCCTGGCAGTAGCTCCGCTCTTATGTTCCCTGTGTTCCTATTCCTGGCAGTAGCTCAGCTCTTATGTTCCTTGGGTTCTTATTCCTGGCAGTAGCTGTGCTCATCTGTTCTCTTTAGTCTTATTCCTGGCAGTAGCTCAGCTCTTATGTTCCTTGGGTTCTTATTCCTGACAGTAGCTCAGCTCTTATGTTCCCTGGGTTCTTATTCCTGGCAGTAGCTGTGCTCATCTGTTCTCTTTAGTCTTATTCCTGACAGTAGCCCAGCTCTTATGTTCCCTGGGTTCTTATTCCTGGCAGTAGCTCAGCTCTTATGTTCCTTGGGTTCTTATTCCTGACAGTAGCTCAGCTCTTATGTTTACTGGGTTCTTATTCCTGGCAGTAGCTGTGCTCATCTGTTCTCTTTAGTCTTATTCCTGACAGTAGCTCAGCTCTTATGTTCCCTGGGTTCTTATTCCTGGCAGTAGCTCAGCTCTTATGTTCCCTGGGTTCTTATTCCTGACAGTAGCTCAGCTCTTATGTTCCTAGGGTTCTTATTCCTGACAGTAGCTCAGCTCTTATGTTCCCTGGGTTCTTATTCCTGACAGTAGCTCAGCTCTTATGTTCCCTGGGTTCTTATTCCTGGCAGTAGCTCAGCTCTTATGTTCCCTGGGTTCTTATTCCTGGCAGTAGCTCAGCTCTTATGTTCCCTGGGTTTTTATTCCTGACAGTAGCTCAGCTCTTATGTTCTCTGGATTCTTATTCCTGGCAGTAGCTCAGCTCTTATGTTCCTTGGGTTCTTATTCCTGGCAGTAGCTCAGCTCTTATGTTCCCTGGGTTCTTATTCCTGGCAGTAGCTGTGCTCATCTGTTCTCTTTACTCTTATTCCTGACAGTAGCTCAGCTCTTATGTTCCCTGGGTTCTTATTCCTGGCAGTAGCTCAGCTCTTATGTTCCCTGGGTTCTTATTCCTGGCAGTAGCTCAGCTCTTATGTTCCCTGGGTTCTTATTCCTGGCAGTAGCTCAGCTCTTATGTTCCCTCGGTTCTTATTCCTGACAGTAGCTCAGCTCTTATCTTCCCTGGGTTCTTATTCCTGGCAGTAGCTGTGCTCATCTGTTCTCTTTGGTCTTATTCCTGGCAGTAGCTAAGCTCTTATGTTCCCTGGGTTCTTATTCCTGGCAGTAGCTCAGCTCTTATGTTCCCCTGGTTCTTATTCCTGACAGTAGCTCAGCTCTTAAGTTCTCTGGATTCTTATTCCTGGCAGTAGCTCAGCTCTTATGTTCCTTGGGTTCTTATTCCTGGCAGTAGCTCAGCTCTTATGTTCCTAGGGTTCTTATTCCTGACAGTAGCTCAGCTCTTATGTTCCCTGGGTTCTTATTCCTGACAGTAGCTCAGCTCTTATGTTCCCTGGGTTCTTATTCCTGGCAGTAGCTGTGCTCACCTGTTCTCTTTGGTCTTATTCCTGGCAGTAGCTAAGCTCTTATGTTCCCTGGGTTCTTATTCCTGGCAGTAGCTCAGCTCTTATGTTCCCTTGGTTCTTATTCCTGACAGTAGCTCAGCTCTTAGGTTCTCTGGATTCTTATTCCTGGCAGTAGCTCAGCTCTTATGTTCCTTGGGTTCTTATTCCTGACAGTAGCTCAGCTCTTATGTTCCTAGGGTTCTTATTCCTGGCAGTAGCTCAGCTCTTGTGTTCCCTGGGTTCTTATTGCTGGCAGTCACTGTGCTCATCTTTTCTCTTGGTTCTAATTCCTTCACACTGGACAGCATATGTTCAATTCTTTTTTGCCAGATCCAGAACTTCATCCAATCTGAGGTGCCGTTTATCCCAAATGTCTTCTCTTATCTGGTTCTCTTTTACTTTCAGCATGAATTAGTCTCTAATGCTCGCATTATACGTAACACCAAAGTTACACTTATTCGCCAGTTCCCTGAGGCTGTTACCATTTCTTCTATAGACTCATCTATACCTTGGTCTCTTGCCCTGAAATAGTAACACTGCAAAGTAATACTTCTGAAAGTGCACTGGCATTTCTTTCAGTGTGACCTCATAATGATTGCGGGCATCTTCACCTTCTGCTGCCCCAGAAGTAGTGGGTGGTAGTTGCGGGAGGCTTTTAAAAAGGGGTCTGCCTTGATACGCTAAGGAGTGCGTCAGAAGGTCCCTCCTGCTCGCAATTCTGCAGCTAGGTTCATGAATTGCTCGAACAAATTCCTGGAAATCTTTTTTCCAGGTTCTCCATTTTACAGGCAGTTCACCGGGCGAAGGCAAGAATTGGGGAGGCAGGTGGCTATTTCTCAAAGGTGGGAGCAGTATCTTGTCACAGCAAACACTTACAGCCCTCACTCTGGCCGAGCAATCCAACTACCAAACACATCTTTTACCAGAAGCTTTCAATGCAGTACTGGGATGAGGAAGATGTCTGAAGATTCGTGAAGATCCGTCCCTACGACCGGTGCGACTGATGTCATGCATGTGTAGGTCCTTTCCTCTAATGCCACAACTCGTCTCCCACTGCTGTGTTGGCTGATGGCAAACTACCAACAATCATAACGATGCTGGACTCGTCCTGGGAGTTGGAGGCACCGGAGGATTTCCTCTGACTATAATGGGTGCCCCGCGTACTGCAGGACCTCTCTCCTGATGCGGGGAACACCAAACACCTCTTTGTTGAATGGCTCAGCACATGTGCACTGTGCAGGGACCAGAGCCTTCAAATGCACCACTCCTCGACACAGTCACCCCCAGAGCGGGTGCACCAAATCCCATATGAGGGTCCCCAGCACCAAAGATAGAGGCTGGCTGCACTCGAATAATCTGCACATGGCAGGACTTCAAAGAAGAGCCGTCCCTCGTCGTGGACGGACCAGAAGACCAGGAGGGCCCCCAGAGGGCTTCGGCGCTCCTTGCCAAATCTGTTTAGTGGGAATGCAATGAACCAGGAACACAGGTAAGTCTTCAGCAGTTTTTTTAATTAGATTACTCTGTACAGAGGCCCCCCTCCACAGCTCTGAGGGTGGGCCCGTTATACCCTCCATTGGACTGCATAGTCTTGTGCCATCACCCCAGCAACCAGGTGAACATTCCTGGGCTCCTGAGGAAACAGCCAAACATCACGAACGAAAACAAACACGTCATTGAACCCGAACACACCACTACAATGATACTAAAGACCAGTGTACACAATATTTATAGTGTATGTTCTGAACACAAAGAGCACCACCTAGCAGGGTGGCTTAGGTGATAAAGGTACTATGTGTTGGAACCTGAAACTTGAGTGTGTTAGTGCGGGGTGCAATCCATACTCCAAAGGACAGGTTGGTGGAAGGAACAGAACGTATGGGAGCCACATATAGTGGATCACAATAAGGCAGAAACGGGCACCAAGGTGTGAAAGGCAACCCAAAGCACGAGAAGCCCAACCAGAGCAGCACATGGGCCCAGGGCAAAACAGCCGGGTCTCTTCTCCACACTCAACAATTGGCCTCTGCAGACTTTCCCCAGACAGCTTTCTAACTTTGACACTTTAAAACTCCTTTTCTCTCTCACACACACAAACAAAAGACACATTGCATACTGTGTACAAGAAGGGTCTGGGATTCGGCCTATGAGGAGAGGGGGCCGCCTGCATTACCCTAAGCAAAATGCTACGAGAGGCACGGCAAGGCACGGCATTCTGGCCCAGAGGAGGCGCTGTCTGAAATGTGAAAACCCTATGCGCTTCTGTCAGTGGGCAGGCTGAGAGCTGTCTCAAACGTCACTGTGGGAAAGAAAGCAGAAAGAGAGAGCGACTGAGAGTGAATGGGAGAGATAGAGACATAAGAGAGCAGAGAGAGACACAGGGAAAGAGAAAGAGAGATGGGATGGAGCACAAGCGCTAGGGTGAGGGTTAGCAATGAAAGAGGGAAAGAGAACGTTAGCCCGAGAGGGAGAAAGAGAGATAGAGATAGAGGGAGATAAGATTATAGAGCAGAGAGAGAGAGACACAGAAAGAAAGGGAGAGAAAGAGAAATGAGATGGAGCACAAGCACTAGGGTGAGGGTTTGGAATTAAAGAGTGAGAGATTAAAGCGTGAGAGAGAGAAAGAGAGAGAGTAGTACATAGAGAGAGAGGGAGAGAGAACGGAAGAGACAAAGAGAGGCAGAGAGGGAGAGAGAGATATAGAGAAAGAGGGACAGAGCGAGGAAAGAAAGAGTGAGAGAGAGAGGGAGCTAGAGAGATACAGAGAGGGAGAGAGAAAGGGAGAGGGAGAAAAGGAGACGAGAGAGAGGGGGGAGAGACATACACAGAGAGAGGAAAAGACAGAGAAAGAGAGAGAGAGAGGCAGATAGAGAGCTTGAGAGAGGAGTAGAGAGATACAGAGAAAGAAAGAGAGAGAGAGGGAGAGGGATACACAGAGAGAGATAGAGGGGCAGAGTTCTGATTTTGTAAGCACATTTAGTTTGGAGTCACCCCGAACCTCTCCTCTGGAATGTCGGCGGGGGGGGGGGGCAATAAGGCATCCACATGCCCCAGATGATGTCATTGAAATCAACACAATGCATGGCTCCCCTTTAGAGTACTTGTAATAAGGCTGTCTCTTATTGGAATTCCCTTCAGTGACCCCACCCCGGCTTGTATCACTTCTGTGTGTCTCGACTCATGTCTAAAATGGGCGATTCAGTAAAGCTGCGTCCCGGCCCGGTTGCAGCAGAGAAAGGGTAAACCTGTGCTGTTAAACATGTGGGAGAAAGTACCCCCTACCATATGTTCTGAGGATATTGCAAGCCACAGAGGAGTTCCAGAATCAAGGAGAGGAATGAGGCCGAAGGCTGAGTCCCTTTACAAGGTCACAGAGCTCTGAGGTGACTTGCAATATCCTTCTTACGCTCCTTATGCTACATGGCCATGCATGGTAATCCCCTTTAATACACGGCCTCTTCCTTACTGGGACATGTAACCAATATATAATGTGTTTGGATTCAAGGAAAAGAACTAATATGCAGCTTCTATTGGTGTCCAGTCATTTTACCAAAGAAAAATCAGTGGTAAGTTTTACTGAAGTAAAGAATACCGAAAATGTTAAATAAATATATATATATATTGTCGTGGGGTAAGGGGTTAAAATGGGTCGGGATGTGGTATAAGGGCAGAAAAACAGGGGGTTTGGGGGAGATCACCCACATAAAATAAAGAATATCTGTATTTTTTTGGTATTTTGGTTGCAGTGAAATGTACCACTCTGAAATTAGCTTCGGTAATACCACATATAACCCTTCTAATGTGCCGCAGAAATATATTTTAAGCAGTTCATTCAAATGCATCGAAAGACGTTTTCGTTTTGTGCTTGAACATAATTATTAATTTGCAGATCCTTGCTCACATGTGTCAGATACACACACTACACTACACGGCTCCTTATCAATGAATGTGTGTAAAAGGCTATTTCACAAGAAAGGAATTTGAAAACTTAGTGACAGCCGTAATGAAGAGCAGTGACAGCTGGAATGCTGCCCTCTGCAGGCACAAGTAGTAGTCATTGTGACCTTGAAATCGCAGCTTGATCACTGATTACAGGTCACTAGTGAGGTTGCAACCACCTACCTGCCAGAGGAACATTCTTTTCAGGATTTTACGCTGCTATTGCAGGCTGCCATGTGTTATCAATTATCGCGATCATTAACTCCTCTCTTACCCAGCCTTTCGGTCAGATATTGCTTGTACATACAATGTCCCAAGTCATTTCAAGCACCCACTTTAAAACACTGAAACGAAACTTTTCCTGATCTTCGTGACAGTACACTAGTTGATGAAGTGACTACACTAGTACCCCATAAATGTCGAAAAAGCTAGTGGCAACTGTGTAGCCCGCGGTGAGGAGGAAAAGTGCAGACTGAGGTGGTCTGTGGCCAGTAGGCCCAACGGTGGAACAGATGCATATAACCGCGACCCGCCCCCGCCGGTCTCCTCCTCTCAACTCAATCGTAGCCGCATTCATCTGTGGTCTGATCGTCTGCTTGGACGTTGTTTAGTTGTTTTTTTGTTAAGCTTTGATATGTGCTGCAATTGCAGCATTTGCTGTCCAGACGCAGACTGGAATTTGGCGCCCTCTCGGGTCCTTGTTTATCCCGGCCCATCTGGCTGTGCTGGCGACTCCCTGGCCTTGATGGCGTGGCTCAGGGCCTGCAGGAACATGCAGTAGATCATGATTGCAACAGCCATCTGTCCCACAAGCTTCACTGGCCAGTAAGGACCCGGGCCCCATCTTGAGGACCAGACTGAAGTAAGGGACTTAACACAGTAAGGGCCTCCACCTTTGACTATCACTGTTCTTTCTGCCTATTTCTCCGATGTTGTCATTCTGATTCGCAGTGCTTCTTAAAACCCTTTGCTAACACTTGAATCCCTATTGGATGGTCAAACTTTGCTGTTTTTGCTTTTTGCTTGAAAGTCAAACTTTGCCTTTTTTGCCTTTTGCTTGAAAGTCAAACTTTGCTGTTTTTGCTTCCTGCTTGAAAGTCAAATTTTGCTGTTTTTGATCATTTCTCTGTATACTGATGCTTCCCTGTAACTTGCCGGCCCAGTGACCTCACCACTCTCTTTTGTCCCACACCTACCTGCCTTAGCCCCCCCGTTTCTCCATCCTCTCCTCACTTCCACCCCCATGGTGCTTTCTGTCTCCCCTACATTTTACAACTGCTTCTCCATTAACTATCCTTCCCTTCTCACTAAGTCTGGTAGGAAGAAGTTCAAAAAGGATATCCTGGCCTCCAACCCAGGTCATCCTATTGTTGACACCTATTCTAACGCTTCCTCCAGAAAGACCCTCACCGACATCCTCTTTGTCGTTCCTTCGCCAGATCTATGGACTCCTCATATGGTCTCTGTGCTCTGTCCTATCTCCTCCTCTCCCATTCAGTTCTCAAGGCTTCCTTCAACTCCGCTAAAGCTATCATTAATGTCTACCTTAATGGCACTTACTGTCATGGTCCAGGTCCCTCAGGCCAATCTCCTCCTCTTTGATAGGCGCTTCCCTTGCCTCATCAATTTCATCTCATCTCCTGCTGTCGCCTCCTCTCCCCCCTTGGCTACCTTACCCCCTCCCTCCTCCTCCTCTGCCCCTCCTAGGACTCCTTCTCCTCTGTGGGGCATACCTCTGATCTGTACCCCCCCAAAAGGTCTTTAAGGCTGGCAACCTTCTTCATCTTGCGACTCTTAACTCTCTCTCTGCTGTCAAACACTCCTCTGACATCTGCCACCTCCTTGAAGAACTAGACCATTATGTCCTTGGTCTTACTGAGACATGGTTCATGGCCAGCTCTGTCACAAGCTTTGACACTCTCCTCCCTGATGGCTACAAGATCCTCTCAGCATCTGAGCACCCAGATCCTCCCGGTCTGGTGGGGGGGTAGGCCTGATCTTTCCTGAGTGGATTCCTGCCTCTATCATTCTCACTCAGACCTACTCCTCTTTTGAATCCCTCGTTTGTAGGCTCTCTCTCTCCTAGCCATTCTCTTACTGTGGCTATGATCTACCCGGCCTTCTGGTCAAATCACCAAATCTTTCTCTTAGTGGGTGGACCTCGCCTCCTCCCTCCTGGCCTCAACCACTCAACCTCTCCTCCTCTGTGACCTCCATATCCATCTTGACTCTCCTTGTTCCTCCTCTTTACTTCTCTGTGACCTCTGTTATTCCCTCTTCCTGTCCACCCCCCCCCCCTGGTCCGACTCACTCTGCAGGGCACACACTTGATGTTCTGATCTCCTCTGGCCTCCCCCTGACCACTCCTCTCTCCTGGAGCGATCAGTCCCTCCTCTCCTCTCATCTTTCCCTCTCTTCCTCCTAGGCCAAGCCTACCCCAACAATGCCACCTACCTTCTCGGACATCCGGCCAATGAAGAATCTGTCAGTTGAGGCTTTCACCCCCACCTTCTCCCCCCACCTCTGTCTGACTCACTTCCTGACACTGCCCTGTCTCTGCTCTACTCCTCTATTTCTGATACTCTTGATGTTCTTGCCCCTGTCATGAGGATCCGCTTGAAGCCCAAAGCCAAGTGCAATTCCTGGTTTGACTCTTATTTAGCTACTCTTAAACGCAGGTGTAGTGCGGCTGAGAGGAAATGGAGGGCTTCTTGTTCATCCTCCGACAAACTGGCCTGTCGCCTGCTCCGAAAGGCAATACCGATTGTCCTCTCCAAGAAAAGAGTCCACATTCAAGCTCGTGTCTCTGCGTCACCTAGCACGGACCAACTCTGTAAAATCTGCAAGGAGCTGGCCAATACCTGCTGCAGTCTCTACCCCTCCTGTTGCCTCCGTGGCTCTTTGCAATGCCCTTGCCTCTCACTTTATCTATCTATCCTCTTTTCTCCCCTTACGAGGTTGCTAAACAAGTCAGATCTATGAAAGCCTCATCAAAACAGGTTCATCCCTGTTCATTTAAAACCATCAAGGGCCACGTTGATACCCTTGCTCCGGCCCTTGTCGATTTCTTCAACCACTCCTTTGCCTCTGGATCCTTCCCCTCCTCTCTGAAGAAACCCACAGTGGATCCTTCTTGTCCGGCTCACTATCGCCAATTTCTATTACTCCTTTTCTGGGCAAGCTCCTGGAAAAGCTGGCCATCTCTCAGCTTAACCTTAATTCTGACTCTGTTGGCTGTCTCCACAACCACCAGTCTGGCCTCAGAGCTGCCAGAAGCACAGAAACTGCTCTCCTGAGCATCCGTGAAGATTTGCTCTCCAACCTCAACTCAAACATTCCCTCTGTCCTCATCCTATTTGATCTCTCTTCCGCCTTCGACACGATCAACCATACCATCCTGCTCAATCGTCTCTGTGATAATCTGGGCATCGCCGATCAGGCTCTGGCCTGGCTAACCTTGTTCCTCTCTTATCAACCCTCCCAAGTCCAACTTGGGTCCTTCCTATCATCTATCTCCCGCTCTACTTGTGGTGTTCCCCAGGGGTCTAACCTCTCACCCTGGCATTTCAACCAATACCTGGCAACTCTCGCTCACTGCATTGCTATTTTCTGCTCAAATTTCCAGTGCTACGCAGACGAAACTCAACTCATTTTCAGGCTCCCCTCAGCCACCTCCTCTCCCTCTCTCATCTCTGATTGCCTAAATGCCATTCAAGATTGGTGTGCCACCAACGATCTTTGTCTGAATGCCAGCAAGACAGAGATCCTCTTCATTGGCACACCTTCACCCTCCTTTCCAATCACTCTCTAGCCGACATCCTTGGGCCCTCCTCCTACTTCCACCTGTGAGGCTAAGAACCTCAGGGCCATCTTTGACTCCACACTTTCCATCTCCGCCCCCATCTTTGAAGTCTCTAAAAAATCAAACTTCGTACTGCACCTCCACAGAGGTACTCTTCCTTTACGCTCCTTCCCCGAGAAGCTCACTGTCTCCCAAGCTCTGGTTCTCTCTTTGTTGGACTATTGTAACAGCCTCTTTCTAAATCTACCTGCTTCTACTCTCTGCCCTCTGCAACTAATCCAGATCAGGACTGCGAGACTTGTCCTTGGCCTCAAGCCCTGGGATCGTATCTCTCCAGCTCTGAAATATCTCCACTGGCTCCCAGTGGATGCAAGGATAAAATTCAAAACCCTCTTCATTGTCCACAAGGCTTTCTGGGGCCTGGGTCCAAAATATCTTCGGCTATCCCTCCGTAAAAACTTCCCTTTCGAGCTCTTCGCTCCTCCACCTCCAACTCCCTCGGAGTCAGTCGTTTCTCAAAGAAACGAGCTGGGGGTAGATCTCTGTCTTTGGCTGGGGACTCCCTCTGGAACAGCCTCACTGACACTCTGAAACTTGAGGAGAACCATCTCTGGTTCCGGAAGCACCTCAAGACCTTCCTCTTTGCTTCTGCCTTCGCATCCTTCTCCCCTGCTGATCTGTTCTCCCTAGGCGCTGTGTACTTGGCCTACCCTCTGTCTTCTGCGCCCAAGTACCTGATCACTGCCACCCTCCTGCACTGCCTCCGGGCCACCCCTTGCACTGGGGTCTGTATCTGCACCCATACAGTCCTTTCCACTTTCTTCTGCACTTATCAGACACACCCTGTCTGTTGCCTAAACCCAGCACTTGCCACTTGCTGGCTGCACTACCACTGTTTGTTGCCTTTATTATTTATTTATGTATTTATTTATTTATTATTATTATTATTATTATTATTATTATTATTATTATTATTATTATTATTATTATTATTATTATTATTAGTATTTATCTGTTTTCACTCCCCCCGTGCACCTTTCCCCTCTCCCTCTCCCATGCATTTGCACGTTCTCAATGTCACTGGGCCTAGTAAGATAGTTGTTTTGTTCTCCCCTGTTCCCGTCCCTCGCCTTGTCGCGCTCTGAAACACTTGTGTATGAGTGCGATATAAATGAAATATATCATATCATAACAGTGGGCCCAGGAACTGTTAGTGACCGGTGAAGTCCAGGCTGTGGGATGTTATCAGTATTAGCACCCCAGGTTTTCATCTAGGGTGTTAAGAGAAATTAATTTGCATGGCATAACAGACCTAGGGAAGTGGGTGAGGTTGTTTCTTGCAGAAAAGCCCTCACCTAAATACGGGGTGGAACTCTTCCATAGCCATGGTGGTAAGAGCAGGAGGTGAGGCGAGGTGTGTTGCAGCGCACTATGGCAGCGCGGCAGCACACAGAGAGATAAGTGTGTGCTGGAGAGAGTGAGGGCTAGGGGTGAGGACCTGATGGCGGAAGCGAAGGATAAAGGGATGGAATGAAGATGGCGGGCAGGTGTCAGCAGCAGGTGCTTTGCTCGGAACCCAGGCTCGATTCATTAGATTCAGCCCAGGTTTGAAACCACCTGATTGGCTGGAGCAGCCACCCCACCTGCTAATATTCAATGAAAGCTCTGATCTTGGGTGCTTCCCCTCTTGAGAGACTGTTACTTCTGAAAGCCACCCAGAACTTCAAACATCCAATAGAAGGTGTTTCCCTGACTTTACACACCATACCCTGGGAGCTCAGCATGGACTAAAGGATGTCATTCCAGGTGAAACCCACTCGTTTCACTGATTGCACCATTTTCCCATTTGACATCTCAGGTCCAAAAAGTTCTCCATCACCTTTTGCTCCACATGATGCAGAGAAACACAGCTTGGGTGGCAAATAGATGGATGGAAGATTAATGGATGGATGATGGATGGATGGATGGATGAATGGGTGGGTGTCTGGATTGATGGATAGATGGATGGGTTGATGGGTGGATGGGTGAAGGATAGATGATGTATAGATGGATGGATGATGCATGGGTGGATGAATGGATGATGGATGGGTGGGTGGGTTGGTCAGTGGATGGATGGATGATGGCTGGATGGATGATGGATGGATGAACGATGGGTGGATGGATGATGGGTGGATGATAGATGGATGGATTGGTGGGGTGATGTATGGTGGATGTATGGTGGATGTATGGATGGATGATGGATGGTTGGATGACAGATGGATGGTGGTCAGATGGATGGGTTGATGGGTGGATGGATGAAGGATAGATGATGGATGATGTATGGGTGGATGAATGTATGATGGATGGGCGGGTGGGTCAGTGGATGGATGGATGATGGCTGGATCGATTATGGATGGATGGATGATGGGTGGACAGATGATGGATGAATGATAGATGGAAGGATTGGTGGAGGGATGTGTGAAGGATGGATGATGGATGGATTATAGATGACCGATGGATGATGAATGGATGATGGATGGAGAGATGGATGGATTGATGGATGATGGTTGATGAATGGATGGATGGGTGAGTGGGGGGATGTATGATGGATGGATGGTGGATGGATGTGAGTGGATGGATGGATGATGGAGTGGTAAAAATGGTGTTGTCTTGTTTCACACACCAAAGAATTAGAACATTCATCCCAATTCGTGTGCGGTGGGAAAATAAGTGATACACTTATGGTGTAAAAAAAAATCAATGAATGCCTGTGTGTTTTTAAGAAATCATTTTGAGGTTTTGATCGGTTACTCAAAATGACACAGATTTTATGACCTGGAATACTTTGCCAAGAAACCAGCACCACCAGACAGATGCCGCCAGACTCTTTCTGTAGACTTGATAATATAATACTAATTGAGTGTGTTTGGAACATAGTGTTCACATCCAACAAGGGGTTTCTTGGCACTTTTTGAATATTCACCATTGTTTTAGTCTGGTCTCTCTGTATGTTTGTTAATTCAAATGTGATTTTTTACTGTTCCACTTTCCCTGGAAGAAAATTTGAGATATAATCATTACTTTATCAATTATTTAATACCAGTGGAAAAACCTGTGTACATAGGCTAATGTGCATGGTGGAAGACACAGAATTGTTGTAAAGGATCTTGCCCCTTTTACATGCAGGAGTAGTAACCTCAAACAAAATCTCAGAGATTCAGTTGAAAGTTCAACATACGTACGGCCAACTGTTGTATCTGTTCCTCATTGTCTTAGATTCCACTTTTGGACTCAAATATATAATGTTGAGGGGTGTAAGAGCAATTCAATTCATGTGCAGCATGATTCGAAGTAGACATGAGATCATAAAATAAAGTAAATTGAAGTCAAATAAAGTTTAAAACGTATTTGAAGAATATTATTGATATATTAATACCAAGAAATATTACAATGAACAATTACATAATATATAAGTACATTGAAAAAAAGTAATTAATTTTGTTAGAGAAATAGTGCTTAATCAAATGAATTTATGTTTATATATCTCATTTTTATATGTATATATTTTCTTAGTGTATGCAACTTGCAGTATGCTGTTAAAGTGGAATACCTGTCTTGGGCCTTTTCTGCAGCTAATTGTATATTATCATTGCTGAAATACACATTGTGTTAACCTGGAAGATGAACTTGAAGTCTTACTGTTGTATGTGTAACGGAATAGCTCCCTCTAGCAGTGATATTGTTGAAATACACATTGTGTTCGCCTGGAAGATGAACTTGGAGTCTTATTGTTTTTTGTGAAAGGCAACAGTTCCCTCTAGCAGTGATAACAGGCGAAGCGGGCAGGACAGCGTTGGAGAAACATACATCTGGCCTTTTTTAATATGGTATGATTTTCTAATTCACCATTTAAGCACACTGCCTCCAGTTTAATGTTTTAACTTCTTTCAGTTTCATGCAGAACAAACATTATTTCCACAGAAAGTCACTTGCCTTATGACAAGGTTATGTTCCCTTTCTAGACTTTAAAGTTCTTAATCATTTCTACCCCCAACGTGTTAATTTCTGAATAGTGACCGCCCTCTGCATAGCGGTATAAGGTGAAATAATGCATTTTGTTCTTTGCCCATCTCTGCCCCCAGATTATTTTTGCTGGGTGGCAATGGGGCCGCAGAACTGGATCTCCTGCGCCCCATAAGGATTCCTCAGTGACGTGTGCCTCAGTAGCACACCCCGTATTTCCACAGCTGGCCGTACCCCACCCTCCCTGCCATGCACCCAGATATTCCTCTGTAAAAAACATAGCATATCCACTGTATGGTTGCCAGTTCTGTGGAATTCAGAATCCCTCTATTTATGATCACCTTTCACCTGCCAGAACAGTTTTGCATAACAAATATACAAAGGAAAAAATGGATTAACAACTATTTTAAAAGCTGCAAATGACGTCAGCGTGAGGGAGATTTCTGGAGGCCTGGAAAGAGGTAAGAAAGGGACAGTAAACGAACTGTATTGAAATGTATGTGTATTTGAAAGCTTTGTGTCAGAGAAGCTACCATATCCAATTCTTTTGGTGGGAACAGAAAGAGCTGTAACCGGGCCAGATTCATAACCTAACCTGATATAGTGCCTCTTTTCATCATTTTGGCATGATATAGAAAAAGAAAATGAAATAATGATTACATTAAAACCCAGATTTCCTCTGAGCGAATTGGGAGGGGCATTTCATGGTTCCCTCAAGAGGTCTTGCATCACTTTTAATAAGATTCCCTGGAGTGAATCTGGTCCTTTCTGGGGGCCCTTGAAGATGCTCATATGCAAATGTTTGTGAATTTAAAGGTCACGTTAAGCATCTAAAGGACCCTCAGGACATCTCCACATTGGCTACAGGGCAGATGTTGGCGATTCCTACCACCGTTTGCAAATAGTGCAAAGGATTAAGCATAGACCAATAATTAACTGGAACTGTAGACCTTAAACCTTTCTTTAAAACATATGCTCTGAACTTCTTGATTTAGAAAAATCTGCTATTTTACTTCCAGCCCCATGGAGTTTTTCAATGGGGTAATTTAGACCGGGTTAGTGTAGGTGAGTTTTGGATATTTTCACACAAGCCACTGAGGGGCTTCACAGTGTCTGTTCTCGGTCCTTTTCTTTGTTTCTTGTTCCTGTCATCTCTTCCTCTGGAGTGTCACATCACTTCTATGCAGATGACACTCAGCTCTTTCTCTGTTTCTCATCTTTCACACCAGACATTCACGTCACACTCTCTTCCTGTCTTACTGCCATTAAGTCATGGATGACTTCTCACTTTCTCACTTTAAATGCCGGAAAGACAGAAGTTCTTTTCTCTCCTGCTACTACTCTCCTCTTCCTTCTCCTCCTCCCTCTATTCTCTCCCCCCCTCTACCCTGCTGATCTCTCCTGCTGCCCGCAATCTCGGTCTCTATCTTGACTCTAACTTCTCCTTTAGTCATCACATCTCACTTACCTCTCACGCTTGTCGTTATCACCTCTTTAATATTTGCAAAATTCATCCCTTTCTCACTTTTCATGCCACTAAGCTCTTGGTCTCCTCTCTAATCTTTTCTTGACTTTTCTACTGCTCTGTTCTACTCTTTGGTCTTCCTCGCTCTCGCCTAGCCTCACTCAAATCAATTTATCATTCCTCCATCCGCTCGCTTTGCTTGTTATCCTATCGTGACTCCTTCTCCTCTTCTCTTGACTCTCTTGGGTGGCTTTCCCTTCATTCTCAGCTGTAATTTGATTTCCTCTGTTTAGTATTCAAATCTTTTTATGGCCTTGCCCCTGATTACCTCTCTTCTCTCCTTTCATTTTACTCTCCTTCTCGTCCTCTCCTCTCTGCTGGACTCTGCTTACTTACTGTTCCACGTGCCCCCTGCACACAATCTCGCTTTCGATCTTTTTAACTGCTGGCCCCTCTCCACTGGAACCTTCTTCCACTATCCCTCCGATCTTTAACCTCTTACTCTCTGTTTGGCTCCTCCCTAAAATGTCACTTACTTCAGTCTCCTCTCTGATTGCTATTGTCTGATCCCAAACACAATTGTTTACGCTGATTTTAATGTACTGCTGTTTCTTTGTGAAGCGCTTTGGTAAAAAACGCTATATAAAACTCAATAAAATACAAATTCAAAATACAGTGTTTGAATACCAAAGAGTGACACTATCAATGGTTTTGGCTTTTGCTATCATGCAATGCTTTCTCACCATCTGTAAAATCAAAGGCATTGGTATAGGAGCACAGAAAGGGGGGAGATAGGACGCGAGAAGGGTCACCCATACTCTGATCTTAGATTGGATTCGTACTTTCCTGTTAACTACCCATGGCATGCTAATGCCTATGGCAATTCCCACCTACCCCGACCCACCCAAAACACAGTCTCCTGTGATCAGTTTGAGCTGGCTCTTCTCATGCAAATAGCACTGTGGGCATTAATCAGGCCGGCATTGATGTCTCTAAGTAGTTCTGAACGGTAATAGCTAACTTACAGTTCAAAATCAACTCCCAGTTTCTTTAAAATGTGTTATGTTGTTAAGTAACAGTGGGGGTCATTACGACCAGGGCGCAAAGGGATACCGGGCACCGGTAATGACACTGGTGCCGGTAATCCCTTTGCGCCCTACTACGAGTTCCCATTTCGGGTCCTTCCTTAATGCCTGGTTTTAGCAGGCGTTAAGGACGGGACATGCAAAGGCATACCGGGGTCAATAACGGTACCGCAATTTGCTGTACCGTTATTGCCGCCTTGCCTCTTCCCATTGAGCCCTATGGGAGCTCAAATGGGAATGGGGAATGGCATTTCAAATGGGGATTTACCAGTCCCACAAAAGGCGGAATGGACCGGTAAATCCCCATACCACCACGTCGGTGGCAGTACCGGTATTGGTGCTAGTCATGGCGCCATGACTAGCACCAACCTCGGAATGAGGGCCAGTGTCTTTTGATTTTTAAACAATAACTTTGTCCTTGCATCAGTTTGATTTTTATAATTCCTGATAAACAAACATTGGCAATGGCAACAGTTTTGGCTACCTTATAGGCATTTTCCTGGCACTGCCATAATATGCCCAGTTACTAACACAACTTTCCAATTCTTGCCATCTTGCGGCCTGTTAGTACTATTATCGCACTGCCTGGCAAATGCCGCTGCCATGCCTACAGAAAAGCCAAAACTGTTGGCTTTTCCTGTGGTTGTTATACATTGCCATTTAATGTGTCTGTGACTTGCCTAGGGGTGAGCAAAAGTTCGACCTGTGAAGCGAAAAAGTGCAGAATTTGCACTAGAAATGTCGCCGGGTTTTGTGCAATTTCGCAGGGAGCCTGGTGTTTCATTCCCATGAATCTGTTTAGCTTGTTGAGGCTTATATGTGAGAGCCGGGAAGAGAGCTCAAGACTCTGAGCAGGAACAGTGGCGAGACTCAGCAACAGCAAGACTCTGAGCAGGAACAGTGACGAGACTCAGCAGTCTCAATACTCTGAAATGAAACAGTATTGAGACTGAACAGTCTCAAGACTCTGAGAAGGAACAGTATTGAGATTCAGCAGTCTCAGGACTGAGCAGCATCAGTGGTGAAACCCTGCAGTCTCAAGACTGGGCAGCAGCAGTGGAGAGACTCAGCAATGTCAAGATTCTGAGAAGGAACAGTATTGAGACTCAGCCGCCTCAAGACTCTACGAAGGAACACTGGGGAGACTCAGCAGCCTCAAGACTCTGAGTCAGAACAACAATGAGACGTAGCAGTCTGAAGACTCTGAGAAGGAACAGTATTGAGACTCAGCAGCCTCAAGACTCTGAGGGGCAACAGTGGAGAGAGTCAGCAGCCTCAAGACTCTGAGGAGCAACATTGGTGAGACTCAGCAGCCTCAAGACTCTGAGGAGCAACATTGGTGAGACTCAGCAGCCTCAAGACTCTGAGGAGCAACAGTGGTGAGACTCAGCAGCCTCAGGACTGTGAGAAGGAACGGTGGTGAGACTCCACAGCTTCAAGACCACAAGAAGGAACAGTGCTGAGACTCAGCAGCCTCTAGACTCTGAGAAGCAACAGTGGTGATAGACAGCAGCCTCAAGACTCTGAGGGGCAACAGTGGAGAGACTCAGCAGCCTCAAGACTCTGACAAGCAACAGCGGTGAGACTCAGCAGCCTCAAGACTCTGGGAAGGATCAGGGATGTGACTCAGCAGCCTCAAGACTCTGAGCATGAACAGTGTTGTGACTCAGCAGTCTCAAGAGTCTGCGAACCAAAAGTGGTGTGACTCAGCAGTCTCAACACTCTGAGCATGAACAGTGGCGTGACTCAGTAGCCTGAAGACTCTGAGCATGAACAGTGGTGTGACTCAGCAGTCTCAAGAGTCTGAGAAGCAACAGCGGTGTGACTCAGCAGTCTCAAGAGTCTGCGAAGCAAAAGTGGTGTGACTCAGCAGTCTCAACACTTTGAGCATGAACAGTGGTGTGACTCAGTAGCCTGAAGACTCTGAGAATGAACAGTGGTGTGACTCAGCAGTCTCAAGAGTTTGAGCAGGAACAGTGGTGTGACTCAGCAGTCTCAAGAGTCTGAGAAGCAACAGTGATGTGATGCAGCAGTCTCAAGGCTCTGAGCATGAACAGTGGTGTGACTCAGCTGTCTCAAGAGTCTGAGAAGGAACTGTGGTGTGACTCAGCAGTCTCAAGAATCTGAGATGCAATAGTGGTGTGACTCAGCAGTCTCAAGAGTTTGAGGTGGAACATCATTGAGACTCCACCGCCTCAAGACCCTGAGCAAGAACAGTGGTGTGACTTGGCAGTCTCAAGACTCTGAGAAGGAACAGTGGTGTGACTCAATGGCCTCAACACCCTGAGATGGAACAATGGTGAGACTGCAGCCTCAAGACCATGAGAAGGAACAGTGCTGAAACTCAGCAGCCTCTAGACTCTGAGAAGTAACAGTGGTGATAGACAGCAGCCACTAGACTCTCAGAAGCAACAGTGATGAGAGTCAGCAGCCGCAAGACCCTGAGCAGTAACAGTGGTGAAACTCAGCAGTCTCAAAACTCTGAGATGGAATAGCATTGAGACTCAGCCTTCTCAAGACTCTGAGCAGGAACAGTGGTGAGACTCACAAGTCTCAAGGCTCTGGGAAGGAACAGGGATGTGACTCAGCAGCCTCAAGACTCTGAGCATGAACAGTGTTGTGACTCAGCAGTCTCAAGAGTCTGCGAAGCAACAGTGGTGTGACTCAGCAGTCTCAAGACTCTGAGCATGAACAGTGGTGTGACTCAGTAGTCTCAAGACTCTGAGCATGAACAGTGGTGTGACTCAGCAGTCCCAAGAGTCTGAGCAGGAACAGTGTTGTGACTCAGCAGTCTCAAGAGTCTGAGCATGAACAGTGGCATGACTCAGCAGTCTCAAGAGTCTGAGCAGGAACAGTGGTGGGACTCAGTAGCCTCAAGACTCTGAGCATGAACAGTGGTGTGACTCAGCAGTCTCAAGAGTCTGAGCAGGAACAGTGGTGTGACTCAGCAGTATCAAGAGTCGGTGTGACTCAGCAGTCTCAAGAGTCTGAGGTAGAACATCATTGAGACTCAGCCGTCTCAAGACCCTGAGCAAGAACAGTGCTGAAACTCAGCAGCCTCTAGACTCTGAGAAGCAACAGTGGTGATAGACAGCAGCCACAAGACTCTCAGAAGCAACAGTGATGAGAGTCAGCAGCCACAAGACCCTGAGCAGTAACAGTGGTGAAACTCAGCAGTATCAAAACTCTGAGGTGGAATAGCATTGAGATTCAGCCTTCTCAAGACTCTGAGCAGGAACAGTGGTGAGACTCAGCAGTCTCAAGAGTCTGAGCATGAACAGTGGTGTGACTCAGTAGCCTCAAGACTCTGAGCATGAACAGTGGTGTGACTCAGCAGTCTCTAGAGTCTGAGATGCAACAGTGGTATGACTCAGCAGTCTCAAGAGTCTGAGCATGAACAGTGGTGTGACTCAGTAGCCTCAAGACTCTGAGCATGAACAGTGGTATGACTCAGCAGTCTCAAGACTCTGAGGTGGAACATCATTGAGACTCAGCCGTCTCAAGACCCTGAGCAAGAACAGTGGTGTGACTCAGCAGTCTCAAGACCCTGAGAAGGAACAGTGGTGTGATTCAGAAGTCTCAAGGGTTCTCCCAGCCTGTATCAGGGTCAGAGTCTTAGGCAGCTTCAGCACTGGTGAACTGGAAGACTCCAGCCCTTTAAGACGAGGTAGCAATACCCTTGAGATGAATGGGGATGCAGAAGTTACTCAAACTTCAATAATCGAAATGACTCAGGTAGTTCGCAAAAGGGTTATAAGGTTTAATATCAATGATCTAAAACAGGGAGTACAACTGACATCAATGGACGTTTCAGTGCATAACTTCTCAATGGGCCTCATTACAACCCTGGCGTAAAGGGGTTAATGGCGCCGTAAAAGGCTGCGGCGCTGTTAAACCCTTAACGCCCGTTTCACACTTTTGCAGGCGTTAAAGTCCAACCCGCTAAGGGACCTTGGTGCTAATTACGGCACCGTAATTTATGGTGCCGTAATTAGCGCCTTCCCCATTCCCATTGAGCCCTATGGGCCAAAAATGGGAATGGGGAAGGGGCCATGGTGAATGGGGATTTACCGCCCCGCCAACCATGGTCCAACGCCAGGGTTGTAATGAGGCCCAATGCATCTTAAAAAAAGCTTTCTTTCAAAACAAAAACTCATCATTGATGACGTTAACCTATGTATTTACTAACGTCATCCTATGTGGCAAACTTCAAAAACCTAGTGGCTATTGTGATTGGTTCTAAAGAAACCTCTAAGTATACGATCCATACTAGTCTAAGAGACTGAGGAAAAGTGATAGGTTTCTTAACATCATGTGGGGCAACTAAGCCCTCCCCTTAAACAGGTCACTATAAATGTCACTAAATACACAACATCCCATTGGTTACACAAACTATAGGATCCTTAATCACACGGCTCCCTACAATTGGTTAGCACTCTAACCTCTGTCGGTACTTTTGCACCTACGTAAGCAGCACGCAGGCTGGTCTTCCAGGTGCTGGTGAGCTGGTCTTTAACCATAGCTTCCCACCAATGAACATATCATCTATCGTCATCTAAGTGGTCTGCTGTCAATTAAGGCTTTGAACTTGTCCTTAGGAGTGTTCTTTTGCTCTGGAGAATTCAGGGGAGTGAAGGCACGCTCTCCCCTCATGCGTAGGTGTGGACGTCATGTTTGTCCAACAGTTCCAAAATGTTCGTCCTTCCTCATGACTGAAGACCACAAAATTGAACTCTAGTGCATTTAAAATACTATTTTCTAATAGACTTCTGACGTCTTCTTTGTTTTTGTCCATGTCTTCTGAATAGGAGTTTCATTCTTTCACACGATTTGTATCCAATGTCTGCTCACCCTAGCCTGATAAGACCTTGGCTTCTTTGGGTTCATCCAGCCTCGCCTTTCTGAGTTTCACTTCTGTTAATTTTTTTTAACTGTGACATACTAGTCCAGCTCTGCTCTAATACGTAGTGGAAACATCCATTCTTAATTTGCTCCTATATATGTATACATTGGCGCATGCCGCAATCTAGTCACTATAAAGCTAGCCTCAAGAATACTTTGCCTGCTTGCGTTTCTTTGCATATGTACACATGTAATATGATTTGATATCTTCATCAGTTCTGTAGCATACGTTTCTTCATCTTGATCCCAAGATGTCACTTATCTTTGATACTTTCTTGACGCCTTATAGAATATCTTAATTCTCTTGTCTCTGCATCTCTTTTATGTACGTCAGCTTGCTTCGTGTGACGGTGACGTCATCATTCTTCCCTTCCATTCAGCTGTCCTGTTTCTTCTGGGATTTCATTGAAATGGCCGTCATACTGTCTCATATGCAGGTATGGTTTTCTCAATGGGAACCTGGCTTCCAGGATTCTCATTGCTATTGGTATGTTCAATGGTTTTGCTTGTGTCTCACACTCTGGTTCCCAACATATAGGCAATATGGGTGAAGTGGTTGAGGTGGGGGTACTTGGCTTCTTCTCTACATTCCCCCCTCTGGGTGATTCATTGACCACTCTCCCATCATCCTTCATATATAGACATCCTTGTCTGAAGAAATGCTTCTTTGGGATCCATATCTTTATGACTCCCTTCAGGCATCTAGCGGAGTGATTTCACATGCTCATCCTTGTTTCAAGTCATGGGCATGCACTGTCCACTTGGGCTGCAATAGATCCACTTTCCCACTTACTTCTTATTATTCTTCGGATACAGAAACTTCATTCCCTCAGGTGCATGGATGCAGGCCTTCACAAAGTCTCTTTTGTCTTCATCTGTTAAGTCTCTGGCCTTCCATCCTGATTCAACATCAATCATGATTTTCATCCCTATGGCTTTCTTTGCTGTCTTCTTGCACTGTGTGATTAGTATTCTGATCACACAAAATCCAAGCAACACCAACATGATCAGGGCTCCAAGGAACTTGAACATGTCTGCCATCCATTGTGGAACCCAAGAAAAGATCGATCCAAACCAACTGTCATCAGCTATGTCTTCTACTACGTCTTTCATCTGGACGTGTAGTTTTGTCAGCATCTCTATGGCCTCTGTCAAGGTGCCATTCTAGCCATCATGAGACGGTATGAACGTGCAACGTGATTCTCTGATTCTTGCACGAACACCTACATCCATAGCTGTGATCATGTTCAAGACGTATCTATTCTGAAGAGTCATCAGTCGTATGGGTCTCAGCTCTTCTCTGAGAGCATTGAATCCCTTTATAGTAGTGTTGATTGTATGCAGCAATTCCCATCTGGTAATCTGCAGCCATTTGGTATTTCCTCCAACCTGGATTCTCGGCATGAATATCAGCGTGAATACCGAAGAAGTCTGGCTAAACAGTCTGTATTCATATGGGATGGAGTCAAAAGCTTCCATTGACTTGGCTGAGAAATAGTTCTCCCTCTTCATTCGATTAATCAGCTCCATAGATCTCTTCTTCCTCAGGTGAGCATCTGCTTTCGGGAAACTGTCAAGATTTAAGTCACTTTTAGGAATCACCAATGCTGGAACATGGACATTCCCTAGTGAGCATCCTCCTCCCCAAACCCTGGGTAGCTTCATATATGCTCTGGATCCACAAGCCCAATAATAATTAATGATCACTGCTGCTCCAGGTTTCATTCCTTGTACATCAAAGATTTGACCACAGTTCTGGTTCTCTCCAACTTTTCTTGTGCCATTGTTTCTGAAGCATAGCTTTGCATTCTTCAAAGGTACCATCTGCAAGGGTCCTCTTCCATCTTTGACCCAGGTCAGTAGCTTATCAAGTCTTGACCATAAAGGTTTTCAGCCATTCTGCACTATGGCAATGGTTGATAACAGCCAATGACCACCCAGGCTCTGCAGATCATCACTCCTTCTTCCCATCCATCTGGTGATATCACTGATCCCCAAATATGCATCTGGCCCCTGTTCTTCCATCTACACATTTCTTCTGCAGATTTTCCTGGACTTTTCAGTCTTCTGTTTACTGCCCATCTGATTCCAGCTCCTTTCACTCATATCTGATCACGTGATTCTTAGTATGAGCTCTTAGCCTTGTCTTTAGTCGTCTTCATCTGGATCTGTCCATTCAGTTGCCCATTTGAGATTGGTATCTTAGCCCATGAACTGACCTCTTGTACGGCAGAGTGGTATGTGTGATAGACAATGTGCTGTATGGACGTCTATTTCAATAGCTAATATGATTTTAGACTTCACCATGCTATAAAGCAGTAGTGCACATGCAAAGCATTCCTCCTTTGAGGTCCTTCTTCCCACTTCTTTCATGTGCTCATACCATATGTTATTCCCCAAGTATGCTGTAATGTCCAGGTAATCATTTAGCTCATGATCATCCTCCCTAGCACTTCTCTTAGGTCTCGTTCTTTTCTTACAAGCTTCTCTAACCATCTCATACAATATGTCAGCATAGTTCTTCCTTACTGGACCAATCATAGAAACATTCGTCAGTGTGCTGGGTGCTTTTACATGTGCTACCTGTGTGGGAGAGAGTTCCAGAAGCTTCATCCTATCCCCATATATACGGGCATAAAGATGTCTCGTATAATCTCCATACGTGACCTCCCTCTAAAAGGTAACCCAGACTTATCCATCATAGGACCAGGTGCCCTTGTGTGTATCTCTACAGTAGGAACAATCACATAAGGTCTCGGCTGCCTTGTAGTTGCCATGTCTGTACCCTTCTTCTGTATAGGAAGATTCACAGAACTCTTTGCTCCATTTGCATCTATGCAGTTAGCAGTACATACTGTGAGTGAGAGCAGTATCACTATGAACAAAATGCAAGTGAAAAGTACGTACAAGTATGTCCATTTATAACAATAGCTTCTTGCACATCGTGGATGTCTCTCATGATCTGTCATAACGATGGTGCTATTGATGCTGCCGATTCTTACTCTCTTTAAGCAAGGAAAACCTGACTTTTAATCAGGCAACTCCATGCTATTCTATGGAAGCTGCTGAGTCTGCTCCACAAGTTTCCTCGATCAACTTCAGCTGGCTAATTATTCGATGATGAACAAAAGTTCCCAATGAAGATAACAAATTGTCCTTTCACCAGACGACATGTGGATGCCTTTTCAGCAAAACGTAGAAAACTTCAATTAGCTGTCTCTGGATCTCTTCCTCCAAAAGTCTCATTCAGTTCTTAGTGTTCTCTCAGTGTAAAGGTTCACCTGTGTTATTATGTCTCTTAGTATTTCATTAAGTGCTGCATTATTCCTCGGATCCCCCAGGAATGTGTGCACATCAGTTTGTCTCCCAACAAGATGACGGCACTCCTCAGCCAAATAAAACACCAAGCCGACCAGTCTCTGCGCATTATCATCCGATAGGGGAATTTGTTTTTTCCCCACTGGACTCGGGAAGCTGAAGAACTTGCTCTATTATAGCTGTGAGTAATTTCCTCATGATTGGACCAGACTTCAGTGAGAAAGGAATCGGGGAACTGTTCCCTCTTCCAGTCGTCGAAAATGAACTCCAAATTTGGCCTGCTCTCCTTCTCGATCAAGACTTAAATGTGTTTCAGTCCAATGTCAACAAATACATGTAGCTCAAGAACAAATAGCTTCCCTTAACTCCTTTTTTAGTGACTGAAAAGAGTGTCCCGAAATAAGCCAATATACTCTTTGCCTGTTTATTCAACAGCTTATGCGTCCTTCTTCCTTGTCATAGACCTAGTCTGCACGTGCTGTGGTTCTTCCCCGTTGCCTGCTTCCGACAGGGGTGAAGGTCAAGGGGATTCTCCAGCATAGATTTTCACATCTCTAAGAAATATCCAAGCGTGTCTGCCTTGTACTTTGGCTGCAGACAGTGTCATGTCTTCTACTATAAATGGGCCATTGAAAGGCGGCTTCTGCAAATTCCTTGTGAAATTACGAATCAAGATCGACTCCCTGGGGAAAAGTTTGGGAAGCCATAGTTCTTTACTTCTGGCTGCTGTAACATCTCCTTCTGTGTTCTGAGTAGCTCCACACCCCTTCCGCTTGAGCTGATCTGAAATGACAGAGCTACTTGAGGTCATGCATGTTAAGTAATCACGTAACTCCTTTCCTAACAATTCTGCTGTTGTCTGGGCATCCCTAGTAGTTCTAGAATCTAGATGGAGGTGTGAGCGGTGTCCTCACTCACCTCCCTGTCACTATTTCATGGGGTGTAAGATGATGGTCTGAACCTGGTTGATTTCTCAATGCATACAATGCCAGTGGTAGACAATGCAACCATCCTTCCTTCAAGGTGAGCTTCAATTTGGCTATTCTTTCTTTAAGTAAGCCGTAGAGTCTCTCACAGATCCGCTTCACTTGCAGGTGATAAGCCGATGAAAACTTGTGCTTTTTAGTAAGCAACAAGCTTATCTGTTCATACACTTCATTAACAAAATGAGGGCCATTACCTGATCTTAATACTTCACATAATCCCCATCTAGGAAACACTTCTCATACTAAGAATGTTGCTGCACAGGTAGAGTCTGGGTGTGTACATGGACCAGCCTCAATCCACCTCAAAAAGGGACATACCACTACAATCATATATCTATATCCATTGCATACTTGCAGCATGTTGACATAGTCGATATGAAAATGCTGAAAGGGGCCATTAGGTCTCGGAATAACTCCTCTAATTGAGCACAGTGTGTGCCCAGCAGTACATTTTTGACATATGATATAGTTTACTATATAAAATGCAATGTGTTCTACCAAATTTGGAACAAACCATTCCTCTGCAATTGTTGTGGCAAGGTTCTCTCTAGTTGCGTGCACAGGGTAGTGTAGCTGTTCCGACGCCACCCTTAATAAGGCTACAGCCATCACCAGTTTACCAGTGCTGTCTTATCGCCACAATGCTTCGGAAGGGTTCAAAGAACATCCCCTCCATGTTCACAAATCTTTCTCATCCCGAGGTGCTTCCCTGTGTATCTCTACAAGTTGAGTCCTAGACAGATCATTATAACAATCAGACACACTCATCATAACCACCATGCTTTCATTCACATCCGGCGTGTTAAACTCCATAATGTTTTCTGAACATGCAACTCGTTTAGCTTCCTCATCTGCCTTTTCATTTCCACGTGAGGTAAAGTCTGCCCTTTTAGTGTGTGCTGCGCACTTAACTACTGCGATGGCTACTGGGAGTTGTAGTGCTTTTATAAGCCTGTCCAATAAGCCTGCGTGCTGCACTGGAGTGCCATCTGCTCAGAGGTAGCCCCTCCTTTTCCAATGTGCTAGCCCTGGGTGCACTGTCAACGTCACATAGGCTGAGTCACTGTACACAGTTACTTCCTGGTCTGCATGATTCTCGAGCATGACTATCAGTGCCACTACTGCTGCAGCCTGTGCCGAAAAGTGAGACGCTAGTTGTGCACTTATCAATACTTCAAACTCCCCATTGGCTGTGTGCTTCACCACAGCGGCACCTGTATATCTTTGTCCATCATTTTGATCGATTCTAGAAGAACCATCAGTAAAAAGAATATCCCCAGCTGCCAATGAATTTTCCATCACCCTCAGGAGTTCATCATAGCATTCTGCATAGTTCGAGTAATCATGTACATGCTCGTCCTCTGCCAGTGGTTCTGCTACAAACATGGCAGGATTCACTATTCTGCATTGAACTATCTTAATCACTGGATTCGGTATGACTACCTCATAGGCAGAAGCCCTTTGAGAAGTTAACGTGCCTTTAAGGTTTTTCCAAAATGGCAAACAAAGCATGTTCAACAAATAATGTCATGGAACACCCCATTACTATGCTAGCAGCCTTCTCAATGGTGAACACGACGGCTGCCAAAGATTGTTCACAAGGAAAATGACCCCTCATTACTGGGTCTAAAATTCCACTGTAATATACAAAGGGTGTGTACCCCAACGTGGTTCAGCTGTCATGACAGCTGTGAGTACAGCTGTCATAACAGTGCCATTTGTGTGCGAAAACAAAAAGAGTTCCTCAGCGTAATTGGGAATCCCTAAAACTGGAGCTGTGCAAATTGCCTTTTTCAACTCATCAAACCCTTCTTCCATTTCCTCAGTCCAGACAATTATTTCCTGATTTGCCTGTGCTTTCTTTAGAGCTTGTAACAAGGGTCTTATGTATGTACTGTAGCCGAGGACCCATGCTCTTACATAGTTAAACAGTCCCAAAAATGTCTACATGTGCTTTATCGTGAGTGGATTTTCTGTTTTCAAAATAGCCTCAGCCCTCTCAGGAGTAACTTTCTTTCCCTCATGCGAAATTAACTGGCCTATGAACAGTACAGTACTTCTTCTTGACAATACTGCAATTTCTCCCTGTCTACTTTATATCCTTTGTTTGCAAGAATAACCATCAGTTGAACTGAATCACATCTGCCCTCTTCCTCTGAGGTGCTACAGGCCAATATGTCATCCACATATTGCAAAACAAAACTTTCCAAATTAATATTGCTTAAGTCCATCTGCAGGACTCTATTGAAAATTGACAGAGACTCACAGTACCCCTGGGGCAGGCGAATACTTTTTAGATGAGTTTGTCTGAACGTAAATTACATCAGATCTTGTGAGTCTTTATGCAATGGGATTGAGAAAAACAAATTTTTCAAGTCATTCACAGTGAAATATCATGCTTCAACAGGGATATTACATAAGATTGTTGCAGGATTAAGAACTAGAGGGAACTCGGCCTCTACAATCTGGTTAGTCGGGTGAAGGTCTTGCAATCGGTAACCTTCCCCAAAGCCAATCACTGTGCACCATTGTCTGCCGTCATAATAATTTCAAAGCCATGTCTCCTTGCACTATGGCTGCTTGTAATTCTAAAGGAAAGAATTGCCCTTCCTCTTCATCCATAGGTATCTTTGATCTGAATACAAATGCATCAGGTATTCTCATAGTTCTGCCCACTAAACCTGGTAGCCATGTCAACAGTATGCGTATCCCATAGTGAAAAACCTCTGGTTCTAATGGTATTCCTCGTATGGCCATTTGTCCTGCAAATGCCATAATAAATACACTCACGTTCAAATAATGCATTCCTGGTGTTGAACTCACTATGCCTTTATAAGTGAATGAAATTGTCATGTTCAACTTGGTCATTAAATCTCGACTTAATATATTGACAGGTGTCTGCCTTGAATATAACAATGGCACAGACATGTCACATTCTCCTATAGAGACTGGTAATTCTTCAGTAAAAGGAACTCTACTTGCAGCTCCTGTGAAACCTTGAGTATTCATGGCATTTCCAGACATTGAAAATGTCCCCTCTTGTATACATGAGCATGTTGCATCAATGTCTACTAAAAAAGAAAAAAGATTTGCCCCCTATATTGACGTCAACCCTCGGTTCCCCTTGAGGATTGACGTCACTGATAGTATCGAACACATCAAGTCTCCCAGTGAGCTGTCCTATTGTGGATACATTCCCACCCCGTACCTGTGAAAGGATTCCCTCCATCAACAGTAACACCCCTTATTCTAGGAGTTTAGTTGACCCGTGCTTGTACTTTGCGGTATCTGCATGGGTGACTGCTGTGACTGCCCTTGTGGGGGATTCATTGTTGCCTGCTGTGTTTGTAAATCTGGTTGCATTCTTGGCGCTTGTGTTTGCTGAACTATCTGATTCTGAGCAAACCCATCTCCATTCTGCTGTGAATATGCTGGCGGGTTTCTGGTCATCTCTCTTGAGAATTGCCCATTTCACCCAAATCCTTGACTTCTACATGTGTGAGCATAGTGCCCTGAGATACCACATGTCCAACATATAGCAGGAGGTCTCTTCATTTGCCCCTCCTGCATGCCTTGACTATCGTTCTGCATGTTTTGAAACCCACTTTGATTATTCTGGAAGTTTACCTGATTATTCTGGAAGCCTCTAACTCAAAAGCCTCCCCTTCCCTGTGGTATAAATCCATTATTACCTTGATCGAACTGCCCTTGGTTATTCACCAGTGGTATGCTTGCTGCTTGCTGTGAACCCGATCCGTCTCCACTAGTCAACATCGCCCCTTCAATGGCGTACTGTGATAGTTTTTTCTGCACTAACTTTGCCTCTTCACCTTTCCTCACATCGTCTTTCTTTCGATTCTTCTCTTGCAACAGCCTGCAATAATGCACGATGGTCAGATGAATCTCTGACCGTGGCTTTGCTTCCATGCCCACCAATTTCTTGAGCTGCTTCTGCACAGACTCTGGCAGCCCTTGGCACAATATATGATAAAACACAGGTATTGATTTACCCCAAGCCTCGCGTGTCTTTCCTGCATCTTTTTTGCCATTATAGCTCCCATATCTGACGTGTCCGGATACAGTACTCTAAGCACTTTCCACACCGCTGCCCTACAATTATTGAACGGTGCTCCATCATGAGCAGTGTTTATCGTGGTAACACTAGAATTCCCTGCTCGTGACCAAACGTCATCAGCCCTTTCCCCAAGGATAGCGATCAGGAGACCTTTAATGGCCCCTATAGTTTACGTGTTTCCTCGTGTCATTTTCTCTAACTCATCTATCTATTTCCCAACCCCAGAAGTTAAACTCAGGAGTTTAAACCTTAAATTATCCTTATCCATCTGTTGCCAAGCTATATATTGTGGCCTGGCTCCTCCTTTCTCTAACAAGGAAAACTGTGAAACCCCAAACTCACATTCATCCCCCATTGTCTGTCTGTTTATAGAAGGAACAATGGTTCTACCTGGCAGTGACCTTAACCTGCTCACATAAGGTGGTGGAGTCCCCCCTCTCACCATGGGATTGCCCTCTAGGTGGATCTAGCTGTATCAATGATTCTGACGCACGAGATTTGGGTAGGTCTAGATCCAACCATCTTACTTCCTTGTCCTTTGAATAACACCCTTCAGGGCCACACACTGACATATCCTGTCCCCAACTTGTGCGACTTCTCTCTTCTTCATCTCTATTCAGAGTCAGTCTGTCTAACGACAGCTCCTTTGGCTAAAAACTATACAAGGCTCCCTCTTTATCATGCAACTGCGTACTCTCGAGTGGATCGTTTTTACCCTTCCCCTGCAGTACTTTCTTTGTCCTCATATCTTTATAAACTTTATCGATGGCGTACCCAATGCTTCTAGAGTCAAACTCATCCTCTAGATTTGCTCTAGATGGACTTGCTATTGTCTCATGTGCTGGGAAGAATTCTTCTATGTCCTCCCATGCCACTACTGGATTAGGATCCATTAACTCCTCTTCCACACGTTCTAGATCGCGTGCTCTCTACCTCCTCTTTCGTTCTATGCCATCATCAAACTCTCTTCGCTTCCTCGCTTCCCCTCTAACCCTTTCTTCCTCTTTTCTCCTTATATTTCTCCTCTCATTTGCCCTTCGTATCTCTTTGTCTTTTGGTCTTTGTATTCTTTTATCTCTTCATTTCTGTTCCTCCTCTTCCTGTCTCTTTCTTTCTCGCTTTTCTCGTTTTTCTCATTCTTTGATTGCCCTCTGTCTATTGTCATACTTTCTTTGCTCCTGTGCTCTTTCCTGCTTTTCAGTTGTTCCTCTTGATACAACTGTTCCTGTCTTTGTCTATCCTTCCTTTTTGCACCATCTTCTTTCAATCTTTCCTCTCTCTATCCTTTTTGTCCTGTTCGTCTCAATCTTCCCTTTGCCTTACGTCCTAGATGCTCTTACCATTGAGTTTGAGCAAAATCTGACCACCCATCCATTCGTTCTGTATAAGTGCTAACTCATCAGTCTTATCTTTTTTCTCCTTTCCATCTCTATATTTCCCATCCTATATCTAAGGATGTACTTGGTTTATCATTTCTTTCCTTGTCGTGTCTCTCCTATTCCCTCGGGACCTTAGAGATTACATCTCTCTCAGGAATTTTCTCTGGGCCCTTGTCACTGCTTTGCACAGGCGACTCATATGCCGGGTTGCTGTACCCTGTCGCTGCCTTAGGCTCCCTCAATGGTACAACCCGTCAACTTTCTTACTATCGCCGTCTGCTTCAGGTGCGGAAGGCTCCTCACCCCCCTCTTTACATATATTCAATATCCAGTCTTCAGGAGGTGGCACCTTCCATCACGATACCTCTTAATTGCTTGGCATCTCCTCAAGTCAATTACTCAATTGCTTGGCCTCTCCGCAAGTCAAGTACTTAATATTCAATGCTCATCGTTCTCAAGTTCCTTTACCCCAACCTCCCTCCGTTACTCATTTTTCCCTTATAACTTTCTCCACTCACTGCCCATTCACAATTTTGCCACCTCGCTCAGTTTTTACTCACCATTTGCTTTTTCGACTTCTGACTCTCAGGATCGCCTGCCTCTTTATCAGCCGCTTCAACTTTCCATTCATACAGCTTCCTGTAGACGCTGGCAGGGGATTCTGTCTGAAACCCGGGGACCTGTCTCACCCGAGCTTGCAAGCCTGATAATTAAAAAATGGTTCCGCTATCTACAGGGAGCTTCATGTCCTTTCAGCTGAATGGCAGAGGTCGTGCGATAATCACCAAGGACCCCAAAGCCTACTGTCTCAATGGATTTTTAACCATCATCTCTGCTACCACGTGAACTGGAAGACTCTAGCACTTTAAGATACGGTAGCAATACCCTTGAGATGAATGGAGATGCAGAAGTTACTGAAACATCAATAATCGAAATGACTCAGGTAGTTGGCAAAAGGGTAACTGTTTTAATATCAATTATCTAAAACAGGGAGTACAACGTACATCAACGGACGTCTCAGCGCATAACTTCTCAATGCATCTTAAAAAAAAGCTTTCTTTTATAACAAAAACTCGTCATTGATGACGTCAACCTACGTATTTACTAACGTCATCCTACGTGGCAAACTTCCAAGACCTGGTGGCTATTGTGATTGGTTCTAAAGGAACCTCTAAGTATACAATCCATACTAGTCTAAGAGAGTGAAGAAAAGTGATAGGTTTTTTAACATCAGGTGGGGCAACTAAGCCCTCCCCTTCAACAGGTCACTATGAACGTCACTAAATACATGATGTTCCATTGGTTAGACAAACTATTGGACCCTTAATCACGCGGCCCCCTACAATTGGTTGGCACTCTAACCTCCATCAGTACTTTTCCACCTATGTTAGCAGCACGCAGGCTGGTCTTCCAGGTGCTGGTGAGCTAGTCTTTAACAATAACTTCCCACCAATTAGCACATCATCTATCACCACCTCAGTGGTCTGCTGTCAATTAAGGCTTTGAACTTGTCCTTGGGAGTGTTCTTTTGCTCTGGAGAATTCAGGGGAGTGAAGGCACGCTCTGCCCTCATGCGCAGGTGTGGTCAGCATGTTCGGCCAACTTTATCCTTCCATGTGACTGAAAACCACAAAATCGAGCTCTAGTGCATTTAAAATACTATTTTCTAATAGACCTCTGACGTCTTCCTTGTTTTTGTCCATGTCTTCTGAAAAGGAGTTTCGTTCTTTCACACGATTTGTATCCAATGTCTGCTCACCCCATCCTGATAAGACCTTAGCTTCTTGGGGCTCATCCAGCCCCGCCTTTCTGAGTTTCACTCCTGTTAATTAATTTAAATTGTTTTTAACTGCAACACACTGGAAAAGAGGCCTTCCTTTTTAACCCAGCTCTGCTATAATACGTAGTGGAAACATTCATTCTTCATTTGCTCCTATATATGTATACATTGGCACATGCCACAATCTATTCACTATAAAGCTAGCCTCAAGAATACTTTGTCTGCTTGCGTTTCTTTGCATATGTACATGTGTAAAATTACTTGATATCTTCATCAGTTCTGTAGCATACGTTTCTTCATCTTGATCCCAAGATGTCACTTATCTTTGATACTTTCTTGATGCCTTATAGAATATCTTCATTCTCTTGTCTGTGCATTTCTTCTATGTACACAAGCTTGCTTCGTGTGACGGTGACGTCACCATTCTTCTCTTCCATTCAGCTGTCCTGTTTCTTCTGGGATTTCATTCGAATGGCCGTCATACTGTCTTGTAAGCACATATTGTTTTCTCAATGGGAACCTTGCTTCCAGGATTCTCCTTGGTACCTGTGTGCACAATGGTTTTGCTTGTGTCTCAAACTCTGGTTCCCAACATATAGGCAATATGGGCGAAGTGGTTGAGGTGGGGGTACTTGGCTCCTTCTCTACACTGACCTCAATGGCTTCCAAGCCTGTACTCCCTCTCCCCGCTTCCCCAATCTGTTTTATATTTGAGCCTAATCTCTCTGCTACTTGTTCTGCTACTAGGCTTCTTTTCTCTCTCTTTGTCGCTTGCATCTGGATTGCTTCCTGCGACTTTGCACCATCTCCTGTGTTCTGGGGCTTCTTGGTGTGATTTAAATCGAGGGGAAGACACCAAGGGATAAAAATGCTGCCCGCTACCTTGGACTGCATCTCTCCTCTCTGTAACATCAAGTGGGTTCCTGGTTTCTCTCTGCTACTGCAGCATGGATGGGCTTGCAGGACCTCCTGCCATCTGGTCTGGAGCAAGGTGAATATTTAGGTTGGTCATGCTTTACCTTGAAGTCAGGGTATCCCCAGGGCTAAGAGACTCTGCACATAGCACCAACCCACACAGTGCTTGTTGATGTTTTGCTTTGTTTTCCAGGACCATGCCACGTACACCTGAATTCAGGGCTTGGAGACACTGCACGCAGCACCCACACAGCGCTTGTTGATGTTTTGCTTTGTTTCACAGCGCTTGACGATTGGTTTGTGGAAGATGATTCCCTACAGGGGATTTTTAAGGAAGGGTCTTCTTTCCAGCAAATGAATATAGGGCCAATATGACCTGTGTGCTTTGTTCTATTTAAGAAGCCGGTGGCGGAGCACGTCACTGCGCTCCCTAAATAAAAAGGGAATTGCGCGTCGGCACAAGCCAGTGCACAAGCGGAGCCCATTAAGCACACTGGTGTCTATAAGTGGTTATTTAAAACAATGGTGACGAGGGTCTGAAACCCACACCGTGGTACGTCGGTGCTGCATGTCCCGTGCGGCCGGCATTGCTTCAACTCCCCTGCATGCTCTGGCACATGAGGACACCCGCCCGCTGAGGCCTTCCCTCACCACTGCACGACGGTGGAATCTCTACACATGTGGAACAAGGCCACTAGGCGGTGATGCACACACTCGGAAATTGGAGTTTAGAAAATAAATACATTTTATATCTAAATAAATAATCACCATCCATGGTGAAGCGTACACTCCAAAATCACAGTTTGAAAAAAAAAAAAACGCCCCCCTTGCTTCACTGAGGGAATCCCATACCCACACGGCCTGCAGTCTCTCATGTGGTGCCAGGAAGCACACATGGCAGGTGTGGTCAAGCCACTGCCAGTCAGAGTTGCAGCTCCTCATGGAGTGCTTGTGTGCCCTGGTAGCCCCTTCACAGAGGTTTTGTTGGCGTGGGCCCCACGTTCTTGCTCCATCCATTAAGAGGCGCAACCCTACTGGTGCTGGATTCCACACAGAGGGGGACAGATTAAGACTAAGCAGCTGCTCGTTGTCCGGTAGAGGTTCACTGGAGCTCTGGCTCGCTTGACAGTTGCAGTCGCCACTAGCACACCATTATGTTGGATGAAGCGGGTGGCAATATGGCTGTAGGAAGAATGCCCCGTCAACAAGGAGATCTGACCCCCTAACAGAATTTGATGTAGTGGGTCGCCATTTGAGTTTAGGCCCACGATGGACATTATGGGTCGAAAGTTTGGAGATTTTAGTGACCATGAAAAAAAGTGGACTCTGTTATATTCTTTGGCCCCGGAGTACACCGGATCCTCAAGACCCATAGACCAGTGGACAAGTCATATGATGTGGCTGTGGCTGCCCTTGGGGAACATACCACACCCATGGTCAACATCGACTATGAGCGTTTTGTGACGAAGGAGGTCAAACAGAAAAAAGGAGACTCTTTAGACTCTTTCCATGGCAAGTTGAATCTCTGTGCCCTCTCATGTACCCTAACAAATGAGGAAGAGGAGGTTCAGCAGCAGTTTATCCAAGGATGCTCCTCAGATGAGGTCAGATGACTGATTCTGCTGGAGCCAGGGATTGCATTGACACGGATACTAGAGATTGGCCCTTCACATAAACTCACGGCCTCAGGGCTTCCAAAATGGATGCTGTAAGAGGATTCAATTCAACACTACAGCTAAGTCAACACCTAGTCTAGAATACTGAATGAAAACCCTTATTGATATATCTTTATGTCCAGTTCATGCGTTCTAGATGACTACCCCTATATAACACCCCTCTCTTGGAATCCCCCTGACCCCACTGAGCCAAGAAGTAGTTCTGTTTTGCAAGTTTAAGGGTTTATTTGATAATTTAAACAATATATATATATATCACGCTTTATAATAACTTAATAATTGAATATCACACTGAATCTGAGCAGTAATCAATAATGGATAGTCTGGCACTAGCACACTTCTTTATAATCAATGATTAGTGGTTATAGGATGGATAAGATAGCAACAATACTTTGGTGGTTTCAAATGGATGCAATGTGGAATGAAATGCAGTACAGAAAATAACTTGATAGGATTTCAGCAAAAGACAATGTAATCACTTTTTTGGACAATTCACCCCCCCTTTTATGCAATGCAAGGAAATGGAAGGAAAGCACACAGTTCTCAGAAATGCAATCAAATGTAATTCAGTTCACCCCAGCTAGCTTAGACTACAGAAGTTGGAAATACAGGCCCAAAATGCTTTTATATGTGCTGGTAATGAAGTGAAAAATATGCTAAAATGCTTTTAATTCCCTCTAGAGGTTCAGGGTGAGTGGTATCTAGTTAATATTAGTCCAGGCTCACTCTAGCAATGATTCAGGGATGGTTCTTAAGAGGCAAACGAATTTTTAGCAAGGAAAGCAAGAACTGCTGTTTTCACACGTGGAGAAATTTGCAAATCGCGGCAAATTCGCGAGTGCGTTTTTCGCGATTGCGGCGAAAGTGTATGGAATAGGAATGCGGTCCTAGGTTCGTTGAAAAGCCACGATTCCCAGCTTTCAGAGGAAAGTTACTGCAAGTCTCTAAGAAGAACGGTTACGGAGATATGAGCGATATGGTAAAGGTCGTTTTTCAGATTTGAAATTTTAAAGTTCAAAGTGACAATTGACAGCTAGCAGCTAGAAAATGACAGGTGACAGCTTTTAGGCAGTTCTACTTAGATTAAAATAGATTGAATTATATTATTTTAACTAAGAGATTGGTTCTGCACAGTTCTGCTAGGTACTCACAATATATTTTTGAATTAGGCCTCGCCACGGATCTGGTCAGGTTTTGAACTGGACTCCGGTCTGGTCTGGGTCTCTTCACAGTGATCCGGGTCAGCTCTCTGGTTCTGCTAACAGCGGTATGGGTCAGCTCTGCTCTGCTGGTCTAGCCTCTCTGGATTCTGGAGATTGATGGATTTGAAGTCTGGATCTCTGGATGTTGTATGGTCCGGCAGCATGCTCCGCAGCAAATGGAATTGAATGTCTCTATCTGTCCTGACTGTCTGCTTTTATGTGTTTTGAAAGTGGGTGTGTGAGCAGCATCACTAGCCAGCCCCTCTCCACTTGTCATTGGCCACTTCCTCCTCTTCCCCTTGATTGGGGGAATGAAATGAAGTGTCATCATGATGAGGTCTGTTTATGGTACAGAGAACCCACCCCTGTCAAACTACACACAATCTATATTTTGACCCAAAAGACATATTTGCACAGGTACACATTTGTTTAAAATTACATGCACCCATCACATATCACAGGAGGTATACCCTGTCCAAATCTGCTCTTCCTGGGAGCTTGCATTCAGAAATGGCAAAATATTTCACATTTTGGTCAGGTTACCAATATCAGATTCTTACTCAAATTTACCCAAATGTGTGCAAGGCATGCAGGCATTAATTGATGAAGTATCAGACTTTTAACATGCATACATTTTAAGTAATACCCTCTTAACTGCTAGCTTGCCCCCAGATCATGCCACCGGTTCTAAAAACCTCTTAAAATGTGGGCAGAAAAAGCACAAGAATTATGGTATCATTTAAATAATTATGACAAGTCCGTACTATGAGTTATTCATCTTTTTCTAAAACCATATTCTGGCTACAGGGGTGTGGTTTCCCCCCAGCACAAGGCTGAATTTCTGGTTTTTCCAGTTCTGCCAAGCCAGCTTGCTCTCACAGGCAGTGCTCCTCCCCTTTCCTTTCAGGAGGAAGCCACTTTTTACGGCCCCCATAATAAAACATTTGCCTGAGTCAGGACAGGGCTTTGTTCAATTTCCTGCAGAGCCCAGGTAATTCAATCAGGGAAGTGTCATATCCCTTTTGGTGGGAGCAGCAAAAGGGCAGCTAGGCCTGGGAACACAGCTGTTGTGCAAGTCTCATCTCCTGTCGGGGGTAGCTGGTGGGCAGAATTCAGTTCCTTAAGCCAGGCCCCAGCTAATGCCACTTTAGTTACCCAGTTTTCTGCATTCAAATAAAATTAACCATTTTTACATATGCAGCTAGAATGCTGATTCTAAGTTTAAAACTATGACATTAAAACAATTGCAACCTATGTGACACTCAAAAGTAGGTCACTCATTTCTTTTAAACGTTTAGATTTTTTAGTGTCTTTCAGTCCAAATTTACTTAAACTGCTGAAATCCACAGCTCAGCCAGTCTTGTTATAAACCTCCGAATCACTTCAGAATATAACTTTAGATTGTATCCACCTCTCAGTAAGTCTTTCTTTGGCCTGCTTTGGGTTCATTTATTCAGTTTTACACAAATGTCTGGTGTTGTTTTAAAACGCCGGCTTTCGGATAGTGATGAGTACTGGTAATGCACCCATTTTTGGGATTTAAGAAAATGAATTCCCCACAATTCTAGGTTGCTTTTGGCAATCAGCATTGCCATTCCCAATGGTTTCAGACTACTGTGTGGGTAGTCCAATGGTGGTTTTAGGCAATGCCCTTCTGTGCCCATAACATCGGCAAAAAGAGTGGCAGCCTATTCTTCATGCATTTCCCTGTACATTTTCTGGGAAGCTCTGGCCATCATGATGTTTTCCATGTCAGTACTGCACAGTTTTGAGGTAGGGCTCGGATGCATGGGTAAAAACATCCCACAAGCCCCCCTCTTGCGATGGCCATTCTGTTTCACTGATGGAACTCGCAAGACCGGGGATGTTTCCTCATCTTCTTCCAATAGATGGCACAGTTCAGCATCTTTTCCTCCATCCGGTCGGATCGATCGGTTCTCCTCGCCGGTCCTGATGGGAAGATTGGGTGGTACCCCGGGCCCCCCGGTCTCTGCTCCCGGTCTCCGGATCGTCCTCCTTGGCCCGTCTCCAGGTTTTCTTTCTCCTAGGACGACAAAGGAAGAGCGGCAATACCTATTCATGGACATTTCTCCCCCACCATTGATAAAGTGGGGTGGCATATAAATTTATAGTCAAAACATATGAACATGCACATTTCTTTTTGCATTCAAAAACGAAAACACCCACATTGAGAAACTCAGAATTTGATAGGCGATATGTAGGATATTTTAAGTTAGAACTGAATTAATCTGAGACAGTACCCTCTAGGATTCCAGAGGTTTCCTCCAGTTGTTGCAGAGTGTGCCTGGGATGGCAACACTTCAACTGGTTTATGTGGACCCACTTGTCTTCCCCCTCTGCCAAACCACCTTTGGGGATGCGGATCTTGTAGGCCACAGGGGAGATTTTGTCTATAATCTCAAAGGGCCCCTTCCATGTAGGCAAAAATCTTCGCTGCTTGGCCTGGTTCCTTTGGAAATTGTATAGATAGACCCGGTCCCCCACCTGATATTCCTTCCTGGAAGTCTTCAGGTCATAGTGGGTCTTCATGCTATCAGCTGATCTTTCTAGATTCCGCTGAGCATAAGCAAAAGCATGTTGAAGGTGTTTCCTTAAATTCTCCACATACTCGTGAGTTGTGGAGGCATTTATTAGGGTCTGCTCTTGGGTCCTGTAGAGAAAATGCTGAGGAAGCACCATCTTGCGCCCAGTCATCAACTCAAATGGTGACATTTTGGTTGCAGATGAATGGGTAGATCTGATGGCCATTAGGACCAGAGGTAATCGGATATCCCAACTTGGCCCAGAATCTGCCACAAACTTTTTTAGTATGCTCACAATGGTTCGGTTATATCTCTCTACTGCCCCAGAAGAAGCTGGCCGGTAAGCAATATGCAACTTCCTTTTGACCCCCAGTATCTCCCACATCTTTGTCATTACTTCACTAGTGAAGTGGCTACCCCTGTCTGACTCAATCCTTTGAGGTAGACCAAAACGGGAAAAGATGTGGTTAATCATCAGGGCAGCTGCAGTTTCGGCCTTGCAATTTGGGGCTGGGAGACATTCCACCCACTTGGTAAACAAGCATGTCACAGTCAACATGTACTTATTCCCCCTAGCAGAGCGAATCACGGGGCCTACAAAGTCGATTTGTAAATCTGACCATGGCAGTGTCATCCCCCTCTTTTGGAGAGGCGCACGGTGCGTGAGGGATGATGGCTGAAATTGTGCACACACAAGACACCCCTTCAAGTATTGGTCGAGGTCCTGCCCCATGTGTGGCCAGTATGCAACCTCTCTTAAGATTTCCAATGTTGTGTGAAACCCCCTATGACCGGCGGTGGCCTCATCATGGGCGTGACTTAACATCAGGCTTCGGAATGAGGTAGGAACCACCCACTGATCGTGGCCAGCTTTAGATTTCCTTACCAGCAAACCGTCTTGGATTTGGAACATTTTTGGACATTTCATCAACACTCTTAGGTCCTCTTTCCCAATGTAATCGGTATCCGTCAGGGGAAAGTTCTCAGGGTCCTCAAGGTGTTGGTAAAACTTACCAATAATTGGATCCCCTTTCTGAGCTGTAATTAAATCAGCATCAGGGGTCTCCTTACTCCATTGTGCAATTGAAAGATCATTGTGAGCATTTGTCTGGGACCTAGTGATAGCAGTGACCTGGATTTCCCCCAATAGGGACTCTATCTCCAATTCTGCCACCTAACTACTTCGGGGACCAATTTTGTATCCAGCGGAGGGTTCTGGGGACTCGTTCACCCATGCATCCCCTACGCCGGCCACCAGTTCTTTCTCCCCATTGTTGTCAACATGGTAAGAGCATCCATCCACATAGACAGTGGTCATTCCCTCACACTTGTCCTCTTCAAAGACTTTGTGTTATTGTTATTGTTATTGTTATTTTGCATTTATATAGCGCCTTATATACCATTGGTATGGTCTGAAGGCGCTGGTAGGTTGAACGCCCTTGGGAACCGAAGTTCATATCAGTAGAGAGAGAGAAGAGAGAGTCAAAAAGGTGCGTGTGAGCACCAGGTATGTGTACAGCTCGTGCAGTATCAGTGTAATAGCTGCTTTCTAGCGGTAGGTGTGGTGGTTGAGAGGTCAGGAGTATGTGTTCGTTCTGGCAGGATTAATCCAGATCGGATGTGGCTGCGTTAGGCCTGAGGAGAACGCCTTGCTGGGGGGTGTGTAACCAGCAGTGATTATTTAGAATGATGTGGAGTGAGCAGCGAATGTTGATATGAGAACAGTTATACCGAATGGTGTCATAGTATCTCTGTGTTCTAGTTGAGTGGTGATGTAAGGAGAGAGTCAGCGTGTTGGTGAGATATGATGGGTTTCATGCCATTTCAGAGACTTCTAATTCACAGGGAGGCTATTGGGGACACTTCTAAATTCAACTTCATAGAGAGGCTATTGGGCACATTTCTAAAATCAACTTTCACGGAGAGGCTATTGGGCACATTTCTAAATTCAACATTTCACAGCTATTGGGTGCACTTCTGAATTCAACTTTCTAAATGTACTTCTAAATTCAACTTTCCGCTCAGAGGCTATTGGGCACACTTCTAAATTCAACTTTTCACAGAGGAGCTATTGGGTAACTTCTAAATTCAACTTTCTACAGAGAAGCTGTTGGGTACACTTCTAAATGCGACTTTCTAAATGTACTTCTAAATTCAACTTTTCGCAGAGAGGCTATTGGGCACATTTCTAAATTCAACTTTTCATAGAGAGGTTATTGAGCACAATTCTAAATGCAACATTTCACAGCTATTGGTTACACTTCTAAATGCAACTTTCTAAATGTACTTCTAGTTTCAACTTTTCACAGAGAGGCTATTGGGCACATTTCTAAATTCGACTATCCACAGAGGAGCTATTGGGTACACTTCTGAATTCCACTTTTCACAGAGAGGCTGTTGGGCACTCTTCTAAATTCTACTTTTCACAGAGAAGCTATTGGGTACACTTCTAGATGTACTTCTAAATTCAACTTTCCACAGAGAGGCTATTGGGCACACTTCTAAATTCAACTTTTCACAGAGAGGCTATTGGGTACATTTCTAAATGCAACATTTCACAGCTATTGGGCACACTTCTAAATTCAACTTTCCACAGAGGAGCTATTGGGTACACTTCTGAATTCCACTTTTCACAGAGAGGCAGTTGGGCACTCTTCTAAATTCTACTTTTCACAGGGAGGCTATAAGGTACACTTCTAAATTAAACTTTCCACAGAGAAGCTATTGGGTACGCTTCTAAATGTACTTCTAAATTCAACTTTTCACAGAGAGGCTATTGGGCACACTTCTAAATACTACTTTTCACAGAGAGGCTATTGGGCACATTTCTAAATTCAACTTTTCATAGAGAGGCTATTGAGCACAATTCTAAATGCAACATTTCACAGCTATTGGGCACACTTCTAAATTCAACTTTCCACAGAGAGGCTCTTGAGCACAATTCTAAATGCAACATTTCACAGCTATTGGGCACACTTCTAAATTCAACTTTCCACAGAGAGGCTATTGGGCACATTTCTAAATTCAACTTTCCACAGAGAGGCTCTTGAGCACAATTCTAAATGCAACATTTCACAGCTATTGGGCACACTTCTACATTCAACTTTCCACAGAGAGGCTATTGGGCACAATTCTAAATGCAACATTTAACAGCTATTGGGCACACTTCTAAATTCAACTTTCCACAGAGAGGCTATTGGGCACAATTCTAAATGCAACTTTTCACAGCTATTGGGCACACTTCTAAATTCAACTTTCCACAGAGAGGCTATTGGGCACAATTCTAAATGCAACTTTTCACAGCTATTGGGTACACTTCTGAATTCGACTTTCTAAATGTACTTCTATATTCTACTTTCACAGAGAGGCTATTAGAGAAGCTATCTAAGTGTGGCATAAGCTAACAATCACATTTCTGGCTAGATGAGGGGCAGGCTAATCAGTGTGGTTCTCTAGGGCAATGGTGCTGGTTAACATTAGACTGCAGGCCATTGAAAGGTATGTGAGAGTGGCAGGAGCTTTCTGGAGTAGAGTAATTGCTCTACCCCCCACCCAAGCCAGCACTTACAGTTTTGTCGGTGTCTGGTGGTTTCCTTGGCTTCCCCTGCGGACACCTGCTGACACTTCCTGGAGCCGCCCTTGGCCTTGGGGCCCTTAGCCGCTGGGGCTGCCGGGCAGAGGGCTGCCCTGGGAGGACCTGTGATGAAGGGCTCACGGCCCAATGAGAGCGGGGGTGGGCGGGTTGGGAGGCGGGAGGGGAGCGGGAAACAGGAAGAGGGTGCGGGGTGGGAGAGGGACGTTCCGAGGGCCTGGGGGCCCAGTTGGCTCCAAAATCGGAGGCATGCCCAGAAGGGCTTCCTTACCTCGCGTCGGCCGCCTGCACTGAAATGCAGGGGCCGCCGCGAGGAGGGTCGCTAGACCCTTCCAGCTGGGGCTCACGGCCCAATCAGAGCGGGGGTGGGCGGGTTGGGAGGGAATTAAGGTATGCCTCCGTGTTGTCCTTGATTTTTAGACTTTCGTCCTCGAGACAGTTTTCTCTGGCACAATCATGCAAGTCAGCCAGACCTTGCGCGAAGGGACTTCTTGTTTTGGCCATATCTGACCTCCACAGGAAAGCCTTGCATTGACAGAATCCAGGAGGTAATTCGGGAATTACTCACATTTCTGGCCCGGATTCTGTCACTTTGGAGATATTGCAGAGGCTGGTGTGGAGTCTCCACTATGATGTGTTCCCCCTGGATAAACGGGCGGTAATTCTTCAATGCCCACACCGTCGCCAGGAGTGCCTTCTCACAATCGTTGAATTTTTCCTCCACAGAGGATAAAGTTTTGCTCGCATAGGAGATTACTTTATTGACCTTGTCATGCTTTTGGTATAATACCGCCGTCAAGCACGTATTAGAGAACCCCGTCTCCAGGAAGAACTCCTTGTTTCTGACAGGGTAAGCTAGGCAAGGCGCTTGTGAGAGGCTTCTTTTGAGTTGTTTTACTGCCTCGGCTTGTTCTGGACCCCATTCCCACTTGACGCCCCCCTTCAGGAGATGAATCAGGGGTCTGGTGATCTCTGCGTAGCCCTCAATGAACTTTCTGCTGTAATTAGTCAGTCCAAGGAGGCTCCTTAGTTCCCGCAGAGTTGTGGGGTCTTTCAGTTTCTGAAGTGCTTCCACTTTCTTTTCCTGGGGACAGAGACCCTGAGTAGTAATCTCATGCCCCAAGAAATTAACACGGGTTCTACACCACTGTGCTTTCTGAAAGGAAAGTTTTGCTCCGGCGGCCCTCGACTGGGTCAGAACATAATGGATCTCCGCTATGTGTTCCTCCACAGATGAACTTTTGATGAGGACATCATCTACATAAGCCAGGTTACCCCTCGCACCCAGGTCGGGCATGGCCTTATGTAGGAAAATATTGAACTCATTACCGGAGTTAAGGTATCCGAAGGGAGTCCGGGTCCATGTGCACTGCTGGCCCCCGAAGGTAAAAGCCAGTTTGTATTGGTCCTCCCTGCTGACAGGCACGGTCCAGTATCCATTGGTCAGGTCTATTGCAGTGAATACCTGTGACCCCTGAATCTGGGCCAGCCCTTGGTCAATGTAGGGAAGAGGCCATCGGGAAGTATGGACCCGTTTGTTGAGCTCCCTGAGGTCGGTGCAGAGTCTCCACCGGCCGTTTGGCTTCAATATTCCCAGCACCGGATTATTGAAGGTGCTGTGGACTGGACGGATTATTCCCCAGGACTCAAGGTTCTTAATTATTTCAGTAAGGGACTCCATTGATGCGAGAGGCAAGCGATATTGCTTCACAAACACCAGAGTCATGCCAGGGTCCGTGGGGATTGTTGTTGTGTGGATGTCGGTGCGACCACAGTCATATGAGTCTACCGCAAAGAGATCTTGGAAATCCAAGAAAACTTGTTTCAACTTTTGCTTTTGTTCCAGAGTCACACAGGCATCAGCTAGGTTGACTCTCTCTTCCACCATCTGCCTGAAGCCTGGAAAGACTTCTGGTTTGGCTATCTCAGCGGCCTCCTCCAGCTGGGTGGAGAAGTCCCTGGTCAGAGTGCTGATTTGGACTGGAGGCTTCAAGTGGGAAAGGCAGCCCTCATGGACCTGGAAAATCACCTCATCCCTCCTGAAGTCACAAGTTACATCTTCCTTACCATAAGGGCAAGAAGTGTACACCAGGAAGTTCCCCCCATGCCGGGTAAAAATCCTGTCTGGTGTTGTATTGTCATCCCTGTCACTGTCAAAGCAGTCCTTGGGGATTGGCCCTAACAGTTCATTACCTAAATCTATGGAAAAATGTCGGTCATCAACCGCCATTCCAATAAAGGTGCCTGCGGCTAGAGTAATACTCTTTAAGTCGCTGTTATCCACCTCTATTGGAATGGTGTCATGTTCTATGTTGACTAATGGAGTTGGGTTTACCCCCAACCCTTGCTGTTGGAGAGAAGCGTTTAGATGTATGTAAGCATCAGGGTTTTGCAGATATTGTCCTCTTTTAACTTTCACTTCCAGGGAGAATTGTCGGGTCCTTTCTGGGATGATGACTTCCTCTTTGACCTGAATTTCAACTGCATAAGGTAGCAATTGAGCTGACCTAAATGCTTTTTCTGGATCATCAAAGCCCATGGGATTATCCGCTAATCGGGACCAAGCTTTGAAGTTTATTAGGTCCAAACTAATGGCAAAGCGATTGAGAATGTCACTGCCTAAGTAAAAGGCGGCAGGGACGTCTCGCACGACCCAACAATTGTGGACTATGCTCTTGTTGCCAATGGAGATTTTGAGCATACACCTGCTTGGCAGGAGATGTTTGGAATTGGGTGCTTCCAGGTCCATTTCCCATTTGTCTATCAGTTTGAATGTGGGAATGGCTGGATCTTTTGGGAGTTGGCGAAACATGGCTTCGCTGATGAAGCTCTTACCGTTGTTCACACACACTCGAGCGAGAACAGAGTCCTTCCCATCATTTAACTGGACAGGGATGAACAACTGCTCTCCAATTTGCTGAATATCAGCCAGGCTCTGATATGATTTCACATCTTTCTGGACTATAGGAGTGGGAGTTTCTGATTGTGGATTAGTAAAGAATTTCAGGGTGTTTCCTTCCAGTGTGGAATACCACCTTAAACTAGAAGGAAGGTTGATTTTCAGAAATAGAGAGGACCCCCCATCACCAGTCTGTTGTCCTACTGCTATTACTGTCACGTCTGGAATTTGGCTATTCTGGAAGTGAAATTCTACTTGGTCAGATTTTTGTTCAACCATGTGGCAGGTGCCGTTTAAACTAACATGGTTGACACTCTGTTTTAATTTTATTGGTCGGCTAGTCTGGGTCCAGAGGACCTTGTTTACGCAATCTATTAGGGGTGACAACCTTCTCAGGAGGTCATTCCCTAGTAAACAAGGGGTGCCCTCTGGAGTCACAACTATGACTGGGTGTTTCAACTTGTGTCGCCCAATTTTAATGTCCAAGTCTGCCGTCCCCTCGACGGGAATTTCCTTCCCGTCAAAGTTCTGGAGTTGTCCAGGAAGTGAGGTGAGAGGAATTTGGTAATTCCCTCCCCTTCCTGCATTCAGTTCATCAAAGGCCCTTCTGGACAGAAGGGTAGCTTGAGATCCAGTGTCCACCAGTGCCAAAATTGTACCCTGCCCCTGTACTTGTACCGGGGCATAGTATCTTCCCTCCTTCTCCTCAAGGGGGCACAGATAATGCACATTTTTGGACAACTGGAGGGCTAACTTTCTGGTTTTGGACATTGCTAGAGAAGAGATTTGGGCAGAATTCTGTGGAGAGCCTTGGGAATCTGAAAGAAAAAGTTGGCAACTGGAGATCAGAGCCATTGTGGGTTCCCCTTGCTCCGGTTCCGGGCCGCCCCCCCCTTTTTGGAGGCAGTCATCAGGATGGGTTTGAACCAGGGGATTTTGGTATTGTGGGTTCTGGGATGAGATGATGGGCGGCGGTAGCTCAGTCTCCATATCTCCCCAGTCTGGATTTGCATCCCTAGGGACCCATTTTTCTTTGGGAGGAGTTCCCCCCTCTCTGAAGGAGAAGATCCTTTTCCCAGGATCCTCTGAGGATCCCTCTCCCTCAAATTGGAAGAGCTGTACCTCCTCCTCAAACTGAGTCTGTTTGGGTCTTTTGTTTCTCCTACCCCCCCTCTGCTCCTTAGGAGGCAGACTTTCAGGGGCAAGAGATTTTGTTTCCGGTTCCTGGGTTTCCAGGGGCTGTTTACAAGTGAGGAAGGAAGCTTCCTCCAAGGCTTTACACCCCCCTTCCCTTTGTGCCTCCTCCCTGGGAACCGGTGAGTTATCGGGGTGCTGCCCCCGTCATTGTTCTGGGGCACCAGGTCCAGAGTTGGGTGTGTTCTGCGCCGGCATGCCGATCTGAGGGTTCTGCTGAGCCCTCAGTATGTGACCTAGATCCCGCGCCATGTTTTGAACCTGGCGCTCTAACTGAGAAACCCGCTCAGGCTGATACGGGGCCCTGTTTTCTCCCCTGGGCTGATCCCGGGAAGGGTAGCTATCCCTTCTTTGGTAGTACCCCTGGTTGGGAAGATTTGGATACCCCTCCACCCTTGGCCTCCCCTCTCCCGGATTAGGTTGTCTGGGCTCAGGGAATTGGGGAAAGAAGGATGGATGATTTTGAGGTTGGAAGTTGGGTGGATACCTGGGGAAAAAGTTCTGCCCAGGATTTGGAGAATTTCTGCCCTCCGGTGGGAAGTTAGGAGGGAAGTTCCCTGGGTTAGGTGCTTGGCTGGATCCCCCCCCTTGGGCTGGAGGAGTCCACACATAACCCAGGATGGGTCGATTTCCCTTGTAACGGGGACTTACATAGTCAGGAGAGGGAGGGAACCCATTTGTGGGACTACCTCCTTGACTCCCTGTTTGTGACTGGCCCGAGGACCTTCTGGGCCTAGCATTATTAGGTGCAGGTAGGTTTTTAGGCCCCCCCATCTCCAAATCCAAAACGGGGGCAACCTTTACCTCTGCCACCTTGGCAGCAGCAGGGGTGCTGTTGGTTTTGGGGTTTTTGGGCTGGTTTTTGTTTTCCACCGGTTTCTGCACCTCGTAGATGCAGGTGGCTTATTCAATGACCCAGTCTAAAGATCTTTTCTCGTGAAAATCCCTCACGAGCTGGGTCATTATGTATTTGGGCAAGGCATGGAAAAACGTATTAATAAATTCTCTGCTATCCGTGCGCACCCTTCTTGTGGTCTGTGCAAAAGCACGCTTTAACTCCTGCACAAATTCTTGTGGGGCCTGATCCTCCCCACATTGTAAATTGTAGGCTGCCTTGCGAGCCTCTTGAGGATTTCTATGAGTAGAAAAATGTTTCAAGATGGCCGCCTTATAGGTGGACCATCTTAAATGATTTTGGTCCTCCAGCCCCGCAAAGAAACTGGAGTATTCCGGGGAGAAGGTCCACTTTACATATTGAATACAGCTTTGGCTGTCCTTCAAATGGAAAGTCTACATCATTTGCTCAAACAACTCTAAGTGCTCCCAAACAGAATACTTGGCGTTCTTATGATAAGGCGTGATGACGCTCCTGATTGCCTTAATCTGCTTTAAGGGGTCCTTAAGCAAGGCCCTTTTGGTCTTATTGGCCCTTTTGGTCCGGGTAACCCTGGTCCATTCATCTTCTGACTCAGAGGCACTGCTCCCAGAGGTTCCCGTCTGTTCTTCCAGGTTTTCCCGGATTCTGCGAGCCTGGGAATGGCTGGCAGAATGTGGGGACCTGGTCTCCTGTGTCCTGTACCGCTCAGAGGAGTCTTGAGATCCCTCCTTGCTGCCAGGATTTGATGGGTACCCCCCCCACTGACCTAACTGGGCAGAGGTTTTCAGGATGCCCTTAATGGGCCTACTCTCCTGGGGTTCCCCATCAAATTTCACTGTGCTTGGGTGCCCATACCCGGATGCCCGCCCCTCCATTCCTGGGTGGTACTGGCCTATGAGCCCCATGCTTCTGGCTGGATAGTAATCTGCCATCCCTGTGGCCCTGTGCTCATGTGTGCCAGGGGACATGGGGGTGGCAGAGTCCAGGGACTGAGAGAGATAAAGGCCTCTGGTACTAGGGCTCCTGGGGTTATGCTCAGGAGTTTCTCTTTCCCAGCGAACCTCATCTCTATCCGCCCCTGCTCCCTGTTGCAATGCAAGAGCCTGCGCCTTCAGTTCCTCATTTAAGGCCTTACTAGACTCTATCAGTCTCTCCTGCATCGCTACCTGTTGTTGGAGTCTATCATTGTGCTGGCAGAGAGCCTCATTCTCTCTCTGTGCCTCCTGATTGGTCCTGGAGCACTGGGCCAGTCTTTGCTGCAGGAGGGTTACCTCCTGAGCTGTGTCCCTATTGGCCTGCTCCTTTCTTGCCAGAGCATCCTCCACCCTCCTGGTGTGTTCTAACAAGTTCTGGCGTCCTTTTTGGAGGTCACCCAGCCCCTGGGGGGCCAAGTGATTTTCTTCTGTTTTTCTTTTTAAATGGCAGACTTCCTGGCCTAAGGCGTCTCTATCCTGGCTAAGAGCCTGCATTTGTGCCGCCAGGTCGTCCCTCTGCCTTTGAAAGGCACCAGCTTTCTGGCGTTCTTCATCAAACTCTTCCTGGGTATCCAGGTCTTTCAAAATCAGCTTGTTGCTCTCTGCCTTCACTCTATCTAGATGACTTTGCAGGGTGGCTACCTGCTCCGTGCATGCCCTGTTAAAGTCTAATTGTTGCTCCAGCTTTTTCTGGCTCTGCAGTAGGGAGTCCAAACCTTCTTGGTACTCCTTCTGCAAGGCCAGAAATCTGGTATCCTGGTCAGCCTTTTCCTGTTGCAGGATGTCCATAACCCTCTTTATTTTAATGATGTGCTCTCTACTCTCATTTTCTGACTCCTGGCTCCCCTGCAGCCTCTGCTCAGAAGAGACCAGGTCAGATTGGACCTTCTCTAACGCCATCTGTCGCTTATTCGCCAGATCTTGGCTTTCAGTACATTTATCCTGCATGTCTCCCATATATAGGTACAGGTATGCGGCTATCCTAACCATCTTGTCTTGTTCATCCTTAGCTTTAGGAGCCATGTATAGTTCACTCAGGGCCACATGTAGGGGATTCTGATCTCCCCATATATCTGACCCTGTTTCAGTGACCTGTTGCGTGATGGCCTGCAACCAGACCATGCGGTCCTGGTGAGTCCACTCACCTCTCACAAATAACTTATGTAAGAAGTGCTCTCTGGCTATTTTCATGTCTACTAAGGTCGTCATTCTAGAGATTGGTCTCTGTCCTGACTTACAGAAGTTTGTATTTTATTTTTGCAAAACAGACCTTTTCCTTAGAGCGTTCCTTTGAGGAGTGCTTTACAGCGTAACACAGCGTGGTGATCCGACCGGATATGTGTATCTGGTCAGCTGGCACGCTGTATTAATCTGCACAAATGGTAGATCTAACCCAAACATCCCGGACGAGCCCCCAATTTGTAAGAGGATTCAATTCAACACTACAGCTAAATCAACACCTAGTCTAGAATACTGAATGAAAACCCTTATTGATATATCTTTATGTCCAGTTCATGCGTTCTGGATGACTACCCCTATATAACACCCCTCTCTTGGAATCCCCCTGACCCCACTGAGCCAAGAAGTAGTTCTGTTTTGCAAGTTTAAGGGTTTATTTGATAATTTAAACAATATATATATATATATATATATCACGCTTTATAATAACTTAATAATTGAATATCACACTGAATCTGAGCAGTAATCAATAATGGATAGTCTGGCACTAGCACACTTCTTTATAATCAATGATGAGTGGTTATAGGATGGATAAGATAGCAACAATACTTTGGTGGTTTCAAATGGATGCAATGTGGAATGAAATGCAGTGCAGAAAATAACTTGATAGGATTTCAGCAAAAGACAATGTAATCACTTTTTTGGACAATTCACCCCCCCTTTTATGCAATGCAAGGAAATGGAAGGAAAGCACACAGTTCTCAGAAATGCAATCAAATGTAATTCAGTTCACCCCAGCAAGCTTAGACTACAGAAGTTTGAAACACAGGCCCAAAATGCTTTTATATGTGCTGGCAATGAAGTGAAAAATATGCTAAAATGCTTTTAATTCCCTCTAGAGGTTCAGGGTGAGTGGTATCTAGTTAATATTAGTCCAGGCTCACTCTAGCAATGATTCAGGGATGGTTCTTAAGAGGCAAACGAATTTTTAGCAAGGAAAGCAAGAACTGCTGTTTTCACACGTGGAGAAATTTGCAAATCGCTGCAAATTCGTGAGTGCATTTTTCGCGATTGCGGTGAAAGTGTATGGAATAGGAATGCGGTTCGTTGAAAAGCCACGATTCCCAGCTTTCAGAGGAAAGTTACTGCAAGTCTCTAAGACAAACGGTCACGGAGATATGAGCGATATGGTAAAGGTCGTTTTTCAGATTTGAAATTTTAAAGTTCAAAGTGACAATTGACAGCTAGCAGCTAGAAAATGACAGGTGACAGCTTTTAGGCAGTTCTACTTAGATTAAAATAGATTGAATTATATTATTTTAACTAAGAGATTGGTTCTGCACAGTTCTGCTAGGTACTCACAATATATTTTTGAATTAGGCCTCGCCACGGATCTGGTCAGGTTTTGGACTGGACTCCGGTCTGGTCTGGGTCTCTTCACAGTGATCGAGGTCAGCTCTCTGGTTCTGGTAACAGCGGTCTGGGTCAGCTGTGCTCTGCTGGTCTAGCCTCTCTGGATTCTGGAGATTGATGGATTTGAAGTCTGGATCTCTGGATGTTGTATGGTCCGGCAGCATGCTCCGCAGCAAATGGAATTTAATGTCTCTATCTGTCCTGACTGTCTGCTTTTATGTGTTTTGAAAGTAGGTGTGTGAGCAGCATCACTAGCCAGCCCCTCTCCACTTGTCATTGGCCACTTCCTCCTCTTCCCCTTGATTGGGGGAATGAAATGAAGTGTCATCATGATGAGGTCTGTTTATGGTACAGAGAACCCACCCCTGTCAAATTACACACAATCTATATTTTGACCCAAAAGACATATTTGCACAGGTACACATTTGTTTAAAATTACATGCACCCATCACATATCACAGGAGGTATACCCTGTCCAAATCTGCTCTTCCTGGGAGCTTGCATTCAGAAATGGCAACATATTTCACTTTTTGGTCAGGTTACCAATATCAGATTCTTACTCAAATTTACCCAAATGTGTGCAAGGCATGCAGGCATTAATTGATGAAGTATCAGACTTTTAACATGCATACATTTTAAGTAATACCCTCTTAACTGCTAGCTTGCCCCCAGATCATGCCACCGGTTCTAAAAACCTCTTAAAATGTGGGCAGAAAAATCACAAGAATTATGGTATCATTTAAATAATTATGACAAGTCCGTACTATGAGTTATTCATCTTTTTCTAAAACCATATTCTGGCTACAGGGGTGTGGTTTCCCCCCAGCACAAGGCTGAATTTCTGGTTTTTCCAGTTCTGCCAAGCCAGCTTGCTCTCACAGGCAGTGCTCCTCCCCTTTCCTTCCAGGAGGAAGCCACTTTTTACGGCCCCCATAATAAAACATTTGCCTGAGTCAGGACAGGGCTTTGTTCAATTTCCTGCAGAGCCCAGGTAATTCAATCAGGGAAGTGTCATATCCCTTTTGGTGGGAGCAGCAAAAGGGCAGCTAGGCCTGGGAACACAGCTGTTGTGCAAGTCTCATCTCCTGTCGGGGGTAGCTGGTGGGCAGAATTCAGTTCCTTAAGCCAGGCACCAGCTAATGTCACTTTTAGTTACCCAGTTTTCTGCATTCAAATAAAATTAACCATTTTTACATATGCAGCTAGAATGCTGATTCTAAGTTTAAAACTATGACATTAAAACAATTGCAACCTATGTGACACTCAAACGTTGGTCACTCATTTCTTTTATTATTTTATTTTGTATATAATCTATATTAGATTTTTACAAGAGGAGTTCTCATGGTTTCGTATACCTGACCAAAGAAGAAGAAATATTGAAATGTTGAAAGTTGCACACCAATAAATGTTTAGAACAATATTAGTGTTTACACCATCCAAAATGTATGAGAGTTCGGTGGCTTTACTCGTTAGATGTCAGAGATATCAGAGAGATGGATAATCTTTTCCATGGTGATGTTTAGTAGTTTTGCCGTCGGGGTTAGCCATCTAGTTTGGGCTCCTGTAATTAGGCGATTCCACCACATGTCTTCGTCATTAGTGAAGGAGTTTGTAAACAAGGGACCAAAAAAGGTGTCCCTTTCCTGTGCGAGCGCTGGGCAAACCATCAGGAGATGTCTTATGGATTCTGTAGTTTCAGAATTTTTACAGAGACGACATGATTTCTCCTTGGTAGCAGCTCGGATGGCTAGAATTTCTTTTGTAGGAAGCAGATTAAGACGGGCTTTCAGTAGAGTTTTCATAGACAACTTACTGGGGTACGTTTTACAGTATTCCATAGGCTCTTTAAGTTTGTTAAAGACGGGTGGTAGATGGATTAACAGCTTGTTTGATGTTGCTTTTTCATTCGTATTTATCCAGTCTAACCACTCCATTTTAGATTTTATTCTTAACGGGTTCTTGATTAGTTCGTCTTCTGAACAGGCTATCGCCTGCAGGAATTGTAGCTGGGTTTCAACCCAGTTTTTGAGTAGCTTATTGTTTCCCTTGCTGATTTCTTCGTTGATCATACGGTATATTTGAAGACTCTCTGGATCTCTTATTTTTCTAAATAGCTGAATCCCACTTTGTGCCACCACTGCAGCTATAGAGAGCAGACCTAGTTCGCGTCTTATTGCTGCAGAGGATGTAGATTTAGGAAGTCCAAGAACTGTTCGCCAAATATGGCCTTCTAGTTTGGTCCAGAGCGACGATGGAATTGTTGGTGTTGCATCCATGCCGTACGTTAGAGATGGGATTACTTTAGCTTTATAGAAATGGATTGCGGGTAGGAGACTGAATTTGCCGTATTTTCTATGGACTGCTCGAAGCTGGGATGCTAGATGTTTCGCCTTTGTCCATAGAGTTTGTTGCATCGTGTTGGCGTTCTTAGAACTGTCAATTTCCACTCCCAAATATTTGAATGTTGTAACGACTTCAATTTTTGCCTGATGAAGGAACCACTGTAGATTTTCTTTCTTTTTATTCCCCTGTTTTTGGAAGATCAGGACTTTGGTTTTTGCTTTATTTATCTCCAAGTTGTTATCCTTTGTGTATTGGGCAAGATTGTCAAGTTGTCGCTGAAGTCCAACCTGCGTATGGTCCAAAATTATCAGGTCGTCGGCGTATAGAAGTCGGCTGACCCCTACGTTGCCCACTTTGGGTGGAAATGACCTGATCGAATCCTGGGAATCTTTGAAGTCGCCTAGGAAGGATATAAAGAGTGCGGGGGCCAGCGGACAACCCTGCTTCACTCCACGATGAGAGGGAATTTGATCTGATAGGAGTCCTTGATTGTTCAGGCGAACGGCCACCCTGGTGTTCGAATGAAGGGCGATTATAGGGTCCATTTAGATTTTTTAGTGTCTTTCAGTCCAAATTTACTTAAACTGCTGAAATCCACAGCTCAGCCAGTCTTGTTATAAACCTTCAAGTCACTTCAGAATATAACTTTAGATTGTATCCACCTCTCAGTAAGTCTTTCTTTGGCCTGCTTTGGGTTCATTTATTCAGTTTTACACAAATGTCTGGTGTTGTTTTAAAACGCCGGCTTTCGGATAGTGGTGAGTACTGGTAATGCACCCATTTTTGGGATTTAAGAAAATGAATTCCCCACAATTCTAGGTTGCTTTTGGCAATCAGCATTGCCATTCCCAATGGTTTCACACTACTGTGTGGGTAGTCCAATGGTGGTTTTAGGCAATGCCCTTCTGTGCCCATAACATCAGCAAAAAGAGTGGCAGCCTATTCTTCATGCATTTCCCTGTACATTTTCTGGGAAGCTCTGGCCATCATGATGTTTTTCATGTCAGTACTGCACAGTTTTGAGGTAGGGCTCGGATGCATGGGTAAAAACATCCCACAATGCCGCCATGAAGACAATCAAGTTGGAGGAAGTGTGTGATGGGTAAAAAAGGATAACCGTGGTGGGGCCACGCCTGCATGCCCCCAAGGTGGATACGACCTCCCTTATCCAGAAGGCTGCCTGGCAAAAGGTCACATCTGTGGCAGACGTGGAATCACAAACCATTGTGCGTGGGTCTGCTGTGGCCCAGCACCAAGATCACACTCGAGAGGAGCAGTGAGGCAAAGACAACAATTCCAGAGAGCACCCCAGAAAGCGGTGAAAGTAGAGCAGCCCAAAAAACTGGTCAAACTACCAGGTGATGATGAAAAGGAAGAAGCACCAACCAAATTGTGTGGTTCAAGTTCATGGCATCGACATCCCTGTGCTCATTGATATGGGAGCCTCAGTAAACGTGATGATCGATGCTCACTACCGACTGTTGCAGGAGGCTCTGCCACTGAAGAGTACCAGCGGCCAAATGTTCGCAGTAAACGTCAGTTGCCATTAGAAGGATTTTTCATTGCACCAGTTCGGCATGAGGGTGAAAACATCAAAGCAAGATTCTTTGTCACCAAGGTCAGTGATGTCGTTTAATAGGCTGCACGGCAGTAGAAGAACTACACATTGTGAACTTCGCATTCGGACTGTAATTAGAAGACACTCAGTCACTACAGGACCATTTCAAGAATGTGTTTACGGGCATTGGTATGATAAAAGGAGATCCTGTCCAGCTATACAGTGATGAGACAGTACAACCGGTGGCTTTGAAACACATGAGAGTCCCATTTCCTCTCAGAGAAAAGGTGGAACAGGAGTTGGATAACTTGTAAAGATGAGCATCATCGAGAAGGTGGAAGGCCCCACCCTATGGGTATCTCCCATAGTGATTTATAGAAAACCAATGCGCCAGACTTTGTACGCATTTGCGTAGATATGCGCCTCCCCAACAGAGCAATAAAGAGGGAACGACATATCACCTCCACTATTGACGACATTGTAACTGCTGTTCAAGGGCTGAGGTATTTCTCCAAACTGGATCTGAGAGCCGGTTAGGAGCAGTTAATGCTCGACCAAGCATCTAGGTATATCACAACCTTGCGACTCACAAAAGTTTGCACAGATCCAAACATCTGAACTTTGGGATATCATCAGCAGCAGAGATGTTTCAAAATTCTGTGAGAGTTGCATAAGCTGGTCTCCACGGTGCCGTTAACATCAGCGATGACATCTTGGTATTTGCCGGTCTGAAAGTGAGCATCTGGATCCACTGGAAAATGTGCTAGAGGGGATCGGCTCACTTGGTTTGACTTTGCACAGGAAAAAGTTTGCTTTCCTGAAAGGAAAACTTAGATTTGTGTTCCAGGAAGGAGGTATTTCTGCAGATCCTGCCAAGGTCAGATACATACAAGAGGCGCGGGCACCCGTGAAAGTGTCATAAGTTCAGAACTTTCTTGGGATGGTCACATACTGTAGGATGTTCATACAAAATGTGGCTGAACTCTCTGAACCCCTTCAAAATATCACTAAAACATCTGTACCTGGCAGTGGATGCCTCTGGAACAGGCTTCTTTTGATGACATTAAAAGTGCGCTCATGACTAACAGCACTATGGCATTCTTTGATCCCGGAAAGAAGATCGGGATCGTGGTGGATGTGTGCCTAGTTGTCCTGGGAGTGGTTCTGACCCAATTGGACGCGAAGATGGTGGTGAGCATATGCAAGTAGGGCGCTGTCAGAAACTGAACAGAGGTACTATCAGATTGAGAGGGAGGCATTTGCGCTGCAGTGGGGCTGTAAACATGTACACTTGTATGTTTACGGCAAGGAAGTAACAGTGATTACAGGTCACAAGCCCCTGATTCCCATCCTGATTGGGTCTTCATCCAAACCCCCTGCCAGGATCCAGAAATGGTTTCTGTCCATGCAATACTATGATGTTGTCCTGATATACTGTTCTGGTACTGATAATGCAGCAGACTATATCGACACTTCCTACCAGGAACAAGAATGACGAGTAAAGGAGAGGAGAATACTGAAGATTTTGTTTGGTTGGACTGCCACCCACAACTCAATGTCACTGGGCGACATGAGAACAGCTGCGGAAGAGGATGAGTGTTTTAAGATCATTCAAGAGGCTGTGACTAGTGGGGACTGGAAAGGGGTTTAGTTGGGACTGGAAAGGGGTGCTGGCCAAACTGGATAAATACACACAAGAAGTGTGAGTGGCACTGGAGCAACTGTGGAGAATTGGGTAAAGGTATCGTTCACCACCGACAGGCAGGTGTTAAGAGGGTCCAAGATGGTGGTATCCACCATGTTGATGCAGAAAGCGATAGAGCTGGCACAGCATGGTCATCGAGGAGTAGCAAAGACTAAATCTCATTTCAGACTAAAAGTATGGTTCCTGGGACTGGAGGACAAAGTGCACAACTTCATCAAAGTGAACTTATGTTTCTTTAGTAACTTGCATGCAATGGATGGCGTTCACAGAATAACTCAGAGTCCAAATAATCAAACCAACTTGGGAAGATGGAAAATGTTGCTGTTTTATTAACAATTATCTAAAACATGGAGGTTACAACAGACATCAATGGACATTCACTCAGCTCTCGACAAATTTCTCATAAAACATAGACTTTATACTAAGAACATGTCAGGAGTGACGTCATACTACGTGGCAAATGAAAAAACCTACAAGCGATTATTATTGGTTCAAGGGGAACATCTAAGTATACTTTCTATAAGGACTAGGATTATGATTGGCTGCCTAATGTCTGGTGGCCAACTTATGCCTACCTCTAAAACATGTCATCTTCAACACTATTAAGTACACAGTTTATCATTGCTTCTCAAACTTTAAGGCTTTTCGTTATACGGCCCTCTATAATTGGTTGGCATGCTCGTGCCATGTCTGGAACATTCGTTTCACTTAGCAGCATGTAAATTCATATCCAGGTGCCAGGAGCTGGACTTGGCTTTACGTCCCCACACAATTAGCTCAACCTCTCTCATTACCCATGCCTTCTGCCATGAAGATTGTATCTGAACTTGGTCTTGCAAAGTACCCTTGTCTGTGGGAATATATGGAGTGCGGGCACTCACTATCGTTCTTCTAGGACTCCAAGCTCAACTCTATTGCCATCCTCGGCTCACGTGACAGGAGACCATGATTTTGGTCCATTCTGCAGCATTTAAATGTCTCAAATTAATAACACTTTGCACTCTTGGTGTTCTTCCTTTGCCCCTTAATAAGGGGTGATTCATCCTTTGTACATTCACTGCTTTCAAGAACAGATCACCAACCATGGCGGCTTCTGTTTTGATGCCAGGCCAGACAGCCTCGCCAGGCGTTTCCACGATCTCAACTTATTCTTACTGCAACACAATTCTCTGGGCCTCATTCCGAGGTTGGAGGTAACCATGGAGTAAATAGCTCCATGGTAAGCAACCATGGAGCTATTTACTCCATGGAAATCCGGCATGGTGAATGGAGTAATTACCGGTCCATTCCAAGGTTGGAGGGACCGGTAAGTCCCCATTCACCATACCGGTTCCCCATCCCCATTCCTGCCCCCATAGGGCTCAATGGGAATGGGGAAGGAGTAAATTACGGCACCGTAAATTACAGTGCCGTAATTTACTCCAAGGTCACTTTGCGGGTCCCGTTATTTACTCCTGCTAAAAGCAGGAGGTAAAGAGGGACCCGCAAAGGGAACTCGGAATACGGAGGTAAGTGTTAACGGTCACCGTTGCCATTAACGGTGACCGTTAACCCTTACCTCCAGCCTCGGAATGAGGCCCTCTGCCTTTCCTCTCCTTGGGTCTGGGCTTACTGACACCGATGTCCAGGTTCCATACAGTGGTGGGTTTGCCTGCTTTCTATTCACTACATTTAGCCAGCTTCTATGGTGACTTGGTCTACATGCGTTTCTGAGTCTGTACAATTTTTGAACGGTTGCATTTCTGTAGCACTTTGCATGCATGCAATCTTGTTTTCTGCATATGAAAGTTTACTCGTTTCTTAACTTCATCAACAATTTCCATACGATCGATGCATTCTCTTCAGCCAGTATTCTCAAGGTGTCACGTGTGTCTATTGTGATGACACTAGCTTCTCTTTTTTTGCTCTTTTTCATATTCCTTCAGGGAACTCTTCCCTCAGATTGTTGTCTCTTCGGGGGTTACATTTGATAGGATTTTCTCAGTGGACACTTTTTTTTCAAATACTTGCTGCGGTATTGGCACAACTGCTGGTGTCAAACATGGCACAGTCTCAGAGATCCAACATATAGGAGGTAGGGGGCGGGACTTTCTGCAGAGGTAAGCAGCTCCTCCTCCACAAAAGGGTGCATCTGGTGTCAAGCGCCTGCACCTGTCCTCAATGAGCCAAAGATTGAATCGATGGATTGGAGCTGTCGACCTTGGGACAGAGTACATCTCTATTTTGGATCCACATACAGAGACACACGTGCTGGTGATGGTGGACCAGTGGGCTTAGTGTCCTGAGGTAGAGTTTGTGCTACCAATGTCCCCCGAGGATCTCTTTCCAGTGCTGGAAAAGGTATTTGTTATCAATGGGTTTCCGAATGAAGTGTGCTCTGATAATGGGCCCCTGTTTCAACGTGAAGGTTTGGCTGATTTTCTAAAGAGACAAGGAATTTACCACCGAATGGTGACATCCAGTATGGCCACCGGCTAATGGGGAAGCAGAATGGCTGATGCGGACCTTGAATAAGGTCTTCAGAATCGCTCTTGGGCAGGGTGTGTGTGGTACAAAGCGCTATATCAGTTTTTGTTGGAATATAGAGAAACGCCCCACTGCTCCACAGGAGTAGCACTGGTGGAAGTGCTATTCCAGCGATGCCTGCGAGGGTTAATCCCTGATCCGAGTGACCGTAGTCAGGGAATAATTTATGACCAAGAGGTCTCTGCGCAATGGAGAAGAGCAACTGAAGGGGAGAGTATCAGAAGCGGTCTCTGTGAGTATCAGCTAGAAGTTGGCGATGAAGTCCTGGTGCACTCAAGACACCCAAGAGGAAAGATGGCTCTCGCTCACGATCCCCATCCCTTCCAAGTGGTGGGTGTAAAAGGGTCCATGATGACAGTGCCAGATGGCCAGGACACCTTCACAAGGGATAACAGTTACTTTAGGAAGCTAATGGGCTGTCCACAGGACATTCGAGTGGTACCAGGCAGGAGAAGTGAGTGGCCGGTCCCAAGGATGGAAGAAAGGTGGGAGGACATAGAGGACTCTGCCCCTCGCAATGAAGGTGGTGAGAATGCCAAAGAAGATCAAGGGGAGGGGGAAAACAGAATGGAGAGCATGATGGAGCCAGGACAGGAGAGAAGGTACCCATTGAGAGAGTCGGGGCGAGCACACATTCTCCTAAGTGTATGATCTGACTGGATGGAAAGCAGAGGAAAACAGCTAGTGAACTTTGTTGAAAATGTTACGTTTTTGTTTGTGTTGTTTTTTCAACTGGCATAGAAAAGGAGGAGTGTGGTGTGATCACCCTTTAAGAAGCCGGTGATGGATCATGTCACTGCGCTCCCTAAATAAAGGGCGTCATGCATTGGCATGAGCCAGTGCACGAGCGGAGCCCATCAAGCACACTGGTGTTTTCGCAGTTTAATAAGTTCTAAACCTCTCCAATTCTAACACAATAGACACTTCAAAGGCCCCAAATGTGAGCACATTGAAGATGAAATATTAAAAGCCCCCACTTTGCCAGGGGCCTCCTAATTCGCTGCTAGATTTGGCGTGCACTGCAATACAGCCAGGCAGTGCAGGGCTGTGCGGCTCTTCTTAGTTTTGGAAATCGCACTAAACTCAGTAATGATAATACAGAAAAAAAGGGCGTGTTGCCGAGCGCTTTTTAATGCAGTGAACATCTATCTCCCATAGCACCCGGAACTGAAAATCGCACAATCCAACGAACCGGAAGAGAAGAACACTGCACCTTTGTTCGCCCCACGGAGCGCTTCCCACGCGGTGATTGCGGTGTTTGCTGTTCCCCTTGACGGCCTGGCCACTGCTGGTGATCCCGGCTCTCTTATCTACCCTTATCCGCTGTTAATGCGGGAGAAGGCGATATCGCTGCTTTTCTGCTTCCTGGGCCTGACGCACAGGGCACAGATGCCTCCTGGCATGGTACCCAGAGCTGCTAATGGCCTCCAGGGCATGAGAGGTGAGGTGGGCCAGTCCTGGGTTTAGGACTATCGCCACCGATCTCGCCTCCTCCTACACTCTCAATGACAAGAGCGCGCGCGGCCTGGCTGCCACCCTGGGCGGGCTCACAAGTTGCCTTTAGGCAGACAGTGGGTTGGGACCACTAGGGTGGCATGTGTCCAACATCAAAGACATACAGAAGTGGAACACCAGTATCACAATCCTCTGGGATTGGAGTAACAAACTGGACACACTGGGACTTTGTGGTGTGCAGGTAGTGAATGATTTGTGAGCTTTTGCTTGTGCCGTAGATATACTGAGAGTGATGGTGAATTCATGCTTCGACGTGTGAATGTCTTTGGCAAACCTTTGTGGTACAAATACTGTTCCTTTCTCGTCATTGTTTAATTATTTTGCAAAAGGCTGATTTCTCCACTGGGTTGGCCAGAGACCCAAACATAATGTCACCCAATGGCTTTTCCTGTTGACATTATGTATGGGGACATTTTTACCCGATACCTGCCTGGCCACGTGCAAAGCATTGATTTCAAACATCGGTTCGCTCGGGACAGCCCTGCCTCGCCACGTGCCACGCCATCCACCTGCATCCTTCTTCCTTGCTCCTGTAAAATTGATTTTTTTGCCCGTTCTCACCCTCACGCAGTTTTCATTTGTGTTTCTGTCACTAACCTTCTCCTAATGTATTTTGGGGGGGTAAGTACAACTTTGTGTTCTTCTATGAAATTGTGGTGATTCCGTTAAAAAAATCCATTCATACACAAACATAACACGGCTGTTTCAATATTCTTGCATATCATTGTGTTTCTATCTTCCCAGCCATTGAGATTAAACAGCTCAGATGTAACTTGGCTGGGATCGACATTAAGATTGGATAAGCAGGAGCTAAAAACAGCTCTCGGGTATCCGGCATTAACCAGTGAACAGGAGCTACCAATGCGGAATGAGGAGCTAGCGGCAGCTCCTGGGTATCCGGCATTAACCAGTGACCAGGAGCTACCAATGCGGAATGAGGAGCTAACGGCAGCTCCCAGGTATCCGGCATTAACCAGTGACCAGGAGCTACCACAACCGGGACAAGGAGCTAGCGGCAGCTCCTGGGTATCCGGCATTAACCAGTGACCAGGAGCTACCAACGCGGAACGAGGAGCTAAAAGCAGCTCTTGGGTATCTGGCATTAACCAGTGACCAGGAGCTACCAATGCTGAACGAGGAGCTAGCAGCAGCTCCTGGGTATCCGGCATTAACCAGTGACCAGGAGCTACCAATGCGGAACGAGGAGCTAATGGCAGCTCCCAGGTATCCGGCATTAACCAGTGACCAGGAGCTACCACAACCGGGACAAGGAGCTAGCGCCAGCTCCTGGGTATCCGGCATTAACCAGTGACCAGGAGCTACCAACGCGGAACGAGGAGCTAAAAGCAGCTCTCGGGTATCTGGCATTAACCAGTGACGAGGAGCTACCAATGCGGAACGAGGAGCTAACGGCAGCTCCTGGGTATCCGGCATTAACCAGTGACCAGGAGCTACCAATGCGGAACGAGGAGCTAACGGCAGCTCCCAGGTATCCGGCATTAACCAGTGACCAGGAGCTACCACAACCGGGACAAGGAGCTAGCGGCAGCTCCTGGGTATCCGGCATTAACCAGTGACCAGGAGCTACCAATGCAGAACGAGGAGCTAACGGCAGCTCCTGGGTATTCGGCATTAACCAGTGACCAGGAGCTACCAATGCGGAACGAGGAGCTAACGGCAGCTCCTGGGTATCCGGCATTAACCAGTGACCAGGAGCTGCCAATGCGGAACGAGGAGCTAACGGCAGCTCCCAGGTATCCGGCATTAACCAGTGACCAGGAGCTACCACGACCGGGACAAGGAGCTAACGGCAGCTCCTGGGTATCCGGCATTAACCAGTGACCAGGAGCTACCAATGCGGAACGAGGAGCTACCGGCAGCTCCCAGATATCCAGCATTAACCAGTGACCAGGAGCTACCACGACCGGGACAAGGAGCTAGTACATAGCGCTCTGTTGACCCCATATGCTTTACATGTTGTATACATGTGTCTCATGTTTATTTATAGGTTTAATTCACATAGGTGTGTTGGTTAGCATTGATTGGCCTGAGGGGGCCATAAGTATCTGCTGGCAGCTGTTGCTATCAAGCTAACCAGGCTCTTTTAGGCTAGACGCGGGAGCTAAATAGCCCCCACCCCCCTGAATTTCGAATTCTGAACTTGGGCTCCAGAAGTAGGAGGATTTTACTCACCATTTTTTTAAGTTGGAAGTAAAATGTATTTTAGGGAGCGAAAACATACTTTTTTGGTGACTAAAATATAGTTTAAATCTAAAACAAATATCGTTTTGTAATCCAAACCTCATTGCAATAAGTAATTAATGCAAATGAAAAGATTCATTTGACCTTAAAGTGATTCTTGGGATCAGGCATTAATGCAGTTAGAGCCCTTTCGTGTGCACTGTTGGAACAGCAGGTTTCCTTTGCTCTCTGTTTTTAATCAGGGATATTTTGACTTGTTCTTTTTGTGTGGACTCTTTGCCTGCCTTTAGGTGGTAAAGGGGTCTGGTGTGAGGCTTAGCAGTACGGCTGGATGGGACGTTTGCAGGTGGCTTTCTCAGTAACCTTTGCCTTTCTCGGGATTGCCACATTTTTCGTTTTCTTCGCTTGCAGAGTAGTCCCTGAAAGTGAACATCCACCTTTCTTGTATTCTCAGGATGGTTGTCAACCGCTGCCTCTCGGCTGTGATCCTTATCCTCAAGTGCTCAAAGGTGGGGCAGAAAAAACCTCTCCCACCTCTTTCCCCCTGACTGCCTCATCCCCTCGCCCATGGCTCTAAACGTTGGGGTTCTCTTTGACAGCGGCCTGAAACTCTACTGTTCACCACAGCCATTGCCACAGCAGCCAGACTCAACCTCCTAAACATTAGAACAGTCCACCCACACCTCACGCACCCCTCAACAACAAAGCCCTTGTCTCTTCTCTTGCGCTCAGCAAACTACACTACTACACAAACCAACTTCTGGGTCCGCCCTCTACCCTTTTTCTCCCTTCAGTTCTCACATTTGTGACTTCTACTACCTACTACTCTTCTATTAAATCCATCCATGGTGTTGTCCCCCAATACCTCGCTGACTGCATCTCGCCGCTGGGCTCTCCCTCTTGAATTCTCTGCTCCTTGTCTTGTCACAACCTATCAGCAACCACACGCTCTCTGTGCCTCTTCCAGCTTTCAATCCCTTTCTCTACTTGCCACACTTCACTGGATTTCTCTCTCTTGGCCATCAAAGCAATCTCTTCAGTGGAACTCTTCCAAAGTAGAGGCAAACTGCACCTGCTAGCAATGGAAGGAGTCCCCCACCGTCCAATCCAAACTCACCTCCCAATCCACCGCTCCTGCATGCTGCCCTCTGCAATAGCATATCTAATTTATAAATATGTACACGCTGCCCTTAGCCTCTCAATGTTAAAAATATTGTTATGTCCGCCAGTCCCTGTGCCTGGTACATGTTCCTACTCAAACCCCTTCTACCTCCTTCAATTCAACAATGCTTCTGTGGAACTGGACCTTATTCCTGCCTGGACTACCTCGGTTCTCTGTTATTGACCACTTTGTAAATAGTTTCTGTTTGAAATGACACCCTCTTCTTAAAGAAATACAAACACAAATACAAGTGCATTTTAGAGGATATCGACACATGGCTTCTTGCTATGAGTCGTGTCATCTTTCATGCTGAACACTGTTTGGAGTGTTTTCCCCATTGGGTCTCAGTGATGTTAGCTTTAAAAGCATGTGATTTTTAAATAACAGTTTATTGCAATACCATAGGTGGGGAGGGGTTGGGTGCTCAAGGAGGGGGTGCGCTCCCACTTTTGGCAATAAAGAAAGGTGGGAAAATCAGTGAAAAGTTTGGAAAAATTCCATTTGGCAAAAGAAATCAAGGTTCCCTAATAGACCCCCTTTAAAAGTGCTGGCACCACGTTCAAAATAGCTGAAGCGACCTTTAGCGTCATCACCTCATTCGTCTGGCGCGAGAGCTTTGGCTCATTATAATAATAACGCTGTAGTGCTAGATGAAGAAGACAAGTTAAAGCACCAAAACCTAATCTGGTAGCATTAATTATTTGCTCTTAGTTTCCATTGGACCTGCAGTATTGCATCTGGCCTGGAAGTTTCATGCACAAGGCATGGCGGACCTTCTGCACGATGCCTTTTGCTCTCCGCTGCGCGGCCCTGACAGCTTTTCCAGGGGAACGGAACATACCTCCACTAGGGTGGGGTGAGGGCAGGGGCTTCTAAGCGGTGTCTGCAACAAAATGGGGAAGTTACACCAGGGAGTTAAAATTACTGGAGTCCTTTTGATCTAAGGCAGACAAGGGATGTGTGGTGGGAAGGATAGTGTAGCCGGAGCGGACCTTCACACTGGGAAGGGGACAGACATATAGGATTTCTTAGGCCGGCGCTTGCCTTCTGAGATACCCTCTAACTTCCTGCAGACAAGGCACTCTGGGACTTGACATCGCAAAGGAACACCTGAGCTAGAACAGCAAGAATGGACCCCTTGCAAAAGGCTTGGACTGGAACAATCTACTGTAGCAGATATACTATACAATGGGTGAGACACCATTCCCTTAGTTGAATCATCTTTGAGGTCCCTTTGAGGAATATTTTTTGGGTATTATCTGGAAAAACCACCTTGGAGTGTCCACTTGTAACTATCTTGATGAGGATTTAATAAGAGCCTTGTTGGGATAAAGGCTATCCAAAGTCTCCAACTATTAGGTGACCTGCTGGGGGAAGGCCAGTCTGCAGCAGGACATGGTAAGCATGACTCGCCCTCCTGAAGTGGCAAGCCCTGTAGGTGACTCTGGCAATTCTCCTGGCTGGGAAAGGCAGAAGACAGACCAACCTTTCCCCAGGCAACCGGGCACCCGGAGGACCAAAACAATCTGCCTTTGTTACTTTCTGCATTTCTTAGCCTCTTCGAGCCACTCCGAGCACTTCAATCACCTTCGAGCCACTGCTAAGATCCAATGGAGCAGCCTTTGACACTTTCTTAGCTCTGAGCCATTCTGAGTGCCTTTCAGCTACGCCAACCAGAACATTGCTACCTGTTCCAAGCGTCTTTGAACCATGAGCCATTGCTGCAAGTAGAAGTGCGCAGCATTGTGGGATCCAACAAATCCGGCTTCTCGCTGTTTAAGCCAAATCTCTGCTCTCCTTGCCTCGAGACCCTGTAGAGCCTCTGAGCTACACGAGCTACACTGACTCAACAGCGCTTGCCTGCCCCAAGCTTATTTGAGCCACGAGCCACTGCTGCTTGTCAAACTTCATCAATGTGTTGAATACCTCTCTCCTTCCACATCCTCTACCATTAACGGTGGCACCAGGTGGGTAGTCCTCCTGGCCAGCTTCTCATCTTCACATTGCTTCATTATTGTCTATCACACAGGCACTATCCTGGTTCAGGGTCCACAACACAACCTCCTTCATTTTTACCGGATCCTGCCTTCTCTCATTAACTTCCTTCCTTCTCCTGCATCTCCCCAACTACTCTCTCTCTCCCTACGCAGACTGGTGTACCGCACCCCTGTACCCTACCTCAGAAAACCTTCAAAGGTGGAGACCTTCTCCATCTGGCGACTCTTAACGTCCGCTCAGCCAACTAACATTCCACTGAATCTGCCTACTTCTTGAAGACACTGACCTCGACATTCTCGCTCTTACCGAGACATGGTTCAATGTCGCAAAAAAGAAAAATATGTGGATGCACTCCAAATGTATACAGTGAGAGGTCAAAATAAATTACATTTTAAATTTTAAAGTTTTTCAAGGTGCGGGGGAGGAAAAGTGGATCTGGCACAGGTCCACTACTACAAATTTGTAAAGAGAAAATGAAGGTACAAAATTCTGGAGCCCTCCCGTCCCCTGCACACTATTGCTAGTCCGTTAATGAAACAGTTCAATAATTATTCATATCAAAGTGTTGTTATTCAATATGCGTATTTTGAACATATGGCCTTCAAAACATTATCTTCATAAAAAAAGACAATTATTTAGTTGATTTCTTTCACATTAGTTTCATGGATGCAGAAGGTCAACACAAAGGAACATAGGATTTTGTAGGTAAATAAACATTTAAAATGGCTGACGCGTTTCGAGAATCCATTCTCTTCTTCAAGAGCCAAAATTAGAACTGAAAAGCAAAAACAATTTTGTTTAACAATCATCCCAAAGAATAGTTATAAACTTTGTCCAGTGTATAAGAAAGATTAACAGTACACAGTAACCACCCCTATCTATACACACCTAAAAAGATGTCATTGTGAATGGCAAAATCAACTCAACATTTAAGTGGTAAGTGTTCAAGAAAGACTTTAATATGCTGGTGGCAAACTCAATTCGGCATTTATGTGGAAAGCGTTCTAGGGAGACTCAGGTATGTTAGTGGCTAATGAAAAGCCGCTACTCCTATGTCACATGAAGTGTGTAGTTATAGATATGATCCCAACATGTCTCTCTCCACAGTGGTTTAAAGAGTGATTACTAGTAAGTAAAGAGATAAAGAGTGACCCGTGGAGTTACATAGGTGTCGTTTATGAAACAGTCTCACCTCTGGTCATGCTTGATAGTTGGGGCAAGAGCATAAAGTGAAGTACCTTAATTCTACTCGGTATATTTTCCTTCTCTTAGTAAGAAGTGTAAATCCCTCCATAACATTTCAGGCAATAGATGAAAACATTTTCTGTCCTCACTCTACGGGTTCCTGTAAAGTTCAAAGAGTCGAGTTAGATATTTGATGGTTCAATGCTGCTCAGTCATTGTTCTTGACTCCCTCCTCCCTGATGGCTTCAAGATTATCTCCAAGGATCGACCTCACCGTACTGGCGGGGGGGGGGTTCTTAATCGTCCCTGAGTGGGTTCCTACCTCCATCTTACCCACCCAGCTCTACTCTTCCTTTGAGAATCTGCTTTGCAAGTTGGTCATCTCTCCCATCTCCACCCTGACCATTGCTTCCATTTACCACCACCCTGTTCCTCTCTGAGTGTGCTGACTTCTTCTCTTCCTTACTTTCACCCACCTCCAGCCTCCTCCTCCTGGGTGATTTTAACATCCAACTGGACTCCCTGGCTCTGCATCCATTCTCTTCATTGACCCCTGCACCTCTCTTTCCATCTCCATTCTCCCTTCTGGGCCATCCCACTCAGCTGGACACACTCTGGAAGCCCTCATACACTCTGACCCCTCTCTCTCCTCCCCTCTACTTTCCCCTCTCTCCTGGTGAGACCATTCTCTCCTCTCCTCCCATCTGGGTCCCTTTGGCCCTCTGACTGCCCCCACCTCAAAAGCCCCACCAACCTCGCTCCCTAACATCCGCCCCATGAAACGAGTGTCAGCTGCTGCTTTTGCTTCCACCTTCAACCCCCTTCTCCTACCTTCCTCTGACTGTACCTCTGACTCTGCTCTCAGCAACCTCCACCTGTCCATCACCAATACTCTTGACCTTCTTGCCCCAGTCATGAGGATCCGCCTGAAACCTGCCTCTAAGCGTAACACCGGGTATGAATCCAAACTTGTGGCCCTCAAATGAAAGTGCAGGGCGGTGGAGCAGAAGTGGCATACCTCAGGCTCATCCTGTGACAAACTGGCCTGCCGCCTGCTCCAAAGACAATACAGACTCTCCATCTGTGCCAAGAAAAGGGCCAACATACAGGCACGGGTTTCCAGTACATCCAACAACACGGATGAACTCTTCAAGATCTTCAGGGAACTAGCCAAACCTTCTGCAATCTCCTCCTCCCCTTCTCCTTCCCAGGCACTCTGCAACGTTCTGGCCACACATTGTCACCAAAACCCCGCACATTCTGAACACCCATGCTACCTACCCTACCAACCCACCCAACACCCTCATGTGTCTCCTGCCAGTCACCATCCTCCTTCCTCCTTTTCCTCCTTCTCTCCTGTCACACCTAAAGAAGTTACCAGAGTAGTCCGCTCCATGAAGGTCTCTTCTAAACAGAGTTCGCTGTGCTTATCCAGGACCATCAAGGATTACAATGGCTCTCTTGCCCCTGCTCTTGCTGATTTCTGCAATCACTTCTTTATTACTGAATCTTTCTCCTCCTCCCCTAAGCACTCCCTTGTGTGCCCAATTGTGAAAAAGCCATCAGCAGACCATAAGTGCCCTGCCAGCTATCGCTCTATTTCCATCACCCCCTTCCTGGGGAAGCAGCTGGAGAAGCTGTCCTTGTCCCAACTCAACTCACACACCGAACATGTTGGTGGGTTCCACAACCATCAATCTGAATTCTGAGCATCCAGAGGTACGGAAACTGCTCTTCTGAACACCCCCGAAGAACTGCTTGCATCTCTGGGCTCCAACTCCCCAGCTGTCCTCATCCTTCTCGATCTCTCTTCTGTCTTTGATACAGTCAACCATTCCATCGCCATACAAAGGCTCCATGATACCATTGGTATCTCAGAATAGGCACTGCACTGGCTTACATCCTTCCTAACTGACCGCTCTTCCCAAATCATTCTGAGTACCTTCTCCTCTCCTACTTCCTTCTCCACCTATGGTGTCCCCCAGAGCTCTATCCTGTCCCCCTGGCTCTTTAACATCTACTTAGCACTGATTGCATGCCTTATTTCCTCCTTCTCCTCCAACTTCCAGTGCTACGCAGATGACACACAGCTCTTCTTCCAACTTCCTTCTGATCCTCTTGCACCCTCCATCATCCCCAACTGCCTATCTGCCATCCAGTCACGGTGCACCTCCAATGATCTCTACCTCAGAGTCTGTAAAATGTAGATCCTTCCCATCGAGAATCCTATTCCCTCCCTCTTCCCTTCACTCTGACCTTCCTCCTTGGGCTCTCCCCCTGCTCCTTCTTCTGAAGCCAGAAACCTTGGAGACATCTCTGACTACTCTCTCTCCGTCCTCCTTCACACCCTGGACATTGCCAAGAAGTCCCAATTTCAGCTCTTCCTTCTCAAAGGAATTCTCGCTTTTCTCACCTTCCCCCAGAAGCTCAATGTTACCCGAGCCCCGGTTCTCTTTAGCCTTGACTATTGCAACACCCTCCTCCTGAATCTACCTTCTTTCACTCTGCGACCCATCCAGCTAATCCACAATAGGGCAGTGAGAATTATCCTTGGCCTCAAGCCCAGGGACCGCATCTCTTCTCCCCTAAAATGTCTCCACTGGCTCCCGGTTGCTGCATCGATTAAATGCAAATCCCTCTGCATCATCCACAAGGCTGTCTGGGCCCAGGGTTCGCACTATCTTCAACTTTATCCTACTAAATACTGTCCGTCTTGACCAGGGTTGTCCAACTCCAGGCCTCGAAGGCTGGATCCATGTCGGCTTTCACGATATACTTCGTTACAATTCATGAGATAAACTTTCATACAATGATTCTAAATGTATGCCCATTTTTCCTCCTGAATATTAATGAGGGCTATCCTGAAAACCTGTCAGGATCTCGGCCATCAGGGCCAGGAGTTGGAAAACCCTGCTCTAGACCATTACGTTCCTCTGGCACCAACTCTTTGTGTGTAAAGCGTTTTGCTAAACAGAGGGTGGGTGGTTGATCGCTTTCCTCAGCTGGCCCCCTCCTATGGAACAGCCTCCCTCCCCTCTGCGCCTTGAGCAGGACTTTCTTAAATTCCTGAAGCTCCTCAAGACTTTGCTCTTTACCTCCTCCTTCCCTTCTTCTTTCCTCTGCTAATCCCACAGTTCTGTGATTGGTGTCCGGGCCCCTAATCCTCTCTCTGGATCTCCTTCTCCACTATTGAACTGCTTCCCAATGTCCTTCAGGTTCTTTTTTCTCCTCGTCGCCAAATGATGTATCTTGGTGTGGTAAAGACACAGGCAGGAAACTCAGGAACCACAGCAGAGCCAGAATTATAAAAAGGTAAAGTCTTCTTTATTGTTCCAGTTACAGTGGGAAAGTAAGACAGGAGATAAGGTGATGTGCTTCTGCTTCCCTTGGCTCTCTCCCTGCCAGTCCCCTAATCGTCCTTTCCTGGAACCCTTACACTCACCCCTTTCCAGGCCTCGCACCAACATTCCAAGCTCCGCTGCTCACTCACGTAGACACACAGCACACATAGTAGATGTTAAGCTAGGATACTACAAATAGCCGCAGCATTTTTCGGGGAAATGAAGTCATGGAAACAGTCCGCACCGGTACGGTTGGCGAGGCCACGGGTAGTCTGCGCTTTTTGGTCTGCGCAAGCTCAGTAGCCTATTTCTTCCAAACCATCATGAGGTTTTGCATTGAGGTGCACACACATGAGGAATGGCAGATGTGCCTCCAAATAGGTGGTATTTTAAAACAGGCGGTATCACAAATACCGCACCTTTTTACCATGGCCGCTGTCCTCCTAATGAGACCTTTAATTGGGAGCTAATTTGCTCCTGTTGGGCCAAGAGACCTAAGGGGCCTCATTACGAGTCCGGCGTTAACCGAGGCGGTAAAACCGCCTGGTTAACGCCGGACTCGTATTACCATTCCGCCTCCGTGATTCCCGGAATTACCGGGGCATTACAACCCCGGTTTTCCGGGAATCACGGAGGCGGAATGGTGTAAATCCCCATTCCCATTGAGTCCTATGGGATTCGATGGAAATGGGGATCATGGAAACACCGCCAGCATCTCGTAATGCTGCCGGTGTTTCCTCGTCCGCCTGCATGCGGGAGGTGTTAAACCCGCCAAGTCAGACCTGGCGGGAACATCACCTCCGGCCTGCAGGGGTCGGACTCAGGCGGTCCGGAAACAACGGTGGCGGCGGGTTTACCGCCACCATTATTTCCAGACCGCCTGGGTCGTAATGAGGCCCCTTGTTTATTCGAGGGTGGGAGAAGCTGGTGTTGAGGTTTTGAAAAAACGTATGTCCTTTGAGGACAATTTAGGTTTTTTTAAGCTATTTTCCCAAGAGTTTCTTATCATTTTTTCCATGGCCTGAGATTTTTTGTAATGCAAATGTGAGAATATAATATAGACATTTGTTCATATTGTTCAAGAAAACACTTTTTTTTTAAATTTCTGATGGGAATGCCCGCTGATTTGTTCAATCTGATTGTGGTCTTGATGCCAACTTGTTTTGGTGTCTACCTGGCACGCAGCTTGGTGTTTCCTGAAATTTCTTGGTGGAAACGTCCATCTTCACTTAAATGAGGCTCAGCTTCGAGGGACCTCGCGCACTTTCTTCAAACATGTCCCGTCGCATGTGTCGGGAACTGCTGGATGTCCGCCATATCCTCATGCCCCAGTCCTGTTGGCCAGGATTCTCGCCACCATTGCCCTACACCAGGACTGAGCATTTGGCTATGTTCTTTGCTGGGTGTCTTACTGGTGGCAGTTTGTTTTCACAGCGTTTGCCCCTTTCCCCAGGCCAGGCTCCACAGACCATGGTGTGATGACACCCTGGCGGGGCTACAATATGCCACTTCTCAGACAAGGCCAGGCGCCGCAAGCCCACTACAGCGGTGAGAGGCACCACTTAATATGACCACCCAGAGTTACCTGTGGGCAACTCACTCGTGCTCCGCTTCCCTCCCTCGGGGCGGAGGTGGGCCTTCAGAAATGCGAGCGGGTGATTCGGGGCACGCTTAACTCACTGAGCTAGAGGTGCCAGCCAGGAGGCGCTATATAAGAGCGTTATGATGATAATAATAGCACATGACACAGGAATGCCCAGCGCCAGTATCTTTTGGTGGAACCTCAACAGTTCTCCCGTGTGCTTTTGCTAATGTCTTGTGTGCGTATGATCCAGTGCACCCCTCCCCCAGCCCTCCAAAAGAACAAGACTACTACACTTATCAGTGTCGAGGCAGTTAAAGGTCGGGAGTTGAGTTCTAGCCTGGAGCAGTCCTGCGAGTGAGAATGGAGGGGGGGGGGGGTGGCGTACAGTAAGTAATCAGCGTTGCACGTCTACTCTGCACAGCTGGCCCGGGGCAGGGCAGCTCTCCGCGTTCCTGTGGAGAATCGGGGCCTGTACCCGCTCCCCCACCCTCCTCCTCCCTCCCTGGGGACACACTCTCTGCTCTACGTTGAGAAGTAGAGAGCGTGAGTCACGCCGAGTTGCAGCTTCGCCAAAAGCTGTGGAAGGCCCGAAAGCTCACAATAAGGGGGCCAGGCACGACATGCAGCGTGTGACCCGCACACCTGCGGTGCAGAGCAGGACTCGCGCTTTCCTGGGGGGAATTGGGCTGGGGGTGGGGGGCTGCATGGAGGGTGGGGGGCTGCGGACACGCTCACTGCACACTTCCTCTTAACCTCAAAAGTCCCTTTTCAGCAGACCAGAGGGTGGCTGTGGGGAGTGTGGATCGTGGGGGGGGGGGGGGGGCCGAGAGGTTCGGGGGGCGGGGGATCGACAGTTATTTACTCCACTCACAACTAACTTTTAGAACTGTCATCCAACATTTTGAGTCTGGCTCTGACCCTGCTACCTACTTCTCTCCTCCCTCTAAGGCAGTGGTCTTCAAACTTTTTTGGCCCCTGAGCAAAACTTGGGCAGGCCGAGACCCCCCAGAAATGCCAAATGGACAGTGTGTATTGCGCGCCGTCACCTGCTCCCATCACAGTCACTGGGCTCCCTCATCCCACTCCTACCCAGTCCCTGGTCTCTATCCACCCAATCACACACCCTGGGCTCTCCCCACTCTGCTCCCACCACTATCCCATGGTTCCCACCCATTGTGCTCCCACCACAGTCCCTGGATTTCCCCCATCCCGTTCCCAACACAGTCTTAGGGCCAGTGGCGGCTGGTGATTTTTTTAAGTGGAGGGGCCTAACTATTTCCCCCAAAAATGCCATAGCGACCGAGCATGGTGAGGGAGTCCGAACCAATAAAGAGGAGTTCGGGGGGGTTTCCCCCTGTGAATTTTTTTAAAATAATGGGTTAAATGGTGCATTTTAGAGCATACTTTAACACAAAAATGGGTAAATAGCCAAACAGTTTGCAATTGGTGCTGGGGGCCCAGGGGGCAGGCTTGACATTTTTTACAGGACATCTATGATAGATGTCCAGTAAAATGATACCATCCCTGTCCCCTGGGCCCCACTGGGCCTAACCCAATCAACATGATTATGTGTGTATGCAAGGCGCTGGACATTCATACAGCAATCACTATCATTCACACGAGCATCCATCACCATACACTCACTCATAACATAAGCATACACGCATCCATACGCATGTTTAAATAAAAACAATGAACATAAACGTACCTTCTGCATTGGCCTGCGTGTGTGTGCTGAAACGCCCTGCTCCAGACTGCTCGGTCCGTATATATGCGAGGAGGCGCAGGAGCTCTCCCTCGGACATACAGACATGAAGTCCCCAGCCAGCATTTCCAATGAGCTATGCAATGATGGCGAAGCAAAACACCCCAGCACTTGCATGGATCAGTGAGCATGTGTGGCTGGGGAACTAAACTGAACTGTCAAAGGGAAACATGGTTTCACTTTGACAGTTCAGCCAACCCAGGAGCACTCCATCAGCTGGAAAAAGCAGCTGAGGGAGTGCTCACTGTTTCACTGGGCTGGCTCCTTAGCTCCTCCATAATGGGTGAGGGGCCACTGGGTGGGCGCCCCCTCGCCATTATGGGTGAGCCACCAGGCTCGGACTGGCCTATAGGGTAATGCCTGTACCAAAAATGTAAAATTCTAGTGTGGGCCAGCCAAAATGGGCCACCATTTTGGCCAATGTGGACCAGCTTTATGAGTTACTTTACTATGCAGTTAGTAATTTGGACCATTGTTGCTGAATATATCATAATGTACTTACATCTTAACACAAAGCACCCCCTTGGGTACTATTGAAAAAGTGGGCCTCATTACAACCCTGGCGGTAGCTGTGCCGGTAAAACCGGCATGGCTGCTGCCGGCGTTGCATCCGGGTCCGGCACCCGCGAATGGGCAATTACCGGGTCATGCCGAGTTAGGCTGACCTGATAATTGCCCTTCCGCGGGTGCCGGTGCCGGTAGATCCCTATTCCCATTTGAGGCCCATAGGGCTCAATGGGAATGGGGAGCTTGGATGGTCAGACCTGGCGGGCTGCCAGGCACCCGCGAGCACAACTCGTACTGTGGTGGTACGGTAGCAACGGTGCCGGTAGCTTACCGGCAACGTTGTTACCATACCACCATAGTTGTAATGAGGCCCAGTCTGTGACTAAAGGAATTAATATACATTTACAACTGCGGGCCACTTTTTCATTGTTGCTTGAGACTGCGGGTGCATTCCTGGGGGGGCCTGAGAGCTCAGCATGAAATGTAAAAAAAAAAAACATTAATTTTATGAAAATTCTTTTTTAGATTGGAAGAAATGGCCAGGGGCGGCTTCTCGCGCTCCCGAACGGTTCCTTCTGCTGTGTCATCCTCTTCCCCTGCTGCTCTCATGTGCATCTGCATTCAAACTCTTATGCACCAGTGGTCCTTTAATGGTTTGCAGGTATACTCCATTAATGAATGCTGCCTTGCTGAGATTACAAGGACATGCCTGATCTTCTTCGTCCCAGTACCAAAGTGGTGAGAGTAAGTGGTGGCTGTTACTCTCAGTTGTTTCTTCCTCATCTCAGTTCTAGTGTGGGGAAAGTGTGTAATATTCATAACTCTCAGTTGTTTCTTCCTCATCTCAGTACTGTTAGGTACCCCAAGAGGGGAATAAAGGGGAACTGCCTTATAATGACCTATAAAGGTCAGGGGAGGATTTGGTAGGTTGTCACTAGAATAAAGGAGATACTGGGCCTCATCACGACCTCGGCGGTAACCCTTAAATCCAGCGGTAGCGCTATTACCGCCGGATTTAAGGGTCCGCCGAATCAGGGCCTCGGTGGATTTCAACCCAGCTCTGAGCTGGTGTGAAATCTGCCGAGAATTTGCGCTCATACTGCCGGCGGGAAATCCGCCGATGGTATGAGTGCGAAATTTCCCTATTGAGCCCAATGGGGAATGGGGCATTCCCGAATGGGCTCAATGGGGAATGGGGACTTCCAAGTCCGCCCAACTCATGACCCTGCGCTATTAGCACCGGGGGCTATGGTGGTCGTGCTAATAGCCCCCGCGCTAATACCGCCGGCGTTACCGCCGAGGTCGTGATGAGGCCCAGTGTGTGTTGTCCCAAGGTACCTCATCCCCAATCTTTCTCCTCCTCTTTCTAACACATCTGGCGTGATGGTATCTCCTGTCCTTCTTAGAGACAAGGGAACATGATGAACAATATCTATAATCACTTCTGGACTAGGGGTTCCCCCCTGAAAGGAGGATGTGCAATACTGTGTCTTACCTAAGAGCATCCCATCTCCAAACCCAAAAGACCCTCCATCCAGGTGGTCTTACCTCGCTTGTCCACCCCCCGGGGCAGGATCCAAAAGCGATGGCCTTTCCCTGGCCACCTGCATAGGGGATCCTGAGGGATTAGATGTGACAACACCCTCAGGTTTCTCACAAAACCAATCAGATGGTAATTTAAACAGGCCCACATGGGGCCTGGCTGCAGAGGTTAACAAATGAGACAAGAAACCCAAATAACATTTCATATGCAACTGTGTTAACCTGAAACCAGCTCCCGCCCTCAGTATCGATGACAGTGAACTGTCATGTCTGGGACTGTGTGTGTGCAGTAGTCGATCCAGCAGGGGACCCCATTAATAAGGTACAAGAATGTGATTTGCAGGAGCCAGTGAGTGTTTTCTTGCAGAAGCTTCAAGGAAGATCTGCCGCTTTCAACAGGAACCACAGAAAGATCCATTAACCAGAGAGGCTCTTTGATCCACAACAGATAGGAAGATGGGTGAAACTTAGTATTACATGTTTTCACCCCTTTAACATTCCAGTTGCAAAGCACTCTGGGTATGACCTCACGCATTCATGAGATTGTTGGTGGTGACCCCAGGATTGGTTGATTAAGGTAGGCTTATCCTAAACCAATCACTGTGACCCATTTAGCTTTAAAAGAGGGCTGAGCCCCTCTTTTAGCAGATTATCTGAAGACTTTGCAAGGAGTAGCAAGAGGAACCTGGATGAAGGTAGAGTCTGCCTTACAGCTTCTGCCAGAGAAGGAAGGCCAGGACCTCCAAGGAGGGAAGCAAGCTCCCTCCCCTGAACATCTCCCATGGAACAGAGGGAGAAACCGAATCCAGAGGACCCTCCAGCAGCTCCAGAACCAGCCAGCACACAACGTGCCCTGCTAGGCTCTGCAGCAAGCTTCCTAGGTGCGAAGTGCCAGAAGGTCTCTGAACCAAACCAAGGACAAGGCAGCTGCCTGCATGACACTCCTCAGCTTTGGGCTGTCTGCCTTAAAGGATCACACAGGCCCATTGAAGAAGCTGGGAGAAGTGCCTCGATGTCTGCCTTTAAGTTCCTCGATCTGCAACCGACGGCAACGCTGACCGTTGTCAAGCAGTCTTTGCTTAAAGACATCCGAGACATCTCGACCAGTGCTTCAGAACCGCTGACCAGCAATGAGACGATTCCTGACCCCGAGCAGCCATGAAGGCAAGCCTGCAGCCGTTCATCCAGCTTCACTCACCGAAGGGTCTTGACAAACTGATACCTGCAGTGACGTCCATCTTGAACTCTGTCCAACTTGACCCTGTCGAGCTGCATGAACACCTACAGCACAAGGTACATTGTGATTCTGTCACCCTGGTCCTTCCTGGAAGGGCTCTAGAGACATTGTAAGACCCTTTCTCCGTTTTTGCTGTGACCAAGAAGTCTTTAAAAACTATTGTGTTATTAACCATAACAACTACCCTCCTGAAAGTATCCAGAGTGCATCCCTTTTCCTTCTTAGACACTGTCTGTTTTCCGCATTCCTTTACAGGGTGGGTTGTATTTAGTAGTATTATTAGATTGTCTGTTTTGATAATAATAAAGTAGATATTTGTATACAACCTTGACTTGACACTCCTTTTATCATTGGATACTATTTGTATTTTCCACAACCTTTAAAGGCGATATGTCTGCTGTTCCATCGACGTTATCAAAATTGGACATGGAGGTTTATAATTTTAATTGCATGCTTATTTAATCCAATCTGTTTGGATCCCTTCTGGTGTACTGGAGGTGTGGGGATGATTGATGGTTTAGAAAGCGATATTCATCCCTGGGCCACTGGTGACCCAGAAGTTGATTTGTCGCAATGTTTATTTCATGTTAGCTTGCAGGCAAAACCAAAAGTTCTAAAGGGTTAACCCTGTCTCCTGCTATATGCATCGATCACCAGAATCTGTCAAAATAAAGCAGCACAAGTTAGAGAGGGTGGTGGAAAGGCATATATATATAAACACATAAGCCTTGACCCTATTGTTTTTATTGGTATTGACTGGTGCTCTGCATACTCAGAGCAACATAGTTCATTTGCATGTGACACACTGGAAAGGGTGATGGCATGTTTCAGCCACAGGTGACACACATTGGTTTTCTTCTGGACAACTAAGTCATCATGAACAAAATAATGTATCACTCAAGGGGCAGCAGTAGGAAGAAGCCCTCTTTGATCACCCCTCTATCTGGCTGACATATATATAGGGTTTAATTGTCCTGAAAAAAAGGGACATAATATTCCAGGCACGTGTATCAGAAGAAGTCATCATAAAGGTCCTCAACGAGTAGTTAAGTTGGAATATAAATTAAGAATCAGCACCAGCCGCTAAACATCTGATTGATTCACTATCCATCAGATTCCAATTTGCACAATGTGGGCAACGCAATACGATTGTTAAAGAAAGAGGGTTTTTGGCCTTGCAATATTTTGATGTTAAATAGTGAGTGCCATGGAGTGGCCTGGTTAAATCCCATCACATTAAGACTAACTCCAATTAGGTTCAAGACCTAGGACCTCTCATCGCATGAATCTAAGGGCATCAGAAACCCAAAGAGCAGAGTACGATTCCAGTGGAGCTCTCTGGGCCGAGGTAAAGTTAGCAAGCTGATAATCAAGGGGCACCAAAGTCACTTGAGGATTATTCAAGCAGGGTTCCTATTGGTAAGGTAGGGAATAACTGCAGCAAAAGAAACGTTTTTTAGCAATCATGTGCTTGTATGCATTTTTACAACCAATGGCTTGTTTATTTATGTGTGCATGCATGATTGAATTTATAGTTATTGGCACTACTCAGCACCCATTTGAAAGAGCAGAGAGTGGGAGAGAGTGAGATAGAGGGTGTGATGTGGGATGAAATCTAGCTCCTGGAGGCTTGAAATAAAGAGGCCAGTGTCATTGGTGAATGCTCGCCAAAATATAAGGCCAGCACAGAAATGATGTCAGACATAAAGGCCTATTAAACCTAAATCTAAAGGAAAGAAAGTGGGACACAAATTAAAGTGCCACAAAGCCCATATGCGCAATGCCTTTCAGAAAGGAAAAGAAAGACACGTGGCTGACAAATCCATGGAGACCTGCACTGACATATAAAGAAACCACAGTGCACAGTATCTTGAATGGGATACCGGATGTGTGCTTCAATCAGCTTATGTGAAATGGAGCATTGCATGTAAATTAAATACAAGAATGTAATTTTCGGTTTTCCCTCCAAACTGACAGAGCAAAATGAACATGGTTTCCGCATATAACCGACTTAGACAAAGGACAATTTAGAAGCCACAATCATGTATGTGGAAACTGTGAAAACCTTATAAGATGATGTGTAAAATTACAATTATGTGTGAATTTAAAGGCAATTTGCAGCAGGGTACATGGACGGTCATTTCTCCCAATATGAAACTAAGCTCCAGGACCTCCCCTCAGCTGTCCTGAAGACAAGCCTGCTTGTCATCATCAATCAGAACCATTCCTTAAAAATGCAAGAAAGAATTGCATGGCTTAGATCGAAAACAAAGAGAAGACCAGATAAGCCCCTCTCTGTTCTTGCAGCAGGGTTGACTTTGACATCACAAAGTCCATAAAGTGTCCATTAGGAGTTGTTATCAGGACATCACATGCCTTGAAGGGGTAAGTTAACCTAAACAGAGGCTTTGCTAGTCACATGCCTAAAAGAGAAATTAAACTTAAAAAAGGTGGGGTAGCATTGAAGAGACTTGTGAAACTGCAGTTGATTAAAATTGGAGAAATACATTTTATTGCATAGCATGGGCAGAGTGCATGTCACAATGGTTTTTTATTAAAGGTGACAGTCACTCCCTTGTAACCATGCTAAAAAACGATTTTGGTGGGCTAAACATAACTAAAGTTATTAATGAAAATGTGATGTGGGCGTTCCCTTGATTGCAAGATATGTGAAGGTTGGTATGATCGTGCCGGTAATAATTAATATGAAGACTGTAAAGTGGCATCTTTTCCCCTGATGCGGCGCCTGAGTAAATGAAGAAAAACGGTATCTCTGCATAGGAAGTGTGTGCGGATTTCAGACTAGTTTTATCTGATTCGTCTTAAAATGTAGTTCTCAGAAATATATGCATACGTGTAAAGATTTGAAAATGTAGGGTACTTGCCATGTTGAGATATTTTGTGAGCTCTAAGCATGCCGAGCCCACCAGTCATAGTGGGCTTGACAAAGCTTTCTTCCCCCACAGCAATCCCAAATCACTTCTCCATCCCCTTGTCCTATCAGCACACAAGTGGGAGGTGGGTAGTGATAATCAACCAATCCCTTTCACGAAAATCATGACAAGAGGCAACCTGATGCTAAAATCTGTTGAAAAACATCTCAGCAGAGTGGCCTATAGCTTGCATTGGAGACAGGAACCAGGACACATACAAGCTGATTGGGAACCCTTGGAGGACTCACAGGAGATTCTTGACTGACCCCTTGCTATCCCAGCTTCGCCCTGACGTTCCCTGATGCCTAGTGCCAGACCTCTCCTGTAAGTAGAACCACCCCAAAGCCATAAATTGTGTACACCCTATATTTTTCCAGCACTGTTTCAGTATTTCCCCATAGAAATATACTGTTTGTCTGTGTAGATCCCTAGCATATTTAATCAAAGTAAATCATTTAATCTCCCTATTGAAATCACAGGATCTGTTTGTTGGCATTTGAAACCAACAAGCTCTTCCACAGGGTGCAAAATGAAATTCTGCATTGATCCCCTTCATTTTAAATTAAAAGGGGAAGCCTGGTAGTGCCTTTGCATATGCAAGGTGCAAAACAAATTTCCCTATTTGCATTTCTTTCATTCCCATTGTATCTGTGCTAATAATCCAAAAAACGATTTCCCATTGTTTTTCCTTCTCACGTTGCATCTATGATTCTAATCCAAAAACCCAATTTTCCCATTGTGCTCTGACCAAAACCCCAAAGCCCTCCCTGTCTGTTCTTTTTAGGTGTGGCAAAACGAATTTTCCCATTGGTTTTCTTTATTTTGTGTTGTCTCTGTGATTAAAATCCTCAATTCCGATTTTCCCAATGTGATCCCACTCTCTGCCACTGGCCTTCCATTCAGAGGAGTCAAGACTAATTGCTGTTTGGATGGTGAGGGTTGTGGGAGAACAGTATTCTGAACCAAATCTGCTATCACTGTGTGTGTTGAATTGTTTGTTTTCCTGTATTGGTGGGTGATTTAAAAGGAAATAATTGTGACTGCATATCTCTCTGTTGTGCTTTATGGAAGTCATGTTGTTCTTGTGTTGCCACGGCATTTATTTATTTATTTACATTTATATAGCGCGCAAGCAGCCCAGGGGCATTGAGGCGCTGTTACTTGCAATAACTTAGTTACATGGTACAGGCATGGTAGCGATTGTTGACACATTATGAATGTTACAGGAAATCATACTGTTATTACAGATATTGCTTTTGGTCATATAATACAGTATACACGAAGGTGAACGTGCTGGTGTGTCAGGTCTTATGTGAAGAGGGCAGTCTTCAGCGTTTTGCAGAAGGTGGTGAGGGAGGCCTTGGTGGCTGATGTTAATCTATTTGTGATATTTGGTTGAAATAAATTAATTAATTAATACATATTTTAAATACACACCGGCCTGGTTCCTAGTCCATTGTGGCACCGGCTATTCGTTGGGATTGTGTGCGAGACGGGTTGAAAGCCTTACCATAGTGAACCAAACAAACTAAGAAGTGATTTCTTGTGCGCCACATCCATTTGGGGGCGGGGGAAGCCCCCTGAGCTGAGTGTGACTGCGTAATAAACTGCGACAGTGGAAGTGAGAAAGGGGAGAGAGAGAGACAGAGAGGGCCAGAAGTGGGCAGAAGGAAGGGATTGGGGGCACTGGAAAAGAAGGCCTATTCCAGTAAAGCAGGCAGGCTAGACTGCCTACTATTAATACCACAGTAATGATGCGCCAAGAAGCCTTAAGGGAAGGAGAGAAGTAGGTACTGCTTGCCTACCCTTAATACCACAGTAATGATGCGCCAAGAAGCCTTAAGGGAAGGAGAGAAGTAGGTACTGCTTGCCCTCCCTTAATACCACAGTAATGATGCGCCAAGAAGCCTTAGGGCAGCGGTATTCAAACTGTGGGGCGCGGCCCCCCGTGGGTCTGCGGGTGCATCCCTGGGGGGGCCTGAGAGCTCAGCATGAAATGTAAAAAAAAAAAAACATTAATTTTATGAAAATTCTTTTTTAGATTGGAAGAAATGGCCAGGGGTGGCTCACATGGTCGGGCTGAAACATGAAACTTTCAAGAAATGCACGGCAGCCGGCGTGTGCTGAAGAAGCACCCGGCGAACAAGCAGTCCCGCTTGGGAAGAAACTGCCAAGAGGAGCTAGCAGGTCCTGGTAAGTGTAGGGGACACTGGAACTACCCGGGTGCTCCAAGAGATTGTGAATATAGTAGCGGTCCATGAAAGTAAAGCAAAGTTGCATTTTCTGAATACCGAATTGAATTAAGTAAGCCAAACTGCACTTATTGAATACCGAATTGATTGAAACAAGCAAAGTTACATTTTCTGAATACTGAATTGAATGAAGTAAGCCAAACTGCACTTATTGAATATCGAATTGATTGAAACAAGCAAAGTTACATTTTCTGAATACCAAATTGAATGAAGTAAGCAAAACTGCACTACTGAATACTGAATTGAACGAAACAAGCAGAGCTGCATTTAGTTAATATCAAATTGAATGAAACAAGTAAAGATGCATTTATTGAATACTGAATGAGAGGGAATAAGCAACACCTGAATACGGAAGTGAGAGGAAAGGCAAGACTATTCGTTTTGAATATTGAACTGCACAAAACGGCACAATTGCTAACATTGAATACCAAAGTAAATGCCAAATACAGACCCGCTGAACATTGAACAATGAAATGAAAGCAAATAGGAATCTAATTTGAATGAAGGACTTGAGTGCAGAGTTGGAATCAGGGTTGAGAAACCACTTGTATATTAAAGTTGTGGAGCTACATTTGAGGGACCACTTTTTTGGCCGAATATTGAACTACTGAGGGAGAACTTGAAGTTCCTGGTTGCGTGACCTGTAAAGGGCGGATTGTGCAATCCAACAGCTGCACCTAGACCAGAGAACTACTACCCTTTGAACAATGAACTGCTGAAAGTGAACACAAGGTTCCTGGTTGCGTGGCCTTTAATGGGTGGATTGTGTGGTCTAACAACTGTGCCAATACCAGAGAACCCATATATGCTTACAAAGAAGTTTGCTAATGTGTGAAAAGGAAAGCTCTCATTGGTGCATACCAAACTTGGGGATGGGAACCCGGAGTTGCAAAGAATTGTTGAAACACAGATTAAAGACAGAGCTTCAAGATATTTCTTTTCATGTCATCGTTTCATATTGAACTTAAGGAAGGGAACCCTGAGACGTGTCCTGGAATTATATTGAACTTGGGGAAGTGAACCCTGACATTCACAAAAGTGTGTAACTTTGTTAATTCAAGCCCAGACTAAAGGAAATTGAACATTGTGATAAACTTGTTGACGTTTGGGGAAAAGAGGCTGAAGAGTAAGCCCGAGCTGTAAATAGCTCAGAAATTTTACTTTTGAAACACTGTTTAGTTTATGGTTGACATCCCTACACATTATTTTATCTTAGTTGTGAGGATATGCATAGGTTTTGGACACAGATATAGTTTTTAGTTGAACTTATTGATGCAGACTATCTTTAAATTTCTTAGGTAGCGAAATCCCACCTTAGCACAGGGCAAGTTAAACCTTAATCGATCCTGGCATTTTCATTAATAAAAACCTTTTGATATACATTGAATCTGTTGCTTGTGTCTCCTTCCATGATGCCAACCTCACAGTATTCAAATTGCTGCCACCAGTAGCAAGGCCAAACAAAAGAGCAGGGCGGATCCATGGAGCCTTTGTTAGTTAATCAGGCTAGCTATGGCAGGGGGAGGATCTGGTCCTCCCCCTTCTGGAGATGTATTGTGTACCCCTGGCTGTCATAGCCCAACTAAATATGACAGGGAGACTGTGCCTGTAGGCTGTGTCCACCCAGGGTACACATGTCTATGCGTTTGTCATGCTGTGAACATAGGAAAATATGTTGGATTAGCCCCAGACATTGTCTTGAGGTTGGTCTGCCATCATTCCATTTAATCAAACATTTCAAAAAGCCCTGGCGAGCGCACAACCACTGTGCGGATCTTTGAGATCCTCAAACTATTAAATGACTTAGCACATAGCTTATTCCATCCTCATAGCTCCATTATATTGGGTACCATGTTATCACCTGTTCAAGAAAGTGCAAACTATAGATCTGAATTACTCTCATAGAACTTTGATACCCAATGTACAGAAATATGAATAAAATGTAATAGTAAAGTTATATACAACCGATAAATCTGAAAATGGAACAAATATACAATTCTTGTTTGATCTAATGTACTCTTAGAAAGCCTTTTGACTAAGTCAGGGTTTAAGTGTAAATTGACCTTTTTTGTCTTTCCAGAGAAACGCCTCTCAGGAGTCTGGGTTCTTGACGTCCTGTGTAATATGAGAAAATATGTATCACTCATTTTATAATTAAGTGAGGTGTCTGATATTGGTATTGTTGAGTTAAACTATTATTAAAAAAAATAGAATAACCTTCTTTTCATAACATGAATCTAATTGTGCTTCAAAAATTGAGTACAAGAAGATTAACAAGTGCAACTCCCCCCAGAGTCTTTCAACCCCCAGTAATGTAGAGTAATGCAGAGTAATGCAGAGCAGAGTAATGTGGAGTGATTTAGAGTAATGTAGAGTAATGCAGAGCAGAGTAATGTGGAGTGATTTAGAGTAATGTAGAGTAATGTAGAGTAGAGTAATGTGGTAATCTAAAGTAATGTAGAGTAATGCAGAGCAGAGTAATGTGGAGTAATCTAAAGTAATGTAGAGTAATGCAGAGCAGAGTAATGTGGAGTAATTTAGAGTAATGTAGAGTAATTCAGAGTAGAGTAATGTGGAGTAATTTAGAGTAATGCAGAGTAATGCAGAGTGCACCTTCAACTGTGTACAAATATGACAATCTGCTAGTTGAATATCTCTCTTGGTCTAATGTGTAGAAAGTCAAGTGGGCGGAACACACTTATGATCAAAGAGCGAATAAACGTCATCATGGGAATATTATTTTTTAAATGTCGTCTTAACTCTGAACGCATACCTCGAAAGCTCCCTTCTACGATTCTGCATCCAGTATGAGATACTTCCACACATGCATAAATCCCGCAGCAATTCACCTGGAAACCCAATAACTGGCGAGTAATACATTACCAAAGCCCTAAGCTCAGTATTTTGATAAAATCAGGCAGACGCTGATTAATACTATAGCAACTTTCTTTAAAAGTAATGGAGATTGTTTGTCTTCAATTATTTCACTCTCTTCCGTGTAATGCAGATTCAAACATTCTATTTACATGCCTATTCCTGGAGCCTAAGAGCGAGGAGGGTGGGGGCGGGGAATTCACCTGCTTGGTAGATTGCTGTGAATAATGCTGGGCTCTTCTAGATTTGCAATGCAGTCTACCCCATGATTAATCTGATCTCTCTGCTCATGCTTGATTTAGTTCAATCCCATCAAGCATTGTCTTTCTCACCCCTTTAGCGCCTCATGCTAAGAGTTTGCCATGTCCGAAGTGGCACACATGTCGATTTGAAAGCTCTTAGTTTAATCAAAAGGAAGACACATACATCCGGCCCCCATGGCCAGAGGAAGTCCCAACACACCCAATCGAATACATTCTGGGTGTCGACAGATGTACAGACAAGGGGAGACCCCTCCTGGCAGAGATGTGCAGCACAGTATATGCCTAGCCCCAGTGCCTCATTTGGGGGCGTGGCATGTGGGATGGGCGTGGCCAAAAAACGTACACAAACCATCGTAAGGTAGCAAACCTTCAAGATGGTTTGAAAAGTACATACCATACTTTTCAAGTCATCTTTCTTTAAACATTTCTCTGTTTATAAAAGATGACTTGAAAAGTACACAATTCAAGCCATCTTTTATAAGCATTGACAAAGGGCAAAGCCTGAGGCGTTGTCCGTCGGCATAGCTTTATAAAAGATGGCTTGAACTGTGTACTTTTCAAGTCATCTTTTATAAACATAAAAATTAGCACAAGACCCCAGGTTCACGAGGGTTACAGACGCCTCAGTGACCTGGGGAGGGGGAAACAAACGGACAGTAACTTCCTCTGGTGACCCCTTGCGCGAAGGATCACCAGAGGAAGTTACAGTGACTGACAGAAGTGCCAGCCAGACACTTAGAGCGACCCTGTAGCTGGCTGGCAATTCTGTCAGCTTGCCTGAGTTAATGGCGGACACATCTCCCGTTGCGGCTGCAGCTGCAGCAGGATAATGTGTCCCACCAATGTTGTGGTGGGACCGGGTGGGGTCGGCAAGGCCCCTGCTCAACTCCACTTTTAGGAGGCTACCGGGGCCCCTTCCCGGCTGGCCCCGCCCCACTTAAAGCACTGCATAGCCCCTATGTTCACCTGGTGTGGGGCTGTGCCATTTCGCAATGATCCGGGAACATGAGCGAATACATCAGCCTTCAGCATGCCGGCAGAATGTCTGCCGTGATAATTGTAGTTTTAGAAAAATACCTTCTTTGGTTAGAAGCTGTTTGCACGCAAGAAAATTTTCATCAAAGGCAATTTAGCCTGAGTCAAAATGGCCACCATCCTTTATCTGTGTCTATGGTGGACTGGGCATGGAAGATGAAGGCCAGCATCCTCACTATTAAATAGGAGAGGGGAGATTGGGATGTGGGTGTCAGTCGGCTGGTGAGTTTGGGTGATGGGGCGCACAAGACAGAAGCAAAGGTTGCTGGCTACCATCGCAATACCTTGACCTTATATTCCATGATCCAAGCATTTCCATTGGCTGAGACAACCATGCAGGATGCAAAAAAATACGACAAGTCGAATAAGTGGGCAGAGTTGGAAAATCAGAAGACGCAAAAACACGTTGTAGTTTAACGGGGGACTTTGACCATTTGAAGCTCAAATATCAATCCATCAAATGAGGTACTGAATATCTGAATATTGGCTTAGCTTTGGCAAAATGCCTATTTTAACCAAACTTTGGTCCACTTCTTCACTTAGGGCCCGATTCATGGAACTATTTGCACAGAAAATAGCATACTTGTGCGCACAACTTTTCCTGGACTTGCGTGGAGTTTTCTTTGCATCGGCACGTCTGTATGAGCCATTAAGGGCTTGCGCGTGACTCCAGGCAGAGTGTTGGCATGGCTTGCGCAGAGGGATGGGAGGGGGGCAGAACACCAAAAATGGGGAAGAATTTGCAAAAAAGTGGGTGTTCTGAGGGACGGCCTGCTGGCAGTCCCTCGCATGCCCACAACTGCATGGCACGAGACGTATTCACGGATTCGACCGCGCAACCTCTTGGCAGGGAAATGACCACGGCATTCCTTCATATGATCGGCCACCCTAAGGCAGGCATAAGTACATTTGCGCTGAGGATTTGCAGTGCGTAGGTGGGGTTGCATGTCGGATTTCGGGTGTGTGTACTCAATCGGGGTTCCGATGTAACTTAGGGGTACGCGTAAACAGTGTAGCAGGGTGCAGGAATGGTTTATGTGGGTTCGCGCGCAGATTTTCTGAGTTTAGACCAAGTTACGATTTTTCATACGCAGGCTGTCGGGGTGCCGGCAACAGTTACGGGGGACACCACGCAGGGTCCCTGAGATGCAGGTCTGCTTGTGGGGGACCCCACGTACTGTTTGATGGGGTGTGGGTATTCACACCCAGAGGAGCGTGCAAAGGTAGCTGATCTGGCTGTTTATGCTTTGTGTGTGGGCATGTTAGGGGCGTTTCCAGCTGCGACTTGTGAATACGGTTACTTTGCGCCAACAATTCCATGAATACACAGGGCATGCATTTTTGATTCTGTTCGCAGGCTCTTGAGGTGTCCTCATCGGCGCACGGCCCTTGCAGGATTTCATCACATGTGTCCATGAATAGGGCCATTAATATAGCAGTTTTGAGTTTTTTAGGCGCCCCTCAGAGAACATTCGGAGCAAGTATTAATATCCGAAAGGGGGCGCATGTTCCTTTAATAATGTAGCACAGTGTTAGGAATGTAACATAAGATAGCTGGTGGCCTACTATTTACAGCTGATAATTTAACAAAAACAAATAGAAAGCATGTAGGTCACGTCTCTGAAAAGTCAGCTTTTATAAACAAGACATGAGACAGGTTCACATGTCGGACACAAAACAGTTTGCAGCAGCAAACACATTTGAAAACATCTGCTTGAATCTAAAGTACGGAAAAAGGTTTCCATCTTCTATATGAACAAGCGTTGGCAAAGCCAACTATTTTGGCTTTTCTGCATGCAGGCATGCTCCCCATTCAGATATTTTTTTGATTGTGACTTTTATGCTGTGCACAAAAGGATTGATCCCATGTTAGTCCTATTTTCAAAATAAATCACACAATTAGAATGTTTGATACCTTTTTTGGACTAAGGGAAAATATTACACAGCAGTGGAAATTGCGATAACTTTCAAAGTCTCAGAGACCTTCTTGATCAATGGAAACCGGAAAAAGTGAGGAAAGAGACACTTTCTGGGAATTTTACCAAGCTTTGCATGAGGAAATTCGAAATGTTAAGGCTTTTATATTACAATGTTTTGCTGTGCTTATGTGCTGGGTTTTATATTGTGCAATCAAGCTGTTAAGCAACACACTGCTGTGCAACAAGGGGATACAGCGATATGGTCCAATAAAATGGATCCACTTTGCATTGAGAGGGTGATGCAGAGGGTTGCAGGCACGGCCTGGGGGATGGGTTCTGATGTGTTGTGTGGCTCTAGATGTAGTATGTGTGTAACAGGACAGGATCACAGCGGGGTACGCTCTGATATTGTAACAGCACTGCTGCTCATTCAGGCATACTTTAGTATTGGTGAGGAGGTGTGGAATACACTAGGACTGAGGATATGAGGGAGTTTCATGCCTGACAGGCTACAATGTGTCATGGCCTATGGAGAGGCATTCTGTGGGGTTGGGCTTAATGTGCGTGTAATTGGAGACAGAGCGAGTTATGCTGGAAATGTTACTGCAATGCTCTGGGTTCAGGTATACTATGGAATGGTGAAGAGGTGTGGAATACACTAGGACTGAGGATATGAGGGAGTTTCATGCCTGATGGGCTACAATGCATCATGGACCATGGAGATGCATTCTGTGGCGTTGGACATTATGTGTGTGTAACTGGAGCGAGAGTGGGTTGCAGCGGAAGTGTTAGTCCAATGATCTGGGGTCAGGTATATATAGAATGGTGAAGGGGTGTGGATCACACTATGGGCCTCATTACGAGAATGGAGGTAATGAAAAAAGGAAGGCGGAATGGTAATAGCGGCATCATTAACGGGTCCGTGTCATTACGTTCTGCCAATACTGGCACTGCCCATACCGTGCCCCCTCATACCGGCATGGGCACGTACACGCGCCCCTTCGGGGAGCAAATACCGGCATGACGGTAATTGGAGGACATCACAACCCACGCGGGCATGCAAATACCAGCATCCCGAAGGTGGTAATTAGGGGCTGCACGATGGCGGCCATACAGGGATCGCAGACCACCCATAAACATCAATCAGCAATCAAGGCAAGTGCCACAGGTGCACACAATCACCACAGGTGGACTCAATGGAGTCTGGCCCAGTATAAAAGGAGCACACCCACACACCACACCCCTTCCTACACCAAAATGCTACCACTAGCTGTTGCAATCATGGCGCTGGAGGACATGCCTATACTGCTACGACTACAGCAACAACAGCAACTACAACAACTACACCAGCAACAACAGGCAGCACAGAGGAGATGCAGGAGGAGATGGAGGGTGATACTGGCCTAGCAATTACCACCAGTGCAGCCAGTAGTTCCTCGTAGGCAGCCGCCAATCCCCCGCATCTCACCCAGTCCATTCAGTCTAATCCCTGAGCAGATCCACACCCTGTACCGGTGGACCGGGACACCATCACCACAATAGTGTACATGATACACAATGACATTGTCAGCCTGATAGAAATACGCACTGCCATCCCCCCGCTACTAAAGGTGGTGTCTGTGCTCCACTTCCTGGCCACAGGCACCTACCAGCACACAGTGGGCCAGCTGCATGGCATTTCGCAACCACTATTTTCATGCATGCTGAACCAAGTGCTGGATGCACTCCTGAAGCACCCTGGCACCCACATATCCCTACCACGGACTGCCCAGGAGATAGCCGACACCAAAGTAGGCTTCCATGCACTGGCAGGCATGCCCAATTGTGTTGGTGCCCTGGACTGCACCCATGTAGAATTGGTAGTCCCCCATGCTGTAGAGGCGGTGTACCGCAATCGCAAGCAATACCACTCCATCAATGTGTAGATGGTATGTGACTCCATCAAGATCATCACACATTGCTGCGCCCGATATCCCGGATCAACACATGATGCCATGGTGCTGCGTAACTCCACGCTACCCCGTCACATGGAGCGACATGCTGGACCACGTGCCTGGCTGCTTGGTGAGTTGCCTGAGTGGGCCATGGCAGTGCATTGGGGTAGGGATGTGTTGCGATGCATACCCCACCTGGGTGGGAATGGGGGGAGATGCATACCCCATCTGGGTGGGAATGGACGGTGAGTGGAGAATGCACGCAGAGCTAATGACACCTGACCTGAACCTCCCAACCCCAACATGACACATCATTGGCACACATCTGACCATTAACGCATATCAATGACCACATGTGAGACACACAACCTGACCACCATGTGTATGTCAAGCCATGCATGAATAAACAGGATCGCTACTGTGCCAATGTGGCTAGTGTGACCATGCACAGTGTAGAATAAACAGCATAAATGGGAGGCTAAACATTGTCGTACAACCACAGTACATCCGCCTCAGCATGCATTATTTCACCCTGCATCATCTATTGAACACCATCCAGACTACCAAACCTCATAGCAGCATAGTATGCATCTAGATAACATTTGTGCACACATACAGGGACATGTGCATGTCCACACCAAATAGCTGCAGGCATGACTGTGCTTCCTGAAGGTGGCAGCTCAGAGTGACACACACCTATTTGTATTTGCTTGCGGGTGATGGAGGATATCCCTTGAGGCCGTGGCTACTTACCCCTGTGCGGAACCCGCAGAACAGCCATGAAGAGGAGTACAATGGGGTTCACCCCCGTACCCGCGTTGTGATTGAGCAGACCTTTGGCCTGTTGAAGGCGCGGTTCCGCTCCCTAAGCAGGTCTGGTGGAGCACTCCTTTATAGGCCTGAGAAGGTGGCAAAGATCACCATGGCCTGTGTCATGCTGCACAACATGTGCGTCCGGAGAAATGTACCACTGCCACCTGACATTGACATGCATGCACCGAGTGAGGATGATGAGGATGGAGACGGAGGTGAAGCAGGACCCCTGCCAGTACGTGATGCACAGGATGGCCATGCAGTACGCCAATCACTGATTCACATATACTTCTGAACCACAGGGACTATGATAGACATGTGTCAGTGACACACTGGGTCCATGTGGACATGCACACAGGGAATGTTGGGAGCTGGGCACTGAACACCGTCATACATTAAATGAATACACACGAAATGAACTATGTTCAGGCATTGAATGTTTTTTCTCACAACGGGTGTATTGGTTCAAACTGCAAAAATGTGACAACCCCCCCAAACCCCTAGTGAACTCCCAAACCCCCCCAGTAAACTCCAAACCCCCATTGAACTCCCAACCCCCCCAGTAAACTACAAATCCCCCAGTGAACTCCCAAACCCCCCCCCAGTGAAATCCCAAACCCCCCCAATAAACTCCCCCAAATGCTCCCATTCACCCCCAACACCATGTGAGCCACCCTCATTGTCCTCCCACACTATTTGCGGGACTTCCTGCTTTCCGGTGGCAGCATTTCAGTGTGCCTCGCACTCCTTCTCGTAGGACGCACAGGGCTGGTGGGGACAGAAGAAGCAGGTGTGGTGGCTGATGAGGAGTCGGTGGGGATTTCCACGCCTGCTGCAAGTCGTGGCCGCTGCCTGTGCAGCAGGATTGATGTCAGTACCTGTGTGATGGCCCCCAGACAGTCTCTCATCAGCACTGCCGAGGCATTGACTGCGGCTGTGTTGGCTGTAATGGCGGCTGTGGTCCTCGCTATGGCTGTGGCTATCTCACGCCTGGTGTCCTCGCCATCCGCTATTTATTGGCGCAGGAGCTCCAACATCAACTTCTGTCGGGCATCCACCCTCACCAGTCGTGACTCAAGGCTGTTGGTGGGAGCAGGAGTGGTGGGTGGTGCTGTCACGAGGCCTGCATTTTCAGTGCTGTCCTCGGGGAAGGGACTCAGGTTGGAATCGTGCAGGCAGGGATCAGCACTGCTGTAGGTGGGTGAGGGCTGAGTTTGGGGCGGGGGTGGACACGGGGCTTGGGGTGCGTGGACATGCCACATCCGTGACTCGTTCCTGGTCCACATTGTCCTCCAAGTCATCTTCAGTGGTGGCCAGTGCTTCTAGGGCCTCCCCTTCCACTGGTGTGGGTGTGGGCAGCTAGGTGTCGATGGTGTCAGGCACACTGGCTGTAGGTGTTGGCAGCTGTGTGTCGATAGTGTCAGGCACACTGGCTGTAGGTGTGGGCTGCGAGGCTGCCCTGGAGGTGGTGGTGTCGGTTGCCCTATTCTGTGGCCGGGACGTGGATGCCCTCATGGTGGTGCCCTGGCTGGCATCTTCTCCATCAGTGCCTGGGGGGGTAGAAGAGATGCAGGGCATCAGTGATGGTGTTACATGCCAGATGCATACTATGGTGCTGTGCAGTATTTCATTAATCATGCATTCATGTCTTACAGGTGTGTCACACAGGGTAGTCTGAGGGGGCTTTTTGGCATTTGCTGCATGGCAGGTGGCATGCCATTGTATTGGGGTTTGTGTGATGTATTACATGGGCACGGTCCATGTGTGTTGGCTGTGTGTTGGTTATGGGATTGGCACTCAGCATGCATTTCTGGCTGGCAGGGTTTGGCCCTCCATCTGGACTTGATATATGTTCATGTGGGTGTTGGGACATGCATTGTCTTGACTAGACTCTCTTCCACATCACTTGTGCTATGTCATGGTTTCCCCTACAGGGATCTGCAGGGTCACTCACCTCCTTCTGGTGATGTTGCCGCACCCGTCTCCATCTCCCCAAATCCCTCGATGGACTCCGGATTTATGAAGGTGCTTGCCGTCTCCTCCCAGGTGGTCCTCCCTCCTGTTGCTTGCAAGGATGTTACGGACCCTGAGGCGGAGGTCATCCCACCTCTTCCTGCAATCCTTGACACTCCGTGGGGTGGTTCCAACAGCGGAGACCTTGCGGGCTACCTCCTGCCAGATGTCCTTCTTGCGCTGCTGCACCGCACGCTTCAGGTTCTGTGATTTGATCACATCAGCATGTGCGGCAAGGGTGTCCGCAAGCATTTTTAATTCAGCATCTGAAAAGTGCTGTTTCCGCAGGTGGGGGGTGGTCTTCCGGGTTGCCTTAGACATAATGAAATAATTGCCATTGAGCTCTCCTGGAAACAACTGGTGGTTTGGGAGGATTGCAATGGATTGTGTTTTTAAAGATGGCCACCGGAGCATTTCCCGTTCCGACGTGATGACGTTACTTCCGGGTCCGGTATTACGAGCCCGGTATTAGCATGTTGTTATTACCGGGTCGGTATTAAGGGATTCCTCCTAGGTGGTGGCGGTATCGGCGGGTGCCGTGATGGCGCTATCGGGGGGTTGGAGAGCCTTTAGCGGCATGCCGGTATGGCCATTACCGGCATGGGGGTTTGCGCGTGCTCGCGCACTCGTAATCACCTGCTATTAGCGGCGTCATACGAGCACGGACCCGTTCGTACATCCATGTCGGTAATGACCCCGTTTTTACAGCGCTACTCGTAATGAGGCCCTATGTCTGAGGATATGAAAGAGTTTCATGCCTGACAGGCTACAATGCATCATGGCCCCTGGAGAGGCATTCTGTGGGGTTGGACATAATGTGTGTGTAACTGGAGACAGAGCGGGATACGCTGGAAGTGTTACTGCAATGCTCTGGGTTCAGGTAAACTTTGGGCTGGCGAACGTGTGTGGAGTAAACTTTGCCACCTCTGAAACTGTGGATTAGTGAACCCCTTCAGACACCTGCGGAGACCAATAATTTTAACACAAAATGGTGTCTCACGACAACTGTAACTATATTTTAAATAATTTCAATTAATAATTCAGTCTTATTCCGGTGCTTGATCAGAAATCATTGATGCCACACCCAGGAAATTACTAACATCATTTCATCAATCATCAAGGAGTCTAAAAATAGGTAACAAAACAATTTGTATAATTGCCACATACAGATATCAAGTATAAATACATAACCACATATCAAACACAAACAAGTACAAAAACCAATTTAGAAAAAAAGACTAATATTCAATGTGCAAAATTGGCAAAAGTCCACTCAGTGCATTGGGTCAAATAAAGTGCATACGATGTAAACGTGAATAGTGCAAATTCACTGAATAAACAGCAGAACCTAAATCCGAACTGTGACAGTGGCTTCTAACATCGAGGTTACATGTCTCGAAACATGTCGGTCGAAAACACATAGACAAAAAGCACACGCAGATGTGAAAATCAGCCTGTCCATTGCTCCATCGATCATTCCCGATCATGCGCCTAGAAGGCTATAGAGTTACCGCTCACTTCTACTGCCATGTGGACTGACTCCATCGACATGACCTGAAACAACGCAACACATAACCAGGGTAAGCATCCTCTAGTTGTCGTGCCATGGTGAAACATCATTTCTTATGCACACATCTCACACTAAGGCACTGTCTTGGGAGGATAGCTCAGGGGAAACGTGCTTGTCTTGGAAACAAGATGACGTGAGCAATACAGGTTTGCTCCCTGGGTCTGCGCTTAGAAACCTCTGGGTATTCAGCATATTATGAAGAACCAATTATAATTGTAATTATTTAAAAAAGAGCCGGCCGGATCACGAGTTGGGTGCTAAATGGGCTGTATTACCTCCAGCTTTTTGCTGGAGATGAAAATCACATTTAGCGCCCATTTTCTGCTGTTGTTGGCGCTATTACAGTCGGCGTAAATACTGGGGTTAATAGTGCTCCCGACCCCAATTGGGTCCTATGGTAAATGGGCAATAACCACCCAACCGTTACTCCTGATCGGACCGAGTGGCAATAGTGCTATTTGTGCTGGCAGTATTCCACCAGTATTACCGCCAGACTCATGATGAGGCCCAATGTATCTTCCACACAGCTGGGTCTGTGTCCGGATTCGATTCAAGCACCTCACATCTGTGGCTCCTCCTCTCATAGCAACTGCTAGAAAGCATCAAGCAATGTTCACCATCTTCAAACAGTAAATAGAAACTTCCACAAATGCAATAAGAACATCGCATATCGCTCTCTCAATATATAGTTAACGGTCTCAAAAGACACATGAATTTGCAAAAAATGTACAAACATATGGTTAACTAAGTTCACAAAGTTTGCATAATGAAGTGCCTCGTCTGTGAACATCGACTGAATAAACAAAGTTGTTGAGCTGACATTCATAGATGAGGCGTTTCATAATGCAGAGCTCTGTTAACCATATGCACATTTTTGACTTCTCTAATTCAATATACAAGATTTTCGAAGTAGTCGTCAGACATGGCACTTTTGTCCTAAACCCTTCCAGCTCTAATAGGTCCCTAACATCTGTTCTTGTTAGAACTCATTCCCGTCATTTCTAGGTGATTTTCACTAATTTACGTTACGTCCTGCATTTACTGGGCCGATGTTCACATATGAGGTGCTTCACCCCTCCCCTCCAGGAAACCCACTCTCAAGCCTCCCTTGGCCCCCTAACCCCTTCCCTCCTACTCACCTCTTTCTCACCCATATCACTGCATGAGGTTTCTAGACAAGTCCTCTCTATGAAAGTCTCTTCCAAACAGGGGCTGCCCTGCTCCTCCAGAACTATTAGTACAACTTCCCATGCTCCAGCCTTGGCTGATTTCTGCAATAACTCCTTTGCTACTGGCTCTTTCCCACCACTCCTCAAGTACTTCTTTGTGCACCCTCTCCTTAAAAAGTCTTTTGCCACCCCGTCCTGCCTGGGTAGCTACCATCCTATCTCCATTACCCCCTTCCTGGGCAAACTCTTGGAGAAGCTAATAATCTACCAGCTGATCCATCACACTCAATGTGTTGGTTGTCTCCATAGCCACAGACTGGCTTCAGAGCAGCCAGAGGCATGGAATCTGCACCCCTGAAGACCCGCAAAGACTTGCCTTCAAATCTCGATTCCAGTTCTCCTTCCATTTTCATCTTTCTTGACCTTTCCTCTGCCTTTGATATGGTAAATCATGCCACCATTATAAATCGGCTCCATGATACCCTTGGCATCATGGACCTGGCACTGGACTGGTTGACCTCCTCCCTCTCTGAACAACCATCTCATGTTCAACTGGGTCTTTTTCTCTCTCTCATCACACTCTCCACCTGCGGTGTCCCTTGGGGCTCTATCCTCTTGATGTGGCTCTTCAACATCTACCTTGCCCCTCTAGCCCATTTGATCTCTGCCTTCTCTCCTAACTTCCAGTGTTATGTGGATGACACACAGCTCTCCTTCAAGCTACCCTCCCGTGCCTCCTCTTCTTCCTCTCTCATTCCTGACTGTCTGACTACTATTCAGGCATGGTGTGCTGCTTATGATCTCTGCCTTATTGCCAGTAAGACTGTGATCCTTCCAATAGGGACCTCAGCTCCTGCCTTACCCTCCTACTGTCTGGCTGCCATCCATGGGCCCCTCCCCTCAACCTCTAGTAAAGCAAAAAACCTTGGTGTCATCTTCATCACTCCTCTCTCATTGTCTCCTCACATCACTGACCTTGCCGAGAAGGCCCACTACCAGCTGTACCTCCTCTTAGGCATCCTCCCTTTCCTCACCTTCCCCCAGAAACTCAATGTCTCCAGAGCTCAGGTCCTCCTAGACTGGACTACTGAAACAGCCTCTTCCTCAATCTTCCTAAATCCTCCCTTCGCTCTCTTCAACTAATCCAGAATAGGACTGTGAGATGTATCCTTGGACTCCAGCCCAGGCCAAACATCTCTCCACTGGCTCTCAGTTCAAGACCCTCTGCAGCCTCCACAAGGCTTTCTGAGGCCTGGGACTCCACTACATCAAACTCCCTCTCCCTAGATACCTCCCTGCCAGAGCCCTTCAGTCTTCTAGCTCCAATTCTCTGCAGATCCGAGGCTTCTCCAAGCAGAGATTGGGGTAGATCTCCCTCTTCCGCAAGAGCCTCCCTCTGGAATGTGTCCCTGCCCCTCTCAGACTTGAGCCAGAACTCCTTAAGTTCCGGAAGCTTCTCAAGACCCTCCTTTTCTCTTGTTCCTTCCCTCTCCCCCACACTGCTAATGTTCCCTCTGCTGCATTTTTACTTGCTGCCTGGTTCCTTCTGATTCACACAGGGCACCAGGCCCTCCTCATCCAGTCAACCACAGCTCTTCTGTCTCCCCTGACAACGCCCTACTAGCACTTGCCCTACCAGGCTCCCTTTCCCTGCACTAGCCTGGCTGGCCTGCACCCTTTTTGAGCCCTACAGCCCCGTCCTCGTACTTAGCATGTGAACCTTCATTCCCCTGCACTCTCTGGATTCCTTTGGCACCTGTCCACCTGGCCTTCCCGCTGATTAATCAACTTCCGGGGCACCAGTGGTCCAGGGATGAGTATCGGTTTTTAAACCATCAATCAGCATCACATCGCCAGTACACCAGAAGGGATCCAAACAGATTGGAAACACAAGCAAATTATAAACCTACTTGTCCAATTTTGGTAATGTGGACAGAACGGCAGGCTAATCACATACTTACAGTTACTGTCCGGACACGTAGACACCGGCATCTCATCAGCAGGGATGTCATTTCGGGTCCCTGCAGCAACACCAGCTCTGTCCACGGAGGAACAGCTGGCTGCCCCTGACACACAGAGGTGTGGGCCACCAAGACAGCCATTCCCCCCCACCACCACCCTTGCGTGTATGTCACCACCTAATGGACCACGATTTCAAGTAGGAGGGCGAGGACACCACAAGGGGTTGCCAGAACAGACACCCTACAACCATTCATCATTCAGCCCCTCTGACCTCCACAGGCCACCTCCACCACCAATCCCCAGCATTTGAGATATGGATGCACGCGTGTGGCTCATCGAAACATGGCATGAGCAAATGGCTGGACTCGTACACCAGCAGCTGGAGGTGACCCGGATGAAGCGCGATAGAACTCTTTATAAAAAAGATCTCCACTGGTATCATCATGACCCACAGCAATCCACCATTTTAGGAATCGCCTGACTCTGCCTGACCCCACAATATGGTGGATTGCCCTGTTTTTGGTCATATCCATATTGGGTGGAATTGTGAATATTGGCATGTCCACACTTGGATATAATTGTGGATATTAGCCTGCACCGCATCTAGATAAGATTTTGATTGAAGGATAGCATGCCCGTGCCTACACAAACCTTGAAAGTTAGCATGTGCTACACTTAGAGTTGTGAACACCAGCCTGCATAGCATCCGGATAGAATTGTGAATGTTAGCATGCCCACACCTAGATAGAGTTCTGGACATTAGTCTGTGCCGCATCTAGATAGGATTGTGAAGGCCAACAAGTGCCACACTTAGACAAAACTGTGAATGTTAGTATGCTAAAGGTCAGGTAACCCCCTAACCAATATAAGCTCAAACTCTGCATACTTATCTCACTCAAAAACTCACACAAACATCTGCATACAGTTTAGCCATCTCATGGCTCATTGTCCACATCCTTTCTGCTACTCCCACCCCACAGCATCTTCCTTGCTCCCATTGTGCTATCCATGCATTTCTTAAACTTCAAAATGTTCACTTTTTATTTTCTCGCTGCTGGTAAATCTTCCACCCGACTCATCTCGGTTTGGCATCTGTGGACCGTCTGTGTCCGATCGACTTTGTCCTTCCTTTTGAGATGCCTTGCAGCAAGTCCTCAGGCCCTTAATCCAAAGGCTAGCCCTTTTTTTTCAGTGTCTCTTTTTTTCACAAAGCATTAGCTTTCCATTCAACACGGGGGCACTTTTGGCAAGGGAACACAAGGATGGAGGAGTTCTTCTGCAGAAACCAACTTTGGACTCATATATCACTGGAACGTTGGCATGAAGTTGGGTTCCTCAGTGACCTCTCTCTGCTTTTAGCCGATTATCTGTGTCATATAGGTCCCTTGTTGTACACCTCTAATATAAAAGCTGAATGAGTTTCCTTTGTAAAATAAATATGTCTCTATTATCAGTGCATTTCCTGTTTACCCATCCCATTAAAAACTTTGGTTGCATATTCTGGCAACCTTCACCTGCCTTCTAAACAAACTACATATTTATATTTTCTGGACATCCCTGCCTCCTCGACAAACTATATCCAACATATTTAGGTTTTTGTGTGTCAAAAAGCTACTCGTTTTCTCAATTGTTTATACAAATACTACTGTATGGTCATCCTGCTGGATTTGTTTATATAAACAAATATATATATTTTTAATCTTCTAATTTTTCTCTGCCCTTATGACATCTGGGCTTTCTCATTAAATAACATTTTTTGTCCTTCATGGGACACATTTCCTCCTAAGGTCGACATGTTCAAACCAGGGAGACAAAAATAACAACCAAAAAATAAAGATTTTGAAAAAGACATTAAAAGAAGGGCGTCTTCTTCTTTTCCCCTCTTCTAGGCGCATCCGTAGCAGATGAGGACAGCTTCTCTCTGGGATCCCTTTTGTCTGTAAAAAATCAAAATAGAGACAAATGTTATTTGGGGACTGCCAAGGGGGTCAAGTTTTCTTTCTAACTTAAACCCCTTCTCCTTGCTGCTAACAAAACATGTTTTCTAGATTCACTTCTATGTTTGTTTCAGCCCATTTTACTTAAAGGACCTCCCTTACATGTTGGTGCACAAAAACAACTACTTCTCAACAACCCTATATAATACTCAATGTTTGGGCTTTGTTCTCTGCTTTGCTGCATGTGCTTGCCGCTCAGCTGTAAATGCTTCATTCAGCTTAGCAGAACGTGCTTCTACAGCTTCATGCCTTTGTTCCTCCATCTTTCTCCGGATTGTGTTGGACCATGGTCTTTTCCTTCTGTGCTTTGCTTTCAATCTGTTGAGAAGACAAACAGAAGTATTTCGCTGCACAATATCTCTTCCTTATCCCAATATACTTAATCTAGTCTACCCTTGTTTTTCTGAACTATGGCACCAATTCTTACTACGTGCCTTAATTTTTATCATAAAACTACAGTGTTTGCCTATTCTAAAAAAGGTTGTACCCTCTCCAAATCAAGCCCTTTTGGCACTATAAACAACAAAATAATTACTCACCTTCATTTTGAATTCTACATTCTGCGTTTGTCTGAAGTGGCCATGCCTTCATCTATGTTCTACTCTCTTCACACCTGATTGCACCTATCTTGGGAAAATGAATATATACTTGAAGACACTGTGTCTCCATCTACCTCTTTTTCTGTTACTCACCTGGATCCTCCTACTCTTTAGTAATGATAAACTGTGTCGACACCCATTTTAGTGTGAACCAGTACTTACCTCTTTTTTCTTTTTCTCCCCATTTTAAGGCTATGTAGATATTCCTCTTATTTTCACGCAAGATCCAAGACCCTCATCTGTAAAATAAACCAAAATCATTATAAATATTTTAAAAAATTGTATCTTACTTAACCCTTTTATTTTCTTCTTAAATTGGCTCTGTATACAACATTCCTTGTCTGGTTAACCCAATTTTGGTCAACCACACCTCTTTTCTGGTGTTCCCTATTTAATTCCCTATCAATTTATTCATGTATCCAGTAATTTCTTTATTCATTCTTCTCTTTAATCAATTATTTATTTATTTATTTAAATATTTTTCTTTTTTCATCCAAATGCCGTCAATTCTTTAAATTAAGCTCCTTACTTTTATACTGTTTAGAATAGATATTTATTTTTATCTTCTCCTAATTCATTTTTCTGGACCTATGCCAAAAAGGTCCAAAGTCTACCCAACGTTTTCAACACTTTTTCCAATCGTTTTCATTTATGCTGGGTGCTTGTTACATTATTGTCATGTATACTACAATGTTTCCTTTCTTTTTAATTTGTGATGTTTCCTACAGAAAGTACCACTTCATCCTCCATTAAGCCCTATGCTAGGTATACCATCATCTGTGATGCTACTTAACCTAAATCTTTTTATCTAATCCGTTACCGTCCTTCATGATCCTGTAGAGTAGGTCCCCAATAAAGCCTGCACTCCCGACGCCTATTTTGAAGTACCAGGAACATTCACACCAAAATATGTTACGTATGATGAGCAGATAAATCAGCAGAGAGCCGCAGAAGGGCTCTGCCCAGTACCCATCAGAAGAGCAACACCTAGTAAAGTACCAATAACCAGGCAACCATGGACAGTAAGGTATCCATTGAGAAAACCCTACCAACAAATAAGACAAAATGAAGATTGCCTAAGTACCGTCCCAGAAGAAACCAAAAAGGTCTTAATGGAAGACAAATGGTGATGTCGCGAGAGCCTGGACTGACTCACAGATAGAACAAATGACGAACCAAGAATGACACAAGGAGATGAAACGCCATGAGAAAAGAGATTGTGAGCTTAAGGTGATAGAAAGCTATCAAAATGTAAGAGAGTTAAGCTGTAAGCAAAATGACTACAGTGGATTAGTTTACGTCTGTACATATGCTTGAAACTGCCAGAAAACTAAGAAAATAGTGCGGCTTGCTATGCTAAGTAGAAGAATAGCGCGGCAAGTGCCATTGTACATAATCTACCTCAAAACGAAGTACAGTATTATAAGTGCGATTCCACTTTACACGAAAAGCAGAATCAACTCAGGTTACTAGAGGCCAAATCAAGACAAGATTCATATTCTAGCAAAATGAGAGGAGACGGCTGAATCGAAACTCAGAAGATGCAACTCATGCCATGGGAGCCAAGGTCATACCAATAGAAGGAACAAACAGTAGCTACATCTAATTGAAACTTAAGAACAGAATATCCTGTCTCTGAAAGGTCAAGATAAGGAAGCATAGGCAGGTGGCAAGCTGAATAAGAATTAAATGCACAAATCGAGAGAAACTAGGCAAATTCACGGTGTCTGCATCACGTGACCATCCGAGCGAGGAGAAGCACGAGTTCACACCTACGCGTGGCATCCGCCCAGGAGAAGATAGCAGACCTTTCCCAAGCAGAAGATGCAGTTTTGAGGCCAACCACAGTTACATAATTGACACATTGTTGTTGTAGTGATGATTGATTGTAACCTTAATTGGAGGAAGGCCGGGTAGCTTAGGGGGCACCCTGCACCTGGCTGACCATTCTGCGTGCTGCTAAGTAAAGTGGAAATGTATGCATGGGGTTGGTGCCAACCCAATCACAATGCACCAAATAATCTATGTCCTATAGTTAGTAGAACCAATGGGACGTCATACTTTTGGTGACCTCCACAGTAGTCATTTTGAAGGAAGGGCTTAGACCCCCACCTGACAGTGTTTTACCCAATCCCTCACTCCGTTACCATATACAGATATAGCACCTATATTAAAGTTACCTTTTCCTAACCAATAGAAATGCTTATTTACTTTTGAGTGTTAGACATCACTTATGATGAATTTTCAGTATAAACAATGTGTTTTTCATTGAAGTTGAAGCGAGAAGGGCGATCGCATCACTGCTGATATCCATAACTCCCTGTTTTTTGTACTTGTCATTAAACTGACTCCCTTTGCCAAACCATTGAGTTGTCCTTATTGATTGGTGTTGGAGTAATAAATCTGCACCCCCATCCATCTCAAGGTGCAGATATCTCGTCTTAAAGTGCTCTCGGAGCAAACCTCGGCTACATGGGCCGGTCGAGGGTCTCCTGAGTACACTTGATAGCAGAGATTGATGGTTATCGATTATCGATTATTGATTTGAATAAAACACCTATTGACTGTCGACATAAAGTAACTCTAGGTCTTCAGCAATATCACAAGTCTTTTGCCATTCGGCCGAGTAGACCGTGAAGCTCCCCGTAGACAGTGGTAGCGTAAACAGACTACAGTCAGGGCCTGAAGGGACCCCTCTTTCCCACGCATCCCTTCCCATTCCTACGGGCAGCTGAGTGGGCGAAAAGTCGAAGAAGGCGGTAACAAAGGTGGTGATCCCGAGGGTCCAGAGAAGTACCATGCGAACGGCGAGTGAAAAAGACTAATGTTCTGGCAAAAGTGCATGCTTTAGAACAAGTAACGGGAAAAGGTAACGGAGGGAGGCGGGAAAAAACTAAATATAGTTCGAAGTAGAGAAAACTGTATATATCTATAAGGGGTTAATGGCTCAAAAATAATAAAAGTAAGAGAAAGGTTACCGGGGCAGACACCCGAGAAGAGAAAGGTTACTGGGGCAGACACCCGAGAAGAAAGAGGATACTGGGGCAGACACCTGAGAAGTGAGAGGATTCACCTTATACCTATGCTTTTATTACAAGCTGCTAGACGAAACGTGTACCCAGAGTCCCACATAACGGGAACACATAGACTACCACAACATTTAAAAATGTTGTGAAAGGGGTACGTTTACACTCCATAAAGGGGTAGTGATTAGAGGCAGAGATATCTGTGTCCAGCTGGTGTTTGTCTAGTCTGTCAAGCGTCTGTCTTACATGTTTTTGTTGTGATGTCATATGAAAAAAAAAGAGAGAGAAATTCTCTTAGAGAACACAGAGTTGAATTTTGTGCGTTTGGATAGCTGAGGTAAAATCACATATGAATTGATGTTTTTTAATTAAATCAGAAGGTATAACATTTTGTGAAAATTAGGATTGGAGCTTGCAGTGTTTGCTGCCCGCTCATATTGTTAGAAGTTGTTTAAGCCACACAGAAACATTGACAAGTGTTATATAAGAAGGTAAGGGAACAGATTTAAGCATGGAAGACATGACTCCATTGGCACACTTATGTAAGCAGTTGCCAAAACACCCACCCAAGCTAAAGAAATATAGTACCGAGTGGGTTAAAGGTACCACCTACAAGATGTTTATACCATGGCCACAAAATGGGTCTTTATCTAAAGCCATCTTACAACATATGACGACTTATTTGCATGCCACATATACAGGGAAGAAGTTAGAAAAACGCCTTGCTGTTCTCGAGTTGTGGAAAATGTATGAACAGGGAAAGGAGTAAGAGCTGCCAACAGATTGGATACTTAATGTATGCGCAGAGGGGGGTGAGACGCCTACGTGCCACCTGCCCCACCCGAAATGAAAATTGAAGAAAGTAAGAACGAGGGATAATACCCACTGAGAGAACTCAAAGCAGCCACGGGGTACAGCAACCCTGCATATGAGTCACCTACACATAGTAGTGACAAAAATCAAGGGAAAGATAAGGACAAGAATATTACCTTCGCAGTCCCAAGGGACAGGGAGGGACGTGATGATGAAAGAAGAGATCAGGCACAGATGAGTGCATCTCTCGACAAAGATAGAGAAGGGAAGCGATGGAAGGGAAGCAAAGCTAGAACTGATGAGATAGCATTCGCAAAAGACGAATGGATGGGAGGACGCATTTTATTGAAACTCGATGCAAAGGCATTGATGATGCGAAACAAAAGGAGAGGTTAGATGAGACACAAAGAAAGGGGAAAGAGAAGGAGTTAAGAGATGAAAGGATTAGAAAGAAAGACAGACAAAGGCAAGAACAGCTGTATTGCGAAGAGCAAGAGAGACAGCTCGATCGTAACCCAAGAGCAGCCAATGATCAAGATAGACAGAAACAGCAAAGGTTAGAGGAAGAGCAAAGGATACATGAGAAAAGAATAAAAAGACAAATAGATGAGGAAATTCGAAGGGCAGATGAACATAAAATTGAAAAGAGAAAGGAAGAAGATAGGGTCAGAGAAGAGGTGAGGAAATGCAAGGAATTGTATGACGACGTAGAACGTAAGCGAAGGCAGAGAGCACACGATCTTGAATATCTGTGGAAAGAGGTTAAAAAACCTGCTCCAGTTGTAGACTTGGAAGACATCAAAGAATTGGTTCCTAAATACGATTCAGTCCCAGGCACGTCTAGGGCAAGTATTGACGATGCCTTTGACACCAGAAGCATCGGAGGGATGATCGATAGAATATATGATGAAATGGGGCTAGAACAAATACCCCAAGGTGAGGGGGAAGTCAAGCGCTTGGAGAGCACTCAGCTGTCTGACACTGAGGATGTCTCCCAAAGTAGTGGGAATAGAGAGCTATCCCTGGATAGATTAGAAATAAGTAGAAACAAAGAGGATACGAGAAGTCGCACTAGTTGGGGACAGACAATGTCTGACTCCGAAAGGGAGGAACGCAAGGAAAATGAGGAAGAGGGAAGGAGCAAAAGATGACTCCCAAGGGAAAAAGGAATAAGGTGGTCAGATAATAGCAAATCTGTACCAAGAGCATCAGAGTCCGCCACGCAGCCTGACCGATATGAAGAAGTATCACGCGGCCATAGGGGGGTGTCTTCGCCGCCCTATGTACACATGCTCAGGAGATTGCCAGGCAGACGGGGATGCAGGAATATTACCCCTGCAATAGACAGGAGAACAATGAGAGAAGAGAGAGAGGGATACACATTGAAATTTCCGTTTCTCGAGAAGGGGGTGAGTAAGACCACAATATATACCATGGCCACACATGGTTTGAGAAAATTTGAAAAACAAGCTTCCAATGCTGACATCGGGAGCTGGAAAGTGGATACATGAGATAGGAAAAATGACAGGAGGAAACACGTTAGCCATAGGGGACGTCAAAGGTCTCCTAATCACCATACTTGGTGAAAGAGCAGATGATGTGTGGGCACAAGCAGGCTACCCTGGCGTAACCACAATTAATACCGCACACGACGGAGCTCCATTCAACAATTGTAGAGCTGCAGTATGGAAAGCGCTATGAGTGCTTTACCCAGACACTTCTGATATGGGAGCTATAATGATGCGAAAGATGAAGGAGTCTGAAGATCCGTTAATTTACATACAACATTTTCAAGATGCATGGGTGCTCGAGACTCATCAATCTTGGACGAAATCTATACCTGTGTTTTACCATATATTGTGCCAAGGACTGCCAGAGCCAATACGAAACAACTCAAGAAATTGGTGGGAATTTAAGCCAAGCCTCGGGCTGAAATACAGTTGACTATTGCACATTATTGTACATTGCTGCAGGAAAAGAATCACAAAAAGGAAGCAACTCGAAAGGGTGAGGAAGCGAAACTGGTGAAAAAGAAATGATCAAAATATGCTTTTGAGGGAGCCATGATAACTAGTACAGCTGAATGAAGCATGCAGCAGGTGGCTAGTACACAGCACAATAATCAAGGCAATACAGGGTTTTATCCCAGGGTAAGAGGGTTTAGGGGAAGAGGATGGCAGAGTAATCAGGGAGGTTTCCAAAATAATCAAGGAGGTTTTCAAAATATGCAAAAGGGTAACCAAGATATGTGAAATGGCAAATGATCCGACCACCGCCAGTATGTTGGCTGTGTGGAATGACAGGACATTTGGCGCGCACACGCAGAAATCAAGGCATAATGCAGAGCGGCCAAGGAACAGGAGCAGGCATAGCAAATCCACCTATAGTTTTACAGCAGGGTGGTGCACAGAATCACACGGTGCAGCAACAAGCGCCAGGAGTGCAACAAGGTGTGCAAACGCAAAGCAAGGTGAATTTTCCACAAGGACAATCTCAACAGGCACCGTTGCAACTATCTCAGACGATGAGCACAGGGTAGACCACAAACCCTAGAATGGGGAGTAAAAATGGGAATGGGGGAAATTCTCCAGCACACAGTGGGCCAAATTTGTATATAAACTAGGACAGCTCACTGGGAACCCTGATGTGTTCTATCCTATCAGTGACACCAGACCCTCAAAGGGAACCTAGGGTGGATGTCATCATAGGGGATAAAGAATACTCCTTCTGAGTTGACACGGGTGCAACACGCTTGTGCATACGTAAAGGCAAGTTTTCTTTGTCCGACGAGGCCATAGATACTCAGAGTTTTATAGGAGCTACCAGTCGTGTTCCCTTCACAAATGCACTTCCATTTTCCACAGGAGAATTATATTCTCAGAAGACCCCAGTAAACATTTTGGGTCGAGATTTAATGACAAAGTTAAACATGACAATCTCGTTCACAGAGAAGGGCATAGTATGTTCCACTCCAGAAATGCACCACCCAAATTTATTCGAAATGATCAGAGCATACTCGGGACACATAACCGTGAGGTCCATACCATTAGAGCCAGACTTTTTTGCATATTGGTATGCGTGTGCTTATGGCAGGATTGCCAGGCCTTGCAGACAAAATCATAAGAACCCCTGATCAGTTCTTATTCAGACCCAGAATACCGATGCATGAGGAGATGGACAAGTATTTCCCTTGATGATACACACAGCTGCAGTGAAAGGGAGAGTGGCCTTTATTGATGGTTATGACGACAAGGGCCGACAATGGTGCGCAGTAATCGCCATTGAAGAAGGATATCGAATGACTGACGTCACCGATGACGAGCTGTTTGAAGAATAAGCAGATATGAGAGAGACAATGGTGGAAGTGAGTCACACCTTTTGAATAAAGATGATTAAAAGAGAAATACCTCAGAGAATGATGTTGGCACTAAATCGGCCTGAAAACTTTGATGACGACATAGCAAATGTGCCTGTCTCAGTATGGACTACAGGTCCATATGACGTAGGCCTCTTGAAGGGGGTCAGAGAGGTGAAGATTAAACTGAAATCAGGAACAATTCTACCAAGAGCCCGGCAATATCACATGTCCAGAGAGGCAGATGAGGGGATTTTTAAGACAATTTCTGCCATGATAGAGCAAGGCATCTTAGTGATGTCAGAGTCGTCATGTAACACATCAGTGTACCCTGTGAAAAAAGTAAAGGGGTGTCGTGTAGGCTAATTCAAGACCTTAGGCCAATAAACAATATTTTTGAGGCCGAGTTCCGTCTAGTCCCGAACCCGTCTACAATTCTATGTAATATACCTGTTGAGGCAAAATATTTCACTGTGATTGACCTGAAAAAAGCATTTTTCTCAATCACGTTGCACCGTAACTCACAAGATCTGATGTCATTCACGTTCAGACAAATGCGTCTGAAAAGCACGAGGTTGCCACATGGGTACTGTGAGTCTCCTTCTATCTTTAACAGATGGACTTGAGCAATATTGCATTAGAAAGTGTCGTCATGCAATACGTGGATGACATCTTAATTTGCAGCACCACAGAAGAGCAATGTAGGCAAGATTCTGTTCAGCTATTGACTATACTGGCTGAGAAGGGATATAAAGTTGACAACAAAAAAAATTACAATATTGTCAACAAGAAGTGCTGTACATAGGCCAGCTGATCTAATATGAGGGAAAGAAGGTGACCCCAAAAAGGGCTGAAGCCATATTTAACACGGCTAAGCCACATATGATAAAGCAGATGCACAGCTTTTTAGGCCTATGCAACTATGTCAGGGCATGGGTCTTCGACTACAGCTCTTACACCAAGCCTTTACTTCAGGCCCTAAAGAAGGCCCAAGTGACGAAGGAAAAGATTGAATGGTCTGAGACCATGGAGAAAGGGTTTGCTGAACTCAAAAGAGCCATCTGCACAGCACCAGTTCTAGGGTTTCCCAATTATGCAGAGGAATTTTACCTGTTTTCACATACAAATGGCAGCATTATGACGGCAGTGCTCGCTCACAGTACCTTGTTGGGGTACAAGCCCATGGCTTATTACAGCGGGAATCTGGACCCAGTGATGAGAGGCCACTTACCGTGCGAACAAAGTTTAGCTGCTGCAGCGTTTGCCATAGAGAAGACTACAACCATTGTAATGGGATGCTCAATGACGTTGTACGTCGAGCACTCGCTATTTGCCATTTTAGAGAAACCAAGAGCACATTGACATCTCAGAGAGCTTCTGCTTATGAAGTGATCATATCAAATCCATCGATTAAAATAGTCCGATGTAAAATAGTGAACCCAGCTATGTTCGCGGCAGAGCCAGTCACGGAAGGAGAGCCCATACATGACCGTACAAATTATGAATAATTTTATGATGAAATCCCCAGGGTGAAAGAAAATGCCTTGGCAGGAGGAGAGATGGTCTTTATTGACGGGTCCTCAAGGATCAACCAAAATAATGGGCAAAGATATACACGCGTTGCTGTGATGAAACACACAACGAATGGAGAGTTTCGAGTGCTTCTTAGTGAACAAATACCATCTCATTATTCAGCACAGGCTGCAGAAATGTGGGCATTGATAGTCGCCATTGAGAATCACACAGACCAGGAAGTAATGGTGTACAGTGACTCCGCCTATGTGACGTCAACAGTGCATGTAGGCCTAGCGTGCTGGAAAAGGAGGGGCTACCTCCTAGCAGACGGCATGCCAGTGCATGCAGCCTTATTGGACAGGCTGATCAAGGTACTACAGCTCCCAGTGGGCATAGCGGTTGTGAAATGCGCCACCCACACGAAAGGGACAGATTTTATCTCACGCGGAAATCAAGCAGCAGGCACGGAAGCCAAGCATATGGCATCCAAAATGGAGACGATCATGGAAGTGGAAGTTATCTATACCAACAAACGAATGATGGTTACACGAACTGCACCTGAAAGTTACAGTAATTTGGGGCAAACACAGCTAATGGAACTCCAAGGGGAGGCACTGCAGGAAGAGAAGAATATGTGGAAACATTGAGGGTGTTCTTTAAACCCCTCTGACAGCTTGTGGCAACACGACAGCACTGGTAAACCAGTAATGCCTGTAGCCCTATTAAAAATAGCGCTGCAGCAGTTACATTACCCGGCGCACATGACGAAAGAGAACCTAGCAGCAACACTCGCAGAACACTGGTTTATACCGAATTTAACAAAGCATGTTGCATTCTTTATAGTGAACTGTATAATCTGCCAGCAATTTACAGAGGGGCACACATTAAAAGTAATGAGAGGAATCATCCCAAGGCCAAATGGGCCTATTCAACACTTGCATGTCGATTACGTCGAATTACATGATTCAAGTTTGTAACGGGTACAGATACTTAATTGTTGTGGTGTGTCCATTCTCTAGATGGATTGAGGCAGGTCCATGTACACACCCAGACTCTACCTGTGTGGCCAAATTCTTAGTGAGGGATGTGTTCCCCAGATTGGGGGTGTGCAAGGGGTCCTGAGGTCAGATAATGGCCCTCATTTTGTCAATGCAGTGTTCGAGCAGATTAGCTTCCTGCTTGGTATAAAGCACAAGTTCTCGTTGGCGTATCATCCACAAGGTGATGGGATCTGTGAGAAGCTCAATGGCTTGTTAAAGGAAAGGATAGCCAAGTTGAAGCTCACTCTAAAGAAGGGATGGTTGCGCTGCCTTCCACTGGCACTGTATGCTCTTCGGAATCAACCAGGGTCCGACCATCTTCTTACGCCACACGAGATAGCCACACGAAGAATCCTCTGACACCCCGAGATAGAACTAGATGTGATGCCCAGTCAACAGGAGAGGTTTTAGGGTTTGAAATGCAAAACTATCTGAACTGCATGACATCTTTCCTTACTTTAATTTCAGACCAGCTGCAGCGGCGATGAAAAGGGTGCAGAGCAGCACAGAACACAGAAGGAGACACTACAACAGACCAAGTTCAAGGTCTACATGTTCCACCCGCCTTCCCTGGAGACGCCGTCCTTGTGAGGAATCACACAAGAAAAAAGTGGAACGAGCCAAGGTTCAACAGTCCTTTTACAGTGGAGGACTGCACTTCGTCTGCAGTGAAACTACAAGGCAGGAGAGCTTGGATTTTTCTCGGCGATATAAAACCCTACATCGGAGGATGCTGCCTGCCTGCACCCCAATGAGAGGAATCAACGAGCGATGGGGAAGAACCACAGCACGTGCAGACGAGATCCATGATGCAGAAGGAGGACGCATGACCAGCCAGACAAAGACAAGGAACTTTCTGCAAATTGTGGCTCAAATTGCACACTTCCTCTAAGCAGAAAGGGCGATAGAAAAAAAAACAAACACCCTGTGCATCCTAGTTGCAGGGTTAAGAAGAAAACCGCACACACAAGCCACAACACAGTCAGATGACTTTGAACTTTGGACTGACGCACACTTAAGCCTTGAGAAAAGAGTATGCCAAATTTTGACCGAGGACACTTACATTGGAAGCAAATACAGTATCCCGATTCATTTGATAATGAGACACTCTTCGGAATCACTTATGGTGTCCCACAGTAGAGACATCACAAAGGACATAATAATCTACCTTGAGCTAGTGCTAAGATCATACTCGTCATTGGTAGGGAGGCTCACCAATGTCACTGACTTCCTACAAGATCCTGAAAAAGAAAAGACAATAAGGCAACTCCTCACTGTCTTTGCCGAACAATTTATCCTACTCCCTGAGTACAGTGAGAAAGAATCAAATGATCCCAACACAGGCGGAAATAGATGAGCTCATCAACACACTGTTCTTTCGCATAATCAAAGACTGTCCAACTCTTGTCAGAAGAACAACAGCCACACTCACCTTTCTTCGAGATCCAGCAAATACAGAACATTTAAGCCATCTTTCAACTAAGGTAATCATTCTGGTTGCACTCCATGCGACCGGACAGTGCAGACATTGTTCACATTTGGGAGAAAACATATAATCCTGAACCTCAGCAGGACAGATGTCCCTGTCACCAGAAGACACCAGGTTGGGCCATAATGTTTTCTTTCACCTAGTCACTGACTTTCCAGAGCTAGTGGGCAGACCAATCGATGTTGACATCCTTACTTTCATCAGAGACCCAGCTAATATGGCACAGATGAGAATGCTCTTACACATAATCATACTCCAAGTGGAACTTTCTAACCATCAGCGGAGCTATCTGAGGAGATTCTAAGAACCTTCCACCGAGGGACAGATCAAGGAAGCGGTGCCAAGAACTCCATGTGTCAAATTTGTTGTTATTTTTGTCCCTAATACTCCGTATTGACCGGCATACACCATGTCCTCAGGATTGAAGCAAATAATGGGCGTGGATTAGGAGCTTACATATTTTGAACATGCACAGTAAAAGGACTCACTAAAATGTTATTTTACGTCTGATTTTTCCCATAGTCTAGTAAAAAGAACTGTATCCTGATAAAAAGAGACAATTTGAAACTCATGAGAGGGGGGACACTTACCAGACACTCTTAAAAACACAGAAACAAAAAACACTAACATTTGTTGAATGATCGAGATGGGGGTCCAGAGCAGCAATCTTGTCATCTCACAAGAAGAGAGGCAACCCCGCTTCTCTGGAAGAAAATGCTGTCGCCTGACCTAGAGGGGCATAATGTACCTATGCACCATATTCATTATTGTTTTACTGTCTTTAACGATCAGAACTGCATTCTTTATTGGTGCACAAAGCGTTCCAATTTTAGTAAACCCACCTAATGATGCACATATAAAACCCACAAATGCACCCAGACCTTATATAGTCATTCCAGTCCCTAGAAGATCTGACGGTGGAGTGAATGAACTTGAAAGAGATGTAATTAGCAACAATACACACACACTTGTGGTAACGAATGAAAGGAAAAGCCGGAGACAGGGTTGGCAAGGGATGAATGAAGTAACATTACTGACAACTACACGCACGCAAACACTGAATGCACACGAAACAGGCCTAGTGTCAATGACTGCAGAACCACGCAGCAGAGAAGAAGAGAGTGCCTGCCACAAGAAACTCCACAGGAGATGTTGTGAGAAAACAAGAATTAAAGCAAAAACCAACAGGAGCAGTTATATTAGAAACTCTTAAGAAAACAAGAGCCAACACTAAGAAACTCTCTGCACAGACCCAACTGATAGTAGACTCATTAGTTCTGCACGTAGCCCGAGCAAGGGAACTACAAGAGGAACTGAATAATAAAATCGCAGAGACTGCAGTACCACGCATATACATTCCAATGCAAGGTAGAAGCACCAGTTCCACAGTACAACTGTTTACTACACCAATGCCAGAATAGATACAAACATTTATAACCTGACAGAGAAAGATGTATGAAGAGAGAGAAAGAGCTGCCAGAATTTCATCTACCCAAATAGCACAGATGAGGAGGCCTGCACCATGGACCAGGATACATGAGAATCCTCCAGCAAGAAAAAGCCATACAGTTGCATTCAGGGATGTAGTCATAGCCAACTACAGAAATGACAATGAGCTAAATGACTACCTGGACAGCACAGAACATCTGGGAAACAGCATTTGGTACCAGCACATGAAAGAAGTTGGAAGACGAAGTTCAGAAGGGGAATGCTTTGTTTGTGCACTCCTACCATATAGCATGGGGAAGTCCAAGATCTTTGTAGCTGTAGAAATCGATGCCCGGACAGCACACTGTATGTCACACTTAGAAATGTGCAAGACCAGAGGCCAGTTAATGGATAGTGATGCCTGTCTGAAATGGGCAACTCAAGCAACTGATCCAAATGAAGACGATTATGTCAAGGACATAAAGACAAGAAACAATGGAAAGACGAAACACATTGTGATCAGATATGAGAATCCTGGAGTTAAAGGAGCAGAGATCAGAAGAGAAGCAAATAAGAAGCTAAATGTCCAAGGAAAAACTCCAGAAGAAGCTCAGAGATGGAAGAATAGAGGCCAAATGCAAATTTTTTTCACCAGACAGATGGGAGAAAGGAGTAGTGATATGCCGAGCATGGATGGTCTTCGGTCACTATGAGCCAAAACTTGCAAAACTACTCACATGGGTCGAAGACAGAGGAGGGCCCTTGCAGATAGTGCCACTAGAAAGACCACAATTCTGTTTCAGGAACAATGGCACAAGGAAGATGGGAGAGAATCAGAACTGTTGACGAGTTTAAGACGTTCCAGGAATGGTACATGGAACCACAGTGATTATGGACCATTATTGAGTGTGTGGATCTAAAGCATACATCAGACTGCCACGAGACTGGGGAGGCATATGCACGAAAGTGAATGTCCACATTCCAGAATTGGTAATCCCGAAAAGTGACCTGAATATTGACAGTTTCCCAAAAGCAGATGCTCACCTGAGGAAGAAGAGATCTGTGGAACTGATAACTCGGATGAAGAGAGAGAATTACTTCTCCGCTAAATCAGAAGAAGCTTTTCATGCAATCCCATATGAACACAGGCTGTTCAGCCTCACCTCATCAGTGTTCGCAACAATTTTCATGCCAAGATTCCAAGTTGGAGCACATACTAAATGGTTACAGATAACCAGATGGGAGTTACTGCAGATCATCAACACAACAATAAAATGATTCAATACAATTAAGGAACAGTTAAGAGCCATCCGACTGATGACTCTCCAGAACAGATATGTGCTTGACATGATCGCAGCCATGGATGGAGGAGTTTGTGCAAAAATAGGAGAATCATGTTGCACATTTATACCCTCTCATGACAAGGAAAATGGAACCTTAACAGAAGCCATAGGTATGTTGACGAAGCTACAGAACCGGATAATTGACGAAACTGACGAAGTTGATGATGACAGCTGGTTTGGATCACTATTCTCTTGAATCTCACAATGGATGGCAGACATATTCATGTTTTTAGGAGCCCTGCTAGTGATATTACTAGGATTTTGTGCTATCAAGATAATAATCTCCTCGCAATGCCAGAAAACTGCAAAGAAAGCCATAGGGATGAAGATCATGATTGACGTCAAACCAGAATGGAAGCCCAAAGACCTGACTGATGAAGAAATAAGAGACTTTCTGAAGGCCAGCAGGCACGCGCCAGAAGATACACAGTTTCTATATCCCAGGAAGCACAGAAACTATGTTGGAAGATGGGTTTACTGTAGCCCGAATGGACAATGTCAACTAATGACAAGGAATAAAGACGAACATGTAAGGACATCAGGAAGCCTGAAAGGAGTAATACAAATATGGACTCCAAAGAGATACTTCTTCAAACTATCATGTATAGACCCCGAAGATGAAGAAGGAATGAACCCAGGCAATGGAGTGAAGATAGATATGGAAGAATCGAGTGAATTGCATCCAAAGGAGGAGGTGAAAGTGGTCGATGAATCGCCCAGAGGGGGGAGTGTAGAGGAGGTCCCAAATAAAGCCTGCACTCCCATCGCCCATTTTGAAGTACCAGGAACATTCACACCAAAATATGTTACGTATGATGAACAAATAAATCAGCAGAGAGCCGCAGTAGGGCTCTGCCCAGTAGCCATCAGAAGAGAAGCACCTAGTAAAGTACCAATAACCAGACAACCATGGACAGTAAGGTATCCATTGAAAAAACCTACCAAAAAATGAGACGAAATGAAGATTGCCTAAGTACCATCCCAGAAGAAACCAAAATGGTCTTAATGGAAGATGAATGGTGACGTCACGAGAGCCCGGATGGACTCACAGATAGAACAAATGACGAACCAAGAATGACATAAGGAGACGAAATGCCATGAGAAAAGAGATTGTGAGCTTAAATTGATAGAAAGCTATCAAAATGTAAGAGAGTTAAGCTGTAAGCAAAATTACTACAGTCGATCAGTTTACGCCTGTCCATATGCTTGAAACCGCAAGAAAGCTAAGAAAATAGTATGGCTTGCTATGCTAAGTAGAAGAATAGCGTGGCAAGCGCCATTGTACATAATGTACCTCAAAGCGAAGTACAGTATTATAAGTGCGATTCCACTTTACACGAAAAGCAGAATCAGCTCAGGTTACTAGAGTCCAGAACAAGACAAGATTCCTATTCTAGCAAAATGAGAAGAGACGGCTGAATCGAAACTCAGAAGATGCAACTCATGCCAAGAGAGCCAAGGTCATACCAATAGAAGGAATAAACAGTAGCTACATCTAATTGAAACTTAAGAACAGAATATCCTGTCTCTGAAAGGTCAAGATAAGGAAGCGTAGGCAGGTGGCAAGACGAATAAGAATTAAATGCACAAATCGAGAGAAACTAGGCAAATTCACGGTGTCTGCATCATGTGACCATCTGAGCAAGGAGAAGCACAAATTCACACCTACGCGTGGCATCCGCCCAGGAGAAGATAGAGGAACTTTCCCAAGCTGAAGATGCAGTTTCGAGGCCAACCACAGTAACATAATTGACATATTGTTGTTGAAGTGATGATTGATTGTAACCTTAATTGGAGGACGGCCAGGTAGCTTAGGGGGCACCCTGCACCTGGCTGACCATTCTGCGTGCTGCTAAGTAAAGCGGAAATTTATGCATGGGGTTGGTGCCAACCCAATCACAATGGACCAAATAATCTAGTGTCCTATAGTAAGCAGAACCAATGGGATGTCGTACTTTTGGTGACGTCCACAGTAGTCATTTTGAAGGAAGGGCTTAGATGCCCACCTGACAGTGTTTTACCCAATCCCTCACTCCGTTACCATATACAGATATAGCACCTATATTAAAGTTACCTTTTCCTGACCAATAGAAATGCTTATTAAATTTTGAGTGCTACACATCACTTATGATGAATTTTCAGTATAATCAATGTGTTTTTTATGAAGTTCATTGGAGTTGAAGCGAGAAGGACGATCGCATCACTGCTGATATCCATAACTCTCACTTTTTTTTACTTGTCATTAAACAGACTCCCTTTGCCAAACCATTGAGTTGTCCTTATTGATTGGTGTTGGAGTAATAAATCTGCACCCCCATCCATCTCAAGGTGCAGATATCTCGTCTTAAAGTGCTCTCGGAGCAAACCCCGGCTACATTGGCCGGTCGAGGGTCCCCTCAGTACAATCCCATTTGCTATTCTTCACTCCTTAATCATTTGCCATATTTCCTTACTTTATGTCTGTCTCTAATTTCATGGAGGTCAACTGTCCCTCCTCTTTGTTCACAAGTATCCATAGTCTGAGACTGAATTCATCATATACTCCCATCACTTTTCCACTAGGTCACAAAGCTATCTATTTCACTGTGCTTTTGCCACAACAATAAAAACCTTTTGATCTCTTAATAGAAATATCTTGTTGGGCCTTTTTGCCCTACACATACCACTATGGATGCACCCTTGCTCAAATGGTGCATTTCTCGGAACAAAACAAAACATGCTTTTCTTTGATTACCTAAACAACATCATTATGTTTAGGCTTTGTCATCCAATCCTTTCCTTAATCACTGGCAGGTGCCTGTTGCAGCTACACCAAAGCTAGTCATGACACACTTTTTTCCAAAACTGCTAATTTTTCTTCAAAGAACACTACATTTATAATCTTCAAAGATCCATCCTCAGCCTTTTAATATTCATTTACCACTTTTCTGTCTTTTCTCTATGGACACACAGGCACTCATTACAAGTCAGGCGGTGGACCATGGTGCTATTAGCACCATGGTCCATGCCGGATTCCGCCATGGTGGATGGCGGAATTACCGCCCCATTCCAAGGTGAGTGGGGCGGTAATTCCCCATTCACCATTTGCCCTTCCCGATTCGCATTTTTGCCCCCTAGGGCATAATGGGGATGGGGAAGGCGCTAATTACGGCACCGGAAATTACAGTGCCGTAATTAGCACCAAGGTCGCTTAGCTCCTTGGACTTTAAAGCCTGCAAAAAGCAGGCGTTAAAGTGTGAATCAGGCGTTAAGGGTTAATGGCGCCGACGGCGCCGTTAAACCCTTAACGCCTGACTTGTAATGAGGGCCACAGTCCCAATGTCTACCACTAGACCAAACATTGTTCTCTCTTTGCCATATTACTTCTTTTGCACCTGTCAAACCTAGTGCCACTAATAATTCTGAATGCATCAGATCACCCTATGAGGCTGTCCAACTGTGAACACATGCATTGCTCTGTTTTTTCAAAGGCATTCCTTCTTTTTAAGCTACCATCTTTTATTCCTATGTGTCTTTATGCATTCCGTGTTTACATATTGCTGATCCTGCATGTGATCTCACTTACTTGTCCTATGCAGTAAATTCATTTTGCATGCGGTGCACTTAATTTTCACAAAATATAACATGTTCTCTATTCAACTCTGAACCACTCCTCGCACTCATTGTGGTGGGGTTCTTTTTTGTTAACATACTCAAACAGTATAAAACACAGAAAACGGGGAGTGACAGGTTGGGAAGCGCTCAATTTTCCCGAAATATAGCCAGTCCAATGCAGCAACCACTGCACAGGAGGTTCCCTGGGTTCATCCAACAGTTAATAGCATAAAATAGAGTTTGTGCAGCTATAGTGTGCAGAGTACTCGCTATTCAAATGGTCAAATCCTCAGTAGTAAAATGAGAGCTCAAGGATACTTTTTCCAACTTGCTAGTTCTGCACGTACTGTCGACGTCACATAGGTGGGCCACCGTACACCATTACTTCCTGGTTTGTAAGATTTCTCTAGCGTGACAAAAAACTCTGCATGTTCAATACATTATGTCACAAAATCATTCAGCTCCTCGATGCCCCTGGGCTGTGCGAGCACTTTAAAAATGCAAATGCAAAATAAATAAAATAACCAAATCTTATCATCGTGCTGTCAGCCCTCATAATGGCATATTCAGTGGTTGCCATCTCTAATTACAAGGGGAGTGACCCCTTATTACTTTGTCCAAAAATCCCTCTGTAGTGCTCACGATGCCCACTCTAATGTGAGTCTCTGCATTTGCACATTCATTATATCAGTTCTATTTGCATATGGCAAAAAGGACATTTCCTCAGTACAGTTTGAGCATGCTTGAACGAGAGTCTGTTCAGTATTCCTTCTCTCATTCATAAAGCCCTTCCTTGATTTGTCAGCTGTATACTAGGGGGCATGCTGTCCCTTTTCTGAAATAGTATTCATTCTGCACGAATCTCTGGCTTCCACACATGCATGCAAAAATGTTCTAACATACCTTATGTGAAATGCACGGGAGGGCTCCTAACCTGTCCATCTTGCATATTTTGATTGTCTTTCTACATATTTTAGAACTTACCCGGGTTATTCAGAGAATTTCCCTAACTATTTTGGATGCCTCTATCTAAGAAGCCTCCCCCACCTTATGGTCCCATTACTCTTGCAATGGTGTATTTCAACACTTTTTTTGGGGGGATTATTTTTCGTGCAATTCTTTTCTTGCAGAAGCCTGCATCTCTAATCATCGCCTTATTTCCAGGCCCACTAATTCCTTAGGTTATGCCAGCATAAGCTCTGACAGCCTCTGGCATTTCAATAGCTCCCCCATCTGGCATGTCTGGACGCAGCACTATGAATGCTTTCAAGACTACCACACTTTTTAATTGTTTGCACAGTGCTCCATTATGAGTGGTAATGCAATATGTTGCCTTTGACCAACTGTCATCAGTTTTTGCCCCCATAGCTAGAAGACCTTTGCTGTCTTCTGTAGGTAATGTACCTCTTTCCGACACTTTTTCTAGAATATGTACCCACTTCTCAGTGCTAGAAGTCAAAAACTCAGGAGTTTGCAACTTAATTTACTCTTACTCATCTGGGATCAAGGTACACTGTGATCTGATTCGCCCTTTCTCTGGCGAGAGAAACTATAAAGCCCCAACTCATTCTAAATATAAAAATGCATTTAAATCTGATCATCCTCAAAATTAACCTTCAAAGTCACACTTTCAGGTTGCTCTGTCCTGGCCTGTATGTTAAGGCAGAACAAAACCTTTCACATTTTCAACATGCATTGGTGCACACTTTTGACTCAAAAAACCTATCAGTGGTTCATTCACTTGTACGCGATTTGTAACTCTTCTCATCACTTCGTTTTTCCCAGCTATGATCTTCACAAGCTGTTATGTTAAATTAATTAATTTTCGCTCGCAATGCGCGAGTGCTGCATTCCTTATTCTCTCTTAACATGAGCCAGTTTTAACTTGGAAAACTTCTTTTTTCTCAAGGCCTCTCCATCGTGTGGTATTACTGCATTCCTGTCCAGTAATCTCACTATTTCTCCTTTGTGTTTTGCCTCACCTTTTGCCTCTCGGCTTAATAGAACATAACTGCTGTTTTTATTCCTGATTGCACACTACAAGAATCTCAATATTCCTGTATATTTCTTTTTAACCTGTATTTTAATATTTTTTCCAAATGTGTCATGTCTATCTCAAAAACATTTGTCAAATAATGTTTTTTCTCATATATTACTGTCACTTCCCATAACTTATTTTACTGTGTTTGGTCCAAGTACAATCTATTTGCACATTGGCCTGCTTTTTACTGTATTCTACACATAAAAACACAATTTAAATCTCAGCTACACCTCCCTGAAATTGTGTGCTCTTGGGCACCTTTTTTTCTGACTTCATGTCCACAACACATTTTCCTCAAAGCCAAAAATGACATGCCTTTTTCCTTGATCACTTTTAATACATAGTAAGAATTGTCAAGACACACTGCGCCAAAGAATGCAAGGATTTTTTTATCAAAATACAGAATTGTACTTATTGAAGTGTAGTAGTCAGCCTGACACGTGCTTCGAGCCAAACCTGGCTCTTCATCTGAGGCTTATTGGAGGAAGTATGGATGCAAACCATGTATACATAAATTGCCAAATTACTCTATTGCTTCGCAATTGCAGCAAATGGACTTGGCGTTAACAGGAGGACACGGACAAATGGCTCCTCCTATTAAAGCCAAGTCCATTTGCCGCAATTGCAAAGCAATAGAATAATTTGCATCCATACTTCCTCCAATAAGCCTCAGATGAAGAGCCGGGTTTGGCTCGAAACACGTGTCACGCTGACTACTACACTTCAATAAACACAATTCTGTATTTTGATAAAAATCCTTGCATTCTTTGGCACAGTGTGTCTTGACAATTCTTACTCTGTATCTAATTAACATGGTAGTGGATTGGCAGTCCACTCACACTCCTCGAGACACCCGCTGCCTTATTGCTAACTAAAACCCTTTGTACAAGCGCTGTGGATATTACTGACTTTCACTGCCAATTTACTTGTTCACTTTTAATACATAACATCACATAGCCTATCATGCTTAAAACACAACAAACATATTTTCTAAACAAATGCTCCATCAATACTCAGCAAAATCTCTTCAGTTTTCTCATTTTAAAGACATCAATTTTGTCACATCTTAAAACAAACTGTCATTCTTTCCTTTGCAGTGCCGTGCGCACTTCTGCTTTATCTCATTTCCACTGCATAGGCCGTTAAAACAGATTCATTCCTTTAGCAATCGGATGGCTCGGATTTTTTCCAAGCTACACAGTTCATAATTTAAAAACTTTTCTCTGTTCAAGAACTCCTGTAAATTGAATGCAATTCTATTTTATTCAAAGCCTATCAGATTCCTATACCACCGGGCTTTTCAAAAGTGCCTACACATTTTTCAGTAGTAAATCCCCTTTTACGTTTACACAGGAGCTGATTGGCATACTTGCAGCTCCCTATTTCATAGTTCTTATCTCTAATGTAAAAGAAACTTCAATGCGGTTTGTTGGACATTTTTATGTTTTGTTGAAAACTCCACTCCCAGCCATATTTTTTAGCTACTCTATCTTCATCAAACTGAGCACATTTTTTTATTGTATGGGGTGCATATCATAAATGGCTTTGCCTAGTTTCAACAAATGTAATAATTAACCTATTATTTGCAGGATTCTAATTTTTTACAGAGGCTCAAAGAGAAGGAGTGTCTTCCTTGTTTTTTCTATTTATTTCACTAAGTTTTGTTTTCATCAATATAAAAACAACGCAAATCTGTTTACTTTGACCTATAGTATCTACTTATTTCAGATTTATTTTTACAATTGATCACTTTTAATTCTTGGCTTAATGCCAATTTTATAAATCAATTTTAAAATGCATTTTCTTTCTCTCTAAGTAATAAAAAGGAATATACAGTGAACATATTGGGACATAAAACACAACACATAAAAAAAACAACAACAAAACACACTCGGCCAGCCACACATACGTGCACCTCATGATCTTCTCATAAGACTTGTCTTACCCTCTAAACTCTGCTCTGATTGGAACTTAAGCTAATTCTTTTAAGAATGTCTTTAACCGCTCTCGTCTTCTATATGTCCCATGTAAAGGGGCTCTGAATTAAAGCTTCTGCTAGCACTCTTTAAAGTCTAGAACAGGGCGTATCCTCATAGCGTGGCTCCACTCACGACTATTTTTCCTCATATATTACTTGACCACACTCAAGTCAATATCTCAATAACTCATTAACACTCAACGTCTTGAGTTAATTCCCATTCTCTGTTACTTTTTCTACACTACTTGTATCACACTTAAAATCATTACTCTTTAAAAACAAAATACTTAGGGAGGTTCCCTACAATTAGTACATCTTGTGTTTGAAAGACTGTCAATAGATAATCTCAAGATATTTTTTCTTAGAGGGGTTCTCCATGAGAGCTTTAAGGTTGTTTCTAAAAGCTGTTAAAACTTTAACTCAAAAATAAATTTCTAAGAGTATCTCTCAATAGATTTCAAAAAATGGGCCCCCCAAAAATAGCCCCTAATAAATGGCTCAAAGGCGATACCCCTACATTTTCAAGGGGGTGTACCCGAATAATTTCTAGGGGCGTACCCCAATATTTTGAAGGGGGTTACCCCAATATTAGCCCCCCCAATCCACAGATGATAAGGCCTCTGTCATGCTATCAATCCTGCAAAACCCTCTGATTTGTACTCATTTTTGAATTTCTTGGAAATTTGCCAAAAATAAATAGTCCCCTTCACTAGCTTAGTGCCAAGGCCTTCTGCCATACTGTCATGCCTGCATGTCCTTTCTCTTCTACTGGCTAGGGCAGCTGCAGTCTGTCCTTCCCCCATCTGTCTTCCTATCCATTCTTACCCCCCATCCTTGCAGGACAGTATGGCTTACCTCATCTTCCCTTGGTCCGTCAGTCCTAGAGACATTAGCTCAGGTCCTGGCTTGGCTCGCCAAATGTATTGGAGGTCCCAAAAATACATCTGCTGGTTCTTAGCATCTCCAGGGTCAGGAAGAAACACTGGAACAAATAGGATACTCAGGCTTGGTTCAAGAAGACATCAGGCTTTATTTCTCCAGCAGGCTGGTACACTTCATACATCATGGACATCTCTGGAACTCTCTCTTAACACTGAATTCACTCACGCTTATATACAGTCCTAGGGAGAAGAGCTAATTGTTTGGTCATAAAGACAACCCCTTCCTATCTATGATTTGTTAACTCATATGGCATGATCAATGAGCTGTTCCTATTTCTGCTCTGTGATTGGCTGACCTATCTGCCACTCGACTGACCCATCTGTCACTCGAGCCTAGTCTAAACTGGTTCTAGTCACTCAGAGTCCCCTCCTTTGGCCTTTACCTGAACTCTTTATAAAAAATGATCTCCACTGGTGTCATCATGACTCACAGCAATCCACCAGTTTAGGAATCGCCTGACTCTGCCTGACCTCACAAAACGGTGGATTACCCTGTTTTTGGTCCTATCTTGGCACCTAATCCGTTTCAAACCTAGTTTTTTAGTACATATACTTATCATGTACTACTTACTAAGCCTTTCATTATTTAAAACATTCTGACTTTATAAACATAACTTTTCAACCATCACCATGCCTACCAGCTCACAACAGAGCAGCCCAAGGCAGTGATCCTTGCACCTATCAGGGTCACCAAAGAAGGGAAGGCCTGGTGAAAAGAGGCCACAGAAGTGACCAAGTACCAGACTTACAGTGACACTATTGCCTGCCTGGGGGTGTTTGGGAAGGGGTCTGGGGAGGGTTAGTTGTGGAGGGGGTGATGGGCAGAGTTAGTTGGGATATGGTGGTGGGGCGGGTCAGTTGGGAGGGGGTGGTGGGGAAGGTTAGTTGGGGAGAGGGTGGTGAGGAGGGTTATTTGGGGAGGGGGTGGTGGGACACACGTTTGGTCATATTTGTTGTTACTAAAATACACATGGTTGTGCGAAGGAATTTACATCTGGACATTCAATTTGTGAAGTGGTGTGCTTTTTTATTGCGCTGCATCACATGCAGTGTGTGCCATTGGTTGTGTACAACTGATGATTGCTCAGAAGTAGTTCTCAATGAGATCCTGGAGGGCTGCACGCCCATCCCTGACATCCCTGTGTTGGTGTTACATGTCTACAGATGTATCCCCGTCACCGTCGTTATCAGCGTACACTGGAGACATGTCCATGTCCGGGGGAGGGGAATGGTCCACCTGATGCACATATTGTGCAACATGGCACAGGCCAGGACTATCTTCCCCACCTTCACTGGCCTGTACCATAGTGCCCCACCGGATTGGTGGAGGTAACAAAAACGTGCCTTCAACAGTCTGACGGTCTGTTCAATTGTCATCTATTTTCTGATGTGAGCATCATTGAATGCTATTTCCTGGTGTTTCTGGGGATCTCTCACAGGGGTCATCAGCCATGTTCGTAGAGGAAACCAGAATAATCTGCATGGAATAGGACACAGGAAGGGCCATTTTGATCAGGTAATTTAGCAAAACATGCAATAAGGGATGTGAGTGAGTGACATATGCATCTGGGTCTGTGCACGTGTGGTCTCTCATTCGCCTTGGTGCACCCCGTTACAGGCAATGCTGTCAGGCCATGTTTACGGTCTTTATCCCGACGATGGGGTGGGGCTGGGTGGGACTGAGCCGGGATGTGCTGGGTATTGTGACATGACAGTGATGCATTCTGCTACCTGTAGTGCATTGCATGTACCTGTCCATCCATGCTCACATTGTGATGGTGTGTCCATCCGTTGACACATGTGGTAGATGTCAGTTGTGGCCACCCACTCTTGAATTCGGATTGTGTCCCTTCATTGGCATGGTGGTTGCGAGCCATGCACTGGTGCCAGTGAATGCCCCCCCACCCTTGTGCACATGCATGGAGGTGTATGTGTTGATGCTTCAACTCACCCAATAGCCAGGACGCTGTCCCCCATAACATGACATGTAAGCACGCAGGGTGCTATTCCGCAGGACCATGGAGTCATGGGTTAATCCCGGGAAGCAGGCGCAGCAGTGTGTGATTGTCAGGTCTGCATCACATATGACCTGCACATTCAATGAGTGGTACAGCTTTCTGTGCACCTCCACTGTGGCGTGGGCAGCTACAAGCTCTATATGTGTGTAGTCCACTGTTCCCAATACTTTCGGCATGCCCGTAGGTGCATGGAAGAGGACCCTGGTGGCATTGACCTGTGCCTGTGTGGTTGGTAAGGCAATGTGCTGGGACACATGGTGCAGGAGGGCATCCAGGACCTGCACCAGTACAGTTGAAAATGCTTGCTGCGAGATACTGTCAACTCGTCGAATGAGTGCTGGAATGTTCCCATTTCAAGAAGTTGCAGCACCTTCAGCAATGGGTGTGGCAGTCTGGATGAGGATGATGTTCTGGATGTCATCTAGGATGAGCTCTACAAGTTCCAGGATGGTCTCCCTGTTAAGGGGGTATAGTGTGTGGATCTGCCTGTCAGTCAGGGCCCAGGGTGTGGCCCTTGTACGAGGTGTGACTTGCAGGGCATTTTTAATCTGCATTGTCCTTATCCTCCTCCACTGCCTGTCCTGTTGGCCGTGAAGCAGCTCCTGCTCATAGAGCTGCAGTCCTGCATGCAGCACCTCCAGGTCCATGAGAGGCAGCATGGTTGTGTTGAGGAGTTTGTGTGGTGTGGGTGTGGTCCTTTTCAGCAGTCACTGTGCTCACCGTGTGCAGCTGGGTGCATTAGGTGTACCTGTGCCTGTCATCCACACCTGGGCCTGGTTACCGCCTGCTCCGCAGTGCAGGTGTTTCCGGTAGTGCCTCCGGTGGGTCCTTCTGTTTTGGATCACTGTGCTTCCGGCAACAGTGGCAGAGTGTCCGCTGTTACCGGCACCGTTGTTACCGGCATTCTCGCTCGTAGTGCTGCGGTTGCACTTGTAATGAGGCCCAGTGTGTTTAGATACTAAGAGGTTATAATGCCACATAAATATTGGTACAGATGCCTCCTTTATTAGTGCCTACGCCGAGATGAATTAGCTGCATCTTCCTGTGGACGTCAATCACTTCCTCGCCGCTTCAAGGAAGTAATCATGCAGCTAAGGTGCACTGGGGGGTTTTCCTGCCTTAGTGTCAGATTTGTGCATAAGAAATGATGTTTCACCATGGCACGACAAATACAGGAGGCCTGCCCTGGTTATGTGTTCTGTCGTTGCGGGTCATGTTGATGGAGTCAGTCTACGTGGCAGTAGAAGTGAGCGGTAACTCTATAGCCTTCTAGTCGCATGATCGGGAATGATCGATGGAGCAATGGACAGGCTGATTTTCACATCTGCATGCGCTTGTGCTTTTTGTCTGTGTGTATAATCAGTTGGGAGCGACCGACATGTTTCGAGACATGTAACCACCATGTTAGAAGCCACTGAGGAATGTTCTTAGGGGAATGTTCTAGGTCCTGGGGAAGATGGACATCAGTGCCCTGCTGATGCTGCTGTCTCGGATGATTGCTCCCTTGATACTAGAAGTGGCGAACTGGTCAATTAGAAGATTGAGAGTCAATGGGGCGTCATTGAATGATGCACTCCTTGTACCCCACTGGAGTAGACCAGGTTACTGTTACTGTGACCAGTGTTCCAGAAACAATAGAGGGTCCATGAGTTTTCCATGTTTGCACATTCATTGTGTATATTATGTGAATTTGCACTATTCATGTTTACATCATATGCACTTTATTTGCCTTGATGCACTGAATGACCAGGCCAATGTCATAGTGACCAATGTCACAGTTCAGGTTTAGGTTCTGCTGTTTATTCACTGAATTTGCACTATTCACGTTTACATCATATGCACTTTATTTGGCTTGATGCACTGAGGGACCAGGCCAATGTCAGCGTGACCAATGTCACGGTTCAGATTTAGGTTCCGCTGTGTATTCAGTGAATTTGCACTATTCACATTTACATTGTATGCATTTTATTTGACCCAATGCATTGAGTGGACTTTTGCTAATTTTGCATTTTGAATATTGTTTTTTCTAAAATTGTTTTTTCTAAAATTGTTTTTGTACTTGTTTTTAATATGTGGTCATGTATTTATACTTGATATCTGTATGTGGCAATTATACATATTGTTTGTTACCTATTTTTAGACTTGTTGGTTATTCATACAATTATATTATTAATTTCCTGGGTGTGGCCATCAATGATCTCTATTCAAGCACCAGTATAAGACTGAATTATTCTTGACATTATTGTACATATTATTATTATTTATTTATTTATGTGTATGTGATTCTTAAATAATCTTTACAACATGTTTAGTTCAAGTTTGATTAGGATATTAATCAAACAATATATAGTTACCGTCAGGGGTGTTGCTGGGTCTGGAAAAGATCTGGGGCTATGCTTATTTTGGGACTGTCGGGACAGGGGTGCTGGCTAGCCTTTTTGGTTGTAACCCCTGAGCGTCTATCCGGGTGTAGAGAAGGAGCCAAGTACCTCCACCTCATCCACTTCACCCATATTGCCCATATGTTGGGATTCAGAGTGTGAGACATGTGCAGTACCAGTGAAAATACTGATATCAAAGAGAATCCTGGAGGCAAGGTTCCCATTGAGAAAACCAGACCTGCACATGAGACAGTATGATGGCCATTTGCATGAAATCCCGGAAGAAGCAGGACCAATAAAAGAAAGGGAAGAGTCATGACATCACACGAAGCCAGACTGACGTACATAGAAGAGTGCAGAGGCAAGAGAATGAGGATATTCTACAAGGCATCAAGAAAGTATCAAGGATAAGTGACGACCTGGGCTCGAGGTGAAGAGGCTTATGCTGCAGAAACGATGACGATATCAAGTTATTTTACACGTGTACAGATGGAAGGAAACGTAAGCAGATTAAGTATTTTTGAGGTTAGCTTTATAGAGAACAGACTGCGGCATCCGCCAACATGTACATATATATTGAAGTGTGTAAAGAATGGATGTTTCCACTACGTATTATAGCAGAGCTGGACCAGAGAAGGGAGGTCTTGCTTCCAGTGGGTCGCAGTTAAAAAAGCCATTGAATTCCAGAAGCAGATCTCAGAAAGGCGAGGCTGGACGAGCCCCAAGAAGCCAAGGTCTTATCAGGCTGGGATAAGCAGACATTGGATACAAATCGTGTGAAAGAATGACACTCTTGTTCAGAAACATGGACAAAAACAAGGAAGACGTCAGAGGTTTATTAAAAAATAGTATTTTAAATACACTAGGGCTCGATTGTGTGGTCTTCAGTCACATGGAGGGATGAAGTTGAACGAACATGCTGACCACACCTACGCATGAGGGCAGAGCGTGCCTTCACTCCCCTGAATTCTCCAGAGCAAAAGAACACTCCCAAGGACAAGTTCAAAGCCTTAATTGACAGCAGACCACTGAGGTGATGATGGATGAATATGCTAATTGGTGGGAATCTATGGTCTAAGACTAGATCACCAGCACCTGGAGGCTTAGCAGGCGTGCTTCTAGTGTAGGTGGAAATGCACTGAAGGAGAATAGAGGCCAACCAATGGTAGAGGACCGCATGATTAAGGGTCCTATAGTTTGTCTAACCAATGGGACGTTGTGTATTTAGTGGAGTTCATAGTGACCTGTTTAAGGGCAGGGCTTAGTTGCCCCACCTGATGTTAAGAAACCTATCACTTTTCCTCACTCTTATAGACGAGTGTGGATCGGATACTTGGAGGTTCCTTAACAGCCTATCACAATTGCCACTAGGTTTTGGTAGTTTGCTACGTAAGATGACATTAGTAATACGTAGGTTAACGTCATCTATGATGATTTTCTGCTATAAAAGGCTGCTTTTTTTAAGATGCATTGAGAGATCTTACGCTGAGACGTCCGCTGATGTCCGTTGTGCTCCCTGTTTTAAATAATTGATATTAAAACAGTTACCTTTTTGCCAACTATCTGAGTCGTTTCCATTATTGATGTTTGAGTAACTTCTGCACCCCCATCCATCTCAAGGGTATTGCTACCTCGTCTTAAAGGGCTGGAGTCCACCAGTTCACAGCGCTAAAACCAAAAGGCCTGGGGGCTATAGCCCTCTCAGTCCCCACCTAGACACGATGTTGTGTTTAGAGTAAACTATGTGAAAGGCATGTGAGTGGCATGCGGGATGTGATGCCATGCATATCATTCTGTGTAATATGTGTGTATAATTGGAATCAGGGGGCACTGTGGGGGGGGGGGGGGTTGTTACCCCACTGCCCTACTGCTATTGGCTCAGGTATACTTCGGTCATGTGAGGAAGTGTGTTGTCACTTTTTCTGATGTAAGAGAGCGTCATGTGTAAAACCACAACTCAGAGTAAAATGGGCAAGAGGGGGCGATTTCCGTTTTTAAAAGAAACCCCCCACGTAGACTTTGGAATAACACGTAGTCATCCTCAGGCTTTCGGCGTAAACAATTTCACACACTTGAACTCACTTTGAAACACTCCACACTTGACTCTCACACACACGCACACGCGCGCTTTCTTACAGACACGCCCACAGGATCTGGTGGAGTAACACTGTTGTGTGTTGAACATGAAAACTCAGCCGTCCAATTCGTGTAAAAGCGGCGGGGGTGGCAGAACTATATCGACTGCAAAGTAGACGAAAATAATGGGAAACATGAAAGGCCCGTGCACACCGCGCCGGCGCTTTAAGGGTGCCGCGTGTGCGTGCGTGTGTGTGTGAGAGAGAGAGAGAGCATGTGTACGGTAATAGTGTTTGGAGAGCTACAAGTGGCTGAGATGGGTCCAATGAGCTGTGGCGCCCCTCCCCTGCCCCGCAGAAAGCCTCGGCGCGTGTGTGTGTGTGTGTGTGTGTGCGCACTCTGCACCCATGTATATAAAGGCGGCTGTCAGATGCTGCCGGTGGAGTCAGGCTGAGCCGCAGCGCAGCGCGCCGGTATCCCGGGATGTGCACAGCAGCCCTGGGCCTGGGGGTTCCAGCACGTACCTGCACCTGGATTACTGGCAGAGGTGCCCCACCCGCGTCACTGGCCTTTAACCCTTCATAGCTCGGCTGTTTATTCCAGGATTGGTGTGTTTCATCCTGCATGATAAGTTGCATCTGCGAGTCTGAGGTGTATTGTTGCAATTGACAGCCCATAGTCCCATCTCGGCAGCCTTGCACCATGGCCCCGCCATCGCTCAGCGCCCCTTTACTCTTCGTGGGTCTCTGCCTGCGGCTGGCCCCCCGGTCCTGCTCCCCCATGGAAAGCGAACTGGTCACCCCTCAGAGGCTGGACCCGGACATCAACGGGAGGCACTTCTACCCGCAGGGAGGTCTGCACGAGCTGCATAAGGACCGGGGCATTATTTTCCAGATCAGCGCCTTCCACGAAGACTTCTACCTGCACCTGACGCCAGACGCCCAATTCATGGCCCCCGCCTTTGCCATGCAGTACCTTGGTGCCCGCGCCAAGTCCACCGCCGCCCAGGGGGGCAACCTCCGGCACTGCTTCTACTCAGGGGATGTCAATGCGGACAGGGAGTCCTTTGCAGCCCTCAGCCTGTGTGGGGGGCTTCGGGGGGCCTTTGGGCACGGTGGGTCTGAATATGTCATCCGTCCCCTCAAGAATGACACCAGTGGCCGCATTTTGACTCATAGTCAAGGGGTGCACCTGTTGCAGCGCAGGAAGGCTTCCTCCCAGACCTTGGACGCCACCTCGAGGTGCGGCGTGGGCTCCAGCCTGAACCCCTCCATCCTGGCAGCCCTGGAGCGGTACAAGGGCACGCACTCGGGGGGCAAGGAGAAGGGGCCGCGCCCGCCCAGTGACACCAGGGCCAAGGCTGGGCGGCGCGCCCGGCGCTTCGCCTCCATTCCCAGGTACGTGGAGACCCTGGTGGTGGCCGACGAGTCCATGGACAAGTTCCACGGGGAGGACCTGCGGCACTATCTGCTGACCCTGATGGCCACCGCCGCCCGGCTCTACCGCCACCCCAGCGTCCAGAACCCCATCAACATTGTGGTGGTCAAGTTCATGATCCTCACCGACGAGGACAAGGGCCCCAAGGTGACCAGCAACGCGGCTCTGACCCTCAGGAGCTTCTGCAGCTGGCAGAAGAAGTGGAACAAGGCCAGCGACCGGCACCCCGAATACTGGGACACCGCCATCCTCTTCACCAAGCAGGTAGGAGTCCTCGCCGGCTGGCACTTCTGCCCACGTGGCATCTCCCATGACGTGGGTCAATCTCTCCCCTGGTGGTAGCAGGAGACAGCTCATCTTCCTGGCAGGATCTCTCGCCCCCTCCCCAAGTGACATCTTGCTGGCACTGGCACACCCCTTCCTTAGCGTTGCACCCGTTCCCCCATGACATCACACGTGACTGGTGGGCTCTCTTCCCTCCTGGTGGCACCACCCATCTGGCGGTGCCCGCTACCCTCTGTTCTTAGTGGAAATCCCGCATCTTCTCCCTGCTTGCACCTCTGCCCTGGTGGTACTCAGTCACCCTCTGGTGGCACTTCAACTTCCTGGCAGAAAGCCCTCATCTTCGCCATGCTTGGACTCTGCCCTGGTGGTACTCAGTCACCCTCTGGTGGCACCTCACCGTCCTGGCAGAAAGACCTAATTTTCTCTCTGCTTGGACTCTGCCCTGGTGGTACTCAGTCACCCTCTGGTGGCACCTCACCTTCCTGGCAGAAAGCCCTCATCTTCGCCATGCTTGGACTCTGCCCTGGTGGTACTCAGTCACCCTCTAGTGGCACCTCACCGTCCTGGCAGAAAGACCTCATTTTCTCTCTGCTTGGACTCTGCCCTGGTGGTACTCACCCCCACCCCCTTCTGGCGACATCTCACCGTCCTGGCAGAAAGACCTCCTCTTCTCTCGGCTCGGACCTCTGCCCTGGTGGTGCTCAGTCATCCTCTGGTGGCACCTCACCTTCCAGGCAGAAAGACCTCATCTTCTCCCTGCTTGCACCTCTGCCATAGTGGTACTCCCCCGCCCCCCTTTTCCGGTGGCACCTCACCTTCCTAAAATCAAGCCCCCACCTTCTCCCTGCATGGACCTCTGCCCTGGTGGTACTCCGCCCTCAGCCGCTCTCTGGTGGCACCTTACCTTCCTGGCATAAAGCCCTCATCTTCTCCCTGCTTGCACCTCTGCCCTGGTGGTACTCAGTCACCCTCTGGCGGCATCTCACCTTCCTGGCATAAAGCCCTTATCTTTCCCTGCTTGCACCTTTGCCCCGGTGGTGCTCAGTCACCCTCTGGTGGCACCTGACCTTCTTGGCATAAAACCCTCATCTTTCCCTGGTTGCACCTCTGCCCTGGTGGTACCCAGTCTCTCCTCTTATGGCACCTCACCTTCCTGGCATAAAGCCCACACCTTCTCCTCAATGGCACTTCTTAACCTGTTGGCTGAACCTGCTCCAGGGCCCGGGTCGGCTGCACAGGACGCCCACCCATTCATTTCCCCACCGCCTCTGCCCTGCTCTCTCCACCACTCGCACACGATGCTGATTGGCTGATTGGCAGCTGTGAGGCCGTCAGGCGTTTTGCATATGCCGGAAGCTCCACGTGCGGGGGCGCGCGCCTTGGAATGTGAAACATGCAGGGCCTTGTTATGGAAAGGTGCGCACCTGTGCAATCAATCAGGTGTGGGGCACAGCTGGAATAGCCCCTACCCTAATAGAGCAAAACAAACATTGGTCGGTGTGTGCGCCGGTGCAAAACCGTGCACGTTCGCAGAGCAGCAAAGACAGTGCACACATATGTTACTGAACGTCTGCCCTGTTGCAGCAATCGCCGTGCAAAATGCTAGGTCAGCAGAACAGCCTGGCCCTCTCCAGATTATGCGAGTGACGCGTGGGATGGCGGGGGGAAGGGGGGGGGGGGCGGGCTCTTCATTCATCCCCGACAGGGAAAGGGATGGGGGGGGGGGGGTATTCAGCCAAGCCGAGCAGAGGGCTGACTCTGTAGCTCCGGTGGACAAAGTCTGAGGAGAGATGTTCAGGCAACACTAAAGACTGAGGTCAGGCTGAATGCAGGGCTGAGAAATCAGTCCAGCCAGAGTAAGTGCAGAGTCTTCAGTCCGTGCCTCTGCAACATTAAACACTGAGGTCAGGCTGTTTGCAGGGCTGAGAAATCAGTCCAGCCAGAGTAAGTGCAGAGTAAGTGCCGAGACTTCAGTCCGTGCCTCTGCAACATTAAACACTGAGGTCAGGCTGTTTGCAGGGCTGAGTAATCAGTCCAGGCAGAGTAAGTGCCGAGACTTCAGTCCGTGCCTCTGCAACATTAAACACTGAGGTCAGGCTGTTTGCAGGGCTGAGAAATCAGTCCAGCCAGAGTAAGTGCAGAGTAAGTGCCGAGACTTCAATCCGTGCCTCTGCAACATTAAACACTGAGGTCAGGCTGTTTGCAGGGCTGAGTAATCAGTCCAGCCAGAGTAAGTGCAGAGTTAGTGCCGAGACTTCAGTCCGTGCTTCTGCAACATTAAACACTGAGGTCAGGCTGTTTGCAGGGCTGAGAAATCAGTCCAGCCAGAATAAGTGCAGAGTAAGTGCCGAGACTTCAGTCCGTGCCTCTGCAACATTAAACACTGAGGTCAGGCTGTTTGCAGAGCTGAGAAATCAGTACGGCCAGAGTAAGTGCAGAGTAAGTGCCGAGACTTCAGTCCGTGCCTCTGCAACATTAAACACTGAGGTCAGGCTGTTTGCAGGGCTGAGTAATCAGTCCAGGCAGAGTAAGTGCCGAGACTTCAGTCCGTGCCTCTGCAACATTAAACACTGAGGTCAGGCTGTTTGGAGGGCTGAGTAATCAGTCCAGGCAGAGTAAGTGCAGAGTAAGTGCCGAGACTTCAGTCCGTGCCTCTGCAACATTAAACACTGAGGTCAGGCTGTTTGCAGTGCTGAGTAATCAGTCCAGGCAGAGTAAGTGTCGAGGCTTCAGTCCGGTGACTCTGCAACACTAAACACTGAGGTCAGGCTGTTTGCAGGGCTGAATAATCAGTCCAGGCGGAGTAAGTGCCGAGACTTCAGTCTGATGCCTCTGCAATATTAAACACTGAGGTCAGGCTGTTTGCAGGGCTGAGAAATCAGTCCAGCCAGAGTAAGTGCAGAGTCTTCAGTCCGTGCCTCTGCAACATTAAACACTGAGGTCAGGCTGTTTGCAGGACTGAGAAATCAGTCCAGCCAGAGTAAGTGCAGAGTAAGTGCCGAGACTTCAGTCCGTGCCTCTGCAACATTAAACACTGAGGTCAGGCTGTTTGCAGGGCTGAGAAATCAGTCCGGCCAGAGTAAGTGCAGAGTAAGTGCCGAGACTTCAGTCCGTGCCTCTGCAACATTAAACACTGAGGTCAGGCTGTTTGCAGGGCTGAGCAATCAGTCCAGGCAGAGTAAGTGCCGAGACTTCAGTCCGTGCCTCTGCAACATTAAACACTGAGGTCAGGCTGTTTGCAGGGCTGAGAAATCAGTCCAGCCAGAGTAAGTGCAGAGTAAGTGCCGAGACTTCAATCCGTGCCTCTGCAACATTAAACACTGAGGTCAGGCTGTTTGCAGGGCTGAGTAATCAGTCCAGCCAGAGTAAGTGCAGAGTAAGTGCCGAGACTTCAGTCCGTGCCTCTGCAACATTAAACACTGAGGTCAGACTGTTTGCAGGGCTGAGAAATCAGTCCAGCCAGAGTAAGTGCAGAGTAAGTGCCGAGACTTCAGTCCGTGCCTCTGCAACATTAAACACTGAGGTCAGGCTGTTTGCAGGGCTGAGAAATCAGTCCGGCCAGAGTAAGTGCAGAGTAAGTGCCGAGGCTTCAGTCTGTGCCTCTGCAACATTAAACACTGTGGTCAGGCTGTTTGCAGGGCTGAGTAATCAGTCCAGGCAGAGTAAGTGCCAAGGCTTCAGTCTGGTGCCTCTGCAACATTAAACACTGAGGTCAGGCTGTTTGCAAGGCTGAGAAATCAGTCCAGGCAGAGTAAGTGCCGAGACTTCAGTCTGGTGCCTCTGCAATATTAAACACTGAGGTCCGGCTGTTTGCAGTGCTGATTAATCAGTCCAGGCAGAGTAAGTGCCGAAGCTTCCGTCCGGTGACTCTGCAACACTAAACACTGAGGTCAGGCTGTTTGCGGTGCTCAGTAATCAGTCCAGGCAGAGTAAGTGCCGAGACTTCACTCGGGTGCCTCTGCAACACTAAAGACTGAGGTCAGGCTGTTTGCGGTGCTCAGTAATCATTCCAGGCAGAGTAAGTGCCGAGACTTCACTCCGGTGCCTCTTCAACACTAAAGACTGAGGTCAGGCTGTTTGCAGTGCTGAGTAATCAGTCCAGGCAGAGTAAGTGCAGAGACTTCAGTCCGGTGCCTTTGCAACACTAAACACTGAGGTCAGGCTGTTTGCAGTGCTGAGTAATCAGTCCAGCCAGAGTAAGTGCCGAGACTTCACTCCGGTGCCTCTGCAACACTAAACACTGAGGTCAGGCTGTTTGCAGTGCTGAGTAATCAGTCCAGCCAGAGTAAGTGCCGAGACTTCACTCCGGTGCCTCTGCAACACTAAACACTGAGGTCAGGCTGTTTGCAGGCTGAGTAATCAGTCCAGACAGAGTAAGTGCCTCTGCTACACTAAACACTGCGGTCCGACTGTTTGCAGGGCTGATTAGTCAGTTCAGGAAGAGCAAGTGATGCGCGCTCTTCCTGTTGCTTCCGCAACACTGACTGCACTTTAAACTGTTGCGGTGCAGAGCGGTCACTCGGGAGCGACACAGCACTGAGTGTCCAGTTCAACCAGGCAACGAGGAAGGGGCAGGTGATTCCTATTCGGCCCAGAGAGCTAGTTCTGCCCTGGAAGAGAAGGTGCAGTATAGTGCCGAGAACTCCGTTCAGATAGACGAGGCGCTGGGTATTCAATACGGACACATGGCCCATGACGTGCTGTGCATTCGGTACCGATACACTGAGAAACTCCCGCGTATCTAGTCCGGGCCCCTGAAGGGACCAGGCCCAGCCCTGCCCCCACGATGCACGACGAGGACTGGCTATGCAGTTCCAGTGAGCGGCCAGCTGGGGGCGCTGCGGAATCACAGCCTGCAAGGGACGGCTGTGGACACCGCGCGGAGTACGACACGGAGGGGGAGGTGTGGGAGTGTGAAGTACCTCCTCTCCCCTCTTACCTGCCCTCCTGCCTTTCAATTGATGTTTTGCTTCCACAGCTGGAGGCGGGCGGGGGGGGGGGGGGGGTCGGGGAGTGCAGATTGTAAATGTTTCGTCGGTGCATGACTCAGATGAGCGCTGCAGGACATGCAGTGCGGCTCAGTTCAGCATGCGCGCAAGTCTGCTAACAGCGGCATGAACTGTGTGCTGCAGAGGACCCGGGGACCCCCCCCCCCCGCACAGGATGCAGAGGACTGGCTTCTCAAGAGGAAAGGGTCCGAGAGCCAATCCCCTCCCCCCCCCCGCCCACCGCCACTCAACCCCCCTTCCACGCCTCTCTTTCCCTACAGTAAGGGAAGAGCTGGAGACTAAGCACAGTGTGCAGTGGAATCGCCAGGGATGTTGGGCCGTAGACGTAGTATTGCCTATTTGTCTAAACTTTGTATCTTGCTCTGCGTAGATATGGAATGCAATACTATGTGAAGAATTACAACTGAGCTGGAGACGAAATAGAACATACCACGTTTCATCAAGCAGGGGGACAGTGAGAGACCAGAGGGACATTGTCGCTCCTACTCATTATACAATGTAACTCTCGCCACCCCCCACCCCCTACATCACTCCCTTCCTCCTTCCCTCCCTCCCTTCCATCCTTAGAGCAGAGGGACATTGTCGCTCCTACTCATACAATGCATCTTTCTAAACAAATTTCCCTCCCTCCCTCCCTTCCTTCCCCCTCCCTCCCTTCCTTCCCTCCCTCCCTCCCTCCCTTCCCTCCCTCCCTCCCTCCCTTCCTTCCTTCCTTCCTTCCTTCCTTCCTTCCTTCCTTCCTTCCTTCCTTCCTTCCTTCCTTCCTTCCTTCCTTCCTTCCTTCCTTCCTTCTCTCCCTCCCTTCCTTCCCTCCCTTCCTTCCTTCCTTCCTTCCTTCCTTCCTTCCTTCCTTCCTTCCTTCCTTCCTTCCTTCCTTCCTTCCTTCCTTCCTTCCTTCCTTCCTTCCTTCCTTCCTTCCTTCCTTCCCCCCTCCCTCCTTTCCTTCCTTCCCTCCCTTCCTCCCTTCCTTCCTTCCCCCCTCCCTTCCTTCCCTCCTTTCTTCCCTTCTTCCCTCCCTCCCTCCCTCCCTCCCTCCCTCCCTTCCTTCCTTCCTTCCTTCCTTCCTTCCTTCCTTCCTTCCTTCCTTCCTTCCTTCCTTCCTTCCTTCCTTCCTTCCTTCCTTCCTTCCTTCCTTCCTTCCTTCCTTCCTCCCTCCCTCCCATCATACAATGCATCTTTCTAAACAAAGCTCTATCCATTCGTTCCACCCACCTTCCCACCTACCCATCCACCCACCCACCCACCTACCAATCTCTCTCTATATCTTATGTGTATATCGATCTAGCCATCTATCTTTCGAAATGTGTAGATATATAGCAATGTAAAACGTAGATGGTACACCCCCACACACCCACACTACAATCTTAGTGTCAGAAAAAAAGACAGAACTGGAGACCAAGAAGAGCATAGTGTTTTGTAGCAGACAGAAAATGGTGGGCCTAACAGAAAATGATGGGCCTAACAGAAATGATGGGCCTAACAGAAATGATGGGCCTAACAGAAAAGGATGGGCCTAACAGAAATGATGGGCCTAACAGAAAATGATGGGCCTAACAGAAATGATGGGCCTAACAGAAAATGATGGGCCTAACAGAAATGATGGGCCTAACAGAACATGATGGGCCTAGTTTTGTCTATCTGACTCAATTAGATCTTTTCCTACTGGCAGATGTATCTTGACCTCATATGAAGGTGAGCATCGAGCTGGGGACTAAGTAGACGCCACGGCCTTACAGCAACTCTGTTCCTTTCCCTCATGTTTTCTTCCCCTGTTCTTTTCGGTGCCTTTACCCACTTCTCTCCGTCTCTTCATTCTCTCTGCCCCCGCACCGCACCCCCCCCGTGCAATAGCTCGCATTGATCGAGGCAAAGCTCCCCCGACCCCCTTTAACACTTTCCTGACCATGGGCAGAGTAAACCCAGCTAAGGCTTGGCTGGGACACAGGCGCCAGCACAACCCAATCTGCGACCAGCGTCTGTAGTGCACCCCCGCCCCCACTCCCCAGAATGCAGGCGTCCCCTCTGAGCCCTCACCTCCCTCCCGTGTTCCACTTGCTCGTGGTTGCTTTAGGGGGCGGCAGTCTTTCTCCACCAGTAATATGTGCTGGCGTATCACCCTGCAGCACCCAGTCAGCACACTTCAATGTTGGAGGCACACTCGCAGCACTAGAAAGCGCCTGCATTCGCAGATGGCGCTTTATGCCTCGCCAGGGATGGAAGTAAGCCCTGAATGCATAGCTGGCGAGTGGCCTCTTAGCACGTCCATGCAGTCAGCGTCTGCTGGCATTTATGCAAATCGCCGCCCTTTGCATGTTGGGACTTGAAAGCTCGTGCGAGTGACAATCGGAGGGCTTTAAACCACGGCTCTCCGAATGCAAAGGGTCATTTGCTAAAGAGTGCCAGGGCACATTGAAGGTAACAAGGGTGGTAGGAGGTCACGTGGGAGCTGCGGTCACGAGGCAAAGTCCCAAAACAAGCCGGTCCCTCAGTGCTGAACTTTTTGCCGAGCAGCAATGTTGGAGTTACTGGACAGAAACAGCCAGGACTTTTGGGGATGGGTCACCCCCCGTGTGGTGCATTGTAGACCTCACAGCAAGGTTGACCCCTGCAGCCACACTGCTCGTCCCCCTCTCGTGTGTGCTGTCCAGTTGTTGCTACTTCGCTCTCTTCACCAACAATAGCGATACCTCATGGGATACCTCATGCTTCCAAAGAGCGCTTTAGGGTCTGGAAAAGTCAATGGGGGTCATTACGAGTTAGGAGGTAGCCATGCCGCTATTGGCGGCGTGGCTACCCCCTTACCGGGTACCGGGTCTGGGTTCCTTAAATGAGGAATTACTGGGCCATTCCAACCTTGGAGGCCCCGTTAATTCCTCATTCAAGGAACCCGCACCCGGTACATCTCCATTCCTATTCAAGCCCCCATAGGGCTCAATGGGAATGGGGAGCATGCTAACAATGGGCCCATTAATAACGGGCCTGTTTTTAGCATGCTGTGCTGCTCGCGGGACCCGCTAAGGCCGCCTGGTAAAACCAGGCAGCCTTAGCAGGTCCCGCTAGCAGACCTCGTAATAGGGTGGTAAGGGGTTAACGGCTCTGGCACCTTTACCGGCGCCTTTAACCCCTTACCACCCTCCTCGTAATGAGGCCCAATGAAGTCAACGTGCATGGCAACTTCCACCGAATCTGTATCCCTGTGCGTGGATATACCCAACGTGTGTAGCTACAAGCTGACTGCACTGGGGCATCCACCATAGGCCAGTCTCATTTCCCTGTCCCTAATGTAGGCCCCCATTTGCTATCCCCTGAGATCCATAGGCAGGGTCCAAAAATGCTGGCATTCCATCTGCACCCTTAACAGCCCCCGTAGTCCAAGAGTTCATCACCACACTGGTCATGATCCACCAGGCGTTTCCGTGCTGCCCCGTCTAAAGCTACCATCTCTCCAATCATGCGACCCAATGGCCACCTCCGTGTCCAATCTGGCTTCTCTGGGCGAGGCCACTGGAGCGTGCATTCTTCATGCAAATTCATTTCTTTGTTGAGAAGCTTTACTTGCAGAGCACCTTCCAGACAGGTTTTAAGCCTGTAAGAGGGACAAGGTCGGTGGTGGTGTCATCATTAGAAGAGCTCTGGCAGGGTGGCGGTGCCCATACAAGGGGTTCTCTCGGATCTGTCCGTCAGTCAGACCATTCTTGGAGTCGAGACATTAAGAGTCGGGGATTAGGGCACAAGCCTTCAATTCTTGACTTCTTCTGTCTGGTCGCTATCAGGTCATCCGTCTTCAGCTCGCCACTTCCAAGTTATCCGCTCTTATTCGTGGAGTCCCCCAGGGTCCCTTTCTGCAATTGCCCATCTGTATTTCTGTTTCACAGTTTTTCACTCTTCCAATTCCTCTGTACTTTTTATGCTCAGTACAGAGATTCGCTCCTTCAACTATTTGGTGGATGTGTTACATCGACGGCTAAGGTAGAATTTCTCCCTGGAGGGGGTAATATCACATTACTAATGCTGAGGGCATCACAAACAGATATCTTGCTGGTGGGGTGTTTTGCTAAATCCTGGAATTTTGATTTCTTGCCCTGTTATTTGGTCTCCATGTGCTGCCAGTCTCTCTACTGAAGGTCCTGAGAATGATTATTGATCATGAACTTTCCCTGACTTCTCAAGTCAATTTCAGAAGCTTCTGCTTGCTGCTTTCACCTGAAAGAACTGAAAAGAATGTTCCATCCTTCATTGAGCTAGAAAAAGGAAAAGGTTGAAGGCCAAGTGATCTCGTCGCGTCCTGGCTTTCTTAGCAGCATCTCCGTGGTCATACTACAACACCTCTTCGCTAGACTGCAAAGGATCCGCATTGCGACAGCAAGTATTTCTTGAGCGGTTCAGTGAGTGGGAATGACACCAGTCTTCTTGCATTCGGTACTCACACACATTTCAATGCCCTGTGCTTGGGTTGTCAGGCACTTGAAATGATAGAACTGAATTTCTGATCACCGAATCCCCAGGCTTGCTCCTCGTCGACAAGCCTGCTGGTTGGCCTGAGTGGCAGGGCTTTCTCCGTGGTGGCATCAGTTTCATGGAATTTGCAGTATCTACCGGGCATGACTGGATGCTACGTGCTTCAGGTAGTGTGAGGTGGGGTACTGCACCTGATCTCTGGATATACCCAAGCTGTGAGACACATTGAGTATGCCTGAAGGCCCAGTGAGGATTGGCAGAGGACAGTAGGACCTGGCCATGTCCTTTATGCAGAACCCAGACAGTGTGCATAAGTATACCCTGCGGCAACTTGTAGTAGTCCTTTATATAGCGCCTTTATCCCATTAGTATGGCCTCAACGCACTTGTGGTGGCAACGCCCTCAGGGACCAATGTCCAAGGTGTGGGAAAATTGTCAGGAGGAATAGAATGAGTGTGTGGATTTGGACAAGATAAGTAGTTAGGTGGGCTGGCTGGGCTCCAGTAAGCAAACCAAGAGGTCAGGCATGTGGACGACTGCTGACGTGGTCAGGAGAGTGCGCAAGTGCAAGAGACTCTTTATGTGTCCAGCTAGACCGGAATTTTTGTCGTAGATCGTCGCTGCATTCTGATGCATGCGGGTGGGTAGCCGTGCCTGCGGCAGATGTCCACCAAAGTGGTGCGTGAATACGTTCCTTGAGGCTCAGATGGAGCTTTGTTTTTGATGTAGCTGTGTGATCAGATCTTCTGTATAATAAATAGGCTACCCTCATAGATACTCTAAGCGCAATATCAGGGCTAAGGGCAATGGACAGGCTATCCTTTGAAGCACAATTGGGCGCTTTGAAACACAATTTTATTGATGTATAAGCGCCTTAGAAATGCACAATATATAAATAAATCAATACATTAAATCTTCCAAATGCTATATACAGGCTACCTCAGAAATGTTCTAAGTGCAATTTCAAGGCTACCCACATATTTGGCCATAATTCCATCTAAGTGCAACACAATGCCTGCCCCAAAACTCATCTAAGTGCAACACATTGCCTGCCCCAAAACTCATCTAAGTGCAATTAAATGCCCACTTCAAACCTCCATCTAAGTGCAATGCTTTGCCTGCCCCAAGGTTTGTCTAAGTGCAACACATTGCCTGCCCCAAAACCTCCATCTAAGTGCAATGCTTTGCCTGCCCCAAGGTTTGTCTAAGTACAACACAGTGCATTGCCCCAAATTTCTTCTAGGTGTAACACACTGCCTGCCCCATACTTCCAGCTAAGTGCAGGAAGTAATCCCTTCTACCAATGGATTACAGCCATATTACCACCATGGAGCATTGTTTAATACACTTTCACCCACTTGCCAAGGGTGGCATCAGATACTTGATAGGAGATTAAAAGCATGACGGTCCATTAAATGAGTTGAAAAATTCATACACCACCACCGGACTGAGTGTTCGTAAATGTCCCTGAAACTCGACTTTCACTGCTAATTGATCTCATACACCAGGCACACTTCTCATACTGAACAAGATCACACAACTGTGAGCCCCAGAAGTGATGCAGTAAAGAACTCTTGGATTTACACAGAGTATCGTCAGCCTGGAGCTGCCATAAACCTACATTATCGTTGCAGACTTAGCTAAAATGTAAGTACCTAAACCAATCAAACACGATCTTCCTTTCAGAAATACCGATCTTTTTTTCCTCTACAAAGAGTGTTGGTAATTTCTTGTTCTGTGATGGGTTGGAAGAAGGAGTCGGATACAACTCAGACATTTTAAGTGATTTTATTTAAAAAAAAAATAGAAAAGCCCTTTCATGCCCTATCACTAAAGGGGGGAACACGCTACCTAACTAAATTAAACCACGCTGCTGGTCTGTCGTCAGGAAGTCAAAAATCAAAAATGTCCTCAGTATGAACCTAAAGTGCCTTGACTCTACCACCAGTAATACTAACGGAACTGGGTCCACCGGAATCGCTCTCTGCTGGTGGCCTCCCGTTGCCTTTTTGCTTTGCGGGTTCCTCCAGGGTTTTCTCATTTCACGCACGTCTCTTATATCTAAATGTCTCTTGTATCCTAAAACCTTTCCTTAGGATGATCTCCTCTCCTGCAGCTCTTCCCAACTATTGGTACGCCTTGTTTTCTAATCAAGTGCCCCTTAATGTTGTTTTTTTAGTATAGTGTCTTGAACACCTTTTTCTCTCGCTCTGCGTTCCGCCTCTGACTTATTAGTTTTGAAAGTTCCTCATCTCTGAGATGTCTTTATCAAGTACCATCTTTCTTGGTCTACTTCACTGTGTATCCCCAACTCCCAATACTTTCCACAACTTTTCTTACCGGGGTCTCCCCACTCTTTAAAACGTGTCTCTCTTGAAATCACTTCTTGGGGGGTTCTCTCTTTTCCCCAGAATAGTTGTTTACATTCTCTTAATGGTTCACAACCTTTTCCTTGATTTAGGGTTTGGAATATCTCCTCAGATATCAGTTCCTGCTCATTTGTTATTTTTCTCCTACATGTAACACAATCATAGTCTCTTTGCTTATTTATTCACGCTCCTAGCGGCCGCCTGCTCCTCCAGCTCACCTCTGCACCTGCATTAGCCACAGGTGCCTTTGCAGGACTCGTTTCACGCTCGTGTAGGTCAATTTCCTCTCTTCGCTTCTCTCTTGGTTTCTTGGTTGCTCCGGTCTCGGCTTCTCTGCAACTCGCCGCGTTCCGTGAAGGGTGGCTGGTGAAAGCTTTCCTTGCTTCCTATTATACAGGTTTGGCCATAGTTAGGATGGCCCCATGCCCACAAGGGCACTTCCATGGTTATGCCACCGTCCTGACAATGGTTCTGCTGCTCTCTGCTATCTCGGAATTGCCTTCTCTGCTTATGGGAGTCCCGCGGGCTCCATGGCTGCACTCAGCTCTGTCTCTTCTTAGCGTTCTAATATTAGGGACTCCCCCTGACTACCGTTCTCTCTCCTCCATTTGGGCCTCCTTGTCTTGTCTTCATACTCATTTCTTTTTCAAGTGATATCTCCTTTGTTTTCAGATTCCACATTTCCTACAGCCAAACAGAAGGAGGACTGGATGGAAGGCCGTCCCAATGAATGCAGCTAAAGTGTTCTGTATAGGGAGTTTCCTTTGGGAATGGGAGTCCTTTTCCCCTAATGGGGAGTCACTCCCAGTGAAGACCCACTTCCCCAGACCCCTGGAGAGGGTCTTGCGGTGCTGGCTCACCTCCCTAGCCTCAAAAGTGGGTGAATACCCCTTGGGGAGAACAGACGAATGGTCCCGATTCGTCACAGTTTATGGGCTGTGCATAGTGAGTTCTTCACTAGTGCATGTTGAGCTTCTGTTGCTGATCTTTGTGCACATGGGATGTTTGTGGGGTTTGTGAGAAACCAAAGGGTGTCTCACCCGCTAGTCCCCAGGGATCTTCTCTCTCAGGTGGCCACGGCACGGCCATCGCCTCTGAACACAGTCCCTGGGGGTGGACCAGTGTGGGAGGATCACCTGGGTGAGGGGGATTTTGGGGAGTGGGAGTGGGGGTGAGGCAGCCGATGGTGAGACACGGTTTTCCCCCTTTTTGTGTTCATCTACCCTTTCCTATTTTGTAGGATACTCTGAGGTCCCAACTCCCCCCCTCTTACACAAACACTGGGCCGAGGAAGAGGGTGACTGAGAGTAACAAGTCTAACTTTGATACATCGTACTGGACATGTCCTGTTAATCGGGTCAGGAAAAGTCAGGCACTTGACTTCAAATGCATACACCTGATACCAATTAGCTCTCCTCACACGGATAAAAGGCAACCCCTAAAGACACACTCTGCACAAGGCGCAGCATGAGTATGAGCAGGACTTCGGGGGCGAATGCAAACCTACTGGAGCAGAGTGACAGACCAAGGGACGAGAGCAGCGGGTTGGTAACCCCCAAGAGTTCCATACTGGAGGCATTGCCTCTGACAGGCCATGAAAGGCAAGTGGAGAAGGCCAGATCCCGAAAGTGAAGACTGCATTGTGTTTCAAGGATGTCAGTGACCCTCCCAGGTGAACGGCAGAGTTTGGGAGACGAGGCCAAGCCTGTGGTAAAAACCTTGACCCGTGAATCGGAATCGTAAAACCAAGAAAGAAACGCACACAGCCAGTGAGTTTGTAATCGACCTGACAGACCAGTGTGTGTTAAAGAAAGTTTGAAATGGCAACATTATATCACAAGTGAAGGCTGCACGCGTGTGGGTGAGATGTGAGGAAAGGCAGACCTATGAATGAACTTTGAAATAAAAGGCATCTGGGGAATCAGTAATACTGAGTAACAGAGTGGCCCATCGACAGGAAGTAACCTACTCGAAAGTCTCAGTGAAAGGTGCATTGTTTGAAATGATAACGTGAATGAAGTGCAAAAGCAAATTAAGCAGAATTACCTCCTAGAGAAGGGGAGAGTGGAAGTTGTAATTTGAACTTTTAGTCAAAGTGGTCCTGCACAGATCTGTAAAGAAAGCCACGCACATTCGAAAGCCTTACTCCCGAAAGTGGTCTGAGCCTGGCTGAGGAAGACCCAAAGTGAAACTAGCTTGGGGAAGGGAGCCCTTTGCAAGTTTTGTTGAACTTTGTGTTGAAAAGGTCTGAGCCCAACAGAGAGGGACCCATGTGAACTGTGTTTGAAGAGGTCGAAGCCCAACAGAGGGGGACCCACGTGAACTGTGTTTGAAGAGGTCTGAGTCCGACAGAGGGGGACCTATGGGAATTTTGTGCTGAAACAATATTTGAAGGTCTGAAAGAGAGACTTAAACGTGGAAGGCCAAGTGGGCCTCGATCCATGTTTTAGAACTGTTTATTGTACTGAGAACCCGAGCCAAAGTGTGTCATCCTGCCTACGGGGACCGGCCTACTCCGTGTGGTATAATATGTGGAGGAGAGCTGATTCAACTACTTTTGTTAATTTGTACAATGATTTTTCTTTGTATACATTTCTCCTTTGTACACATTTTGTACCAGAGATAGGGCAGGCATTAGGTTTTGATAGCATAGGCCATTTTGATTTGATGGACCCTACTAGGACTGTTTTGTTTATCATTTGATGATCAAGACTACTCCCATCTTAGTTATAGGGCAGAGTAGGAGTTTTCCAACCCCAGAAACTTCTATAAAGGTTTCTCAAACTGCACCCATTGTGTCAGTGTCATACCATGCCAACCCTACAGTTATTTATGAGGTCTATGGGATGTTTGACTTGTACTGAAGAGAATGTCAGTGTATTTTATGTGGTTGTCAGGTTCACAATATGTTTTGTAACTTCTCCAAGTAAGTATATTGACTGCTGTCATTTTATTGTTTGTTTAGCGTTGTGACTTGTTCTTGTGGCTCACGGTTTGTGGCTTGCTTTTTTGTATATGGGGTGTATGTGGTTAGTTTTTCAAGTGTATGGAGTGTGTGTGTTTGTGGCTTGGTTTTGGGTGTTTCTAGTTTGCTCTTCAGATACATATAGTTTTTTAGGCAAATTTGTTAGGTAACATTGAGCCTCATTACAAGTGTGGCGGTCTGGAAACAAGGGTGCCGGTAAGCTCACCGGCACCCTTCTTTCCGGACCGCTACACTACGAGCCTGCCTGCCAGGGCCGCTGCACCTGACGGGTTTGATCCTGGTGGGCACAGCGGCCCTGGTAGGCAGATCCATCACGGAAGCGCTGGCACCATAAGCAACGGTGCCTGTGCTTCAGTCTCCCACTCCCATTGAGTTCTACGGAACTCCATGGGAATGGGGACTTACAAAATCCTGCGCCGCCAAGATGTGTGAATGACCCAGTGGCACTGAGAAGTCAGGAGCGGGATTCGGTGTTACAGGGTTGGCGGCAACCTCGTAATGAGGCCCACTGTGTGTCTAACTTGTTTATGGGGCACCCTTCGTGTTTGTGACTTGTCCTTCAGGGGCCTTCAGCATTTGTGGATGGTTCCTCGATTACATGCATGGTTTATGCTCTTGTTCTTCGTGTACATGGAGTCTTTGAGTTTTGTCCTTTGGTGGCTCACAACCTGTGTGGCTTTGTGGTTTTTTCCTCGCTGGTGCAGAAGACATGTGACTACTTTTTTGGCATGTTCTTCAGGTACCTGAACATTTGGGAGTTATTCTCCAGGTACACAGGGTGCTGATGACTGATTCCTAAGGACCGTAGAGTATTTCTGACTTTTTCTTCAGGTATATGGTATGTTTGTGGCTTGTTCCTTGTTTGCATGTACTGTTTTTCTTTGTGGAATGGAGAGATTGTTTTTTGCATGTGCTTGGGGTCTGCAGAACGTATTTAGCTTATTCTTCCGGTAGATAAGACTTTTGGTATTTGTTTCAAGCAAATTAAGAATGCGTACATTTTTGTCAGGTACACAGGACATATGTGGCTTGTTCATCTGGTACATGGGGCACACCTGGTTTGTTCTCCAAAACTGCAACCACGGCTCGGCTCAGCCTCCTAAATATTTAGTCAATCAGGCATCTCCTTCCTTTCAGCACTGCCGAGCATCTTGTAACCACTCTTGCCTTCTCTAAACTGGACTACTGTGCCGGCATCCTCTTTGGTCTCCCCAACAATGCGTTCTGTCCTCTCTGCAAGATCATTTACTTCACTACCAGGAGTCTCTTTGAACTCAGTCACTTCACCCCTACTGCCTCGTACCGCAACCAGGCTTGATGGCTGCTGATGCCAAACAGGACCAGGTTTAAATATCTTCTCCTGGTTCACAAATCTATCCATGGTAAGGTACCACTGCATCTATCCCCCTCTATCCACCTCTATAAGCCTTATTGTAATCTCTGCTCTGCCTCCGCGACTGGCCTTGCGGCTCCTCCTCCTCCCCGAGCCTCCTCTCGCTTCTGCACTTTCTCTATTCTTGCTCCACTTGCATGGAATTCTCTTCACCAAGCATCTGAGAAAGAGTCCTCACTAATTTGTTCAAAATAAAATTGAAAGCCAGCCTCCTTGCCTGTGAGTTACCCTCTTAACATCCCTCTCATCTACCTTCAAGCTCACATTTGTCCCTCGCCTCAAATCTGCCTCTGTCCCTCACTTCCTCTGCCTCCATTCTAGCACTTCACGCTTCATGGTCACGTCCCGAGCACAGCTGGCCGTACCAGCTATCTGCACTTACAAATGCCTAATGTTGGTTGTCCTTAATCTATGTATGTCCACTTATGTATCGTCCCTTGTGAGTGTTCCATTTACTCCCCTCCACAACCTGGTCAGAATGTCCCTCAAACGCACCCCATTGTAAGAAGCTCAAGGCTTCCAGTCAAATCTGATTTCTTATCTAATGTACGTTCTTTTGTGATCAAAATAACATTGTTCCCTCCTATACATAAATGAATAAAATAAATATTCAAAAAAGCTCTCAAAAACTAGACTGGGCACACATGACGTGTTCTTCAGGTGCATGGGGTACACGTGATTTGTCCTTCAGGTTCCCCTGGTACATGGAGCACACGTGGCTTCCCTTTAGCACATGTGACCTGTTCCCCTGGTACACATGACTCGTGCCCCAGGGCATACAGTATCTGTAGCGTGTTTTGCAGGCACAGAGAGTGAGTATGTGTGGTTCTTGGTGCACAGCGAGTGTGCCTTGTTCTTCAGGTTCATATGGGGGTTGCGGTTTGTTTTCCGAGTACATGTTGCTTGTTCTTGGGCAACAATGGGCGTCTATGGCTCATTTTCCGGGTACTTGCAGCAAAATGAACAGGATTCTGATTTATTTATATACCGGTGAACAGCAAAGGGGAACTAGAGAAGCCCTTACAATGTAGCTCCTACCAGCTGTGCTACACAGTGTCAATTTAATTAGCAAACCTACATTATTACATAGCAAATTGATATGCAAGACTACTTATTGTTTGCCTTGTAATTCCTGATGTCCGCTTGTTCATCTGTAATGCGGCTGCCTTATAGTGTGTTCTGAGGTGTTCTGTTGTATTTGCAAAATAAATTGTATATACTTCAAAAAAAAAAAAAAAAAAAATACAATGTAGCTCCTCCTGCATGTCCAATCGTTTCCCCCCAATGTCGAAGGTTTCTGATTGGCTCAGCAATGTAACATATGTCAAATACCACGAAAAGGCCCAAAATCTGGATCAGCCATTTTGTATTGTTGTGATACTGGGATGTATAATGTGCATTGCTGCCTTCGGCGTGGCCTCCAGGCGCTCTGAAAGCAAGGGGTGTTTGCTTGGTTAGAGGTTGCTGCTGTGTCGGATCACGCGTTTCAGAAGAGCCAGATTACTAGGTGTGGGGCAGTTTCGAAGTGTTTTGTGTCGAGGGCATAGGGGCATTTATGTCTCGATGGGAGCCTCGTGCGCTCAGGGTGCGTTGATGAGGGCAGTGGTATGCAAGCTGGTTGCGGAGACATAGAGTTCTGTGGTTTGACATCTGTAGGGAGTGATTTTAAATGCCTGCATGTGACGGGCATAGTGGATCATTGCATCCATTCATCAAGGCCACATACATGAGTAGCCATGTTAACACAGGAATCAGTTACGCGGAATGCACGCTAGCTATATGAGTAGAACACAGGGCACGCTCGCAGGCCACCCGACGCGCATCACTAGGGTGACCAGATGTCCCGGTTTTGCGGGGGCTGTCCCGGAATTGGGTGCTCGGTCCCCCTTTCTCAAGATTATTTTTCTATTGTGAAAGTCAGTGGTCTCGCTTTTTGGTAGTAGGTCTTCATTGCTGGCAGCAGGAATACACAATCTCATGCAGGAGAAATGCTGCATTTTACAATTTAAAAGAGTAGTAGTTTGTGATAAATTAGTTATAATGTGTTTATTCGAACATTAACACTTAACCCCCCCTACTCCTCCAACCGCTAATTGAGTGTAGTGCCTGGACAAACACTGTCAAAAATTAGTCCTACTTTTATGTTAGTGGCACAGTCCTGGTTTTTGATTTTTTTAATCTGGTCACCCTAGCATCACCAATGTCCATCTTTCTCCCAAAGTCCCTCAGTACCACTGTTTACACAAAACCGTATGTCCAAGTTTCACTTTCCATGTGGATCTGTTTAATCTCTGTGCCCCTGCATGGGTGACCAGATAAAAAAAAACGGGGCAGGCCATAGACTTACAAGTAGGACTAAAGTAAACACAAATAAACAGTAGTCTTACTTCTATGTCGCTGACCTGTGGCGGGGCGCGTGCTCACAGGCACACTCCTCTCATTGGAGGAGAGCGGCCGGGACGGAGAAGGGTAGGAAATGGGGGGCGTGAAAAGCATTCACGCCCATATTCACACGCAGGAAGAGTCACACTGGGCCTGATTTCGGGATTTCTATATCGGGTCCCGGCAAAAACCAGGACCGTAGCCACCCACCCTTCCAATCCCGAGACGGGGTTTATAAAATTTAAAAAACTCCCGGGACCCAGGGACTGTTCTGGAAAAACCGGGATGTCTGGTCACCCTACACTTGCAGAACCTAGGACCCCTCTATGGCTGCCATGCTCATCCCCTTGGCCCGGGTGCTGCCCGTAATGCACCTGCCCCAGGCTGGCTTACCAGCTTGCTGTCTCCTTTACATCCAAACTCTGCTACCACCCCTAGGCACAGCCCTTCCCCCGCTTGAATCTCACATTTCATCCCTAGGACCCCCCCTCAGGGCTGGCTCGGCCCTGCATTTCACCTTCGTTTCTCTCCCTGTGGAATGCCCGAATCTTCCAGGTGACAGCACAGGCTTAGTGCCCTTGCCCCCTCTCCCTCACTCCGTGTCTGCATTCCCCTCTCCCTCACTCCGTGTCTGCATTCCCCTCTCCCTCACTCCCTGTCTGCATTCCCCTCTCCCTCACTCCGTGTCTGCATTCCCCTCTCCCTCACTCCCTGTCTGCATTCCCCTCTCCCTCACTCCGTGTCTGCATTCCCCTCTCCCTCACTCCGTGTCTGCATTCCCCTCTCCCTCACTCCGTGTCTGCATTCCCCTCTCCCTCACTCCCTGTCTGCATTCCCCTCTCCCTCACTCCGTGTCTGCATTCCCCTCTCCCTCACTCCGTGTCTGCATTCCCCTCTCCCTCACTCCCTGTCTGCATTCCCCTCTCCCTCTTCCAGGACCTACCATGCCCACCCCTGTGTGTTTGCCATCTACAGTAGAGTATTTACAACGTAAATAGCGATTCAGAAAGAACTCCACAATACCCCGCTGCCCCCCAGACTGTGGCCCAAAAGGTAGCCTTTGGTTCGGTGCAGTCTCAGGTGGGCGACCTTTGGATACAAGTCCATTAAGCGCTCTAGAGAGACAGCCTCCTTTCCAGCCACTTGGAAGATGTGCTTCTTAGATACACATTCTAATTCTGGATGTGAGGAATGGGTGCAGTTTCCAGGATAAGGATTGTAGCCAGACCCTGCAGAATTCCACACCCATTGTGGTTTGCATTTCCTTTAAGCAGACAGTCTGCCTTGGACAGCACTATTAATGATACAATCCCCTCTCATCGGGCACTTGTCACAGTGACCACTTCTTTTCATATCTTCTTTTGTGAGTAATTGCAAACACCACTTATTAACATTTTTTTACTGCAAAGGTTTTAATAGATTTTTAAAGTGCCTCACATCTGGTCTTGAAATGGTTCGATGATGATGCATAATAACTCATCGGAAGGTATGGGGGTACGGGGCATTACTGGCTGATAATGGCCCAGGGACCAAGTTCCAGGCCTCAGCAAAGGAAGAGCTTTGTAGCTATTAGTACCCTGGATCAATACTGAGCCCAGGTAAAGGCGCCGAAGCTCAGAGTGTGACCAAGCAAAAGGCAAGCTGTGCTGGAGACGGTGCTAATGCAAGACCGAAGTCAGAGTGTGACCAATCAGGAGGCAGCCTGTGCTGGAGACGGTGCTAATGCAAGACAGAAGCTCAGAGTGTGACCAATCCGGAGGCAGCAGAGTGTGACCAATCAGGGGGCAGCCTGTGCTGGAGACGGTGCTAATGCAAGACCGAAGCTCAGAGTGTGACCAATCAGGAGACAGCCTGTGCTGGAGACGGTGCTAATGCAAGAGCGAAGCTCAGAGTGCGACCAATCAGGAAGCAGCCTGTGCTGGAGCTCAGAGTGTGACCAATCAGGAGGCAGCCTGTGCTGGAGACGGTGCTAATGCAAGAGCGAAGCTCAGAGTGTGACCAATCAGGAGGCAGCCTGTGCTGGAGACGGTGCTAATGCAAGAGCGAAGCTCAGAGTGTGACCAATCAGGAGGCAGCCTGTGCTGGAGACGGTGCTAATGCAAGAGCGAAGCTCAGAGTGTGACCAATCAGGAAGCAGCCTGTGCTGGAGCTCAGAGTGTGACCAATCGGGAGGCAGCCTGTGCTGGAGCTCAGAGGGTGACCAATCAGGAGGCAGCCTGTGCTAGAGACGGTGCTAATGCAAGACATGGGGAAGTGCGCGGAGGCATGGACTGTTCTTAGGGTGCTGAACACTGGCAAACCTTTAAAGGCTTCCTACAGCGGCCTGCAGTGTCACGCACTGTTCTGCGTTGGTTCCAGTCCTTTTTGGGGGGGTCATTGTCAGGGCAAAACTCTGTGGGGGTGCGGGGTATAAAGAGAAAAGAATCAGCAGATAAATATGGGGTTCCCTAAGGCTCTGCTTTATCCCCACTGCCGCTTAATCTTTACATAAAGCCTTTTCACCACTTCCTCTTGAACCTCGACATTAGATTTCACATTCGCGCAGATTAGTCCTAATTGTTTTTCAAGCTTTTGGGTTCAGCACATTAGGATAAGCAACCCTTGTCAAGTGCCCCCCGTTAAGTTAGACCTTGGGTGCCGTGCGCCTGAGGTTGAACCCCAGTGAAACTGAATGAGCCCCTTTGCACCTGTGTAGGACCTCCGCAACGCCGTCCCCACTTTCTACGTGTCCCCGCTTTCTACGCAGCCCCCACTTTCAGCACTGTACCCACTTTCTATGCTGTCCCCACTTTCTACGCCATCCTCACTTTCTAGGCAGTACCCACTTTCTACGCTGTACCCACTTTCTTTTGAGTAGACTCCGATTCTTTTCCCGCCCTCAGGAAAGTAAGTAGTTTAGGCGTCTACTTTCACTCAAACCTGGACTTTTCTGCTCAAACCAATTCAGTCGTCAGAAGTACTCCATAGTATTTTAATGCCTTCAAACAAATGTGTCTGCTTGAATGGGGACCACTTGGGTTTGAGTGCCGGGGCCTTTGCTGGGTCCTAGGTAGGTTACTGGACTACCATCTATGTAGGTCCCCCAAATCATTATGCAGAGCTTGCAGGGGCTGCAAAACAGCACAGTCAGGGTTCTTAAGAGTGCCTCTTCAGAGCTCACATTACTTAAATTCCGCGCCCTTACCCTTACTCCCCAAAGCTTCCAGAATCAAGCTTAAAGGAGCCGAGTTCCCCATACACTCATCGGCGGTAATGGCCTTTGCTCCCTGGCTAGCAGGGCTAGCAGGGAGCACACCTGTGTCCTGAAACACTATCTTCTCTCGGACGCAACTGGGCCTCTGCTAGTGGGAGGCCATTTTCTCTACAAGGAGCGAAAGGTCCGGAACGGGCTTGTGGAACCTCCTGGAGCCGACCCAGACTTGCAGCGATTTAAAGAAAATCTCTAAAAACTCACTTGTTTATCTGCACCTTGGACCTGTATTTTGGCATGAGCTGTAAGAGGCTATTATTCTCTATTCACCAGCGCGTTAATGCCCATGGACTTAGCCCACTGTAGGAATATAGTTCACCATAAGATAACATAACGCTGTGCTAGGTTGTGTGATCCGCATCAGTCAAAGAGATGGGGAGCGTGAAGAATCAGTGACGGGCATCACTCCCCACCTCGCCGGCCCCTGCCCCCAGCCCAGGAGCAGGGGCAGGCACAGACTGGCCCTCTGCTGCTGTGTGGCCGTGCCTGGGAGATGCTCCTGACACGGGTACAATAGCAGCACTGTAGTTTTAAAAGCTGTCCCGAGGCGAAGCGATTCAAAAAAAGAAAGCTGTTGGCAGACTGCTGTGAGCTCGGAGAGACAGGTGGAGGAGGGCAGAGGCGGATGGCAAAGGATGGGGCAAGTTTTCTTCCGAGGGACCCGGCCATCTCAGTCGTCGGATTGCACAGGAAATTCCTTGCGGCCAATGTCCTTGGCCCGGGAAGACTTTGGCTGGGAAAGCCTGATTAGGAAAGAGGTTCACCCAGATGCTCCATTGTGTTGCGCTATTCGTGGTTCACCTCCCATTATGTGGACAAATTGGACGCCAAGTGTTCCTGTCTATCGCAAGTCGACATGTTTCAGCTCATTTCTTTTTTTTGTCGCTTTTCACCAGGCGGTGTCTGGTCAGAGAGCTATAAATGGCCGTGATCACGCCTTTCCTGATTTTACCTCCCAAAAATACAGAGCCCGGCCCTCGAGCTAAAGGGCAGCCAGAGTGTCTGCGCTCTCGCTCATTGGCCAGTGGCTTCTGCTATCGGAACGCCGCCTTTCCTGCAGGCATAGATTGGAATGAAAATGCGGCCACAATCTCCGACATGTTGCCAGCTCTTCCCCTACTTGGCACAGCATTTCCTTTGCGCCTAATACTGACTTATTGTCGAGTTTTGCTCCAGGTGTGTCTCCTGCGGAGCACATTCTAATTAATACTTATACATTAACTTTCCCAACTGTATCAAACCCACCAAATGTTTTGGGAGTACTAATCTGAATTTGTAAACAGACTTTAAGCAAGTTTAGCTTTGGAACTAAGAGTTCTAACTTAATTTTTGTTGACATTATCTTTAACTCTGGCGATCAATGCACACGGTACGCCAATAAGGCTATCTGTCTCTCCGTAACAAGGAGACAGTTAATATTTGGATATACATCCGAGCAGGAACAGGCAATCATAACAATTACATCCTTGCAGGGTCATGAGGAATTCGACCATCTGCAAGGAGGGGCATGCGCTGGCTTGGGCTTTTAACATTTTTTTTGTAATGAAATGAAATGTTGGGAGATCAACCTCTGAAAAATGTGTGGGGCTAATCCGCACACATTTTCCTCTGCTCCCCGCATGACATACACCTAGACCTGTGTACTCTGGACACACAAAGCCTACAGGTGCAGTCCTTCTGTCATGTTCAACTGGAAAGTGACAGCCACGGGCACATCAAAGCATCTCAAGAAGGGGGAAGGCAACACCTTCCTCCTGCCATGGTGAGCCTAATTTAATATCAAAGTCTCCATGGATCCATCCGGTTCATTGTCAGTTCTGTGTTGTGGCAGCACACACTGACAGGAGCGCAACGAAACCTACATTTTGGGTGGGGGGGTTTACCTGGTGATGGGGATGGGCCACTTTAGAAAAGGGACATGGCCAACTTGGAGGCTCTGCCCCTTCTGTTCTACACCAAGGGCTGTCTGGCATGGGGCCCAAGTATCAAATGGTAGCAGCACAGCATTACACATAGGCGCACACACAATTACACATTCACTCACTCATTTAAACATCCCATTTGCCATACACTCGCTCATTTACATTCACACCCAGCCCCCCTTACATCATACACTCATTCATGCACACTCACCCACTCATTGACTTGCACACACATACATACACAATGAGCTAATATGCACTGCTAGTTTCAGAAAAGGCTTTCCTCACGTCTCTGCCTATCAAGAAGCAAGTGTGCACATCAGCCCCTTCCCCTCCGATGTGAAAGAACATATAATATAATGTCCGCACACGTCCATGGGGTGGGGGCTCATGTGTGCATTTGATTTTTGTCAGGCAGAGAGGTGAGGGAAGCCTTTCTTGAAACCAGCAGCTTTAAAGTTTTGCTGTGTTTGTGCAAATACATTTTTCTGCACAAACACAGTACAACTTTAAAGTCTCCTGTTTCAGGAAAGGCTTCTTTCCCCTCTCTGACTAACAGAAAATTATAGGTACAGCACCATTGAGCTAATCGGGTGTCAGCTCTGCCTCTCAGCTCACATTTCGGGAGGCGGGCTGAAGCCCGATTAGCTCAATGGCATTGCACGCCTGCATACTGATGAGAGTTACTTGTAGCAGGCCTGCAAAGAGGCCTGGTCTCAGAACTAACAAAGGGCAGGAAACCCAGCGCCTTTTTCATATGCATCTGTGTCAACTGAAGACAGCTCCCACCCCTTAGTATGAAGGGGAGTAAATGTCATGTCTGGGACAACTGTTTACAGTAGGCAAACCCTGCAGGAGGACCCCCTTTTAGATGGAAGTAATATGTGATTTGATGGAGACAGAACGTCTATTCTACACATGCCTTCAAGGGAGACCTGCACTTTGATCAGGAACCGCAGAGACTACAGATACCCTGTGATCCACAACAGACAGGAAGATGGGTGGGACTAAGTAGTACATGTTTTCATCCCTTTACCTTTCCTATTGCTAAGCACTCTTGTCCTGACACACGCATAACAGAAGATTGTTGGTGGGGACCAAGGATTGGTTCATTAAGTTAGGCTTAGCCTACACCAATCACTGGGGCCCATTTGGCTTTTAAAGAGGGCTGAGCCACTCTCTTATCAGATCATCCAACGACTTTGCAAGGAGTAAGAAGAAGGACTCATTTGGACCCTGCCTGAAGGTACAGTCTGCCTTACAGCTTCCGCCAGTGAAGGAAGGTCAGGATTTCCAAGAGGGCAGCAAGATCCGCCCCCAGTGAAGAGAACGAGATATTGAATTCCAAGGACCCTCCAGCAGCTCCACAACCGGTACCCAGCCAACTCCCAGTGTGCCCCGCTAGGCTCTGCAGCAAGCTTCCTAGGTAGGAAGTACCAGAGAGTGTCTGAACCAAACCCAGGCAAGGCTGGTGCCTGGCACACTCTCCTCAGCTTTGGACCATCCGCCTTAAAGGACGACACAAGCCCAGGGAAGAAGCTAGGAGAAGTGCATCAACCAGCGTCCACCTTAAAGTACATTTTAGAGCCGGTCAAATCCCTCGAGCTGCAACCGACTGCACCGCTCACTGTTGTCACGCCGCAGTCGCTGACGTCATCCAAGATGCCTCGACCAGTAATTCAGCCCCACCGACCAGCACTGAGACATTCCTGACCCTGAGCCGCTGTGTAGGCCAACCTGCAGCCGTCTGTCCAGCCTCGGTCGTCGAACTGCCTGCTGCTTGATACCCACAGCTGTCTCTCATTTTGAACTCTGTCGCAGGAGCTGCAAAGCACCCTGAAACCAACTCGACCCTGTAGAACACCAAGAATTTCTACAAGGACTAGTTACATTTTGGTTCTGTCCCCTGGGCCCTTCTCTGAAGGCCCCTAGTGACATTTTATGACCCATTGTTCCCTTTGTCCTGAAACCAAGTATCCTTGAACTATTGATATTGATTACTTAACCAACTCCCCTCCTGTTAGTATCCAGAGTGCATCCCTTTTCCTTCTTGAAACTGTCTGTCCTCAGCATTCCATTACAGGGTGGGTTGTATTTTGTTGTTTGCTAGAACTATCTGTTGAATAATAATAAAGTAGATATTTGTATACAACCTTGACTGGACAATCCCTTTTATCATTGGGCAATAATTGTATTTTCATTGTGTTGCAACTAACCAACCATCCACGACCTTGCAGAGATAAAGCTGCTGTTCCATCCACGTTACCAAAATTGGACAAGGAGGTTTATAATATGCTTGTGTTTCCAATCTGTTTGGATGCCTTTTGGTGCACTAGAGGTGTGGGGTTGATTGATGGTTTAGAAATCGATATTCATCCCTCGAACACTATTGGCACGGAAGTTAATTTGTCACAGCACTGATGCCCCGGAAGTTGATTCGTCACAGCACTGTTGCCCCGGAAGTTGATTCGTCACAGCACTGTTGCCCCGGAAGTTGATTCGTCACAGCACTGTTGCCCCGGAAGTTGATTCGTCACAGCTCTGTTGCCCTGGAAGTTGATTCGTCACAGGGGTAATACCATTAACGGTGCTTTGAGTTTAATCAGCTCAGCCTTGAGAAGGACTTAAATAAGGTTGAAAGAAGTGTTAGCATTCATTTGAGCATTCGGAATGTGGCAACCCATTTACGGGGTTCTTTCTTTGTTTCTTTGAAACACGGAATAAACAACTTCACAAACCTGAAATGAGTAATGAGTAATCCATCAGTATGCATGGAAAGGTTACACGGCCATTGAAATTGCTAGTTCACGCCATCATTTGAACTTGTTAATTGGCCTCAGGGCCCTCAATGTTTTGGGGCAAGCGCTCGTTGGAGGTGCCATATTGTCTTAAGTGTTATGGTTATTGGTGTGGGGAAGCCTACAGGCACCTACTGCAGCAGCAGTTCGCCCGGTAGGAATCCTTTGGACAGAGCAGCGGAACCCAGTTCATCCGGCCTCCTTTGTTTTATGAGGCTCCCTGTATGTTTAGCACATATTAGGTCATCAGATTATAAGACTACCAAGGACTCGCCTCACGCCAATGCTCATTGGTAATGTTGCCCAGATGGCCGGCTTAGTAGGCAATAGGCTTTTGCCCTGTTGGTTCCAACTGACCTCACGGGTGAGCTGATGGAGAGGAAAACAGTGATAAACATGTGTGGCACTGGATGAAGGCGTAGGATGACGCCAAAAGAGGTCCTCAAAATGGCGGACAGAATGAGGGCGAAGACATAGAGAGAGCGAGATATGTAGGAAAGATGTCACGCTATTCTTTTCTCCGGGTGTCGACCATTTTGTAGTTGGTGTTAACGTTGATAAAAGTTCTTATGGGCACTACTGTAAGATCTGATGACTCGTATTTGGGATAGTTATGTGTATGGCTTAAACATGAAATAAAGATTGCTTGTACAAACATTAAATAAACAATAACATGTTGGACACATGAAGTGGAACATGGGACTCGTTGGCTTCCAAAGAGGTTAGGTATGATTAGACTTAAGGGCCCCACTCCAGGTTTGGCGGTAACTCTACTGAAATACCGCCAATATCAGTTGCCTTTGCTGCCTCTTGGTCCTGGTGGGGCCACTAAGAACACCTGAGCCTGCAATGAGGTCAAGATGCAATATCGAGGAGACAGAGAAGACGGAGGAGCCAGAGGAGCCAGTCACGTGGATTACATTGGATACCAGTGAGGAACAAACACTGTGAGACACCAGGAAGCAAAACCTCTGTGGGGGGCATTTTCAGTGGGACACACACTGGAGCAAAATTACAGTGGGACACATGGGGGGAGGAAATCCCAGGGTGGAGAACCACAGCTGGGCACCGTGGACCAGTAGAGAATAAGGTAGAAATTAGAATGGAGAGCAGGTTAGTGGGGGGTGCAAACAGTCAAGCCACATATAGTGAGGCATAGCACGGCCTAGCAAGGCATGGAAATGGCATCACAAGGCATAACAAAGCATTACAAGTCATAGCACAAAGCATTTAAAAGCACAGCATGTCAACGCGGCCCGGTCTCCTCCCAGCAGTCCAACCACTTGCATCTGCAAAAAGCTTGCCAAGGAAGGGGGCTGCCTGAGATACGGGACGCCCAGACCCTCACTTCAGTGTCCTCTGCCTGTCTGGGGAAGTGAAGCATTGATCAGGCGAATAGGACAGGGGCTGCATCCCTGGCGTTCCCCCTGAAGTCTAACACTACCCCAAAAGGCCGGAATGTCATTGCCTGCCGCGCACACAGCCACCGGCCAGAAAGGGATCCGAGCACCCGCCCTCCTGACCCCCCTCACCCGGGTATGGGGCAAATCCATAAGGATGCTGAGACCCTGCAGGTGGTTCTGCAGTGGGAGCTGGATGAGATGACAAGCTTTGCATACAAGGTGGAGTGCGGACTCCTCATGGAGCCCAGCACACCAGCCGGCCACCCACAGGGGGCGCAGGGAGCGGAAGAAAAGTATACCTGCAGCGAAATAATGAAAATATCAAGAATGAAAACAGAACGAATCAAGCAAACTTAAATGTGAGTGTAGAATAACTGCACAAACAGATGTAAGCGCAAATGTGGCGGTGCCCCTTTCCCTGAAGGGCGGGGGATTGGGGGGGGGGGCTCCACATTGCCAATAAATCGCAGGCCTATCCACCATTGCGCCGCCCCCTGTGTGATGGGCCGGGAATCATCGCTTCCGCTTCCGGGTGGCCTCTCCAGGGCAGGTCACACAGCGCCCCTCGCGCTCTAGAGGATATCTCAGGCCTCGCCTCCTCTTGAAGCTCAGCTGGGCCCTTATTTCCCTCCCCTCACTTCACAGCTGTTCTGCCATCCTCAAGTGGTGCTTGTGAGAGGTGTGCCAGGGCTGACAGCCCATGGTGGACTGGGCCTTTGAAGGTGTTTCTGCTCCGGGTCCGTGCATTCCTCGGTGGGGCTGATGAACGCCGTCTCCGCCCCCTCTGCCCCCCTACCCGCCCCCACACACCCACCTCCCGCCTGTGTGTTCACCCATCAGTGGAAGAAGTCGGAAAATGTGCCTTTATGTGCCCACTTAAGGAATCCATCGCTTTCATCCCAAGGTGCCCCCTAGAGCAGGCCTGTCTCCTGTGAGGGTGATTTCCTCCTATGGGACCCCAACAGCACCACAGCATCTTGAGTTTTCAGTGGCACTTCTGCCTATAGACGTCCTCATGCTCTCCTTACTATGGGGTTACAGGTTTCTTACTGTCACACACGCTTCATGGCGCTACAGCTCACAGTGTGCGCTATATTATCAATAAGGCTGCCTGTTTTCTGCTTTTACTGATTTTTACACATGAATACAGATGGAAATCACCCTTTTTTAACCATGTACAGTAACCATGTACGTCAGCATCGTGATACCTCTGGGTCTGGGTGCTGCCAACAAATGAAATAAATGAATATGTAAACAATGGATAACGGAAGTGCGCGTCTCTTGGATGGGTCTTTAAGTTGTCAATCGCGCATTGCAGGCCAATGGCTGTGCAACGTAACCTAAGAGAGAGGTTGGGCAAAACAGGGATTCCTTTTTAAGTTGTTTATTGTGCAAGAATGCAGGTCTAGGCGCTTTCTAGTAGAGCCATCCAAGTGCTAATGTGTTTTTAATGTCAATAAATGTGGAAAATAATAGCTATAACTTTTACACAGCAAAAAAGAAATGACTATAAGTACAGGTTAAATGGCCCAAACCTGAGTATGGCTAAATGCAGATGTGAATAGTGCTAAAATAAATACCAGAGGACTGGGCGCCTTCATTCTAAACATCCATCAGATCCTGTTGCTTTTGGGAGCTTGAACGCTGGGCAGCCTGGTGACAGCAGTAGCTGGAACCAGTGCTATGCATGCAGAAAATTAAATAAGACCCCGTCCTCTGTATCAAGATATTACACATCAGCCTGCACCAGCCCCATAAAAGCTTGTCAGAAGACAGCTGTGACATCACTCGTTACCTGTAATCAGTTATTACAGTTGATTGTGACGTCACAATGCTTGCGGCCTGAGGCAGCATACAGCAGAGTGTCAGCTGTCACTACATCACTTAATTAAAGCTGTGACTAGCTGTCAAATTATGTTCTTGTGATATTATTTTTTTGTCACACTTTACAGCTATTAATAGATAAGGTGCTTTATTATGGCAAAGAGCCCCTCGACTGCGGGCCATTACCCCCTGGTGGCATTAGCTTATGTGGTAATGGGCCGCAGTCGAGGGCCTTATTGTCATTAGTACACCGGCCCGTTAGACCGGGATACTAAGTTTTTTTTTTTCCTGGCTGCAAGTCGTGTTCTGCATACAGAACACGTAGTCTGTTTTCTCTTTCCGTGGCGGCCATAGTGAACAAAGAAAATGGCCGCCATGGAAGGGGAGAAGGGACTATGCATAGTTCCTTCTCCCTTTCCATGGTGGACTGAAAAAAAAAAACAAGCAGCACCAGGGTCACGCAAAAGCGTGAAAGGGCTTACCATCAGGTACGGCTGACAAAGAAACCAATCGGTATGTTTGTGAGCAACAAGAAATCCCGCGCCGGCTACTAATGTAGTATGATTGTTTCGTCCACTGCTTGAGTGTAATTTGGAGAGCAGAGCACCCATCTCTGCATGTTAACATTCATTTTAAACCATGACACAGGTATTGGATGCATTTTGTTAAATTGACTACACTATTTTTTCCAACACATACAAGCTGCCAATCAGGGTTTTTTTCCAGACACTTGAATGGATATATGGTGCAACAACTGGAACATGGCTTCCATTCCATTAAGCAGGAGGCCAGGTACTAAAGGGCCTGAAGGTGTGTAGACATGCAGTGCAAGGAATGAAATCCCTCACCTCACATGAAAAGGGGATTACAAGCCACCTTGGAGTTCTGCAGCCTTACAAAGGAAGCTTGCCGTTGGCCACATTCCACTATTTGGTCACGGAACCCCTCTCTGGCATGGAATATCCTTATCACTTATGTTAGGGGGTACATTTGACCATACATTATTGCCTCCTGTCTCCCTGATACAGGGTGCCCTCTGCTCAGAGCAGAATCTGTAATGATACCAGTTCTTTGCCCCTTGTGAAATATGCGGGCGCTAAGCAGGAAAGCTTTGAAGGTTTATCTAGGTTTGCCCTATAGAGCTGTTCGGTCTTCGTTGCCTTAGTCTGCGTTTCGCGCTGGACGTTGCCATGTTTTTGCTGTTCTAGGGTTCTCATTTGCCCACCACTCTCCTTCCTGCACGTCCTCTTTAAAGGGTTCAGTAGTGTGGCCCTGGGGTGCTTTGAGAGAATAAATGGGATGGCACACCTTGATGGAAAAGAAGCTAAAGGGTGAGGCCTTTATCATAACCATGGGCATTGCTCCCTCCAGTCCACTGCTTTTCACCCTGCAATGCCATTACAGAAGCAGAGGGACCATATGCAAATCGTATTTCATCCAACCCCAGAAGGGGCAGTCCAGCCCGAACTGCCAGGTCACATCCCTTCTGCACAAGACCACAAGCAACCCCAGACATGTTTCAGCCTTGTTGGGCCTCATCTGTGAGGAGTAGCTTGGGTCTCTAGGCCCAGCAGGCACGGGACCCACATCTGGGCATTCCCGTCCCACTCGGGGTGACAAAGCAAAAACAAAGAGGTGATGGCTGGAAGGTTTAGAATGAATCTTAACCTCTGGCATTGCTCTGGGCAACCCTCCAGACCACCGTTCTCCATCCTGCCAAGCCATTACTGAAGAGGGAAGACAATATGTAAATCAGGATTGGCCCTGCCCCACTCCTTGATTGAATTCCTACAGTGTGCAAGGAATAGCTGTTTCTTTGATCCTTTGAGGATCAGCTGGGATTGTTCCAGAGTTTAATTGAGCTGTTTTTGGAGTAGGTGAAACTGGAAGTCTAACAGCCTTCAACTATCATCTGTCAAGCAATTAAACGCCACACCGTGTCATGATGGCAGTATAAGGTCCGGATTAATTGACGAAGTTGCAATCATTAGCTTACATTTCTCCCCATTTTTGAGGGGTCTAGAAGCAGGGGTGGACTGTGAACCAGAAGACGCCCTGGAAATAATTTACAAAGTGGCCCTGTATTACACATGTTTAGCAAGCCCAATCCTTTTCCTATGGGGTCATTTAGAAATACCACACTAAAGATGCCCAGGGTGCAGAGGCCTTCCAGGACATCTCCAGAGATCCCTATAGACCAGTCCAGCCCTTCCCAGGGTGCAGAGGCCTTCTGGGACATCTCCAGAGTTCCCTATAGGCCAGTCCAGCCCTTCCCAGGGTGCAGAGGTCTACTGGGAAATCTTCAGACCTCCATATAGGCCAGTCCAGCCCTTCCCATGGTGCAGAGGCCTACTGGGAAATCTTCAGAGCTCCATATAGGCCAGTCCAGCACTGTCTAGAAGATTTCAGCTCTTTTGGATGGAGACTGACCCCCATCCCACTGAGCAGTTCCTTAATCTCAGAGCCCAGCTATTCCTCCTGTGCACCTGGTCGCTGGTCACGTGGATCCAAAAATATTACGTTCGTTTGTGTGCAGCATTAGCTAGAGTGCGCACCCGCGATAAACACCAAAGACCACAATACGTCAGACACATTGTGGCCCCGGAACATTTTATCACTTCAGTTATCACAGTGCTGGGATTCCTCTAGCAGCAGGGGCCTGCAGCCTACGGCTTGCCGCATGTGTTGGACTACAACTCCCATCTGCCCCAGCCATCAATGGCTAGGATCGTGGAAAGTTGATGGTGAATGTTGGGGCATCGTGGGAGATGCAGTCCAAATCACCTGGAAACGCATGGGTACCAGATCCCATTATCTTCCTGGATGAAACTCGGTGTATCAACCACGGAGAAATGCAGGTTTTTGTGGGCTCTAATGGGATCCAAGCTGGAAGCATGCAGGTCTATGTGTGTGTGCTCCCTGTGCTATCCTATTGACTCCATTTTGGAAATCCCAGTTTTACTTTGAGTGCTTTGAATCCAGACTCCCCTACAGTAGGAGTGTCGCCTACTTCACAGGTTCTCGTTTTTCTAGGCTGCCTCATGAATGATTAGCTCTGGTTCAGCGTATAGTAATACTAGTTGGTAGCGTTAACCATTTTTTTTAATGAAATATTTTTATTGTTTTATAGATACAAACAAAACAAGTAGGCAAAACAAAAGAAACTAAATAACACTTAATTATTACATTTAAACACACAGGTATACACTGCTTCTTGGCGTCTGACTCTTCTTTGCATATATTGTAGAGTTATTACATCTAATAGTCCTTAGGATCATTTCGATCGCTTACATCAGTTCTCCATGCGGCATTCAGTGTCTCTATAGGTCCTCTTTGCCCCCCTTCAGTGGTCTTCCCATTTCTGCCATATCTTGGCCGCTTTCTCCGGGCACCCCCTTGTGGTATATACTCTTGTTTCCATTGGCACACACATGTCTACATCCGTTACCCATTTCTCGTACTGTGGTGATGTAGCTGAGCCCCACAATTGAGCTATATTTCTTTTTGCAAAGCCTGTGGCTTTTACGAACATCCGTTTTTCGTATCTCGATAACTCTATATCCGAGTCCATTCCCAGTATTAGAAGTTTGGGGTCCCTCGGTATCTCGCGGCCAATCACCGTTGACAGTCTATTGCAGCATTTTTGCCAGAATCTTTGTATCTGCGGACATTCCCACAGGACATGGAAGAAGGTTCCTCTCAGATGATGACATCGTAGACAGTTGGGGTCTGTCGCTCTTCCCCATTGGTGCAAGGCCTCTCTGGGGTAGTAAACCCTATGTAGAATTTTTAGCTGAATCAGCCTGATTCTGGCCGAAATTGCTGACTCTCGAGGGTACATGAGGGCCACAGTGCAGTCCTCTGTTAGTATTGGGCCCACATCTCTTTCCCATTTCTCTTTAAGTTCTGTGAGCTCCTTTGTGGCAAACAAATTGTTGGCATTATACATTGTAGAGGTTATTTTGTGTGCAATCCGCTCCATCACTATGTTTCTTTCAATCAGGGTGCACTCTGGTATGTTAGGGAGGTCTATCTCGCTTGCAGTGAGTGCATGTCTCATTTGCCGATAGTGGAAGTGTTCTGTGATGGGAAGGTCGAATTCATCCCTTATGACTTGGAATGTCTTAATTTCTCCATCCCTTACCATGTCTTCTAATGTCACTATCCCCGCCTCTTCCCAGGCTGTCCACTTGGGGATTTCTTTGAGTTCTGGGAGATGTTTATTACACCACAGGGGTTGTTTCATTGTGACTTTCCCCTCCCAACCCAGGTGTCTATGTGCATCTATCCAGATATGCGTTCTCTGGGTAGCCACTGCGGGTGTGCTTTGTCGTCTTTTCTTTTGATAGAGGCTCTCTATCGGGGTGATCCCGTGCTCCGTCTGGGTATCTGCTCTGTTGTGTGGTAGCATTGGGTCGTTATGCAGGATATCATTCACTACTGACATTTGGGCTGCCCAGTAGTACGTTTGTAGATGTGGAAGTCCAATTCCTCCTTCCCATATTGAGTGCTGTAGGGTTTTCAGTGCAATTCGGGGATGCCCACCTCCCCACAGCAACGTCCTAAGTGTCTCATCTATTTTGCAAAATTCTATAGCGTTAACCATGTCAATGCTCCTCTATGCATTGCCCCGCGAAGAATGAAGGGCTGAGTCGGCCGTGCTAGGACTCAACCAGGTCACTGGACAGTACCCGCAGATATCAGAGGCCATCACCTGTTCCACTGCGTGATATTTCTCTCTCTGGCTCTTTTTCTAGACACATTCTTGAGTCTCCTCCGGCCACCCCAGCCAGCCACACAAGAGAATGTCAGGCGAGCAGCAAAGGGATCAGTGTTCACTTAAAGGGAACACGTTTAGACATAACGTGTAGCCGAAAGCAACTTCTGGAGATAATGCACACATTTTTTTATTTGTTTTTTATTTGTATCGGCTGAATTAAATCAACCTTTCAAATATACACTAACATAAACACAAATACACTAAAATTGTTTTTTGTAACAGTATTGACCAACATTAGAGAAAACAAAAGCCATAACTAACAATTGTAACTACTAAAAAAAAAAGAAAAAATCAGAATACTAATAAAAGGAAAGAAAAATATATACATATCACACATAGTATTTGTTTGTTTGTTTGTTTTATTATTTATATTGCACACCACACCCAGAGGTATTCGGGCGCAAATTGAATTAAATAATAAGTAGTAAATTAAAAAGAACCACTTCTGACCTAATGAAGCATTTTGCATGCTTGCATTCTGTGCATTTCCTTGAGGTCTCGGCCCCGAGGACGGGCTCTGTTCTTTACTTTTTGCTAGCCATCTTTTTTATTGAAGACTTTCCTAAACCTGTTGCTGTTGCCGGTTCTTCATTTAATGCACCCCCCTCACACAACATCTTATGCAATAGCGCTGTACACGCGGCTCCTCTGTGTGTCGACAGGGCGAGCTTTCGGATTCGGGTCCTGCTTTCAAGCTCCTGTTTAGGTGCCGACTTAATAAATGGAGCAAGAGACAAGGTAAAATACCCAGTCATACAGCCGCTCTCTAGTATCCCAATCCGGGTAGTGGTTTCTTACAAAATTTCTGAAAGTTCAGTTTAAACCTTTGTTATAACTTGCAAAAAAGTAAGACTCGAAGTTACTGTTGTTTTTCAACAATGGTTTTTATCTGCCAAAACGATAGTCTTTAGAAACTGAGTAGTCACTAATAATTTCTTAGTGAGGAAGAGTTCGCCACAGTTAACTCATTGATCAGACCAAGTTATGCCAATGCATTTCGGAAATAAATTTCCTTCATCAGGGCCAGTCTGGGTCAGGTAGGTCAAGCGTAGCAAACTATAACGAAGCTGTCAAGATCAAAAGGAACTGCCCGACCGAAATCAGCGCAATGTGAATGACTGAAGAGCGGTATCGTCTTGAATGAGGGAGCGGAGCAGTTCTCCCGTGGTCTGCCGTCGTCGCATCCACGGGAGAACTGCTCCGCTTCCTCATTCAAGACGATGCCGCTCTTCAGTCATACACACTGCGCTGATTTTGGTCGGGCAATTCCTTTTGATCTTGACAGCTTCGTTATAGTTTGATACGCTTGACCTACCTGACCCAGACTGGCCCTGATGAAGGAAATTTATTTCTGAAATGCATTGGCATAACTTGGTCTGATCAATGAGTTAACTATGGCGAACTCTTCCTCACTAAGAAATTATTAGTGACTACTCAGTTTCTAAAGGCTATCGTTTTGGCAGATAAAAACCATTGTTGAAAAACAACAGTAACTTCGAGTCTTACTTTTTTGCAAGTTATAACAAAGGTTTAAACTGAACTTTCAGAAATTTTGTAAGAAACCACTACCCGGATTGGGATACTAGAGAGCGGCTGTATGACTGGGTATTTTACCTTGTCTCTTGCTCCATTTGTTCTTTTTGGCTTGGGTGTCTCCAAACCCATTACAGCCAGTTCCTTCCCAAATAATTACTTTTGAAAAGACCTGTTTCGAATATGAATTTTGCACACCAGAAACAAGTTGATTGATATCTCAGTGGCGCCCACTCATTTTGCTTCCTGCCCACTTAAAAAATGCCTACACCGCAAGGTTAAACGTTCCACTTTCTGTATCATGTGCTACCAACATCAAGCAGCTACGTCAGCCTTCATTAGATCGGGCGGTAATTAAGGAGATGTGTAAAAAGGACTTTAAAAAGGACACATTGTGGACAGATTCTGTGGAAGCTTAGCCCAGGCAAGCCCTGACCGGGCACAGATATGCCGTGTGCTGTGCACTTACACACACATACGTGCACAGTGCACACACACACACACGCACTTTCTCTCTCTCTCTTACATACAGCATCAAGGAACCCTGCTGCTTCTACAATCAGGAAACACCCACGCCTTGATAAGCGGGCATTAATACAAATAACCTCCCTCTGTTGCACTCTATGGGGTGGAAGGAAGGGTGGCTATGGCACATGCCAAGAAGACGTGTTATTGGAGAATGAGGGATGGGGTCTGCGATGGGTAAACAGCCTCAGGTGAAAAGATACATGAAGAAAGAGAGAGGGAGGGGGGGGCACGCTGATGGCTGGGAGCGGAGCTGCTTCCTGCAAGCTGCTGTCAGGGGAAGCCTTCTTCCTGGATTGATACCTGATTCCCGGAGCAGTTCAGGCTTGGAAGCTGCTGGAAGCAGCTGGGGTCAGGGCAGGTCAGGGCAGCTCCTGCTGGGAACTGCAGGGTTTCTGGCAGGGGTCAGGGTGGAGACTTTGGGATCATCGTGAGAGCTCCAGGCCATGGGTCTTTCATACGCCCCTGTCTTGTGAGACACCTTCAGCCGGTGCTGGCCTAGAGCCATCGTTACCTATACCATTATAATGAGAGCAGGGAAATGACACATCCCAAAATGCAGGACGCGGTGTGTTGAAAAGCCACCTCCAGCTGAAGATGTCACAGGTGACCATGCCCCACTTGGCACCCATGAAGCGCTCCAGGGCCTGCTCTGGGTAGTGATGGGGCGGCAGTACAATTGCCAGGTTTCCCGGGCATGGCCGTGCCCTTGACAGTGCAGGTGTGGCACGGATGAATCCGTCGGGCATAAGACCGACTCCAGTCTTTCACTAGCCCAGGACTGCGCTGAAATACCCCCATGCAAGATCCTGTACGCCTCTGACCTGCTCACCTGCCTTTGCGCTTATGTTTCATGCAATGCCTTCTGGGATGCCCGAAGAACAGCACATTTCCAGGCAAGGAGGCCCGGGCTTGGCGACCTTTGGCTCTCCAGATGTTTTAGAGTAAACTCTCATCAGCCCTAGACAGTATATATAGTCAATGGTGAGGGAACCCGACCAAGACTGAATTGGTCCTCATCTGTCCCCGCCACCAAACCACGACTTGAGCAACAATGGCTGGAAGACATGTGCTTGGAAGAATTCACCCCTCAGCTGTCAAACACACCCAAACCCCTGGACTTCGTTGTTGACTGTAGACTTTCCTTCCAAAAGACATAGCCAAAAAGGCCCAAATAAGCATGGCTATAGATCTGCACACGCCTCAAAATGAAACGCTTCATTCCCCGGAACGAATTCCGTACGGTGGTCCAAGCCCTCGTTATCTCACACATCGATGGGGGAAATGCCGTCCTTATTGGGCTTCTAGCCGCACACCTGGCTCCCTCAAAGCAGCACATCATGCTGACGCCCGCCTCATTCCAGATGTCGACTTCAATGGCTCCCCCTCCCTGTCAGGGTGATATATTCAAAACTGCATGCATCACATACAACACAGCCTCAAACTGAACACCAACATGCTTGGTGGCTAAACTCCACACCTCTGGAGACTCTTGCCCCTCATGTAGCAAAACTTTTAAAAGGTTGGAGTCAAAGCTAGTCCGCAAAGACAATGCTCACAAGCAGTCCTTCTCAGCCATGTACAACCATCTGGAACTCAATCTCGGTAGAGGCTCGAAATGCCCCAACCATCCTCCAGTTCCATGAAACACGCAAAAGTGTCTCTTTCAACAATGCCTGCCTGACGAATAAAAATCCCTTTCTCCCTCCACCAGCAGTACTGCATCGCTCTGTAAAATGCCACACCCAATTCTGGCACAATCCTGCTGTGAAACGCTCCGCTGCTCCTGAGCAAGGGTCACGCTATAAGCAATAGAAAAAATCATGGCAGCTGAGGTCCGAAACATCTGGAGAGCCGCAGATTGCAGACTCATGCTATGGGGGTTTTGGCCTCAATAAAACTAAGGGAGGTAATAATGTCTCGAGGGGGCTGTTACAGAGATGAAAACCGAGCACTGAGCTTCTTCCAGGGCTTGGTTAATGGGTTTGAGGGACATTATTGCAGTGCATCCTGAGGAAAGGCTCTGATTAGGCTGACTAGATGGTGGTACCGCAGAGGAGGTGAGTGTGACTAATCAACTTCCGGGGCACCAGTGGTCCAGGGATGAATGTCGGTTTCTAAACCATCAATCAGACCCACACCTCTTGTTCACCAAAAGGGATCTGAACTGATTGGAACACAAGACAATTATAAACCTCCTTGTCCAATTTTGGTAACATGGACAGAACGGCAGGCTTATCCCCGAAAGGTTGCAGATCTTTGGTTTGTTATAACACAGCGAAAATACAATCATTACCCAATGACAAAAGAGACTGTTCAGTTAAGGTTGTATAAAAATATCTACGTATTAATTATCACAACAGACAGATGTAGCGCACTATAAAATACAACCCACCCTGTAAAGGAATGCAGAGGACAGACAGTTTCAAGAAGGAAAAGGTATGCATTCTGGATACTGGCAGGAGGGTAGTGGGTAGAGTAATGAATCGCAATAATTCAATGATACTGGGTTTCAACACAAAGGGAGAAATTGGATGGAAAATGTCACTATGGGCCTTCGGAGAAGGACCAGGGGGACAGAAGCACAATGTACCTTGTGCTGGAGGAGTTGTTGGTGCTCGACAGGGTCGAGTCAGTTTCAGGGCGCTTTGCAGCTTCTATGACAGAGTTCAAGATGGGAGACTGCTGCGGGGGTGGCAGACAGTTTGGCGGGTGAAGCTCACCTACATGGCGGCATGTGGCCAGGAATCGTTGTCTCAGTGCTGGTCGGTGGTTCTGAAGCACTGGTTGAGGCATCTCGGATGGCTTTTTGCGACTGCAGCTTAACGGTCAACGGTGAAGTCGGTTGCAGCTCAAGGAGGTCGACTGGCTGGAAAATGTCCATTACGGTGGACGTCGGTAGATGCATAATGCTTATTGATGCACTCCTCCTAGCTTCTTCACTGGGATTGTGTCGTCCCTTAAGGCAGATGGCCCGAAGCTGAGTAGAGTGTTGCAGGCAGCGGCCTTGTCCTTGGTTTGGTTCAGAGTCTATTTGATACTTCTCACCTAGGAAGCTTGCTGCAGAGCCTAGCAGGGCATGCTGTGTGCTGGCTGGGTACTGGTTACGCAGCTGCTGTTGGGTCATCTGGATTCAGTATCTCACTCTGTTCATTGGGAGATGTTTAGGGGAGGGATCCTGCTTCCCTCCTGGAGGTCCTGGCCTTCCTTCACTTGTGGAAGATGTAAGGCAGACTGTACCTTCAACCAGAGTCCAATGATGAGTTATTCCTTCTGCTTCTGGTGAAGCCTTCTGCCCTGAAGAGGGGTTCAGCCCTCCTTTAAAACCATTTGGACCAGAGGGATTGGTGTAGGCTAAACCTACCATAATGAATCAATCCTGGGTCCCCAGCAACAATCTCCTGTATGCCTGTGTCATAACCAGAGTGCTTTGCAACAGAAAAGGTAAGGGGTGAAATCATGGAATACTAAGCCAGCGCCATCTTCCTGTCTGTTGTGGATCATATGGTCTGTCTGGTTAATGAGGCTCTCTGTGGTTCCCGATTACAGCATCAGGTCTCCCTTGAAGCAGAGGCGAGACCAGACTTCCTGGCTCTGTCAATCCACATACTGGTACCTTCTGAATGGGGTGCCTCTGCTGGGATGATTACTGTAAACATGCAGTCCCAGACACAACATTTCACTTTCAAGCGATACTGAGGGCGGGAGCTGGCTTCAGGTTGACCCAGTGCATATGAAAGGGTGTTGGGGTTTCCTGTCTCCTTTGTAAGCTTCTGCAGCCAGGCCGAATTTGAATTAAACCCTGATTATTATGCAAATGCTGCCACCAGCTACAGGGCGGATGCATGGAGCCTTTGTTAGTTAATTATGATGGCCATGGCAGGGGGAAGGTTTGGCCCTCCCTCTTCTGGAGAGTAATTGTGTACTGGCAGATCTCAACTAATTGTGATAAGGGGGGACTGCGCTTGTAGGCTCTGTCCACCCAGAGTACACAGGTCTATGCATATGTTGTGCAGTGAGCATAGGAAAATGTGTGCATATTAGCCCCACACACTTTCCAGAGGTTGATCTACTATCATTCAATTTTATTTAAAATTTTAAAAAAGCCCAGTTGAGTGCACACCCACCATGGGGATGGTCAAATTCCTCACAGACTGTCTTATAGATGATGCAGCAAGACTTGAAGGTGATTTGGTGTGCAGTGGGAGCCAGTGAAGGTCGATGAGGGCTGTGGTGATGTGGTTGTATCTGCGTAGAGACTTGATGAGACATGCAGCCCCATGTGGGACACTTCTCTGGGGACAGAAGAGGATGACGGGAAGCCTTCGAGGAGTGCATTTCCCCCATCCATGTGGCATAGCACCAGTGCTTGAACAGTGGATCTAAAGCTGTCTGGAGGGAGGAAGGGGTTGACTTTACGCAGGAGGGAGAGCTGATATCAAGCTGTCTGAGTTTTTTTTTAGCTATGTGTGTCTTGAAGGAGAGGTGTTTGTGGATGTGGATCCTGCGGGACTTGGCACAAGAGGTGGGCTCGGGTGTGAAGCCCTCAGGGTTCATGGCTGATAGCCGGGTCTGTAGGTCTGGGGGTTCGGTGTTGTTGGTGAGGAGTAGGAATTTGGTCTTGGTAGGCTCTTCAGCCCTTGAACTATAGCAAGTTCCCACGCTCTCCACCCCCTCCTTGAGCTTCACACTGCACGCTGGCCAATCCCCAAAGCTCACACCCGCTACCCCACCCCACCGGCCACCAGGATGATGTGCTCTGTCACCTTGCACCATCAGACAGGCAATCTTCTGGGGGCTTCACGCTGCAACACACACATCATCTCGGAACACGTCAACGCCGCACCAGAGAAGAGAATGGCTCCTCCAGTCTGCCCCTGTCTCCACTTGAGCACAAGCAACCCAGCTCTCCACCCACTCCCCTCTAACCCTCTGCTTCTCTGACAGTTTCTACAGCGCTAAGAGGACATGTCAGAAGTCCAGCAATATAAGACCTAACAACACGACACAGCAAAGGGTGATAGGGGGGGTCTATTTACAAAACAACGTCTTCAGAGAGCAAGGTACCCGCCCTCCTGTCCCAACCAGAGCAAGAGGGCAGGCGCTGAAGAGCAAGAATTCTGCGGCCAGGAGAAGTGTTAGCTAACTTCACTCACGTGCACCCCCCCAGGTAAAGTTTGATGTGGTAGGGCCCGGCCCGGCCCCGCCTCCCTGGGTGGGCATGTTCTGTTCGGCTCTGTTTGCATAGAGAAGCCCCTGCTTGACTCAGGAATGGGGCAGGGCAGGCTGTGGGCAGGCGGGCGGCCACATTCCTGCTGGTTGGCAGCAGCACCCCTCCCCCCATCCCCCCACCCCACTGCAGGACTGCCACGGAGCGTTGGTGGCACTGGGAGGGTGCATGTGATGCTGCAGGGCCTCTCTCCTCTAATGTTTCCCTCAGAGGTCAGGAATGCCGCCCCTGATCCCCGCCACGCCTGAGGCAGAGGCCTCTGGGAGAAATTCCGAGGGGCGGCAGGTTCGCTGCCCTCGATGAATGTGGCTTCCAGGGCTCGCTTCCCACACATATGCTGCGCGTCCTTCCAAAAGCCGGGTGCTCGTTGGCGTGCAGAACCGTGTGAACCCTCGAATCGCAGGACAGTTATGTGCTGTAGCGTCTGGGTGCCACCTTTACTTTCTAATGAGGTCGAACACGTCCGGGGTTGGTCACTGCCTCGTGCAGGGGGGGCGTGGCCTGGCGTTTGGGCTCGATCGCCCCTTTTGTGGTGGGACCAGGCCTAATTTGCATGTTGTGCCAAGTTACCGGGATTTACACCACACGGCTGCCGTGTGCAGGTTGTCCAGGCGATCAGGCGGGTGAATGAAAGCAGGGGGTTGGGATGGTGGGGAGGGGGGATGAATGCAGTGTAGCTCTGCTGTTGTGTGGAGGCTGCAGTCGCGGGTACCTGGATAGTTAGTGTAAGTGCCAGTGTTTTGGTGGCCTGTGTCCATGGCACAGATGACTTTGGGTCCAGATGGGAGCCTTGTGCCCGTGCAGCTAGGACGTATTGGCCGGGGCTGGCATGCACGTTGGTTCTGGTGGTTTGGCGTTCTCTGGTAGCGACTTTATCTTCTAGATCAGTGGCATCGTTGTTCTGTGTAACGTGTTTGCATGTGAAGAAGTGAGTGTCACGTGTCAGGTCACGGAATTCATCGCGTGGGCAGAGGCTGCGAATGCATCTGTTCTTTCACAGAAGTACGGAGTGGATGCAAGAGATGAGTGCGTTGGAGTTACGGCACCTTTGGAGTAATACAAGCTAGGCATGGGGCAGTGTTTGGCCCTTGAGGGCCCCCAGGGCTTGCTTGGGTACACCTTGAAGATATGCACGCTTAAATCCCTGGGTTGCCCATTAATATACTGCCATGCCAGCAGGGGCCTAGCCCAAGAGCAGGGCCCATGGAAAGTTCATGTTGTTGGTGTGCTTTATCCTCGCAGGTGAAACGAGGCGCTTTATTCTCTCTCAGGTGGATTGAGTATTCTCTCCCGGGTGAAATGAGGCGCGTTTTGAGGCGCTTTATTTTCTCTCAGGTGGATTGAGGTGCTTTATTCTCTCGCAGGTGAAACGAGGCGCTTTATTCTCTCTCAGGTGGATTGAGTATTCTCTCCCGGGTGAAATGAGGCGCGTTTTGAGGCGCTTTATTTTCTCTTAGGTGGATTGAGGCGCTTTATTCTCTCGCAGGTGAAACGAGGCGCTTTATTCTCTCTCAGGTGAAATGAGGTGCTTTATTTTCTCTCAGGTGGATTGAGGCCCTTTATTCTCTCTCAGGTGGATTGAGGCCCTTTATTCTCTCTCAGGTGGATTGAGGCGGTTCATTCTCTCTTAAGTGGATTGAGGCGGTTTATTCTCTCTCAGGGGAAATGGGGCGCTTTATTCTTTCTCCAGTGAAATGAGGCGCTTTTTTTGCCGTTCGACGACCCCTGCATGAAACGTGAGTGACGGGAATCCAGGGATTTTGGGCTGAATCTCAGTCTCTTGTTGGTAAAGGGGAGTGGACATTATAGGTGGTTTGAAGGGGTGGGGAGGGGGTGGCTACGGTATCTGGCTGTAGACCCCAAACAACAGCTTTGTGCACGCCACAGCAATACACACCGCAGCTTTGCACACGCCATTTTATAACAACGGCAGAATTGCACACAGTCATAATGGCACATGACAGCCTTGCGCACAACATTCGTGGCACACAACAGCGTTGGGGCAGATCACGTCATGGTACACAGCAGCCACGTGCACGCTCATTGATGGTACAGGTCAACATTGCATAGAGTAATTCATGATACGCAGCAGCTTTGTGGAGAGCTATTCATGGCCTATGGCAACCATGTGCACACACACTCATGACACGATATAGCATTATACCCACACCAATTAATAACACACAGCAACAGTGTGCTGTGTGTTAGCCTTCGGCACAGCGATTCGTGGCCTTGCATAAAAGCATTGACGCCACAGCAAACCCTCGTACAGACAAATTCATGGAGCGAGGAGCCCAAAAGCAGGAAGCTGCCAAGGTAGCTCAGTAAGTGAAGTGACTGTTGCTGAAATGTTATGTTCAGAGCTGCCTGTAAACCCCGAGGCGTTTTGCCAATTCCTAGTGTAAAATGCACTGTAAGGACCGGGGGAGGGTCAGCATCTCCAGGATGCCCGCTCGCATTCAAGTTGCCAGCAGGGAAATGTCTTTGCCCACAGTGCAACTCAAGTTGGCAGCCATGATCGTGGAGTCAGTGGAAGACAGGCGCACCATCACTGCTGACCTCTCCATGCCACCAGTCCGGCTGCTTTGTACTCCTGCTGACTATGGCAGGGGGGTCGGCTTCAGGGCGCTTTGCAGGCTTCTGCAACAGAGTTCAAGACGGGAGTCACTGCGGGTATCATGCCTACACAGCGGCTCGGGGTCAGGAATCATTTTAGTGCTGGTCAGCAGTTCAGAAGCACTGGTCGAGACTTCTCAGATGCCTTTAAGCAACGGCAACTTGACAAATGTCAGAGTTGCCGTTGGTTGCAGATCGAGACTCTCGACTGGCTCAAAAATGTCCTTTAGGACTGACGTTGGCAGTTACTCCTGGAGGCATTTCCCCCAGCTTCACTGGGCTTGTTTCAACCTTTAAGGTGGACGGCCCAAAGATGAGGAGTATGTTGCAGGCAGCTGCCTTGTCCTTGGTTGTAGGTTCAGAGACCCTCTGGCACTCCCTAGCCATGAAGCTTGCTGCAGAGCCTAGCCGGGCATGCTGTGTACTGGCAGAGTACCTGTTCTGGAGCTGCTGGAGGGTCCTCAGGATTCAGTATCTACATCTGTTCCCTGGGAGATGTTCAGGGGGGTTCTTTCTTCCCTCTTGGATGTCCTGGCCTTCCTTAACTGGCAGAAGCTGTAAGGCAGACAGTACCTTCAGCCAGGGTCCAAGGATGAGTTTTTCTAGCTGCTTCTTGGCCCTCTTTTAAAACCATGTGGGACACAGTGATTGGTGTACACTAAGCCTACCTTAATGAACCAATCCTGGGGTCATTACAGCAATCGCCTGTATGCTTGAGGTCATAACTAGAGTGTTTTGCAAAAGTAAAGGTAAGGGGGTGAACACAGGAACAAGGTATGCCCCAGAACTAAAATGGCAGAAGCCTACTCTCAGCAGAAAGATCTCTGGCCACACTCCATTGTGACACTAAGTCCCACCCATCTTCCTGTCTGTTGCTGATCAAAGAGTATCTCTGGTTAATGCTCCTCTCTATGTGGTCCCTGTTAAAGCAGCAGTTCTCCCTTGAAGCTGCGGTGAGACCAAACTCTATAGCTCCTGCAAGCCACATTCTCGTACCATAGGAATGTGGTCCCCCTAGCAGGGTGGCTTACTGTAAACAGCAGTGCCAGGCATGACAGCTCACTGCCATTGATACTGAGAGCGAGAGCTTGCTGTCAGGTATGGATAACTCTTCCCTTAACTCCTCCTCATCTGTGTCCTTAAACACGCCTCTGTTTCCTTCCGAGTCCTTCTTCCTTCTGGGTTTCCTTTCTTCCTTCGTCTTCTTTTCTTTTTTTGATGTTAATAGGGATGCGCTCCCTCGGTTGCCACCTTGACCGGGTGAAAACCTCCTGTCCAAAGGACTTCCAAGGAGCACGCTCCTTTTAGAGAGGGAAAAAGCAAAGGCTGAAAAAACCCTGTAGTAGTGGTAAGGTGGTGTTCTTGTTGTTTAAGTCCAAATGATGTAGCTGAAGAATTAGCAGCAGGATACAGGTAAAGTTTGTAAGTAAAGTCCAAAAAAGGCTGCAAGCCTAAAAGTAGAAGAGATAAACGGTTCATGCAGCTTCCTTAAAATGGATTGGAATACCAGCTAGGTGGTTGCAGCTCCTCCCAATAGAATAACTAGAGAGGATCCGAGGTAAGGCTTCTTCTTAGGAGATTAGAACGTAAACGTAGTATGAAGGCAGGAGGGAATTGTGACCGTGCCACAAGCGGCAGAGTAGAGGGGTCAGGAAGGAAAATGACAGTACTGCCAAGGAGCCGAGGAAAAAGGGGGTAGAGGCAAAAGCCTGATGAAAATATGAACGAGAGATAGACAGAAGATAGGACCAGTGGATGAAAGTGCAGAGGAAAGGGTAATGACGTACTGAGAAAACGAGAGATAGATCAAAGAAAATAGCGTTACAACATAGAACGTGAAAAGCTGCGGTGCACGAAAGAAAAGTGAAAGCAATCCTTGGGTTAAATACCTTAGTAGATGATAGCTCCAAGAGTGCTGGAAACTGGAAAGGGGAGGCTAGAAATATAAATTAGTTAAGGAACGAACAGAGTAAACACTAGTTTATTTGGAAAGTAGACAAGCAGAGTCGGAATGAAGTGAAATGATACAACGCACCGGATGAATGTTCAGATCCCGTTAAATGAGTTCCGGTGGCCATGTTGAAAATAAACTAGACCGTCAACACGAAACTTGTTAATCCATGTTAGGAGTATCTCCGCTTCTGCCATATTTTCCAGGGTTGATGCATGACACTGGCTTCAGGTTGACACAGTTACATAGGAACATTTGTTGGGTTTCTGGTCTCCTTTGTTAAACTCTGCAGCCAGGCCCCATGTGGGTATGTTTGAAGTACCTTATGTTGGTATGTTAATCACTGCCACCAGCTTTAGGGTCTAAAAAAAGAGCAGGGTGGATCCATGGAGCCCTTGTTAGTTAATCGGGCTGGCCATGGCAGGGGGAAGGTTGGTCCTCCCCCTTCTTGAAGATGACATAGTGTACTCTTGGCTGTCACCTTCCAACTAAATATGACAGGGTGGACTGTGCCTGTAGGCTGTGGCCATGCCAGAGTACACAGGTCTATGCCTTTGTGTTGTGAGCACAGGAAAATGTGTGTGGATTAGCCCCACACATTTTCCTGAGGTTCGGCTACCATCATTCCATTGCACACACTCACCATGTGGATGGTCGAACTCCTCACACAAGCATCATCCAGTAATCTAGAGACCCTTCAGGGGAACAAGGAGCTAAAAGCAGCTCCTGGGTATCAGGCACCACCCAGTAAGCTGGAGCTACCTCAGGGGACCTATGAGCTAAAAGCAGCTCCTGGGTATCAGACACCACCCAGTAAGATGGAGCTACCTCAGGGGAACCATGAGCTAAACGCAACTCCTGGGTATCAGGCATCACCCAGTAAGCTGGAGCTACCTCAGGGGAACCATGAGCTAAAAGCAGCTCCTGGGTATCAGGAGCTACCCAGGGGAGCCATGAGCTACAAGCAATTCCTGGATATCAGGCATCACCCAGTAAGCTGGAACTACCTCAGGGGAGCGAGGAGCTAAAAGCAACTCCTGGGTATCAGGCATCACCCAGTAAGCTGGAGCTACCTCAGGGGAGCGAGGAGCTAAAAGCAGCTCCTGGGTATCCGTCACCTCCCAGTAAGCTGGAGCTACCTCAGGGGAGTGAGGAGCTAAAAGCAGCTCCTGGGTATCAGGCACCACCCAGTAAACTGGAGCTACTGCAGGGGAACCATGAGCTAAAAGCAGTTCCTGGGTATCAGGCATCACCCAGTAAGCTGGAGCTACCTCGGGGGAGCGAGGAGCTAAAAGTAGCACCTGGGTATCCGTCACCTCCCAGTAAGCTGGAGCTACCTCAGGGGAGCGAGGAGCTAAAAGCAGCTCCTGGGTGTCACACATCACCCAGTAAGCTGGAGCTACTTCAGGGGAACGAGGAGCTAAAAGCAGCTCCTGGGTACCAGGCATCAACCAGTAAGCTGGAGCTACCGCAGGGGAACCATGAGCTAAAAGCAGCTCCTGGGTATCACGCATCACCCAGCAAACTGGAGCTACCTCAGGGAACCATGAGCTAAAAGCAGCTCCTGCGTATCACGCATCACCCAGTAAGCTGGAGCTACCTCAGTGGAGCGAGGAGCTAAAAGCAGCACCTAGGTATCAGGCACCACCCATTAAGCTGGAGCTACCCCAGGGGAGCCATGAGCTAAAAGCAACTCCTGGGTATCAGGCACCACCCAGTAAGCTGGAGCTACCTCAGGGGAACAAGGAGCTAAAAGCAGCTCCTGGGTATCAGGCATTACCCAGTAAGCTGGAGCTACCTCAGGGGACCCAAGTGCTAAAAGCAGCTCCTGGGTATCACGCATCGCCCAGTAAGCTGGAGCTACCTCAGGGGAGCGAGGAGCTAAAAGCAGCTCCTGGGTATCAGGCACCACCCAGTAAACTGGAGCTACCACAGGGGAACCATGAGCTAAAAGCAGTTCCTGGGTATTCCGCATCACTCAGTAAGCTGAAGCTACCTCAGGGGAGCCATGAGCTAATGTGAAAGCAAAAAGAAGATATTGAGGCTGAGTACCCCAAAAGGAAATACACCAAACGCGGGTTCAAAAGATACACAGATCTTTATTCTACAACTGAGCAGTTTCAAAGGACAAAGCAACAGATAGCTATCAGGCCCTCAGTACAACACAGCGAATCCAGCCCTGCTCGGTGTGTTCAGTGAGTGGGACTGTACATCCGAATAGTCGCACCTTTTATACACTCCAAAACATGGTGTCCAACCCACTTGTAGTTAATGAATCTCGGATCTAGGGTTCGTGCCGAGTTCGTTCCTAATTTATGCATCTATACATTTAGGGGTTATCCTTAATACATTTTCCAACAAGTTACAATAGCAACAGTGTGTCTTTGGATTTCATATTGAGCATTCGTACACATTTATACAATATAGTTAAAGAAGTGTTCACTTTAGATGCTTAAACAGTATTGTGCAGGATATATGTTCATGGATTAGTTTTGTTGGTACAGGTAATCCTCTATACACAGGTCAACGAAGGACAAGGTCTCAGTACATGACCCTAACATTTGGCCTGCAGGCAGTTTACACAGAGGTCAAGACGGCCATGTTACATTCAAAACGTTACTGTCCACCATCTTAGAACGCAGGGTGACTTTAGAGAGAGAATCAAAAATGGCAGATGAACCTAAAATGGCGGCTAAAACTGATCTAAGGTCAGGACCTTGCAACGCGGATTTCCTCGCAGAGCGACTTGGCCTAGGCCAATATATATACACACACGATCTAGAGGGTATAATATGATTTCCCGTTCGACAAACCCTCCTTTTGGCCTATGCCAAGCGCTAAACTACTTCTAATCACTTTATGAATAATTCCACGTCTCAATGTCCATACACCCTGAATCACCATCGGAGATATCTATTGCCATTAGGTTGGTCATCAGAATTTCTTTCAGCACATATTAATTGGAGTTCTTGTCTGGGGCGTATACCTTGCGTCCTAATGTACCCATCGCCTGTGTGCAACATCCCCCTAGATCGAACATATACCAGGAAGACATTGTATACAGCAACAAAGGAACAAACTAAATTCCCAAAATGCTCAGCAAGACTGAAAGTACCTTCCAATCCCAAGATCACAAGAAGTCCCAGAACCAATCGCTAAGATCCCAGTTTCCCTCGGGAACATGCACTTCTGAACCTAGGACATGCAGATTCTGTATTGCCTTGAAGATAGTTGGGGAGGAATCTGGCACGAACACACAGCAAGTGGATCCCACTAATTTACATACCCCTCCACGTTCATCTAGGATGACATCTAATGCCATCTGGTTCTGAAATGCTACTAACCCTATTGCTTTCTGTTCTAGAGTCATATTATAGAGTATGTCAGTGGTCCGGTTGATGGTTCTCTCCAGTACTCTCGCTAGTCTCCTGATATCTTCAGAGTTCAGTATTTGTCCCCAAAATGGCACAAAGGACTTAGCTACATCGCCCAGAATTTGCGCTGAAGTGTCACCATCCTCGTCCCGCCGTGGACGAGCCTTTGAAACCTCTACAGTACTGGCTATGAATACCCCGGGTAACACAATCGCTAAATAACAAGTTCCTTGCCAATCCCTGGGTAACCATGGAAATGCTACATTACCGCAAACGAAGAAGACAGGTTTGCCTACATACAAAGGTCTGTCTTCCTCAGTCAAATTCACAACGTTGGCACAACCTTTAAAATCACCCATTGACTGAGTACCATTTCTCTGTATGCAGAAAGAAACTGAATCGGGGCTATGATGACAGTGTAGGAAGGAGGCGTGGCATCCTTATTGCCTATAGGAGCCATTTTAAAAGAAATCAAAGATTGAAAGGGACGAGACAGTCTATCAGAAGGCCTAATAGAAGCAACATTAGGCTTACTCCTATTCGCAAAGAGCGAGCATCCCAAGGGAGTCAGAACACGCTTTTCAAACTGAATCAAATTGGTCCCATCAAAGTTCCTTGAGATGCTATCGTTCCAGCAACCAAAGAATAGTGCTCTAAGAGAAGTATAGCATGCGGTTGTCAAAGGTAAAGGATGAATATACCAACCCGGCCCCTTGTCCCCATGCTGCGGTAAATGTAAGCAGACCCAACAGTTGGATTTATTAAAAATGGCATGTGTAGCATTCATGATAATTAATAATGTGTTGTTATAATATCTCTGTCTATGTTGAGAGTCTCTAGGAGATAGAGTGTGCAGATGCACGAAAGGAGTAGAAACAGTAGGTACATTTTCAATCGGCAACAAATTCTCAAGTGGATGTACTTCTTCTAGGTACCAGAAGCCTAAAACAATGACTATTATAAAACCAATTAACATTATCAAAAAGCAGCAGTATGTTTTCAGGGCCCACATAGTTAAGTGTTCGTTTCCATAGCTGCTCACACAGTCTTTTCCCTTTTCCATACGAGCGGAAGTGGTTGCAGGCATTGTAGTCTTCAAATGAAAAACACCAGTGTTTTTAGCTGGCGGCCTCCAGGCCGAGCGTCTTCTTAGTCCTTCCACAAACCCTAGCCAACAGAATCCCCTTTTTTAACCAATTAATCGGGCCAAAAGCAAGCCCTTGATGACTTTCTTCTTTTCCAAGCGCCCAGCCGAACCGTGCCATAAGTCTATTTCTTTGGACGCAGATCGTATCTTGCGATCCCTGGTACTGATTGATCCGTGAACAACGTGTCATCACTTCCCACTGGAAGCGGCGAATGAATGGAAGTAAGGTTAGCGGCACGATTGGGGATCGCCTCTGGAAACAAAATGGTTGGAGAGTGTGGGGGTGGAATGGCTATTTCCCCAGGCCTCACAGGATCAGGGAGAATCCCCGACACTTTCGATGCCAGTTACTGCTTCGGGATTGTTGGTTGCAGTACTGATGAGGGGTTCTGTTTCTTCTGTATCGTATGGCACTGGGTGTGGAATTTTCTTGGTGTGTGTTGTGTGGATCCAATGTTTCTTGCCTGCCACTCGCACCATCGTCTGTGTGACCAGTAGGACCTGGAAGGGGCCCCGCCAACGAGGTGCAAGGCAAGACGATCGTTCGAAGGCCTTTACAAGGACCCACTCCCCAGGTCGTATACTGTGACCGGGGCCCTCGTATCGTACAGGTAAAGCCTCTCGCACCTGGTGATAAATCAAATACAAGTTTTTAGTCAACTGGCTACAGTAATCTGAAAGAAGTACATTTTCAACATTTCTCAAGGAACGACATTTTGGAATGTTCCAGATGTTAGCAGGCCTCCCCATTACCACCTCAAAGGGAGAGAGCCCAGTCTTAGTTTGAGAGGTTGTACTCATTGATAACAACATGATCGGTAAGGTGTCCGGCCATTTTAGTTTGGTGCCGGCAAACGTCTTAGCAAGCTTGTTCTTGATGGTGCCGTTGTGCCTTTCCACTTGTCCGGCACTCTGAGCATGTCTGGCCGAATGGAACCGTTTATCGATCTGTAATCCTGCGCATATCTGCAGGATTACAGCAGCGATAAAATGTGGGCCATTGTGCGACCAGATGACTCTTGGTAGCCCAAATCTTGGAAAATATTTCTTTAACATTGTCTTTTATAGTATAGAAGAAAACAGTTCAAATTCACATTTTAATGGGAAGGAAAGGTGTAACACACAAAAGCTAAATCATTAAGAAAAATATTTTTATTATAGAAAAAAGACATAATTCTCATTAAAACGGTGTTAAATAATACAAAAAGACATAATTCTCATTAAAACTGTGTTAAATAATACAATAATTCCTTAATCTGTGTATTATTTAACACCGTTTTAATGAGAATTATGTCTTTTTTCTATAATAAAAATATTTTTCTTAATGATATAGCTTTTGTGTGTTACACCTTTCCTTATCATTAAAATGTAAATTTGAACTGTTTTCTTCTATACTATAAAATATTGTCTTGGGGTCCCCAGACAGTGAAAACAGTAGGTTTATGTAACGGACCTTGATGTGGGGATTGTTTTTGTTTTGATTTGACCTCATTTGTACTGCTTTAACATAGTCTTTGCCATGGTCATAGCTGTGGCATCTTTAACAGGAAAAGCCTCAACCCATTTGCTGAAAGCACAGATGACAACTAACACATACTTCAGATTATTATACCGTTCCATCTCAATAAAATCAAAGTGTATAACCTCGAAGGGGACAGAAGGTGGACCAAAACTTCCCCTAGGAGTTGACATTCCCTTTCCCACATTATGCTGTAAACAGATCATGCAGTCTTGAAAAAAGCGTTCAGCTACCTTAGAGATTTTGTCTTTTACCCATACTTTTTCAAGCATTTTTGTGATTTTACGTACACATATATGGGTGGGACCATGGGCCATAACAACCATCATCATAATGTATGCGTCAGGAAGTAGCCATTTCCCTTCAACTCTGTCAACCCAACACCCATCATCGTCAAGTTTCCCCAAGCCCTCAGCCCATTTCTTAGACTCTTCTAATGTGGCATCGGCTTGGATATTCCTTACGGAATCAATACCCTCATTTATAGTACAGGTTCTTGTGGCCTCCCTTGAAGTGTACATATTTGAAGAGAGATCAGTGGCAGTCTGTTTGGCTATCTGGTCAGCGAAAGCGTTCCCTTTTCCTACATCATCTACAATCTTTTGATGTGCTGCGCATTTTACGATAGCCAGCTATGTAGGGAGTGCAAGCGCTGAGAGTAGCCATACTATCAGGGAGCCATGCTGGATTTTTGTACCATTTGAAGTTAAGAAACCTCTTTCTGACCAAAGTCTCCCAAAGTTGTGAACCACCCCAAAGGCATACTGACTGTCAGTGTATATATTCAAGGTAAGCCCTTCGGAAAGTTTGCAAGCTCGGGTCAATTCTATAATCTCTGCAGCCTGCGCGGAGTTATGCATGATTCTCTTGGTTTCCATGATCGTGCTCAATGTAGTGATTGCATAAGCAGCTGTGGATGCACCATCCGGAAGTTTGAAGCAGGAGCCATCGCAAAACAGCTCCCCTTGTGGACTGTTCAAAGGAGTATCTTTTAGATCAATTCTACCTTTTGTCTCTTGTTCGGTAGTGTAAAGGTAGTCATGTGACTCTTCGTCCCTGCAAGCAGTACCTTGCGGGAAAGGTAAGAGTTCAGCCGGATTAAGAACACAACACCTCTTAATTTGAATGTGTGGCGCAAACAAGGTCAATTCATATCTTGTCAACCGTGCGGAAGTGAGGTGTTGCATTTGAGTTCTGTTCAGTAGGACATCTACAGAGTGAGGTACCATCAGGGTTAAAGCATGGCATAGGACCATTCCCTCACTCTTTTTTACAGACACAGCAGCAGCAGTGACAGCTCGCAAACATCTTGGCAAAGCGCATGCTACAGGATCAAGGGCGGAAGAAAAGTAACGGCATGGCCTATTCTTCCCTCCATGTTCCTGCATTAATAGAGCCAAAGCACATCCATCACATTCATGCACAAACAACACAAAGGCCTTTTCATAATTTGGTGTGCCCAAAACCGGTGCCGAGCACAATGCAGTCTTGAGCAAATCAAATGCACGCTGGTGCTCCATGTTCTACGGCAATGGCGAAGAAATGCCCTTCTTTGTCAGAGCCAACATCGGCTTAATCGTTAACGAAAAATTAGGGATCCACTGCCTATCAAGGCTCTGACTTTCTTCTGTGTATTTGGAACAGACATGCTAGAAATTAGTTTTATCCGTTCAAGCGTCAATCTTCTTCCCTCCTTTGACAGGAGATAGCCTAAATAGGCGACCTCCTGACAACAATATTGAAATTTTTTTAAGCTAAGTTTTATGTCCGTGTTTAGCCAGGTGAATAAGTAACAACACAGTGCCCTCCTGGCAAGCTATCTCTGAGTCGGCAGCTAAAAGCAAGTCATCAACATATTGAAGCAGTGTACAAGTAGAGGGCAACTCAAGGGTATCAAACTGCTCTTTCAAAGCCCTACTGTAAATGCTAGGACTTTACGTGTAACCCTGTGGTGCACGGGTAAATGTGAAGGAGCACCCCCCCCAAGGTGAACACGAACAAGTATCTACTGTACTACCTGCAATTTCCTCAATCACCCCTCGATGCACAAAATCGGAGATGATGCATTTCAAAGCTTGCTCACCATCGACTGAAATCTTATACTGTGGAATAGGTGGCAGCTTCAATCCATGTTTCAAGACAATTTTAACAGGCTCAATTTGCAAAACACCGACATCATTATCGCCGATAGCCCACAAACACTCCGGAACATCACTAAATTCTGGCGGCAAAGGTCTAGTCAAGAATTGAGAGACAGAAAGTTGCTGTGGTGAAATCATCAAATGCACTCTATCAGAAGAACAATGAATTACTGCATTTCATTCATTCAACAGATTTAACCCCATCAAATTCTCTCCACAATTCGAAGTCAAAAGGAATGGACAGTAGTCCGTAAAGTGACCTAAAGAAATAGGTACCGGCGAGGAAACCGGGCACACAACTGGTGTGCCAGAAAACCCTACAGAAACATTAGTTTGCCCTGACAGTGGAATGTTTGGAACCCGAGCATGATCAATGGAACACTTCTGTGCCCCTGTATCTATCAAGAATAGATGTTTCCTATTTCCCACTATCATTTCAACGTAGGGACCTTTCTGATTAACGGGAATAGGCGTCGGTTCCAAACCCTGCTTTGGGCAATCCTAACGAAACAGAATGTCATCAAAAGGAAGTTCTTCAGAGAGGTAAGCGGCAGAAGGCTGGTCAAAAATGTTTCTAGTATCCACACTTGGTGCCTGATTATCCTGTGAAAAAGGTTGCTGTGAATCTTGTGCAAACTGACCTCTGCCAGGGCCCCCTACAGCCGGGTGACCTCTGGATCGTCTACCCATATTCCCAAATGTGTTATTTTACCTCTGTTGGAGAATCGGGCATTGTGCACGCCAATGACCCTCTTGCCTACAATAGGCACACTGGTTAATGTTTACGGGACCCAAGGGCACATTTCCTTGTGGAACATACTGACCTCTAATTTGTGAACTACCCCCTCTAGGGCCTCTAACAATTTGCTGTAACAATACTTTTGTCTTCAAATCATCTTTTCTCTATTCGACTCTTTCCTTTTCATTATTGACATGATTCTCATAGTACTGAGCCATGTGCCATACTTCTGATTGAGACTTCGCTTGCCAAGCGCTCTCGGAGGACATAATTTGCGACTGGATGTCAGGCAGCAATCCACGCACACATTTTTCTACAAATAATCTTTTCCCAGACTCTGTACCTAAGTCTTGTCCACTGAAATCCGAGAATACCTGTTCGAACCGATTAAAGAACTCAGTAGCACCCTAAGACTTCCTTTGGACAAAAGCAGTAAGCTTGTCCCAAATAATTCTTTACTCAGGAATTATAGTTTTCAATTTCGCGACTACTCTGTCAGGCAAAGTTAGTATCACCTGAGGCGGTCTTTCGCCAGCTGGCCTTCCTCCATCGACTTTAATTATGTTAGCCCATGTGTCTCCTAACCCTTCTACATCGTCTATAGTTCTAACCTGTTTCCACAAATCTATGGGCAGGAGTACAGGAAATAACAGATCAATATCACTCAAAGTGAATACTGAGGATTGCAAAACAGACTCTATTTCTTTATAGAACCCTGTCGGATTTTTCCTAATGTCGGGAATAGATTGCCTAATGGTGTTCACTTCCTGTCTTGAGAACGGGACGTGAACAAACTGAGACACATAGTGTGCAGGGATTTCCTGAGCAGCTGTACCCGCTGCAACATTAACGGGGATCTCAACTTTTGGGACAAATGTCGGAGGAACCTCTCTCACAGGCAACTGAGAAGTAGGCAACTCCGAACGCTTACTAAGCAACAGAGCTAAATCGAGTGCTAAAGCAGCCGAAGACGTGTCAAATGAAAAAACTCTCTTGTAAATACTCAATAACTCTGCGGGACAATAAATCTTTCTTTTTACACACTCATCCTGTAGGTAATATACCATTACCTGTATCACTTTCCTCTGCATTTCTGGTGTATACTGACTATATGTGTCATATACTTCAACAGGAGTTATCGATGTGTCTGAGATCCATCTAATCGCAACTTTCATGCAGATTCGCTTTTCCTCAGATATCAATTTGCGACAAGGAAGGAACCGTTTCTGCACATACATACTATCTCCATCTTCATCCTCATTCTGCAACCTTTCCAACTCCTTTCTATACTCAAGTACCCACTCAACATGCTGTTGTACTTTCTCCGCAGTGTCTCTAGAGAACGCTAAGGTGTTCAGATCCCTCAACCCTTGTGGGAGGTCTGTACCGTTTAATCTGTCCCACATTACACACAAATGAATCCCTTATCCCTCAATAAAAAATTTTTTCTCAGGAAAAATTTCCATATTAGAGAGTTTGGCAAAAACATTAGCTTGATCATCCTTCTACATACAATACTTAGCCCACGCAATTAAGTCACGTTTCTTCTCTGGAGGTAAAGTAGTACGAGTGACAACCCTCGATCCCGCTCCCTGATCTACTACAGGCGGTATAGAACCGGAAGGGGAGAGTAGGCATGTTCAACGGAGGTGTTACCACTGGTACAACAGGCAAAGGCAGAGGAGCAGGTGGAGGAGCAGCGACAAAAGGAAGACCAACAACTGGAGGAGGAGGAACAGTAGGAGGAGCAGGAGGAGGCAAAGCAGCAGGAAGAGGCAAACCAGCAGGAAGAGGAACATACGGAGGTGGCGTAGTGACACCAGGCCTTCGCTCATTTAACAATTTATCGATAAGTTCATCGGAAACATGAAAGTCTTTGGAAGGATAGATTTTCTGAGTACCCAGTGAGAAAGCCCTATCCATATTCCTAGCTGACTCAGACTGTTTATCTTAGTAATATAACAACGCTTTTTCGGTGTTCGTCTTATGACGGCGCGCATGTTTTTCTCTAGTCTTAAGCTGCTGTAAAGCTTCTTTCTTCCAATTCTGTAATACATCAAATGCTGCAGGTCTAGCCTTTTTCTTTAATAATATAGATTCTAAATACTCAATATGAGGGATTTCAAAACTACCATTGATTGGCCACTGAAGTTCGGAAGCATGTCTAGTTTGTCTGTGCCAAATATCATTAAACACTATACTACCAATGCCATGCTTACAGTACATAGTACAGGCCGGCGACCCCTCCTGTGGCGCCGGACGGCTAAATCCCAAAGATTGTCTGTTTTCACGGAATAACGTCCTAAGCAGGCAGACAATTTCTCAGGCATATCAGAATACTGGTGTTACCTGGTCAATAATTGTACTTGCAAGCACAATGCCACAAAACAAATTATTAGGATACTTAAGACTCGGGTCACGACCTGATCAAGCCTAAGGAGGTCCGATCGGATTTCAAAGTTTTCTACCAAATTTTACCTCGTGTTTGGTGATTTCGGCAAATCTGCCCGCCTCGATAAGTGGACCCTCGTCAAGATGCCGACTCGGACCGCGTGCTCACCATCCAGGCATCGGGCTGTGCAGCGCTGCTGAGGTGTCGCTTCTCATTCAGGAAAGGGGCCACTTTTACAACGTCTGATCCCGGTCAGATAGCCGTGTCAACCTTCAACGAGCTGGCATCAATCTTGAGGATCCCTATTCGGGCGCCATCTGTGAAAGCAAAAAGAAGATATCGAGGCTGAGTACCCCAAAAGGAAATACACCAAACACGGGTTCAAAAGGTACACAGATCTTTATTCTACAACTGAGCAGTTTCAAAGGACAAAGCAACAGATAGCTATCAAGCCCTCAGTACAACACTGCAAATTCCAGCCCTGTTCGGTGTGTTCAGTGAGTGGGACTGTACATCAGAATAGTCGCACCTTTCACTCCAAAACATGATGTCCAACCCACTTGTAGCTAATGAATCTCGGATATAGGGTTCGTGCCGAGTTCGTTCCTAATTTATGCATCTATACATTTAGGGGTTATCCTTAATACATTCGCCAACAAGTTACAATAGCAACAGTGTGTCTTTGGATTTCATATTGAGCATTCGTACACATTTATAAAATATAGTTAAAGAAGTGTTCACTTTAGATCAGGGTTGCACAACTGGTTTTCTCGGAGGGCCAAATGTACCTTCGAAACTGCGTACCATAGGCCGGACTACTGATGTGTTGCGTGGAGTGGTTGAGGGGTGACCACACGACATGAGCAAGGTGGTGAAGCAAGGAAAATGAAACAGAAAAAGCTTCCTGGTCATGAAGGTGGGGCCCTTGGAGAGTAAGTACTGTGACTAGGAAGAACAGAACTAGGAGTAGTGAACATTACCGGTAAGTAAGACCCCCAATCTTACCCATGTTAGGTTATCGCCAGCAGATAAACACTTAATCTGCAAGTGCAGAGAGCTGCATCACCATTCAGCACCATATATTTCACACAAATGAACATGTTACCGTCTTCACATATTTATCAGCAGCTGCTGCCCAATGCCACATTCACAGTCTCTCTCTCTCTCTCTCTCTCTCTCTCTCACTCTTTCTGTCATTCTTTCTCGTCCCTCTTCGACACTGTTACTATTTCTGTGTCTCTGTCTCTCCCCTCTTTCTCTGTTACTATTTATGTCTCTGTTTCTTTCCATCTCTTCCCTTCTTCCTCTCTCTCTGTTATTCTGTCCCTTTCTCTCCTCTTCCTCTCCCTCCCTCTCATGCCGAGGAGCATTTTGCTTGAAGGTCTAGGGTGGGGCTCTGCCACGCTCTGTAAGCAGCACTCCATAAGATTTCTCCCTCCTACCTCTGTGTGCCAGAGTGAGCCGGCAGAGCCTATTTACATGCTCTTTTTTGTCATTTTACTAAATGCTCACCGATCACATTTCCCTCCACAGCATGCTCGGGCAAATCAACTTAAAAATAACACTGTGGCGTGAATATGAAATATAATTTGCACAAATCCCCAACCCCCCTTCACCTCCTGCTCTGTTGCTAATCTAGTGTTGAATCGGAAAGCTTTTGTTGCACTTACACTCTTGTCACTATGCACTTGTGGCACCATTGACTGGGCACAACATTAAAGTCACTTTGCATTTCAAAGGACAATTATATGTTTCCTCTCAGAACCTTAATTCCTCTTGTAGGAACGTGAAAAACGCTAAAATTTGCACCGTTGGGAGGAAAGGCAGCCAATGTGCTGTTAAGATGTCCATTACAAATGACCATCTCTACTGCTGGCCTCCTAGCCAGCAATGGTCCCGGGCAAACTGTTTGTTTACTTATGAAATGAAATGCGGCCAACTGCTTGAAGTGGGCCGTTTCTCATTGAAAAGTAAACACTCCTGGCGGGCTGCACATCACAGGATGGAGGGCCGCATTTGGCCGGTGGGCCGTATGTTGTGCACTCCAGCTTTAGATGCTTAAACAGTATTGTGCACGATATATGTTCATGGATTAGTTTCGTTGGTACAGGTAATCCTCTATACACTGGTCAATGAAGGACAAGTTCTCAGTACATGACCCTAACATTTGGCCTGCAGGCAGTTTACACATTGACTTGTACACAGAGGTCAAAACGGCCATGTTACATTCAAAACAACACTGTCCACGATCTTAGAACACAGGGTGACTTTAGAGAGAGAATCTAAAATGGCAGATGAACCTAAAATGGCGGCTAATGCTGACCTAAGGTCAGGACCTTACAACGCGGATTTCCTCGCAGAGCGACTTGGCCTAGGCCAATATATATACACACACGATCTAGAGGGTATAATATGATTTCCCGTTCGACACTAAAATCAACTCCTGGGTATCAGGCACCTCCCAGTAAGCTGGAGCTACCTAAGGGGAGCGAGGAGATAAAAGCAGCTCCTGGGTATCACGCATCACCCAGTAAGCTAGAGCTACCGCAAGGGAACCATGAGCTAAAAGCAGTTCCTGGGTATTACGCATCACCCAGTAAGCTGGAGCTACCTCAGGGGAGCGAGGAGCTAAAAGTAGCTCCTGGGTATCCGTCACCTCCCAGTAAGCTGGAGCTACCTCAGGGGAAACATGGGCTAATAGCAGCTCCTGGGTATCCGGCACCACCCAGTAAGCTGGATTTACCCCCGGGGAGCCATGAGCTAAAAGTAACTCCTGGGTATCAAGCACCACCCAGTAAGCTGGAGCTACCTCAGGGGATGGAGGAGCAAAAAGCACCTCCTGGGTATCAGGCATCACCCAGTAAGACGGAGCTACTTCAGGGGATGGAAGAGCTAAAAGCAGCTCCTGGGTATCAGGCATCACCCAGTAAGATGGAGCTACCTCGGGGGAACGAGGAGCTAAAAGCATCTCCTGGGTATCGGGCACCACCCAGTAAGCTGGAGCTACCTCAGTGGAGCAAGGAGCTAAAAGCAGCTCCTGGGTATCCGTCACCTCCCAGTAAGCTGGAGCTACCTCAGGGGATGGAGGAGCTAAAAGCAGCTCCTGGGTATCAGGCATCACCCAGTAAGATGGAGCTACCTCAGGGGATCGAGGAGCTAAAAGCAGCTTCTGGGTATCCGTCACCTCCCAGTAAGCTGGAGCTACCTCAGGGGAGCGAGGAGCTAAACGCAGCTTGTGAGTATCAGGCACCACCCAGTAAGCTGGAGCTACCCCGGGGGATCGAGGAGCTAAAAGCAGCTTCTTGGTACCCGTCACCTCCCAGTAAGTTGGAACTACCCCAGGGGAGCCATGAGCTAAAAGCAACTCCTGGGTATCAGGCACCACTCAGTAAACTGGAGCTATCTCAGGAGAGCGAGGAGCTAAAAGCAGCTCCTGGGTATCCGTCACCTCCCAGTAAGCTGGAGCTACCACAGGGGAACCATCAGCTAAAAGCAGCTCCTGGTTATCAGGCACCACCCAGTAATCTGGAGCTACCGCAGAGGAACCATGAGCTAAAAGCACCTCCTGGGTATCAGGCACCACCCAGTAAGCTGGAACTATCTCAGGAGAGCGAGGAGCTAAAAGCAGCTCCTGGGTATCCGTCACCTCCCAGTAAGATGGAGTTACCACAGGGGAACCATGAGCTAAAAGCAGCTCCTGGTTATCAGGCACCACCCAGTAATCTGGAGCTACCGCAGGGGAACCATGAGCTAAAAGCAGCTCCTGGGTATCAGGCACCACCCAGTAAGCTAGAACTATCTCAGGAGAGCGAGGAGCTAAAAGCAGCTCCTGGGTATCCGTCACCTCCCAGTAAGCTGGAGCTACCACAGGGGAATCATGAGCTAAAAGCAGCTCCTGGGTATCAGGCACCACCCAGTAAACTGGAGCTACCGCAGGGGAACCATGAGCTAAAAGTAGCTCCTGGGTATCAGGCACCACCCAGTAAACTGGAGCTACCTCAGGGGAGCGAGGAGCTAAAAGCAGCTCCTGGGTATCAGGCACCACCCAGTAAACTGGAGCTACCTCAGGGGAGCGAGGAGCTAAAAGCAGCTCCTGGGTATCAGGCACCACCCAGTAAACTGGAGCTACCTCAGGGGAGCGAGGAGCTAAAAGCAGCTCCTGGGTATCAGGCACCACCCAGTAAGCTGGAGCTACCCGGGGGAGCCATGAGCTAAAAGCAATTCCTGGATATCAGGCACCACCCAGTAAGCTGGAGCTACCTCTGCAGAAAGACATGCTAGTGCCTAGCGAGTTGCAAATCTAACATACTCCTGAGAGGCAAAGAGTCATATATGGTTTCTTATATATGCAGGTTTGTAGTTTGAATGCTTTCTAGGTGTGCCCTGCTCTTTTAGAACACTCACAGCTAACACGACAGAGGTGTGCCTGCATGGCCCCAGATGGCCTTGGGAGTCAAAGTATCTCCTGCTGGTTTCAAGCTGACCAGGCTCTTCTAGGCTACATGCGGGAGCTAAAGAATCGTGCAGCTCCAGGAACAAGTGGAACCTTTTGAAGGATCAATGGATGGGGCCTTCATAGTTGGAATGGAACGCCTTCCCGGGAGGTCTCACTCACATCTCTGCAGCAAGTGCTTGACTTGGTGAGCTACTGAACTAAGATAACGTTGTTGACCCCCCTCGCCCGCACGTGGAGACATCCCTCGCAGTACACACCCATGATGGCCTGCATGCCTGATCAGTGATTCACAGGAGACTTTTCAGAAAAGATGGAGAGAGGGTGGGAGGGAACATCCCAGAAGAAGCAAATTGCCTGTGCGTGCCTGATCTGTTACATTGATAAGAAAGTAGCATTTATCCTGTCAAGGGAACGCACCTTTAATTATCTCTTATTCATAGCACAGGCATGCAGGCACTATAGAGCTCCTTAGAGCTGGGGGGTAAAGGGGGGCTGCTGGGTGGGAGCCCCACACTGTTAGCCTTCCATTTGCCATGCAAGAGAAGAGGACATCACATGCATGCGGCGGATTGTGACTGTTGCACACTAGTGCACATATAAGTGAGAATGCACGGAACACCATGACGCGGGCTCTCTGCTCTGAGGGGTCTCCACTCTCAGGGGTCTCTGCTCTCAGGGTTCTCTACTCTCAGGGGAGTCCACTAGCCAGTCAGACGTGTACGGAGAACATTTCACCTCTGCTACAGAGGGTTTAAAGGGGTGTTACTGCACAGCTCTCAGGGTACTCCACCTGCCAGGCAGACTTGCACAGGAAAACACTGGGCTTTGCTATCCAGGAATATAAGGGATGTTACTGCACAGCGTTTAGCGTCTCAGCTCTCAGGCTAATTGACTGGCCAGGAAGACTTGCACAGAGAAAATATGAGCTCTGCTATCCATGAACGTATAGGGTGTTACTGTGTGGAATTCGACCATCTTGGCTTTTGTGAAATTGTAAATGAAATTAAATGATGGAAGATCAACTTCCGGAAAATATGTGGGGCTAATCCGCACACATTTTCATATGTTCACCGCACGAAATACACATAGACCTCTGTACTCTGGGTGGACACAGCCTACATGTGCAGTCCCCCCTGTCATATTTAGTTGGGATCTGATGGGTGGAGTACACAATGCACCTCCAGAAGGGGGAGTTTTCCCTGCCATGGCCAGCTTAATGAACTAAAACTCTGAACTGGATGGACCCCAAATGGCCCATAAGACTGGGGGTCTCCAAACAGCCCTCTAAGATGAGCAGCAGCACCCTCGAGATAGATGGGGATGCAGATTCGTACTCTTGCACCAAATAATAGTGACAACTCAATAGTTTAGCAAAGGGAGTCCATTTAATGACAAGTAAAAAAAATGGGGAGTTCAATGAACATCAGCAACCGCTCGATCTTCCTTCTCACTTAAACTCCACTTAATTTCAGGAAAAAACACAGTATTTATATCAAAAACTCATCATCACTGACGCACGATCTTAAAAACCTAACATGCAACGTGATTGGTTATAGGAAGGTAACTTTAACATAGGTCCTATAACTGTATGTGTTAACGGGGAGAGGGGATTGGATAATCAATGTCAGGTGGGGCAACTAAGCCCTTCTTTCAAAATGGCCACTATAAGCGTCACTAAAAGAACGCCGTCTCATTGGTTCTACTCACTATAGGACCCTAAATTACATGGTCCACTATGATTGGGTTGGCATCAACCCCACTCATACTTTTCGACTCATGTCTAGCAGCATGCAGAATAATTGGCCAGGTGCAGGTAGTTAGTCTGCACCCCAGCTTCCCTCCAATTATGTTACACCATTCATCCCCTCAATGGTCATGCGTCAATTACTTATTTGTAGTTTGGCCTCGAGTCTGCTCTTGGTCTGACAAAGTTTAGGAGTATGGGTATGGCAGGGATCCATGTGTAGGTGTGAAAGTCTCATCCCTTCCTGCCTGCCTGGTCACATGATTAGGACATCGTGAAAACGGCCTCTTCTTCATGTATTTTTGTGTATTAAATTTAATTCTGCCAGTCTTCGACCATCTGTGGTTTATCTTGACCTTTCTGAACAGGATACTCTGTTCTTTTTCTCTTTAATTGTATCCACTGTTGGCCTTTTTCAGCCCGATACGACCTTGGCTTCTTGGCATGGTTACTGGCATGGTTACCTTCAGCTGGGTTTCTCTCTGTCTTAATTCTCGATTTGTTTGCTGCAACACTCTCCTCTTGAGACCTTTAGTAACCTTTGTTCAATTCTGCTCATGTGCATGGTGGATTTACACTCATCTATAATGTGTTTTTGAGGTATATATATATATATATATATGTATAGATGGCGCTTGCCGCAATCTATTTTCTACTAAGCATAAGCAAGCTTCACGATTTCTTTGCTTCTTGCGGTTTCTTGCATCTGTACACGTTTAAACTAACTGAATATCTTCATCGTGCATATGGCATAAGTTTCTGCATCTTGACACCAATTTCTTCATCTTAGGCTCAAGATGTTACTTATCAATGGTATTTCATCTTTTTGTCAGTATGCTTAGGTCATTATATCTTCTATATGTACGTCAGTCCGATTTCTTATGACGTCACTGTAAAGACCAGAGGGGGGTATCTGTACTTCTGCTCTCTATATGGTAGAGGAGAGGCACAGAGGACCCCAGCCAAGATTCTCTATTATTGGTAAAGTAGTCGAGCAATCAAGGCCTAGCTTCTCAGGAGGTGATGCAGGCTGATTCCTAAGTACTGTGTAGTCCCCAAGCCCCCACAAAGGAATATCCACACACTGTATTACTGGAAACAAAGTCTTTATATAATGAATATTCAAGGTTATGTACACTATCACAATAACTCACTTTGTGCTCAGAAAATCAATAATGGTAAATATATACAGTTCTACTGTGGTACCACAAATATTATCAGACCTCATTAAAGTGCATCAACTATACTGTCAAAATGTCACACAGATCAATAAAGAGGAAACCAGCAGTAGAGAGAGGAAGGAAAGCAAGACGGTTGAACAATTGGCAGAATACTGGTCTCTACCGTTAAACACAGCTCTGTGTGGAGATCCCCCCACCTGGGCAACCTGTAGAATAAAGATACAAGCCCAGTCCATGGCCCTCATTACAACCTTGGCGGAGGACCATGGTGCTTTTAGCACCAGGGTCCATGCCGCTAAGGTTACGATTCCGCCATGGTGGATGGCGGAATTACCGCCCCATTACAAGGTGAGTGGGGCGGTAATTCCCCATTCACCAATGGCCCCTTCCCCATTCCCATTTTTGCCCCATAGGGCATAATGGGAGTGGGGAAGGCGCTAATTACGGCACCGTAAATTACAGTGCCGAAGAATTAGCACTAAGGTGGCTTAGCGCCTTGCATTTTAACGCCTGCAGAAAGCAGGCGTTAAAATGTGAATCAGGCGTTAAGGGTTAACGGCGCCGACGGCGCCGTTAAACCCTTAATGCCTGAGTTGTAATGAGGGCCCATATATTGTTCACAATAGACTTCCCAATAGTTATGCAACTCCAAAGTACCTGGCGTTGTAGCGTTCCTGGGCGGGGCATCGATGGCCCTTCCTGAGTGCCCTCCCTTTAAGGCAGGAGTCACGGGTCATCGAACGTCCGATAGAGAACAGGGTGAGCTACGACGGTGAAATGGCAGCTTCGTTCCTAGTGATGCTCGTTGACGGGGAAGCGTAAACGTCCTGCAAGGAAGAGGCTTGCGGGACACCTCAGTGTCGATAATTCTGGACTGCAAAGATTTTGAAGAACTGTGGCCCAGCAAGGGCATCGAATCGTCAGCATCTCTGTGGTCTTTGGGTGGTGGGAAACCCACCGGCGGATGCTCCTCTGCGCGTCGACGGTCGGGCCTTCTCCAGCGGGATACAGAAGCGACGATGCGGACGAGAGCGTCCTTGGATCAAATTAAGTTCTTAGGCAAACGGGAGCACGGCGGCTCCGGTCGGCGATGGCGGTCATCGACAGTGGCAGACAACAGTCCGGGCGCTTCTCTTTGGGATTCCGCAGCAGTCCCCGTCTCGGGTCGGCAGCGTGTCGAAGGTCTGTCTACCAGGGAGCCTTGGCAAATATCAGCTGGTGCACGATGGCCCCTCGTAGCTCGGGAAGAGGGCGCCTTTCCAGGCCCTCTCTGGGTCAGTCCTTGTAGACACAGCAGCTTTCAGATTGTGAAGGAGAGCAACAGCAATTCTTCTCGTCCAGCATGGCTTCAAGGTCAAGTGTCAGTTAATCCAGTTACTCGTCGTAGTGGACTACAGCTTCTGAACATGATTCCTAGCAGAGAGAGGTCCCCAGATATACTGTTGATCTCCCATTCATTCCGCTGGGTCATACTCAAGCATCCAATCACGGTGAAGGGCATTCATGCAGGCAGGCACCCAATCAGGCACACAGTGCATTCAGGCCATTCACGTCTCTCCAGACACTCACAACAAGTTATGCGTATTGGGACAAATACCCAGCCATTCAACACTCCACACTGCATTCATACCGGTTTCGGGCAGGGCTGTCTCAATCATTGTGTCAAACACCAGATACTAGACACCCACAACATAGAATGCAAATTCGTCACACACTCCATTCACCCAGGTCCCACCCACAGGCGTACCCACAACATACGGTCATTGGGAAGGCTCCAGCCAGTCTTGTCATCACTTCCCCACACTACCATATATGGAACTTCCACCCAACAGACAGTCAGGGGGAAGGGACAGAGTCAGGGCTTCCCGGGACTTCCGGAAGATCAAGGCAACAGGCGATGGAAGGCAAGAGGCCATGGGGGCCATTTTGTCTCCATCAGGAATCTACCGATTCCAATGACAGGGCCTAGGCATCCCAAAATGGAGGACGCTCATGGCACCAGTATATTCAGCACAGAGCTGCCACCAGCCCATACCCTGCTCTGTGGGTCACACACAGGCGCCCAAAAACATACACTAGGGGCACAGGGTTGCACCCCTACCCATGGGTGCCATAAGGGTATCCCATGGGTCTTGTCACCAAAATCAAAGGCGAGAGCTGCACCGCCAGGAGTCCCACATGAACTCCTGCGTGGAAAACACGACAGAACACACAATAAAAACAGTAAAGAACAAGGATACGGAGGCCCTGTCCCTCCGATGCATTTCCAGCATCACAGTCACCATTCGTCTTCCTTTATTATCTTCTTGCCTTCTTCGGGCATTCCATTCTGACAAATGTTATTTTGTCTTGCCTTTAGATATGGTTTTCTCAATGGGTACCTTACTGTCCAGGTTTTCTTAGGTGTTGGTACTTCAATAGGTGCTGTTACTCTTATAGGCACTGGGCAAAGCCCAGCTGCGGCTCTCTGCTGCTTTATCTGTGCGTCATACATCACATATTTTAGCGTGAACATACCAGGCACTTCGAAGGGGGTGGCTGGAGTGTGGATGGTGCTTGGCACTTCCTCTTCAACTCCATAGATCTACCCTGTCCTTTTGTTGAGCCATGTAGCTGGTGGCAGAATTCACATACATTCGCGCCTTGAAACACTTGTGTATAGGCGCGTTATAAATGTATATCATATCATATCATATCATACTAATCAGAGTTTAATTCAAACAGGTTCCTATGGGGCCTGGCTGCAGAGGCTAACAAAGGAAACAGAAACCCTAACACCTTTCATATGCACTGTGTCAACCTGAAGCCAGCTCCTGCCCTCAGTAGTCATTGACAGTGAAATGTCATGTCTGGGACTGCGTGTTTACAGTAGTCATCCATGCATGTGGACTTCATTCAGAAGGTATGAGTATGTGGTTTCATGAAGCTAGGAATTCTGGTCTTGCTGCCATTTCAAGGGAAAAATGGCGCTTTAATCAGGAACCACAGAGAGCTCATTTACCGGAGGCACCCTTTGATCCTCAACAGACAGGAGGATGGGTGGGACTTACTGTTACATGTGTTTACCCCTTTACCTTTCCTATTGAAAAGTACTCTAGTTATGACCACACACATTGAGAATATTGTTGGTGGGTACCCATGATTGGTTGATTAAGGGAGGCTTAGCCTACACCAATCGCTGTGGCCCATTCGGCTTTGAATGGGGGCCGAGACGTTCTTTTGCCAGATCCTCTGAATGCTTCACCAGAAGCAGAAGGAAGAACTCAGCATTGCACCCCGGCTAAAGGTACAGTCTGCCTTATATATTTAGCCAAGGAAGGCCAGGCCCTCCAAGAGGGAAGCAAGATCCCTCCCCTAAACATCTCCCAGGGCACAGAGGGAGATCCAGAGGACCCTCCAGCAGCTCCAGAACCAGTACCCAGCCAGCACACAGCATGCCCGGCTAGGCTCTGCAGCAAGCTTCCTAGGTGGAAAGTGCCAGAGAGTCTCTGAACCTGAAAACAAGGACAAGGCAGCTGCCTGCAACACTCTGCTCAGCGTTGGGCCATCCTCCTTGATGTATGACACTTGCCCAGTGAAGAGGCTGGGAGAAGTGTCTCAACGAGCATCTACCGACATTCACCTTAAAGGACATTGTGGGGGCAGTCGAGTCTCTTGAGCTGCAATCGACTGCAATGCTGACTGTGACACTGCAGTCACTTAAAGCCATCCAAGACATCTCGACAAGTGTTTCAGAACCACCGACCAGCACTGAGACAGCAATTCCTGACCCTGAGCTGCCATGTAGGCCAGCCTGCGGCCGTTCGTCCAGCTTCAATCACTGAACCGTCTTGCCACCTGATAGCCATAGGTGACTCCCGTATTAAACTCTGTCCTAGAAGCCTGCAAAGAGCCCTGGAGCCGACTCGGCCCTGTCCAGCACCAAGAACACCTAGAGCTCAAGGTACATTGTGGGTCTGTCCCCTGGTCATTCGTAGAAGGCTCCGAGAGACATATTAAGATCCATTGCCCCTTTGTGCTGAAGCCAAGTAACCTTAAACTGTTGTGGGTATTAACCATACCGACTACCCTCCTGTCAGTATCCAGAGTGCTATAACAATGGGATTGTCCTACCCTCTATGAATCTAAGGAGTGCACTAAATGAATCAAATGCACACTGGTTTTTAGACCCTTTTGGGTGCCCATACAATTTGGACAACCGTTGTTGGAAACAACATGCTTGCTGTTGACAAACACATATCTCAAACTCATATAAGAATTTCAGCTTTTAATTATTAATTTGCTGATGCATTTTTCTTTATGCAAAGATTTTAGGTTTTTATATATACATGAAAGTGCGTGGTGTCCATTGTGGTAAACAAACACATAGTTAGAAATTCACTGTAACATAATTGCAAATGACATAGGGTGTGAATCATCCACTTATGCATTAAACAGACAACTTGCTTCTAAGTGGAATGTCCCATGCCATTAGGTGTAGAGAACACAGGGTAAAAGTACAAATGGAGGAGACATTGATAGTAGGTCTCCTATGCCCGGCTAAAGTCTGACCTCATATTTGGTCATATCCAGAGTGCATCCATTTTCTTCCTTTGAAACTGTCTTTCCTCTGCATTCCTTTACAGGGTGGGTTGTATTTTGTAGTGTTGCTAGAACTGTCTGTTGTAGTAATAATAAAGTAGATATTTGTATGCAACCTTGACTAGACAGTCCCTTTCATCATTGAGTAATAATTGTATTTTCGTTGTTGCATCCAACCAAAGATCCACGACCTTGCAGAGATAAGCCTGCCGTTCCGTCCAAGTTACCAAAATTGAACAAGGAGGTTTATAATTTATTTGTGTTTCCAATCTGTTCGGATCCCTTCTGGTGTACTAGAGGTGTGGGGCTAATTGATGGTTTAGAAACCGATATTCATCCCTGGACCACTGGTGGCCCGGAAGTTGATTGGTCACAGTTCCTGTACTGCTCGCAGGGGTCTCATCTTTCAGGGTACTCCACTGAGCAGTCGGGCTTGCACAGAGAGCATATGAGCTCCTTTATCTGGGGATTTATGTAGTGTTCTCATTAAAGGTCTCAGGGGCTTCTGCTCTCCCGGGGGTAGCCTACCTGGCCAATCAGACGTGTACTGAGAGTTGCCTAGGCCTTCCAACCCAAATATCTGGTGCTTGCTCACAGACCTCATCTTTATTCAGGCATTTTAATTGATACATTCATTCATTCATCCAGCAGAGTTGGCATTGCAATGAACCTCGCCCAGAATTGTCCACCTGAAGCCGGTAACAAACACAGTTTTGACTCTGGGGGTCCTTAATGAGGCCATAGAAGATCGCTACAGATGAAGGCCCTGAATGGGGCAGGAGTTCCACGACAGTGTAAACACTGGAGCTGTTCAGAGATCGGTCATTACTGAAGCCACACCGTAAGAACGAGGGGTCTCTGGAAAATCCTGGGGGGGACCCGGAGGGAGCCCGGCAGCCCCCCCCTGAGGACAGCCCAGACCCTGGAACGTGGCTCTGGACACCACCTATTGGAGGACTGGGGGGCAAGGCTCACCAAGCTAACTCTAACCGCTGAAAATGGGGCAGGGATAGGATCTGCACACGATCAGACCAATTGCTCAAGTGGAGGAGCTGGGATTAGCAACCCGATTAGGTGGAGCCACTAAGGCACGCCTTATTTCCTGGATTACTAATGGGCAGCTTTGAGCTGGTGGCTATGGTGGGCAGCCTTCTGCTGTCCCTGTTTTATATTCCTCTAACATGGTGTAAAGGTGTGGTGGGGAGGGGGGGGGTACTCTTTCATTGTCTATCGGACGCCACTCGTAACCCCTTGGTGGAATTATCCCCCATCAGTTGATGCTTACAACTCTAATTCTATTCTTGAAACTGATAAACGTGGATCGCACGCAGGCGAGAGCTGCATTGGTGGTACAGTGCGCGCGGGACCCGCCACGCCAGGGCCCGCGTGCTGTCCGCGTGTTAGATCCGGGGACGCGCAGCTGAACTTTCTCACCGTGGTTGCATTTCCTGGCGGGAGTGTGTTTAGGACACAATGAATTCACCGAGAAATCATTGTGCACTTTCACAAGCACTTTGTGAACGCATGCACATTCCGTGTGCACGGTGATTGCCACTGAATCCCACGGGACCCGTTGGCAAATGATCCCTCCCGACCCTGAAAGCAGGGCTATGGCCCTGCCACGGAACCTTCACGCAGACATATTAAACCACCTGGGAAGTGAAACACTCTCGGAGCAACACGTTAAGAAAGCGTTTCACGGAGCCGGCAGATCTGCACAGGTTGCTCATTAGACTTCCGCCAAGTTGGAGCGAGGGCGAACTGCGTTCTTTCCTCAGAGGAAGGGAGCAAGCACCTGTGTCCCTAGCGTTTCCCCATATTTGCCTTCCGTTAATGTATGTTTATGGGGGTACCAGCCATCTCCCCATCCCACTTTTTTCCGATATGTACGACCGACACCTGTGCAGCAGCGGCGCAACCTGCACACCATCGTATGCAATTCGAGTGGTCACACATGTCCCCACACATGTCCCCATTTCATGAGTTGTGAACAGGGCACACTGGCTGTAAATCCACCTGTACCCGAAGAAAGCTCCATACATTATCCCTTGTGCCATCCGTGTCTACCCTCAGAGGTAGACTGGCCTTTGGCAGAAGCCATGCAATGATTTCTACTTTTCTACCCATACACTAGTACATATTGACCCCCCCCCCCCCAATGATGCAGTAATTACACCCTATAGACCCCCCACACCCCGCTCCCCCCCATGCCAATGCAATGTCTACAGGAATGTATACACCGAAGTAAGGGCGCAGTGAGGGGCAGTGGGGGAAGCTGTCAGCTGATTCTTACTGGGGACCCCATTTGCATTCACATGAAGTCCAGAAAAGGCTCAGACTAATGCCATTTAAAGACAGGTTGGATTTAAATGTGTCTTCTTTTGCCGAAGCACGCTATTGCCCCAACATATTCACCAATTAGAGATAGTTTTCACCCAGTTTGGGGTAAGGCACGACTTTCAAATGAGACACTAGTGACACTATCTGCAAGAGCGTGGAGGAAATCAAGCTAACTACTGATTATCCGGCAGCAAAAGGTATAGAAGGGGCATCACAGCCCCCTGGCAAGAAAGGCAAGCAATGGAAAGAAAGACAAGCAAGGGCATGAAAGATAACCAAGGGCAAGAAAGACAAGCAAGGGCAAGAAAGACAAGAAAGGGCAACAAAGACAAGAAAGGGCAAGAAAGACAAGCAAGGGTAAGAAAGACAAGCAAGGGTAAGAAAGACATGCAATGGCAAGACAGACAAGCAATGGCAAGAAAGACAAGCAAGGGTAAGAAAGAACAGCAATGGCAAGACAGACAAGCAAGGGCAAGAAAGAAAGCAAGAGCAAAAGAAAGACAAACAAGGGCAAGAAAGACAAGCAAGGGTAAGAAAGAACAGCAATGGCAAGACAGACAAGAAAGGGCAACAAAGACAAGAAAGGGTAAGAAAGACAAACATGAGCAAGAAAGGCAAGCAAGGGCAAAAAAGACAAGCAAGGGCAAGAAAGACAAGAAAGGGCAACAAAGACAAGAAAGGGTAAGAAAGACAAACATGAGCAAGAAAGGCAAGCAAGGGCAAGAAAGACAAGCAATGGCAAGAAAGACAAGCAAGGGTAAGAAAGAACAGCAATGGCAAGACAGACAAGCAAGGGCAAGAAAGAAAGCAAGAGCAAAAGAAAGACAAACAAGGGCAAGAAAGACAAGCAATGGCAATATCAACAGTTTGGGCTTCTGTGCAGGCATCTGCCAGGCAATGCTATCATGGTACTAACTTGCCATAACCGCTAGCAGCTGCATAATGGTAGGAGTACCCGGCCATGCAATTGCAGTGCCTGGCAAAGGTCTATCTTATACCTACACATGGCAGTGATTCAATGCCATCACGCATGTAATGAGGCGCTATAAAAATACAAGATAACATAACCCAACACATGCCAAAAATGCTTGTTTTTAACAGGATTTCAGTGAAGGACAAGAATACTGGTTATAAATCAAGTGGCAGAAGGTGCACTTGGTTAAGACATTTTAATTACACAAGTAGTGTAGTGCTGTGAAATAACACTCTCAAGCACTTTGAGCGCAACGTTTGATGTTATTCCTTGATATAGCTAGATTAAAGAGATCCCAGGAGGATGTGCTTCGGGCGGGGAAGGCAGCAAGTGGGCGGGAATGGCAATAGGGATTAGTGTGGGTATGGGCAGTCAATGGTGTAATGGTTCATTGAGAGGCCACTTTCAACACAGGGAGTTACTTCCCTTCCCAAGCTGTCACCCAACAAACTGTTTAATGTCACTTCATCTCATACCCCTTGGATCCCTCCCCCTGAGCTACCAATGAGCCGAGAAGCAGGCCGGTGTACAGGAAACATATTGGTATTTATTTGAATTAGATGTTAAGAAAATCGCACTAAAATATCAAACACCACTTTATCCGTGGGACAAAACACGAACAAAACTTCTCTCAACATAAATAAATCACACAAGTAAGTTGAAAAAAAACACACAATTCTTTACTTTCTACACATTTCACTTCAAGAAATGATTAAATTAATCAATAAACAAAAAAATGTATGCAATGCTCTGCAATTTTGATTTTCCTGCACGCTCAAAAGGCTAGCAGTTTAGTATTACAAATTTGTGCAAATGCATAAGGCAATTCTTATTACACCCACACTTTGTTTTAAAATAAACACAGGGTGATTTAAGTTTGTTTTTCAGAACCCCCCCCCCTTATTTTGGCCTGTGTTGGGGAAGTTTGACAGAAAAATTGGGATAATTGAAGAATTTTGGATTTCAGACCCCCCTCCACCTTAAGGCCTGTGTGGGGGAAAGTTAACAGAAAGATTGGGATGATTTGAGAATTTCGGATTTCAGACCCCCGTACTCTTAAAAGGCATGTGTGGGGGAAGCTGAACAGAAAGATTGCCCAATTAAATGACAGTCTATAATGTTCAGTGCACACCGGGAATGAGCTTTGTTAATTTTGAATTTTAACAAAAATCACTCTGTGGTGCTCTGCCAAGGGCAACTAATTAAATTAATATTTTTTTAGTTAACTAGGCTAAGGATCTGCACAGTTTTATCCCCCGCCCCTCCCACCCGCTATAAAGGGAAAGGATTTAAAGCCGGCAGATTCCCCACCATTTGGTTGCAAAGGGTTAAATTCCACTTACATAGAAAACCTCTGTTTAAAGCTCAGGAAAAGCAGCTTCACAGCAGGACCCTCTGGAAGGACAAAGCAGGTGTCTGGTCACTCCACTCCATACCTGCCTACATTTGAAAAACAAAATTCCTGAGAGTTATGCCCCGCCCACAGCCGCAAAAAACCCCACCCATTTTCACATGACTCCGCCCACATGCCAAAAAGGTAAACTCTGTTGTAATGTGATGGACGACAGAAATTTGCAGTTCAAATTGAAATATGCACATTTCTTTAATTTGCCTTTTCACAACCACCCACATTGCATAGGACAAAAGTCATTTGCCTTCCATAAAATCAACACGTTGAAATGTGCACATGTAAACTCCAAGAACCAATACAAAGGTTTTCCCTGAATTTTGCAGTACCGAAAATGGACATTTCACCTTAGTTTTTTTTCATCAGGTTATGTAGTGCAGTGGTGAGTTGTCCAGACTGCAAACCTGATGGCTGCGGTTCAATGGGGCTGAGTCCACACTTACCTGGGCAAAAAGAACGAAAGCAAAAGAAATGCGTGTTTGCATTGAAAGTCAGCTAAAAAGAATGTAAGGTCAAGCAAAATAAATGCGCGTTAATTTGCTTCACCTGCATTCTTTTTGCCAATGTGCTGTAAGCGTTACAGTCATTGCTGCAGAGACAAAGCCACACTTAAGGCAGGAAGTCTGAGGCAGTGCAGTCCTGCAGCCATAGCAAAACAAAAAAAAAGCAATCAGAGAAAGCTGTCCCCCACCAAAATTCCTGAGATTCCAGGATCTTTCCTGAAGACAAGGAGAATTGGTTAAAATTCCTGAGTCGGCGGGAAAATCCAGAGGTTAGGCAGGAATGCTCCACTCTCAAGGATGGTCTCCAGCTCTTCGCCATAGAGTCCAGTCAACCTTTTTAGGCCCCCGCTAGCAATAGACAGCTCCACCCAGATGCAATATCCATTGGTGATTCCTTGCGGCTGTCAGATGGCAAGTTTCAGCATCTCTTTCCCTCCCTCATAGTGCATCCACTTTATTTTGTATGTATTTTACATTTTATTAATAATATACATTCAACTGAACCGGCTTTGTATATACAGACATAACCTATTACATATTAAAACCATAAAACACATAAAATCCATCACAATTCATGGTGGGGTAATAATTAACATTTTTAACCAGCCCCTGTGATAAATCACCTAAAATGTCCACTCAAAACATATACAACTTTACCATATGATATATGAAATTGGTATTATTTCCTCCCATTAACGTGTCCAAAAAACGATTTTATCATCACAATTCATCATATTATCATAGGATTGTAGGTATTTGTTTTGGATTCCATTTAAGTTCTCGCATTAGATCAATATGTGCTTTATAGACTCAATCTCATTTCCTCCACAAAATCGACACAAAAGATCTCTTCTACAGAGACCAATGTTAGCTATTTGAATCTCAAGTAATTTGGTGACATAACATTTTAGCAACATATATTGTCTTAGTATGACGCTGTTGGGATATGCTACCATATAACTTTGTACCTGTTCATGTGCCAGCCAGTATTGAATGAAATTCCCACTATTGACGTTGGTAGCCAACCGTATGATATCAGTTTTACTACTAAACTCACAAAGTCATTGTTTCAACCATTTCTTAGATGCTAACTGCTGATCTCAATATGGTGGTGTTGCAAACCCAGATAACCATGTCTTCATTTTTATCAACAGCCTGTTCAAAGTTCTCCAACCCTCTAAATGCCTTTAGGACTTAACCATTATTGTGCCATTGTTAAGACTCACAAGTTTCTCATAGCACATAACCATCCTACAGTTGTCTGACTGGACTTTCCTGTTGTTCTTGCCGCTTGACCCTACCTGTATTGGATTTGGACTTGTTTGGCGTGTGCATCGCAAGCCCTGCCCCTGAACCAGACATTGTATTTAGGCGGCTGGTCCACTTTATATAGCAGCAAGGACACCACCAAGTTTACAATCTTGGGGAGTACCCTGCAAGAGTTCTCATAAATAGAATTGGACAGTTACCCTTCTCTTCCCTCCCAAATCCAGCCCATATCTAAGGATTGGTATAGTAGTCTGGAGCAGACATGTGGCAATTCCCATTTGTATTCCTCATTTGTACTTATGTCAAATTTTTGGCAAAAAACAAGTTATGTATCAACAACCTTATGATTTACTGGTAACGGCCATAATATATATATATTTTTTCCAATTCAGCTAATCCGAGGGAATTTAATAAAACAACAGCCTGGTCCACACCATGTTGCACAGCCGTTTGGCAACTTTCTGCCATTTTTACAAGAAGCATATTAGTTAGGAATGAATTGGGGTGCTTGACCCAGCCCTTTAAGACGAGGTAGCAATACTATGAGATGAATGGGGATGCAGAAGTTACTCAAACATCAATAATCAAAACAACTCAGGTAGTTGACAAAAAGGTTAACTGTTTTAATATCAATTTTTTAAAAGAGGGAGTACACGGACATCAATGGGCATCTCACCGCATGGTCTCTCAATCTGCTTCAGAAAAAACATAATACTTATAGTAAAAATTCATCATTGATGACATGAACCTACGTATTTACTAACATCACCCTACATGGCAAACTACTAAAACCTATTTAAGAGAGTGATTAGTTTAAGGGAACATCTAGGTATACATTCCATATTAGTCTAAGAAAGTGATAGGCTCCTTAACATCAGGTGGAGCAACTAAGCCCTCCCCTCAAATAGGTCACTATGAACATCACTAAATATACAACATCCCTTTGTTTACTCAAACTATAGGGCCCTTAATTATGCAGCCCCCTACAATTTGTCGGCACTCTTACCTTTGTCAGTACTTTTCCACCCACATTAGCAGCACACAGGCTAGACTTCCAGGTGCTGGTGAGCTGGTCATAACCATAGCTGCCCACTAATTAGCATAGCATCTATCATCACTTCAGTGGTCTGCTGTCAATTAAGGCGTTGAACTTGTCCTTGGAAATGTTCTTTGCTCTGGAGAATTCAGGGGAGTGAAGGCACGCTCTGCCTTCATGTGTAGGTGGGGTTAGTCATGTTTGTCGAACTTCATCCCTCCACGTGACTGAAGACCACAATTCTGAGCTCTGGTGCATTTAAAATACTATTTTTTAATAGACCTCTGACATCTTCCTTCTTTTTGTCCATGGCTTCTGAACAAGAGTTTTGTTCTTTCACACGATTTGTAGCTAATGTCTGTTCATCCCAGTCTGATAAGACCTTGGCTTCTTGGGGCTCATCCAACCTTGCCTTTCTGAGCTCTGCTTCTGTAACTCAATTGCTTTTTCAACTGTGACCCACTGGAAAGGCCTTCCTCCTTTGGTCTTCCACTGCTATAACACGTAGTGGAATAATCCATTCCTTACTTGTTCCTATATATGTATACATTGGCGCGTGCCGCAATCTATTCACTACATAGCTAGCGTCAAGGATATTTCGTCTGGTTGAGTTTATTTGCATATGTACACGTGTAAAATGACTTAATATCTTCATTATTTCTGTAGCATAAGCCTCTTCATCTTGAGCCCAAGATATCACTTATCTTTGATACTTTCTTGATGCCCTATAGACTATCTACATTCTCTTGTCTCTGCATCTTTTCTAAGTGCATCAGTAGTACTTCATGTGACGTCACCATTCAACTCTTTCATTCATTGGTCCTGCTTCTTCTGGGATTTCCTTCAAATGGCCATCATACTCTCATGTATGCAGGTATGGCTTTCTCAATGATATGATATGGCATTTATAACATGCCTATACACAAATGTTTCAAGGCGCGACGAGGCAAGGGAGGGGTAACAAGGGAAGACAGACAATGATCCTACTAGGCCAGGTGTCATTCAGATCACGCAAGTGCAGGGGAACCTTGCTTCCAGGATTCTCGGTATTGGTGTTTTTACTGGTACTGCACGCGTCTCACACTATGGATCCCAACAAATAGGCAATATGGGTAACATGGTTAAGGTGGGGTACTTGGCTCCTTCTCTACAGGAACATGCAATTGATTTCCCACAATCCTAAATGTATCCTTCACCAGTTTGTCAACTCTTAAATTTGGGACATTTTCAGATCAGCCAGAAATCCATTTTAAATGGCCATTACAGTTCCCTGAGTCACAGGTGGATGAATTTTATATCACAAAATAGCCTTGAAATTATCTAAAAAATGAAACATATATGTAATCAGTGCGACATGTGGTTGCTAAGAAAAAGGCTGAAGTTATAATAGTCTTTTTAAATTAATAGTAAATCTTCATGTAGGGCAAATTGGAGCTCTGCTTTTTCCAAGCCATGTGTCTCTCTGGGCCAGCCTGTCTGATTAGTCTCTTTGCTGTCTGAGGTGTAGGGTGCAGGTTGTAAATGGTGGATGCATTTGCTACACCCTGTAGTCTTCTCGCATCCTGTCCTCTATCTGAAGGGGACCACCCTTTGATCTGAAAATATTCTATTTTCCTGTATTTGTTTCCTTTCCAGAGTTCATTTTTGATTAAAGACCCTGTGTTCACACCTTCCCCCTACATTCTGGACATGCACCAGCCAGAGCATTTGATCTGCTCAGAAGTGTCCTTTCAAAGACACCAAGTCTAGGGAAAGTCTGTTTTCAAAACTTCTTAGCAGCCACACTTTATTGCAGTTGTAAATAGCTGGGGGATGTAAATGCCAGGCTTGTATTGGGGGAGTTCTTTGTGCAGTTCACCCACCAACAAGCCAAAAGGGCCTGCCTTGGACCTACATGAAATCTTTATGTGACCCATGGGACAAAGTTTTTCTTTTTCCTTGTTGCTGGTATTTTGCATGTGAAGCATAATATACATTACATCTTGTTTACATGCACCATGCCTTTTCCCTGTCATCTTTATGTTGGCAGAGGAACTTTTTTCCCATGTCTTGCTTTAACTTGCAAACACATTCACAAAGTCATTTTGCTTTCAGTGTTTAAAAATCCTGTTTATCATCTTCTGCCTTTGTGAATTAAAACACTGCCTTTTCTTTGGTAATGACAGGTAGGCCTTTTTCACATGGTCCTTCAGTTCTGTTGGTTTGGGGGCCTTTTATTACACCCAACAATTGGTTTGTAAATAGCTAAGCAACACCTACAATCGTTGTGTCCCTCCCCATACCCTACCACACTCTAGCTTTACTCCCCCAATGCATCTGTTTCGGTTTATAGTTCCACTGAAAAGCCAAAACTAAAATAAAATCCCACTCTATGAAAACCATATTCATTCTGCACAATGCAAGACTAGAGTTTTTCAAAATGTACAATGAACTAACCTGTCCACAACAAACTAGTAATCAATGCAACATGTCAGAGGAACTGGCCAACTCTCTTGCTATGGCCTTTAAGGAAAACATTGGTGGATCACCAGGCAGTATACCAAAACCATTAAAGACTGCCTTTCACCACATCACCCCTTCTCAGAGATGCTCGGAAAACCACAGATCCACAAATAAGTAACATTCATTTAATTGCAAAAGTCCTGGAAAGGAAAACTACCACCCAACTGGCCCTCCACAGTGAATAGAACCCCCTACTTCCTGAAATCGAATCAGGCAGGAATACAAAAACAAGTCTCTTTTCCATAAAAGAGGACATTCTGAAAGCACTTGGCAAAAATACACCAACAGCCCTAGTATTCCTTGATCTATCTACGATACAGTCAACCATCCGACAGAAAGTCAAACAGGAATAGATGTTTCTGCCTCGCGCTGGATTACCAACTGCGCTGACCATCGTATCCTGAGGCTCAAAATGGGACTCTTGAACTTAACCATTTTCCCATTAAATTGTGGTATCTCCCAGGGCTCCATCTTATCGCCACAGCATGTAATGATTTCTTTAATTCATTGAAGTCATTATGGAACCCTTCTCACAACCTTTCCACTTATACTGAAAATAGATGATTGGACCATTGACAATAATCTTTGCCTTAATGCATCGTCTTCGTGCTCCGAACCCCGGCAACACTACCTTTCATATGTCCCTCACACCCCAGGGGTACTGCACCCACCCCATCGGCACAGGTACATAATTTTGGTATAATTTTTTCCAATAAATTCCCACCACAACCGCAAATCGACTCACTAGTCCAACAATCACACTTCTAGCTCCACACCCTTAAGAGAATTGCCCCCGACTTCATGACACAGAAAAGTAATGTTACCAGTGCCCTGGTCCTCTCTCACCGAGACTTTATTGTAATAGTCTTTACTAAACAAAAATAAAAGAAAGCAGCTGCAACTCCTCCAAAAGAAAGCAGCTAGACTTATTTGGCACTCAGGCCCTTGCACCATAGTCTACCGGGCCTGAAAACCCCAACTGACTCTCCAGTCAAAGAACATACACACAAAATCCACTGCATTCCTTTACAAATTCTCCCTAACATGGCCCCTTAATACCTGGACATGAAAAATCAAGTGCCTAGAAGACCAGTGCGATCAGCCAAGGTTAACAACCCAACTCCACCCAAGCAGTGTTTGGTCAGAAGGCCAAACCACTCTCATGGTAAGCAGCGCCTTCCAAAAAAACAAAAGTGGCCGCTGTTTCGCTTTCATATTTTTGTAATTACTGCACATTCCATTCTGTCCATCCACCCAATAATTAAGGACTCATTAAGAGATTGTAATTGCAGTTATAAGTTGCAAGCTGTCTGCAGAAGATGTGCTATCATTTGCCCTTCTGCTAGCCATTAAAAAGCCGCCGCGAGACAGCATTTCCCGCGGACTCTTTTTTTACATGCAATTCATTTTAGTGATATCTTCTGAGAGAGACATTTTTTCTGGTATAAGTGATATTCGTTATTTAAAGCCGCGTTCTGCACATGTTGCCAGAGGACACGGTTGCAAATCAATCCCAGAGACGCATTTCAGCGCCAAGCTCGGCCTAATGCAGGCGGCAAGGATGTAAATATGGGGTCATGACCTCGGCACACGCCAGGCGTCAAGAAGAGGGGGCGGGGTTGGGGAGGGAGTGCAACATGGGACCACTCTTAGAGAGTAGAAGCATCGACAAAGGCAGTAGGCCTGGCTTTTTATGTATAGTGGTTGGGCGAGGGGAGACCAGGGCTTTAAGTGTGCCCCAAGCCCCGGCAGTCTCCAGAAAGGGCTCCCGAGCCGGGTCCCTGCTCACTAACCTCTACCATGCTGACACCTCAGGCAGCCGTGTGGACAAAGTGCTACAGAGTTACACGGACTGCCTGCGGGTGTCAGCACTTCGGAAGTACTGACATCTGCGGAAAGCCAGAGTAACCGTGGCGTCGGCTACACGGCAGCCAGATGACTCTGAACTCCACAACATGAGGAGGGCTGGAGTGCCCTGTCTCTCCTTTTGTTTTCTAGTAAAGAGTCATCATGCAGCACAAAGCCTTAAAACGAGGCTTCATGATGCGTGATGACACTTTACCTTGAAACAAAAGGAGAGACTGGGCCCTCCAGCCCACCTCCTGTCTCGGTGTACAGAGTCATCACGCAGCAGGCAGTCCTTTCATTCAAGGATCCTGTGGTTTTTAACCACACAGCGCCTTGAATGCTCCCCTCTCACCCCACTTAAGCCTACTTCTGCAGGAGTCTGTCCTGATACATTCTGGTTTCACCATCACCATCTTGTGGACAATGCTGGATTTGACTTTTATGGACTTCATTCACGGTGCGTCACTCTTTCTCAACTCTCATGCTGAACTTCTTTTGCATCTTGTACTCATGGTGGCCCTGAATCATGCTGTTCCCATCTTCATCCTGTATCCTGGCTTGCAACATTATGTGTTACTACTGACTTCTGCAATTGTATTCACTCTCCCCTCTTGCTTCTCCACTCTTTTGACTGCTAACTCTCTCCTCCTTTCCCTTCTCCCTTTTCCTATCTCCTCCCCTTACTTTTTCTATGCACTTACTCTATCAGATTTGTCCCTGGACCTAGTATGATAGCAACCTCGTCTGTCTCCTCCTCCATCCCCTTACTGGTTTTTTCCTCCCCAACCCCCCTTCAGCACTATCTGAAATGTCGTCAGGCCTAATATGATAGTCGCTTGTTTTGTTCCTCCCCACCCTTTCTGCACCCCTCTCCCTCACCTTTTGTTTTTCTCCGGCTCTATCAGAAATGTGGTCAGGCCTAGTACGGTAGTCGCCTGTCTGTTTCCATTTCCTTCCCACTCTCCCCCTCCCTTCCTTATCTATGTTTTAGCTCTTGCACTATCTGAAATGTCGTCAGGCCGAGTACGATAGTTAATTTCACATCCTTACTGTTCATGGCCTGTAAGAATGTAATTGTTTTTTCTCTTGTTCCCTCCCTTGCCTTGAAGCGCTTTGAAACACATTGTGTATAGGCGCTATATAAATAAACTATCATATCATAACATATCATATCATATATCAATGAAAGGGCTGCCTGCTGGGTTTGAGATCTAGCGCACACTGCTGTCACACCTTTGGTGCGCCCAGGGGGGCTGAGTGCATCAAAGTTAATAATGCCACTGTGCCCCAGCGCCCCAGCTACTCTGCCTTTCCCATCCCTCCTGCCCCTCAATTGGAGAGGTGGGGAGCTCTTGTTGGTGTTTTGGAATGTGCGACTTGGCTCAAATGAACTTTCCTACATATATGTTTGCATTAGTAATGGAGGTTGCACTGGCACCACTTTCAACATTTTAAATAATAAATGTACACAGTGTTGTTGGGGTCCCACACGTGGTAGACGCTCATACACATTAGTGTTTGGTTTGTTTAAGTGAATATTGAGAGATTTGGGCCACAGTGGTGACACCAATCGTTGTCTATTCGCTGCTATCCTCTTCAAAATTCAATGCTACATGCATTAAGAACCAGGGATCATTTATCAACGTGAATGGGGTGATCTAATGATGAAACGTGTCACATATATAATTAAAACTAGATCCTTTTCAATGTTATCCTCTTTCTGGGCTTTGCTTCTGAGCTACTCACAGGACATGTCCCGTGGAGTCCAGTCTGCTGGCCTTGCACGGAGAACCTGGCCTTTTCCATCTTGTATTCTGCCGTAGCCTGGCCTATCGGACCATTCTGCAGGTGTTTATAATCTGTGCACAGAAGGCTCTGTAGTGTACAAGAATTCCCATCAACACTCCACACTGCCCATTGCCCCATATTCACTGTCATAGGTTTAATTGCAGGATATTCACGATTATCATAAAATAAATCTTCTTAATGTATTCATTAATTAAGCAATAAGCCCCGAGACCCCGGGGCATTACCGAGTCAGGTAAAGCCCCAGGGCCCATAGTTACAGGCCTGAGCCAAGGCCCCAGGGCTTTACCTGACTCGGTAATGCCCCCACGTTGAGGGGCTTATTGCTATTAGTACCCCGGCCTGCAAGACCGGGGTACTAAGAGCATTGGTTTTCTGTTCTGAAACGCTCCAAAGTTTTGGAACAGGAAAAAAAAACATTTAAAAATGGCCACCGGTAAGGGAAAATGGAGTACATTTTCCCTTTCCATGGCGCACATTCAAAATGAATGGAAAACGGTAAACAAATAAAATGGCTGCGATAGAAAGGGAGAAGGGACTACATATAGTCCCTTCTCCCTTTCCATGGCGGCCATTCAAAAATAGGAAAAATGTAAACAAAAAAATGACCACCATGGAAAGGAGAGAAGGGACTACATGTAGTCCCTTCTTCCTTTCCATGACGACCATTCGCGGATCGGGTGTGGACGCACTGGGGACAGAAGTGTTCCCAGCACGTCTGCTCCTGAAATGGAGCAAAAAGAATGTAAGTGGGTTTGGGAGGGCGGTCAGGGGATTGTTTGGATTGGGGGGAGCGGGTGGAGGGAAAACACTTACCTGAATTCCCGGCCGGGGAAGATGGCAGCCTCCAGCCGTGTGGTGGCTCGGAGCACAGATCACCCCATTCCAAGCCTCCTCATTGGCTGAGGGGCTGCCACACACCCCCCTGCCAGGGACAAAGGAAAGGAACGTCGGGAGAGGGATTCCCCGTCAGGTAAAGCCCTGGCGAGGGCCAATCAGATTGATTGTTAGAATCTGATTGACCCTCGATGGGTACTAATATCTTGACTAGATGTAGAATTTGACCGGAAGACATTCTGTCATTTCCCATTAATTATTTTATTTTCTATCATTTCATGGTAATCCTGCATTCATAGCACTCTAACATGGGACTGATTCTACAAACTTCAATTATTTGTTATCCTATGTTAGTATAAACGCCTTTCAAAAAATAGTGTGATGTTTTCTATCTTTGCCACTTCCATTATCAAAAGTCTAAGTTTGTTTAAGAGAGCCAGTCCCTTTCAGATCAGCCAGAATATAAAGTTCACTCAGCCAGGATATCCCTTGTGACTTTATTAAAACAGGAAGAAAATATCCATGACCACGTGTTCATCCGACCCCTTGCCCACCCATCAGTTGCTGAGGTATTTCTCCCCACGCAAATAAAATAATACAGAGGATGGAATATCAAGCATTCGCCGGTGATGTCAGCTTACATTTCCATCTTAATTCCGCCCATCTGGGTTGATTGTAAGAATGTCAAAAAAATTCTCTGGTGCATTAAGGTAGATGCAAGCGCTTGTGCTTTTGCTTAATTATGGCTTAAGAAGCATCTAACATTTTGATGAAGTAGAGCGTTTTCAATGAAACAGACTTTCCGCTCTTTGCTCCGGGTACAGTGCCTGTCTAGGTGTGACAAATCAACTTCTGGGGCACCAGTGGTTCAGGGATGAATATCATTTTCTAAACCATCAATCAGCCCCACACATCTAGTACACCAGAAGGGATCCGAACAGATTTGAACCACAAGTAAATTATAAACCTCCTTGTCCAATTTTGGTAACATGGATGGAACGGCAGGCTTATCTCTGCAAGGTTGTGGATCATTGGTTAGTTGCAACACAGCGAAAATACAATTGATACCCAATGATAAAAGGGACTGAACAGTCAAGGTTTTATAAAAATATCCACTTTATTATTATAACAACAGTTCTAGCACACTACAAAATACAACCCACCCTGTAAAGGAATACAAAGGAAAGACAGTTTCAAGAAGGAAAAGGGATGCACTCTGGATACTGACAGGAGAAGGTTGGCAGATTAATCACGATCGTCCAAGGATACTTGATGTCAACACAAAGGGACCAATGGGTCGTAACACGTCACTACGGGTCTTCAGAGAAGGACCAGGGGAACAGAACCACAATGTACCTTGTTCTTGTAGAAGTTCATGGTGCTCGACAGCGTTGAGTCTGTTTCAGGGTGCGTTACAGCTTCAGCAACAGAGTTCAAGATGCGAGGCAGCTGTGGGTATCAGGCAGCAGGTGGTTCGGAGACCGAGGCTGGATGGACAACTGCAGGCTGGCCTAATGGTGGCTTGAGGTCAGGAATCACTGTCTGATTGCTAGTCGGCGGTCTGAAGCACTGATCGAGGTGTCTCAGATGACGTTAGCGACTGTGACATGACAACAGTCAGCAGTGCAGTCGGTTGCAGCTCAAGGGGCTTGACTGGCTCAAAAATGTCCTTTAAGGTGGACGCTGGTTGATGCTTGTTGGTGCACTCCTCCTAGCTTCTTCAGTGGGCTCGTGTCATTCTTTAAAGCGGACCGGCCAAAGCTGAGGAGAGTGTTGCAGGCAACTGCCTTGTCCTCGGTTCGGTTCAGAGACTCTCTGGCACTTCCCGTGTAGGAAGCTTGCTATCAGAGCCTAGCAGGGCACACTGTGTGCTGAATGGGTACCGGTTCTGGAGCTGCTGGAAGGTCCTCTGGATTCAGTATCTCCCTCTGTTCCCTGGGAGATGTTTAGGGGAGGGATCTTGCTTCACTCTTGTTAATCCTGGCCTTCCTTCACTGGTGGAAGCTGTAAGGCAGACTGTACCTTCAGCCAGGGTCCCAATTAATTCTTCTTGATACTCTTTGCAAAGTCTTTAGAGGATCTGCCCAAAAGAGGGGCTTAGCCCTCTTTTAAAATGAAATGTGCCCAGTGATTGGTGTAGGCTAAGCCTTCCTTATTGAACCAATACTTGGTCCCCAACAACAATATTCTGTTATGCGTGAGGTCATAACCAGAGTGCTTTGCAACAGAAAAGGTAAAGGGGTGAAAACATGAAACCCTAAGTCCCACCCATCTTCCTGTCTTTTGTGGACTAAAGGGTCTCTCTGGTTAATTGAGCTCTCTGTGGTTCCGGATTAAAGTGGCAGGTCTCCCTTGAAGCTGTATCGAGAACAGACTTACTGTATCCATCAATCCACATAATTGTACCTTCTGAATGGGCACCCCCTGCAGAGGTTGCCCACTGTAAACACATAGTCACAGGCATGACAGGCCACTGCCCTTGATACTGAGAGGTGGGACCAGGCATCAGGTTGACACAGTGCATATCAAGGTTGTTGGGTTTTCCTGTCTCCTTTGTTTTAGCCTCTGCAGCCAGGCCCCATGTGGGCCTGTTTGAAGTATACTATCTTAGTATGTTAATTATGTTAATTGCTCCCACCCTTTACAGAGGGTAAACAAACGGACAGGGTGGATCCATGGAGCCTGTGATAGTTAATTAGGTTGGCCATGGCAGGAGGAAGGTTTGCCCTCTCCCTTCTGAGATGCATCATGTACTCCACCTGTCAGATCCCAACTAAATATGACAGGGAGGAATGTGCTTGTAAACTGTGTCCACCCAGAGTACACAGGTCTATGTGTATGTCGTGCAGTGAGCATAGGAAAATGTGTGTGGATTAGCCAAACACATTTCCCAGAGGTTTATCTACCATCATTCAATTTCTTTAAAAGTTCAAAAAAGCCCTGGCGAGCGCACTCCCACCGTGCAGAAGGTCGAATTCCTCACACCTCCCCACCAACCCTCCCAGCAGTCACTATGGGTGGTTAGTGATGTGGACGCCACAGTCCTCAGCATCTGTCTCTGGTTGGAGACCAATGAAGCCATTAGGGTTCATCATTATTGTTTGTAATATTATGGTATTTATTTAGCAGGAAGCAACGGGGAACTTTCAGTGCATTCGCCACTCTGCAGTAACCGGCCTGGCGCAGTTATCTAACCTGTGACCTATCAGTATTGGCCTGATGGCAACAATTAACGGTCCTGGGTCAAATAATAGTTTTTAAACAACCGAGTGAAAAAAAGATCGATTTAGAAAGACCTCTCTGTGACTGTACTGAGCGGTCTTTCTAAATCGATCTTTCAGCCCCTGCGGTGCACACAAGTGCGCTCAGGGGCTGACAGGCACAGCAGGACCTGGAAGAGGAGACATGGGAGTGTCGGGTAAGTGTGTGTCTCTAAGTGCGTGTCTGTGTGTGTCTGTGTGTGTTTGTAAGAAACAGTGTTTGTATGCGGTGGGGGATGGGGGAGCGGGGTGGCGAGGAACAAAGTGGGGTTCGTGGGGTGAAACCCCCCGAAATAAAAAAAAGATCTTTGTGTCACGTCCTTTTGCTGCTTTTTGAGTGCCGCACAAAATCTACCTAAATAAATCAGTCTTTTTTATGTGGGACCTTTAGAAAGCGGAAAAATGACATATAATCCAATTCTTTGCTTCTGAGCTACTCACAGGACACGTCCTGTGGAGTCCAGTCTGCTGGCCTTGCACGGAGAACCTGGCCTTTTCCATCTTGGATTCTGCCGTAGTCTGGCCTACCTGACCGTTCTGCAGGTGTTTATAATCTGTGCACAGAAGGCTCTGTAGTTTACAAGAATTCCCATCAACACTCCACACTGCCCATTTCCTCATATTCACTTTCATAAGTTTAATTGCAGGATATTCACGATTATAATAAAAAAAAATCTTATTAATGTATTCATCAATTAAGCAATAAGCCCAAAAGACCCCGGGGCATTACCGAGTCAGGTAAAGCCCCAGGGCTCATAGTTACAGGCCTGAGCGAAGGCCCCAGGGCTTTACCTGACTCGGTAATGCCCCCACGTTGAGGGCTTATTGCTATTAGTACCCCAGCCCACAAGACCGGGGTACTAAGAGCATTGGTTTTCTGTTCTGAAACGCTCCAAAGTTTTGGAACAGGAAAAAAAAAAATTAAAAATGGCCACCGGTAAAGGAAAATGGAGTCCATTTTCCCTTTCCATGGCGCACATTCAAAATGAATGGAAAAAGGTAAACAAATAAAATGGCTGCCATTGAAAGGGAGAAAGGGAGAAGGGACTACATGTAGTCCCTTCTCCCTTTCTCCCTTTCCATGGCGGCCATTCAAAAATAGGAAAAATGTAAACAAAAAAATGAACGCCATGGAAAGTAGAAATGGGACTACGTGAAGTCCCTTCTTCCTTTCCATGATGGCCATTCGCGGATCGGGTGTGTACGCACTGGGGACAGAAGTGTTCCCAGCATGTCCACTCCTGAAATGGAGAAAAAAGAATGTAAGTGGGTTTCGGAGGGCGGGCAGGGGATTGTTTGGATTGGGGGGGAGCGGGTGGAGGGAAAACACTTACCTGAATTCCCGGCCGGGGAAGATGGCAGCCTCCAGCCGTGTGGTGGCTCGGAGCAAAGATTACCCCATTCCAAGCCTCCTCATTGGCTGAGGGGCTGCCACACACACCCCCACCAGGGACAAAGGGAAGCAACGTCGGGAGAGGGATTCCCCTTCAGGTAAAGCCCTGGCGAGGGCCAATCAGATTGATTGTTAGAATATGATTGACCCTCGATGGGTACTAATATCTTGACTAGATGTATGAAAATAAACTGATTCTATAAACTGCAATTATTTGTTATCCTACGTTAGTATAAACGCCTTTCAAAAAATAGTGTGATGTTTTCTATCTTTGCCACTTCCATTATCAAAAGTCTAAGTTTGTTTAAGAGAGCCAGTCCCTTTCAGATCAGCCAGAATATAAAGTTCACTCAGCCAGGATATCCCTTGTGACTTTATTAAAACAGGAAGAAAATATCCATGACCACGTGTTCATCCGACCCCTTTCCCACCCATCAGTTGCTGAGGAATTTCTCCCCACGAAAATAAAAAAATTCAGAGGATGGAATATCAAGCATTCGCCGGTGATGTCAGCTTACATTTCCATCTTAATTCCGCCCATCTGGGATGATTGAAAGAATGTCAAAGAAATTCTCTGGTGCATTAAGGTAGATGCAAGCGCTTGTGCTTTTGCTTTATTATGGCTTAAGAAGCATTTAACATTTTGATGAAGTGGAGCGATTTCGATGAAACAGACTTGCCGCTCTTTGCTGCGGGTACAGTGCCTGTCTAGGTGTGACAAATCAACTTCTGGGGCACCAGTGGTTCAGCGATGAATATCAGTTTCTAAACCATTAATCAGCCCCACACCTCTAGTACACCAGAAGAGATCCAAACAGATTTGAAACACAAGTAAATTATAAACCTCCTTGTCCAATTTTGGTAACATGGATGGAACGGGAGGCTTATCCCTGCAAGGTTGTGGATCATTGGTTAGTTGCAACACAGCGAAAATACAATTGATACCCAATGATAAAAGGGACTGAACAGTCAAGGTTTTATAAAAATATCCACTTTATTATTATAACAACAGTTCTAGCACACTACAAAATACAACCCACCCTGTAAAGGAATACAAAGGAAAGACAGTTTCAAGAAGGAAAAGGGATGCACTCTGGATACTGACAGGAGGGTGGTTGGCAAATTAATCACGATCGTCCAAGGATACTTGATGTGAATACAAAGGGATCAATGGGTCGTAATATGTCAATAGGGGTCTTCAGAGAAGGACCAGGGGAACAGAAACACAATGTACCTTGTTCTTGTAGAAGTTCATGGTGCTCGACAGCGTTGAGTCTGTTTCAGGGTGCGTTACAGCTTCAGCAACAGAGTTCAAGATGCGAGGCAGCTGTGGGTATCAGGCAGCAGGTGGTTCGGAGACCGAGGCTGGATGGACAACTGCAGGCTGGCCTAATGGTGGCTTGAGGTCAGGAATCACTGTCTGATTGCTAGTCGGTGGGTCTGAAGCACTGATCGAGGTTTCTCAGATGACGATAGGGACTGTGGCATGACAACAGTCAGCAGTGCAGTCGGTTGCAGCTCGAGGGGCTTGACTGGCTCAAAAATGTCCTTTAAGGTGGATGCTGGTTGATGCTTGTTGGTGCACTCCTCCTAGCTTCTTCACTGGGCTCGTGTCATCCTTTAAGGCGGACGGGCCAAAGCTGAGGAGAGTGTTGCAGGTAACTGCCTTGTCCTGGGTTTGGTTCAGAGATCTCTGGCACTTCCTGCGTAGGAAGCTTGCTATCAGAGCCTAGCAGGGCACACTGTGTGCTGGATGGGTACCGTTTCTGGAGCTGCTGGAAGGTCCTCTGGATTCAGTATCTCCCTCTGTTCCCTGGGAGATGTTTAGGGGAGGGATCTTGCTTCACTCTTGGAAATCCTGGCCTTCCTTCACTGGTGGAAGCTGTAAGGCAGACTGTACCTTCAGCCAGGGTCCCAATGAATTCTTCTTGATACTCTTTGCAAAGTCTTTAGAGGATCTGCCCAAAAGAGGGGCTTAGCCCTCTTTTAACGTGAAATGTGCCCAGTGATTGGTGTAGGCTAAGCCTTCCTTAATTAACCAATACTCGGTCCCCAACAACAATATTCTGTTATGCGTGAGGTCATAACCAGAGTGCTTTGCAACAGAAAAGGTAAAGGGGTGAAAACATGAAACCCTAAGTCCCACCCATCTTCCTGTCTTTTGTGGATCAAAGGGTCTCTCTGGTTAATTGAGCTTTCTGTGGTTCCTGATTAAAGTGGCAGGTCTCCCTTGAAGCTGTGTCGAGAACAGACTTACTGTATCCATCAATCCACATACTTGTACCTTCTGAATGGGCACCCCCTGCAGAGGTTGCCCACTGTAAACACATAGTCACAGGCATGACAGGCCACTGCCCTTGATACTGAGAGGTGGGACCAGGCATCAGGTTGACACAGTGCATATCAAGGTTGTTGGGTTTTCCTGTGTCCTTTGTTTTAGCCTCTGCAGCCAGGCCCCATGTGGGCCTGTTTGAAGTATACTATCTTAGTATGTTAATTATGTTAATTGCTCCCACCATTTACAGAGGGTAAACAAACAGACAGGGTGGATCCATGGAGCCTGTGATAGTTAATTAGGTTGGCCATGGCAGGAGGAAGGTTTTGGCCCTCTCCCTTCTGAGATGCATCATGTACTCCACCTGTCAGATCCCAACTAAATATGACAGGGAGGAATGCGCTTGTAAACTGTGTCCACCCAGAGTACACAGGTCTATGTGTATGTCGTGCAGTGAGCATAGGAAAATGTGTGTGGATTAGCCAAACACATTTCCGAGAGGTTTATCTACCATCATTCAATTTCTTTAAAAGTTCAAAAAAGCCCTGGCGAACGCACTCCTACCGTGCAGAAGGTCGAATTCCTCACACCTCCCCACCAACCCTCCCAGCAGTCACTATGGATGGTTAGTGATGTGGACGCCACAGTCCTCACCATCTGTCTCTGGTTGGAGACCAATGAAGCCATTAGGGTTCATCATTATTGTTTGTAATATTATGGTATTTATTTAGCAGGAAGCAACGGGGAACTTTCAGTGCATTCGCCACTCTGCAGTAACCGGCCTGGCACAGTTATCTAACCTGTGACCTATCAGTATTGGCCTGATGGCAACAATTAACGGTCCTGGGTCAAATAATAGTTTTTAAACAACCGAGTGAAAAAAAGATCGATTTAGAAAGACCTCTCTGTGACCGCACGGAGCGGTCTTTCTAAATCGATCTTTAAGCCCCTTCGGTGCACACAAGTGCGCTCAGGGGCTGACAGGCACAGCAGGACCCAGAAGAGGAGAGATGGGAGTGTCGGGTAAGTGTGTGTCTCTAAGTGCGTGTCTGTGTGTGTCTGTGTGTGTTTGTAAGAAACAGTGTTTGTATGCGGTGGGGTATGGGGGAGCGGGGTGGCGAGGAACAAAGTGGGGCTCGTGGGGTGAAACCCCCCGAAATAAAAAAAAGATCTTTGTGTCACGTCATTTTGCCGCTTTTTGAGTGCCGCACAAAATCTACCTAAATAAATCAGTCTTTTTTATGTGGGACCTTTAGAAAGCGGAAAAATGACATATAATCCAATTAACAGCAGTGGCCAGCTCACAGGAACTTTGCACCATGACAAGTGCAATTTTTCAAGGTATAAGCATCAGAGCAAAAGTTTCCCATTGAAAAAAAACAGGCACTTGCAATACATTTTGGCACCAGGGCAAAGTTTTTCCTAGTGCTAATATGGTGCAACTTTTCGCTTACACTGGTGCAGCTGCTCTGTGATGTGGCCCCAGATGCACAGCTGGCAATTCTAGCGCTTGCCAGAGCCATTCAGGGTAAATACGGTGACAGGTAGCTTTTGCATTCAGGAGTAAAGAGTAGATTGTTCTGCTTTTTGCCGCGACATACACGTCCAGGGTATTTTCCAGAGTGAAACCCTGCAAAATAGTTCCAAAAGCTGGAATTGACCCTTGTCTCTTTCTCCACAATCCAATCTTGATTTCTTTGTAAAATTGTGGCGGGAAATATCTTGCAAGCATTATGGATCAGCAGAATATGTAGATAACTGGAAAAGTACTGGTCTGTCGCCCTTTGCAATTGAAGAGCAGTAAATGCAGAGGGTCACCGGTGTGGCAAGGGTCTGGTAATTGGGCCTTAAACCCAGGGACCTAGACGGGTGTGCTATTCTTATTTTTTCTGGACTAACTTCATTTCCCTGTGCCTCTCTGGAGACATGCCCTCATAATTCAACCCAACACTTTGAATACATTCCCCCGAATGCGACCATCTTTCTCTGGGTTTGTGAGGTCCAAGGATGGGCACTAGATGCAGGAGTGACATCATTCCTGCATCCCGTGCTTCTCCCCATAGGTGCCAGACCTTCTGTAGGCTCTCTAGGCATGCTTCGTTATTCCCTTAGAAAATGCCAAATGTTCCTTGACCATTTACAGCACCGAATTGTGCAGTGGCACCTGTGAATTCTGCAGCATGAATGCAGTACTTAGCGCTCCACCTCTCTGCGATTTTTCAGTACGATATATCAGATTAGGAGACTGTAACTCTTGGCTCATTAGATGTTTTGGACTACAACTCCCATCTGCCCTAAGCATGATGGCCAATGGTGAGGAATCATGGGAGTTCTGGTTTGAAACATCTGGAGAGCTGCAGTGAGCAGCCTCTGGCACAAGATCAACATCAACTTTTTCTTTTTTTCTTTTGTTATTTTTTATCCTTTTCCTCGGTTTGTGCTTGTATGTTTTACAGTTTCTTAAAGGTTGAATTGTATTATAACCAATAAAACAAAAAAAAAACATAAAAACAAAAAAATGACTATTCCTTTGTCCTTTTCCTGAGGTACCAACCAACTAGCACACTTTCTCTTTTCCCAACACATGTAAAGTCACACAGGAAAGTAAGGGTGTAAAGTCACTCAGGAAAGCAGGAGTGTAAAGTCACACAGGAAAGCAAGGGTGTAAAGTCACACAGAAAAACAAGGGTGTAAAGTCACACAGGAAAGCAGGAGTGTAAAGTCACACAGGAAAGCAAGGGTGTGAAGTCACACAGGAAAGCAGGAGTGTAAAGTCACACAGGAAAGCAAGGGTGTAAAGTCACACAGGAAAGCAGGAGTGTAAAGTCACAGGAAAGCCAGGGTGCATGTTGGATTGACCATTGGGGTTCTCTCCAGCCACTCCATTGTGCATGTGGTGAACTTATTTGACAGTTTTCTTTTAGACTTGCTACCCCAGCCAGTGGCTACCCCAGTTACCCCACCTCTACATCTGCCTGACGTATTGATCAGTTTTCATGTGGAATGACGAGGCAGGTTGATCGATACAGATGACAGCATCCATCGTCCTTGCTGATCACCCTCAGAAATGTCTCCCTCCGAAATGTCTGGGGTATCTCCCTGCTCTTGATTTAACAGCAGATCCGAGAAATGAGAGCATGTTGCATGTTGCATGTATGTTGGCCTCTTAGGAGCAGTCTCGCATGTTCCACACGTCACTGCTTCAAAACATTATTTCATGAAAATCTAGAAGTGGCAAAAGACAAAAATTCCTAGAATGTAGAACTTTCTGGATTACATTAGCATACATTGTCTCCACGCTTTAATGTTTCGAAAGGACCATGGGAAACCGGTGGGCAGATTTCCCGCCACACCGGAGATCATGGCGAACGGCTCATAGGTGCTGGCCTCCACTTTTCACACTGTTAGGGGGGTGGTTAAATCCCCCTCAGTCATGTCTTCCAGATCCTCCGTTCCCTCTAGAGCGGAGCTCCCGCCACCGCCAGCGAATCACCGTGAATACCAGCCTATACCCCTGGGGAGCCAATGGTCTTATCCACTTTTAATTGGTTCCAGATCCAGCTGGGATCTCTTTCCCACGTACATGTGTTTGTGTTCCGCCGGGTCCGCTCTTCGCCTGTGGAACCTCACCGTCGCTGTCGGCCGTGCATGCTCCCCACACGCTCTGGCTCAGACTTGAGCTGTTCCCTGTCATCTTCTGCTTGTGTTCACCGCTTTCTCTCGGGCTCATGTTCCACTCCAGCACTTATGTTGTCCAAGAGGTGTTTAGTGAGCATCCATCATGCTGGGCGGACTCAGCGAGACAAAATGGCTCCTTATGACATCATCCCAGTCTGAAGCCAACCCGGAGGAGCCCATGTGTTCAAGCCCTGTTACAGTACTTTGAAGTAGGGTGCCTTTATTCAGAGTGAGGCCTACATTACTCAAATGAACCAACCGGACTTATCCCAGAGATTTCCAAATCCGGTCCTAAGGAGCGAATCCAGTCCATGTTTTCAGGATATTCACAACTACGTTTCAATACAGTGAGTCTAAAGAGGAGTTGCTTACATAGTCTTTGGTTTAGCTGATCATGGGGCCAGATTACAGAAGCTTTGCACCGGTGCAAGTGCAAAGTTTGCACGGTATTAGCACTAGGGAAAAGTTTGCCCTATTTTTAAAAACACTGGGACACATTTAAAAGCATTGCACCTCAACAAGGGCAGTTTGGCATATTACAAGCACCAGGGAGAAATGTGCCCTGGTGCTCATACAGAATGGTATTAGCACCAGGGAAAACTGCATCAGAAATGTCTCTTTTTAGATACATGCCAAGTATGAGCATTTCTATTTGTTTCCGGAAAATTATGTAAACTCTACAACTCCTCCTCGGAAGCACTGTGCACTCCCCTGCACCAGGGTTCTAAGAGCGCTGACCGTGCCCAGGGGAAGGAGAAGAAATCTGCTTTGCCAATTTGGAAATTCAGCGTCTCAATTAAAGCAAAGTATTGCCTGTAACTTGAAGAACATTCTTGCTTAACACTCAATCAACATTAGTGACACAACATGCCCACACGTGTATTCATGTAAGGAGCTAGTTACACCATTTAAGTCATTAGTTCCTATCAGCAGCAACATACACACAGCCCATTCATTTATACTCCGTCCTTTCCGCTGGAGGTCAACTCGTGTGCAGAATCATCATCTATCCGTGTGCACAATCATCAATTATTGCGCACCGTGATCCCCAATCAGTGTGCACAATCATCATCAATCATTATTTACAACCATCCTGAACCAGTGTGCACACTGATCATCAACCAATGTGCACAATCATCATCAATCAGTGTGCACACTCATGGCAATCATCATCAATCATTATTTACAATAATCATCAACCAGTGTGCACAATCATCATCTATCCGTGTGCACAATCATTGATTATTGTTCACAGTGATGCCCAATTAGTGTGCACAACCATCAATCATTATTTACAACCATCATCAATCAATGTGCACAGTGATCATCAACCAATGTGCACATTCATCATCAGTGTGCACAATCATCATAATCATTATCAATCATTATTTACAATCATATATCCGTGTACACAATCATCATTTATTGTGCACAGTGATCCCCAATCAGTGTGTGCAATCACATCAATCATTATTTACAATCATCTTCAGTGTGCACAATCATCATCAACCAATGTGCACATTCATCACAATCATCATCAATCATTATTTAAAATCATCATCCGTGTGCACAATCATCATCTATCCGTGTGCACAATCATAATTTATTGTGCACATTGATCCCCAATCAGTGTGCACAATCATTATTTACAATCATCATCAGTGTGCACAATCATCATCAACCAATGTGCAAAATCATCATCAATCAGTGTGCACACTCATCAGAATCTTCATCAATCATTATTTACAATCATCAATCAGTATGCACAATCATCATCTATCCGTGTGCACAATCATTGATTATTGTTCACAGTGATCCCCAATTAGTGTGCACAATCATCAATCATTATTTACAACCATCACCAATCAATGTGCACAAAGATCATTAACCAATGTGCACACTCATCACAATCATCATCAATCATTATTTACAATCATCATCAGTGTGCACAATCATCATCTATCCGTGTGCACAATCATAATTTATTATGCACATTGATCCCCAATCAGTGTGCACAATCATTATTTACAATCATCATCAGTGTGCACAATCATCATCAACCAATGTGCAAAATCATCATCAATCAGTGTGCACACTCATCAGATTCTTCATCAAGCATTATTTACAATCATCAATCAGTGTGCACAATCATCGTCTATCCGTGGGCACAATCATTGATTATTGTTCACAGTGATCCCCAATTAGTGTGCACAATCATCAATCATTATTTACAACCATCACCAATCAATGTGCACAATGATCATCAACCAATGTGCACACTCATCACAATCATCATCAATCATTATTTATAATCATCATCAGTGTGCACAATCATCATCTATCCGTGTGCACAATCATAATTTATTGTGCACATTGATCCCCAATTAGTGTGCACAATCATTATTTACAATCATCATCAGTGTGCACAATCATCATCAACCAATGTGCAAAATCATCATCAATCAGTGTGCACACTCATCAGAATCTTCATCAATCATTATTTACAATCATCAATCAGTGTGCACAATCATCATCTATCCGTGTGCACAATCATTGATTATTGTTCACAGTGATCCCCAATTAGTGTGCACACCATCAATCATTATTTACAACCATCATCAATCAATGTGCACAGTGATCATCAACCAATGTGCACATTCATCATCAGTGTGCACAATCATCATAATCATTATCAATCATTATTTACAATCATCATATATCCGTGTGCACAATCATCATTTATTGTGCACAGTGATCCCCAATCAGTGTGTGCAATCACATCAATCATTATTTACAATCATCTTCAGTGTGCACAATCATCATAAACCAATGTGCATATTCATCACAATCATCATCAATCATTATTTAAAATCATCATCAGTGTGCACAATCATCATCTATCCGTGTGCACAATCATAATTTATTGTGCACATTGATCCCCAATCAGTGTGCACAATCATTATTTACAATCATCATCGGTGTGCACAATCATCATCAACCAATGTGCAAAATCATCATCAATCAGTGTGCACACTCATCAGAATCTTCATCAATCATTATTTACAATCATCAATCCGTGTGCACAATCATCATCTATCCGTGTGCACAATCATTGATTATTGTTCACAGTGATCCCCAATTAGTGTGCACAATCATCAATCATTATTTACAACCATCACCAATCAATGTGCACAATGATCATTAACCAATGTGCACACTCATCACAATCATCATCAATCATTATTTACAATCATCATCAGTGTGCACAATCATCATCTATCCGTGTGCACAATCATAATTTATTGTGCACATTGATCCCCAATCATTGTGCACAATCATTATTTACAATCATCATCAGTGTGCACAATCATCATCAACCAATGAGCAAAATCATCATCAATCAGTGTGCACACTCATCAGATTCTTCATCAAGCATTATTTACAATCATCAATCAGTGTGCACAATCATCATCTATCCGTGTGCACAATCATTGATTATTGTTCACAGTGATCCCCAATTAGTGTGCACAATCATCAATCATTATTTACAACCATCACCAATCAATGTGCACAATGATCATCAACCAATGTGCACACTCATCACAATCATCATCAATCATTATTTATAATCATCATCAGTGTGCACAATCATCATCTATCCGTGTGCACAATCATAATTTATTGTGCACATTGATCCCCAATGAGTGTGCACAATCATTATTTACAATCATCATCAGTGTGCACAATCATCATCAACCAATGTGCAGAATCATCATCAATCAGTGTGCACACTCATCAGAATCTTCATCAATCATTATTTACAATCATCAATCAGTGTGCACAATCATCATCTATCTGTGTGCACAATCATTGATTATTGTTCACAGTGATCCCCAATTAGTGTGCACAACCATCAATCATTATTTACAACCATCATCAATCAATGTGCACAGTGATCATCAACCAATGTGCACATTCATCATCAGTGTGCACAATCATAATAATCATTATCAATCATTATTTACAATCATCATATATCCGTGTGCACAATCATCATTTATTGTGCACAGTGATCCCCAATCAGTGTGTGCAATCACATCAATCATTATTTACAATCATCTTCAGTGTGCACAATCATCATCAACCAATGTGCACATTCATCACAATCATCATCAATCATTATTTAAAATCATCATCAGTGTGCACAATCATTATCTATCCGTGTGCACAATCATAATTTATTGTGCACATTGATCCCCAATTAGTGTGCACAATCATTATTTACAATCATCATCGGTGTGCACAATCATCATCAATCAGTGTGCACACTCATCAGAATCTTGATCAATCATTATTTACAATCATCAATCAGTGTGCACAATCATCATCTATCCGTGTGCACAATCATTGATTATTGTTCACAGTGATCCCCAATTAGTGTGCACAATCATCAATTATTATTTACAACCATCACCAATCAATGTGCACAATGATCATCAACCAATGTGCACACTCATCACAATCATCATCAATCATTATTTATCATCATCATCAGTGTGCACAATCATAATTTATTGTGCACATTGATCCCCAATTAGTGTGCACAATCATTATTTACAATCATCATCAGTGTGCACAATCATCATCAACCAATGTGCAAAATCATCATCAATCAGTGTGCACTCTCATCAGATTCTTCATCAAGCATTATTTACAATCATCAATCAGTGTGCACAATCATCATCTATCCGTGGGCACAATCATTGATTATTGTTCACAGTGATCCCCAATTAGTGTGCACAATCATTAATCATTATTTACAACCATCACCAATCAATGTGCACAATGATCATTAACCAATGCGCACACTCATGGCAATCATCATCAATCATTATTTACAACCATCATCAGCCAGTGCACACAATCATCACACGCATCATCTTTTGCAGTGTTTCTCAGTCTGTGAAAGCCATGCATAAGGCCACACTTGTCATGCATTTCAGTGACTATCAGTGGAGATTTCGTTTAGAAGATGTGCATTCCATAGATAGTGTGGACACGGAAATTAAAGATAGGATTTAAGTAAAGATGGCCGCGTGGTCGCGTACCCTGAATGCACCCAACAGAAGCGTGCTCTTCCATTACTCAAGACTCTGTTGTATTATAAATCCAAACACATGTTTATGAGTACACACCCGCACCAACCCCACCCCCTCCCACACACAAACACCACTACACCCTGCGCGTAAGGATCATTAAAGCTGCCCTGATATGTTTGGACGAATGAATGAAAGTCTCCCTTTCGTCAGACATTCTCTCGTTGGAGGACAGGGTAATTAACCCCTTGCACTCCTCTACCCACAGCTTCTCTAAACTGCTTCTCAGACAGGTGTGTTTTCATTTAGAACCAATGCAGAAAGCTCTGACCCACCGCCCTCATTGCTCTGCGGAGGAGCACAGTTCAGCACTATCCAACATCAGGAGAGAGAATTCCTGCAATGTATAAGCGCAAGTAAATATGTTCTACTTAAATAGTGTTCCAGAACCTAGCACTCAGAACGCGGATCAACACAAACGAATCCAAGAAACTCCTTCCCTAACACTTCCAAACATCCACATCCTTCCATCCCAAAATGTATCTGCGGCCTAGCATCCAAAGGGACTTTGCTGAATACATCTTAGATGTAGCATGGCCCATGTGCCAGGTACCAACAGGCCAGTGTGTTCCTCTCATGGAACATAACTAGACGCGAGAGGAGGCAGACCAGTCATAGTGAGATGCTGCACCACTACACTACAGACGAGACCTGCAGCCTGCCACGCTCTATTGGACTACGACTCCCATGATGTCTCACCAATGATTATGCTACCCAGAGTTTATGGGAGTTGTATTTTGAAAGATCTGGAATACCAACGTCTATAAACTCTGGCTTTAGATGAAAACATACGTTTCTTGTTTTCTGGAAGCCAGAGTCCTCCGTGGACACAACTGGACAATTATGGAAAAAAGACGGCACTGCAACATAAACTGTATTACTTTCTTGCCTCTCGCAAAGCAGTTACCTTAGTGTGACTTATAACAAAAATGAAAAGGCCAAAACTAGACACCTCAAGAGCCCCCCCCCAAAAAAAAACACATTGATGAGCTGTGAACTTCTTCGAATCGGAAAATCATGGTTACCATGTCATTTGCTACTTCTTCGCTCAAGGGCAGAGATTTGCAACCCTTGGCTCTCCAGGTGTGCGGGACTACATCTCCCACCAGCCCTAGCTGTCATAATAAATGGTGAGGGCCCATGGGAGTCAGAGTCCAATGTATCTGGTGAGCAGCACTTTGCCAGTCCTCTTCTTGAGCAATACTCTCATGAGACACCTTCAATGGTTATGAATGCATCTCGCGGCGCTTTATTTAAATAATGTTAATATAAACTTTCACATTTTTCAGAAAGTCATTGTTGATATTTGGGATTACCCTTTCTTGCTCAAAATAAATGGAACAATAGGCTAAATAAAAAATAAATGAAAAAAACGTGATTTATGTCTAAGAGGTTTGTCATTGTTTAAACTTGTTTTCTGAAAAGCAAATTCAGCGAGAGTTAGGATGAGAAAGTAATATACAATATATCCACAGAGAGTGGGAGACATGTCTGATATCACAGGCCCATTGGCTGCCACTGAGCAGAAGAATAGTATCTGCCTTCAACTCACTCCCTAAACCACTCGGAGCTTCTAATTAACACTGAAACATCTGTCCTCTGGTCCACGAAGATGGCCTCAGTTCCCTCCGCTACCTCATGTGACGGGCCACATCTGTGAAGCATTAAGCCTGGCAGCCGCCACTGCAATACGAGTCCTCCCTTCCAAATCCATCCCCTTCTCACTCGTGTAGTCCAAGAATGAACCCCCTCCCCCTCTCTCACTAAGTCTCCGAAGCCCCTGATGGCTGTGCACTCATGCAGCCTGTCCCATTCTGATTGTAAATAACGATGACGTTTAGAATCCATATACAACCAAATGTACGCACGAGAGGATCCTCGTGTGACCTAAACATAGGTGTATTGTGTTGAATTTGCATGGGGCGGATATGTTGTATCTGTTATAAACCGCTATGATTTCTGAGATCCCGTTTTAAGTCACACAGAATCCAGATTTTGTTAACTTGTATTGGTCTAACGAGGAAACGGTGTGCTCATGTAAGGTGTTTCCCCCTGTAGTTTAAACCTGCTTTATCTCTTTCTGTAAAAGTGAGTGATTAGCTCCCTGTAGGAGACCTGAGTATAGGAGTGTAACACCTTACTGCACACATGTGCAAGAGTTTTGAATAGCCCAAGAGGGTGAGATGGATGCCAGAAGGGAGATAACCCAGGCAGGGCACTCAAAGTGAGGGGGTTTGCCCTATTAACCAACAGCACCTAGAGTGTCAGGGAGCAAATAAACAAGCATAGGCTTCTTTGTTTTGTTTGAGCTAGGCTCACTTTTGTTTTATTCATAGACAGAGTGCACAGCACACACAATACAATATTGAGTCCCTCTACCACTATTAGGCCCCTGACAGAGTTCCTCCCATCACATACCATTGGATAACAAGGTCACACAAAACATAAAAGGAATCCCTCAGGTCCCCCTACCAGACTAGAATGTTAAATGTGGTAAATACTTGAGCCCTCATTACGTTAGGCGTCCTTTGATGATGGGCGGTTATACATTGGATCAGTAGATAACTTGACAGTCACAGGTGTCCCTGTGAGAATAAACATTACTCGATTTGATACATGCATAACATTTCCTGTCACAGGTGTCCCCTTGCGAATAAACATTACTCGATTTGATACCTGCATAACATTTCCTGTCACAGGTGTCCCCTTGCGAATAAACATTACTCGATTTGATACCTGCATAACATTTCCTGTCACAGGTGTCCCCTTGCGAATAAACGTTACTCGATTTGATACCTGCATAACATTTCCGGTCACAGGTGTCCCTGGAGGGTGAGTGCTTCCTCATTTGCTAAATAAATAACTTTCCCTGTTACCAATCCCTCTTGTACATGAACGCTTTCACTTTTGATAAAAACATAACATTTCTGGTCACAGGTATCCCCTGAGAAGGACAAACTCCGACGGGACATATTTATTGGACCCCCAGGACGGTGGCAGCTAAAAAAACGGAATAAACACACAACCTAATAGGTTGAGGCAATATTCGGGAGAACAATAGCTCGCGGGCACTACACCAGTGGGCATGCTTAAGGTCGCCGATGGGGTCTTCCTGCTCGGTGCCCCCTACTTCTGCGCCACCAGTGGGAACACAAAAATGAGTTGCCAACCCAGAACAGTGGCTAGGTCTCCCAAGTACTTTTCAAGAGGAAAAAAAACCTGGGCCGCTGTTAAAACTACGCCGTCACATGCAGGGCCTGGTATCCTCGCTGCACTTCACTTCTCTCATGCCTGGACGGCCCTGCTACCACTTCAGCCAAGCGTTGCCTGTCACTAACTCGGGCTCGCTCTCTTAACCATGGGTCAGGGAGAGGGTGAACAGCCTGCCACCAATAGGCAGTCGGCCTATGGTCATAGGGTAGGGAGTCCCCGACTCGACAGAGGGCCTCAGTGCCCCCAGGAGAAGTCTGGACCTCCGTTTTGTCGACCTTCTCTCGTGGTTCTCCCTCAGTGATCCTCCTTCGGGCTAATGTGCCCAATCGGCGCTACCATTCCAGCTCACCAGCAGGGGAGTTCCCTCAGCACCTGAGGTGGAATCACCTAATCGGGGGCCCCGCTCCCCCTGCTGGTGGAGCCTACTATATCAGGGCCCCAGACATTTGCACGCCCAAACCACACACCGTGGAGTGGAGTGCGGACATAAAGAAAAGATTGTGAAATCACCAGCTTGTCCCTATAACGAGACATTTAGCCCTTTTCATGCTGAAACCCCACAGGAAATGGGGTTTACACTCAGATGATGAGAATGCACACGCTTTCCAAGTCCCTTACACTCACTTCTTGCGGTGGTGGTCGCACATACAATGACTTTTGGTCATGTGACCACAATCTGATGTAGAAATCTATGGGACCATCTCAGCAGAACATGTCCAGTTAGTGCAACGCTAGGGCTCATCATTTCAGCAGAGCGTGTCCAGTTAGTGCAACGCTTGGGTTCACCATATCAGCAGCACGTGCCCTGTTAGGGCTCATCATCTCAGCAGAGCGTGTCCAGTTAGTGCAACGCTAGGCCTCACCATCTCAGCAGAACCATCTCAGGAGAGGGTCTCCAGTTAGTGCAACGCTAGGGTTCACCATCTCAGCAGCACGTGTTGAGTTAGTGCAACACTAGGGGGTCACCATCTCAGCAGCACGTCCCCCGTTAGTGCAACGCTAGGCCTCACCATCTCAGCAGAACCATCTCAGGAGAGGGTGTCCAGTTAGTGCAATGCTAGGGTTCACCATCTCAGCAGAGCATGTCCAGTTAGTGCAACACTAGGGCTCACTATCTCAGCAGAGCGTGTCCAGTTAGTGCAACACTAGGGGGTCACCATCTCAGCAGCACGTGCCCTGTTAGTGTAACGCTAGGCCTCACCATCTCAGCAGAACCATCTCAGGAGAGGGTCTCCAGTTAGTGCAACGCAAGGGTTCACCATCTCAGCAGCGCGTGTCGAGTTAGTGCAACACTAGGGGGTCACCATCTCAGCAGCACGTGCCCTGTTAGTGCAACGCTAGGCCTCACCATCTCAGCAGAACCATCTCAGGAGAGGGTGTCCAGTTAGTGCAACGCTGGGGTTCACTATCTCAGCAGAGCGTGTCCATTTAATGCAACACTAGGGTTCACCAGCTCAGCAGAGCATGTCTAGTTAGTGCAACGCTACGGCTCACCATCTAAGCAGAGCATGTCGGGTTAGTGCAACACTAGGGGGTCACCATCTCACAGCACGTGCCCTGTTAGTGCAACGCTAGGCCTCACCATCTCAGCAGAACCATCTCAGGAGAGGGTGTCCAGTTAGTGCAACGCTAGGGTTCACCATCTCAGCAGAGCGTGTCCAGTTAATGCAACACTAGGGTTCACCAGCTCAGCAGAGCATGTCTAGTTAGTGCAACGCTACGGCTCACCATCTAAGCAGAGCGTGTCTAGTTAGTGCAACACTAGGGGTCACAATCTCAGCAGAGCGTGTCCAAATTGTGGAATCTCTGGGGGGTCACCATCTCAGCAGAACCATCTCAGGAGAGTGTGTCCAGTTAGTGCAACACTAGGGGGTCACCAGCTCAGCAGCACGTGTACTGTTAGTGTAACGCTAGGCCTCACCATCTCAGCAGAACCATCTCAGGAGAAGGTGTCCAGTTAGTGCAACGCTATGGTTCACCATCTCAGCAGAGCGTGTCCAGTTAATGCAACACTAGGGTTCACCAGCTCAGCAGAGCATGTCTAGTTAGTGCAACGCTACAGCTCACCATCTAAGGAGAGCGTGTCTAGTTAGTGCAACACTAGGGGTCACAATCTCAGCAGAGCATGTCCAAATAGTGCAACACTAGGGTTCACCATCACAGCAGCGCGTGTCCAGTTAGTGCAACGCTAGGGCTCACCATCTCAGCAGCGTGTGTCCAGTTAGTGCAATGCTAGGGCTCACCATCTCAGCAGAGCGTGTCCAGTTAGTGCAACACTAGGCCTCACCATCTCCGCAGAACCATCTCAGGAGAGCGTGTCCAGTTTGTTCAATGCCGGGTATCAGGACAGGGATCGTTGATTTCAGAAAGTGACACATTCACCTGCATCCTCTCTTTCCAGACGATTCCATGAATCCACAAAGAGGTCATTCCATGAACCCAGAGTAATGTTCCCCGATTTTAGGAGGAACCCATCCCAGTTCATCAGATCGACAAAAGGCTTAGCTGCAAATTGCCCTTGTGCACGCCTGTGCTGGTGCTGCCTAAATGCCCCTTTGTGTTTGTGCAAAGTACCGGTGTGCTTATCACAAGTGTGAGTTATCTGTATTTTTGGGTTGTACTGGACTCATTGCAGAGGACACACTGCTAATGGTCAGTGGACGCTGGCCCAGCAGTAAAAGACAACCCCATGTTGAGTTCTGGTGGCTGCACAAAAGCCACACTTTAAGCAAAGGCCCCCGTTCTCCTTACAGCCCCCCCAAAGACCAGTCATGGGCAGGTCCAGTTTTCTGTGATTTCTATCACTCTTTTAGGGCAGAATCGCGTCTTTTGTTCCGTAACATCGATCGCCAGTGGCCGTGCAGTCTCTGCTCGCCACCAGACGTGAGATATCTCTGTCCTGCAGGAGGAGTAAGGTTCCATGTCATTTCATCGTGGGATGTTTCTTGCAGGCTTTTTGACTGCAGATTTTTTTTAACAAAAAAACTAATTGAATTTTTCTTTTTTTTCTTTTTGGGGGGATTCCTCCTAATCCCCCATCCCCTTTAATTTTTTTATATATCCCCGAACACCCACATTCAATACATATATTTTTCCAACACCCCCCAAAAAAATTTGATGAGTTTTTTTCAGCAAATAAATCACAGTAAAGAACCAGGAGCTCCTGGGCCAGTGTGGTGCATGCAGCCTGCATGTTGCCTCTGTTGGGTGCTTTGCTCCTGGGCGAGAGTGGTGCATGCAACTGCGTGTTGCCTCTGTTGGGTGCTTTGCTCCTGGGCCATTGTGGTGCACATGCAACCTGCGTGTTGCCTCTGTTGGGTGCTTTGCTCCTGGGCGAGAGTGGTGCATGCGACCTGTGTGTTGCCTCTGTTGGGTGCTTTGCTCCTGGGCCAGTGTGTTGCATACAGCCTGCGTGTTGCCTCTGTTGGGTGCTTTGCTCCTGGGCCAGAGTGGTGCATGCGACCTGCGTGTTTCCTCTATTGGGTGCTTTGCTCCTGGGCAAGTGTGGTGCATGCAGCCTGCGTGTTGCCTCTGATGGGTGCTTTGCTCCTAGGCCAGTGTGATGCATGCGGCCTGTGTGTTGCCTCTGTTGGGTGCTTTGCTCCTGGGCCAGTGTGGTGCATGCGACCTGCATGTTGCCTCTGTTGGGTGCTTTGCTCCTGGGCCAGTGTGGTGCATGTGACCTGTGTGTTGCCTCTGTTGGGTGGGCCAGTGTGGTGCATGCGACCTGCGTGTTGCCTCTGTTGGGTGCTTTGCTCCTGGGCGAGTGTGGTGCATGCAACCTGCGTTTTGCCTCTGTTGGGTGCTTTGCTCCTGGGCCAGTGTGGTGCATATGGCCTGCGTGTTGCCTCTGTTGGGTGCTTTGCTCCTCGGCCAGTGTGGTGCATGTGACCTGCGTGTTGCCTCTGTTGGGTGCTTTGCTCCTGGGCGAGAGTGGTGCATGTGACCTGTGTGATGTCTCTGTTGGGTGCTTTGCTCCTGGGCGGGAGTGGTGAATGCGACCTGTGTGTTGCCTCTGTTGGGTGCTTTGCTCCTGGGCCAATGTGGTGCATGCGGCCTGCGTGTTGCCTCTGTTGGGTGCTTTGCTCCTGGGCCAGTGTGGTGCATGCGGCCAGCATGTTGCCTCTGTTGGGTGCTTTGTTCCTGGGTGAGTTTGGTGCATGCGACCTGTGTGTTGCCTCTGTTGGGTGCTTTGTTCCTGAGCGAGTGTGGTGCATGCGGCCTGTGTGTTGCTTCTGTTGGGTGCTTTGCTCCTGGGCGAGTGTAGTGCATGCGGCCTGTGTGTTGCCTCTGTTGGGTGCTTTGCTCCTGGGCGAGTGTGGTGCATGTGGCCTGTTTGTTGCCTCTGTTGGGTGCTTTGCTCCTGGCCCAGTGTGGTGCATGCGACCTGTGTGTTGCCTCTGTTGGGTGCTTTGCTCCTGGGCCAGTGTGGTGCATGAGGCCTGTGCGTTGCCTCTGCTGGGTGCTTTGCTCCTGGGCCAGTGTGGTGCATGCGGCCTGTGTGTTGCCTCTGTTGGGTGCTTTGCTCCTGGGCCAGTGTGGTGCATGCGGCCTGTGTGTTGCCTCTGTTGGGTGCTTTGTTTCTGGGCGAGTGTGGTGCATGCAACCTGCGTGTTGCCTCTGTTGGGTGCTTTACTCCTGGGCCAGAGTGGTGCATGCAACCTGCGCGTTGCCTCTGTTGGGTGCTTTGTTGCTGGGCGAGTGTGGTGCATGCGACCTGTGTGTTGCCTCTGTTGGGTGCTTTGTTCCTGGGCGAGTGTGGTGCATGCGACCTGCATGTTGCCTCTGTTGATTGCTTTGCTCCTGGGCCAGTGTGGTGCATGCTGCCTGTATGTTGCCTCTGTTTGGTGCTTTGTTCCTGGGTGAGTGTGGTGCATGCGACCTGCGGGTTGCCTCTGTTGGATGCTTTGCTCCTGGGCCAGTGTGGTGCATGCGGCCTGCATGTTGCCTCTGTTGGGTGCTTTGCTTGTGGGCCAGTGTGGTGCATGCGGCCTGTGTGTTGCCTTTGTTGGGTGCTTTGTTCCAGGGCGAGTGTGGTGTATGCGACCTGCGTGTTGCCTCTGTTGGGTGCTTTGCTCCTGGGTGAGAGTGGTGCATGCGACCTGTGTGTTGCCTCTGTTGGGTGCTTTGCTCCTGGGCCAGTGTGGTGCATACAGCCTGCGCGTTGCCTCTGTTGGGTGCTTTGCTCCTGGGCCAGAGTGGTGCATGCGACCTGTGTGTTTCCTCTATTGGGTGCTTTGCTCCTGGGTGAGTGTGGTGCATGCGACCTGCGTGTTGCCTTTGTTGGGTGCTTTGCTCCTGGGCCAGTGTGATGCATGCGGCCTGTGTGTTGCCTCTGTTGGGTGCTTTGCTCCTGGGCCAGTGTGGTGCATGCGACCTGCGTGTTGCATCTGTTGGGTTCTTTGCTCCTGGGGCAGTGTGGTGCATGCGACCTGTGTGTTGCCTCTGTTGGGTGGGCCAGTATGGTGCATGCGACCTGCGTGTTGCCTCTGTTGGGTGCTTTGCTCCTGGGCGAGTGTGGTGCATGCAACCTGCGTGTTGCCTGTGTTGGGTGCTTTGCTCCTGGGCCAGTGTGGTGCATATGGCCTGCGTGTTGCTTCTGTTGGGTGCTTTGCTCCTGGGCCAGTGTGGTGCATGCGACCTGCGTGTTGCCTCTGTTGGGTGCTTTGCTCCTGGGCGAGAGTGATGCATGTGACCTGCGTGATGCCTCTGTTGGGTGCTTTGCTCCTGGGCGGGTGTGGTGCATGCGACCTGTGTGTTGCCTCTGTTGGGTGCTTTGCTCCTGGGCCAATGTGGTGCATGCGGCCTGCGTGTTGCCTCTGTTGGGTGCGTTGCTCCTGGGCCAGTGTGGTGCATATGGCCTGCGTGTTGCTTCTGTTGGGTGCTTTGCTCCTGGGCCAGTGTGGTGCATGCGACCTGCGTGTTGCCTCTGTTGGGTGCTTTGCTCCTGGGCGAGAGTGGTGCATGTGACCTGCGTGATGCCTCTGTTGGGTGCTTTGCTCCTGGGCGGGTGTGGTGCATGCGACCTGTGTGTTGCCTCTGTTGGGTGCTTTGCTCCTGGGCCAATGTGGTGCATGCGGCCTGCGTGTTGCCTCTGTTGGGTGCTTTGCTCCTGGGCCAGTGTGGTGCATGCGGCCAGCGTGTTGCCTCTGTTGGTGCTTTGTTCCTGGGTGAGTTTGGTGCATGCGACCTGTGTGTTGCCTCTGTTGGGTGTTTTTTTCCTGAGCGAGTGTGGTGCATGCGGCCTGTGTGCTGCCTCTGTTGGGTGCTTTGCTCCTGGGCGAGTGTAGTGCATGCGGCCTGTGTGTTGCCTCTGTTGGGTGCTTTTCTCCTGGGCGAGTGTGGTGCATGTGGCCTGTTTGTTGCCTCTGTTGGGTGCTTTGCTCCTGGCCCAGTGTGGTGCATGCGACCTGTGTGTTGCCTCTGTTGGGTGCTTTGCTCCTGGGCCAGTGTGGTGCATGAGGCCTGTGTGTTGCCTCTGCTGGGTGCTTTGCTCCTGGGCCAGTGTGGTGCATGCGGCCTGTGTGTTGCCTCTGTTGGGTGCTTTGCTCCTGGGCCAGTGTGGTGCATGCGGCCTGTGTGTTGCCTCTGTTGGGTGCTTTGTTTCTGGGCGAGTGTGGCGCATGGAACCTGCGTGTTGCCTCTGTTGGGTGCTTTACTCCTGGGCCAGAGTGGTGCATGCGACCTGCGTGTTGCCTCTGTTGGGTGCTTTGATCCTGGGCGAGCGTGGTGCATGCGACCTGTGTGTTGCCTCTGTTGGGTGCTTTGTTCCTGGGCGAGTGTGGTGCATGCGACCTGCATGTTGCCTCTGTTGGTTGCTTTGCTCCTGGGCCAGTGTGGTGCATGCGGCCTGTATGTTGCCTCTGTTCGGTGCTTTGTTCCTGGGTGAGTGTGGTGTATGCGACCTGCATGTTGCCTCTGTTGGATGCTTTGCTCCTGGGCCAGTGTGGTGCATGCGGCCTGCGTGTTGCCTCTGTTGGGTGCTTTGCTCCTGGGCCAGTGTGGTGCATGCGGCCTGTGTGTTGCCTTTGTTGGGTGCTTTGTTCCAGGGCGAGTGTGGTGTATGCGACCTGCGTGTTGCCTCTGTTGGGTGCTTTGCTCCTGGGCCAGTGTGGTGCATGCGGCCTGTGTGTTGCCTCTGTTGGGTGCTTTGTTGCTGGGCGAGTGTGGTGCATGTGGCCTGTTTGTTGCCTCTGTTTGGTGCTTTGCTCCTGGCCCAGTGTGGTGGATGCGACCTGCATGTTGCCTCTGTTGGTTGCTTTGCTCCTGGGCCAGAGTGGTGCATGCGGCCTGTATGTTGCCTCTCTTCGGTGCTTTGTTCCTGGGCGTGTGTGGTGCATGCGACCTGCGTGTTGCCTCTGTTGGGTGCTTTGCTCCTGGGCCAGTGTGGTGCATGCGGCCTGTGTGTTGCCTCTGTTGGGTGCTTTGTTCCTGGGTGAGTGTGGTGCATGTGGCCTGTGTGTTGCCTCTGTTGGGTGCGTTGCTCCTGGGCCAGTGTGGTGTATGCGGCCTGTGTGTTGCCTCTGTTGGGTGCTTTGCTCCTGGTCCAGTGTGGTGCATGCGACCTGCGTGTTGCCTCTGTTGGGTGCTTTGCTCCTGGGCCAGTGTGGTGCATGAGGCCTATGTGTTGCCTCTGTTGGGTGCTTTGTTCCTGGGCGAGTGTGTTGCATGCGGCCTGTGTGTTGCCTCTGTTGGGTGCTTTGTTCCTAGGCGAGTGTGGTGCATGCAATCTGCATGTTGCCTCTGTTGGGTGCTTTGCTCCTGGGCCAGTGTGGTGCATGCGGCCTGTGTGTTGCCTCTGTTGGGTGCTTTGTTTCTGGGCGAGAGTGGTGCATGTGACCTGTGTGATGTCTCTGTTGGGTGCTTTGCTCCTGGGCGGGAGTGGTGAATGCGACCTGTGTGTTGCCTCTGTTGGGTGCTTTGCTCCTGGGCCAATGTGGTGCATGCGGCCTGCGTGTTGCCTCTGTTGGGTGCTTTGCTCCTGGGCCAGTGTGGTGCATGCGGCCAGCATGTTGCCTCTGTTGGGTGCTTTGTTCCTGGGTGAGTTTGGTGCATGCGACCTGTGTGTTGCCTCTGTTGGGTGCTTTGTTCCTGAGCGAGTGTGGTGCATGCTGCCTGTGTGTTGCCTCTGTTGGGTGCTTTGCTCCTGGGTGAGTGTAGTGCATGCGGCCTGTGTGTTGCCTCTGTTGGGTGCTTTGCTCCTGGGCGAGTGTGGTGCATGTGGCCTGTTTGTTGCCTCTGTTGGGTGCTTTGCTCCTGGCCCAGTGTGGTGCATGCGACCTGTGTGTTGCCTCTGTTGGGTGCTTTGCTCCTGGGCCAGTGTGGTGCATGAGGCCTGTGTGTTGCCTCTGCTGGGTGCTTTGCTCCTGGGCCAGTGTGGTGCATGCGGCCTGTGTGTTGCCTCTGTTGGGTGCTTTGCTCCTGGGCCAGTGTGGTGCATGCGGCCTGTGTGTTGCCTCTGTTGGGTGCTTTGTTTCTGGGCGAGTGTGGTGCATGCAACCTGCGTGTTGCCTCTGTTGGGTGCTTTACTCCTGGGCCAGAGTGGTGCATGCAACCTGCGCGTTGCCTCTGTTGGGTGCTTTGTTGCTGGGCGAGTGTGGTGCATGTGACCTGTGTGTTGCCTCTGTTGGGTGCTTTGTTCCTGGGCGAGTGTGGTGCATGCGACCTGCATGTTGCCTCTGTTGATTGCTTTGCTCCTGGGCCAGTGTGGTGCATGCTGCCTGTATGTTGCCTCTGTTTGGTGCTTTGTTCCTGGGTGAGTGTGGTGCATGCGACCTGCGGGTTGCCTCTGTTGGATGCTTTGCTCCTGGGCCAGTGTGGTGCATGCGGCCTGCATGTTGCCTCTGTTGGGTGCTTTGCTTGTGGGCCAGTGTGGTGCATGCGGCCTGTGTGTTGCCTTTGTTGGGTGCTTTGTTCCAGGGCGAGTGTGGTGTATGCGACCTGCGTGTTGCCTCTGTTGGGTGCTTTGCTCCTGGGTGAGAGTGGTGCATGCGACCTGTGTGTTGCCTCTGTTGGGTGCTTTGCTCCTGGGCCAGTGTGGTGCATACAGCCTGCGTGTTGCCTCTGTTGGGTGCTTTGCTCCTGGGCCAGAGTGGTGCATGCGACCTGCGTGTTTCCTCTATTGGGTGCTTTGCTCCTGGGTGAGTGTGGTGCATGCGACCTGCGTGTTGCCTTTGTTGGGTGCTTTGCTCCTGGGCCAGTGTGATGCATGCGGCCTGTGTGTTGCCTCTGTTGGGTGCTTTGCTCCTGGGCCAGTGTGGTGCATGCGACCTGCGTGTTGCCTCTGTTGGGTTCTTTGCTCCTGGGGCAGTGTGGTGCATGCGACCTGTGTGTTGCCTCTGTTGGGTGGGCCAGTGTGGTGCATGCGACCTGCGTGTTGCCTCTGTTGGGTGCTTTGCTCCTGGGCGAGTGTGGTGCATGCAACCTGCATGTTGCCTGTGTTGGGTGCTTTGCTCCTGGGCCAGTGTGGTGCATATGGCCTGCGTGTTGCTTCTGTTGGGTGCTTTGCTCCTGGGCCAGTGTGGTGCATGCGACCTGCGTGTTGCCTCTGTTGGGTGCTTTGCTCCTGGGCGAGAGTGGTGCATGTGACCTGCGTGATGCCTCTGTTGGGTGCTTTGCTCCTGGGCGGGTGTGGCGCATGCGACCTGTGTGTTGCCTCTGTTGGGTGCTTTGCTCCTGGGCCAATGTGGTGCATGCGGCCTGCGTGTTGCCTCTGTTGGGTGCTTTGCTCCTGGGCCAGTGTGGTGCATGCGGCCAGCGTGTTGCCTCTGTTGGTGCTTTGTTCCTGGGTGAGTTTGGTGCATGCGACCTGTGTGTTGCCTCTGTTGGGTGTTTTTTTCCTGAGCGAGTGTGGTGCATGCGGCCTGTGTGCTGCCTCTGTTGGGTGCTTTGCTCCTGGGCGAGTGTAGTGCATGCGGCCTGTGTGTTGCCTCTGTTGGGTGCTTTTCTCCTGGGCGAGTGTGGTGCATGTGGCCTGTTTGTTGCCTCTGTTGGGTGCTTTGCTCCTGGCCCAGTGTGGTGCATGCGACCTGTGTGTTGCCTCTGTTGGGTGCTTTGCTCCTGGGCCAGTGTGGTGCATGAGGCCTGTGTGTTGCCTCTGCTGGGTGCTTTGCTCCTGGGCCAGTGTGGTGCATGCAGCCTGTGTGTTGCCTCTGTTGGGTGCTTTGCTCCTGGGCCAGTGTGGTGCATGCGGCCTGTGTGTTGCCTCTGTTGGGTGCTTTGTTTCTGGGCGAGTGTGGCGCATGGAACCTGCGTGTTGCCTCTGTTGGGTGCTTTACTCCTGGGCCAGAGTGGTGCATGCGACCTGCGTGTTGCCTCTGTTGGGTGCTTTGATCCTGGGCGAGTGTGGTGCATGCGACCTGTGTGTTGCCTCTGTTGGGTGCTTTGTTCCTGGGCGAGTGTGGTGCATGCGACCTGCATGTTGCCTCTGTTGGTTGCTTTGCTCCTGGGCCAGTGTGGTGCATGCGGCCTGTATGTTGCCTCTGTTCGGTGCTTTGTTCCTGGGTGAGTGTGGTGTATGCGACCTGCATGTTGCCTCTGTTGGATGCTTTGCTCCTGGGCCAGTGTGGTGCATGCGGCCTGTGTGTTGCCTTTGTTGGGTGCTTTGTTCCAGGGCGAGTGTGGTGTATGCGACCTGCGTGTTGCCTCTGTTGGGTGCTTTGCTCCTGGGCCAGTGTGGTGAATGCGGCCTGTGTGTTGCCTCTGTTGGGTGCTTTGTTGCTGGGCGAGTGTGGTGCATGTGGCCTGTTTGTTGCCTCTGTTTGGTGCTTTGCTCCTGGCCCAGTGTGGTGGATGCGACCTGCATGTTGCCTCTGTTGGTTGCTTTGCTCCTGGGCCAGTGTGGTGCATGCGGCCTGTATGTTGCCTCTCTTCGGTGCTTTGTTCCTGGGCGAGTGTGGTGCATGCGACCTGCGTGTTGCCTCTGTTGGGTGCTTTGCTCCTGGGCCAGTGTGGTGCATGCGGCCTGTGTGTTGCCTCTGTTGGGTGCTTTGTTCCTGGGTGAGTGTGGTGCATGTGGCCTGTGTGTTGCCTCTGTTGGGTGCGTTGCTCCTGGGCCAGTGTGGTGTATGCGGCCTGTGTGTTGCCTCTGTTGGGTGCTTTGCTCCTGGTCCAGTGTGGTGCATGCGACCTGCGTGTTGCCTCTGTTGGGTGCTTTGCTCCTGGGCCAGTGTGGTGCATGAGGCCTATGTGTTGCCTCTGTTGGGTGCTTTGTTCCTGGGCGAGTGTGTTGCATGCGGCCTGTGTGTTGCCTCTGTTGGGTGCTTTGTTCCTAGGCGAGTGTGGTGCATGCAACCTGCATGTTGCCTCTGTTGGGTGCTTTGCTCCTGGGCCAGTGTGGTGCATGCGGCCTGTGTGTTGCCTCTGTTGGGTGCTTTGTTTCTGGGCGAGAGTGGTGCATGTGACCTGTGTGATGTCTCTGTTGGGTGCTTTGCTCCTGGGCGGGAGTGGTGAATGCGACCTGTGTGTTGCCTCTGTTGGGTGCTTTGCTCCTGGGCCAATGTGGTGCATGCGGCCTGCGTGTTGCCTCTGTTGGGTGCTTTGCTCCTGGGCCAGTGTGGTGCATGCGGCCAGCATGTTGCCTCTGTTGGGTGCTTTGTTCCTGGGTGAGTTTGGTGCATGCGACCTGTGTGTTGCCTCTGTTGGGTGCTTTGTTCCTGAGCGAGTGTGGTGCATGCGGCCTGTGTGTTGCCTCTGTTGGGTGCTTTGCTCCTGGGCGAGTGTAGTGCATGCGGCCTGTGTGTTGCCTCTGTTGGGTGCTTTGCTCCTGGGCGAGTGTGGTGCATGTGGCCTGTTTGTTGCCTCTGTTGGGTGCTTTGCTCCTGGCCCAGTGTGGTGCATGCGACCTGTGTGTTGCCTCTGTTGGGTGCTTTGCTCCTGGGCCAGTGTGGTGCATGAGGCCTGTGTGTTGCCTCTGCTGGGTGCTTTGCTCCTGGGCCAGTGTGGTGCATGCGGCCTGTGTGTTGCCTCTGTTGGGTGCTTTGCTCCTGGGCCAGTGTGGTGCATGCGGCCTGTGTGTTGCCTCTGTTGGGTGCTTTGTTTCTGGGCGAGTGTGTTGCATGCAACCTGCGTGTTGCCTCTGTTGGGTGCTTTACTCCTGGGCCAGAGTGGTGCATGCAACCTGCGCGTTGCCTCTGTTGGGTGCTTTGTTGCTGGGCGAGTGTGGTGCATGTGACCTGTGTGTTGCCTCTGTTGGGTGCTTTGTTCCTGGGCGAGTGTGGTGCATGCGACCTGCATGTTGCCTCTGTTGATTGCTTTGCTCCTGGGCCAGTGTGGTGCATGCTGCCTGTATGTTGCCTCTGTTTGGTGCTTTGTTCCTGGGTGAGTGTGGTGCATGCGACCTGCGGGTTGCCTCTGTTGGATGCTTTGCTCCTGGGCCAGTGTGGTGCATGCGGCCTGCATGTTGCCTCTGTTGGGTGCTTTGCTTGTGGGCCAGTGTGGTGCATGCGGCCTGTGTGTTGCCTTTGTTGGGTGCTTTGTTCCAGGGCGAGTGTGGTGTATGCGACCTGCGTGTTGCCTCTGTTGGGTGCTTTGCTCCTGGGTGAGAGTGGTGCATGCGACCTGTGTGTTGCCTCTGTTGGGTGCTTTGCTCCTGGGCCAGTGTGGTGCATACAGCCTGCGTGTTGCCTCTGTTGGGTGCTTTGCTCCTGGGCCAGAGTGGTGCATGCGACCTGCGTGTTTCCTCTATTGGGTGCTTTGCTCCTGGGTGAGTGTGGTGCATGCGACCTGCGTGTTGCCTTTGTTGGGTGCTTTGCTCCTGGGCCAGTGTGATGCATGCGGCCTGTGTGTTGCCTCTGTTGGGTGCTTTGCTCCTGGGCCAGTGTGGTGCATGCGACCTGCGTGTTGCCTCTGTTGGGTTCTTTGCTCCTGGGGCAGTGTGGTGCATGCGACCTGTGTGTTGCCTCTGTTGGGTGGGCCAGTGTGGTGCATGCGACCTGCGTGTTGCCTCTGTTGGGTGCTTTGCTCCTGGGCGAGTGTGGTGCATGCAACCTGCATGTTGCCTGTGTTGGGTGCTTTGCTCCTGGGCCAGTGTGGTGCATATGGCCTGCGTGTTGCTTCTGTTGGGTGCTTTGCTCCTGGGCCAGTGTGGTGCATGCGACCTGCGTGTTGCCTCTGTTGGGTGCTTTGCTCCTGGGCGAGAGTGGTGCATGTGACCTGCGTGATGCCTCTGTTGGGTGCTTTGCTCCTGGGCGGGTGTGGTGCATGCGACCTGTGTGTTGCCTCTGTTGGGTGCTTTGCTCCTGGGCCAATGTGGTGCATGCGGCCTGCGTGTTGCCTCTGTTGGGTGCTTTGCTCCTGGGCCAGTGTGGTGCATGCGGCCAGCGTGTTGCCTCTGTTGGTGCTTTGTTCCTGGGTGAGTTTGGTGCATGCGACCTGTGTGTTGCCTCTGTTGGGTGTTTTTTTCCTGAGCGAGTGTGGTGCATGCGGCCTGTGTGCTGCCTCTGTTGGGTGCTTTGCTCCTGGGCGAGTGTAGTGCATGCGGCCTGTGTGTTGCCTCTGTTGGGTGCTTTTCTCCTGGGCGAGTGTGGTGCATGTGGCCTGTTTGTTGCCTCTGTTGGGTGCTTTGCTCCTGGCCCAGTGTGGTGCATGCGACCTGTGTGTTGCCTCTGTTGGGTGCTTTGCTCCTGGGCCAGTGTGGTGCATGAGGCCTGTGTGTTGCCTCTGCTGGGTGCTTTGCTCCTGGGCCAGTGTGGTGCATGCAGCCTGTGTGTTGCCTCTGTTGGGTGCTTTGCTCCTGGGCCAGTGTGGTGCATGCGGCCTGTGTGTTGCCTCTGTTGGGTGCTTTGTTTCTGGGCGAGTGTGGCGCATGGAACCTGCGTGTTGCCTCTGTTGGGTGCTTTACTCCTGGGCCAGAGTGGTGCATGCGACCTGCGTGTTGCCTCTGTTGGGTGCTTTGATCCTGGGAGAGTGTGGTGCATGCGACCTGTGTGTTGCCTCTGTTGGGTGCTTTGTTCCTGGGCGAGTGTGGTGCATGCGACCTGCATGTTGCCTCTGTTGGTTGCTTTGCTCCTGGGCCAGTGTGGTGCATGCGGCCTGTATGTTGCCTCTGTTCGGTGCTTTGTTCCTGGGTGAGTGTGGTGTATGCGACCTGCATGTTGCCTCTGTTGGATGCTTTGCTCCTGGGCCAGTGTGGTGCATGCGGCCTGTGTGTTGCCTTTGTTGGGTGCTTTGTTCCAGGGCGAGTGTGGTGTATGCGACCTGCGTGTTGCCTCTGTTGGGTGCTTTGCTCCTGGGCCAGTGTGGTGCATGCGGCCTGTGTGTTGCCTCTGTTGGGTGCTTTGTTGCTGGGCGAGTGTGGTGCATGTGGCCTGTTTGTTGCCTCTGTTTGGTGCTTTGCTCCTGGCCCAGTGTGGTGGATGCGACCTGCATGTTGCCTCTGTTGGTTGCTTTGCTCCTGGGCCAGTGTGGTGCATGCGGCCTGTATGTTGCCTCTCTTCGGTGCTTTGTTCCTGGGCGAGTGTGGTGCATGCAACCTGCGTGTTGCCTCTGTTGGGTGCTTTGCTCCTGGGCCAGTGTGGTGCATGCGGCCTGTGTGTTGCCTCTGTTGGGTGCTTTGTTCCTGGGTGAGTGTGGTGCATGTGGCCTGTGTGTTGCCTCTGTTGGGTGCGTTGCTCCTGGGCCAGTGTGGTGTATGCGGCCTGTGTGTTGCCTCTGTTGGGTGCTTTGCTCCTGGTCCAGTGTGGTGCATGCGACCTGTGTGTTGCCTCTGTTGGGTGCTTTGCTCCTGGGCCAGTGTGGTGCATGAGGCCTATGTGTTGCCTCTGTTGGGTGCTTTGTTCCTGGGCGAGTGTGTTGCATGCGGCCTGTGTGTTGCCTCTGTTGGGTGCTTTGTTCCTAGGCGAGTGTGGTGCATGCAACCTGCATGTTGCCTCTGTTGGGTGCTTTGCTCCTGGGCCAGTGTGGTGCATGCGGCCTGTGTGTTGCCTCTGTTGGGTGCTTTGTTTCTGGGCGTGTGTTGTGCATGCGACCTGCGTGTTGCCTCTGTTTGGTGCTTTGCTCCTGGGCCAGTGTGGTGCATGCGGCCTGCGTGTTGCCTCTGTTGGGTGCTTTGTTCCTGTGCGAGTGTGGTGCATGCGACCTGCGTGTTGCCTCTGTTGGGTGCTTTGCTCCTGGTCCAGTGTGGTGCATGCGGCCTGTGTGTTGCCTCTGTTCGGTGCTTTGTTCCTGGGTGAGTGTGGTGCATGTGACCTGCGTGTTGCCTCTGTTGGGTGCTTTGCTCCTGGCCCAGTGTGGTGCATGCGCCCTGCATGTTGCCTCTGTTGGGTGCTTTGCTCCTGGGCCAGAGTGGTGCATGCGGCCTGTGTGTTGCCTTTGTTGGGTGCTTTGTTTCTGGGTGAGTGTGGTGCATGCAACCTGCGTGTTGCCTCTGTTGGGTGCTTTGCTCCTGGGCCAGAGTGGTGCATGCGACCTGCGTGTTGCCTCTGTTGGGTGCTTTGTTCCTGGGCGAGTGTGGTGCATGCGGCCGGTGTGTTGCCTCTGTTGGGTGCTTTGTTCCTGGGCGAGTGTGGTGCATGCGACCTGCATGTTGCCTCTGTTGGGTGCTTTGCTCCTGGGCCAGTGTGGTGCATGCGGCATGTGTGTTGCCTCTGTTGGGTGCTTTGTTTCTGGGCGAGTGTGGTGCATGCGACCTGCGTGTTGCCTCTGTTGGGTGCTTTGCTCCTGGGCCATTGTGGTGCATGCGGCCTGCTTGTTGCCTCTGTTGGTGCTTTGTTCCTGGGCGAGTGTGGTGCAATCGACTTACGTGTTGCCTCTGTTGGGTGCTTTGCTCCTGGGCCAGTGTGGTGCATGCGGCATGTGTGTTGCCTCTGTTGGGTGCTTTGTTTCTGGGCGAGTGTGGTGCATGCAACCTGCATGCGGCCTGTGTGTTGCCTCTGTTGGGTGCTTTGTTCCTGGGCCAGTGTGGTGCATGCAGCCTGTGTGTTGCCTCGTTGGGTGCTTTGTTCCTGGGCGAGTGTGGTGCAGGCGGCCTGTGTGTTACATCTGGTGGGTGCTTTCTTCCTGGGCCAGTGTGGTGCATGCGGCCTGTGTGTTGCCTCTGTTGGGTGCTTTGTTCCTGGGCGAGTGTGGTGCATGCAGCCTGTGTGTTGCCTCGTTGGGTGCTTTGTTCCTGGGCGAGTGTGGTGCATGCGGCCTGTGTGTTACCTCTGTTGGGCGCTTTCTTCCTGGGCCAGTGTGGTGCATGCGGCCTGTGTGTTGCCTCTGTTGGGTGCTTTGCTCCTGGGCCAGTGTGGTGCATGCTGCCTATGTGTTGCCTCTGTTGGGTGCTTTGTTGCTGGGCGAGTGTGGTGCATGCAACCTGCATGTTTCCTCTGTTGGGTGCTTTGCTCCTGGGCCAGATTGGTGCATGCGGCCTGTGTGTTGCCTCTGTTGGGTGCTTTGTTCCTGGGCCAGTGTGGTGCATGCGGCCTGTGTGTTGCCTCTGTTGGGTGCTTTGTTGCTGGGCGAGTGTGGTGCATGCGGCCTGTGTGTTGCCTCTGTTGGGTGCGTTGCTCCTGGGCCAGTGTGGTGCATGCGACCTGCGTGTTACCTCTGTTGGGTGCTTTGCTCCTGGGCCAGTGTGGTGCATGCGGCCTGTGTGTTGCCTCTGTTGGGTGCGTTGCTCCTGGGCCAATGTGGTGCATGCGACCTGCGTGTTACCTCTGTTGGGTGCTTTGCTCCTGGGCCAGTGTGGTGCATGCGGCCTGTGTGTTGCCTCTGTTAGGTGCGTTGCTCCTGGGCCAGTGTGGTGCCTCTATTGGGTGCTTTGTTGCTGGGTGAGTGTGGTGCATGCGACCTGCGTGTTACCTCTGTTGGGTGCTTTGCTCCTGGACCAGTGTGGTGCATGCGGCCTGTATGTTGCCTCTGCTGGGTGCTTTGTTCCTGGGCGAGTGTGGTGCATGCGGCCTGTGTGTTGCCTCTGTTGGGTGCTTTGTTGCTGGGCGAGTGTGGTGCATGCGGCCTGTGTGTTGCCTCTGTTGGGTGCGTTGCTCCTGGGCCAGTGTGGTGCATGCGACCTGCGTGTTACCTCTGTTGGGTGCTTTGCTCCTGGGCCAGTGTGGTGCATGCGGCCTGTGTGTTGCCTCTGTTGGGTGCGGCTCTTTGTTTTGAGACTGATTTGCAAGTCTTGGAGCATGTTGTTTAGATTTTGTGTAGATCGGTTGTGCGTGGAGATGGTGTTTAAGAGTCACGGGAATGCTTTATTCCGGCTCTGGGCTTTTAATTATAATAACAGGGAGACTCGGAGATGCTAACAGGAATGGCAGACGGCTCCGGCGCACATTAGAACCTTATAATTTTGTCTCGGGGTCCGGGCAGCCCTTGGAGACAGGCGACCTGTGTGAATAAGGCCGGCCACACGCTCTGCCTGGGCTCGTCTGACTTGAATATACGGCCTGTCCAGATCCCACACGTGGCCTGTGGCTGCAGACACGTCCACGTCTTTATTTAGATGCGCTGACGGCATCACGCAGCCTCCTCCTTGTAGCGCACAGCGTGTAACTGCGTCCGGGAAACGAGGAGGCGCTGTGTCTAAACAGTTCATTAGCGGAGCCGCAAAGGCTTCCACGTTTATCTGGGAGATTATGGTGGCTCCGGTGGGGGGGGGGGCGGTGGGAAGGCGGAGGCGTGGGTGTGCCTGGGACACATTGACTGCTGTGTTCTCTGGTTCACGGAGCCACTCGTGGAAATCCGGAGGTTTCAGCTTGAGGCTCTTTATTGATGTTAGTTAATCTGAGTGCTTTGCAGTCATGGCTTTTCATGTGTTTCCTTAATTCCAAAAGTAGCAATGAGTTTATCCGTGTGGTGGCCTTCTGTTAGTTCATCTGGGTGTTTGTCAGTATTTTAGTCTAGGATTCAGTCAATCAATACTTTATTTCGACCAATACGAGGTCATAAAAGTCAAAGAAAAACAATAAAATGCATCGATACAATAAGCCCATAGAAACCCGGGAATAAAACAATGCACTCTCTTTCCTCGTTTGGTTTTCGGGGTACCGTACTTTCCTGGTTTTCTTCTTACCTATCTAATCGAACTTTGGCCGTGTCATGGGGCGGCAATATTTCTCCTTCTCTCCCTCTCGATCACAGAGTCCCACAAGGGTCTGGTCTCAGTCCTTTTCTTTTTTCCTTGTACACCTCCTTTCTTGCCCCCGTTAGGTGTCACATCACTTCTATGCGGATGACAATCTGCTCTTTCTCTCCTTCTCATCTTTCACACCTGACATCCAGCTCACCCTCTCATCTTGCCTTACTGCTATTAAGTCGTGGATGACTTCTAATTTTCTTACCCTAAACGCCGGAAAGACTGAAGTTCTTTTCTTTCCTGCCAATGTTCTTCCATTCCTGTCTCCTCCTCCTTCTATCCCTTTCCCTCCCTCTTATCTCTTGATTTCTCCTTCGGCTCGCAATCTCGGTCTTTACCTTGACTCTAACCTCTCCTTCTCCCATCATATCTCAATCACCTCACGCGCCTGTCGTTTTCATCTCTACAATATTCGTAAAATTCACCCTTTTCTCACTTTTCATGCTGCTAAGCTTCTGGTTTCCTCACTAGTCTTTTCTGGACTCTTCTGCTGCCCTGTCCTGTTCTTTGGTCTTCCCTGCTCCCGCCTTGACCCTCCTAAATCAATCTATCACGCCTCTATTCGCTCACTTTGTCTGATTTCTTACTCTAACTCAATCTCTTCCTCTCTTGACTCTCTCGGATGGCTCTCTTTTAACTCTCAGCTCAAATACAACTTCCTCTGCCTAGTATTCAAATCTCTCGATGGGCTTGCCTCCGATTACCTTGCTTCTCTTCTTTCATTCTGTTCTCCCCCTCGGTCTCTTTGCTCTGCAGGACTTTTCTGTCTTACTCTTCCTCGTGCCCCCCTGTGCACAATCCCACTTCCGTTCTTTCCAACTTCTTGATCCTCTGCACTCGAACCTCCTTCCTCTATCCCTCCGCTCCATTACACCCTATTCTTTGTTTCGCTCTTCCTTAAAAACTCATTTACGACAGTCATCTGTCTGATTGTTACTGGTTGATTTTGAACAACATCGCCTATGCTGATTTTATTGTACTGTTGACTATTTTCTGTGAAGCGCTTTGGTAAAAAGCACTATATACAATACAAAAAAAAATACAAAATGTATTAAAAGATCATGTAAGCAACAGAAAGTGCCCCGTACCAAAAAGCACGATTGGATTGCCAGCCAAACAGAAGTGCAGCGCCCAGTAGGCCCTATTAGATTTTGAGAGCATAAGCAGAGGTAACAAATATTTCTTCCTGGCATACTTAAGGCTGGACAGGAAAAAACAAAATGCTTGAGGCTTTCTACTGCACTAGGGCAAAATGGACAAATGGCCGAATGAGACACATTCCAATAATGCTCGAGAGATGCCGAGGGCAGAATGCCAGTGTGCAGCTCCATGTATAGGGCCCTCGATAGTATAGGAGGCATACGATCCAGGTAACATTCGAATCCTGGGGTTCATTTCCTGGCGAAATAGAGAGCTAGACTGGCTGAGTCTGCAAGGATCGATCTAGTGTCACTCTCCCATCTTATCCTAGAGGCCCTCTGAAATAATTGTTTGAAATTCCTTGGGATAGTGTCGGCTGCAACCAGTAGCCTTTAATTCCCGCTGCAGACAGCTCCCTGCGAATCGCCTGATCCCAACGTAGGTTTGGGCCACCCGGGCACACCAGAACATCGGTGACCGCTCTCCTGTAATGGGCCAGTTTACTGCTAGACCACAGTCTAGCCCAAAGAAACACCAGCCTCAGCTGAGCTATACACCCAATGCTCTGCAAGCCCAGTTCCCACCATACTGGTGTGTGTTTGGCTCATTCACAGGGAGCCCCGGAGCCGATTGTAGGAACTTCTGTTCCACAACATGGAAGTCTGCTAGATTACGAGTGCCCCAAAGATCAACCCGATACAGGGCTGCCTGCCCTGCCTGGCTCTTACAGATTTGCAGGGTTACACTGAAAGGACCCACCCTGTGCGCCTTGATGAATCTAGATATGGCTGCACTGCTCCTGGCCAGCTTTAAACCCACCCACTTTCCCTGTTCTGCCCAGGCACAGTTGGCCATTAGACTGACCCACAAGAAATTGAAGCTTGCATCCTGTTGAATTAAACCGCCCTTCAAAACCGCTTTCAGGCAAGGATGCTTCTTGGCACAAGGTTTACAAAACACCAAGGACTGAGCTTTCTGCAGATTAATCTCAAGTCCATTGGCCGCGCAGAATGCCTCAAAAATAACAAATTGCTCCCCTAGCCGTGTAGGGGGCAGGGACAGCAATACTGCGTCTTCAACAAATAGTAAGAGGGGGATTTTCTCCAGCGCCAAAGAAGGGGCATCAGTCTGTTAGAACAATAGTAACTCAATCACTCGGTTAATAAAAAGACAGAACAGGATCGGGGCAAGTACACAACTCTGCAACTCTTTCACACGCTGGCCTCAACTTCTATTTTAGAGGATGCCTTCGCCCCCCCCCCCCCCCGCCCCCAGTGCCTAATAACGGCTATGTTGTTGCAGTAAAGTGACTCTACTGCATCCAAAATATCCGGTGGCACACCTAAACACCTTCCCACCTCCGTATCAAGGAGGGAAATTGGACGATAATTAGCCAGGTAGTCCCTGTCGCCCTTTTTAAATATGGGGACAAGGATTGCCTGGGTCCGAGAATAGGGAGACCCGTTAGCGACCACAAGGGCATTAAAAAGCTGGCAGACAGGGAAGCCATATGATAGGCTCCTGTCTAAACCAATCAATAGGAACTAAATCAGGGGCCGGAGCTTTTCCCGGCTTCTGGGTAATTAACACCCTCTCAATCTCCTGAATCGATAGCACCAATTGGACGGCAGTCTTGACATCAGACATATAGAGGGTGGTGGGCTCCTGGCTAGGGCCTTTAGAGGCTCCCACCCTACAATACAGGAATCCAAAGTGCGAGATCCAAGCCGCCTCAGAGGTGGTATCCTGCACTGGGAGGACCACCCTACTGCTTCCTGCGTTAACATGAGGACAGAAGCCTTTGGCGTCTCTGGATTTAGCTGTCCGGAGAATGCTTTCCCAACGTTGCGCAGAGTATTCCTCCTTTTTCCCCCTAAGTAGTTTGGGGTACTGCGCTTTTTCCACCACAGGGGCCCTCGTGCCCTGGGCCCAACGGCGCCTAGAACACTCGATTAGGACCTTTTGGAGGCTCAACAAAACCTATCATACCAGAGTGTCCTACTCTTCCCCCTGCTTCTCATGATAGTCCTAACTTTGCTCAGGCTGCTGCCTAGAACACTCATAATACTTTCATATACGGGCAACAAACAGCCCACGTTGCACCCCTCAGTAAGGCAGAAGGACTCCAGCAGAGGCAGGTTCGATGCATAAGGACTCCAGCAGAAGCAGCATCGACGCATAAGGACTTCAGCACAGGCAGGATCTATGCATAAGGACTCCAGAAGAGGCAGATTCAATGCTTAAGGACTCCAACAGAGGCAGGATCGATGCATTTCCAGTTCATGGATTGATGTGTGGCACTTTACGGGACACCTTGCTTTACTTCCTGTCTTCGCTGGAGTTAACTCAGACCTGTGCCCCCCCCCCTTTTACACCAAAGAATGACCCTTTGGCCAGGGCTACAATCGGAATAGGGTTTCTTTCTGGCCTCTTCAGCACCCCAAAATCATACAGATGAACCCAGGCTTCCACGTTTACCAGAATATAGTCTGTCAAACCGGAATTAGCGTACATGTCATAGGTCTTGCTTGCAGGTTGATCACTTTTGAAACGTCACTTTCATGCCCTTAGGCCCAGCGTCATGATCAGACTTGCTATGTCTCTTTCAAATCTATGCAGCCTCCTGGGATAAGCTGCCACCAAGTCTTCCACGCACCATCTCAGATCCTTGCCTTCCTGGAGGCCTGCCATAATAACCAGTGGTTCAAATTGAAGATTAAAATCCCCACAGATGATCATGTTTGATGGACCAGGATGGCTTTCCCTCCATCTGGTGATTCTGTCCTCCAGTAGCAGCAATAGGGAGTTATTGGCAGGGGTGCTTTGGTGGTTATGCACATTGATGCACAAGAGCCATGATCCATCAGAGCAGCACATTTGGATTTCCATTAAATCATCAGAAACAATGTGGCCCATAACGATTGACCGGAATAGATCCACCTTTACCCAACAAATAATGCCGTAACTCGGGCGCCCTATCTTCCCCTTTACAGCTGGGATGTGGAAAGAGGCATACCCTGGAGATCGTGTGCCATAAGCGACCACATCTCCGGCATGGCTATCAAATTGTGAGAGTACGCCAGATCTACCACTCGGAGTCAACCATATGTTTCTTGATGCCAGCGCTGTTCCATGACAACACACGTTTCAGTTCTGGCTGGTCCGCCAAGGGGATTGGGGATAAACGAACAAGATTCGGGCCGTTTGTCACCCTGGCGGGAGGAGAAGCACAAGTTATCTTTACATATTCTCAATTTCCATACCTCTTGGGGTGCACACCCTGTCCCCTGGGCAAGCATAAGGCCTAGTGGCATCAGACAGAGCAATGGCACCCCCAGGCAGCAGATTTTCCCTAATGGGCGATTGGCCAGCATCATGGTTATAAGCTGGAATGTGCAGATGGCCGTCGGGATGCCTGACTGGTGAGCCCCTGCTGATCGCTGTACACAGACGGTCAATCGGAAACCCCAGATGAGCAATAGGTCCCTATGCAAGGACAGTAATGAGGGCACCATAGGAGAAATACCTTCAATCAGTGCCCAATTCGTAACAATAAACTAGTTCAGGAGTTCAGCTCGCAGAAAATCTGGGCTGGAGATAACCAAAAGACCGGGGATCTGTTTCCAGAGATCTAACAAACAAAATCTGTTCAAGAATGGGCTCCCAATGTTTGCGCACATTTCCTCGATCCTAATAAATTTCCCAAAGACTGTCTTCATGCTGTAGTCACCAGATGTAGGATCCTGAGAGAAAGTTGGGGATGGAAGATTTGGACAGTGGGTACAGGGAGGGGGGGCTTTCCTCCATTGAGTCAAGCAGGCTGGTGCCCTGCGCTATCACTTGAACTCCCCCGAAACTCAGCTACTCGTATGGTTAACATCTCGGGGCTAACCATGGTTTTGGCTTCGGGACACTTCGCCCTTGGGTACATCCATTTGTCCAGAGGCCCGTGGAGTATGACTTTCCACCTAGAGCCATCGCCCTGGGCACTAGTAAACCATTTTGGTTTGCTGGAGCATGCGCCACTTGTTGAGTGGCTAGATGGATACAGTCCATTAGATCAGTGTTGGTTTGCAGGCGCGCGCGCCACTTGTTGAGTGACCTGATGGATATAGACCATTAGATCAGTGTTGGTTTGCTGGAGCGCGCTCCACTTGTTGAGTGGCTAGATGGATATAGACCATTAGATCAGTGTTGGTTTTCTGGAGTGCGCTCCACTTGTTGAGCGGCTAGATGGATATAGTCCATTAGATCAGTGTTGGTTTGCTGGAGTGCGCTCCACTTGTTGAGCGGCTAGATGGATATAGTCCATTAGATCAGTGTTGGTTTGCTGGAGAGTGCTCCACTTGTTGAGCAGCTGGATGGATATAGTCCATTAGATCAGTGTTGGTTTGCTGGAGCGCACTCCACTTGCTGACCGGCTAGATGGATACAGTCAGTCAGATCAGTGTTGGTTTGCTGGAGCGCGCTCCACTTGTTGAGTGGCTAGATGGATATAGTCCATTAGATCAGTGTTGGTTTGCTGGAGCGCGCTCCACTTGTTGAGCGGCTAGATGGATATAGTCTATTAGATCAGTGTTGGTTTGCTGGAGCGCACTCCACTTGCTGACCGGCTAGATGGATACAGTCCGTCAGATCAGTGTTGGTTTGCTGGAGCGCTCCACTTGTTGAGCGGCTAGATGGATACAGTCCATTAGTTCAGTGTTGGTTTGCTGGAGCGCGCTCCACTTGTTGAGTGGCTAGATGGATATAGACCATTAGATCAGTGTTGGTTTGCTGGAGTGCACTCCACTTGTTGAGCAGCTAGATGGATATAGTCCATTAGATCAGTGTTGGTTTGCTGGAGCGCTCCACTTGTTGAGCGGCTAGATGGATATAGTCCATTAGTTCAGTGTTGGTTTGCTGGAGCGCGCTCCACTTGTTGAGTGGCTAGATGGATATAGACCATTAGATCAGTGTTGGTTTGCTGGAGCGCGCTCCACTTGTTGACCGGCTAGATGGATACAGTCAGTCAGATCAGTGTTGGTTTGCTGGAGCGCACTCCACTTGCTGACCGGCTAGATGGATACGGTCCGTCAGATCAGTGTTGGTTTGCTGGAGCGCTCCACTTGTTGAGCGGCTAGATGGATATAGACCATTAGATCAGTGTTGGTTTGCTGGAGCGCTCCACTTGTTGACCGGCTAGATGGATAGGGTCCCTCAGATCATTGTTGGTTGTCTGGAGCGCTCCACTTGTTGACCGGCTAGATGGATAGGGTCCCTCAGATCATTGTTGGTTGTCTGGAGCGCTCCACTTGTTGAGCGGGTAGATGGATATAGTCCATTGGATTTGTTTTGAAAGGAGACTTCCTTTTTTTCCTTTAGCAACATTGCCACCAGACCCTGCCGCGTTTTCACAGACATCGACACAGAGGGGGCCGGGGGGGGGTTGCGATTCATCATTGAGATTTCATTGCACAGTGCAGCGATGTTTACAGGGTCTTGAAACACGGAGGACGAGTTTCCAGGCAAAGGGCCACATGCAGGAGCTTTGCCATTCTTCATAGGTTGGGTGCTTAGTAGAGCTTTACCTCCACCTGGCAAGTGTGACTTGACACCTACTCCAGGGTTTTCTCTTTGGTCTTCGTCTAACAGGGCCATAGGCTTGGCCGAATTAAGCAAGATGATGTCCACCATGCTTTGGAATAGATGCTGTCAAGCAGATGTTACTGTTGTTACTAGTGTAACCCTTTGCAGATACTGTAAGTACTTTAAGGACTCAAATGCACACAAAACTGCAATAAGCACTAATCCTCTCGCATCAACCAAGGCAGTCCACCCAGCCCTGGGTAGCGAACTCGGGTTCAAACTAGCTGGGTGTTAAATTACCAGATTGCCAGAATGCCAGATTGCCAGATTACCAGATTGCCAGATTGCAAATGTGCCCCCTGCATGATACCGTAATCATTAGCAAGCTGACTTTGCGCTCACCGAAGGCTCTAGGGTTTAGCTCAGGATCCAGCTTCTGCCTCCGTACAAGCCACTAATGCCACCTCTCACGCTGCTGAGAGCGAAGGTGCAGAAAACGCACCACACAGAGGGTGAGACAAAAAAAGACAGAACACAGCACAAGAAAACACAGGGGGGACTGGGGGAGACTCTAAGGCTCTAAGGCAGCTATTTGCCTGACACCGGGCTTAGTGGGTTTATCAGCTTACCGGCTGATCACTGGTGGGCACTGCTAGACACTGCTGATTCGCAGCTCACGGCTCGTAGCTCCTAGCTCGCCCACCATCAGCCTCCAGATCATGGCGGCCCCCTGGCCCACTGCTTAAGTTCTTTGCTGTCAGCCTCGCCATCAACCTCGTTGATCCACAAGGAGCTAGAGGGCCAGAATGGCAGGAGCCAGAGCCAACAATACACCAGGATGCCCTAGGATGCACTAGAGGAAAGGCACTCTCGCCGTCTTAGCGTCAAGACGCACAACGCGATTGGCAAATGCGCCGCTTCCGACACCGAGCGCCTGCATCTGCGGTTGCTTGACTTGTTGGGAAAAGAAGATCAAGTCAGTGGAGGATTGTTAGTTTATCAAAATGATTGGCAGTGTTGGATTCTCCTGTTTTTCCTTCATCAAGGAGTGTGGTGTTCTTTTGTTGTTAAGTTGTTAGAGAGTTTAGCAGAGCAGTGTTCTCCTGCTTTTAGTTTAACAGGGAATTTGCTGGCAAGGTGCTTTCTGTTATTAGTTTATAAGGGAGAATACCGGGTGGATCTACCTTGTGTGCTAGTTTATCAGAGAGTTAGCAGAGTGATATTCTGTTGTTCGTTTGTCAAGGAGTTCAACATTGTGCTGTTCACTTGTTAGTTTATTTGGAGGATTACCAGTGTTGTGTTCACCTGTTGTTAGTGTTTCAGGGAGTCTAGTAGTGTGGTGTTCTCCGGTTGTTTGTTTATGATGTGCATTTATCAGTGTCGTGTTCTACTGTTCTTTTTTAAGGGAGTTTAGCAGTGTGGTGTTCTCTTGTTAGGTTCTAATGGAGTTTAGCAGTGTGGTGTTCTCTTGTTAGCTTTTAAGGACATTTAGCAGTATGGAGCTCTCATTGTGTTGGTTTACCAAGGAGTTTACCAGTCTGGTGTTCTCTTGTTGTTAGTTAGTTAGGGAGAACAGCAAAGTAATGTTTCCCTCTTGTTATTTTATCAGGGATTTTAACACTGTGAGCCTGTGGTTCTGTGCATTAACACTTTTGAGTGTATTTATGCACAGAATGGGGTTAACATAATAAACAATCTTGGGCCCAAATAACCGGACAGACTCTACTTTATTATCAACTCAATAAAGTAGGGAAACCTGGCAAACAGCGAATCGTAGTCCACACACTCTGTTATATTTCAGGTGCACAAATACTTTATTCCTCGATGTGTGTCAGCTGTGATGTCATCCTACATGGCAAATAATCAAACCTATTTAACAGAGGGATTGGTTAGGGGAACATATCTACCCATAGGTTCTGTAAGTGTTAGTAACATTATTGGTTGCCCCTCATCTGGCAGGCAAACCTCAAACTTCCCTCTGACTACATGGAATACAGATTATAACAGTATAACTGCAGTGGATTGGCCCCTGCAACTTTGTATGCCCATCGTTGCATAGGCCCTCATGATAGGTTGGCATACTCTCCCCACTTGGACACTCGGCTCACTAGCAGCACGTAATCAAAATGAAACCCAGGTGCAGAGAACAACGTTGCCCACTTGCCTAATTAGTCTACCATCTCTCATCAACCAAGCCTTCAGTTAAGGCCTCTCTTTGTACTTGAACTTGATGGATGTTCTCTTCTCTGGAACTTTAAGGGGAGTTGAGATAAATAGTTAACTTTTTCCAGTGATTTATGGACAGGCCTTATTTTCTGATCTTGTCCCACCTGAAGAGACCATGATTTTGTCAATTTCGCTGTCTATTTAGTGCTATTTGATTTGATTATGTCAGGGGCCATTACCCTCTTCGACCTCTAGAGACTTGGTTGGTCCGTCTCACATATGCTTTTCTGCAGCTCTAATTGTCAATACTTGACATTTGCAAATGTTGGCTCATTTACTTAATCTAAGAGAAATATGGCCTGCATACATTGCTTATCCTTGTTGCCTCTCTTTGTACACTCCAGTTACTTCTTGCAGTGGAACCCTTGATCTTTGGCCCACCGCTATTCTTTGTTCATGCACGAGCATCTCTCAGCTCTGCAGCCCTGGTTTCCCTCCTTCGAGCTCATCGCTTACTCTTATTCAGATCCGACATCCATCTTTCCATCATGGCTGCTTCATCCGTGTTATGTTTTCTACTGCAGCAAGCTTTTATGTGGTTCATCTACCTTGCATTCTCATGTATATACATTTACTACTCATCTGGTTATTTATCTTCTTTGTATGTATGGTTCTTCTCACTTTTATGTATGTTACTTTACTTCTTCAGTTATATCTTAATTCTTTAAGTATTCTTATCTTGTTTCAGTGCATCATTGTGTCTTCTCCTCATGACGTCGCTTTTGACCTGTCAGATGTCCTGCACAGCTCTTCGATGATCAGTGGTGTCTGCAGATCTCTTGCTACCATTTCAGTTCGAGGGCACATTCATTACTGTTGTCTGAGTGCATATCGTCTCTCATACACTCAATGAAGCATTGGAATAATACCTGGTGTCATGCACAGTGTCCTCCTTTTGTTTATCCAATAGGTTGGAGGTTATGGGGTGGGCCCTATCAGTGACGCACATGCCTGCTCCTCTACAGTTCTGTCTATTCTTTCAGTGAGAGAGGCTTCAAGTCAACAATGTCCTTGCTTCTGGTGGATCGTAGGCCTCCAGAGATGCTGTCTTTCGCAGTGAGGTCGCTTGGTGCCCTCAGGGTGATAGGCTTGTAGATCACGCAGCAGGATTTAACAATGATACAGGCTTGCATCGGGAGCCAGTGCAGTTCACAAAAGCAGGATGTTCTAGTGATGTGCAGAATGGCACTAGCACTACGGAAGGCCCATTGAACAATTGCAAGTGTTCAAATTAAATAAGGGAGAACCACATGAGGCCGGAAAGGTCCGGGTACTGAACAATTACATGAAGACGAGAGTCGAGGCGCAGAGCCGGGATTCTGGATTCCGGCTTAGACGCAGGAGGGCTCAGGAATCTCATGAACCAGGAAATCTGTCCAAAGCACCTGCATTCCAGATCTTGGGAAACCGGCCCACCATGCTGTCTTCTGGATCATAGAGGGGGTGACTCCTTAACACTTAGATGCTGAGCAGGGTATTCTTTGTAGTATCACTAAGGTTACCAGATGACTCCATGTCACCTTGGACATGTCGTTCCAGTCCTGTGCATTATATTCAAGTGAACTGTCCAAGATTGCAACTCCCAGAATGCAGTAGATAAGGAAATGAAAGCCCAGGACGCTCACACGGACGGACCACGGGGCACAGGGAACACATCACCCCTGGAGGAACCCATAAGGCTGGCAATTGCTGCACACCAGAATGTAGAACAGGGGAAGGGATGTGGGCCACTGTTGGCCAGAGCAGTGCGGGTAGGAAAGGGTACTGCCACCAACCAACCCTACTAAAAACTCACCCTTCTGTATACACCTCTCAAACTCTCAAGTAAACACAGCCGCATCACTACAGCACAACAAACCGCACACACTTCACAACACCACAACTCCAAAACAAATAGCCACCCCCAACACCACATGGCATCTACCAACTGAAAAACACACCTATGCTCGGTGAACGGTGTCACCAAACTGAAGCTGACAACAGCACATTACAGCTCTCTTTCTCTTTATTTCCCAGTCAATCCTACTAACTCACCCCCAGATCCACCAGAGCACCAAGAGACCACGCAGGTGGCAACAGTGCGCGGTACAGGAACCTTTAACATAACATCATTTTCTGCTGTAATGGTAAAGGGAGGAGTTTTGTTTATAGTATAGGCTCACAGGCGTCAATGAACTCCATATACAATAACATTTTATCTAAGCAGGCTGCTTGTTCAGAAAATGACAGTGTAGCCTACACCAACTCCAGTGCTTCATTGTGAGATGTGGCTTAGTTCTCTTAGACCCAAATCCCCACAATTGTTTGCCTATTTCAAAGCACACAGAAACCCCTCAGGTCTGGCCAGCGGGATGGCAAACTGTTTCTTAAAATTGTGGTAGACATTCTTCAAAGAGGTGTTTGTTATTGTGTCATTTCAGGAATTCTGAACACTGTAGTTAGTGGCGGGAAGCAAAGAGCACAATGACGGAATTGTACTCCACTTTCTAGACCACACCGGTGCCTCTTGATGTGGGTAAATGACACATTGTCGAAATCTTCGCAATTGAAGAAGAGACATGTTTCACCTGGAAAGCCGTGGTGGTGGTGGTGGTGCTCCTTCTTTGATGCATTTTGTCGGCATAAAACAGTGCATCAATGCTGCCCCCATACAGCAGACATTACATGGATAAAAACGGTCAAGTACAAATACACAAGGTAATGCCACCTCAAAACATGCAAAGAGCAACTTTATAAAAGAAACCGTTACAAATATCCCAGACATACCTTTCGTTCATTGCTATTAGGTGACAATAACAGGGAATGGTGTGCAGGGTATCTGGTCTTTCCACCTAATGCCATTCCATTGAATTTATCCCATCCAAAAACTTTGCATCTATTGCATTTTTTGGGGTGGGTAAAGGGTTAATTTTTGTTTAGGTGCATCATAAAGGGTAAAAAAAAAAGGGTTGGGGGGTGAACCCCCCTCAAAAACAAATAAATAAATAAATAACATGTATTAGATGCAACGTTTTCAGATGGAAAACATTTGATGGAATGGCATTAGATGGGAAGACCATAAACCAGTGTACAGACATCACAAACATCACCCACAACCTACATCTTTTACACAAGATCTTAAAAACTTTTTCATATCAAATTCGTGGATTGCATGAATGCCGAAATGCAGAACGGCACCCGCTCGCAGACTTTCACGGTAGCATCGGCGCGGCTATGAACGGTGCTGGTGCTACCGTCATCCCCATTCCCATTGAGTCCTAGGGGACTCAAATGGGAATGGGGTGTGACATTTTCCGGCGCTTGGCTTCACGGACCGCCGGGGCTGTAATGCCACGGTGATTCACTAAAGCCAGGCACTGGGAAAAAACACAACTCCGGCGGCAGCCTGCCGTTTTTACTGGCACGGCTACTGCCGGGGTTGTAATGAGGCCAATAGACCTGTGTTGGATTGCACTAAATCCCAAAATACAAAGCTGTCCATTCAAGCCACCACAACATCGGCTTCACTCGCTGCGTAAAGGTGCATATGCACGGGCGTGGCATGCATCCAACAGCATATATACGTATGCCGTTCCATTAAACACCACCAAACGTGTCCCTGCGTCGTGGTCTGATCAGCAGCTTCTTCTTCACATTTAAACAATTTCCTGGCTGCACTGGCATCCAACATGCGTCAACATGGAGAAATGACTTTGGCATTGTCTGGGTCCAAACACTGCAACAATCCGGAATGTCTCCAGGCCTAGTAGGGCCCTTGCCCCCGACCCCCTTTTGTCTTGTGGCTCCTGGAAACACTTTATGGTGTAGAGGCGCTTATAAATAATCAATAAAAATAAAAATAAAAAAAATCTCTCAGCAGAATTGAAAATAGTTCCAAACTGTGTGAAATTCAAAATGAACTTGAGAACCTGGTTGGGTGATTTATAAGGAATGCATAACTTTAACAGCTTCTCCTTTAACTGGCAACACCCTATGTATCCAGCCTTGAAATGTGATCAAAGGTGTACATTTTGTGAGTGGGTTAGTTTCAATTGTTTGCCTCTGCTATCCATATAATGAGTCCAATATGCCCCGAGCATGACAGGCTCGTGTTTGTCTTCATTTATTTAGTTATATAAAGAGGAACAATGTCCTTTTGATCACAAAAAAAGAACAATAGATAAGAAATCAGATGTGATGGGAAGCAGTGAGCTTATTACAATGGGGTGTTTGAGGGACATTCGGACCAGGTTGTGGAGGGGAGGAAATGGAACAGTCTCCGGGGACAATACATAAGGGGACATATATAAATTAAGGACAACCAACATTAGACATTTTTAAGTGCAGGTAGGCGGTACGGCCAGCTGTGCTCGGGACGTGACCAAGATGGGTGAAGTGCTATAATGGAGGCAGAGGAAGTGAGGGACAGAGGCAGGTTAGAGGCGAGGGACAAATGTTAGCTAGCAGGCAGGTGAGAGATAGTTAAAGAGGGTAACTCAAAAGCAAGGAGGTGGGCTTTTAGTTTGGTTTTGAACAAATACATGTAGACTTTTTCTCGCAACATCCAGGGGAAGAGAATTCCATGCAGGTGGAGCAAGAAGAGAGAAAGAGAGGAAGCGAGAGGAAGCACAGGGAGGTAGAGGAGCCATAAGGATAGTCGAGGAGGCAGAGCGCAGATTATGAGAAGGCCTGTAGAGTTGTATAGATACAGTGGTGCCTTACCATGGATAGATTTTTGAACCAGGAGAAGATAGACCCTTTTGCTCAATGTTGCCCTTCTTTCAGATTGCCTACTTTTATAATGGAGGGTGTCTACCCCACTGCCCCCACCACACGCTGCCTTTCCGGCCCTCTGACATCCGCCCCCACTCCTCATTGCACCTCTCTCCCATCCATTTCACCTTTCTCCCATCCATTGCACCTCTCTCTCACCATTGCACATCTCTCCCACCATTGCACATCCCTCCCACCATTGCACATGTCTTCCATCCATTGCACATCTCTCCCACCATTGCACATCTCTCCCATCCATTGCACATGTCTTCCATCCATTGCACATCCCTCCCACCATTGCACTTTTCTCCCATCCATTGCACATGTCTTCCATCCATTGCACATCTCTCCCACCATTGCACATGTCTCCCATCCATTGCACATCTCTCCCATCCATTGCACCTCTCTCCGATCCATTGCACCTCTCTCCCATCCATTGCACATGTCTTCCATCCATTGCACTTCTCTCCCATCCATTGCACTTCTCTCCCATCCATTGCATTGGTTATTTATAACGTGCTCAACACCCAGAGGTTTCTAAGCGTGGACCCGGAGATCGAACCTGTGGTGCTCCGTGTCGTCTTGCTTCCAAGGCAAGTACGTTGCCTCTGAGCTATCCTCCCGAGACAGTGTCATCCATTATAGGTCTCTTGTTCCGATCACACACCTCCTTCCCCGTGACACCCCATTAACATTGTTTTTTAAATGATTTAAACCTGCGGAAGAAGGCATTTCCGAGAGGAAGCCATTTTAGGATGCCCTGGACGCCGGCTCAACCACAGCTGCCGCTCCACACTCTTAGACCGCCATGGAAATAGAGGAGGGGCTCCGCTTGGAGCCCCGTCTTCCGGCTCCATGGCGTCCATCTTAGTTAAATATTTGTTATGAATGCACGGGACACCGTGAGGCGTCCAGTTGATTTATACAAAATGCATTGCTGTCTGCAGCCCGGGTTTTGGGATTGCAAACCCGTGGTGCTAATAGCAATATTATCTGATTCGGCCCTCTGGAAGGGTCGTAATGGCACTGGGGGCCAACGGTAAGTTGTAACTTGGGCCCCGGGCAGTTACCACCTGTTCCCACCTTCCGGATTGGGTATTACTGCTTAATTAACTGTCAAATGATGTAGCACTACAAATATGTCTGCAAACCATATACTGTATTATTGGAGTGAAGATTAATCAGTGTCGGGAATAACATATTGTAAGCTGGTTAATCAGTGTTGGATCTCCCGAGGGATTATTCTTCCATGGTTATGTTATGTCACGATGCTTTTGATTTGTGACCAATCACCAAATTAGTAGTTTCAAAGTATCTCATAACGCGGGAATGCTGCCATGATGGAGTCACTATGTGAAGTGGGTGGAGCCCACTTTCTGATACTAGGGAAGGGAACAGGAAGGTGGGCACGAGGATCAGGGAGCCCAGCGTAGCAGCCATTGGTCTTGCCTTCTCTTTGCTATAGGATCTGGTAGAAGAGTCTGGAAATACAGCAGCCATATTTGAAAGGTTGGGCAGGGATTGGACAGGCTATCTCGCTCTAGCCGAGTTTCGTGCTGTTGGACGTCGGTTTTTGACCGGCTACTGTCCCCGCTGGTGGATCCAGGCTTTCACTGAGGGCTGGCAATGGAGGGAACTGTATCTCCCAACTCTGACATGGATTGAGGGATATCTCTGCTGGAAAGTCTGGTGCCCTCAAGGCTGTGGAGGCAAGGAGGTCACCTGAGAAGGTGATTATCTGGAAACAGTTAGGATCCTCATTCAGGAGCAAGCACCGTGCCTATGGACTAGTTCTGTCCTTCACTCAAGATCACACTGCGGGATAGGTTTCCATTCTCTGCTGGATGTATCGTCTAGTGGCTCTGTCTGTTCTGTGTGTCTCTACACTGAAGGGGTGTTGCTGTCACAGGCGATTCTCTTTAGTACTGTGGTCTCTCTGGAGGGGTTTGCACAAGAGGAGCATCTTTTATTCGCTTCCATCTGCTCGCCACTTCAGGCTCTCATAAATTCTCATCCTTCTGGACCTTTCCCCTCCTTTACACTCTGGCCTCTGGGTTTTCCTGCCTTTGTTCTTCAGTGGTTCGAATCATATGTGTCCGATTGATCCTTTTACATCTCATGGGGTGCTCCCCTACTTTCCCGCTTTTACACAGTGTTCCTCAAGGCTGAGTTTTGTGCACTCTCCTCTTTCCTCTGTTATCTCTTCCTTTGGCCTTTCTTCCCACCTCGACACCGATGACTCCAGGATCCATTTCTCCTTCTCTTCCTTTTCTGACTCTCTTCATACCCAGTGGTGGAAATGGAAAAAATGTGGTGGGTGATCCCACAAGTGCCGGGTGGGGGAGGAGTTGGGGAAGAGGGGGCGAGGTCTAGAGGGGGCGGGGTTGGTAGTGGCCAGCCGATCAGATAAATACTTAAAAAAAAAGAAAGAAAAAAAAGCACCCACAAAGGCAACATTGCCTTTTACCACAGGGCTTTAAGTGGGACGGGGCCTGCCGGGCTGATTTGAGGCGGGACCCTGTGGGGCCCACTGATCTCCCCTGCCAGCCCCGGCCACTACACGAAAAGGATTTTTTTCTGAAGCCTGAAGCTCTCTCTCGTGTGCAAAAGCTTCAGGCTCCAGCAAAAAATGCCTTTCAGCCATAATGGTGGCGCCGCACCTGCGAGGCATCCCTTTAAGCAGGAGATGCCCATGGGCCGGTGCCACCATTATGGAGAGAAACGTGAGGCCACTGGAAGCTGAGGCCTTCTTCAGGAAAACGGCCTCAGCGGCCTCACCCTTTCAGCCTTAATGGTGACGCCGCCCCTCCCCAGCTGCCGAGGGGAAGCGTCCCCATTAAGGCTGAATAGAAAGTAAATGCAGAGATCAGCACCCTCTTCCCCAGGGGGAGAGGGTGTTGATCACTACAAAAGGCTGCCTGGCAGGGGTGCCAGTAGCCCATTGAGCCGGGGCTCTTCAGGGGGGCGTGGCCTAACGGGCCAGCAGGACCCCTGCAGTTAGGCCAGGCCCCCTTGATGAGCCCTGGCTCATTTTGTTGTGCCAAAAAAAAAAACGCCCGCGAGGGCAGCATTGCCTTTGATGCGGCTCTGGCACTGGTGTGTAAAGCACAATGCTCGCTACATGTACAACTGACTCCTTTCAGTTGTACATGTAGTGAGCCTTGTGCATTGCACACCACTGGCAAAGCCGCGGTAAACGGCAATGCTGCCGTCGCGGACGCTTTTTTTTTTCTTTCTTTTTTCTAGCACGGTTCATGGGTTTGGGCGGCTGACTCTGGCCGGATCCCGAGATCCGGCTACACATCTGGTGCCGGATCTCGGATCCGCCGAGAGCCGGCCCAATGACCAGCACTGTTCATACCGCCATCTCTGCCTGTCTCATTCACCAATCCAGTCTCGGGTGTGCACTCACTCCCTTCATCTCAATGCCGCTTAAACGGAGATTCTCTTCTTCCCCGCATTCACTGTTCCTGCTCCTGTGTTTCCTCCCCCTCTTGTCTTTCCTCTCAGTAGTCTTCCTTTCTCACTTTCTGCGTGAAATCTGGGTGCTCTCTTACTTCTGCTTTCTTTTTCCGACACCTTTCCAACACTGCTCGCTACTTTGGTTTCAAACTGTACACTATACACAACGCCCTCCCTTTCTTTACCTTTCCCGATACTAAACTTCTTATTTTCTTGATTCTCTCTCTTCCTCGCTATTGCTCGTCACTCTTATCGGTCTTCCCCTCCTCTCATCTTGCCCCCCGCCCCCAGTCTGTGCAGCCTTTCCCCTACACCTCTGCCCTCCCCTCTCTTCTGTACCTTTTTTTGCCATCTTTTGAATCTCGTCTATTCGCACCCCGGGAAGGGCGCTCAGCCATTCGGGTGGCTGGAACAGCAGGCGAGAATTCACAATCCTTACCTGCTGTTGCAGCAACCGGAAGCCCTTCACCCGGGTGGCGTTTTATTTTTTGCTATCATTGCGGATAGACAGTGTTGCCAACTCCTCAGTGAAGAAAGTAGCTATTGGCTCCCCTAGAAGTCGCCAGAAGTAGCTAGATGATGTCACTGCCTAATTTGCATAATTACCTCCTCTTTCCCCCTCCACTTACCTGCAGGACTAGAGCATTGCGCTCCAGTCCCAGAGCTCCTCCCGTCTGGCTGCCGCCATAGACATGGAAATGGGACTTTTCCATGTCGGCGGCCATTTTGTGTTCTGTTTCTATTTTTTTCATTTTCCAGCAGGAGATCGGCTGGGCTAGCAGCGCAAATCTACCGATGAACCCGGGTTAAACCTGGGTCCGCATCCCAGATGAACCCACAGCCCGAGCGGAGGCCCTCGCTTCACTCGGGCCTGCCTTTACTCGGGCTAGTGGGCCGTTAAAGGTCATGTGCGCCCTACTGGCAGGGCATGAAAGCCATAATGTGCCACTTCCCTTGTATCGTTTTCAAGTCTCTCCATGGCCTTGCCCCCTGCCACATCTGCTCCATAATCTCCTTTTACCTTCCTCCCTCGCTCCCTTCCATCTTTAAACCTAGTTTCTCCTGGTAGCCCCTAAGCCACCCTGCGCCCAGTCTCGCTTTCGCTCTTTCACTCCGCTGGCGCGCAACCACTGGAACTCTCTGGGCCTGAGTCACCGGAGCGCTTCATAATGGCGCAATCCAATAGGAACACGTTCTGTGAATCAGGCCCGCGCCTCTTCACATCAGATCTACTCAGAACTCAACTGTGTCTTAAACCCATCATGACTGTCTAAATGTACCCTTCACATTATTGCACTGGTTTATTTATGCACGGCGCTTTGGCGAAAGCACCTAACAAATCAGCTGCGCGCCCCCGCCTTCAGCGGCCTCACTGTCCCCCAATCTTCTAACTCCGTGGCCCGCTTCTTTCCCGCAGGACCTGTGCGGCGCCAGCACGTGTGACACGCTGGGGATGGCAGATGTGGGCACAATGTGTGATCCTAAGCGCAGCTGCTCCGTGATCGAGGACGACGGCCTGCCCTCCGCTTTCACAACAGCGCACGAGCTGGGTAAGGGCGCGGGAGCGCGCATCGTCTGCATTGCACCCATTGTCTAGTCCTGCCCGTGAGATGTGGCTGAAGATTTCAATCCTGATATGCGGGTGTGTTTGCAGGAAGCGGTCATGGTTTGCAGTTTAAACATCCAGAGCTTGTTAAACTCTTATGTTTAGAACATGGCCACCTGTGATACCAGCAAATATGACGCCTTTTTATTGTGTACCAAACCTGCAGAGGATGAGACAGTTGCGCTATTGTGTCGTGTATAGGGTGCCTTCTGCCTTGTTTAGAGACCCGCGAGAGGCAAGTGAGAGATGGGGGGTTTGGGGTGAGCAGTTAATAGGAGTAGAGGGGGGGCACGGACATTGCCGCAGTGTTGCCGTGTGCAGGCAGAGGAACCACGCTCTGTGTGGGGAGCCCTGTAAGTGTTTTGGAGGCCTGGGCGTCCGTGATTACCAAGGTGGGTACACGTTGTGGTGGGCTTGCTTGGGGTCAAGCATGGGTTTGTGCGGTACACACTAGTGTTCATGCGTTCATGTCATATGTTTTGAGGTTAGCATAAAAAGTGGCAGAAGATTCCGTAATCATACTTAGCAACATGGCAATTCCTTATTTGGAATGTGCGGGGTTGCACTGTGATGCATGGTTGCAGTGTGATGTGCTGTGATGCAGGGTTGCAGTGTGATGTACTGTGATGCAGGGTTGTACTGTGATGCAGGGTTGCAGTGTGATGTGCTGTGATGCAGGGTTGTACTGTGATGCAGGGTTGTACCGTGATGCGGGGTTGCACTGTGATGCATGGTTGCATTGTGATGTGCTGTGATGCAGAGTTGCAGTGTGATGCATGGTTGCACTGTGATGTGCTGTGATGCTGGGTTGCACTGTGATGCATGGTTGCATTGTGATGTGCTGTGATGCAGAGTTGCACTGTGATGCAGCGTTGTACCGTGATGCGGGGTTGCACTGTGATGCATGGTTGCACTGTGATATGCTGTGATGCAGAGTTGCACTGTGATGCATGGTTGCACTGTGATGTGCTGTGATGCTGGGTTGCACTGTGATGCATGGTTGCAGTGTGATGTGCTGTGATGCAGGGTTGTACTGTGATGCAGGGTTGTACTGTGATGGGGGTTGTACAGTTATGCATGGTTGCACTTTGATGTACCGTGATGCGGGGTCGCACTGTGATGCATGGTTGCAGTGTGATGTGCTGTGATGCAGGGTTGCACTGTGATGCATGGTTGCAGTGTGATGTGCTGTGATGCAGGGTTGCACTGTGATGCATGGTTGCAGTGTGATGTGCTGTGATGCAGGGTTGTACTGTGATGCAGGGTTGTACTGTGATGGGGGTTGTACAGTTATGCATGGTTGCACTTTGATGTACCGTGATGCGGGGTCGCACTGTGATGCATGGTTGCAGTGTGATGTGCTGTGATGCAGGGTTGCACTTTGCAGTGTGATGTGCTGTGATGCAGGGTTGTACTGTGATGCGTGGTTGCAGTGTGATGTGCTGTGATGCAGGGTTGGACTGTGATGCAGGGTTGTACTGTGATGGGGGTTGTACTGTGATGCATGGTTGCAGTGTGATGTGCTGTGATGCAGGGTTGTACTGTGATGCATGGTTGCAGTGTGATGTGCTGTGATGCAGGGTTGCACTGTGATGCATGGTTGCAGTGTGATGTGCTGTGATACAGGGTTGTACTGTGATGCAGGGTTGTACCGTGATGCGGGGTTGCACTGTGATGCATGGTTGCATTGTGATGTGCTGTGATGCAGGGTTGTACTGTGATGCAGGGTTGTACCGTGATGCGGGGTTGCACTGTGATGCATGGTTGCATTGTGATGTGCTGTGATGCAGAGTTGCACTGTGATGCATGGTTGCACTGTGATGTGCTGTGATGCTGGGTTGCACTGTGATGCATGGTTGCAGTGTGATGTGCTGTGATGCAGGGTTGTACTGTGATGCAGGGTTGTACTGTGATGGGGGTTGTAAAGTTATGCATGGTTGCACTTTGATGTACCGTGATGCGGGGTCGCACTGTGATGCATGGTTGCAGTGTGATGTGCTGTGATGCAGGGTTGCACTGTGATGCATGGTTGCAGTGTGATGTGCTGTGATGCAGAGTTGTACTGTGATGAGTGGTTGCAGTTTGATGTGCTGTGATGCAGGGTTGTACTGTGATGCAGGGTTGTACTGTGATGGGGGTTGTACTGTGATGCATGGTTGCACTGTGATGTGCTGTGATGCTGGGTTGCACTGTGATGCATGGTTGCAGTGTGATGTGCTGTGATGCAGGGTTGTACTGTGATGCAGGGTTGTACTGTGATGGGGGTTGTACAGTTATGCATGGTTGCACTTTGATGTACCGTGATGCGGGGTCGCACTGTGATGTATGGTTGCAGTGTGATGTGCTGTGATGCCGGGTTGCACTGTGATGCATGGTTGCAGTGTGATGTGCTGTGATGCAGAGTTGTACTGTGATGCGTGGTTGCAGTGTGATGTGCTGTGATGCAGGGTTGTACTGTGATGCAGGGTTGTACTGTGATGGGGGTTGTACTGTGATGCATGGTTGCAGTGTGATGTGCTGTGATACAGGGTTGTACTGTGATGCAGGGTTGTACCGTGATGCGGGGTTGCACTGTGATGCATGGTTGCAGTGTGATGTGCTGTGATGCAGGGTTGTACCGTGATGTGGGGTTGCACTGTGATGCATGGTTGCAGTGTGATGTGCTGTGATGCAGGGTTGCACTGTGATGCATGGTTGCATTGTGATGTGCTGTGATTCAGGGTTGTAATGTGATGCAGGGTTGTACTGTGGTGTGGGGGTTGTAGTGTGATGCAGGGTTGTACCGTGATGCAGGGTTGTACTGTGATAGGAGGTTGTACTGTGATGCAGGGTTGCACTGTGATGCATGGTTGCAGTGTGATGTGCTGTGATGCAGGCTTGTACTGTGATGCAGGGTTGTACCGTGATGCAGGGTTGTACCGTGATGGAGGGTTGTACTGTGATGCAGGGTTGCACTGTGATGCATTGTTGCACTGGGATGCTGGGTTGTACAGTGAAGCAGGGTTGTACCGTGATGCAGGGTTGTACCGTGATGCAGGGTTGTACTGTGATGTGGGGTTGTACTGTGATGCGGGGTTGTACTGTGATGCGTGGTTGTACTGTGATGCAGGGTCGTACTGTGATGCAGGGTTGTACTGTGATGCATGGTTGCAGTGTGATGTGCTGTGATGCAGGGTTGTACCGTGATGCGGGGTTGTACTGTGATGCGGGGTTGTACTGTGATGCGTGGTTGTACTGTGATGCAGGGTTGTACTGTGATGCATGGTTAAACTGCGATGCGGGGTTGCACTGTGATGCGTGGTTGCACCGTGATGCTGGGTTGTACCGTGATGCAGGGTTGTACCGTGATGCGGGGTTGTACCATGATAGAAGGTTGTACCATGGTGCGGGGTTGTACCGTGATGCAGGGTTGATGCAGGGTTGTACCGTGATGTGGGGTTGTACCGTGATGCAGGATTGTACTGTGAAGTGGGGTTGGCTAGTGTACACTGTGTGTCTGGCCTCATTGTATTGTTAATCATAGAAGTTTGAGCAGTGGTGGAGTTGCAGTATCTTTGAGGTGTCTGAAGGGAGTCGGAGGGGAAGTCTTGCCAATTCACTAAACATTGCGGCAATGACTTTGTGACCTGTCAATGCAGGTCCTGGCATTGTGGTGGAGGCGCCGCCTGCCGTTGCCGTGCCAGGTTCACAGCATCTCACTTTTCCGTCCGCTATTGTAATGGAAGGGGTGCTGTGTAAGGAGCCCCGCCTTCAACAACCATAGCGGCCATCTTGGCAAAGTATTTTCATTCATTGAACACTACTGGAAGCACCACTTGTGACTCTTGATTCTCTCACAAAAATAAAACAATGGATGTGTAATGATGGTTAATGGCACATCTTACATTTATTCCTGGCCTCCTGGTAATGTTTTCCTAGAATCATCAATGCGGGGTGGGGGGGGGCATGCCAGCCACCATTCCCTTTTCCCTGCTCTCCCAGAGCGGGCATTTGCAGTCTTGGAATACTGCATGTGCCTAGAACTGCCTGAAAACGCCATGGGCCTGATTTGCAAAAGCGCTATACAATGGCGCAAACCCATTGAAAAACGCTTTGTAAATCAGGCTCTATGTCTTTAAAACTCCTTCTGAAAATATGTTCTTATATGTATAATTTCGACTCATTACTAAAGCAAATAATGGGTGTAAACCCCTCCCTCAGAGTCTTTGATCGCTTGCTCATATTAAGGGCCAGGCGTTGGGGCTGTAATTTCTGCTCCATGCAGTGAACACCGCTAGGTGGCGCAGGTCTGATCTTACTGTTCCTGGTTGTCTCTCCGCATTGACACGCTCTGCTTCTTGGCACTAGAGTTGCTGAGTGTGTCTAAGCCTGCACGCGCCCCCGTTTCTACCTCCTACAGTAACCACCCTCGCTCACCTCACTCACTCTCTTGTTGTCTCACCTCCAGGCCACGTGTTCAACATGCCGCACGACAACGTGAAGGCGTGCGAGGAGGTGTTCGGGAAGCTGAAGGAGAACCACATGATGTCCCCCACCCTGATCCAGATCGACCGCACCAACCCCTGGTCCGGCTGCAGCGCCGCCATCATCACCGACTTCCTGGACAGCGGGCACGGTGAGCCATGGAAGTGGACGAGCGAGAGAGACGGAGAGAGAGAGAGAGGGAGAGAGAGAGAGGAGAGAAGGAGAGAGAGGGTGAGAGGGAGAGAGGGCGAGAGAGGAGAGAAGGAGAGAGAGGGAGAGAGAGAGATATAAAGGGAGAGAGAGAGGAGAGAAGGAGAGAGAGAGGAGAGAAGGAGAGAGAGGGTGAGAGGGCGAGAGAGGAGAGAAGGAGAGGGAGAGAGAGAGAGATAAAGAGAGAGAGGAGAGAGAGAGGAGAGAAGGAGAGAGAGAGGGAGAGAGGGCGAGAGAGGAGAGAAGGAGAGAGAGGGAGAGAGAGAGATATAAAGGGAGAGAGAGAGGAGAGAAGGAGAGAGAGGGAGAGAGGGCGAGAGAGGAGCAAAGGAGAGAGGAGAGAGAGAGAGATAAAGAGAAAGAGAGGAGAGAAGGCGAGAGAGGGAGAGAGGGCGAGAGAGGAGCAAAGGAGAGAGGAGAGAGTGAGAAAGGGGGGAGAGAGAGAGAGAGAGGAGAGATGGAGAGAGGGCGAGAGAGGAGCAAAGGAGAGAGGAGAGAGTGAGAGAGAGAGAAAGGGAGAGAGGAGAGAGAGAGGGGAGAGGGGGAGAGGGCGAGAGAGGAGCAAAGGAGAGAGGAGAGAGTGAGAGAGAAAGGGAGAGAGAATGAGAAAGAGAGAGCAAGAGAGAGCGTGGGTCCCTTGAAGAGATTTATTACTGTAATTGCTTCTCACGCTAAAAAAAATTCTAAGCCAGTGGTACTTAAACCTGGTGATCCTAACCCATCCTGCCCCTGTGATTAGAAATATTGTTGTTGAGGCCCCCTTGAGGAAAGCAAAGTGTTGCATGGGCCCTCCCCTCCACTTCCCCAGATGCCATATCTACTTACATGTTCTATTGAAAGCAGTCACTGCATTCCCTTTTGGAAGAGCCTCGCACCCCACTAGCCATCCGGTGACATTCGGAACACTTTGTTCTAATATCTTGCTCTGAAAGCAAGGATTCAGGAGGTTTTCATATCAGAATTGGCTGGAGTCGCTGGCGACGCGATGCCTGCTCGCGTGCACTCGGGTGTTCAGTCCACGGCGTATGATTCTCAAAGACTTGCACTGGAGCAAGTCACAGATGCCCACGCGCAATTGCACTGGAGCAAGTCACAGATGCCCACGCGCATTTGCACTGGAGCAAATCAGAGATGCCCGTGCGCATTTGCACTGGAGTAAATCAGAGATGCCCGTGCGCATTTACACTGGAGTAAATCAGAGATGCCCGTGCGCATTTGCACTGGAGTAAATCAGAGATGCCCATGCGCATTTGCACTGGAGTAAATCAGAGATGCCTGTGCGCATTTGCACTGGAGCAAGTCACAGATGCCCATGCGCATTTGCACTGGAGTAAATCAGAGATGCCCGTGCGCATTTGCACTGGAGCAAGTCACAGATGCCCATGCGCATTTGCACTGGAGTAAATCAGAGATGCCCGTGCGCATTTGCACTGGAGCAAGTCACAGATGCCCACGCGCATTTACACTTTAGCAAGTCACAGATGCCCATGCGCATTTGCACTGGAGTAAATCAGAGATGCCCCTGCGCATTTACACTGGAGCAAGTCACAGATGCCCACGCGCATTTACACTGGAGCAAGTCACAGATGCCCATGCGCATTTGCACTGGAGTAAATCAGAGATGCCCGTGCGCATTTGCACTGGAGTAAATCAGAGATGCCAGTGCGCATTTACACTGGAGCAAGTCACAGATGCCCATGCGCATTTGCACTGGAGTAAATCAGAGATGCCCACGCGCATTTACACTGGAGCAAGTCACAGATGCCCACGTGCATTTACACTGGAGCAAGTCACAGATGCCCACGCGCATTTGCACTGGAGCAAGTCACAGATGCCCGCGAGCATTTACACTGGAGCAAGTCACAGATGCCCACGCGCATTTGCACTGGAGTAAATCAGAGATGCCCGTGCGCATTTACACTGGAGCAAGTCACAGATGCCCAGGCGCATTTGCACTGGAGCAAGTCACAGATGCCCAGGCGCATTTGCACTGGAGCAAGTCACAGATGCCCATGCGCATTTGCACTGGAGTAAATCAGAGATGCCCATGCGCATTTGCACTGGAGTAAATCAGAGATGCCCATGCACATTTACACTGGAGCAAGTCACAGATGCCCATGCGCATTTGCACTGGAGTAAATCAGAGATGCCCGTGCGCATTTGTACTGGAGCAAGTCATAGATGCCCATGCGCATTTACACTGGAGCAAGTCACAGATGCCCACGCGCATTTACACTGGAGCAAGTCACAGATGCCCACGCACATTTGCACTGGAGTATATCAGAGATGCCCGTGCGCATTTGCACTGGAGTAAATCAGAGATGCCCGTGTGCATTTGCACTGGAGCACGTCACAGATGCCCGTGCGCATTTGCACTGGAGTAAATCAGAGATGCCCATGCGCATTTGCACTGGAGTAAATCAGAGATGCCTGTGCGCATTTGCACTGGAGCAAATCAGAGATGCCCGTGCGCATTTGCACTGGAGTAAATAAGAGATGCCCGTGCGCATTTGCACTGGAGTAAATCAGAGATGCCTGTGTGCATTTGCACTGGAGCAAGTCACAGATGCCCATGCGCATTTGTACTGGAGTAAATCAGAGATGCCTGTGCGCATTTGCACTGGAGCAAGTCAGAGATGCCCATGCGCATTTGCACTGGAGTAAATCGGAGATACCCATGCACATTTTCACTGGAGTATATCGGAGATGCCTGTGCGCATTTGCACTGGAGTAAATCAGAGATGCCCGTGCGCATTTGCACTGGAGTAAATCTGAGATGCCCGTGCGCATTTGCACTGGAGTAAATCTGAGATGCCCGTGCGCATTTGCACTGGAGTAAATCGGAGATACCCATGCACATTTGCACTGGAGTATATCGGAGATGCCCGTGCGCATTTCTCATTTGCAACTGACACCTTCTAGCTGATCCACAAAGGCCACACGTGGAGCAAGTCTGGTGCTGCACTAGATCCAGTGCATCTCAGAGGTGCTCCAGGGATCTGCAGCTTGAGGTTTTGTGAATCAGCTGTAAGGTATAAGGAGCCAATCAGAGATGCGCACGGGCTTCCCCGGTTTGCTTCAGTTCAATCTTTGAGAATCGGCCCCCCTGACTATGGGGGAAGATGGGTAAACAAAGTGGGCTGCTCTCCAGCTGAGCTCCCTCCCAGTCTTTTTCTATGTAAACTAATCACATAGGATTCAACAATTCATTTGGTTGGAGGGTGCTGGCATGGATTAGAGCAAATGACCTAAGCCCAAAGCCATACATGGCAAAGAAAAAATGGATCGAGCTCAATTCCATGCCCTCCTTACATCCCTATGATGGCAATTCCAAAAGTGGGGTCGTTAATTTCAACGAACAGCGCTCCAAATCCCAGGCCATGGATAAGCAAAGCAAGCGCTTCCCACTGATCAAGAAGGCACTGATAGTGCAGCACGCAAAGCCGACACGTGTTTCTACCTCCACCGGGCCCTCATCAGGGCTTAATAGTCTGTCACACATTATAACAATCCCAATACATATCCACTTTTGTTAAAATTGTGGATACATTAAAAGAAATCACAGTACATGCGTGTACATCATTGTGAAACACGGTATAGTGAGAGGAGAGGCAAAACAAAAAAAGGGGAGGTGGAAAGGAGGGGAAAGGAAGAGAAAAAACAAAACCTTGTAAGTGTATTATGAGATATTTACCTACTGTGCCAGTCAGTCAGTCTGTGTCTTGGTCGATCAGTAATGCCAAGTGAGCCCAACACCCTCCGTTACAAAGTTCGAGTTCGCAGAGGAGTAAGAGTGTATATCCGTTCTGGCATAAGTTAGAGCCTTGTATCACATGTAAACCTCTTCCATAGCGAGGTGCACTCGTAGTGTCTTTTCATTATTGTTTTACCCGTGCAGATAAGAGATGCGGTATCCCTCGCGTGAGTGGACCCCTGCCCATCCAGGTTGCCAGTGGCTGTGGCCCTGCAGGGGTAGCAACTGCTAACAGCGAGCACCCGCAAGCAACGCAAGCAGGCCCTTTTCTGCAGCAAGTGGCTAGTATCCCTCATAAAAAGATATTTATGTAAACTGTTCATTTATAACGCACTTAATACCAAGTGGATCCCAAGCGCAGGGCCGGGATTCGTACCTGTGTTGTGTGCCTTCCAAGACAAACGCGTTGCCCCTGAGCCATCCTTCCTCCCTTATTACATTCACCAAGGCTTGGCTATCCATCAGAAAGATCCTCAATCGAGCTTGCAATCACAGCGAACTTATCTTCAAATGCCCGGTACAAACTCAAAAGGGGGCAGGGGGGCATATTTTTCTCATTTCTACTAACTGGCTACTGTTTGCCATACATGTTCCATTGTCTATGATGGAAAATGATTCCATATTAGATGTAAGGAAATCGTACCTGCAGTTAAGGCCTTGCCCTGAACTTCTAAGCAGTTCCCAATCTGACACTTCTTATTAGTACCCGGCGACAGACCAGATTAGTGACAGGCTATTAAGCCCTGATGAGGGCCCGGTGGAGGTAGAAACACGTGTCGGCTTTGCGTGCTGCACTATCAGTGCCTTCTTGATCAGTGGGAAGCGCTTGCTTTGCTTATCCGTGGCCTGGGATTTGGAGCTCTGTTAGTTGAAATTAACGACCCCACTTTTGGAATTGGCATGATAGGGAGGTAAGGAGGGCATGGAATTGGTCGCCCAGTTTTTCTTGGGGCGAGACAGATTAATGTTTGGAGGGTGAGCACATGACATATGTGTACTTCTACAAGGCCGAAGAAGGCGGATCACGAGAAAGTGATGAGAGCGAGGAACACCGGAACTAGGAAGAGCGAGCGATAACAGTCCCATTGCATTCGATGCCGGAGCGAGACCCCTGAGCCCCTCCCTCACGGGCCCATCCTTTTCTCATCACAAGGCGCCAACACTGCACCCCTCCCAGATCTCTTCATTCGCTGGCTTGGAAACTGCCAGCAGCCTCCCGTTCCCTCAAGCTAGGAGGCCCTTCTCCGTGTTTGCGTCCACCCTCTGGAACCCGCACTCTTCCGCAACCTGAACCATCTCACGCACAGACACGTCCTGTTCATTCCCTAAGAGGTTGTACACTCGGCGGGGTGATCGGGGAGGGTTAGTTAGGGACTCAGCGCCAAGAAGCCATTTAAATGACCGCTCATGGCTCTTTACTGTATCAAGAACGGCTTAAACTCTGAGAGATGCCTAGAGGCGTGCGATGTCAATGGGAGTCATGGAGGCGTCAAGCTCGGATGCATAGACGTTTAGAAAGATGACTTGATGCTTATAACAATGAGTCGTTCAAGGCATGAAGCAAAACACAGGTAATCACTCTGGCAATCACTCACTTATATGAATTTTTCAGTGTAGTCTTGTACCAAGCACACCTGTTCCTTCGTCCCTCTTGTCATATTATAGGACCTCATTATGAGTAGGGTGGCAAACATGTGAAGTTTTAAAAACCTTCTGTTATTAAAATGTGACCTAGTTATCACTCACAGGCAGCTGGTCTTCAGGGATAGTTGGTAGAGTTCCCGTGGGGTCCCGCGCGATCTTCCCCAGAGTCCCAGTGATGGGGATGAAGAGATGCAGACGGGAGATGGGGGTCGGGGGGGTGCTTTACATGGAAACCAGACCTCGAGGTGCCACTGGAATCCTTGGTAGTTCAGTTTACACCTGAGCCAAAGTAGGAGGTTTTCCGCTGCTCAGGAACTTTGGGGGTCAGTTCCTTCCCCCCAGCTCTGCATTCTCAAATGTTCATTGCAGGAACTCATGGCCCCCCTCAGAGCCTAAAAGTTAAGTAGACCAGTCAGGTATTCGTGGCTCTATCACGCAGGGTCTTGACGCCAGACATAGGACCCTGTGGGCCAGGGTCGGACTGGGACAAGAAATAGGCCCTGTCACCCCAAAAAAAAAGTGGCCCACCCCTTGCCTCACGACCCTTGACATCTGGTGACATTACCGGAAGTGATGTAATTTGACCCCCACCCCAACGTGACAACCGAGGAAGCGATGAAACACAACCTTTCACACCTTGACACAGGAAGTGGCATCAAATAGCATTGTCCCCAAGTACACTAAATTACTGTGAATCCAAGCAGATGTCCAAGGCCAAATGATAATGTTATTGTATAGCACTTACGCTGAAGCTCTTTTTTTATAGAACAAATATGCATACAATATCACCCAACCTGTGTTGGTACTCATTTATCGACCTAAGAAGGATGAATAGCTTTTTGAAAGAAAAAAAAAATGGTAAAAGAAATATTTATTTTTTCACATTTATTTTTTACAAACCGACCCACGCATGGCCAGAAACCGGCCCCCAATCACCAGGGACGATTTCGGTCCGGCCACGGGCCGAAAGGCCGAGGGGCCAATCCGACCCTGCTGTGGGCAATTCTCTGATCTAGTGGTGGGCAGAAGGCGTATGGTCCCATCTTTCACCCGTGCAGACCAGTCTGACCACAACAGGGTGCGGGGTAGTTGCACCTCCTTGATCGGGAGTTTAGGGGAGCCTGTATGGCCTCAGCTTTTTCCCTTGCAGACCAGTCTGGCCACATCAGGAGGGTGCGGGGTAGTTGCACCTTCTTGATCGGGAGTTTAGGGAGCCTGTGAAGTATGGGCACTTCCCATATGCCACGTGCCCTGAGTGAGAAACGACCTCCCCTCAGAGCAAGGGTGGAAACCCTGTAGATGTGACTGGCCTCTTGCAAAGCATGCGAAGCTTGCCGGGGACCCCGTTCTGTCAGTGTCTGCCATGTTTTGCGAACGTGTACTGTGAGAAGAGATGGCGAATCTCCCTGCAGTATCCACACGCACTGTAGCTGGTGGGGGTCGGGGGGGACTGGGCCCGGGCCCGCCCCTACCCTCGAGGACAGGCTCAGAGCATGGAACAGCTGGCCCGAGGCTGAAATGTTTCTAACAGCTGGAGGGTGACGCCCCACGCCCCTCGGCAGAGCCTTTAAGCAATTTATGCTTGGCCAGAAGGAACTTTTATAAGCTTAGACTATGTCCTGGCCGCTAGCGAGAGCGGTCAGCTGTGAGGTGCAAAGCATTTTTTGGTCCAAGAAATATTGAGGTCACATTAGAACTCCACCATCGGGGAAAACGTGGGGATATTGGTGTTGGAAATACAGTTTTTTTAAATAATGGTGCGTGTGCATGCAGACATGCATATTAGTGCATAAGACTGGAGTGTGCGTGTGCTGGTCTGGTGGGCCTGTGTGGTGTTTGTGTGGGCATATGGGTGCCCACAAGCATACACCAGTTCCAGTCGCATGTAGAAAACTTGAAATGGCTAGCTGGCCTTCAGTCTGGGCTCTGCCCTTGCCACTGAAGCCAGATACCTTCGGTCGTGGTCTGGGGTGGTACAACCCCCCCCCCCCCCCCCCCCGCACTCTGATGGGGGCTGCCCCTCGCTCTGCTGATGTTGGCCCAGGAGATCCTTACTCCGTGCTAATCTTAAGGAGCTGGGGTCCCAGAGTCTCCTCTCGCTCGGGTTTGATCCTTTTTGTCTGACACTGATTAATGAGTGTCATAAGGTTTAAGCGTGGAGTGCCCCTAGGGTCTCCCCTTTCTCCTTTGCTGTTTAATATCTATATCCACCCTCCCTTGCACCTTCTTGGCAGGCTGCCAACACCCATATTTACTTTACGATTTCTTCTGTGTGAGCTGATTATTCTCAACAGAGCCATGGTTCTGGGTGAAGTCAATACTTGGGTGATACAGGAAGGACAGCGGTGAAATCCATCGACAACCAAAGTCGTTCTTCTAGGTGCTAAGTATGTGACCCAGTGAGGCCTCCCCCTCCTCCTCAACTCTGGGGCTCTGACACTGAGTTTGTAAAATCAGGGTGCATTCGGTGTCAGGTTTGGGGGTGGTAGGGGACAGGTGGGTGGTGAAAGCTTCCTTTGTCAAACCTCATCAGCTTTGCAGGGTGTGACCGCATCTCCCCCAAGCTCATTTTGCGGTAGTTCGGGCCTCTTTGACAGGTGGTAAGCTTGACTACTCCGACACACGTTTCGTGGTTCTTCAGGGCTGCAATGAGGACGGCTTCTGCAAGCCCAGGATGAGGCAACGGTCCTATTCATGACCTACCCAAGTCCTAACCGGGTTCCATCTTCAGGAAATCTCTTCATTGGCTGCCAGCCCGGCATAGAATTTAATTTAAAATCCTCTGTTTTGTTTTGAAATGCCTCCATAGCCTGGTTCCATCGTATCTCTTTTAAAAAATCTGTCACTATAAGCCAAAGCGGGTACTTTGCTCTTGTGATACCTGTTGGTGATACCAAAATCTAGATGCAAGATACGAGGGGACCGAAGATACTCAGTCGCAGGCCCTCACCCCTGTAACTCTCTCCCTCTCTAGTGATTCTACGAAGCTACGCGTCCTTCATTTCCTTAAAAAAATCCTTGAAGTATTTTTCTTTCTGCTGAAATGTCCCCCTCCTGGAATGTTTCCTCTGACTTCGTCTGATTGTTCTACTTTTGCATCTGTGCCCAGATGCAGTTAATTCCATTTGGATTTTGAACATTATCAAATGATATCATATGTCATGACATATATCATATTATATCATGTTATTATATATGATGTCATATGTCATATCATACCATATCTTGTCGTATCATATGTCATCATGTCGTATATGTCATGTCGTCTCATATGTCATGCCATATATCATATCATAACATATCATGTCATGTTGTATCATATATATTATATCCGCATGTGGGTCAGTGTGTGTGTACATATGCTGCCTATTTGTGTCACGTGTTTGCTCGTGCATGGTAATGGTGGTAATGTTTATTTATAAAGCGCCTATATACAAGGCAAGTGTTTCAAAGCGCTGCGTCACATGAAATGTCTCGGGCTGTGTGGCACTGAATGGTTGGAGGGACCTGCAGCCTTTGGCTCTGGGGATGCATTGGACCGGGGGTGCCCTCATCCCTAGCTGCGGGGTGAGGGGTGAGGAGTCCCGGCAGTTGTACTCCTTAACATCCGGAGAGCCACAGGTTGCAGACCCCGGGGCTAGAGATGAGCACCTGGACACGTGTGGCGGTGCATGCTGTGCAAGAAGCGCTGCTTTGCATTTGACGTTCCCTGTTCTTCTCTCACAGGGGACTGCCTCCTGGACCAGCCCACAAAGCCCATCAGCTTGCCGGAGGCCTTGCCCGGCGCCAGCTACTCCCTGAACCGCCAGTGCGAACTGGCCTTCGGCATAGGTTCCAGACCCTGCCCGTACATGCAGTACTGCACCAAGCTGTGGTGCACCGGCAAGGCGCGAGGCCAGCTCGTCTGCCAGACGCGCCACTTCCCCTGGGCGGACGGAACCAGCTGCGGGGAGGGCAGGTTCTGCCTGAAAGGGACCTGCGTGGAGCGGCACGACGCCAGCCGGTACAAGGTGAGCGGCCCTGTCCGAGCCCAGCAGCAGCTGCCAGCCGCAGATCACAGCGGAGGCCTTGTGGGCAGTGCACCCCTGAGCACCTCTGCAGCACCGCACTAAGCATGCATTGACGCACACGCGCACCCTGCCCACTGGTGGGTGTGATGTTGGTGTTACAGGCTACGTTTCTGTGTGGTAAGGAGACCTGCACTGTTGGAGAAATAACACCCCAACGCTGTGGAACACTAGGGTGCTGCTAGGCGTGCTGCCACTGGTATGTGTGTGATAGGTAGGCCATGCTATAATCTGGCCAGATGTCTTTTCTTCCCAAAGGCATTTTGGCTTTTGATACACACCTTGCTTTTCGGGGGGTTCCTCCCCAACACACACACCTGCACTGACTTCCAGGCCCCGCCACACTGCAGCCAAACCTATCCTTGTTTCACACCCACATGTGTTGCCATGTTTCAGTCATGCTTTCTTAATCAGGACCTTTTCACCACATTTCATGCCTTTGTTTTTAAGGGAGTTGTGCTAATTTTCCCTTTCCGTTTCCGTTTATTTATTTATTTCTATTCATGTATTGACTCCCTCGCTTTACTTTTTTGGAACTTGAGGCCAGTTTTGTTATCCTAGCTGGTTAGGTCATGTTCTGTCAAGTTATGCCTTATTTCATTTAGAATGAATGTCAAATCTCAGGGGTTTTGAAGCAGAAATACAGTGGCCGGTAAAATTCCACAAACACACCCAAATAAATAAATAATGCACATGAGTGACAGTTCGGGAAAAGAGCTATAAGACCAGAACTAGGCCCCCACATGCAAGCCGGTACACTCCTGTTCGATTTAGGAGCCCCGTGCTCACCTCTAATAAGAGGACCGAGTAACTGCAGTTCCCATTGGGAAGGGAAGAGAAGGAAGGGTTTTGCACTTTAACTCCCAGAAGAGCCTATTCTCCGCCTAAGAGGAATGGTGCCTCCCACACCTCTATCACAATCCCATGAAGCTCCAAGCAGTTCTCAAGAGCTCCCAGGAAGCCTGGCCAGGTTATATCTCGCAGAGGAGACACAATTTAAAACCCAGTCCCTTTAAACGTGCCCGCTGTTGCTCCCAGCTTTCCTGTCCATAGAAACTGGCTGCATGTGGCCGCTCCTGGCTGCACGTGGCTGCTCGTGGCCGCTCCTGGCTGCACGTGGCTGCTCGTGGCTGCTCGAGGCTGCTCGTGGCTGCACGTGGATGCTCGAGGCTGCTTGTGGCTGCACGTGGCTGTTCGTGACTCCTCGTGGCTGCTCGTGGCTGTAAGGGGCTGCACGTGGCTGCTCGAGGCTGCTCGAGGCTGCTCAGGGCTGCACGTGGCTGCTCGAGGCTGCTTGTGGCTGCACGTGGCTGCTCGTGACTGCTCGTGGCTGCTCGTGGCTGCTCGGGGCTGCACGTGGCTGCTCGAGGCTGCTTGTGGCTGCACGTGACTGCTCGTGGCTGCTCGAGGCTGCTCGTGGCCGCACGTGACTGCTCGTGGCTGCTCATGGCTGCACGTGGCTGCTCCTGGCTGCTCGAGGCTGCTCGCTCACATTGAAAGGGATGTGTGCTTCTGTAGTCTTGTTCATGGTTTCAAAGCTCCCAGGGTCAGGATGACACCCTGGAAATTGTGGAAGGCTTAAAACCCCTGAGCCAAAGGCATGCTTATGTCACCATTTCACACAACAGGGTGCGAGACAGTGGCTGAATATAGGATGATAGCCAGCCTGTGGCTGAATACAGGATGATCACGAGACTGTGGCTGAATACAGGATGATAGCCAGACTGAGCTGAATGCAGGATGATGGACTGTGGCTGAATACAGGATGATAGCCAGACTGTGGCTGAATACAGGATGATCCCAGACTGCGGCTGAATGAAGGATGATTCCCCAGACTGTGGCTGAATAAAGGATGAGACTGTGGCTGAATAAAGGATGAGACTGTGGCTGAATACAGGATAAGACTGTGCCTGAATACAGAATGAGGCTGCGGCTGAATACTGGATGATAGACAGACTGTGGCTGAATACAGGATGAGGCTGTGGCTGAATACAGGATGAGACTGTGGCTGAATACAGGATGATAGACAGACTGTGGCTGAATACAGGATGAGGCTGTGGCTGAATACAGGTTGAGGCTGTGGCTGAATACAGGATGATAGCCAGACTGTGGCTGAATACAGGATGAGGCTGTGGCTGAATACAGGTTGAGGCTGTGGCTGAATACAGGATGATAGCCAGACCACGGCTGAATACAGGATGATAGACAGACTGTGGCTGAATACAGGATGAGGCTGTGGCTGAATACAGGATCAGACTGTGGCTGAATACAGGATGATAGCCAGCCTGTGGCTGAATACAGGATGATCACGAGACTGTGGCTGAATACAGGATGATAGCCAGCCTGAGCTGAATGCAGGATGATGGACTGTGGCTGAATACAGGATGATAGCCAGACTGTGGCTGAATACAGGATGATCCCAGACTGCGGCTGAATACAGGATGATCCCAGACTGCGGCTGAATGAAGGATGATTCCCCAGACTGTGGCTGAATAAAGGATGAGACTGTGGCTGAATAAAGGATGAGACTGTGGCTGAATACAGGATAAGACTGTGCCTGAATACAGGATGAGGCTGCGGCTGAATACTGGATGATAGACAGACTGTGGCTGAATACAGGATGAGGCTGTGGCTGAATACAGGATGAGACTGTGGCTGAATACAGGATGATAGACAGACTGTGGCTGAATACAGGATGAGGCTGTGGCTGAATACAGGTTGAGGCTGTGGCTGAATACAGGATGATAGCCAGACTGTGGCTGAATACAGGATGAGGCTGTGGCTGAATACAGGTTGAGGCTGTGGCTGAATACAGGATGATAGCCAGACCACGGCTGAATACAGGATGATAGACAGACTGTGGCTGAATACAGGATGAGGCTGTGGCTGAATACAGGATCAGACTGTGGCTGAATACAGGATGATAGCCAGCCTGTGGCTGAATACAGGATGATCACGAGACTGTGGCTGAATACAGGATGATAGCCAGCCTGAGCTGAATGCAGGATGATGGACTGTGGCTGAATACAGGATGAGGCTGTGGCTGAATACAGGATCAGACTGTGGCTGAATACAGGATGATAGCCAGCCTGTGGCTGAATACAGGATGATCACGAGACTGTGGCTGAATACAGGATGATAGCCAGCCTGAGCTGAATACAGGATGATAGACAGACTGTGGCTGAATACAGGATGAGGCTGTGGCTGAATACAGGATGAGACTGTGGCTGAATACAGGATGATAGACAGACTGTGGCTGAATACAGGATGAGGCTGTGGCTGAATACAGGTTGAGGCTGTGGCTGAATACAGGATGATAGCCAGACCACGGCTGAATACAGGATGTTTGACAAACTGTGGCTGAATACAGGATGAGGCTGTGGCTGAATACAGGATGAGACTGTGGCTGAATACAGGATGATAGACAGACTGTGGCTGAATACAGGATGAGGCTGTGGCTGAATACAGGATGATAGCCGGACCACGGCTGAATACAGGATGATAGACATATAGCCCTTGTGTTCCTACATGCCCTGTTTGTCATACATTCACCTTTCACAGAGACGAATGAACTCAGCCTGCATGGGAAGCGCTAGGTATTTTACTCTCAGTACAGATGGGTAATATCACTCTGCGTTGATAGCCTGCTCCAAATGAAAGCACCAGATTGTCGCACTGTAAACTAAAATAAAGTCTAGCATGAGAGGAAGTAGAACTCATTTTATTAGTAACCTCTTTTAGGTTGATGTGCCAGCCTTTTCTGGAGCTGGTCTGACCATTCCCTTCCCTTCTGTTGCCATCTGCATTCACCCTTACACACAGTGACTCGGCCACTCTGGGCTCAGCTTCTGGAGTACACAGATACCTGTGCAAATAAGCCACCACACTTCCAGGATGGCCCAAATGCACCCACACGTCCTGCAAGAACCCCGCATTAGATTGTATCCTAACTTACAATTCTCCATAACTGCCTTGGAAACACAACGCCATGAGCACAGATACCCTCCTATTCCCTTTTGCAGGACCACTGCCCACGTTAAAGGATGCACCCTGCCTGGCGCTGCATGAAGTCCTGTGTACATCACATAAGTCACTTTCACATTGCCAAAGAGCAGAGAACCACACTTTCACATTGCCACAGAGCAGGGAACCTCGCTTTCACATTGCAACAGAGCATGGAACCACACTTTCACATTGCCACAGAGCAGGGAACCTCACTTTCACATTGCCACAGAGCAGGGAACTTCACTTTCACATTGCCACAGTGCAGGGAACCTCACTTTCACATTGCCACAGTACAGGGAACCTCGCTTTCACATTGCCACAGAGCAGGGAACCTCATGTTCACATTGCCACAGAGCAGGGAACCTCACTTTCACATTGCCAGAGAGCAGAGAACCTCACTTTCACATAGCCACAGAGCAGGGAACCACGCTTTCACATTGCCACAGAGCAGGGAACCAAACTTTCACATTGCCACAGTGCAGGGAACCTCGCTTTTACATTGCAACAGAGCAGGGAACCTCACTTTCACATTGCTACAGAGCAGGGAACCTCGCATTCACATTGCCACACGGCAGGGAATCTCACTTTCACATTGCCACAGTGCAGGGAACCTCGCTTTCACATTGCCTCAGAGCAGAAAACTACACTTTCACATTCCGACAGAGCAGGGAACCTCACGTTCACATTGTCACAGAACAGGGAACCTCACTTTCACATTGCCACAGTGCAGGGAACCTCGCTTTCACATTGCAACAGAGCAGGGAACCACACTTTCACATTGCTACATTGCAGGGAACCTCGCTTTCACATTGCCAGAAAGCAGAGAACCTCACTTTCACATTGCCACAGAGCCTCACTTTCACATTGCCACAGATCAGGGAACCTCGCTTTCACATTGCCACAGAGCAGGGAACCTCGCTTTCACATTGCCAGAAAGCAGAGAACCTCACTTTCACATTGCCACAGAGCCTCACTTTCACATTGCCACAGAGCAGGGAACCTTGCTTTCACATTGCCACGGAGCAGGGAACCTCACTTTCACATTGCCACAGAGCAGGGAATCTCGCTTTCACATTGCCATAGTGCAGGGAACCTCACTTTCACATTGCCACGGAGCAGGGAACCTTACTTTCACATTGCCACAGTGCAGGGAACCTCACTTTCACATTGCCACAGAGCAGGGAACCTCACTTTCACATTGCCACAGAGCAGGGAACCTCGCTTTCACATTGGCACAGAGCAGCACAGAGCAGGGAACCTCACTTTCACATTGCCACAGTGCAGGGAACCTCACTTTCACATTGCCACAGAGCAGGGAACCTCACTTTCACATTGCCACAGAGCAGGGAACCTCACTTTCACATTGCCACAGAGCAGGGAACCTCGCTTTCACATTGGCACAGAGCAGCACAGAGCAGGGAACCTCACTTTCACATTGCCACAGAGCAGGGAACCTCACTTTCACATTGCCACAGAGCAGGGAATCTCGCTTTCACATTGCCATAGTGGAGGGAACCTCACTTTCACATTGCCACGGAGCAGGAAACCTTACTTTCACATTGCCACAGTGCAGGGAACCTCACTTTCACATTGCCACAGAGCAGGGAACCTCACTTTCACATTGCCACAGAGCAGGGAACCTCGCTTTCACATTGGCACAGAGCAGGGAACCTCACTTTCACATTGCCACAGAGCAGGGAACCTCACTTTCACATTGCCACAGAGCAGGGAATCTCGCTTTCACATTCCCACAGTGTAGGGAACCTCACTTTCACATTGCCTCGGAGCAGGGAACCTCACTTTCAGATTGCCACAGAGCATGGAACGCTTTACTAACAGGGCTTCTCCCGGAGGTATGACATCAAAGTCTTTCTGCATAAAAACCACCCTCCAAAGCTCCCGGAAGATGCAACGAGAACCACAGGACCTCTGCTTGCCCCTTGCACTGCTAACGCTTTAGCTTCAGAGCGGCTTGGCTTGTCCGTGGAGTGGCGCACTGTGCCCCCCACCCCTCCCAACACGAGGTAGCCAGACTGTATTCTGCTGGAGGAAAGACCATGAGCGAGGGGGAGCTAAGAGGATGGGAACTTGTGAAACCGATGCTACAAACATAGGGAGCAGGGGATGAAGCGGGGAAGGGAGTTTTGTGGTAGTGTGGGTGTGTGCCAGTCCTGTGAGGTGGACCATAGTTCTGCAAAAGGGATGAGGATGTGTGCTTAAGGGTTGTGATAATTGGGTCATCACAAGGATCATTGAATTGAAGGTTCACTTTGTGGTAAAAACAGGCAATGTGCAGGTGCCTTCTTATTGCTGAGGCCGCAATATTGGAGAGTTAAAGGGTTGTCAAGCGGCTGTATTTTGGGATTTAGGGAGACACATTATGACTGACGCACACACACATGCATGAAAGCACGTCACACACATGCATGCAAATTACACCTCACCCACAACACACACACACAAACACACACACACACGGACACGCACACACACACACACACATGAATGCATGCACCAATGTACACATGGAACACACCGACATCTACATGCGTGCCAATCATTAACTGACATATAGCTACAAACACATGCACACTGTGTGTGCATTGCATGCATGCACCAATCTGCAGACACAAACACACAGAGACAGAGACAAGCAGTACTATAAACTCTCTCTCTCGCACACACATACACACACATACACCCCCCTCCACATCCGGTTCCTCGAGTGAAGACAGCGCTCGGCCTCTTGCCTGCTTGCAATGGTGTGTGTTTGTAAACTAACTAACTTCTGTGTCTATCGCAGGAGCCGATTTCCCGAGCACATTAACTCTGCGTTGAAAGTTTGGTCACGTGTCAACCTTCTGCGAGGTCATCTTTCATTTGTTTACTTTTTGGCAGCATAGAGAGTGCACTCATTTTCTCCCTTAATTGCTTTGGCTAATTTGGGGTTTTCAATCTGAAAACTGCCCAGGCGTCAGCATGACCCATACCCCCCCACAATTAGCAACTCCAGAGAGTCTGAGAGGATGAGAATACATGACCCTTGAGTTCAAGCATCATGGTTGCCAAGACCAGACCAACACGTTCTGTTCTGATCATCTTTGTGAACAATGCCATTATTTGTATCCTAGTTGCACTGGCTGTTTTCTGTTTTGTAACTCTGTCCCATAGTTAGTTTGTGTATATTTAACAGAGGAGTGGAGGGGCGGAGGGGGGAGGGGGGGCAGGATTAGCTATGATAGATTGCCGTTTAATTGGAAAGCCTTGTCTGGGCACTTCATGTCTACACACTGCTTATCTGAAACAAATCATCCAAAAACACAATACTGCGCAATGATGCCTGCTTCTTCTGTCTGTCGTCAAGCTGATCGAGCTGCCACTGGTGCACAACCAAAATATGGGCCACCTTCTACACACCTGGTTTGGCACAAATGATGCGATGCTCTGGCACGTGTTATCACTTGCCCCTAAAAAAGCTGTGCCCAATCCTCAAAGGCAATGCCGTACCCTCTTTGCTCCCCATCGAGCAGGAACACCTGATGATCCTGGGAGAGTTCAACATCTGGTTTGAAGAAGAAACCGCATACTCACAAAAATCACTAGCAAAACATTTGAAGACAATGAAACTACATCAGCTAGTCAAAGTAGCAACTCACACGGTGGGTCATACACTAGACGTAATCTTCGCCAACAAAAACCTCACCACCACGGCACCACCAATACAGATCCTCTGGAGCGACCACCTCGTCATTCCTTTAATAATCAGGCTACCCAGGACAATAGCCAAACAACCGCAGAAGCTGACCACCATCATGAAAATAAACGGGAGGACCGTCAAATCTAGCAACCTAATAGAACAACTGAAAATCAACAAACCACCTACAACGGCCTTGGACGAAGCTGACCTTGAGAAAAAAACAGAACTACTGCACAAGTGGATCGCTGAAACAATCATTGACATCCCCAAGGAGAAACATTTCACCCCATCACGTAAAAGAGCAACAGCAAAATGGTTTAACCCGCTTCTCAGCAACATGAAAAGACAAAACAACATGCTTGAGCTAGAGTGGAGGAAAAAATATGATCAGGCAAAGGAATTACAATTCCAATGACAAATCCGCTCGTACAAAAAGGAAATCCACAAGACCAAAAAGAAATTCTACGACAACCGAATCTCCGAAGCTGCCAACACTTCAAAAGAACTGTTTAACATCATAAATGAAATGATAAACCCCCCTGGCTGAAACAACACACCCATGCCCTCACTGAAACTATGGAATGACCTTGCAGATCACTTCAAGAACAAATTCAGCACCATCCACCAAATCATACAAAGCAGACCAGTCTATCACAACACGCAACCGGTCTTGCCAGCCGAGGATCATCAGAACAAACTACAAAACTTCCCCAAATATCAGTGGAGACATTCATCAAGCTGGTAAGAAACTGCAACAAAGGTGGCTCCCCCTTGGATCCCTGCCTCCCAGACATAGACAAATCAATCCCCACGCAAGGAGCACCCATGGAACACTACAGAAACCCTTTCAACCAATAACTATTAACAGGGAAAGTGCCATGGTCATTCAAATCGATATACATCAAGCCGCTCCTCAAAGACACAGCAGGCAGCGTGGAAGACTTCAGCAACTACAGATCCATCTCAAACATCCGCTATCCAGCAAAACTGCTCAAAACCTATGCATATACAATAACACAAGATTAAATAGAAGAACACCTTCTGCTGGACCAGGCACAAGTAGGCCTCAGACCAATGAGAGGAACAGAAACAGCACTGCTCTCAATCTGGGACGACCTGAAGGCTAATGCAGACTCAGACACAAGTGCGGCTCTAATACTTCTGGATATCTCCGCATTTGCCATCATCAGAAGATTGGAAGAAACAGGAATCACTGACCTAGCCTTACGCTTCATTAAATCTTTCCTAACAGAACAGAAACCATCTGGATCAAACCCTTCCAATCCACCCGAAGGGAATCCACCTGTGGAGTACCACAAGGATCTTCCCTATCCCCGCTGCTCTTCAACATATACCTGACTCCCCTAATCAAGCTCATTAAAAGACATGGTGCAACTACGCTGATGACACACAGATAATCTACAAAGTACAAAACACACGCGAAGAAAACACACACCTGCCAGAATGCCTACAAGAACTCTACGGCTGGATGAACACAAACACCCTCGAACCCAACCCTGCCAAAACAGAAATAATGGTTGCATCCAAAAACAGCCACTGCATCCCATGGCCACCAGAACTAGGAACAGCACCAGCACACAGTAAAGAACCTCAGAGTCCTGATGGACAACAAACTAACACTTGAGCCACAAGTAAATGCTAAATTCAAGAAATGCTTCTTCCTCCTACACACAGTAAGAAGGATCCTAGCATTCCTCTCTTTCACCCACAAAACACTCACCATCATCGCACTCATGTCCAGAGTAGACTAAGCCAACAGCCTATACCTAGGAATGCCAGAATGCCTATTAAAGAAACTTCAGTGTATCCAAAACACAGCGGCCAGACTCCCGCTCAAACTACACAAAGAGAACACATTAGCCCAGCACTGAAAATACTACACTGGCTACCGGTAAAACAGTGAATACGTTTCAAAACAATGTGCATAAACCACAGAGGAATCCATGGCCGAGGAGCTGAATTCCTAAAGAAGAAAATAACCGTAAACCATACAGTAAGACCAGTCACCCCGAACCAAATCCATGCTATAAAAGAAAATTCAGAGGAGCATCTTTCTCACACCTGTCACCAAAAACATGGAATTCCCTACCAACAAACACAGGCAATACAAGGGATCATCTGGAATTCAGAAATCGTCTAAAAACCTGTTTCTTCACCCCAGAATCAGAAGGGAACAAGTAGGAATCATACATCCTGGCAGAAACAGGAAGCCCAGGGAGTTGCCTAACCATCCCCAACTGGAGTGCGCAGGGCGAACCTTCTGGACCTCTCTTGCACACACACCGCCATGTTTACAGAGGAATACCACAGAAGGCACCCTACTAACCGCTCCCACAGCCTCCCTGTTTCACACCATCTGTTTTCAGATCTGCCAGAGCGCCAGGGGAACACTACGGTGGTGATAGTGCACAGTACAAGTAACCTTTAAAATTAACATTAACATTTACACATTGCACACATCAGGGGACTTGTCTGCGCATTTTAAGTGCATCCCGTATTAAAAAATGGCACACTTGGAACATGCAGAGAGGGGTGTGCATTGCACAGCAGAGTTGTTCCTGACCCACTCAAGCATTTATTTTTAAGTGGAGCGTGCATGTCTTTCCCTCAAACAGGGATGGGCATTCTTTTTCCTTTTTTCAGTATTTCATAGTGACACCTGTAGCGCACAGCAGACACTGATATGCAAGGGGTCTTGACAGTGCATCTTTTGTGACGCAGACCAGCACCTGTGAAATGCACAAGTCACCTTTGAGAATAAGGTGGACTGTGAATTTCTCAAACTACTGAATAACCTCTGCACTTTTTCCATGCAGTAGTGTGACAAATCAACTTCCAGGGCACCTGTGGTCCAGGGATGAATATCAGTTTCTAAACCATCAATCAACCCCACACCTCTAGTACACCAGAAAGGATCCGAACAGATTGGAATACAAGTGAATTATAAACCTCCTTGTCCAATTTTGGTAATGTGGATGGAATGGCAGGCTTATCTCAGCAAGGTTGTGGATCGTTGGTTAGTTGCAACACAGTGAAAATGCAATTATTACCAAATGATAAAAGGGACTGTCCAGTCAAGGTTGTATAAAAATATCTACCTTATTATTACTACAACAGTTCTAGCAACACTACAATAACAACCCCCATTGTAAAAGAACACAGAGAATAGACAGATTCACAAAAGAAAGGGAAGCACTCTGGATACTGACAGGGGGTAGTTGGTAAAGTAATCAGTCTTACTGTTCAAGGTTATTTAGTTTCAGCAACAAAGGGGCAAAAGGTCGTAACAGTCTCTAGGACCAGGGTGGCAGAACCACAATGTGCCTGGTGTTGAAGAAGTTCTTGGTGCTCGACAGCATTGAGGTAGTTTCAGGACATTTTGCAGCCCGTGAGACAGAGTTAGTGGTGGGAGACAGCTGCGGGTACCAGGCGGCAGGCAGTTCGGCAAGCGAGGCTGGATGGAAGTCTGCAGGCTGTCCGGCGTGGTGGCTCAAGGCCAAGAATCATTGTCTCTGTGCTGTTTGGTGGATCTGGAATGCTAGTCGAGGCGCCTCAGATGGCTTTGGTGACTGCAACGTGACAACAGTCAGCAGTGCAGCCGGATGCAGTTCGGGGACTCGACTGTCTCAAAATTGTCCTTAAAAAGGGGGACGCTGGATGATGCTTGTGTGGCACTCCTTTTAGCTTCTTTGCAGGGCTTGTGTCCTTTCAAGGCAGATGGCCCGAAGCTCAAGAGGGTGTTAGCAGGTAACAGCCTTGTCCTTTGTCCAGAGACTCACCAGCACTTCCTACTTATGAAGCTGCTGTCAGAATTTAGCAGGGCACGCTGTGTGTTGGCTGGGTACCGGTTCTGGAGCTGCTGAATGGTGCCCTGAGTCTGGTATCTTCCTCTGTTCCCTGGGGGATGTTAAGGGGAGGGATCTTGCTTCCCTCTTGGAACTCCTGGACTTCCTTCACTGGCAAAAGATGGAATGTAGACGCTACCTTCAGCTCGGGTCCAAATGAGTCCTTCTTACTCCTTGCAAAGTCTTCAGATGATCTGATCAGTGAGGGGTTCAGCCCTCTTTTAAAGCCAAATGGGCCCTAGCGATTGGTGTAGAGTAAGCCCACCTTAATGAACCAATCCTGGGTCCCCACCAACAATCTTCAGTTATGCTTCAGGTCAGAACCAGGGCACTTGGCAACAGACAGGGGAAGGATGACAACATATACTTTTAAGTCCCATCCATCTTCCTGTTTAGTTTACTTCAAAGTGTCTCCCTAATTAACTGAGCACTATGCAGCACTTGATCACAACATGGACCTCCTTTGAAGTAGGGGCTTGCATGCAGAATTTCGTCTCCTACAATTCACATACTTCTCTGCTCTGAAGGGAGTGGTCCCGGACAGGACATTCACTGCCCTTTCATACCAAGGAGGGTTGTTAGTACCAAGTTGACACATTGCATTACAAAGAGGTGTCTGGCGTTTGGTCTCCATTGTTACTCTTTGCACCCAGGCCTTCCCAGAGGCCTGCTAATTAACATTCTTCAGTATTCGCCGCCACCAGAAAGGTTTCACAATGGAGATGCAAATCCATGGGGCCTTGAAATTCTAATCAGGCTGCCCACGGCCAGAGGCTTTTGAAGTACCCACGGCTGTCAGGTGTCAGCTACACATGACAGGGAAGGGATGCACTGGTCAGCTGTGTCCTCCCATAGTACATAACTATTTTTCTGTTGTGCAATGAGCATGGAAATTGTGCGTGGGAATGGCCCCATCACTCATTATTTTTAAAACAACCAAAAAAAACCCTGGCGAGCCCTCTTTTTCCATGTGGATCGGTGAATTCCTCACAAGTAGTTTATGCAAAAACCACATTACCACTTATGCCTTGTGCAGCAACCAATCAGGTTTCTTGCAATTCCTGCTGTACCTAATGGTATTCACAAGTCTTTATTCTTCTCCCCCGGGCACAAGACAACATGTTGTGGTGAGCCGCTGGTTGTTGCAGTGATAAAGGCTTGCCTGGTGGGTAGTACATGTTAAACCTTGCCAGTGTGGGACTGGGGCATACATTTGTCTCGGGCATCATGAAAAAGTGGCACACTGTTGAAAATGGAAATTCATTCCTTTTGTGACAGACTGTTTGAGTAGTACCCAAGGGGGTAGCTTTTTGATAGCATGTGATGCAAATTGTGAATTTTAAAGAATGTGTTCAGCAACACTGGTTAAAACTACTAGCCGCAATGTGAAGTCACACCTCAAACTGCCCCACATTGGCCAAAACAGTGTCCCACTTTGATAAAACAAACTGTCCCGCACTAGCATTTTGAGTTATTGGTTCAGGCATTGGCCTTTTTCCCTATAGGCCAGCCCGAGCCTGAACCTTGCTATGCTTGGAACTTAACTTGGCCACTGGGCAATTAACAGTCAATATTGCCTGTTCGCATGCGTTCATCGCCATATTCTCTCGCATGTATAGCACCCTGATTTGGTTGAGTACCAGTCTGTTCCATTTCAAGGGGCTGTGGTCTGGGCCGGCAAAGCATGGTGTCCCGGTACTTAATGCCGAAGAGAGGGCAGCGCTACTGTGCTGTTTGTCATCCCAATAAGATATTTTGGTTAAGTTGCGGTGCAGAAGTTATGAGCAGAGTATGAAAGCCTTGCCCATGTATTTCTTCATATTTGTATGATTCATCCTCGATAAGCTCATTGGTGTCAGCCCCTCTGTTGGAGGCTCGCTGGCAGTGAATATTTTCTGTATCGCTTCTTCTTCGTCTCCATCCAGAGTGAACCAGTTCTCCACGTGCAACATTGACAGTAATGCCCTCCTCGGCTATTTCTCACTTCTATGTATCCAATGTTTCTCTTCTGGGAGTTGGAACATATGTTTTTTTCACAATTAGATTAAAATGTTTCAAGATCCTGGAGCTCTCTCCAAGATTCTGCTGACCGGTTCATTCCATGGGGGATCTTTTCTCTGCCCAGAACTAGTTTATAGAAATGTGTTTTTGTGTCTCTGTAAAAAGAAGGCAGCCTATTAGTTTTCTATAATGAGGCCCAGGGCGACCGAATTCCCAGGGCCCTCTGAACTCTCTGTTGCCACACACTGAAGCAGCGACTTGAGAAGATAGGGGGAGGGGCCCATAGTGCACCAGCTATTAATATATCTTGTGTTTGTTAGGATCCTAATCTAGCGCTTAAGACCAGGTATGGGCTGTTTCAAAGCACTCTAGAGGGAATGGGGAAGCAGAAGTGTGAACAGAGGATGGCACTAGGAAGAGAGTTAAGAAAGGCAGCCGCAACCTGCATTTGGTCTGTTGGTTTGCAAGTATCAGGTGTTTTAGCATCCATCGTCAAGGTCCCCGGGTTAAGGAGTGGACAGGCATCAGTCGTTGATAAGACCTGAAGACGTTTTGCATCCAGGTGGTTGCACTGGGCGACCTGGAAGGGAGTAGCCCAGGTGAGGGGCTAGGTTTGGTTGCGGTAGCTTAAGCTGATGGATATGATAGGTTATTTATAACACGCTTAATACCCAGAGGCATTCGTGTCTTTCCATCACCAGTCTTCATTTCAGGCGGATAATGAGCCTTCCCCAGTCCAAGATGGGGGAATGGGTTTTGCTGTTTATTAGCTCTGTTCCATGTAATAAACTCCCTGCAAAAAAGTCACCAAAAAATGGCTGTTTTTAGCAGGGACATTATCACATTGAACATGCGGGGGACAGCCCTGCAACCTTTTTTTTCAAGGAGACCTTTGGTCACCCCCGCTACCCCTGCTCCCCATGACCCCATATATATGGTCACCATATATAATGTCGCCACAACCTTTTCCCGGCAACATTATGTATGTTGACCATATATAAGGGGATAATATTACTGGATACCGAGAGCAGCAGGTCCTTAGCCCACAGGGTTCTGCGATCAGGCCTCTCTACGGGTCTCTAGGAAGTTTTAGAGTTTGAAGCAGTTGGGAGACGCGGTGGTATATCATGTGGCGGGAGCAGTTTGCACGTAGGATCTCAACCGAGAGACTTTGGATCAATGCAAAGCAAATAAAATAATCCCTCTGCCTGTACTCTACAGACTGTATAGCGCAAGTGCTGGGATTAGAGGCTATAGAATGAGGCATTTTCTATTATGTGGGCTTCTGGGGGTGCACTCTTCCCTGGAGTTGGAAAGGCTCTCCAGGTTCACTGTGAGTCCTGACCCCTCTATGTAGCAATCACGTGTGACTTGCTAACAGGAGACGTTCATCCAGTGAGGACGGCACCTCGCGGAGTCGCAAGATACGTACGCTCAAATATTCAAAGCTCTCTGCTTTCACCATAGCAACAAGCGAACCGCATTGCGCGTGCTCAAAGGAGAGAAGCTGCATTTCTGCAAGTCCAGAGTCCCCCATTCTATGTGGTTTGTGGCAGTGACACTTGGGTAATGGGTTCTCCCCCCAAATGAAAGACTGTGCTCCGACACTGTGTTGACCACTGTCATGGGAGAGAGCGTGTATAGCTATGATAAGTCCCAAGAGGTGAGCAGTGACATCGCCGCATCAAGGCTAATGCAGCATTATTAGGAATAGTGCTGTCGCCTGCTAAGGTGCTCGCTGTGCGTGTAGTGTCAGATGGAGAGAGATGGAGCAGTCAGACAGTTCTGGGGTTATTGAGGACTCCGGTCATTGAGGATTAATGCTAGACTGCACCCTTTGATTTCTCACTTATGGTTGACCTTGAAGTGACAGTATTTGTGCTGTTGTCCATCGTTCTCCTGACAAAAATGTATATATATGATAATTGAGGTGCCTACAGATTACAGGAAATGTCTGTACTGGTATTGCCACCTCATTTGCTTGAAGCCAATGTATGGCAGGCTGAAGCGTTGAATGAAGAAGAGAACTATACGCTCACACGTGACATGCGCAATCAGATCTGTTCTTCCAGGAGAAGGTTAGCCAGGGACCATTGGTCCATCCGGGATCCAAGATCCCTCCCCTTTGGCTTTCCGTTGTCCAAAACCTAGGCAGGAAACCAGAGTGGGAAGCACCCAGCAGCCAGCTGCCCTTATAGCTTAGAATGATGGTCCAGGGATTGACCAGGAAGTGCACGGTGGACTAAACCAAGTGGAGCCATACCAGTGACTTATCCGATTTATCTCACTGAAAGTCCTAATGACCTACATGAGATATGGATTTGAAATCTTGACCCATATTTAATTTACTCGATAGTTCAAAAGTGGATCACTCCTTTGACCCGGAGCTGCATTTTTTTTCCAAATGTTACTGAACGATTGTTAGGAAGAACTAAAGCAAGAAATTCTGCAGCAGATGCAGGATCTTCTCCAGAGATGACGACTCGGCTCTGCCCAGGATCTTCAGCCGCTGCTAGCGGCTGGTGCGGCTAAGCATTGCTGAGGAGCAACAGCACACGCCAGAGCCGAAGAATGGACAGCTTGAGTGATGGCCATCACCCCGCTGCAGTCAGTGTGCTGAGACACAATTCATGGGCCAAGTGAGTTGGCTCTTCCCGGCTGAGCTGGGGTTCGGGCACCAACAAGGTGATATACAGAGCTCATAGGAAAAAACTGTCTGTTTTCCATCACAGTTTGGAGTTGCAGAGGTTGGATGGATGGAAACGTCCATTAAAAAAACTACTTTACATCAGACACCTTCTGCAGGAGTTCCTACCACAAGGAAATGCATTGGAATACAGATGAGGCAAGTGTGCAAGTTACTACTTGAACTTCTCTCAAAATGCCATTTCTGTACAATGAAAAATCAGAAGAACCTCCAGAGCAAGGAGCGTTCCAAGTGCCAGATGGAATTAACAATAAATGATCTCAGACACAAATAATCTGACATACACTTGGGAGGATAGCTCAGGGGCAACGTGCTTGCCTTGGAAGCAAGATGACACGGAGCACCACAGGTTCAATCCCCGGGTCCATGCTTTGAAACCTCTGGGTATTAAGCGCGTTATAAATAACCTATCATATCAAACTTAAAGAATATAGCAAAGTACTACTTTATTATCAGCTCAAATAAAGTAGGGAAACCTGGTGAGCAAACAGATTGCAGCTCACTCACTCTCATCTACATTTCGATTATATAAAGGCTTTGTACCTTGAGGTATGTCAGCTATGACCTCATCCTACAACGCAAACAGTAAAAACCTATTGAAAGGAGGGATTGGTCAAGGGGACATATATACCTATATTTTATTTAGGTTTTAGTAACATAATTGGCTGCTCCCTATCAAATAGGCACACCTTGAACTACATCTTAGTACGTATAATACAGATTAATACCAGAATAACAGCAACGGATTGGCTTCTGCAACAATGTATAGTGCACTACTACATAGGCCCTCATGATTGGTTGGCATTCTCTCCCAACCATGTACATTCGACTCGTTAGCAGCACCTAAGCAAAACAAAACCCAGGTGTGGGGAACAACGTCAGACCACTGCCCACTTTGATCAATTACTCTACCATCTCTCATCTGTTAGGCCCTAAAGCAAGGCTTCTTCTCTAAAGTTGAATTTGCTGACTGTTCTTTTCCTTGGGACCTTTGAGGGAGTGCAGGTACATCACTATCTTCAGTTGGAGCTTAATGAATAGGTCTTGTTTTCGAGTCTTGCACCACATGTGAGGAGACCACGATTTTGTCAATTCTGTCCTTCTATTTAGTGCTATTTGATTCAATTATACTGGGTGCTATTACTCCTCTTGGCCTCTGGAGACTTGGTTGCTCTGTCTTCCATCTGCATCTTTAATTGTCCAATACTTGGCACTTACAAATGTTTTCTCCTTCACTTAATCTAAGAGAAATATTCATGCGTATGTAGCTTATCATCTTTGACTCCCCTTATGCCTTGCAGGTGCCTCTTGATGTGGCATCTTTGATCCCAAGCCAAACAGACATTCTTTGTTCCTCGCATGAAGCTGTTTTTCAGCGCCTGTCAGCTCTGCAGTTCTGGTCTCTCCCTTCAAGACTTCTTACCTCACTATTATATGAAACCGACGTCCATCTTTCCATCATGGCCGCTTTACTTGCATTATATTTTCTCGTGCAGCAAGCTTCGATATGTCTCATCTACCTTGCATTTCTGTATATAGACATTTGCTGATTCGCCTCTTACTTATCCTTTAGTGTATTTGATTTCTTTGCATTTGCACACATGTTTCCCTTGTCACTTCAATTACATCTTCTTTCTTTGAGTACTTGTATGTCATTTCACTCCGTCCTAGTATCTTCTCTTCGTGATGCCACTTTACTCTGCTCTGATTTCACTTATAGCACTTCTATGTTCAGTGGTGTATGTAGACATCCTTCCACCACATTAGTGTGAGAGTACATTCAATAGGGTTGTCTGAGTGCATAACGTCTTTCATATCTTTGATGCGGAATCGGGACGATACCTGGTGTCACACACAATGCTCTCTTGCTGTTCTTCCAGTATGACGGAGGTGAGGGGCGGGCACTAGAAATGACGTGTACATCGGCCTCTTCACATTTCATTTCCCTTTTCGAATCGAAGTAGAAACTTTCAGGTATTTGTGAAGCAGCCATGGGAGAGCCAGGCCAGAACCTAATACTCAGTCAGCCCAATGTCCACCTTCCATGGGCTCTTTATTGCCACTGTGGCTATATCTAGCTTCAGGGACCCCACTTTGACCACCCCCAAGACCCGGTACTAATGGCTGACACTCATGTTTTTCCAGGGTGTACCTTGTATGTTTTGATATTTTCGATTGCTTTTTCTAAAGCATTTCCCCATACCGAGCCTCCTAAATGTCTCGGTTTTAATTTGTTATGGGGGAAAGTAGGTGTTTTGCAATGATAGCAGGATGTGCATGGATCCTTGTTGTGTTTTTGCCATTTTATATGCTTTGTGTTTTCTACATTATTCTTTTTTTAAATAAGCTTAGATGTTTGGATATGAGTTACCTTTCAGGAGAAGCTCTGTCATTGTTTGCTGTCAAAATGCAGGGGCAATTTCAGAAGCCGTAGTGTTCCATTGGTGCCAGACTGACCCTACCCTACGTCAAAGGTGTCTCGCTGTAGTGTTAACCTATCACCTCAGTCTGTACAAAGCATCCCATTGGCTCAATGCGCGATGACCTGACACCTCATTGTGTGTTTCTCTGATTCTCTTTTCCGCAGATGGACGGTAACTGGGGCAAGTGGAGCCCTTATGGGCAGTGCTCTCGAACCTGCGGTGGTGGCGTCCAACTGGCCAAGCGGGAATGCAACAACCCACCACCCGCTAGTGGAGGCAAATACTGTGAGGGTCTCCGTGTGAAGTACCGCTCTTGTGGACTGGAGCACTGTGCAGACTCGGGTGAGGAGCCCTGTGCGCAACCATGACAGATGCAGGCCCAGAGGGACTTACAGTGAAGGGCATGGGAAGTGGGTGGCATGGCGTGAGACAGAAAGGATGAGACTGAACACTGCATCAAAATGTTTAAGCTTGTTACTACACAGTAAACACAATATATTGCAATGAAAAATAAGACATGATAGTGACGAGAAGACCTTAGTCTGTTGTGTACCGTTGCATACTGAAGATTAACACATGGGGGAGAGCATACGGCTAATCAGGAGACTAGGAATGTGGGCTAAATCTGCTGGGATAAACCTGTGTTCTATCCCTTGCTCAGGCACCACTGCCCTGAGCCGCCATCTTTTCTCAGCTGTTGACCTTGGTCCTGAATTCCTCTGTCCCGGCTACCCACCTGCGGTGTCCATACTTCTCTGCCCCTCCAACCTCTCTGTGACTCCCATGCACCTCTCCATACCCCCTCACCTGACCTCTGATGTTTTCCCTGCTATCATGCCACGTCCCCTCGTAATACAAATAGAAGAGGGACTTCCATCCATATCCTGCTTCTGTCGCCAACCATTTTGTTTTGTAGTTTTTTTTAAGGAAATTGAGCACACGTGGTGCACATTTCCTTTAAAAAGAATTAAATGATTGTTTACCCCCGACAGAGACCCCAGGTGCTAACAGCTTTAATACCCTCCCCGGAGGGCTGTCTTGTCTGGTAATCGCTTTCCACCCCTGGTAAAGCCCTTGCTTTGCTCGTGCCGTTAGGAACGTTGGATGCTGAACTGGGCAGTAACTAAAAGTATAGATTGCATGGTGGAAAGTCGGCAAAGGGGGCAATCCTTCCTCCTGGTCTATAGACATTCTGTGCTCTTAAGTATAAGGAGACTTATTATGATGACAAAGAAAAGTTACAAAATTCCTCAAAAGGGACTGACGTTGAGGATTGGCCAGAAAAACAAATGTGTATATGTCTGAGATTTGACTTAGACAAAGATGTGTCCATTTCGTTGACAGATTTCTTGAATTCTCATGTCATGTTTTCATTCTGATATTTCCACCAGGGAAGAGCTTCCGGGAGGAGCAGTGTGAGTTCTTCAATGGCCATAACTCCAGCACCAACCGGCTGACCCCCTCGGTTGGCTGGGTGCCCAAGTATTCCGGTGTGTCACCAAGGGACAAATGCAAGCTCATCTGCAGAGCCAACGGGACCGGCTATTTCTACGTCCTGGCACCTAAGGTGAGGCAGTAGGGCCTGGCGTGATGCCCCTTTGGTGGTATATATGCATTACTGTGTCTAAGTGTTAACAACGCTGGTGGTGGCCAACCAGAGAGACGAGGCTGTTCTGGAGCATGCTAGAATACAGATGTTTTCTAATTCAATATTTTCATTTTTTAAGGTCAAAATAGGCCAATGGTCCGCCCAGCTCAGCTTGGTGTTTTAGTTTCTATCAACCTGTGCTCAAATTAAAATATTGAAGACCAATTCCACCAGAGAGTTCCAAGACTCGTGACCCATCCAATTCCGGATAGTTCCACAAATCATTAGCATTTATTTGGTAGAAACGTATAATCAATGAAAGGATCAACACGTGTTTCAACCAATGAAGGCCCTCCTCAGGGCTGTCAAGATCATACAAAGTGGAATGCATACAGAGTAAAGTAAAAATTATACAAGTATAAACCAAAAAATAGATCAGAAAATTGGTGTAAATATAACCATAAAATAATTGCATTAAACAGATATTCAGTTTCAAGGTGCGCCTCTCAAAAAATGTAAATAAATAAACAAACTTCTTGTAAACACATAAAGTGTGTTGGGCTCTTGCACCCATGTAAATTGAAGTACATAAAAAAAGATTATTGGCAAGATTATCACAAGAAGTTTTACAGTGTTACTCACAAATTACTAAAATTTATATTTTCGAAAAAAGATCAAAGAATTTTAACAAAGTAGCCTGGTCTCAAGAATTTTAACAAAGTAGCCAAAACGTGTTTCGAGAGGAGCTCTTCAACAAGGCTAACAAAAAAATGGTGTGAACATTAAACAACCATTATAGGCCTGATTAGTGATTTGGATTCATGTAGATGACAGTGAGATGGCTGATCCATTATGTGAATAAATTATACAATTACTCACGACTCCATTGAAATGAAGCACTGGAAATTGACCAGTGCTCGGATTATATGTAGTAAAGGCAGTGGCTTGTGATATAGCCAGCAGACACTGATCCCTGCATGAAAATAAATAAAATAATTGCAGTCATATTTCAATGTAAACATTGCGTGTAAACATTTGTCTTCGTGGGTGCATGGAGCGGAATAACGAAAAACGACAAAGAGCCTTACCTACAATGAGGGCTCTGCTACAACTCTAGAGTTTCACTGCGCATGAGATCAGGTCTGATAGCCAGACTCCATGCTGTATAGCATTAATTATGTATCTTCGGACTGTGCGATAAAGAACGAGGACTGCATTGCTGTGTCGGACCATAATGGGTGAATCTGCATGAAATGAAACTGATAACGGACCCGATCGGGCTGCCCATGAGTGGATATATGCAGACCTGAAACTGTGAAATAAACATTTGCCATGTTAACACAGGTAGTTGATAGTGAATTGAAACATATTGGGAGCACTGGATATAGTTGCATAAAGAGGCTTCAAATAAAAAAACAGCTTGTCTCCTATAAATTACAGCGGTCTTCTCAATACAATTTCTGAAAACTGCGCGAATAGATGGTTGAGTAAACCAAGCTATATTAATGATGGATTGCGTTGAATTGAACCAAATTATGGTTGTTGCCTAGTATTGTTCAAAAGGCCCTTGTATACAATTGCATTTGCATTCTACTAACTATGACAGTGTTCACTGTCCAGGTTCAAATAGTAAACATGCTTTCTGGCTAGAATCACGCAGATCTGTCTAAATAGAAGATAAACAGAGCATTGTTAAAATGTGTGATGCGAGGTTGAGTATATGGTACTGTCCCAAACAACAAAGGCAGTTATCTTAATAGAAGATTAATCAGATTGATTTTTTATTGAAGATTGATTAATTTGTATCGTACAGCTGTCCGAACGGGATCGAATCAAGGCTTCAGAACATTTCTGAAGTGTGTGATGCGTGGGTTCGTTTGTTGTGCCTGACAACTCTTGCAGCAGCCTATATACACTGTCGATTGTTAATCCATATAACATCAGAATCTGTATTGTTATATACATATAAAACAAGCAAAATGGGAATGGTCAAGTGGTAATGAAACATCAGTTTACTTGTAAGATTACACATTAATAAATACACGCAGTTCATTGTCAGCGTTGAGGCCATCTCTACTTGCGTTTAGTTCAAAGATAAATCTAGCCTCTTTTTGCCTAATTGCAGATTTGCTAATATCAGATCTCAGTTCCAGATGAAACTTCCTAATTCGACAAACTGGATGAATTTTCCATCTTGAGCAGATGCTCACAGAGCCAATGATTCAGCAACGGATATTGAATATTACTGGTCTTTATAGCATATACATGTTTTTCTCGAATTCTAAATCTTAATTCACGTTTAGTACAGACACACACAATGCAAAAGACAGCATATGTAGATCTACAGTTCAGTAACCCTTGTATGCATATCATTTTGTTAGTGTAAGTTTCATAGTGTGTGATCTTGTTGTATGCAAAGTTCCAAATGCTGCATGTGCTACATTTAAAGAAACAGGTAGGCCTCAGTAACCAATCACCAGGGGCACTGGAGGATGGAAGAGTAAAAGAACTCGGACTCATCAGATTCCCTTAAAGAAACAGGTAGGCCTCAGTAACCAATCACCAGGGGCACTGGAGGATGGACGAGTAAAAGAACTGGGACTCATCAGATTCCCTTAAAGAAACAGGTAGGCCTCAGTAACCAATCACCAGGGGCACTGGAGGATGGACGAGTAAAAGAACTGGGACTCATCAGATTCCCTTAAAGAAACAGGTAGGCCTCAGTAACCAATCACCAGGGGCACTGGAGGATGGACGAGTAAAAGAACTGGTACTCATCAGATTCCCTTAACGAAACAGGTAGGCCTCAGTAACCAATCACCAGGGGCACTGGAGGATGGACGAGTAAAAGAACTGGGACTCATTAGATTCCCTTAAAGAAACAGGTAAGCCTCAGTAACCAATCACCAGGGGACTGGAAGATGGACGAGTAAAAGAACTGGGACTCATCAGATTCCCTTAAAGAAACAGGTAGGCCTCAGTAACCAATCACCAGGGGCACTGGAGGCTGGACGAGTAAAAGAACTGGGACTCATCAGATTCCCTTAAAGAAACAGGTAGGCCTCAGTAACCAATCACCAGGGGCACTGGAGGATGGACGAGTAAAAGAACTGGGACTCATCAGATTCCCTTAAAGAAACAGGTAGGCCTCAGTAACCAATCACCAGGGGCACTGGAGGATGGACGAGTAAAAGAACTGGGACTCATCAGATTCCCTAAACTCTTTGCCTTAGTGAGGACAGGTGCGAGTCACTCCTCAATGTAGTTCTTAAGATCCTTGTCCAAACGTAGAACATTCCAGTGCTCCCGGTATGTTATAAACCTGCTGATAATGCGCTGGAAATTTGGTAATAAATTGAACCGGTTCATTCCTTTCAGTGGCAGACTTACCTTTGGGTGTTATTAATGTACTTCTATCAGTTGCCTTCGATTTTGAAATGGCTGTTGCAATGTCGTGTGACCTGCAAGCTCTATTTGAAAAGGACTGCTATTCAGCTTCTCCGTGAAATTGTGCAGGTCATGGATGTTGCCAGTCCAGATTACATACATGTCATCAATAAACCTTTTCCAAAGCAAAATATGCTTTTTTGAATCACCTGTGCTAGGTGCTAATGCATAGGTTGGTTCAAATTCTCCCATTCTTAGGTTGGCTAGTGTGGGGCTGGATGTCGCTCCCACTGCTAATCCCTTACTTTCAAGTGTGCATCTCACTAGGAAAGAATTGTTTAGACACCTTGTAATACATTTATTTAGAATGTGGCAATCCGACTTAGACATTATTCCGATGTTCCACCTTCATCCGTAACCAGTGTTTGGACAGTGTGCTGGAGGGGAGTTAGATGTTGTGTTTTTTACATTGAGCAATATGTTGTTATTAGAAAGACGCACTGTGGAGTCCTTTAATTCTCTCAAATATGTTGTGCCAACAAGATTTCATCTATTGCGATATCAAGAAAAGTGTACCTCTGTATAACAGGCCTGTTTTGGATTGCACACACGAGATATCAGTGATGTCACACGTTTGCGTGTGATGTCATGTTTTGGGTATATAAAGGTAGATTTTCAAAATGACATATGCACACACGTGGGACGCTGTTTGCTGCCCAGCTGGGCCATGGGTCTTAATCCACCAGTTCATCTAGGTGAGCTTGTTCGATTTTATTTCTCTGTGGTGGAGTTCTTTATGAATGGAACTGTTTGAGGATCTCCTTGGAAACCTATGTCAAGGTTCGCTGGATTTTGCCATTGGTTTTAAATCTTCTATTTTGAATCCAGGTCTCATTGGTGAGTTTTGCTTAGAATCAATATATGGTAGTGATTGAGTGATTGAGAGTTGTGCTTCACTTGTTAGGATCGATAATGTAATTACCTGCACACCTTGTTCTTGTTTCATTTAAGGTATATACCCAGAGTGTAAGGCTTTATGTTGTACTGTATATAATGACTGTATTGGTAGGTATATACCAAGAGCGTAAGGCTTTATGTTGTACTGGATATAATGAATGTATTGGTAGGTATATACCCAGAGTGTAAGGCTTTATGTTGTACTGTATATAATGACTGTGTTGGTAGGTATATACCCAGAGGGTAAGGCTTTATGTTGTACTGGATATAATGACTGTATTGGTAGGTATATACCCAGAGCGTAAGGCTTTATGTTGTACTGGATATAATGACTGCATTGGTAGGTATATACCCACAGCGTAAGGCTTTATGTTGTACTGTATATAATGACTGTGTTGGTAGGTATATACCCAGAGGGTAAGGCTTTATGTTGTACTGTATATAATGACTGTGTTGGTAGGTATATACCCAGAGGGTAAGGCTTTATGTTGTACTGGATATAATGACTGCATTGGTAGGTATATACCCAGAGCGTAAGGCTTTATGTTGTACTGTATATAATGACTGCATTGGTAGGTATATACCCACAGCGTAAGGCTTTATGTTGTACTGTATATAAAGACTGTATATGTAGGTATCATTTGGAGTAGGTGACTGCCTTGTTACTTGGCACTATCAGGGTTTCATTTATGATGTTTTGGTTTCTGCCTCTTTAGAAGTTGGTTTAGCTCTTTATGTCCTAATTCAGGACCACATTATGCTCAGTCCGCTGGTAAGCAGTTGGTGTACTCTACATGTCCATGCACAATGGTGTCTTGGGTCGGTTTTTAGTTGCATCGACACACCCATCGGAAGAGTGACTATATTCTCTCCAGCACTCTGCTGCCAAGACTGGCTATGGTGTAATTGTTTTATTTGTGGTATGTTCTTTATTATTGGACATTTATTTTAATTGTGTGGGACTAGGTCAGGAACAAGATTAATTCACTTCACGGAGATATGGTTAGAATATGGACAAGTTGTCCACAGAGCATATGTACATACCGGAAGAAATGGGGTAAGTGATGCGGAGTGCTACAAACAACTCGTTCTTTGCTAAAATTGATAATTTGTGTTTCTTTTCTTGGTTTTATTTTATTTTATTTTTTGTCTGCTCCAATTTATTTTCTCCTTTGCAATAATTTTTTACATTCATGTGTTTAATGAATGACTCTAATCTAAAATTATTTTTTTCTTTTTTTATGACACCTGTTTAAATCCCCTTTCATTTGACTATATATTTGAATTGTGGTATTTTATGGTTACATATTCGCCAATTTGATGATCTTTTTTTTTGGTGTATACATTTGTACATTTTACTTTACTCTGTATGCATTACACTTTGTATAATCTTGACAGCCCTGAGGAGGGCCTTCATTGGTTGAAACACGTGTTGATCCTTCCATTGATTATACGTTTTTTACCAAGTAAATGCCAATGATTTGTGAAACAATCCGGAATTGTGCGGGTCATTAGTCTTGGAAATCTCTGGTGGAATTAATCTTCAATATCGGAATCTTAATGTGAGCGCAGGCTGATAGAAACTGAAACACCAAGCTTTCATTTTAAATTTGGTGACCTGGGGCCAAGGTCGCTGACAGTGTTCATCCCCGTAGCTCCCTTTTATCTTAGATAGTTACTAGCCTGTTAGCTCGAACCCTGGAACGGCCCCGTTTCCCCCTGTTTCAGGTCCTCCGAGCTCAACGGGGGCTTCTTCTAAGCTCTTGTCCCCCAATGGCTGCCACTTGGACTACAATAAGCAGTGTAATAGTACAGGGTCTTAACACGCACGGAAAGGCTGTTCTGAGTGTGGGCGGCGCTATGTATATATATGTATATATATATGGCCAGTATTATTATAAAAGCACGTTTTTTTTACTGACAGCATTGGGGGCAACACAGAAGCTAATTTTTGGGTTAGGGTGGTGTTGTAAATTAATACTAGAAGGACGACAGGAGCCAGGCAGGGTTTTCACCAGGGCTTTATTTTCTTGATAAGCTGGAACTGATCTTGCATAAATACTGTCCAGAATTACTAAGGCCAACGTGGCCAACTGGGGCTGGGCTGCAGTAGGAGAAACAGTGCAGCTGTAACATTAACTTTGTCCCATGCTCGGAGGAGCCGGGAGGATGCAGCTGTCTGTGTCCTCAGCTCGTCCCGTAATGCGCGCGTAGCGCGCGGGGGCGGAGCCAAGGGCGCGAGCGAGATCTCGCGAGAGCGGGGCTCTCGCGACATCTCTACACACCTCCCCTTTTCCAATACGGAACGGGTTCACTGTAACACATAGTCATTGTATCTCACCGGTCTTCTGTGCTCCCTTCGGGGCCTCTCACTGGTTGCAGAGCATGGTCTCTGCTGATCCGGTTCTGGACTCACATTGGGTTCTTCTCGTTCTGTTTCGGTCTCATCTCTTTCTCCATCGCTTCCTTCTGGTTCTCGTTCCTCGTTTCTCCGGTCCTCTCTTTCAGTCTCTAAGTGGGGTGTCCCCGGGGTTATCGCTTCTTCTTGCCTTCGCTGGTATAATGCCACCCTTTCAAAGTTCCACGTGCGCCCGTCTTCTGTGCGGACATGATTTGTTCCTCTGTGAGTTACCTTTATGGGCCGACTATAGCGGGATCCCGTGGCTAGGTCCTTTCTTGGCAGTTTGATTTTGACCCAGTCTCCTTCTTCTATGTTGGGCGCTTTCTTCGTCCTTCTTCTTTCATCACTCCACGATTTCATGCGTGTCTTGTTTCTCTCCATGCGCCATACCACTTCTGTCATGTTAACAGCTTCATCTTCCCTTACTTTCGCCAGCCAAGGTGGAATGAGGGTGGATGCCGCACTCCTCCCTCTCAACATTTTGAACGGGGATATTTGAGTAATTCCATTTGGTGTGAGCCTGTGGGCCGCTATGGCTTCTTTGGTGGTTTTGAGGGGGTCCATTCCCGACGCTGTTGCCAGTTGGATGGCCCCTTTTATGAACCTGTTCGCCCTCTCCACGAGTCCATTTGTTTGGGGGTGATACAAAGCCGCCTTCTTTTGTTTGATGTGGTTCTTCCTTAAAAATGCTTCCATGTCTTTTGAAACTAGTTGCACTCCATTGTCTGTGACGACTTCTTTGGGGAGGCCTTCCCTTTGGAATATCTCAGTGAGCACCTGTATGACCGTCTCTGTGGTTATGTTCGGGACGAACTCGGCTTCCACCCACTTGGATAGATAGTCGACCAGCACTATGCCGTATTTGTGTTCCGTTCCCATCGCTTCCAGGGGCCCTATGAAGTCTATGCCCACTTTGGACCATACTGCTTCTGGTATCTCCGTGGGTATGAGGGGTGCTTGTCGAACCTTCAGTCTTTTGTCACTGTTTAGGCATTCATGGCAGCGCTCAATCATGGCGCGTATTTCATGGTCCATAGACGGCCACCAGTAAGCTTCTCTCACCCTGCGGCGGGTCATCGTGTTCCCGAGGTGTCCTGCATGGGCCCTGCAGAGAATGGTGCGCCTCATTCCTGTGGGGGGGATGATTTGATCCATTTTCATGATTATCCCCTCCGTTTCCGACAACTCATCTTGCACCTTCCAATATGGTCTCATGCCTTCCGGCAGCATTTTCTCATTTGGCCACCCTTCTTTGATCCATTTGCGCATCTTGGCCATGGTTGGGTCATTCACGTCTTCTTCTTCCCAGTGTCTCTCACTGAGTTCCAGGTAGTCTGGGGCCCTTATGTCAGAGATGGATGCGACGATGCATTCTCCGTGTAGGAATGTGGTAGCCCTTTCCTTGTTTTCTGGCAATCTCGACATGCAGTCGGCTTGCGAGTTTTTCCATCCAGAGATGTGATGGACTTCAAATGTGTATTCCTGTAGTTTCGCTGCAATGCGAGCTAGTCTGGGAGTGGATGTTTTGGTGCCTCCAGGACTAAGCATGTGGATGAGCGGCTTGTGATCTGTCACCAGCTTGAACTTTGTGCCCCACACATATGTTCTGAAATGTTCGACTGCCCATGCGCATGCTAGCATTTCCTTTTCAATGGTGGAATAGTTCTGTTCCGCCACCGATAGTGCCTTCGACGCAAAGGCCACCACATGTTCGGTGTCCCCTCTCCTCTGCGTTAGCACTGCTCCTAGTCCGTACGCACTGGCGTCAGTGGTAATGACCGTATCCCACTCTGGGTTAAAGGGTTGAAGACATGGAGCTTTCATGATGTGTTGCTTTATGGTGTCCATCGCCCTCTTCTGGGGTTCACTCCACAAAAATTCTGTCCCTTTTTTGAGTAGATCACGTAGGCGTGAAGTGATTTCTGAAAACTTTGGTATGAATTTCGCATAGTACTCAGCCAATCCCAGAAAAGACCTGACCTCTTCTTTGGTGGTGGGTTCAGGAGCTTTGGTGATGGCTTGCATTAGATTTTGTTTAGGGCTGATGCCCTTTTCCGAAATCTTGTACCCCAGATATTCAACTTCTTTTACTCCAAATGAACATTTCTCGTGACGTAAACGCACCCCTGCTTCTTGTAGTTTGTTGAGAACCACTTTGAGGGTGGTGTCGTGCGTCTGCTTGTCCCTTGCATAAACCAATATGTCATCCTGGAAATATACTACATTTTTGACTTTCCTTAGTAGGACGTCCATCATGCGCTGAAAGGCCGATGCAGCAGATGACAAACCGAAAGGCATTTTGGTGAATTGAAACGTGCCGAAAGGCGTGATGAATGCCGTAAGGGGTTTCGATTCTTCGTGGAGCTGTATCTGATGATATGCATTTCTCATGTCAAGTTTTGAGAATATTTTTGCCTCCTTCATTAATAATATGAGTTCGTTTATGCTTGGGAGCGGGTAATTGTCCGTGATGACTTCTAAGTTTAGGCTGCGTAGGTCTATGCACACCCTTAATTCCTGTGATTGGGGTTTCTTTATCAGGACGACTGGGCTCAACCATTCGGACGCTTCTATTTCCTCAATCACTCCTTCCTTCTTCATTTTGTCTAGCTTTGCCTAAGGGTGTCCCTTGCTGTGGCCGGTACTGGTCTCACCCGGTGCTTGACAGGGACGGCATTTCTTTTGAGCACAATTTTGTGAGCAAAACTTTTAATGTGCCCCGGCTCCTCAGAGAAAAGTGTTGGGTAATCGCTCTTGACGACGGATTCGCTCCTCGTATGGACTGATAGAACTTGATCTTCTGTGCTGGGATCCAGTCTGATTTTTAGTTTGTCTTGATCATCCCAGCCCAAAACAGCAGGCCCTTCATGGCTGAAGTAGACTCTGGTGATGGTTTCTCTTCCTTTGAATTCGACTTTGCCGTTGATATACCCTAGCAGTTCGACTGATGCCCCCCCCAAATACTGTGGGCTTGTGTCGTGTGGTGAGTACTTCCACTTTCTCTTTACCCAGCATGTCTTTGTATGTCTGAAGGGGTAAGATGGTGAGGTCCGACCCGGAATCAGCCATGACCCTTGTCTCTTTTCCATCGATTTTGATCACGCAGTGGGGCTTCTCTCTCCTGGCTCGTGTGCTGTTCACCATTATGACTGTGGGTCTACCCTCCTCATCTGAAGAGGATTCCCTTTCCCTTATGTGTTCCGTGGTGAGGCTTGTAACTTTCTTGTTCCTCCATCGACACACTATCGAGAAGTGTCCTATGCGTTTGCAAACGGAGCACTCCTTGTCTCTGGCTGGGCACTCTCTGTCAAATGCCAGGTGTTTGGTGCTGGTGCACCTATGACACTTGAGGGGTTCTTTCTTGCTGTTTCTTGCTTCTCTCGTGTCTGGTGCAAACTTTTCCTTTCTTGGACGGAATCCCACCGCTTGTATTTCGGTGGGAACTTGGGCCCCTGTAAGCTCTTTCCTTCTTCCCGCTGTTTCCTCGACTGCTCTGGCGATTTCGACGGCTTTTTAATAAATAATAATAATAATAAATAATTAGGGTTTTATATAGCGCTACAAACCCTCAGGTATCTGAGCGCTGCTTATTTACCCACGGTGTGTGGTGCTCATTTATCGACCTCGGAAGGATGAAAGGCTGAGATTGGCCCCGCCGGGATTCGAACCTGCGTTAGCAGGCTCTGCACGGATGTCAAAAGCGAGCGCTCTACTCGCTGTGCCACTTGACCGGCTAACTGTAGCTCTTTTTCGAGGATGAACTTATCTTGGACTTTCCGACTGTTGGTGTGGACGACTAGCATGTCGCATATGCGGTTTTCCGCATTGGTGCCGAAGTTACACAGGGCTGCTAGTTCCCTTAATTTCGTGACATAGTCATCGACGGGTTCAGACTGTTCTTGTTTTCGAGTGTAAAATCTTATTCTATGGAGTACTGTGTTCTCTTTGCTGGCGAACCTCTTAACGATTCTTCTAACGGCCTCCTTAAACACATCATCATTGTCGTCATCCACTAGTATCGGGATAAGGCCCTCGAATATTCTTTGCCCTTCCACCCCTAGGGCATTGAGTAGCATGGCCCTGCGTCTCACCGCTGAAAATTCTGATCCACCCATAGCCTCCACGTACGTCGTGAACAGGGGCTGCCATTGTGGCCATGGAATGGCAGGCCTACCTGGCGTTTGCAGAAAGGGTGGCGGCGGCGTGGCTCCCTGCATGTTTCTGCGCGGTTTCTCGTGGTGATCCTCGTCGCCAATTTATGTTGTAAATTAATACTAGAAGGACGACAGGAGCCAGGCAGGGTTTTCACCAGGGCTTTATTTTCTTGATAAGCTGGAACTGATCTTGCATAAATACTGTCCAGAATTACTAAGGCCAACGTGGCCAACTGGGGCTGGGCTGCAGTAGGAGAAACAGTGCAGCTGTAACATTAACTTTGTCCCGTGCTCGGAGGAGCCGGGAGGACGCAGCTGTCCGTGTCCTCAGCTCGTCCCGTAATGCGCGCGTAGCGCGCGGGGGCGGAGCCAAGGGCGCGAGCGAGATCTCGCGAGAGCGGGGCTCTCGCGACATCTCTACAGGTGGGCACGCATCTCCAAATCATGGCGCGTGCTAAGTTGCCTTAGTTATTTTAAACTTTCACCGAGTTATGACCATCTTCACAGATGGAAAAAAATGTAATGAGTTTTCCAAATTGTGTTTTTTTCCCATGGGTTTAAGATTTTTAAGCAATTGGACCAAAACTTCTACAATCCTCTGGCAAGTGCACAACAGAGAAAAAGCGTTGAATTACTAATTGCATAATTTGTACAGCTGAGGAAAATGTGACACGAGGAAGGCATTTTAAATAGTATGTTCATTATTTGCACTGGGTGTACCAAACATGTCTTTTTTCTTGATGTTAGAAGAATTCATTCACGGTTGCAGTTTTTCTCATCCAGTTCTGGGATTAGGCACCTGCAGAGCTTTCGCTTTACTATTAAAGGAGCTGTGACCCCTCCCAGAATTGTTTTCACCCTTACAGGCATTCTCATTCTCAGACGCCACATTTCACCCTTTTCTTTATAGAAGTAAAAACACCTTCAGTCTCTGAAGGCCAGAAGCATTCATCTAGACGAAACACATGTTCGGAGGTTAGGCTCAGGAGAGTAAAAGACCCATCCTTACACTATAGCAATATGTACAGTTTAAATAACTTTAAGTCTATGTAGGACAGGGTCATAATACTGTATAAAGACTTCAGGGCTGTGCGCACCACCATGAAGACACCCTGGACCCTTTATACACAACAGTACACAAAAGAACTCGAAGAGCTTTGCACCGCACCACAAAATAGGGGCTTGAGAAGTTTTACTGTGAAAACAAGTTGGGCGCCACACACTATGAAATAGAATACCTTGAACGCTCTGTGCTGTTGTGTGGTACTCTAAGAACACTGCTGAACAACCACGATCCGAATAATGAACCCGCTTGATTGTCTAGGGCTCAGGTCTGCAGTTTGCGGGGAATTCTACATGTGGTACCACAGGACTCTGAACATAGTTTTAGTCAGGAAACGTCGAATTGATTTGCTGCAGAGGTTTGCCGGTGTCTACTGGGTTTTGTCGTTCTCCCAGCAGTCACTGTGGGCCACGTCGCTTCCTACACCCGCTTCTGTGGGTTTGTGTCCTGCTCCCAGCAGGCCACGTCTCTTCCTGCGCCCGCTTCTGTGGGTTTGTGTCCTGCTCCCAGCAGCCACTGCGGGCCATGTCTCTTCCTGCGCGCGCTTCTGTGGGTTTTTGTCCTGCTCGGAGCAGCCACTGCGTGCCACGTTTCATCCTGCGCCCTTCTGTGGGTTTTTGTCCTGCTCCCAGCAGCCACTGTGGGTCACGTCGCTTCCTGCGCCCGCTTCTGTGGATTTGTTATTGTTATTGTTATTGTTATTTTGCATTTATATAGCGCCTTATATACCATTGGTATGGTCTGAAGGCGCTGGTAGGTTGAACGCCCTTGGGAACCGAAGTTCAGGTCAGTAGAGAGAGTAGAGGGAGTCCAAAAGTGCGTGTGCGCACCAGGTATGTGTGCAGCTGGTGCGGAAATCGAGTGGTAGCTGCTTCTTAGCTGTAGGTGTGGTGGTTGAGCGGTCAGGAGTATGTGTTCACTCTGGTCGGTTTTACCCAGAACGAGTGTGGCTGCGTTAGGCCTGAGGAGAATGCCTGGCTGGGGGGTGTGAAACCAGCAATGATTACTTAGAGTGATGTGGAGTAAGCGGGAGAATGTAGATATGAGAACAGTTATACCGAATGGTGTCATAGTATCTCTGTGTTCTAGATGAGTGGTGGTGTAAGGGGGAGAGTAAGCGTGGGGTGTGGTATGATGTATGTTATCAAGTGTTTCCTTCTTTCCAAAGCATATTAAGTATCGTCCGTTGCACATATTCGTCCGTTCCTCATACTCGTCCGCTCCACACATTCTTCCAGTCATTATCATCGTCTAGTTCACACCCTCGTCCAGTCGGCACACTCGTCCAGTCCGCGCGCTTTCTTTGCTGCGATTGGTGTCAGAGAGGGGTAGGGGGGTCAGAGGTGGAGACAGAGGCAGCTTTGGTTCTCGCTAGGGCTAGGCGCGCAGTTTTTAGGGAGTTTTTGCTATAGGTGCTTCGCTGGGTCGGTGTTATTTTGGTGATGCTAGAACGGAACCGGTTGGTTTTAGGGAAAGAGCCAGGTTTTCAGTAGTTTGCGGAAAGCTGTTAGCACCTCGGTTAGCCTGATGTGGGGTGGGAGAGAGTTCCACAGGGTTGGGGCTAGGGCTGAGAATGATGCTCCGGCCAACCTGACTGAGTTTGTCTTAGGAATTACTAGGAGGCCGGCTGTGCTTGATCTAGGGGTGCGAGTGGGGTGATAAACTATTAGTTTTTCTTGAAGATATTGCGGTCCAGTTTTATGTACTGCTCGATGGGTGAGGCATAAGGTTTTGAAAGCTACCCTACGGGCTACTGGAAGCCAGTGCAGTGTCTTGAGGGCTGGGGATACGCAGTCTCTTGGACCAAGCGCAAGTAACGCTTTGGCCGCCACGTTTTGTGCTCTTTGAAGTTTGTTCATTTGGTAGGCATGGATTCCGAGGTATAGGGGGTTGCCGTAGTCCAGCCGAGCGATGACGATTGATTGTACCGCAGAGACTCTGTTAGGAAATGATAGATATGGAAAGATGCGCCTAAGGTTTTTGAGGTGGTAGTGGCAGGACTTTGAGACGTTGTTTGACTTGGCGCGAGAGTGTTAGGTCAGAGTCTAGGGTGCATCCAAGATTTTTCACTGTCTTGGAGGGTATCGGCGAGTTGCCCATGGCGGTTGGCCAGGGCAGTGGGTGCGGGAGAAGATCTGGGTTGCCGCACACCCGATTTCTGTTTTGGAGGGGTTTAACAGGAGGTGGTTTTGGGTCATCCAGCGTTCAATGTTAAGGAGGCAGGCTGCCAGGTCAGGTCGTGAGTTAGGATTCGTGTTAAAGAATTTTAGAATTAGTTGTGTGTCATCGGCGTAATTGTAACATAGGATGTTGTGTGCACGAATTATCGGTGGGAGGGTGATCAGGTAGAGATTGAAAAGGAGAGCAGATAGACACGCTCCTTGTGGGACTCCTGTGTCGACTGGTCGGGCTTGGGAGGTAAAGTTGGAGAGTGTCGTTATTTGGTGCCTGCCCTTGAGGAATGAGGCTATCCATTTGAGGGCGGTTCCACGTATTCCTAGGGAGTGGAGGCGATCAAGGAGTATTGAGTGATTGATCGTGTCAAAGGCGGCTGATAGGTCGAGAAGGATTAGTGCGGCGCATCCCGCGGAGTCAGCAGTCATTTTAAGGTCGTCCAAGATAGAGGTTAGGGTGGTTTCAGTTCCGTGACAAGTTCTGAAGCCTGATTGGGCGGGGTCTAGGAGTTTGTTGGCTTCAACAAAGGCGTTAAGTTGAGAGTAGGTGGTTCGATCAATGAGTTTGGCGAGGAACCTGGTGTTTGATATGGGGCGGTAGTTTTTGGGCTCGAGTGGATCGAGCGAGGGTTTTTTAATCAGGGGTTTGACGTGCACCAATTTGAATGCGTCTGGAAAGGTACCGGAAGAGAGGGAAGTATTTATGATGGATCTTGCGTGTTCTCCTGCGCAGGTGGAGGCAAAGATTTCTTTAAGGGTAGTGGCTGGGCATGGATCTAATGGAGATCCGGACGGTTTGCGGGCAGATAGGAGTTTGAGAAACTGTTCTGTTGTTAATGGACTGAAAGAGTCGAACGTTGGTTGCGTGGAGGTTGCGGCTGATGGGTTCGGTGGTACGGGCTGAGGATTGTCTAGTGGCTGTAGGAGTGCTAGTTTGGAGGTTAGAGTATTTGTCCTTTCTATAGCTGTGGAGTGGAAGTGGAGGGAGAGTGAGTCACAGAGTGATTGCGATGCGGTCGGGATGGTTGTGTTACAAGCTGGATTGGTGAATTCGGAGATAATTTTGTGGAGTTCTTTACTTGGGTTTTTGCAGTTTAGGATTCGGGAGTTGTAGTGTGCCTTTTTTGTTTTCCGGATTTCGGCTTTGTACCGATACAGGTGTCGGGCCAAGGTGGTCCTGCTCTCATGGGTTTTCTCTTTATGCCTGTGTCCTGCTCCCAGCAGCCGCTGTGGGCCACGTCGCTTCCTGCGCCTGCTTTTGTGGGTTTTTACTCCTGCTGCCAGCAGCCACTGCGGGCCACATCGCTTCTTGCGCCTGCTTCTGTGGGCTTGTGTCCTGCTCTCAGAAGCAACTGCGGGCCGCGTCTCTTCCTGCGCCCGCTCTGTGGGTTTGTGTCCTCCTCCCAGCAGCCACTGCGGGCCACGTCTCATCCTGCGCCCGCTTGTGTAGGTTTTTGTCCTGCTCCGAGCAGCCACTGCAGGCCACGTCTCTTCCTGCGCCCGCTTCTGTGGGTGTTTTCCTGCTCCCAGCAGCCACTGCAGACCACGTCTCTTCCTGTGCCTGCTTCTGTGGGTTTGTATCCTGCTCCCAGCAGCCACTGCGGGCAACGTCTCTTCCTGCTCCCGCTTATGTGGGTTTGTGTCCTGCTCCCAGCAGCCACTGCAGCCCACATCTCATCCTGCGCCCGCTTCTGTGGGTTTTTGTCCTGCTCCGAGCAGCCACTGCGGGTCCTGGTCACTTCCCGCGCCCGCTTCTGTAGGTTTTTGTCCTGCTCCCAGCAGCCACTGCGGGCTATGTCGCATCCTGCGCCCGCTTCTGTGGGTTTGTGTCCTGCTCCGAGCAGCCACTGCATGCCATGTCTCTTCCTGTGCCCGCTTCTCTGGGTTTGTGTCCTGCTCCCAGCAGCCAATGCAGGCCACGTCTCTTCCTGCGCCCGCTTCTGTGGGTTTATGTCCTGCTCCCAGCAGCCACTGCGAACCATGTCGCTTCCTGCGCCCGCTTCTGTGGGTTTGTGTCCTGCTCCCAGCAGCCACTGCGGGCCACGTCTCATCCTGCGCCCACTTCTGTGGGTTTTTGTCCTGCTCTGAGCAGCCACTGTGGGCCACGTCTGTTCCTGCGCCTGCTTCTGTGGGTTTGTGTCCTGCTCCCAGCAGCCACTGCAGGCCACGTCTCATCCTGCGCCTGCTTCTGTGGGTTTGTGTCCTGCTCCCAGCAGCCACTGTGGGCCACGTCTCTTCCTGTGCCCGCTTCTGAGGGTTTGTGTCCTGCTCCCAGCAGCCACTGCGGGCCACGCCGCTTCCTGTGCCCGCTTATGTGGGTTTGTGTCCTGCTCCCAGCAGCCACTGCGGGCCATGTCGCTTACTGAGCCCGCTACTATGGGTGTTTTCCTGCTCCCAGCAGCCACTGCTGGCCACGTCTCATCCTGCGCCTGCTTCTGTTGGTTTCTGCCCTGCTGCCAGCAGCCACTGCGGGCCACGTCGCTCCCTGCTCCCAGTAGCCACTGCGGGACACGTTGCTTCCTGTGCTTGGCTAGGAGTTTATCCATGATGAAATGAGGCGCCTGCACTCAAAGCTTTTACTCAGCACAAGAAGCGCACCCTGTGCCAGATACACACGAGAGGAAACATCTTTCATGTTATGGCTGTGCCACCGGCCCTTATCTCCATGACTCCAGAGCCTACAGAGGCATCATGGGACCCATGAAGTTGCTCATGTGTCGGCCACACGCACAACCATAACCTGGGCATTTGTCCATTACCATGCCATTTGTATCACACATTTCTCATTCTGCAAGCCCCTTTCCTTTCCCCTCCAATAAGGTGCTGCATGAGACATTTTCCTTTAGTTTGGCATAACAAGGCCGCAGGTTTATTTTTACATGTACAACCACTGCAAACAGACATTGAAAATAGTTCCAAAAGTGTGGCGACTGCTCCTCGTCCTGCTTCCCCCTTTTACCTCCATGTCCATTGCAGGCACAACTCCCCAAGGCCTTCGAGTCTGAGAACCGGCTGCCCCTGCAGGTCTTTGCAGACTGGGGGAGCGCCGTTTGTTGGGGGGAAGCTGAGCCCCCATTGCTACCGCCAGACACCCCCGCCGTTTAGGCTCCCAAGAGGCGCTGTCTAGACTGGGCGAAGCCCCTTCCGGTTTAGCAATGGCTCATTCTGAGTCTTTGTCTTATCATAGGTTGCCACAACCTGCCACGCCAAAGGTGGGTTACCGCCCACCGTGGCTCCCCCCTTTCCTTGCTTATAATTCCAGCAATTTTGCGCAGATATTCCAGAAAAATCAATCCATTCCTTGCTCCGACAAATGAACTCCGTCCTTCAAGTAGTACTCCGTGCTTTTGAGAATGTTCAAACCATGTCTGATATGCTGAAAGCCCCTTCCCCTGCAAAACTTTGCGATAGCCCAATTCAACTTCCTCCTTGAATTCTCCACGGCCGCCTGACTCTCAGCACCCCTCCATTCGTGCCTCGAGATGATTTCCGACCACACGATTTCGGTCTCCCCCATTTCTGCCGATAGTTCCTGTAAAGAAGACATAATTTCCCTGAGCAAGATCCCCCTCCCCAGACCAGCCAAGTCGTTGCCACCGAGATGCACCACCAACACATCGGGCCTCCGATGCTCTCTCAGGAATCTGCGCATGTGCCCCCGCAGCTGTGCCAACTTCATACCCGGCACTCCATGCCATTGCACCCGGTATTCCCCGGCGGTCAACTCCTCGTGCTTGTCTGTCCAGCTTGCCCTGGCCCTTGACACAAACGAATGGCCCACCACCCAGGCGGACCGTCGCCTTCCCTTCGTCGATGCTACTGAGAGGAGATAGGAGGGAGGAACCATTAGTCTTACATTTTCTCAGGCCTGACGTATCGCTTAAAACAACCGGACCTCCAGCCCCCAATCTGTTTGATTGCTTCTGCTCCCAGGCCCATCCCTGCTACTGACGTGGCTGCCCCTATCCTGAAGGATTGCATCCCGTAGACCCCCTTCGAGAACCCTGCCTCCACCAGTTCCATGTCCATCACCTTTTTGAACTGAAAAAGGCTTAACGCTGTCCCATCGTTATGCACCAGAAAAGGATCCTCCTCCCCTGTGTGAATCCTCCATCTCAAATACCTGTTTACGCATCCTACTGGACAAACCGGGCTGTCCCGGGTACTCCCTAACATGACGCTCCTGCCTTTCCCTGTTTGATCAGTCTTGGATCTCCTCAGAAATATGTATAACCGCCCCCCTTGCACCCCTATTTCACAGCTCCTAAGAAAACTTAAACCTTTACCCTTCTTGTTGGCTGGCACCAACTCACTTACCCTTAATGCCCCAAAGAATGCCAGTGAAAAGGCTGCAGCAAACAATGCTTTTTCATAGTCATCCCTACACACAACCGTCAGGCCCCTGATCATTTCGTGCAATTTCCCCACATTTATGGGCCGCCTCTCGTCGGGTTTAGTTGTCACCTGTTTTGCCCAGCCCCTCATTGCCATGACAATGTGATGTTCCTTAGTGGGATCGGGCCTGCCCCCTAATTTATAGAAATGCGCAACCGCTGCCAGGTGATAAACCACCCAAGATCTGGACCTTCCTTGTTGCCAACACCATCCCACAAAGGCCCGCACTGGCCTTTCCATCTCGCTCTCGGGCAAGATGTTGTTTTGGAAGGCCATGAATCGATCCCAGCACCCTATGTATCTTCGCATTGTGCCTGGCGCAAGTGCCGTGTCGATCAGTGAGCTCAGATCTCCCCAACCAATCCCCACCATTGTGTCTGGAAGGGTGTCATCCTTGTGCTCGCCTCTGAGTGATTTTCCCGGAACCTTCCCCACTGTAAACGAGAAAGAGAATCAGCGGCCACATTCTTAACCTCCGGGATATGTCGCGCCCTGACCTCCGCATTCAGCTGCAGCAAGCACCTTGTTAGCTCCCTGAGTAAGCGCAGCGCCCTACCATTCTTGCTTGTTCCCTGGTTGATAATCTGAACCACCGCTAGGTTGTCTGACCAAACCATCACCTTTTTGTTTCACAGCTGGCCTGGCCAGAGCTTGAATGCCACCACTATCGGGAACAACTCCAGTACCGTAATGTCCCTGGTGATCCCCCCTGCCTGCCATTGCGCCGGCCATGCCTTCCCGCACCAGCTCTTACCCAAGATGGCACCAAAGCCTAGTGCCCCTGATGAGTCAGTAACCAGCTTCCGGCTACTACAATGCCCCAAGTTTTCTCTCCACATCAACACCCCGTTAAAGCAGTCCAAAAAAGTATTCCACATTTTAAGATCCTCTTTAACCTCTTTTCCTAGGCGTACATGCTGACCCGCATGCTGCAAGCCAACCGTTTTCAGCTCTATACTTCTGCCGAACACTTTACCTGCCGGAATCACTTTACCCGCAAAATTTAGGTTGCCTGCTAGGGACTGAAGCTCCTTCAATGTGGCTTTTTCTTTGCCCAACATCCCTGCAATTACCTCCTTCAACTTTCCTACTTTGTCTCTTGGCAGCCTGCATTCTCCCGCTACCGAGTCAATTTCAATTCCCAAAAATACCAGTGTTGTGACCGTACCCACAGTTTTGCCTTTTGCCAGCGGAACCCCAAACTCCTCCATCAACCCTTGAAATACCCCCATGAGCTCCTTGCAATCCTGTGTTCCTTTTCTCCAAATAAAAAGGAAATCATCGAGGTAAGGGAGTATCCCCCCGACCTTGGCTCTTTGCCTTACTGAAAATTCAAGGAATCGGCTGAACCTCTCAAAATAAGCACATGAAATTGCACACCCCATCGGTAAGCATTTGTCATAGAAGTATTCCTGTAGCACCTTGAACCCCAGCAAATGGTGGCTGTCCTTGTGAATCGGCAGCAAGCGGAACGCCGATTCTATGTCGGCCTTCCCCATGAGGGCCCCTTCCCCCAAAGCTTTTACCAATTCCACTGCATCCTCAAATGACGCGTAGTGAACCTTGCATTGTACTTCCGAAATGCCATCATTAACTGGCTCCCCCTCCGGAAAAGACAGATGCTGTATCAATCTGTACTGCCCCACTTCCTTTTTTGGTACCAGGCCCAGGGGGGACACTACCAAGTTTTCTAGTGGGGGTGTGGTGAAGGGACCTGCCACCCTCCCCAACTGCACTTCTTTCCCCACTTTAAGTGCCAAGACCTCAGGCATTGACAAAGCAGACTTCAAATTACAAGCCTCCCTTGGCCCTAGTCGCCCGTTGAAAGGAATCTTAAAACCCCACCTGAAACCTTCCCACAACAAATTTGCATCACCCTTGTCACAATATGCATTCAGAAAAGGATTCATGGCCTGTAAACGTATTGGTGATGGTAGTTGCGTTTTAATCATGCTTGCTTTTTTCCTTGTTTTTTGTGCTGCCCTTTGCCTTACTCTCTCGGCTGGAGGAGCTGTGCCTTCCTGCGCTCGGGCCCTTTGAGTGCTTGAACCTGCATGAATTTCCATAGGTGCACTTCCCTTCTGCAAACAACCAACATTCTGGTAACTCGCCCTGGTAGTTGGAACGGTTATTCCAGGAAGAGTTCCCTCGAAAGGACCCCCTCCCCCTTGAGTAGGACCCCTTGCCCTTGCCCTGAGTTGCTCCTTCGCTTGGAACAGTCTCATCCACTGGCCTGGGTGGGACCGTTTTGGTGTCTATGTATCCTCCCACATCCACTTCATCCCAGGTCATTGCTGGCCATACCTGCATTTTGAGTCTAAAACCTTTATCATAATTGATCCATGCACCCCCCCACCCGCTTCAAATACTGCTCATGAATATACTGCTCGCACGCTATCAAAGCCACGCCATCTTGTGGGAATTTCTCTAACATGATGGTGGCATACAACCGGAATGCCCTTAACCAGGTATGAATATTGAGCTCAATTTTTGGCCTCTCCCTCTCCTTCTTCTCCTTTTCCCTTTCAGTTGGCTCACTGAAAGCCTGTCCCGAGGGGACCATCCCCAGCAACTCAAGAATATCCATGAACTCCTTCCTCCATACCCGCTCTTTATATGCCAGAGGGATGTGCCAAGCCAGCGCGTTAATCTCCACTCTGGCTGGCGCAAACCCTGGCATGGGCCTCCCATATATTGTGGCATTGTTAGCCGGCTCCTGCCCCTGCACCTGTGGAGGGGCCTGTGCACCCCACCATGGTGTTCCCCCTATCTGGGGCGTATAAGCGGCGATTGCCCTTTGTGTCGCCGGACCGGTTCCCCCCGTCTGAAAAACAAAATCCTCCGATTTTGGCAGGCGCCCGGCTGCTGGAAGAGCTGCAAGTGCTCCTGTGCCGGGCGCCCGCCGTTTATGTAGGCCAAGCTCCTCCCTCTTCTTTTGTTGCCCTTCGCGGGCTTTTGCGGGCTCTGGCGCTCTTTCTTTTGTCCTTCTTGCCGCCCTCTCCCCTGCCCCTGTGGGGGGAGGGACGAGAGAGCGGAAGGAGGAAAGCCCCTGCCCCGGTTATCGGGGTGCCTCCTTCATTCCCTTGAGGTCCCCGTTCGTCACCTTCATTCGACCACACCCATAGACTTTGAAATATTTTGCAAAATATATTTTTCATTGGGGGGTGGGCCCAGGTGATAGTTCATCTATCGTTACCAAGACACTCGGCATGGAAGGATTGACACCGGCCTCCCTGTGTATCAAGTGCCCCGGCCCCTCCCTGGCTCTGGTATATAACAGACATGGAGATGATGTCACCTGCACGCTGATCACCCCCCAACCCCCCGGAACTTGCTGCCCGCCAACAGCCTGCTCAGAAAGGCAAGAGAGAAGTGCAGGTCCCATGCCCCCTCACAGCTTCTCCTTGGTTGTGAGACATCCAGTAAGTGACAGTCCCCTCTTGCCCAAATAATCTCAACACAAATCTGCATAACACACTATTTCAGGCTCCAAACACAATACGCTTTTCACTATTTCAAACCCCCAGGCCCAGTGGCTTTGTGAATCCCAGAGGTCGATTGTTTGTGCTGTGTTGTTCTGTGCAGTTTTCTGCTTCTTCCTATACTGGGCATGATGGTCTCAAGTAAACACCAGGACAGTCTGACAGCCAAAGAACTCGCTCAGTAGCCCCGACATCTTGGCAAGACCCCTCAACCATGACTGCTTTAGTGCGACCACCAGGCCCCATCTCACGTGGATGTCCACCTTGTGGCCACACTAACTCCTGCTTAGAACCTTGCAGTGGTCAAGCAATGCACTCCACACCCGTGGCATATTACTGAAGAAATACCACTGCAACTCAATTACCACTCACGGTAGCACTGCTCCACTGAGCAAAAGTCTCATGGAAGATGTGAATATTAATTCCTCTTAATTCTTTTCCTCTAAAGTTCTTTCTCTTCGTAATGATATTGGAGCCTCTCAACCACCTAAAGTCGTTACTCCTCCTACCTCTACACCTCACACTGCCATCGCTCACTTTGCTCCGATTTCCAACTCTGAAGTATCTCTTTTACTAGCGAAAGCTCACCCCACTCTAGTGCATCCCCTACTGACACCTACTGACCCTATTCCTTCTGCACTAATTCCCATGGTCGGTCCTTTCCTTCTACCCGATCTTGCTTCTTTTTTTAAACGTCTGTCTCTCTACCTCTACTTTTTCCGTTTCGTTTATGCACGCTTCTATCATCCAAATTCTAAAGAAAGCCACTGCTGACCCGTGGTTGGTTCTAATTTTTGTCCCATTTCTTTATTACCTTATCTATCTAAACTACAAAAACGGCTTGTCCACTCTCAGATTTCTATGGTTGTGTCTAATTCTTCTATAACTCCTCCATTTCAGTCTGGCTTTCATCCTCTTCACTCCACTTCTCTCTGCTCAATACTCTAAACACAAATCTTTCTTATTCTTCAAGCTCTATTGGCTGTTTTTGATACTGTTGATCACTCTTTACTCTTGACCTGCCTCTCGTCAGTCTTTTGGTTTCATTTTTATCTATAGCAGCTACATGTTTTGGGCAGTAGTATAGCATTAAAACAATTTTTTTTACAGCTTCACTGTACATTTTCTTTCCATCTGTGCTGCAAATGCACAGGGTTTCCTGCCTCTGCTATTAACTACTTCGCTGCCATTGAACGTTTGTTGTAGAGTCCTATTCTGCAGCGCCCCTGAGGTCTTAGTCTCTTTTCTCTTTCTACTATTCACACAGCGATTTATCAAGTTGCCCGGCCAAGAGCCAGCTTGGCTTGACTGATTGGCCGTACGTGCCACCTGATTTCACGCTCTGGCATTACGGGCCATTCCGAGAAACAGTCACATCCATGCCGCTGGTGTGCCACAGAAGCACCAGATGGAAATCCATATGCCATCATCCACACCGCACAGAGCACTGCACATTCTCCTCTCAATGTTACTTGAGTAAACAAAAGAGAGTATCACGCTAGATCGCCATTTCCCAGGCCTACCACCTATCTGTACCATACACCATTCATCGATTCCACGCTTCCACTCTAGATCCCAGCAAAGTCCAGAGTAAATCCACAAGTTTGCTACAAGGTTAACCTTACGTTCCCTGGTAAACACACTGCAGCGAGATCCACTTCATGGAGAATGGTTGACAGAGACTCGGGGTTCTCATAGTGCCTTAGCGGTTCCCTGGGTGAAGTGCTTCACATTATGTTATGTTATTTCATTGATGACGCAAACTAACACTGCCAACGTGCTTGCGTGTGAGACTGAGTGACGAGCCAACACATATGTTACCTAAAGGTGGAGTGGGTGACTATTGACCCAAGCTACAGAGGAAGAATATTCCATTGTGTGGGATCCAGGACAGAGAAAGCTCTGCCTCCCTCCCGGAGCAGAAACGGCGGATCATGAGGAGAAGCTGATAGGAAGAGCGGAGAGGGTGAAGAGGGACACGCTGAGTGTGATCAGGTGAGCAAGGTTGGTCTGCGCGTGTAAATGCAGCAATGGACGATAGAAAGTATCTAAAACAGGATACGCAGCTGAATAGGAGGATCTCTGTCATCACATCGAATCCATTTAATCTAATTCGAATTTTTAAAGACATTTTATCACAAAATATATGTACGGAGACCCCCTGAACCCTCCTCGTACCTTCCCCTACAATTATTGTTACCCTAACTGATCCCCCCGCACATACATTTGTGGGGAAATTCGATGGAAAAAATTCAATGGATTGAATTCAATGAAATCACCTAGAATGGAATCTACCTGCACGGGATGTTTAAAGGTGTGAAGGCAGGCGCTCAGTTACCAGTCTTTACCTTTACCGGATGGTTTGTTGACTGAGATCGGCCCCTGTCCAGGCTAACGCGTGTCATCTGCATGAAGAAAGAAATTGAATCTGAAAGACTTAATTAGGAGAGAAAGAGGCGTAATATAAAGATTAAATAGAAGTGGCAAGATCAGAACCCTGAGGAAAACCACAAGTGAGAGGAGAAAAGGAGGAGCGACTCCTGAGAGCAATGCGCCAGAGAGATTAAGAAGCTCAAGGGTGGTCGAGAGTGCCCATACAGATCATGCGTCTAACTCTAAGGTCATCTGGCACAGCCGCCTTCCGGGCAGAAGCTGGTCTGGAGGGGGTGCCAAGAGAGTGGCTCTCAGTAAAGACCAGGCTTCTCACATTTTAGCTGCGGCCACTAGAAGAGGGAGTGGATGACCGTTGCAAGGCAAGAAGGGGGTTCAGGGAGGTTTTTTTCCATAAAGGAGTAATGATAGCCTTTCTAAGATCATCGGGACCAATGCAGAATAAAAGGAAGCGATTAAAAGAGTGGAGAAGGTCGGGCAACAGTAGAAGAAACAGAGTAGAAGGTGTTATGGGGTACACATCGAGGATCTACGTTTGCCACAATGTAGATGGGGCAATGCAGGTGTTGATGGGGCGCACAGCGAGGATCCAGGTTTGCCACGGTGCAGATGGCGGCAACACAGGTGTTGATGGGGCGCACGGCGAGGATCTAGAATTGCCATGATGTAGATGGCGCAGGTGTTGATGGGGTGCACAGCGAGGATCCAGATTTGCCACGGTGCAGATGGCGCAGATGTTATGGGGCGCACATCGAGGATCCAGATTTGCCATGGTGTTGATGGCTCAGGTGTCATGGGGCGCACATCGAGGATCCAGATTTGCCACGGTGCAGATGGTGTAGGTGTCATGGGGCGCACATCGAGAATCCAGATTTGCCACAGTGCAGATGGCACAGGTGTTATGAGGCGCACATCGAGTATCCAGATTTGCCACGGTATAGATGGCTCAGGTGTTATGGGGCACACATCAAGGATCCAGATTTGCCATGGTGCAGATGGCGCAGGTGTTATGGGGTACACAAATCGAGGATCCAGGTTTGCCACGATGTAGATGGCGGCAACGCAGGTGTTGATGGGGCGCACAGCGAGGATCCAGATTTGCCATGATGTAGATGGCGCAGGTGTTAAGGGGCGCACATCGAGGATCCAGATTTACCACGGTGTAGATGGCGCAGGTGTTGATGGGGCCCACATCGAGGATCCAGATTTGCCACGGTGTAGATGGCTCAGGTGTTATGGGGTGCACATCAAGGATCCAGATTTGCCACGATGCAGATGGCACAGGTGTTATGGGGTACACATCGAGGATTCAGGTTTGCCACGGTGTAGATGGCGGCAGTGCAGGTGGTGATGGGGCGCACAGCGAGAATCCGGATTTGCCATGATGTAGATGGCGCTGGTGTTGATGGGGCGCACAGTGAGGATCCAGATTTGCCACGGTGTAGATGGTGCAGGTGTCATGGGGCACACATTGAGGATCCAGATTTGCCACAGTGTAGATGGTGCAGGTGTCATGGGGCACACATCGAGGATCCAGATTTGCCACGGTGTAGATGGCTCAGGTGTTATGGGGCACACATCAAGGATCCAGATTTGCAACGGTGCACATGGCGCAGGTGTTATGGGGTACACATCGAGGATCTACTTTTGCCACAATGTAGATGGGGCAACGCAGGTGTTGATGGGGCGCACAGCGAGGATCCAGATTTGCCATAATGTAGATGGCGCAGGTATTATGGGGCGCACATCGAGGATCCAGATTTGCCACAGTGTAGATGGTGCAGGTGTTGATGGGGTGCACAGCGAGGATCCAGATTTGCCACGGTGTAGATGGCGTAGGTGTTATGGGGTGCACATCGAGGATCCAGATTTGCCATGGTGTAGATGGCGCAGGTGTTATGTGGCTCACATCGAGGATCCAGATTTGCCACGATGCAGATGGCGCAGTTGTTATTGGGCACACATCGAGGATCCAGATTTGACACAGTGTATATGGCATAGGTGTTATGGGGCACACATCGGGGATCCAGATTTGCCACGGTGTAGATGGCGCAGGTGTTATGTGGCACACATCGAGGATCCAGATTTGTCATGGTGTAGATGGCACAGGTGTTATGTGGTGCACATCGAGGATCCAGATTTTTCATGGTGTAGATGGCGCAGGTGTTATGTGGCGCACATCGAGGCTCCAGATTTGCCATGGTGCAGATGGCGCAGCAGATCACCTCTGGTGAAAGGAGTAAAAGAAGTGAGGGGGATGCGAGGAAGAGCTAGGGGAAGAGCAGACCGGCACTAGATTACAGAGAGTAGATGGCGTGGACATCAAGAATGTTTGCGTTGCACGATGTAACAAGGCTGTTGCAGAGATCTGGAGAGGCAGAGGGTAAATCATGTCTTTAATTATATAAGAAATAGCCCTTAGTTTGTTGGTGGCGTTGGTCCTTCTAGACGGAATGCAAAGTTATTTTCTTACCCTATGTCCACTTTATCAATGTTGTGTTTTGCAGGTCTATCTGCCAGGTTACATGTAGCTTGTTTGTTTTCTTCTGCTTCAGGACAGGAGACGGCCATCTGGAGTGAATAGGGCGGGAAGTACTGGATGGTTCGAGAGAGGATCTGTGCATCGCGTGCTGCAGGGATCCAGGAACTGAAAGGAAGGGACCAGGGGTAGATGCAAGGAGGTGAGGTGCAAATCGGTTCAGAGCAACATTTGCTCCAAGCACACACGGGAATGGTGTGCCTGGGCCCTAGACCCTGAGGGTAAAAAAGAACAACAGCAAAGTAATTGGTCCAGATGACTAGGTAGGTGGGCCTGAGCTCAGTAGGGTCCGCGGGGCCAGTATGAGGTCTAGTGTATGACCCTCAGAGCGAGTGGGAGTGATAATCCATTGACATGGTTCCAGACTTTCTAGATTATTAAGGAAAATTGAAGTGAGGGAATTAGAGGAACAGTGAGCTAAGATATGGAAATGTCCAATCTCCACTGGCTTGGAAGGAGAGAGCAAAGATGACCAAAGCTTCCAAACATTTTTCACAAAAAGGTAGGTTTGGTTAAGGGCGGGGGGGGGGGGGCAATAAACTAGAACAATCAGAATATAGACTGTGTCTGTAAGAGAAAGATGAGCGGCAGTAATGAGACGCGATTTAACGGAGGAATATATAAGACATGTGACTTAAGGGTGCCTTCAAAATGAATGGCCTTACTGCAGCCGTTCTGCTTGGGTGCTGCGTGTCAGGATCTGATGGCTGGCTGGGATCCCTTCTATAGAGGCAGATCCCAAGAGGATGCGGGTGGTGAGAATGCATAGGGAGTTCATTACAGCTGTGTCAGGTGACACGGGGAGAGGCGCCCTTAACTGAAGCATCCACATTAGAATGGTCAAATGACTAACAAACCAAAACAAAGAATATCTGAGGACGGACCACAGCGGTGCGAAACTCGGAACCAAGTTGTGGAATGGGAACGGCAGGCCAATTCTTCTAAGCGGATCAACGAATCCTTCCGAGATCACTTTCGCAGCTAGAAGGTTGCTGTTCTTTCCACCTAAAATACCTACTGCTCTGATGGAATCATGTCAGAATGGAAACCTCAGGTGCCTCTCGTTTACTTTACCGAGGGTACTTTCCTCACCCTTTACTCTGACCACCGCTGTTCCCCCTTCACTTCAACTCTGTACTTGGACTGCTGAGTTTGTTTACATGTAAACTGTACACAGTCCATTATTCAATGACTAATGTCTGCCTAGTCAGACGCTGTCTCTCTTTTGCTCTCTGGATGTCACCTTGGACTCAACACCTTCGCCTGCTTTCCCTAGACGGGGCCAGCGCCCTGATTGCTTGTGTTGAGAGCAGATCACCGCTCTCTCCTGGCGGTGAAGGGTCAGCCTGCCATTCCGGCCCCTACTATCTTGAAAGTGTTGCCTTCTTGCCTCCTTTCTCCCTTTGGTTTTCAAGCAGGCCAGAGCTGTCCACGTTGTTATGTCACTCTCCTGTCTATGTCTCTGTGATCTGGCCAAGCTTAGTCCCTTTTCTCTTCTTTCTTGCTTGGCCAAGCCAACTGAGAAAGCTGCCAATCATGCCCACAGAGCAGTGAGTGCCAGGTCTGCTTTATTCACGGAAGTATTGAGCTACCGCATGCAATGGTGAGGCAACTTGTCCTTCTCAATCCGTCCTCCATCACTCTGGAACTGACTCCCACTTTCCATCTGTTTCTTACATGGTCTTTTCCCTGTCAAGACCTGACTATCCTCTGCTCCCGCATAGTCTTTCTTTTCTCTCTCTTCTCTTCCCTCACTGTAGTCTAGTGCTAGGAAACCATTGGGTTTACATCATGCGTAAGAAATGCCAAAACGTAAACACAAACATTCCTGTAGCAGCGACTGGTCTGGTTGGTGTTACTTTTGATGGCGCGAGAAGCACCGCGTTTGCCAGACACCCCAGCTATAGATCTATGGGTAATTCCTGCCTACTATGTCAACACATTAGAACTAGTGTGAATTTAAATATATTTGCCCTGAGACAGCGCCAGTAGACCATGAAACATGCGTTGCCATGGCAACAGATGGAATGTTGGCATCACATTTGGCTCTTTAAGATCACATTCATAAAAATGCTAAATTCTGAATCGGTTCAAGGTCCCTCGATGCTTTACTGCTAGGAAAGCATTGGCTTATCTTCAACTGGTTTGCACAAGGTGTGGCCATAACAACAGGCGGAGCTCTTTGCAGGTCTCCACTTAAAATGTACTTGACACTATTACCTAGACCATGGACCTGCGCACTTTAGATCTCCAGATGTTTAGGACTACACATCCCATCAGCCCTAATTATCATTGTCAATGGTGAGGGATTCTGGGAGTTGTACTCCCAAACATCTGGAGAGCCACAGGTTAAAGACCCCTGAGCTCGACTGTTTCCACCTGCAGCGCAACTCTTGAATTAGTTGCCATGGTGAGCCAGGTTCATCTTACTACTGCTCTCCATTTCTTTTAAGACCAGTTCAGGCTGGATATTATTTTTGAGTGGTATTTAACACACATGTTCCACGTGGTATTTTTTCCTGGGTTTACTGAGGTAATGCAATGATCTCTAGGTTTCATGCATTTACTGCTGGGAGTACATTTACTGTTGCCGGCCATTTTACCACTGCTTTTAAGTATGCTGAGTGGATCTTTGGAGCTTACCACCAAGCGGTATTCACCTTTGCAATGGGCATGCTTTTAACACTGGTAGTTATTTCGAGACGTCTAGCTGTGAGCCCCTAAAAAGTGAATAATTGTGGGTAAAGAAGGCTGGCACTGTCAGGACCCACACTATGGGACACTCTCACTCTGAGCTGCAGCAAAGCCATTGGCTCTCTTTTATTTATGAAGGCCTTCGATGACCTGAATATTAGAGGCCCTCCATGAAACCTTCCAAGCCTTCCCGAAATGCAGATGCTAAAGTAAAGGAGCCTTCTAATGCCACGGACCCCCCAGCTGACGTGCTGGCCCTGCATTACCCCCCCCCCGCGCCCCCAGTCCTCCCCCATGCTTCTCCCAACTTGAACCCCCACTCCTTCGTTTCTGCATGCTCTGCAAAGAATCTTGTATGCATGAGGCGCCTACCAAGACATTAAATAAATAAATAAATAAAAGAATGATTAGATAAATAAACGCTTCCAAACACCGCCAGTGTTATAGACTCTGCCGTTTGTAAAACAAGGCCTCTGATGTGTGCATATTGTAGGGCAAGCAAAGGCCTGCCTCTTAAAGTCGCCCCCAGTCCGCCCCCCCCCGTAGCCGAGGGAGACATTTTCCGGCCAGATAATGCCCCCTGTTCAGGCATTTTCTTGCTGATGACGTCGACTTAGAGGGATGTGCAGAGAATGTCCTGAATTTAGTGATATTGCCATTGCTTAACTCGGGGGAGGGTGTGACCCAAGAACTCCTTCCGCAATTGAGGACATTTTGTGGCCCTTGAAGTCCTTTGGCAAGAATCCATCGCACCGCTTTCTGTCCTCATGCCTGTGAAAAATGCGGGGTCCCCCTTGGGGAAGAAAAAAGAAACCGGACCCTAAATGATTCCGGCCTCATCTGCACCAACTTCACGCTCTTTGCCTGTTGGTGATGTTGGGGGGGGCTGCTCCGGACCACCGGGCAGTCCCCATGCTCATATCGGGGTCACCCGACGGGACACACTGGTGCGGCGATCACGCCGCGGACTCATGGGTGGGGGTCTCTCCACCCGCTATGGATCACTGGAGCACCACACGTGGCCGGGGGCACCGAGCGCACAGCGCCCCCGGCTCTTGGGGGCACCCAGGCCGGGGTCGCCACCCTAGCCATGTTCACATGGCAGGGGAAACACCCAGGGACGGCGTTTCCCGGCAGGAGCACCGTCCTCGAGCTGGGCCCCGTCCTTGGGCAGAGCTAACACGGTGCAGCACCTGCATGGTGCTGACAAAGAACGACACCAGAGCCTCTGGATGGAGTGACTGCCGAGCCAGAAGCAGCTCTGTACTTTTATTATGTTGGTCACGTGGCTACAGCCACGTGACCCATGACAACATCCTTGGAGCTACCATGCTCCCAGGAGGGGCACTATGCAACACCACTCCATTTTTTACAAACTTAAGCCACTACACACTACTGCTCCTATAACCACTCTACTAATTGTTCACCACTTTATTACCCTGGGTGAGTGGTTTTACTATTACACAGCACTGACACTACCCAACGCCTTTCACATACGTGGGTGTGCACGATATTACATTGCGCACCCACTAGGCCATTCTCAGCAAGTCCGTTTCCGCAGTTGTGTATCTGGAAACAGTCTGTGTCCTCACCACCATTCAACAGAGTCCAAAAAAGCCCGCAAAGCCGCACCCGGGTGGGGCCAGGGGCCACATCGGCCACATCTATAGTCTGGGGGTGCCAATGGTGAGATGCTGGCACGTTGGCGGCAGGCCCCTCTTTCCACTTCCTTTCCCTGGTGGGGAGGTGTCAGGACAACACGGGTGGCAGAATGATGGGTTGCTCCCCTCTCTCCTGAGAGATGCCAACGCCTGGCTCTGGGTGGTGATACCTTCTGTGGGCCTGCCCGGCCCTGGCAGCCCGCGGGCAGTCTGCACCCCTCCTCAGTGTGGCCCCATTGGCTGGTCTTTAGTTGAGGGCGCACGAGCACTCCCTTAGGGAGCCGCTACCCTGTGGATGGGCGATAACTACAGCCTCTCCCGGGTAGGGATGTAACGGTATTACGGTATACCGTTAAAGATACCGTGAACCACTTAATTGAACAATAATAACCGTCACATTGTTTATACCGATATACCGTTCATACCATTAAGTGTGCTTTTCAATCTGATTTGGAAAGGCTGCAGTAACCAAGTTCTGCGCAGTCTTGGTCTTGCACTGTTGGATGTGCTGTCTGCCAAGTAGTGTCAGTTTGAGCAGTTTTTAATGCCATTCCATAAACCACACGTGCCTGACACAAAATCAACATGTTAGCAATAGGAAGAATAAATACAGTGCCAAGAAGGAAAGGGGTTTACTTTTTTTTTTTTAATCGCTCCACAGCCCCAGGGCATCGAGGCGCTGTTAAAGAAATTGGTTTTGTTTATTTTGTTGCGTAATTGTTTTTGTCTTAGTTGCGTATTTATAACATGCTTAAACACCCAGAGGTTTCTAAGCGCGGACCCAGGGATCGAACCTGTCTTGCTTCGTATCGTCTTGCTTCCCAGGCACGCACGTTGCCGCTGAGCTATCCTCCCGGGACTTTGGGTTGGCGGCTTTGGGGTTTATATATTTATAATGGATAATGGGCCTCATTACGACCCAGGCGGTAAGTTACCGCCTGGGTCGTACCTTTACCACCATGGCGTAAACTATGTTTACGCCATGGTGGTTGGCGGACTTACCGCCCCATTCCGAGGTTGGCGGGGCGGTAAGTCCCCAATCCCCATTTACCCTTCCCCATTCCCATTTTTGCCCCATAGGGCATAATGGGAGTGGGGAAGGCGTTAATTACGCCACCGTAAATTACGGTGGCGTAATTAACATCAAGGTCCCTTAGCGCCATGAATTTTAACACCTGCTAAAAGCAGGTGTTAAAACCTCCATGGCGCTAAGGGACCTCGGAATCAGGCGGTAAGGGTCGGCGCTGTTTACGCCGCCGTAAACCCCTTACCGCCTGAGTCGTAATGAGGCCCAATGTTTTCTAAACTTATGACAATGGCGGATTTCCCTGGTTCTATCATTGAATTTACATATAATAAGTCACACTGCAAAATTGAATCATCTCTGTGGGTATTCCCTGCTGCCATACCAAAGGGTAACATGTCCGTGATTACTGAACACCTTTTGGCCCAGAAGTAAACTAAAGGCTGTAACGTAAGGAGAGAGTGCGTGTGCATGTGTGTGTGTATATGCGCACAAGCGTATACTACCATCAGACTCCATTGATCTGTGGCATGCAGATTATCAATATGGCAACATGTTCATCTTCACCAGTAGCCAGTGGGGGAGCTAAAAGCCTAAATGACCACTTAAGAAAAGCTATTCAGTTTGCTTTGCCAGTCGCAGCAGGGCCCCACCTCCCCCTCCTCTCCACACGTGCGTTTGTGTTTGGCGCAAGCAAGGGGTGGCATTTCAGTGGAAAGTATGTTGAAAAGCCCAATTCTGGCCCTGGGTGCATGGTTTTGTTTGTGATGATAAATCTGACAATTTATGACCTTTTAGAAAATATTTGTTAAGATTAGTTAACTCCACCTGCTATACCGCGATAACCATGATATACCGTCATTTGGCAAGAAGGTTATTGTACCGTCATAAAACTAATACCGTGACACCCCTACTCCCGGGTGGTAGATGCGGCCCTCTGCGCATGTTGGGCATGGGGACCTTCCATGCTCGTCCCACTTGGTGGGCTTAGCGGGGTTACCTTTCTCACCCTGCGCCCCCCTTTGTTGATCGCTGGGGCACAGACCGGTGCTCCGTGGGCCACACTGATTGCAGGCCCTCACATCTGCCCCCTCCTGCCGTGGGGGAGGCAGGGTCCGCTGACCGTTCCAGGGTTCTTCACCCACCTCTCCTTATTTTGGGGCTGGGACCCTCTTGGCCCCCTTGATGGATGCTAGTGGGCTGGATGCCTGCTGTGTGGCAGGGTACTCGACGTGCTGTCTCCCACTGTCATGCAGCGAGTTACATTTCTCCCCCTTTTCCTTGCACGTCTTCCGATGTGGAGCGAATGTCCCCTCTTTTATTATTTTTTTTTCTTCACCTCTGCGGGCCCGGGTTGTTGCGGCCACGCCCACTCCTTAGAATTCGTTGCACCCGTTATGGGCCGTTGTGGTACGCTCTGCCTCATCTGTGCGCAGCCGGCAGGTGGCTCCCTCCATTCGGTGGGGAGGAGGGGCAGCCTGCCTCTATTGTTGCTTTTGCAGGCCCAGTTGGGTTTGGGCCTGCATCATCGTTTTTTTTTTCCATTTCCCGCTGCAGCATGCCCTGGGCACTTGGGGACTGCCACAGAGTTCCTCCTGGCTGGCGGGCCCCGATGGGGGTTGGCCCGCCTTCGGTTGGGGGGGGCAGGCTCACCCCATTGGGGCCGACGCCGCCATTTCCTCTGCCGCGGCCGAGGCTGCAAGCACTTCCCCCATGCGGGCCCGGCAGTTCCTTTGCAGGCCCAGTTGGAGTTGGGCCCGCATCACTTCTCATGCGGCGATGTTAGCCGCTCCTCCACTTCCGTGGGTCGCGGGGGAGAGGGGCAGCGCCTCCTTGGCGCGGCCGACGCGGGGGCACTCTCGCCCCCCACGGGAGAGGGGAAACTGTAAAACTGCATCATCGCCCCCGCTGGTGGTGGTGGGGGCAGACTCACCCTTTCTCTCACGGCCAATGCCGCCCATGTGTCCCTCCCCTCCCCTGCCGTGGCAAAGTCTGCATCCAAGGTGGGGGAGGGGCGCAGCAACCCACGTGGCCGATGCCGCATACTTCACCCGTCTCCCTCAGGGAGCGGGCAGGCAGCTCGCCATCCTCGTTTCCTCTTGCGGGCCCAGTTGGAGTTGGGCCCGCCACGCCATTTCTCCTACGCGGGCCCAGATGTAGATGGGCCCGCCACACCATGACTTTTCCAGGGCACGCGGTGCCCGTTCCTCATCGCCATTGATGGGGGGGCTGCTCCGGACCACCGGGCAGCCCCCATGCTCATGTCGGGGTCACCTGATGGGACACACTGGTGCGCCGATCATGCTGCGGACTCATGGGTGGGGGTCTCCCCACCCGCTCCGGATCACCGCAGCGCCACATGTGGCCGGGGGCACCCGGTGCACAGCGGCCCCGGCTCTTGTGGGCACCCAGGCCGGGGTCGCCACCCTAGCCATGTTCACATGGCAGGGGAAACACCCAGGGATGGCGTTGCCCGGCAGGGGCACCATCTGGATGGAGTTGCCCGGCCGGGGCACCGTCCTCGAGCTGGGCCCCGTCCTTGGGCCCAGCTAACACGGTGCAGCACCTGCATGGTGCTGACAAAGAACGACACCGGAGTCTCTGGATGGAGTGACTGCCGAGCCGGAAGCGGCTCGGTACTTTTATTATGTTGGTCACGTGGCCACAGCCACGTGACCCATGACAACATCCTGGGAGCTACCATGCTCCCAGGAGGGGCACTATGCAACAGGTGAGGCCTTTAGAAAGCTTTTTTAGAGGAAAACACCACTTAGTCTTGCTCGTTTGGATTGGGGGGTCTAGAACCTTTTTCCCCTGTAGATGTTTTGGACTACAAGCCCTAGCGGTCCTAGCGAGCACAGCCGATGGTGAGGGATCATAGTTAGCATAGCTGCTGGTTGCAGACCACTTGTCTAGACCGAGGAAGGAATAAGGGTCCTGTCTGGGCTCTTGTTCTGCCTGAGACTCAGGTACACTTTGTACAGAAAGAAGCGGCTCCCGAGCGCTCCACCACCAAATGAAAACGCCCCTCTGAGCAGGAAACACGAAACTGGAGCAGCTGTGTCATGATCAGGGAGCCTCATGGCGCCGAGGGCAGCCAGCACAGCTGCACGCCGCTTCTCACAGCGATGGAGGAGAATCCGCATGAGATGGAGCCATTCCTAGACTCTCTCCCACAGGACCAGTAATTAGACCCTCAGGAGGAAGGCTGTCTGCTAGCCATGCTTTCAGGGCGGCAATGCACCTGATTGGCAGAGGCTTCAGGCTGCTGCAGGCGGTGCCCCCTCTCCATGGCAACACAAGGTGGAAAAGTACACCGCAGCATTTTTATTATTAGTATTTTGTTTGAATATTTTCATGCAGTTTTCTTGAGGGGACACCGGTATTTTCTATTTATTGAGGACAAATGTGTCTCATTACAAGTTTAGCTGTGCGGGGCAAAAGTGGTTGTAATTCAGTTACCGCCACTTTTTTGGGCGGTAACGGAATCATTGCTGTATTTCCTGCATCAGCAAATTATAATTTTTGGCCGATTTACCGCTGGTGGAATTACTACTGTGCGTTAAATCCACCCACTATTTAGTGAAAAGTGGTGAATTATCCTGCAACTTGTGGCTGCAGGTAAATACTTATCTTTATTGCCAACATTCGTCGATTTACTGCATGGTAATTCCGCCGGTGGTAAGACCGCAAAAAAATCCCCTTGGAATCCCATGGACTTAAAAAATTAGGAGTTGGTAACCCAACAGAACCAAGTGATATAATGTGAAATGATATTTTATTGATATCGCGGCCATACACAAGTGTTTCAGAGCGCGACGAGGCAAGGGAGGGGTACAAAAGAGGACAAAAACAACAATCTAACTAGGCCCAGTGACATTGAGAACGTGCAAGTGCAGGGGGGAGGGAAGCGGGAGAGTGCAAGGGACAGCGGAGAATTGGAAAGTGCTGAGAACGTGATCAAAACAACAACAGGTAGTGCGGTCAGCAGATGGCAAGTGCAAGAATTAAGCACAGACAACAGGTGTCAATAAGTGCAGGTAGAGGGGCTGGAGGGTTGCAGATACAGACCCAAGTGCAAGGGTTGCCAGGAGGCAGTGCTGGTATGCAGCTGGGTGGGTAGGAAGCTGGGCCCGAATCAGTGGGTAGCCAGGTGCCCAATGCAGAAACAGAGATCAGCTGGGGAGAGGAAGAGAGAAGGCAGAAGCAAAGAGGAAGGTCTTGAGGTGCTTCTGGAACTGAAGGTGGTTCTTCTCGAGTTTCAGAGAGGCAGGAGGGCTGTTCCAGAAGGAGGCCCCAGCCGAAGAAAGAGATCTAACACCATCTTGTTGTTTGGAGAAGGGAGTGACTCTGAGGGAGTTGGAGGTGGATGAACAAAGAGCTTGAGTAGGAAGGTATTTCCAAAGGGAGAGTTGAAGGTATTGCAGACCCAGGGGGTCATTACGACCCAGGCGCTAATTGCGCCAACATTACCACCATGGTGTAAACTATGTTTACACCATGGTGGATGGTGGATTTACCGCCCCATTCCAAGGTGAGTGGGGCGGTAAATCCCCATTTCCCATTTTCCCTTCCCCATTCCCATTTTTGCCCCATAGGGCATAATGGGAGTGGGTAAGGCGCTAATTACGCCACCGTAAATTACGATGGCATAATTAGCATCATGGCAGGTTAGCGCCATGGATTTTAACGGCTGCTAAAAGCAGCCGTTAAAATCAGAATCAGGCGTTAAGGGTTAACGACGGCGTTAACCCTTAACGCCTGGGTCGTAATGAGGCCCCCAGACTCCAGAAAGCCTTGTGGACAATGCAAAGGGTCTTAAATGTAATCCTTGCAGCCACTGGGAACCAATGGAGCTGGGGAGATATGATCCATATGCTTGAGGCCAAGGACAAGTCTTGCAGTCCTGTTCCGGATGAGTTACAAATGGTGGAGCGTAGTAGCAGGCAGATTAAGAAAGAGGCTGTTGCAGTAGTCCAGCCTAGAGAGCACCAGAGCTCTAGAGACAGTGAGCTTCTGGGGGAAGGAGAGGAAAGGAAGAATGCCTCTGGGGAGGTGCAGTTGGTAGTTTGACTTCTTATAGATGTCAGAGATGTGTGGAGAAAAAGAAAGCATGGAGTTGAAGATGTCCCTGAGGTTCTTAGCCTCACATGTGGAAGCAGGGAGAGGGCCAAGGGAGGCCGGCCAGAGAGTCACAGGAAAGGAAAGTGCAGGAGAGCCCACAAGGAGGATCTCTGTCCTGCGAGCATTAAGGCAGAGGTCGTGGGCGGCACACCACTTCTGGATAGCAGTCAAAGATGAGAGAGGGAGAAGAGGTGGAAGAGGGATGCCTGAAAAGCAGCTGGGTGTCATCTGAATAGCACTGAAAGTTGGAGCAGAGAGCAGTAATGCGGTGGGCGAGGGGTGTTAAGTATTTGTTCAAAAGCCAGGTAGAGAGGTTAGACCCCTGGGGAACACCACAGGTGGAGAGTGAGATAGAGGAAAGGAAGGACCCAAGTTGGACCTGGAAGGGTCGGTCAGAGAGGAAAGACATCAGCCAGAGCCTGGTCAGTGATATCCGGGTTATCACAGAGACGATTGAGCAGGATGGCATGGTTGACTGTGTCAAAGGCATAAGAGAGATCAAGTAGGATGAGGACAGAGGGGAGATTAGAATCAAGGTTAGAGAGCATATCTTCAAGGATGTTCAGGAGAGCAGTTTTGGTGCTTCTGGCTGCTCTGAAGCCAGACTGATGGTCATGAATACAACCAGCAGATTCAGCTTGAAGATTAAGCTGGGAAATGGGCAGCTTTTCCAGGAGTTTGCCCAGGAAAGGAGTGATAGAAATCGGGTGGTAGTTAGCCGGGTAGGAAGGCTCGGTTGTGGGTTTCTTGAGAATAGGGTGCACATGGGAGTGCTTCAGAGGGCAAAGGCAGGCTCCAGTGGCAAAGTGGTTGCAGAAGGGGCAGTATCAGTAATCAAGTTTGTTGATCATTCAGTGGAATTGCAACCAAACTCGTAATGAGGTATTTTGACAATAAACATGTACATAGTTACAAACAGCAGGGCAATCTGACTCAATCGGGTGCCTTGTGGAGAATATGTGATATAAGCAATAATAATACCAGCTGTAGTTTTATATAGCGCTGTATTACAGAAAGTTTCAGAGCACTAGGTAAGAAGTGTTGCCAATTATCTTTATTTTCACCCACATTTGTGGTACCCAATTTACGATCTCATAAGGAGGAAGACAAAAGTTGGCCCATTGGAGTATCGAACCCTTGCCAGAGGGGCAGGTCCTCCTTATCTGAACCATGCGCGCCATGTGTCGAAGTGTCCGCCCCCACAATGAGTCAGCGAATGATAGAAGTGATGCAGCGCATGAAGAGGGGACGTATAATTTGACACGTTGTGAGAGTGGGCTTGTTGGGGTCTGAGTGACTCACTGTGACAGTAATGAAACAGCTGCGCTGCTAATGCACGTGCGGCTTCTCTCATGCATTCCCTTTTAGGCCAGCAATTTCTGAATCTGTCTTAACCATGAATCACGAGGAATCTTTCCTCTCCTCCATCTTCAAACACAGATTCTCTGAGTGGTGGGTGACACAGAAACGCATCTCCACCCCTCCAGAAATGATGAGATTCTGAACATGTCAAGCACATGCCAACCTCAGAGAGAGTCACTTTCACATTTCCATGTTGATGCCTCATGCTAAAGAGCCCATACGAGGCGCTGCAACCCCAAAGGGCCCAGGAGTCGGGGCCCAGGAGTCGGGGCCCAGGAGTTGGGGCCCAGGAGTCGGGGCCCAGGAGTCGGGGCCCAGGAGTCGGGGCACAGGAGTCGGGGCCCAGGAGTCGGGGCCCTCGCACATCTTTGATCTTCCTCATTGGTCCCATAATGATTCTAGTGGTTTTTCCCTGCCACAGAAATAGCACACGGGTTTACTCCCAGGAGGACTGCCTCCAGGCTGGCAGTGCTGGCTGGCGACCTCTCTTGGTCTGAGGGTGTCCAGGATGAGGTTGCTTTGTGGTGGGGGGAGAGTCAAAGTCCTCCATACTCAGCCCAACGCCCTACAGGTTGGACGCAGCTTTCATGGGAATGGCCAGTGTTGGTCCAATGCCCCTGGGTAGCAGCTGCTGTTGGCAATAACTGAGAAACAAACATTAACAACTTCATAAACGGAGGTCGGAGAGGACAAACGTGGGTCCCTTGCTCGCTGCGCCACAGGGAACCAGGCTGCACCTCACTGAGGAGGTCCAACAAGGCCGAAACATGTCTGGGGTTGCTTGGTTTTCTGTGCAGAGGGGACCTGGCCTAGCAGTTCGGGCTGGGCTGCTACCTTCAGTGGCGGCAGCTGCTGACTGATTTGCACATGGCTGGTCCCCTTTTGCAATGGTGCAGACGGGCTAAAAAATTGTGGTGTGGAAGGTTGCCCAGAGCAATTGCCAGTGGTTTATGTTCATTCGAAACCTTCCACCCATCACTTTTGTGGTCACATTGACTCTCACTCTGACACAACCCTTACTAACCTTCAACTCTCCATCTCCAACACTCTGGACATCCTTGCCCCTGTCATGAGGATCCACATGAAACCTGCCTCCAAGTGCAACTCCTAGCCTCTCTAAAATGCAAGTGCATAGCTACTGAGTGGCAGTGGCGAGCTTCAAGCACATCCTCTGACAAACGGGCCTGCCGCCTGCTCCAAAGGCAATACAAACTCTCCATCTGCTCAAAGAAGAGGGCCCATATCCAAGCCTGCATCTCTGGGGCCACTAACAGCACGGCTGTTTTCAAAATCTGCAAGGAACTCGCCAATCCTACTTCAGTCTCCTTTTCTCCTCTGCCTACCCTGGCCCGCTGCACTTCTCTGGCCTCTCACTATATTACTAAAACTCAAGACACCCTGTCCTCTCTCTGCTCTACACCCTCCCTTATCCCTTTCCTTCTCCCTCACCCACTCTCAGGACTTCCTTGGCCCCCTTTTTCCTGTCTTCTCTCTTCTTTCTCTCCCATATCACCTGATGAGGTTTCTAGACAAGTCTGCTCTATGAAATTCTCATCCAGACAGGTGCTCCCCTGCTCCTCCAGAACTATCAAGGACAACACTGTCTCCCTTGCTCCAGCCGTGGCTGATTTCTGCAATCTCTCCTTTGCCACTGGATCATTCCTGTAACTCCCCAAGCACTCCCTTGTGTACCCTCTCCGCAAAAAGCCTTCCGCTGTCCCTGCCTGTCGAGCTAACTTCTGCCCTATCTCCATTACCCTCTTCCTGTGCAAACTCTTGGGGAAGCTGGCCATCTCCCAGCATATCCACCACACTGAATCTGTTGGTTTATCATCTCCTTCTCTCCTCACATCATGGACCTTGCCAAGAAGGCCCACTTTCAGTTTCACCTCCTCAGAGGCATTCTTCCTTTCCTCACCTTCTCCCAGACGTTCAAAGTCTCCAGAGCTCTGGACCTCTCCAGGCTGGACTACTAGAACTTCTCTCTTTGCCCCCTTCAACTAATCCAGAATAGGACTGCGAGACTTACCCTACGGTACGGAAAGTGTCTTAGTCTCGGTACAGGATGACATGTCCAGGCTTGTCGACGTTGGTGGATTTGGGGCCTTGATCCTGTTAGATCTCTCCGCCGCATTCGACACGGCGGATCACTCCATCCTTCTCTCTCGCCTTTCACAGATTGGAATATCTGGTTCTGTTCTTGCTTGGTTTACCTCGTTCCTTTCAGACCGCACGCAGACCCTCGCTATGCCACCGTTTCTTTCCCCTTCATGCTCCCTCACTTGTGGTGTCCCTCAGGGATCTTCTTTATCGCCTATTTTGTTTAACATTTACATCTGGGCCCTGATCCGTCTCATCCGCTCTTATGGGCTTAATTGTTACTCATATGCGGATGATACACAAATCCTGATCCGTTTAGATCAGGATCAGTCGGAGGCCTCAGTGAGCCTCCACGACTGCCGTAAGGCAGTTGGGATTTGGATGGATCAGAACTGGCTAAAGTTAAATGGGGACAAGACGGAGGTACTGATGGTAGGCTGCCCCCCTAACCCCTCCCTGTGGACCTCTGCTTTCTGGCCTTCTACCTTGGGCCCGCTACCCAATCCAGTTAGCAAAGTAAAGAATCTTGGAGTTATTCTGTCCGCCTCCCTGTCGATGTCCAACCAGGTCACGGCCGTGTGCCAGTCCACCCATCACCAGATTCGAATCCTCAAGAGGGTCATGCCCCTGATCCCGGAAGCCCTCCGCCCACCTGTGGTGGCTGCGTTAGTCCTTACACGACTGGACTATTGCAATTCGCTTTATCTGTCTCAACCGAGTGGCCTTGTACACCGCCTTCAGCGTATGCAGAACCTTGCTGCTAGGCTGGCCACCGGCTCCCCTTACGGTGCCCACATCGCGCCAGTGCTCCGCCAATTGCACTGTCTCCCGGTTAACGAGCAAATTCATTTTAAATCTCTGTGCATTGTTCACCGGGCAATTCATGGCCAGGGAGCTGAATTTCTGCAGCTCAAATTCACCCGATACTGTCCGGTCCGGGACCTTCGCTCTGCCACCTCTAACCTGCTTACTGTTCCTAGGTTTAACCGGGCAAGGCTTGGTGGTAGAGCCTTTTCTGTCACCGCGGCCATTCTCTGGAACAGCCTCCCTGCATCTCTCAGGGCTATGGCTAACCATCTTGGATTCAGAAGAGCGCTAAAAACTAATTTGTTTTAAGCCTGTCCTCTCCACTGGTCTTCTCCGATTGGGTAGCTTCCTTTCCAGCGCCATGATGCCTTTGGGCGAACGTGTGCTTTATAAATGCTAATAACATAACATAACATCCTTGGCCCTAAGCCCAGGGACCGTATCTCTGCAGCCCTAAAATCTCTCCACTGACTCTCTGTGCCACAAGGATCAAGTTAAAAACCCTCTGCATCATCCACAAGGCTTTCTGGGGTCTGGGGCCTCGCTACATCCAACTCTCTCTCCCTAAATACCCCCTGCTAGAGCCCTTCGGTCTTCTAGCTTCAACTCTCTGCAGATCAGACGCTTATACAAGCAGAGAGTGGGGGGTAGAGCTATCTCCTCCGCAGCTGCCTGCCTCTGCAATGGCCTCCCTGCTCCTCTCAGACTTGAGCCAGATCTCCTTAAGTTCCAGAAGCTTCTCAAGACCCTACCTTTCTCTCCCTCCTTCCCTCTCCCCCTCCCCTGCTAATTGCTCCCCCTCTGCCTCCTGACTGGCTTCCTGGTTCCTTCAGATTCTTACAGGGCAACAGGCCCTCCCCTACCAGTCTACCCCTGCACTTAGTCTCGTTGATCCCCTGAACCTGCAATTGCCCTTCTGGGCTCCCACCACCGGCACTAGACTTGCTGGGCCTGCACTCCCTTATCCCTTCTAAACTGTCCCTCGCACTTAGCACGTGGACCTTCTGCCCTGCACTCATTTCCCCCTGGGCTCTGTCCACCTGACCGCCCCGGGCACTCGCTTAACTCTCCGGCAGGCCCCCCTTCACTCTCCCCTGCTCTTCTAGTACTGAACTTGCATGATGCAAATTTCACAAGGCCTAGTAGGACCGTTTCTGTTTTGTCATCCGTGCACCCCCCTTGTTTTCTTGTTGCACCTTGAAACACATTATGTATAGGCGCATAATAAATAGCCAATGAATATAAGTAAAATAAACTATTAATTTCATATCTTAACAGGTAAAACGTGAACGTAGACCAATCCCTGGTATGCACTGAAAATAGTATTTTTATTTGATGTAACCTATGTCTCAATGTTCAGACCTACTCATGGTGAAAAGTGTTCATGCATTAATAATCAAGTTATTGTGATTCGGATCTGATGGTGACCTGAGCCTCTCTCTCTGGGGTCTTGTAGGTGGTGGACGGTACTCCATGCACTCCAGACTCCACGTCGCTCTGCGTCCAGGGGAAGTGCATCAAGGCCGGTTGTGACGGACAGCTCAACTCTAAGAAGAAGTTTGACAAGTGCGGCATATGCGGAGGAGACAATAAGAACTGCAAGAAGGTGTCCGGCCTCTTCACCAGACCCATGTGAGTCGACCAATGAGGCCACCACAAGCCAATCATGAGTATGTAGACTCAATGAGTGCTGGCATTGAGTGCTTTCTAGACCCCACTTTCTGCCACTTCCTGTGGAGTGTAGGTATATTGGGATACAGGTACGCTGGAGTGTAGGTTGTTGAAGTGTAGATATGTGGTAGTGTAGGTGTGCTGGCGTTTAGGTATATTGGAGTGTATGAATGTTGCAGTGTATGTATATTGAAGTGTATATTTGCTGGACTATAGGTATATTGAAGCGTAGGTATATTGTAGTGTAGGTATATTGAAATGTAGGTATGTTGGAATGTAGGTATGTGGAGTGTAGGGGTTGGAGTGTATGTATGTTGGAATGCAGATATATTGGAGTGTACATATAATGGAGTGTATATGTGCTGGAGTCTAGGTATATTGGAGTGTAGGTATATTGGAATGTAGGTATGCTGGATTGTAGGTATATTGGAGGGCAGGTATATTGGCGTGTAGGTATGCTGAAGCGTAGGCAGTTAGAGTGTAAGCATGTTGGAGAGTAGGTATGTTGGTGTTATGGTGCATTGGAGTGTATATATGCTGGAGTGTGGGTATATTGGAGAGTAGGTATATTGGAATTTAGGTGTGCTGGAGTGTAGGTATATTGGAATGAAGGCATTTTGGAATTTTGATATATTGTAATATAGGTATATTGGAGTGTATGTTCTTGGAGTGTATATTTGTTGGAGCCTATGTATATTGGAGTGTAGGTATGTTGGAGTGTAGGTATATTGGAATCAAAGTATGTTGGAGTGCAGGTTGTTGGAGTGTAGGTATGTTGGAGTTTACACATGTTGGAGTGTAGGTATATTGGAATCAAAGTATGTTGGAGTGCAGGTTGTTGGAGTGTAGGTATGTTGGAGTTTACACATGTTGGAGTGTATGTATATTGGACTGTAGGTATGCTGGGCGTAGGTATATTTGAATTAAGGTATGTTGGACTGTATATGTTCTGTAGTGTAGTTATATTGAAGTGCAGGTATATTGTACTGTCGGTATTTTGGAGGGTAGGTATTTTGGAGTGAAGGATTATTGGAAGGAAGGTATGTTGGAGTGTTGGTGGGAGGAGTGAAGGTATGTTGGAGTGTAGGTTATTGGAGTGTACTATGTTGTAGTGTAGGTATAGTGGAGTGTATATATGCTGGGGTAAAGTATATTGAAGTGCAAATATATTGGAATGTAAATATGCTGGAGAGTAGATATATTGGAATGCAGGCATGTTGAAGTATAGGTATGCTGGAGTGTAGGTTGATGGAGTCTATATTGGATAGTAGGTATATTGGAATGCAGGCATGTTGGAGTATAGGTATCTTGGAATGCAGGCATGTTGGAGTATAGGTATGCTGGAGTGTAGGTTCATGGAGTCTATGTATATTGGAGTGTAGATATATTGGAATGCAGGCATGTTGAAGTGTAGGTATATTGGAATGCAGGCATGCTGGAGTATATGTATATAGGAGTGCTTGCATGATGGAGTATAGGTATATTGGAATGCAGGAATGTTGGCGTATAGATATATTCGAATGTAGGCATGCTTTAGTATAGGTATATTGGAATGCAGGCATGTTGGCGTATGGGTATATTGGAATGCAGGCATGTTGGAGTATAGGTATATTGGAATGCAAGCATTTTGTAGTATAGGTATGTTGGAATGCAGGCATGTTGGAGTATAGGTATGCTGGAGTGTAGGTTGATGAAGTCTATGTATATTGGAGTGTAGATATATTGGAATGCATGCATGCTGGAGAATATGTATATCGGAATGCAGGCATGTTGGAGTAGAGGTATATTGGAATGCAGGCATGTTGGAGTATAGGTATATAGGAATGCAGGCATGTTGGAATACTGGCATGCTGGTATGCAGGCATGCTTGAGTATAGATATATTGGAATGCAGGCATGTTGGAGTATAGGTATGCTGGAATGCAGGCATACCGGAGTATAGGTACTTAGAATGCAGGCATGTTGGAGTATAGGTATATTGGAATGCAGGAATGTTGGAGTATAGGTATATCGGAATGCATGCATGTTGGAGTATAGGTATATTGGAATGCAGGCATGTTGGAGTATAGGTATGTTGGAATGCAGGAATGTTGGAGTATAGGTATATCCGAATGCAGGCATTTTGGAGTATAGGTATAAAGGAATGTAGGAATGTTGGAGTATAGGTATATCGGAATGCAGGCATGTTGGAATACTGGCATGCTGGAATGCAGGCATGCTTGAGTATAGGTACATTGGAATGCAGGCATGTTGGAGTGTAGGTATGCTGGAATGCAGACATGTTGGAGTATAGGTATGCTGGAATGCAGACATGTTGGAGTATAGGTATATTGGAGTGAAGGCATGTTGAAGTATAGGTATGCTGGAATGCAGATATGATGGAGTATAGGTATGCTGGAGTGTAGATGGATGGAGTCTATGTATATTGAAGTGTAGGTATATTGTACTGTAGATATTTTGGAGTGTAGGCTTATTGGAAAGAAGGTATGTTGGAGTGTAGGTTGTTGGAGTGAAGGTATGTTGGAGTGTAGGTTGTTGGAGTGTATATATGCTGGAGTTTAGGTATATTGGAGTGTAGGTATATTGAAGTGTAAGTATATTGGCGTGTAGGTATGTTGGAATTTAGGTGTGCTGGAGTGTAGGTATATTGGAATGCAGGCATGTTAGAGTACAGGTATGTTGGAGTGTAGGTTGTTGGAGTTTACCTATGCTGGAGTCTATGTATATTGGAGTGTAGGTTGTTGGAGTGAAGGTATGTTGGGAGTGTAGGCTTATTGGAATGAAGGTATGTTGGAGTGTAGGTTGTTGGAGTGAAGGTATGTTGGAGTGTAGGTTGTTGGAGTTTACCTATGTTGGAGTGTATGTATAATGAAGTGTAAGTATATTGGCATTTAGGTGTGCTGGCGTGTAGGTTGATGGAGTCTATGTATATTGGAGAGCAGGTATATTGGAGTGTATATATGCTTGAGTATAGGTATATTGAAGTGTAGGTATATTGGCGTGTAGGTATTTATTTTATTTTTATTTTTTGTATTTGTTGATACTCCCAAACCCTCAGGTATCACGTCGTAGGTTACAGAGAGAAAACATGACATGCTGGTTACATTGGAATAATACAGAATGCATAGTAAGATATTACATACAACAGTTGCAGTTATGTACATAAACACAATTAGTTACACTATATACAACAGGGATCTGGTTATGGGCACATTTGTATACAGTTGGTTACCCTATATACAACAGGGATCTGGTAGTGAGTGTGGAGGTTGGATATTGACCCAAGAGGGTAGTTAGTATTTATTGAATGACCAGGTTTTTGTGAGTTTCTTGAATTGAGTGTGGGATACTTCGCTGCAAATACTTGTGGGAAGAGTATTCCATAATCTGGGGGCTGCGACCGGAAAACAGGAATCTGTGGTTCTGGAGCTCTTAAAACATGGGACACATAGCATAGAGTCGTTGTTGGATCTAAGAAGCCTACATGGTGTTTTGCACTTAAGGCAGGCACTGAAATAGGTTGGGGCATTTTGGAGATGCATTTATGGTGGTGGTTAGAGTTTTGAAGAGAACCCTGGCTTGTATGGGGAACCAATGACAGTCTCTTCTAGTTATAGAGATATGGTCACTTTTTTTATTCATAGGGCTGCTCTACGGGCCTTATTTTGTAACAGTTTTAATTTGGTCTGATTTTAGCTGATCCTAGTTGATCCTAACAGTAGGATGTTACAGTAATCAAGTTTGGACACAATAAGAGCTCTAGCAAGAGTGATGCAGTTTGGTATGGAAAGGAATTGCTAACTGAGGGAAATGAGCTTAGCTGTGCACAAAGTGAAGGACGCTAAGGATTTGATGTGTTTGGTCATAGTGAGACTTGAGTCAAAATAGACTCCTAAAGTTTTCACTTGGTTGGAAATTGGGATAGGTGTATCTTCAATGATGATGAAGGTGTAGTCTTGGGGCAGTTTTTTCAATTGGGCTGGTGATCCAACTATTAGGATCTCTGTTTTTTCTCCATTGAGGCAGAGGCTGTTAGAGACCATCCAGATTTGGATAAGGTATATTAGATATGGTATATTGGAATTTAGGTGTGCTGGAGTGTAGATGAATGCAGGCATGTTGGAGAATAGGTTTGCTGGAGTGCAGGTATATTGAAGTGTAAGTATATTGGCGTGTAGGTATATTGGAATTTAGGTGTACTGGAGTGTAGATATATTGGAATGCAGGCATGTTGGAGTATAGGTATGTTGGAGTGTAGGTTGCTGGAGTTTTCCTGTGCTGGAGTGTATGTATAATGAAGTGTAAGTATATTAACATGTAGGTGTGCTGGAGTGTAGGTTGTTGGAGTGAAGGTATGTTGGAGTGTAGGTTGTTGGAGTGTACCTATGATGGAGTTTTGTATATTGGAGTGTAGGTTGTTGGAGTGAAGGTATGTTGGAGTGTAGGTTGTTGGAGTGTACCTATGATGGAGCTTTGTATATTGGAGTGTAGGTTGTTGGAGTGAAGGTATGTTGGAGTGTAGGCTTATTTAAATGAAGGCGTGTTGGAGTGTAGGTTGTTGGAGTATGGGTATGCTGGAGTGTAGGTTGATGGAGTCTATGTATATTGGATTGTGGGTATATTGGAATGTAGGTATGCTGCAGTGTAGGTTGATGGAGTCTATGTATATTGGAGTGTAGGTTGTTGGAGTGAAGGTATGTTGGAGTGAAGGCTTATTTAAATGAAGGCATGTTGGAGTGTAGGTTGTTGGAGTATGGGTATGCCGGAGTGTAGGTTGATGTAGTCTATGTATAATGGATTGTGGGTATATTGGAATGTAGGTATGCTGCAGTGTAGGATGATGGAGTCTTTGTATATTGGAGTGTAGGTTGTTGGAGTGGAGGTATGTTGGAGTGTAGGCTTATTTAAATGAAGGCATGTTGGAGTGTAGGTTGTTGGAGTATGGGTATGCTGGAGTGTAGGTTGATGGAGTCTATGTATATTGGAGTGTAGGTTGTTGGAGTGAAGGTATGTTGGAGTGTAGGCTTATTTAGATGAAGGCATGTTGGAGTGTAGGTTGTTGGAGTATGGGTATGCTGGAGTGTAAGTTGATGGAGTCTATGTATATTGGATTGTGGGTATATTGGAATGTAGGTATGCTGCAGTGTAGGTTGATGGAGTCTTTGTATATTGGAGTGTAGGTTGTTGGAGTGGAGTTATGTTGGAGTGTAGGCTTATTTAAATGAAGGCATGTTGGAGTGTAGGTTGTTGGAGTATGGGTATGCTGGAGTGTAGGTTGATGGAGTCTATGTATATTGGAGTGTAGGTTGTTGGAGTGAAGGTATGTTGGAGTGTAGGCTTATTTAAATGAAGGCATGTTGGAGTGTAGGTTGTTGGAGTATGGGTATGCTGGTGTGTAGGTTGATGGAGTCTATGTATATTGGATTGTGGGTATATTGGAATGTAGGTATGCTGCAGTGTAGGTTGATGGAGTCTTTGTATATTGGAGTGTAGGTTGTTGGAGTGAAGGTATGTTGGAGTGTAGGCTTATTGGTATGAAGGTATGTTGGAGTGTAGGTTGTTGGAGTGAAGGTATGTTGGAGTGTAGGTTGTTGGATTTTACCTATGCTTGAGTGTATGTATAATGAAGTGTAAGTGTATTGGCATTTAGGTGTGTTGGAGTGTACCTATGATGGAGTCTATGTATATTGAAGTGTAGGTTGTTGGAGTGAAGGTATGTTGGAGTGTAGGTTGTTGGAGTGTACCTATGCTGGAGTCTATGTATATTGGAGTGTAGGTTGTTGGAGTGAAGGTATGTTGGAGTGTAGGCTTATTGGAATGATGGTATGTTGGAGTGTAGGTTGTTGGAGTGAAGGCATGTTGGAGTGTAGGTTGTTGGAGTGTACCTATGCTGGAGTCTATGTATATTGGAGTGTAGGTTGTTGGAGTGAAGGTATGTTGGAGTGTAGGCGTATTGGAATGAGGGTATGTTGGAGTGTAGGTTGTTGGAGTGAAGGTATGTTGGAGTGTAGGTTGTTGGAGTGAAGGTATGTTGGAGTGTAAGTTGTTGGATTTTACCTATGCTTGAGTGTATGTATAATGAAGTGTAAGTGTATTGACATTTAGGTGTGTTGGAGTGTACCTATGATGGAGTCTATGTATATTGAAGTGTAGGTTGTTGGTGTGAAGGTATGTTGGAGTGTAGGTTGTTGGAGTATGGGTATGCTGGAGTGTAGGTTGATGGAGTCTATGTATATTGGAGTGTAGGTTGTTGGAGTGAAGGTATGTTGGAGTGTAGGCTTATTTAGATGAAGGCATGTTGGAGTGTAGGTTGTTGGAGTATGGGTATGCTGGAGTGTAGGTTGATGGAGTCTATGTATATTGGATTGTGGGTATATTGGAATGTAGGTATGCTGCAGTGTAGGTTGATGGAGTCTTTGTATATTGGAGTGTAGGTTGTTGGAGTGGAGTTATGTTGGAGTGTAGGCTTATTTAAATGAAGGCATGTTGGAGTGTAGGTTGTTGGAGTATGGGTATGCTGGAGTGTAGGTTGATGGAGTCTATGTATATTGGAGTGTAGGTTGTTGGAGTGAAGGTATGTTGGAGTGTAGGCTTATTTAAATGAAGGCATGTTGGAGTGTAGGTTGTTGGAGTATGGGTATGCTGGTGTGTAGGTTGATGGAGTCTATGTATATTGGATTGTGGGTATATTGGAATGTAGGTATGCTGCAGTGTAGGTTGATGGAGTCTTTGTATATTGGAGTGTAGGTTGTTGGAGTGAAGGTATGTTGGAGTGTAGGCTTATTGGTATGAAGGTATGTTGGAGTGTAGGTTGTTGGAGTGAAGGTATGTTGGAGTGTAGGTTGTTGGATTTTACCTATGCTTGAGTGTATGTATAATGAAGTGTAAGTGTATTGGCATTTAGGTGTGTTGGAGTGTACCTATGATGGAGTCTATGTATATTGAAGTGTAGGTTGTTGGAGTGAAGGTATGTTGGAGTGTAGGTTGTTGGAGTGTACCTATGCTGGAGTCTATGTATATTGGAGTGTAGGTTGTTGGAGTGAAGGTATGTTGGAGTGTAGGCTTATTGGAATGATGGTATGTTGGAGTGTAGGTTGTTGGAGTGAAGGCATGTTGGAGTGTAGGTTGTTGGAGTGTACCTATGCTGGAGTCTATGTATATTGGAGTGTAGGTTGTTGGAGTGAAGGTATGTTGGAGTGTAGGCGTATTGGAATGAGGGTATGTTGGAGTGAAGGTATGTTGGAGTGTAGGTTGTTGGAGTGAAGGTATGTTGGAGTGTAAGTTGTTGGATTTTACCTATGCTTGAGTGTATGTATAATGAAGTGTAAGTGTATTGACATTTAGGTGTGTTGGAGTGTACCTATGATGGAGTCTATGTATATTGAAGTGTAGGTTGTTGGTGTGAAGGTATGTTGGAGTGTAGGTTGTTGGAGTGTACCTATGCTGGAGTCTATTGGAGTGTAGGTTGTTGAAGTGAAGGTATGTTGGAGTGTAGGCTTATTGGAATGAAGGTATGTTGGAGTGTAGGTTGTTGGAGTGAAGGTATGTTGGAGTGTAGGTTGTTGGAGTGAAGGCATGTTGGAGTATAGGTATGTTGGAGTGTAGGTTGTTGGAGTGAAGGTATGTTGGAGTGTAAGTTGTTGGATTTTACCTATGCTGGAGTGTATGTATAATGAAGTGTAAGTATATTGGCATTTAGGTGTGTTGGAGTGTACCTATGATGGAGTCTATGTATATTGAAGTGTAGGTTGTTGGAGTGAAGGTATGTTGGAGTGTAGGTTGTTGGAGTGTACCTATGATGGAGTCTGTGCATATTGGAGTGTAGATATATTGGAATGCAGGCATATTGGAGTGTAGGTATGCTGGGGTCTAGATTGATGGAGTCTATGTATATTGGAGTGAAGGTTGTTGGAGTGAAGGCATGTTGGACTGTAGGTTGTTGGACTGTAGGTTGTTGGAGTGAAGGTATGTTGGAGTGTAGGTTGTTGGAGTGTAGGTATATTGGAGTGTAGGTTGTTGGAGTGAAGGTATGTTGGAGTGTGGAGCGAAGGTATGTTGGAGTGTAGGTTGTTGGAGTGTACCTATGATTGAGTCTATTTATATTGGAATATAGGTTGTTGGAGTGAAAGTATGTTGGAGTGTGGAGTGAAGGTATGTTGGAGTGTAGGTTGTTGGAGTGAAGGTATGTTGGAGTGTAGGTTGTTGGAGTGAAGGTATGTTGGAGTGTAGAGCGAAGGTATGTTGGAGTGTAGGTTGTTGGAGTGTACCTATGATTGAGTCTATTTATATTGGAATGTAGGTTGTTGGAGTGAAAGTATGTTGGAGTGTGGAGTGAAGGTATGTTGGAGTGTAGGTTGTTGGAGTGTACCTATGATGGAGTCTATGTATATTCGAATGTAGGTTGTTGGAGTGAAGGTATGTTGGAGTGTAGGTTGTTGGAGTGAAGGTATGTTGGAGTGTAGGTTGCTGCAGTGTACCTATGATTGAGCCTGTGTATATTGGAGTGTAGGTTGTTGGAGTGAAGGTATGTTGGAGTGTGGAGTGAAGGTATGTTGGAGTGTAGGTTGTTGGAGTATACCTATGATGGAGTCTATGTATATTGGAGTGTAGGTATATTGGAATTTAGGTGTGCTGGAGTCTAGGTTGTTGGAGTGAAGGTATGTTGGAGTGTAGATTGTTGGAGTGTACCTATGATGGAGTCTTTGCATATTGGAGTGTAGGTATATTGGAATTTAGGTGTGCTGGAGTGTAGGTTGTTGGAGTGAAGGTATGTTGGAGTGTGGAGTGAAGGTATGTTGGAGTGTAGGTTGTTGGAGTGAAGGTATGCTGGAGTCTAGGTTGTTGTAGTGAAGGTATGTTGGAGTGTAGGTTGTTGGAGTGAAGGTATGTTGGAGTGTGGAGTGAAGGTATGTTGGAGTGTAAGTTGTTGGAGTGTACCTATGATGGAGTCTTTGTATATTGGAGTGTAGGTTTATGGAAGTGCCACCTTTCCTGTATTACCACTGCTGCTCTGCACTCCCAATGATGTGTTCACCTATTGGCCGGCGGTGGTCTTGCAGTGCTGACACCAAAGCGCATCATCAGTGATTGTGCAACACTGACTCTCCTGACACTGCTGGGTTGATCTAGATTGAGGTTTCTGGCGGTCTTTTACCTAATTCTGACACCCCGTGGAGATGCTGACACACCGGGGATGGAGCGAATGCTTTTGGGGTTGCAATTTCTGCTGCATCGCAGCCCATGACTCAGAAACCCACAATAGTTCTTGGAAGCGGAGCGCCCTGCACGTGATTCCTTTTGTCTGCTGGCTTTAGTTTGTTGCTGAGTGTAGAAATATTCAGCAAAAACACTGGATTAAAGATGAAAAGTTCAATCTCACTAGCGGGGTTAGAGGAGGTAGGACGAGCCACCGGCAACAGGCAGCGAAATGAAAACAGGCTGACACTATCAAGACTACCGTGCATGTGTGTTTCTGCTCCTCTGACATATTTCCAGAGAGTATAAGGGCCCGATCACACGTCATAGGAAGATGTCACTTAGAAGAATTAGTGCTCACACTATATCTGGAGACATTAGGGTGACCAGACGTCCCGGTTTTGCCATGACTGTCCCGGTATTTGGTGCTCTGTTCCAGGAAGTTCCGGGGCGGAGGAAGAACACCAGCCATTGGGGGCCTCGAGCATAAAGAGCTTATTTTGGCGGCGACCCTTGTGCGTGAGGCCTCCTGGGAGCTAAACCTGAAGCAGAAGGAACTCTCTATCCGGGCGATCGATTGCTCTAAGGAGTGAGATGCCCCCGCCACCCCCGGCTGCCCCTTGAATAAAGCAGGTCTATCAAAATGAACTCTATGAGCCCAGAGAGAGAGTTCCTGCTAGCCTTAGAGTGCCATTTGGACTTTACGAGTAATATGGAGAAGCCTACAGTGAGGGAAAGAGATTGCAAAGGATCAGTACAAGGATCGGGGGGAGTGGGGGAGTGAGGGGGCGTGGACGGCTAAGAACGAGGGAGTGAGAGGGCGGCCCTTTGTCAGTAAGGGATCTGCAAGCAACATGGGGAGGAGTTGGGGGAGCGGATCACCCAGTCTCAGATTAGGTGGCGAGTGGAGGGGTTGTGTACCTAGGTGATGAGGAGGGCCTTCAGCTCCTTCCTGAAATGTAGAAGTGAGGGGTGGAGTCTGGTGTTGACACGGAGGAGATTCCGGACTCTACCTGCATAGACAGAGAAGGCCTGCCTTCTGTCTCGTTCCTCCCTGAACCAGCAGAGTTCAAGTCTGCACATGCCCTAGCTTCTGGTGGGTACAGACCTCCGGAGATCCTGAGTGTGGATGCGTGGGGACTTGAGGGCGCAAGCCTTGTAGATGATGCAGCAGGATTTGGAGGTGATGCGTGCTTGCAGCGGGAGCCAGTGTAGTTCAATGAGGGTCAGGATAATGTGGTTGAATTTGTGGAGTCCTTTGATGCATTGTGCTGCAGCATTAAGGACACATTTCAGTCTCCCTCGAGAGGGACCTCTATCTTGTGCTGTATGGGCTTTCAGAGGGACATCTTCTCGCTCCCTTTGGAAAATCGATTTGGGACCATAGAGAGAGAGGTCAAGGAGGATCTTGGAAGACTTGACTTCATCAAACAGGTTGAGTTTTCCACCCAAAGAACCTGGACTATGACAGAAACAGGTGGGCAGATGAGAGCTTACCAAATACACAGGTGCGAGCCCCCCATTCTATCATGGACTCCACCTTTCATCAAACTGCCGGAATTCACACACCTCTGTCGCTGAAAATTTACCTGCTGTCATGCGGGTCTGTAGACTGCTATCCATGGTAGACATCACAGATGTCTCGAGCGGTGCAGTGAGGGCACCCCGGGAGCCTTTGAGCAAGCTCACACATCTGCATTCCATGGAACACACTCACATAGACCCCCACACAGCCCTTCCTGCATCCTCTACAGTGCCTTGTATTTTCATACCTTCTTGGCACTAGAATCATGTCAACACAGAGCACACTGTAGCCTTCTCACTAGATGGGTCAAATCTCGTAGGACTCGCCCATTTTATCACCGAGCCACCAATGCGCACTTTCCTCAAAACCATTTTGCATCAGAAACCAAGATCATCAGCAACCAAAAATGATGGCCCCCGAAATAGAAACCAAGAAAGGACATGAGAATCCTGCTTTAACGTCATCATGTTCTATATTCTTTAACCAGAACTAGTTGACCCCTACATGTATGCTGCTCATATGGGCTTCATGTACTTCTGTTAGTCAGGAACACAAGGTGACCTCGAGGAGAAGAAACTGGGGATTCTTCTAAGAGGCAGAGCCAGAACTGAAAACAAAGGGGTGTTTTTTCCATTATGTGAATAGAAAGGCACACGTTACCCCTATTAAGGACACTTTTAAAATACTTGATTTTTAAACAGAATCTTGAAAGGAGATTTATAATACAACATTTGATTTAAAATAAATACAAACCCATTGAGTGTTACTTATGTAATGCGAGTTATGTTGTCTTGTACCGCACACCCTTACCATTGGCACAGTCTCCAGGTGCTCACGTGGTTCTGTAAGAGAGTGTGTTGAGAAGGGTAGTGAGGGAAGAGGCACAGGATAGAGGTTGGTCTTTTCTGTTGGTACTTGTGGAACCAGGAGGAACTGGTGTCTTCTGCGAGTCTGCTTTCTAGGTGTGCTTGGATTGTGCACACTGGGGTTATTGTGTGCAGAAGGGCAACATCCAGTGGTCGGGATGTTTGTTTGTGGCAGTTTCACGGTGAATGTGTGGGTTGTGCGTTTTTGTGTGATAAGGCTGACCTGTTAGATCGTGTGAGCTTAAGTGTGGGGCCTGCTGGAGAGGAATCAGGGGCAGGATGGGTTAGTACTTGGGGAGTTGTGTAGTGTGGGGAATGCTGGAGAGGAATCAAGAGCAGGGAGGGTTAGTAGTTGGGGAGTTTTGTAGTGTGGGGAATACTGGAGAGGAATTAAGAGCAGGGGGGTTAGTAGTTGGTGAGTTGTGTAGTGTGGGGCACACTGGAGAGGAATCAGGAGCAGGGAGGGTTAGTAGTTGGTGAGTTGTGTAGTGTGGGAAATGCTGGAGAGGAATCTGGAGCAGTGTTAGTTTTATTGTTGGCTCCAGAATCTGTACTGTCATTGGGTTATCTTGGGTCCCCATTGATATCGCTGGCGGTCCCATTTTATGCTAATCATTGTGAGGTGAATAGACGGGTTTTTAGTTGTTTTCTGAAGGTAAGGCGGTCTTCTATCATTCTTATCTCCTTAAGGATTTTGTTCCATAGATTGGTGAATAGATGTGAGAATGCGGTTCCTCGGAATTTTCTTTTTTGATATTGTCTCATTTCGATTTGGAGGTCATCTCTTGATCTTAGGTTTCTTCTTGGTTGGTAGTGATTGATCTTTGCTTGGAGGAATTCAGCTCCTTGCCCGTGCAGTGATTTGTGGGCGATGCAGAGGTCTTTGAAGTTAATGCATTTGTATACTGGGAGCCAGTGTAGGCTTCTCTGGGCTGGTGTGATGTGATCTCTTCAGTTAAATATCAGGGATATCCTTGCTGCAGTGTTTTGGACATGTTGGCGTTTCTTAGTGAGCCGTTCTGGCATTCCAAGGTAGAGGCTGTTTGCATAGTCGATTCTTGATAATACTAGGGAGATGATTGCGAGGGTTCTGTGTGTGAAGGAGAGGTAGGGGAGGATCCCTCTGAGTAGACTCAGGAAATAGAATAATTTCTTTGTTATAGTGTTGACTTATGGTTCTAGTGAGAGTCTGTTGTCCATGAGTATTCCCAGGTTTATTACCACTGCAGAGGCTTCCGGTTTGCGTTCCATGCCAGGCGACCAGTCCAGTTGTGTGTCTGTTGCGTTATCCTCTGGGGGTGAGATCATTAGTTTTGTTTTGGTCGGCTTTAGCTTGAGGTTGTTGGTAGTCATCTAGCTGCACATGTCGGTGAGGCAATTAATAAACGTATTTGCTTTATTTAGCCAAGTAACTTCTAGAAACTTTTCACAGTGCAGCTTAAAGTAGCCCAAGATCGCTATGCAAGTTCTTGTTTCTGATTAGCTTTTACTCTAGCCCACATTCATTGTTGGTACATCTTGACCAGTAAAGGTCCCACGCTGATGTTGTAGCGATGGTTTGATTACTGCGCTCTCTTTGTGCATGTGCTAACATGGTGTCCATTACTGAAGAACCAATTGCTGCTCTTTCTCTTTCAGACATGGCTATAATTTTGTGGTGACGATCCCTGCCGGTGCTTCCAACATTGACGTGCGGCAGAGGGGCTACAAAGGCCTGGTGAGCGATGACAACTACCTGGCTGTGAAGACTACTCAGGGCAAGTACCTGCTTAACGGCCACTTCATTGTGTCGGCTGTGGAGCGGGACATCCTGGTGAAGGGGAGCATGCTGAAATACACTGGGACGGGGACTGCCGTAGAGGTTCTCCAGGCCTTCAAGCCCATCCAAGAACCGCTGATTGTGGAAGTGCTCTCGGTGGGCAAAATGACACCTCCCAGGGTACGGTACTCCTTCTACTTGCCCAAGGAGACGAAGGAGGACAAATACCGCAAGGATGGGAAGAGTGGCCAAGTTATAAACAACAGTGTCCACGGAATTTCCAACCGACTGGACCCAGGCCAACCTGACTACAAAAGACCAGCGTCCAGGTGGACGTCTGGAAGCTGGGACGAGTGTTCCGTCACCTGCGGCAACGGGGTTCAGAAGCGGGCAGTTGAGTGTCATGACTCCTATGGCCAACCAGGGTCAGACTGTGATGCCACACAAAGACCCATGGACATCAGGACATGCGGTGACCCTTGTCCGCAGTGGGAGACCGGGGACTGGAGCCCCTGCTCCAAAACCTGTGGCAGAGGCTTCAAGAGGCGGTATCTGAGGTGCACTGCAGGAGTAGGCCACCTCCTTCCCAGGGACCATTGCAACTTCAGGAAAAAGCCCCAGGAGCTGGACTTCTGCATACTGCGGCCTTGCTGACCCGCTGCGGACATGGGACAAAAGGGTGTCCGCTGTACTCCTAACCCTCGACTGCCGGTATGGAGGCCGAGGGCCGCAGAGCAGTTTGGTGTGAACGGGGCTGATCTGTTACATGAATCATTGACACTTTTTTACTAGACCAAAGCAAACCAGAGAGGTGTGGTACATCTCTCCTAAGGAGCAAGGCGAGGTGGTGAAGGATTATCTTCATGGAGCAGGGACAATCTACCTCTAGACCTAATACTGGTGCCAAAAATATAGCAAACTTTGGGCAGACGGGCGGTGTGGAGGTTCGGTGCAAAAGGCCATGAAGAGGCGAGGAGTGTGGTGAGTGTGCAGATAGGAAAACAGAGTAAAGCACCTGCTGTGAAGGTTCGAATGCAGACGGCGCATAGTCCCAGAAGAAGCGCTTTCCTCGCGGGCTACCTAGACAAAGGTGCTGAGATCCCTCCACACCGCTCCACTGGCCCGACCATTGGAAGCAGGGACGTTAGGTTGGGTGTGCCCAATCGTTCGACTGAATTTTGTCCTGTTGGTGCTTCTTTGACTCTTTTGTAAATATTGACTCCATTTGAAGTGTGTGCCCGTCCAGGTTCGAGTGGACAGAAAGGTGCCTCACCACGTCAGAGTGGAGTATTTCATTAAGTGTTACTTGTGATGTCATCATGCTGCCTTGCACCAAGTCGAATACGCCACGGTATTGCTGTGTCATGGATCACACACTCAGTGTGACAGGGAGCTGAGTTGTCCGGCATAATGCAGCTTCATAAACTACACATTTATCAGGAACAAGAGGCGCAAGCCCCAGAATTGCAATCTCAAGGGTTTACGTGAACCACAATCATGATCATTGCACTGTGCTACGACTCACACCCACTGACATCAAGCCAAGACCTCTCTGTGTTGGCATCGTACTCACAAACACCAACCTGCATGCTTAACACCAGCACATGCGTGTGGGTCTTGGGCTTACTTGCATGAGGTACAGGGCTCGGCCACCAGAGGGACTGCATGATGGTACTCCCGAATTCTAGGGTCTCACACAGCGCCTGGAGACCATGAAACTGGCAGTGGTGCATGGTACAATTCCCAGTAACATCACATGGGTCCCACATTTACAGGCATTGCATTCTAATCCCACCAGTAGCCTCTCAGAGAGTACCCCCTAACTACAAAGTTCCTGGAGCTGCAGCCTTGTGCAAGCCACACTCACCGCTGCATAAGCTGCAAGCACTTTGGTACTGCAGCCTCATGGACTTCACTCTGAGAGCCAAACTTTCCCAGAGCTGTTCCAGGTAGGCCCCACATTCACTGACATCAAACCGTGATTTCCTAAGAGCCACATGGGCCCCACATTCACTGACATCACACTGGGGTTTCCTAAGAGCCACATGGGCCCCACATTCACTGACATCACACTGGGATTTCCCAAGAGGCGCACGGGCCCCACATTCACTGACATCATACTGTGATTTCCCAAGAGCCACATGGGCCCCACATTCACTGACATCAAACCGTGATTTCCCAAGAGCTGCACGGGCCCCACATTCACTGACATCAAACCGTGATTTCCTAAGAGCCACATGGGCCCCACATTCACTGACATCACACTGGGATTTCCCAAGAGGCGCACGGGCCCCACATTCACTGACATCAAACCGTGATTTCCCAAGAGCTGCACGGGCCCCACATTCACTGACATCATACCGGGATTTCTCAAGAGCCACATGGGCCCCACATTCACTGACATCACACTGGGATTTCCCAAGAGGCGCACGGGCCCCACATTCACTGACATCACACCGTGATTTCCCAAGAGCTGCACGGGCCCCACATTCACTGACATCAAACCGTGATTTCCTAAGAGCCAGATGGGCCCCACATTCACTGACATCACACCGTGATTTCCCAAGAGCTGCACGGGCCCCACATTCACTGACATCAAACCGTGATTTCCTAAGAGCCACATGGGCCCCACGTTCACTGACATCATACCGGGATTTCCCAATAGGCACATGGGCCCCACATTCACTGACATTATACTGGGATTTCCCAAGAGCCGCACGGGCCCCACATTCACTGACATCACACCGTGATTTCCCAAGAGCTGCATGGGCCCCACATTCACTGACATCATACCAGGATTTCCCAAGAGCTACATGGGCCCCACATTCACTGACATCAAACCATGATTTCCCAAGAGCCACATGGGCCCCACATTTACATGGGCCCCAAATTCACATGGGCCCCACATTCACATGGGCCCCACATTCACTGACATCAAATTGGCATTTCCCAAGAACCACATGGGCCCCACATTCACTGACATCACACCAGTATCTCCCAAAGGCCACACAGGCCCCACATTCACTGACATCAAACCATGATTTCCCAAGAGCCACATGGGCCCCACATTCACATGGGCCCCACATTCACTGACATCAAACCGTGATTTCCCACGAGCCACATGGTCCCCACATTCACTGACATCATACCGGGATCTCCCAGAGGCCACACAGGCCCCACATTCACTGACATCACACTGGGAACACCCAAGAGCCACATGGGCCCCACGTTCACATGGGCCCCACATTCACTGACATCATGCTGTGATTTCCCAAGAGCCACATGGGCCCCACATTCACTGATATCATATCGTGATTTCCCAAGAGCCACATGGGCCCCACGTTCAGTGACATCAAACTGTGATTTCCCAAGAGCCACATGGGCCCCACATTCACTGACATCATACCGGGATTTCGCAAGAGCCACACGGGCCCCACGTTCACTGACATCATACAGGGATTTCCCAAGAGCCACATGGGCCCCACATTCACTGACATCATACCGGGATTTCCCAAGAGCCACCCGGGCCCCACATTCACTGACATCATACTGGGATCTCCCAAGGGCCACACAGGCCCCACATTCATACCGGGATCTCCCAAGGGGCACACAGGCCCCACATTCACTGATATAACATGCCCCAGACTCTCATTCAGCGCCTATGATTTGAAGCCCTCTCATGCAGTGACAGATGCAGACCGACCCACCTGGAGACCATGCGGTGGGCGCTATCAATCCTAGTAACACACCTTCTTTGTGTGTATACATGTATGGGATTTCTAAAGTGCAAACATGGCTGGGAAACAACAGAGCTCTGTCCAATGGGAACACACCCAGGGGTCACAGCAGGGGTGTTGCTAGATCAGGAATAGGTCCGGGGATACGCTATTGTTGAGAATGTCAGGACTCGGGGCTAGCTCGCCTCTTGGTTGTTGCTCCTGGACTTCTATCCGGGGCTACAACCAAAAGACCCGGGGCTATAGCCCCCTAAGCCCCCCCTAGCAACGCCTCTGGGTCACAGGTTGGGTGCATGGGCAGCAGAGGTTGTTTGGTGGGGTGCAGAGGTAGCAGAGGCTGCTTGGTGGGGTGCTGGGGTAGCAGAGGTTGCGTGGTGGGGTGCAGGGGCAGCAGAGGTTACTTGGTGGGGTGCTGGGGTAGCAGAGGCTGCTTGGTGCGGTGCAGGGGCAGCAGAGGTTACTTGGTGGGGTGCAGGGGCAGCAGAGGTTGCTTGGTGGGATGCAGGGGCAGCAGAGGTTGATTGGTGGGGTGCAGGGGCAGCAGAGGTTGCGTGGTGGGGTGCAGGGGCAGCAGAGGTTGCTTGGTGGGGTGCAGGGGCAGCAGAGGCTGCTTGGTGGGATGCAGGGGCAGCAGAGGTTGCTTGGTGGGGTGCAGGGGCAGCAGAGGCTGCTTGGTGGGGTGCAGGGGTAGCAGAGGTTGCTTGGTGGGGTGCTGGGGTAGCAGAGGCTGCTTGGTGGGTTAGCCGGGTGGAGGGGGGGTAAGTGGAGTTCAGTGGATTGAACCTTCAAGGCTAAACTGTTTTTGAACTGAATTTTCCTTCCCTTTGCTCTTCTCTCCACCCGTTTCCCCCTCCCCCTGTATCTCCCTGCCACTCCCACCCCACTCTCCCTCTCTCTCTTCCTCTTGCTCGGCAGAATTGACATTCCCACCTCTCCCCCAGATTTTCCAGCAGGCTTTTGCAAACAGCCTGCTCTTACATGTCATCACAACAAAAGGCCTCTGTTTGCTGCCGAGTGCAATGTGTGTGCACAAGAGTCACGCTCTCACCCTGGGATGTGGAGGACAGCCTTCAACTTGACCCGGGGCCTCTGCAGAGTTCACTGCACGCTCGGGCGCCAAAGGCTGGTTTGTGTCTGTTAAAAGATATTTTGGGTAGGGTAAGGAGCCCCTGACGTGCATTCAAGGGCCTAGCCAATGACCTAACACGACTCCAACTCCCAGAAGGCCATGGCGTCGTCAGAGGGCCCACTAATTAGCAGCCTTTGCTAAAGTATTAACAAAGCCCTGTGTTGATCACACTGCATCGTTAACAGAAAACCATGTTTTCAGTCCCCGGCCTCCATTTAACAAACTAATGCATTTTGGGAGTTGTAGTCTTGGTACCGATAGGACCTAGGCATCTCATACCAGTAATTTAAGGGAGAGCTAGAACCGTCCCCCTAACTGGATCTCAAGTTGTCCCATGCTAGGTGTCCGTCCCATTTTGTTTTTGCTTTGCATTCTGGGACTTGTCGTTTTGCGTTCCCTGCAAGAAAGCACATACTAAAAGAAGGAGCATGCCCTACTCACAGCTGACATTTTAGAACTCGAGGTGCGGCCGGAGGCCAGTCTGCCCCCCCCCCCCCCTCCGCAGAAGGCTTGTGTTCCATTAGGCATTCCTTGCAGTTGCCAGCGGTTTCTGGAACATTCTTGCGCAACAGAAGACCCAGGAAACATATGGCATTCCACATAGAACACATGTCTGGGTGCCTCAGCAAAGCCAAAGTATTTACCATAATAATTAGAGGCTTTTCATGGAGGCCGCCGGGGAGAGGACACTCCACCCTGGGTCTTTCTTTCTCTGCTGCTCTGTCTCGTGTGGGTGCGTAGCACGGAGGGAGCAGCACTATGTGGCAGGGAGGGTTGCCCATGTGCCCATGTGTCCGTGTGTGTGTGTGCTTAAGGTCTTTTACTTGTAGTGCTTTTTGGCTAGAGACCTGCAACTTTGGGAAGTGTGTTTGTCCTTGGTCTGCAATCCTGGATTAAGAACTCTGGGGGGTCAGTACGACCCTGGCGCTAAGGGATTACCGGTACCGGTAAGGGTACCGGTAATCCCTTAGCGCCCAATTCCCATAACAGCGGCTGGAACCAGCCGTTATTGCAGGGACCTGCAAAGGGACCCTGGCGATAATTACAGTACCGCAATTTGCGGTACCGTAATTACCGCCTTTCCCCATTCCCATTATGCCCTATGGGACAAAAATGGAAATGGCGAAGGGCCATGGTGAAATGGGAAAGTACCGCCCTGCCAACCTTGGAATGGGGTGGTACTTCCCCATTTCACCATGGCGGACTCGTTACAATACCGGCAGCAACCATGGTGCTAATAGCTAATCATGTTCCCTGATCTAGAAAGAAAGGAAGGGGAGCTTTGAAAAATGTGTGCATGCGCTCTCATGGACTAGCGACACATGAGCCTGGGTTGTTTGAATGTTTTGCGGTCTGTATTTACACGCGTATCTAACGGTACAGTAGGAGCACAATCCTAGAGCAAAAGTGCCAGCAAATTACATGGATGAGAACAGATCTGGAAACACATTTCTAAAGCGTGTCAGCCATATACATCTAGGAAGAGACCCCATATGTCCGTGAACTTATCAGTGTCCCCCGACTGCTCGGAGATGGCCACAGACACAATCAATTACTCCTCCACCCATCCATGCCGTGGGGCCATCTTCTTTGCAAGCACGTAGCTCCGCCCAATCATCGATACAGAAGGAAATGAAGGATGTCCATGCCCGTTGGGCCATCCTCTTTGCAAGCACGTAGCTCCGCCCAATCATCGATACAGAAGGAAATGAAGGATGTCCATGCCCGTGGGGCCATCCTCTTTGCAAGCACGTAGCTCCGCCCAATCATCGATACAGAAAGAAATGAAGGATGTCCATGCCCGAGGGGCCATCCTCTTTGAAAGCACATAGCTCCGCCCAATCATCGATACAGAAGGAAATGAAGGATGTCCATGCCCGTGGGGCCATCCTCTTTGCAAGCACGTAGCTCCGCCCAATCATCGATACAGAAGGAAATGAAGGATGTCCATGCCCGTGGGGCCATGCTCTTTGCAAGCACGTAGCTCCGCCCAATCATCGATACAGAAGGAAATGAAGGATGTCCATGCCCGAGGGCCCATCCTCTTTTCAAGCACGCAGCTCCACCCAATCATCGATACAGAAGGAAATGAAGGATGTCTATGCCCATGGATCATCCTCTTTGCAAGCACGCAGCTCCACCCAATCATTGATACAGAAGGAAAGGGAGGATTTCCATCACTCTTGGGACCATCCTCTTTGCAAGCACGCAGCTCCACCCAATCATCGATACAGAAGGAAATGAAGGATGTCTATGCCCGAGGATCATCCTCTTTGCACGCACGCAGCTCCACCCATGCTCGTGGGATCCTCCTCTTTGCAAGCACGCAGCGCGCACCAGATTCTCTTCCAGAAGGACCGATCCACTAATGAAGACACATCGCCAAGAATCAAAGGTGGAGCTTTTCTGGGAATAGTGCAGTTCACCACCAGGCCCAACCTCTCACAGACCCCTTCCCAAAAGTCTTCTTGTTGAGTTTGCGTAATGATACAACCCGGAAGCAATCGTGAGCACCACTCCCTTCCACACATTATCAGATAGTGTGTCTTCAGGTTATGCGTGTGAATGTACATGTGTGTGACTTTCGGTTGTGGGATCTAGGGCTTGAAGCAGGACTAGAAGGCAATAAGGAAAGGGTAGGAATGACCCATTTAACAGACCCAGTTGGGCAAGGTTTCTGGGCAATGTTTGGCACCATATTCATTTAGTGAAGTGTGCAGGTGGTACTTCTGATTAATTTTACTCGCTCAATGTGCTTTAAAATGCACCATTTCTCCCAAAATGTCTCCCAAAATGCACCCAGGTACTACACAAATAGATTATCATGATAGGTCCCAAAATAGCATCTGTGATTGTGCGGCAGTTTGGTTTGGTGCCTGTGGCTATAGTTCGTCCTATCATGAAGCAGGAGGCTGGGTGGGTTGGGTGTCTGCTTCACATGCACACTTTCAGCTTCTCGGGCAGCCAGAAAGAGATTTAAGGATGGTGAGCCAGAAAGCAAACGGACAGCTATGTGAGGGATATTTTGCACAATAAGTGAAAGGGTACTTTCTTTAGGAGTCACAGATGGGATATTTTTGTTTCGTACAAACCCGTATTGCACATGGGTGCTTGCTTGGTGCGTGTGTCAGTACCAACGGTGTTTCTTAAAGTGCTCAGCAGACATTGGCATGGCGTCATATGTGTGAGTGTTTGCATGTGTCAGTCTAGTGTGTACATACGTGCAGGTGAATGTAAAAATGCAGGGTTTTGTGAGCATGTTTGTGCATATTTGTGTATGGTGTGAGGTATTTACCTGTCCTGTGTTCATGTGTATATGAGCATTCCGTGTCGTATGGTGTGTGAGCACGTATCTGTGTGTATGTGTGTGTATGTATCTCCCTGGACTCTATTCCTCTAGCAAGAAGGAATCGGGGCTCTCCGTCACCTTTGCAAGCCGCCAGTTGGTGTCTACCTGGGACCGCCAAGATCAGTGAATTAAGTAAGGGTTGCATAGACTAATGTTAAACATGTTTAATCAGTAGAGCAACAAAAAAATCAATGTTTTGTTTTCCCTTAATGAACTACCACCATCTCTTATAACTGCTGTAGGGAAAGAATGATGGCCACCAGACCATTCCAAACACTGAGGCCTGACCGTTACTGGGGTACTCCAAGGAATTTGTGCCAGCTCCTCGCGCCCGAGTACCCAATTCATGGAGAAGGGGATAGGAGCTTACATGTTTGTTTGTGTTTTGTATGTTATTTGACAGTTCTTTTGCATTCTTTATACGGCAAGAGGATGGAAGCTGCCATTGTATTGGCTGTGCGTATACCATGTATACACTCACTGCTTGGGCCAGTGACCCGGGCAATCACAAAATAAAGACGTAAACCTCTACTTGCTGGCTCATGGCGTGGTCTCTTTGATCGTTGTTTAGAGAAATCATTCATTACAATCTAGATTTGTCTATCCAGTTATCTCTATCTACCTATCCATCTCTCTATCTGACTGTGCGATTTGAATAGTGTCAAACGATCAATTGGCAAACAAACTCTAGGTTCCAAGAAAACAAGAACAGATAGAATGGAAGAAAAAAAAGATCTGAAATTAAATTAAACATAGTCAAGATGCTGAAACCTTTAACACATGTGGATGTGCACAATTTAGCAACATCCTTAGCTGTGACAGCACCACTAGCGTGGTGCTGTAAACCTCACGCCACATATATATCTCGTTAAGTAGAAGGTTATCTCTGCTAAGCCTCAACCTCCTGGTTCTTCTGCAATGTAAACACCTGCAGCATTACAATACATTCCGGCATTGCCCTTCGCTAATGGAAATGTCTACCAGTTCACCCATTTTCTCAGATCTACTTGTGTGAAAGTGAGTCAACGTAGGTTATTGTCTAGCAAATCTCTAGATGGATTATGTTGTGTAGAATAAACATGAGGATCAGTTTGTTTCAGGTCACATTAAGATAATCTTTATTCCACAGCAATGTGGGAGACCAAACTCAAAGTAGCAGATTAACCCCTGTAACAGAAGGGAACGCCCCCTCCCTCACAATTCAAAAGGCTGATTGTATAGTGTTCAATGCAGAGTATGTGGACATCTCAATGCCCTTATCAAAGTGAAACAAATACATTTTAATTTAATGAGTGCATTGTGTTCCATCCTGACCTGGGTAGCCAAGGTGATGGGCATCATTAGTGAGTGGATACACTTGAACCTGGGTAGGATGTGGAACATAATTGGCTTTGAGGTATTATCAATATGCATCTTCAAAGTTTCACAACGCAGAAGCAGAATACATTATTAATTGTGCACATATTCCAAAATATAACCCTGTTCAGTAAATATAACTTTTTATTCTTTCTCTCTCTTACCATAACATGTCCAAGTCCAGAATGGATTCTGACTCACTCAATCCTAACAAGCCTTGTGCTATTATGACAAATCCTTGTGTGTAACATTATTTTACACTCGAAATTCTGTTTTCACCCAATCGGTTTCCTCTTTTGGTGCTTGTTCAAAATGACTTCACGCAATTCAAACCTGCCAACTCAACAGTTCAATGTAACAGTCATTGTTCTCTTTGGAGAGTTATTTAGTTCTTGATTAAAGTAAAGTTTTCCTAAATCCTGACAACATTAGAAACAGTATTGCCAGTGGAGCTGAGAGCATACTTTATAAGGAGGAATACAGAGTAGATCACAACCAGGACTGCCAATTATATTGGGAGAATGTGCGCTTTAGAAGTTCCTAACCACCTGATAGATAGATTAAGACAATTCCACAAGGACCCGCCTGTGTCTGTGTTTTCTCAGTGTAAGACACAGTTGCAGATTAACTTTTGTGGGAGATAATATCAGATATATTACTTGAATGTTTAAGAATGTAAGTGCAACATTCCGAACCAATTACAGAACAAACACCTCTCTGCAAAGTCAAAATACCATCCAAAGCTATACGATATTTGAGGATCACAGTGCACACCGCTACTTGCTCATGCTCCATTAGGGTCAGAGTATCAGAGGTATTCTTAGTGAATCTTTCTAACAATAGGGACCTCCTTCAGATTTCACCCCAGTTTAGCCTCATGCCTACCCTGGTTATTATGTCTCTCATACCTGATCAAACTCCTCAATTCCCAATTTTATCTTTTGCAGTGGAGATGTGGGTACTTCGGGGAAGTATCTAATTGTGGGCAGGATATACCCCACGTAACAGGAACAAGACAAATGCATTAGGGGCAAGTTATAAGCAGAGGGTTGGTAAATGAAATAGGTGCCATGATACGTAGAGTGACCTGAATGAGTAATGCAGAATCCTTTTTTGAAAAAGAAAGGTATGCCTTTTTTGTAACATTTTGTGTAGGTGACGAGGTATATATACAATTACTGATGCCCATAGCGAGTGCCATGGTTTACATAATAGCAGTGACCTTCAGCAGGTGAGGACAGTCTGAAAGCCGCAGGGTTCTTATTCAGATCAGACCCTTACAAGTCTCAGGACCATATGACTCAGAAAATCTTTTAAGGTCATCACAGATGCCCCTCCCAATCAAAGGAGCAGGTGCCATTGGGAAATAACATGGGGAAGATGTGCACACACCCAGCAGTCATACATGTTCTGGATGCAGGCATACCGCCAGGTCACATGTAAAAAACATAAAATAACATAACACCAGTGTATGGAGTTTTATGACAAGTATTGTTAACATGTCTATAATCAGTACTGGATGCAGGACAATACAGTGAAGGAAAATTGTGTTGTATGACCAGTTCTGCTCAGTCTATGTTCATGCGCACAACAACATTCTATAACTGTTTGTGGACCACCACCATACTAAAAGGATTCGGCAGGCAGGATACATCCCCATAAGTATGGCGAATAACAGGGCTACACATAGGCAGAGGTAGTCATCAGGATGCACAAGTGATAGAGTGGGGAACTTGCTGTTAGCCTGCATTATAGGAAACAGGGGATGTACCAGCACAAGAATTCCAAAAATCCACGGAGACACTCCTATAATGGTGTTAAAATGAGGGATGTGGATATAGCGTGAGCACAGAAGTCCTTTGCAGCTCCCTTTTCTCCCAGGCACTCTCTCAGTCACCTCATTGACAAATATAATTCAAGCAGTGAGAGTTTGTGCCATCTGGTGACACAAATGTAGTGACTGAGCAAGGTTGTTATCTCTGTCCTCAAGCAGCAGGGATGTACTGGGGTTCAGGAGTCTACACCTGTGCATGAATTTACTGAAGATAAGGCAGAAGCATCAACTCAAGTTGGAGTGGATCTTGAGAGCAGGACAGTATGCAAAGTAGTTAACGAAGGGGTGAAAGAACAAAGAAATATCGAGGCTGAGTACCACAAATGAAATACACCAATCACGGGATGAAAACATCCACAGATCTTTTATTACTGTACAGTTTACAAAGCAAAACAGATCTGGCTCCCAACACCTCATGATGTGTACCATTCGACAAGGAGAGGTAAGAGAGTGCTGAACATCTAAACATTCATGCTTTTATACAATTTGTGCAATATTGTCCAGCCTCTCTTCACGTTAATAATTTGTGTTCTAGAGTTTGTGCCTAGTTCAGATACAGATTATATAATATTATGCAAAGGATTACATAGGTTTGCATTTCCATAAAGGCACAATGGTGATGTATGTTCTCGGATCCCGTGGTAAGCCTTGTACTAAATTCCTTTACAATACAGTTCAGCCAATGCATATGCTCGAGGTTTGTTCTTCATTGTCCCAATGTTTATACAAGGATGAGTCTTGTGAGCAGAGACAATACTTAAACAACAGTTCATATGAAGCACAAGGTCTCATTGCTTAGTTTAAACAGTTGGCTCTCGGACAGCCTAAACATTAACATAACTCAAAGGTCGGAAAGCTTGGATGCAAGTTGAAAACATAGTCTACCATTTAAGAATGAAGAACACACGAGTGGAAATCAAAATGGCAGATGAATCTTAAAATGGCGGCGCAGTTAACCCAAAAATCGGAACTTTGCAACGCGGTTTTACATGTAGCGCGACTAGGCTTAGGCCAATATAAATACTAAGGAGGTACTACATAATTACTGTTTAACAAACTCTCCTTTTGGCCTAAGCCAAGAGCCTTACTAAAAATATTCGCTTTACTCGTAACTCCGCGTTTCAATGTCCGTACATCCTGAATCACATTCATCAGATATATCAATTGCCATCAGATCTTTAACAGTAATATCCTTCATTACAAAAACATTAGTCATCTTCTCAGGTGTGTGTATTTTCGGTCCTAATGTTCCTACAGTTTGCGCACAACATCCCCCTAACATCTAGGATATGGCAGGAAGACATTGGCCCTCATTACGACCCTGGCGGATTTTTTCCACCATCGGCGGACTTTTCCGCCATGGCGCAAAGTCCCTTTACGCCATGGCGGACTTACCGCCCATTCCGAGGTCGGCGGGGCGGTAAGTCCCCATTGACCCATTTACCCTTCCCCATTCCCATTTCGGCCCCATAGGGCTCAATGGGAGTGGGGAAGGTGTTAATTACGCCACCGTACACTACGGTGGCGTAATTAACACCGAGGTCCCATAGCGCCATGGATTTTTACGCCCGCAAAAAGCGGGCGGAAAAATGACCATGGCGCTATGGGAACTCGTAGTTGGCGGTAAGGGGTCGGCGCAGCTAACGCTGGCGCAAACCCCTTAGCGCCAGGGTCCTAATGAGGGCCATTGTATGCAACAACAACAGAGCAACAGAATACCAAGGATTACCATTAAGACTGAAAGAAGTTTCCATCCCCAAGACCATAAAAAGTCCCAGAACCAACTACTAAGATCCCAGTTTCCCTCGGGAACATGCACTTCTGTACATAGGACGTGCAGATTTTGTATTGCCTTGAATATGGTCGGTGAGGAATCAGGTACAAAAATGCAACAAGCAGATCCCACCAATTTACATACTCCACCACGCTCAGCCAGGATGACGTTTTAACACCATCCGGTTCTGTAGAGCCACTAATCTAATTGCTTTCTGCTCTAACGTCATGTTGTAGAGTATATCGGTGGTCTGGTTGATGGTTCTCTCCAATACTCTTGCTAGTCTCCTAATGTCCTCAGAATTCATGATCTGTCCCCAAAATGGCACAAAGGATTTCGCTACATCACCCATGACTTGTGAAGGAGTATCACCATTCTTGTTCCGCCTTGAACGAGCCCTAGAGACCTCAGAGGTGCTAGCTACATAAACCCCTGGTAGCAAGATACCCAAATAACAAGTTCCCTGCCAGTCCCTAGGTAGCCAAGGATAAGCTTCATTGCCACAAATTAAATAAACAGGATCACCTACATACAAAGGTCTGTCTTCACTGGTCAAGTTCGCAATATTGGTACAACCCTCAAAAGTACCCATTGACTGAGAACCATTCCTTTATATGCAGAAGGAAACAGAGTTGGGGCTATGATTGATAGTATAGGAAGGAGGCGTAGCATCCTGGTTGGCTACGGGAGCCATCCTGGAAGAGATTAATGATTGAAAAGGTCTAGATAGTCTATCAGAAGGCCTAATAGAGGCAACATTAAGCTTGCTCCTATTTGCAAAAATGGAGCATTCCAGAGGCATCAGGACTCACCTTTCAAACTCATTTAAATTAGTGCCATCAAACTTCCCTGAGATGCTATCTTTCCAACGACCAAAGAATAACGACCTTAGAGAGGCGTAACATGGCATAGTTAGAGGCAAAGGATGAATATACCAGCCCAACCCCTTTTCCCCGTGTTGTGGCAAATGCGAACAGATCCAGCAATTAGTTCTATTCAAGATTGCATGAGTCACATTCATTATTAACAGAAGTGTATTATTGTGATAACTCTGCCTGTGTTGGGAATCCCTAGGAGATAGAGTGTGCAAATGCACGAAAGGTGTAGACATAGTGGGAACACTTTCAGTAGGAACATTTTTTTCAAGTGGGTGCACCCCTCGATATACCAAAACCCAAGAGAAATTACTGCTGTCAGACCGGTTAACATAATTACAAGGAAACTATACGTCCTCAAGGACCATGTATTCTTCTGTCCAATGTCTTTGTTAGCCACACAATCGATTGGTTGCTCCGTACGAGCAGAGATAGCGACAGGCATTGTTCCTCGAAGCTTTTTCCCGAAAAGTTCCTGCGAAGAACACCGTAGTGCGTTTGCTGGTGATCTCCTGACCACGTGATCTTGATTGAAGATGGCTTTTGCCGGTCCCCAGCCACTTACTTATGTTTCAGCGCAAAAGTGGCAAAGGAAGAGCTCAACAGTCATTTCCAGTGGGCACAGCCGTGCTGTGCAGTAAGTCTAGCGTGTGGACGCAGATCGTACCTTAAGACTCCAGGTACTGCGTGATCTGCGAACAGTGTGTCATTGCTTCCTGATGGAAGTGGTGAAACAGAGGCAAAGTCATCCAAGGGTGCAGAGAGATTCGAAGAAGAATTCAGAGACAAAGCAGCAGTCTCCCCAGGCCCCACGGGCTCAGGCAGAGTCTCCGAAATACCCTTGATGTTGTTCAAGACCGATCATCAGAAACAGAGCAAGTAGTTTTCTTTTTTTCTTCTCCGTCGTATGGCAAAGGGAAAGGTATCCCTTTGACGTGTGTAGCGTGTATCCAATGTCATTTTCCAGCTACTCGTACAGAAATCTGTGTGGCCAACAGGACCTGGAATGATCCTCTCCAGTGCTTTGCGAGGCTGGATGCTCTCTCAAATTACTTCGTGAGCACCCAGTCACTGGGTCGAATTCTGTGACACCTGGCCCCTCGTATTTAACTGGGAGGGCTTCTCACACCTGTTGATAAATCAAATACAAGTTTTGAGTTAACTGGTCACAGTATTCAGAAAGAAGAAAATGCTCTACATCTTTTAATTGTTTTGGCTTGGGCAGGCTCCAAATGTTAGCTGGCCTCCCCATAATGATCTCATAGGGGGAGAGTCTAGTTCTAGTCTGTGGGGTTGTCCACATGGACAGTAGTGCTATAGGTAAACCGTCTGGCCATTTCAAATTATTGCTAGCACAGACCATGGCAATTTTATTCTTCAAGATACCATTGTGGTGTTCTACAAGTCCAGCACTTTGAGCGTGTCTAGCCGAATGGAACCATTTATCAATCTGTAATCCCGCAGATACTTGCAGAATAATAGCAGCAATAAAATGTGGACCATTATCCGAAAAGATGACCTTCGGCAGACCAAACCTAGGAAAATATTCCATAAGCATGGTTTTCGCTGTTGTCATTGTTGTAGCATTCACAGGGAAGGCTTCAACCCACTTGCTAAAGGCACAAATGACTACCAAGACATAATTGTAGTTGTTACAGCGCTCCATCTCGATGAAGTCCAATTGAATCACTTCATAAGGCACAGAGGGGGGACCAGAACTACCCCTCGGTGTCATCGTACCCTTCCCCGCATTATGCTGTAAGCAAACCATACAATTCTGGACAAAACGCTCAGCAGTTTTTGAGATGTTAACATTCACCCAGACAGATTCTAACATTTTGCAGATTTTCCTAGTACATATATGAGTGGGAACATGGGCCATTGTGATCATGGCGGTGACATATGCATCAGGTAACATCCATCTTCCTTTTGAATTGTCTACCCAACACCCTTCCTCATCCAACTTTGCTAAACCCTCATCCCAATGTTTAAGTTCTTCTAGAGTGGCATCAGCTTGAATATTCTTTATCGAGTCAATCCCTTCATCTACAGTACAAGTGTTTGTGGCTTCCTTTGTAACATACATTTCTGAGTATAAATCAGTAGCAGTCTGCTTAGCTATCCTGTCGGCAAAAGCGTTCCCTTTCCCTACATCATCTACTACTTTCTGATGTGCCGTTGCTAGTAGGAAGCGCAAGTGCTGAGAGTAGCTGAACTATCAAGGTGCCGTGTTGGATTTTTGTTCCATGTGATGTCAAGAAACCTTGTTCTGCCCATAGTCTACCGAAGTTGTGAACCACCCCAAAGGCATACTGGCTGTCAGTAAATATATTCAATCTAAACCCTTCAGAAAGTTCACAAGCTCGAGTCAGTGCAATAATCTCTGCAGCCTGCGCGGAGTTATGCAAAAATTCTATTGGTTTCCACGATCGTGCTTAGTGTAGTGATGGCATAAGCAGCAGTGGATGTGCCATCCGGAAGTTTGAAGCAGGAGCCATCACAAAACAGCTCCCCTTGTGGATCATTCAGAGGTGTATCTTTCAAATCAATCCTGCCTTTAGTTTCTTGTTCTGTGGTATAAAGGCAGTCATGTGACATTTCGTCACTGCAAGCAATATCTTGCGGAAGAGGTAACAATTCAGCCGGATTCAATACGCAACACCTTTTAATTTGAATATGCAGTGCAAATAAGATCAGTTCATATCTTGTTAATCGTGCGGAAGTAAGGTGTTGCATTTGTGTTCTATTTAATAGAACGTCTACAGAGTGAGGTAGCAACACGGTTAAAGTATGGCCTAGGACCATACCCTCGCTCTGCTTTACAGACACAGCAGCAGCAGCGACATATCTCAAAAATCTCGGCAAAGTGCATGCAACAGGATCAAGTGTGGAGGAAAGATAACCACACAGTCTATTCTTCTCCCCATGTTCCTGCATTAACACAACCAAAGCACATCCATCATGTTCATGCACATACAACTCAAAGGCCTTATCATAATTTGGTGTGCCCAAAACTGGTGCTGAACACAGTGCAGTCTTGAGCAGATCAAAAGCTTTCTGGTGTTCCAAGTTCCACGGTAATGGCAAAGAAATGCCCTTCTTTGTCAATGCCAACATTGGTTTGATCACTAGTGAGAAATTAGGGATCCATTGTTTACGGTAAGAAGCCATTCCTATCAAGGCTCTGACTTGCTTCTGTGTATTTGGGACAGACATGCTAGAAATGCTTTTAATTCGTTCAGGTGTCAATCTTCTTCCCTCCTTTGACAGGAGATAGCCTAAATAGGCGACCTCCTGTCGACAATACTGAAACTTATTCAAGGAAGCTTTATGCCCATGCTTCGCTAAATGAACAAGCAATAACACAGTGCCTTCCTTACAAGCACTTTCTGAGTCTGCAGCTAATAGAAGGTCGGCGACATACTGTAGTAATATACAAGTAGAAGGCAACTCAAGTGTATCAAGCTGCTCTTCCAAAGCCCTACTATAAATGCTCGGACTCTCTGTGTACCCTTGTGGAGCATGGGTGAATGTAAACGAGCGCCCCCCTAGGGTGAACGCAAACAAATATCTACTATCCACGTGTATGGGAATGCTAAAGAAGGTATTCTTAAGATCCACCACACTGAAATGAGTAGCAGAAGCTGGAATCATTATCAGTATTGTCGTTACATCACGCACAATTGGAAATTGTGGAGCAACAATCTTATTGATAGCGCATAAATCGATAATGAAACTGGAATTGCAGGAATTGGAATTAAGGAATTGCATTATCCCCTTTCTTATACACTGGTAAAATTGGGCTATTGCACAAACTTCCTGCAATTTCTTCAATTACTCCACGATGTACAAAGTCAGAAATGATACACTTCAAAGCTTGCTCACCGTCAACTGAAATCTTATATTGTGGAATTCGTGGCAACTTAACTCCTGGTTTCAAGACAATTTTAACAGGCTCAATTTGCAAAATACCAACATCATTGTTGTCAATCGCCCATAAACACGCCGGAACTTTGCTAAATTCTGGCGGCAAAGGTCTAGTCAAAAACTGTGAGGCAGAAGATTGCTGTGGTGAAATCGTCAAACGCACTCCATCTGAAGAACAATGAATTACCGCCTTTAATTCCTTCAACAGATTCAACCCCAACAAATTCTCTCCACAGTTCATTGTCAGAAGAAATGGACAGTAATCAGTAAATGGACCCAGTGAAATCGGTACCGGCAGAGAAACCGGACTAACCACTGGTGTACCAGAAAACCCTACAGAAACGTTATTCTGCCCTGACAGTGGAAAGTCTGTAACCCGTGAATGATCAATGGAACACTTATGTGCTCCTGTGTCTATTAAAAATAGATGCTTCCTATTCCCCACTATCATCTCAACGTAGGGTCCTTTCTGATTAACTGGAATAGGCGTCGGTTCCAGACCCTGCTTCGGGCTGTCCTAATCAAACTGCTAGGCCCTGAAGACCCTCCGCATATGGAAACTAAGGCAAAATCACCATATACTAGTGATACGACAGACACGAGGTTCAATTTTCCAAGTACTATGTTTTATTGCAAAGTCTGATCAGTCGGCCGACTGGGTCTAACTTCTCACAACGTGTGTCACCCAGACCTCGTGAGACACAAGAGAGCGAGCATCGCCCAAGCAGCAACATATACACAAACATACAAACTTTGAAGGCACATCAAACCGCCCATAATTATCTTCTAGAGCTAGGGTTCGGTGATTGACAATCATGACAAATATAACACATTATGACAAGTTTCTTATTCAATCTAATTATACTTATTTTAGCAACAGTTGCAGAAACAGTTCTTTGTTATGGAGAACATAAAGCACTTGTTCAGCAAGGATATCGTGTTCACGAGAGAGACACATTCCATTGCACATTTTCTACCCGTTTCTCTTCGTGAACTAGGGGTCAGCCTGTTCTGAGACAGATCCACGAAGGAGGACCACTAGAAGAGTATAATTCATGCTTTAACTGCCTATTGCTACAGCTTTAGTGAGACAGGCCGGCACCTGGGCCGCTGATTAAATGCCGTTTCTGCTTGCCTCCAAGGACTTTGAGAGGGAGGAAAACAATGTATTTCTTTACTGTTTGGCATTGCTGTTTGAGTTGATCTTTCAACATGTAGGCTGTGGCCTCGCACTGTGTATGAGCTTTCAGAATAAAATACATTTTGCAAAGCATTTGACAGAAAGGAAAAAAGCAAATGGCGGATGTTACACAAGATGGACACCCTGTGGTTGTACTGGTCATACTGACGATTCTGTGTTTGCGATGTTGGTCACATGATGCGATTGAGTTCCGGCCAACATAATGTACATACTATGCATGGTGAGGGTCGTTTCTGGACTAATAAAACAATATATCATCCAAGAAGAGATCTTCAGAAAGATAGGCAGTTGAAGGATTATTGAAAATCTTTCTGCTATCTACACTAGGTTGCTGATTATCTTGCGAAAAAGACTTAGAATTTTGAGCGAACAGACTTCTACCAGGACCCCCTACCCCAGGGCGGCCTCTGGATCGTCTACCCATGATACCATATGTGTTATTTGACCTTTGCTGGAGGATCCAGCATTGTGCTCGCCAATGACCCTCTTGTCTGCAATAAGCACATTGGTTCGCGTGAACAGGACCCAACGGCGCATTACTTTGTGGAACAAACTGACCTCGAAACTGTGTACTACCACCTCTAGGCCCTCTGACCATCTGTTGCAATAATACCTTAGTTTTCAGATCTCCCCTTTTCTTTTCAATCCTTTCTTTCTCATTATTGACTTTAATCTCCTAATACTGAGCCATATGCAATACTTCGGACTGTCATTTAGCTTGCCAAGCACTCTCGGAAGTCATAATTTGTGAGTGGATATCAGGCAACAATCCACACACAAACTTATCCACAAACAATCTTTTTCCTGACTCAGTGCTTAAATCCTGTCCACTAAAATCTGAGAATAATAGTTCGAACCGATTAAAGAATTCGGTAGCACCTTTAGATTTTCCTTGGGTAAAAGCAGTAAGTTTGTCCCAAACGATCCTTCTCTCAGGAATTAAAGTCTTCCATTTTGTTACTATTCTGTCTGGCAAAGTCAGTATCACCTGTGGTGGTCTTTTACCAGCTGTTCTTTCTTCATCTAACCTAACCAAGTTAAGCCATGTGTCGCCTAACCCTGCTGGATCATCTACAGTCTTAATCTGTTTCCATAAATCAGCAGGTAGGAGCACAGGAAACACCAAGTCTATATCACCAAGAGTAAAAACTGACGAATGCAAGACAGATTCTATTTCTTTGTAAAACCCTGTTGGTTTTTTCCTAATGTCTGGAATCGACTGTCTAATAGTGTTCACTTCCTGTCTTGACAACGGGACGTGAATGAACTGTGATACGTAGTGAGCTGCAATATCATAGGCTGCTGCATCCGTTGCAACATTAGCCGGAATCTCAACTTTGGGAACAAATGTCAGAGGAACCTCTCTCATAGGCAACTGAGAAGAAGGCAACTCTGAACGTTTACTAAGCAACAGAGCCAAATCGAGCGCTAAAGTGGTGGAAGACGCAAATGCTCTCTAATAAATATTCAATAATTCTATGGGACAACAAACCTTTTTCTTTATACATTCATCCTGCAGGCATTCCACCATTACCTGTATCACTTTCTTCTGCATTTCTGGAGTATACTGACTATATGTATCATATACTTATACGGCAGATATCGACATATCTGAAATCCATCTAAGTGCATCCCTTGTGCAAATTCGCGTTTCTTCACTCGTTGACTTAGAAGGAAGAAGGAATTGTTTCTGTGTGTAAAAAGCATCCAAACTATCATCATCTATTTCATCATTCTGCAACCGTTCTAACTCCCTTATAAACTCAAAAACCCTCTCGACATGCTCATGTACTTTCTCCGCAGTATCCCTTGAATAAGCTAAAACATTCAAATCCCTCAACCCTTGTGGAACATCTGTGTCCGTCAATCTATTCCACATTACAGCCAAATGTATCCCCACCCCCTCAATAAAGACTTTCTGATTGGGAATACTTTCTAGATTAGAGAGTGTAGCTAAGACAGTAGATTGTTCACCTTTCTCTATACATTGCTTAGCCCATGTATTCAAATTTCTCGTCGTCTCTTTGGAAACTGTGTTCCGCGTTACAATTTTTGATTCAACACTAGCCCCTTTATCAGCTATAAGCGGAGCAGAACTGCTTGGGAAAGAAAAAGTTGACAAATCCCTTACAGCAGGTAGTGGAGACACTACCGCTGGCAATAAAGATGGATCTACTGGAACAGTAACAGTCGGTAAAGGTGAAGGTACAGGCGGAGGAACAACAACAGAAAGCGGAGCAATAACTGGCGGCGGAGGATCAACAGGAAGAACAGGAATGGCTACGGGAGGAAGAACGACAGCAGGAAGAGGTAAAACAGCAGGAATAGGTACATAAGGAGGTGGTGCAGTGGCACCAGACCTACGTTCATTTAAAAGTCTATCGATTAGCTCATCTGAGGCATGAAAATCTTTAGACGGATATATTTTCTGTATACCAAGTTGAAAAGTCATATCCATGTTTCTAACAGACTCTACTGTTTTTGTTGATCGTACAATAATGCCTTTTCTGAGTTTGACATGTGTCGACGTGCATGCTTCTCTTTACTATTAAGTTGCTGCATAGCTTCCTTTTTCCAAATTTGTATTACATCAAAAGCTGCAGGTCTAGCTTTTTTCTTTAACAATATGGATTTTAAATACTATATTCGGGAAATCTCAAAACTACCGTTGATTGGCCACTGAAGTTCGGAAGCATGTCTAGTTTGTCTGTGCCAAATATCATTGAATACTATACTACCAATGCCGTACTTACAGTATATAGTACATGCCAGCGACCCCTCCTGTGGTGCCGGATGGCCAAATTCCAAAGATTGTCTGTCTCTGCGGAATAACGCCCTGAAACAGGCAGACAATTTCCCAGGAATGTCAGATTACTGGTGTTACCTGGCACCTATTGTGCTCGCAAGTACAATACTACAACCAAATATCAGGATTCTTTGGAATCGGGGCATGACTCACCTGATTCAGAGGAATAAGGGAGGTCCGATCGGATTACAAAGGACAACAAAGGACCCTCGTGGTTGGTGATTTCGGCAAAACTGCCGCCTCGATATATGGACTCTCGTCAAGATGCCGTCTCGGACCATGAGCTCACCGTCCAGGGATCAGATTGTGCAGTACTGTTGAGGTGTCGCATCTCATCAAAGAAGGGCCCCCCTTTTCTCACCGTCCGATCCTGGTCCGGTAGCTGCATCAACTCTTCAAGGAGGTGGCATCAATCTAGAGGGTCCCTATTCGGGCGCCATCTGAAAGAACAGAGAAATATCGAGGCTGAGTACCACAAATGAAATACACCAATCACTGGCTGAAAAGATCCACAGATCTTTTATTACTGTACAGTTTACAAAGCGAAACAGATAGCTATCTGGCTCCCAACACCTCACGATGTGAATCAGCCGACAAGGAGAGGTGAAAGAGTGCTGAACATCTGAACGTTCGTGCTTTTATACAATTCGTGTAATATTGTCCAGCCTCTCTTCATGTTAATAATTTGTGGTCTAGAGTTTGTGCCTAGTTCACATACAGATTATACAATATTATGCAAAGTATTTCCATGAAGGCACAATGGTGCTATATGTTCTCGGATCCCGCGGTAAGCCTTGAAATAAGTTCCTTTACCATACAGTTCGGCCAATGCATACGCTCAAGTTTTGTTCTTCATTGTCCCAATGTTTATACAAGGATGAGTCTTGTGAGTGCAGACAATACTTAAACAACAGCTCATATGAAGCACAAGGTCTAATTGCTTAGTCTAAACAGTTGGCTCTCGGACAGCTTAAACATTAACAGAACTCAAAGGTCGGAAGGCTTGGTTGAAAACATAGTCCACCATTTTAGAACGAAGAACACACACGTGGAAATCAAAATGGCAGATGAATCTTAAAATGGCAGCGAAGTTAACCCAAAAATCGGAACTTTGCAACACGGTGTTCCGTGTAGCGCGACTAGGCTTAGGCTAATATAAATACTAAGGAGGTACTACATAATTACTGTTTAACAGGGGGAGTGGTTGCTGCAGCAGGGTTTGGTAAAGAGGTTGTTCTGGGTGCCTGTGGCTGAGGTAGTATTGCCACTCTAGAAGTAGTGGAGGGTAGTGAGGCTTCTGGAGATGGTATTTGGGATGTTGGTACTTTAGGCCAAGATATCTCATATTTGACAGAGGTCTTTGTTGTAAGAATAACTTGATGTGGGCCCCCCACATGGGTTGAAGCACCGACTTCCTCTGGTGAACGAAGGCATATACCCAGTCCCTGGGCAGACGCAAATAGCAGGGTCCATCAAGAACCCCAGGCAGAGGATCTGCCACCTGAAAGTACAGAGATCTGGCAGCTGTCAGAAGGGATGCACAACAGTTCAAATTCTGTTATCTTTAAGAAAGGGGTTATTTTAAAGTGGAGCTCGTTTAGGGGTAGATGGCCATGTGCATACGTCATCCTCTGAGTATTCCATTAGGTGAAAACCCACACATTTGGTTGGCATTATTGCAAAGATGAAGCAGGACAAGGGGCAATGCTTCTGGCCACTTCATGTGAGTCTCCTGACGAATCTTAGACAGTTTCATCTTGATATCACCATTTTGGCAATCTATAACGCTGCTTGATTGTGGGTGATAGGCACAATGCAGATACGGATTGATAGTCTCTGAAACACAAATGCAGACATCAATGGTCGCCAAAGGGGCTCAGAGGGCTGTTTTTGTGGCTGATTCGTCAGCCATAGTGCTTCCTTGTGTGATATCAGAGTGAGGTAATTAATTAACCTTACTTTAACTATTCAAGGATAGAAGGGAGCAGTATAGTGTATGAGTGCATGTTATATAAGTGTATGTAGTATGAGTGCTTGCTCTATGAATGTATGAGATTGTGGGTGCATTTTGTCTAAGCTATACAGTTTACATTTCAAACATTTAAACAATGTACATGTTATATACGTCTTATTTGTATAGTAGCATAATATGTGTATGTAATGTACATATCATAGATGTATATGTCAAGTTTGTGTAGAACATCTACATTTATTTAGCACTTGTCTTCCAGCCCTTCTATACATAGGCAACTGGATGGCATAAGTGTGTGTGTTATAAACAAGTTTGTCTTAAGAGTGTATTATGTAAGGCGTAGGAGTGTTTGGTGTGTAACGATCTACCATATAACATGTCCACAGTTGAAACATGCACACAATTTACATCTCCAATATGTTTCATATACATATGAATATACATATATGAAGAATATGTGTTGTTAGAGTGTATGTCATAGGTGTGTGTGTCAAAAGTGTGTGTCCCATAAGTGTGTGCCGTAAGAACATGTGTCATAAGTGTGTGTGCCATAATTGTGCATGTGGCTAGTCTGTATGTGTGTGTGTGAGGTAGAAGCATGTGCCATAAGAGTGTGTGCATAAGTGTGTGTGTGTTTTAAGGGTGTAAAAACCATGTGACTAGTTGAACTAAACACTAATAAACTCCTATAGGGAATCCTCCCTTTAATCCTTGATTGAACATCTCATATGTGTATTCCTCAACATCAATAAACAAAACACCTTATTATAATTATAATAATTGTTTTCTTCTAACACGCATAATACTGAAGAGGTTTTTAAGTGCGGACCTGAGATTCAAACCTGTGTTGCTCTGCGTTTACAAGCGTGTTGCCCCTGAGCTATCTGTCCTGATCCCCCCCACTGAAAGTTCAAAAATCATCAGAGTTTATAAATGTTGTGCAACAGGGCGGCCCACCAGGAATAACCACACTGACAACTAAAGTAAAATTTCGACGGTGTTTATTAACAAGTCTTAATAAACACCCAGTTTGTCAGAATGGCTGGTTCTCTTTGGGACTTAATCGGCTGGGGCTATTGTGGTGCTAGGGCTGGTCCTTTCCTCTCCTGTCTTTCCTGGGCCTAGGTCCCGCCTCCCAAACCCAGGTGTCCTTGCTGGGCTGTTTGTAGCTCAACAATCAGTAACCCTTATCTGCCTTTCACTTCTCTACACATCAGGTGTTTATCCTAAGACATTGGCTATCTGACTCCCTGGGGAACTTCTATCTTTCCCTCTCCTATCATTGGTTAGAACTCAGGGAACAGGGAATGATGCCTTCTTTCGCCCAGTGTCACTATCACTTCTCTCAAACCCTCTCACTCCTGACCCTTCCCTATACTAATCTTTTAAGCTGTTCTCCTCCCACCAATCTCTCACTCTGCCTTTCCACCTCCACCCTTTGATCTTACTTCCTTTCTCAATTCTATTCTTGCTACCGCTTGAGCATCCAACTATCCCTCTATCTTTGTTGTTTCCTTTTCCATCTTCCTCTCACTCTTCTTCCGTGCCTCTTGGTATTCCTCTTGTTAGAATTTCTATCCCACTCAATGCCATTAACTACTGCTGCTCCCCCACTCACGGTCGCTCTTCCCGCTCTACCACTACTACTGTTCTTATTCTGCTACAACCACTACCTCTGTACTACCTTTACTGCTCTAAGACACTGAGCACACCATCTACTAGCCCCTTTTCAACCCTCAGGGATATGGTGCCCTGCTCGCCCAGGGATATGGTGCCCTGCACACCCCTCTACTACTGACTACCACTCTACCACTTATATTCCTTACCCACTGCTCCCACTGCTTACTACCGTTACTCCCAGTTACCACAACCACCTTTGCCACTACCACTACTTCAGTCCACCACCACTCCTACTATACCTCTAATACTCACACCATCCCTCTCTCACACAAACAATCCACAAACCTCCCCCCTAACAATAGCCTCTGTACTTCAATTGCTCTCGCCTTCACTGTCTCTTGGACGTCCTCCACTGCCTCCTGTCCTCATTCAACTATTCCACATCTGCACACTCACACACACGTCCTTAAATATCCCACCCCCTCCCAGGATTGGCTACTTACCCTGTCTAATCACTTACCTGCCTCGAGTGTGGCAGGGGGAAGGCCATGGAAGGGCCTAAAAGGCATGGTAAGTCCCACCCCTTTTTCTAGAAGCATCTCTGGCAAGAAAGAGGTTCTAAGGAACTGCAGTCCCTGTTCTTCAAGGCCTTCTAATTGGCCTTTCAATCTTAGTGTCTCTAGATAGCTGGTGGGAGCTTCATAAATAAGGCCTTCTTTTCTGAATGGTGTGTAGATCCCGGGAGACTTTGCTGCACCCCTTCCTCGCGTGCCAGTGTTCGGCTGCCAGCTGTCTGCTTTGAAAAAGTGTGAATCGCTTCTGTGTTGTGGCTTCCCTCTGCGGCTACCCCATCAGTGTTCACTGTCATCATCATCATAAATAGGTTTGGGAGGGGAGGAGGTCTGTACACACTCACGCAAGCACCAGGGACTGTTTGGGGTGGACTCCTTCCCTTCCCTGACATGGCCTGTAAACAGCCTTCTCACATCACATACCTCCACCCTTTCTTGGTAACTTCCTTCCGGGGCTACTTGTCCTTGTCGTTCTTCTGCCTTACTATTTTTCTGAAGGTTTTGAACTATAAGTGGCATTTTTGTTTGAAGGAACAAAGTTTCCCTACCAAAATGGAGACATTTCTCAAAAGACAGGAAGTCTGTTCTAATCAGGACCTGCTCTGGGAGTCCCAGCATTACAATCATGGGGACCATAAGGGTTTGTCCTGAAATATGGGTCTGAACTCTGGCCTGGGAGTATAAGTCTGTATCTCCATGGACACAAGTTAATTGAGCAAAATAGTCTCGTTCCAATTCGTCGGCAGAGATGAAATCCACATGAATTGCTGTCTTCTTACTCCCTGAACCCAGAAGGACTCTTGCTGGCCGTCCATTGATAATTACCAGTATGTGGAACTGAGAGACACTCCTCCCACTGGTACAGCTGGCCCAGGTATCTGTCTTAGGTGGATCCTCCTCTTCTTTCTGAAATAAGTTGTCCACGTATTCTGGGTCTGGCTTGTCAAAAGATACTGGGGGAACCTCTTCTCCAGCAGCCTCTTGGCTGGGACTTCCAATAAGAAACCCAATCTCCATGGGTCCTTCTCGTGGTTTTTCGGTACAGAAACAGGCTATGTGACCAACCCTTCCACATGCAAACCATCGAATGGGCTTTGGCCTGCCTGGAGAGGCCACAGTTCTTGTGAAGACCGGAGGGGGGGTCTGTACTTCCGCTCTCTATATGGTAGAGGGGAGACACAGAGACCCATGCCAAGATTCTTTAGTATTGGTAGACGTAGTCGAGCAATCAAGGCCTAGCTTTTGAAGAGGTGATGCGAGCTGGTTCTTAAGTACAGTGTAGTCCCCAAGCACCCACAAAGGTATGTCCACACACTGTATTGGTTAAAACACAGTCTTTATACAATCAATATTTAGAGTGGTGTACACTATCACGATAACTCGCTTTGTACGCAGAAATCAACAATGGCAAATATATATACAATTCTACAGTGGTACCACTAACGTTATTAGATCTTATTAAAGTGCATATGGTCAGAATGACACACAGATCAAATAAAGATGAAACCAGCAGTAGAGAGAGGGAGGAAGGAAAGCAAGATGGTTGAGCAATAGGCAGAATACTGGTAACTACCATTAAACACAGCTCTGTGTGGAGATCCCCCCCACCTGGGCAACCTGTAGAAGAATTATGTAAGCCCAGTCCATATATTGTTCGCACAAGACTTTCCAATAGTTCTGCAACCCCAAAGTACCTGGTGTTGTATCGTTCCACGTCGGGGAAATCGACAACACTTCTTGAGTGCCCTCCCTTTAAGGCAGGAGTCCCAGGTCGTCGAACGTCCTACGGAGAACAGGTCAAGCTACGATGGTGAAGTGGCTGCGTCGTTCCTAGCAGTGCTCGTTGATGGGGAAGCGTAAACATCCTGCAAGGAAGAGGCGTGCGGGGCACCTCTGTGTCAATAGTTCTGGACCGCAAAGAGTTGAAGAACTGTGGCCCAGCAAGGGCGTCGAGTCATAGGCGTCTCTGTGTCTTTGGGTGGTGGGAAACCCACCGGTGGATGCTCCTCTGCGCGTTGTCGGTCAGGCCTTCTCCGGCAGGATACAGCGGCGCCGATGCGGACGAAAGCGTCCTTGGATGAATGAAGTTCTTAGGCAACGGGAGCACGGCGGCTCCAGTCGGCGACGGCGGTCGGCGGCAGTGGTGGAAAACAGTCCGGGTGCTTCTCCTTGGAGTTCCGCAGCAATCCCCGTATCGGGTCGGCAGCCTGTCAAAGGTCTGTCTACCAGGGAGCCTAGGCAAAGATCAGCTGTGCACGATGGTCCCTCGTACCTCAGGAAGAGGGCGTCTTACCAGGTCCTCTCTTGGTCGGTTCTTGAAGCACAACAGCTTTCCGATTGCGAAGGAGAGCAACAGCAATTCTTCTCGTCCAGCAGGGCTCAAGGTTAAGCTTCAGTTACTCCAGTTACTCGGCATAGTGGACTTCAGCTTCCGAACACAATTCCTAGCAGTGAGAGGTCCCCAGATATACTGTTGATCTCCCATTCATTCCGCTGGGTCATACTCAAGCATCCAATCACGAATACGGGCATTCATGCAGGCAGGCAGCCAATCAGGCACACGAGGTATTCAGGCCATTCACTTCTCTCCAGACACTCACAACAAGTTATGGGTATTGGGACAAGTACTGAGCCATTCAATACTCCAAGCTGCATTCATACCGGTTTCGGGCAGGGCTGTCTCAACCATTGTGTCAACCACCAGATACTAGACAGCCACAACATTGAATGTATATTCGTCACACACTGCATTCACCCAGGTCCCACCCACAGGCATACCCACAACATACGGCCGTTGAGAAGGCTCCTGCCAGTCTGGTCGGCACTTCCCCACACTACCATATACAGAACTTCCACCCAACAGCCAGTCAGGGGGAAGGGACAGAGGCAGGGCTTCCAAGGACTTCGGCAAGATCAAGGTAACAGGTGATGGAAGGCAAGAGTCCATGGGGGCCATTTTGTCTCCATCAGGAATCTACCGATTCCACTGACAGGGCCTGGGCATCCCAAAATGGAGGACGCTCAGGGCACCAGTCATCTCAGCACGGAGCTGCCACCAGCCCGTACCCTACTCTGTGGGTCACACACAGGTGCCCAAAAACATACATACACTAGGGGCACAGGGTTGTACCCCTACCCATGGGTGCCATAAGGGTATCCCACGGGTCTGTTCACCAAACCAAAAGAGAGAGAGCTGCACCGCCAGGAGTCCCACATGAACTCCTGCGTGGAAAACACGACAGAACACATGATAAAAAGCAGTAAAGGACAAGGCTACGGAGGCCCTGTCCCGCCGATGCATTTCCAGCATCACAGTTCTCCATTCCGAAATAACGTCTCCTTTCGGACATGTATCTGCAGCTATCGGCACTTTAGAACGGGTCCTGGGTGAGGTTGGGAAGAACGGTGCCAGTTTCTGTAGAAAAGGATTGTCCTCTTTTGGGCGAGGCATTGGTCAAGTTTCTGTCTGCTTCTTATGATCTGCCCCCAGGTCTCAAAAAGATATGGCTTGTTGATGAGCATTTGCTGTTTGAATGCCCTCCTCCAAGGTGGGCTCATGTAAATGGCATATGACATTTTGAAGATGCGGTGGAAGTGATTCAACAAACTGCTGCAAAATAAGCACCTCCTTTACTTCCTCCAAGTTCCTATTTGCTAGCCAATTGTTTGGCAGGTCGCGTACGCGTTATGACATTTGTCTTGACGTCTCTCCTTGCCTTTGCGGCAGATGTAGTCTTTGTATGGGGTTTGTCCATCCGGATTTAAAGCTTGAAGGCATGTTGGGCGTCCACAGTTAGTAGTGGAGCAACATAGCTGCTCCATCGATCTCACTGCCATCCAGACATCTCTGCAACCCTCTCAAAGTTGGTGAAGAAGGCGGCTGGGTCTTTTCCTGTGCCCAGTTTCTAGAGAATGTTGGGAGGAATGGCTGGTTGCTCCCATCTTTCGGTTATCATCGTCTGTATGGCCGCAAGGATTTCTTGATGTTGTCTACTGATATGTTTGTTTGTTTTGTTTGATATGTAGTTGTCCGTCTACCAAAGTCCTTAGGAGATCTTCCATCTTTGCAGAATCCTCAGTTGGGACAAACCCTTGGGCCGGGCTTACTGCAACAGGGAGGATGCACTCTTCTTCCTCTTCCCTAAATTCTATATGTCTCCACTGTGCAATATGTGTGTCACGTGCTGTGGTTGTATGCAACTCCTTTGTATGGTCTCCTGGGATTTCTTCTCCCTCTTCCAGAATGGTCCCTCCACTTCTCCTTGTACTTTTTGCCCATGCCCCAAAAATGGTGACAAATGCAGGGTCTTCCAGGGTCAAGATATATTATTAATCTCCTGCCTGAATAAATTGGTCCTCCCTGAAGCCTTCCAACTTCCCTTTTCATCGTTCTAAACAGATCTGCTCTTGGTGGGTTGTTTTGACCTCTGCTTTCTGGTCAGGAATCCCACTCTGACACCACATATGACCAGGTGGCCCTCCACAAATAATCAAACTGACTCCGAAAGTAAAGCTTCAAGGTTGTTTATTAAAATATGTGCTGGTCAGAATGGCTGGTTCTATTTAGGACTTAATGGGCTGGGGATATTGTGGCCTAGGGCCGGCCCTTCCATCTCTTGTCTTCCCTGGGCCTAGGTCCCACCTCCCATACCCAGAGATCCCTACTGGGCTCATTAATCGGTAACCCCTATCTGTCTTTCACTTCTCTTCACATCAGGTGTTTACCCTAAAATGTTGGCTACCTAGCTGCCTAGAGAACTTCTAGCTTTCCCTCTCCTATCATTGGTTAGAACTCAGGGAATAGGGAATGGTGCCTTCTTTCGCCCAGTGTCACGGTTACTTCTCTCAAACCCTCTTACTCCTGACCGTTCGCTATACTGATCTCTTAAGTTGTTCTCCTCCCATCACGTCGCTGTCCCTCCAATCTCTCACTTCACCTTTCCACCTGCACCTTTCGATCTTACTTCCTTTCCCACTCCTATTCTTGCTACTGCTTGTACTTCCAACTATCCCCCTACTTCTGTTGTTTCCTTCCCCGCTTTCCACTAACTCTACTTCCCTGCCTCTTGCTGTGACTCTCGTAATAATTGCTATCTAACTCAAGGCAAATAGCTACTCCTACTTCCCCACTCACGGTCACTCTTCTTGTTCTACCTCTACTACTCTACTTTTTCTGCTACACCCACTGCCTTTCTTCTACCTTTACTACTATAAGATGCTCAGGGATATGGTGCCCTGCACACCCTTCTCTCTATTACAGAACCCAGGCACATGGTGCCCTGCGCACCATCTACTAGCCCCTTTTCAACCCACATGGACCCTCAGGGATATGGTGTGCTGCTCACCCCTCTACTACCGACTAACATTCTACCACTTATATTCTTTACCAACTGCTTGCACTGCCTACTACTGTTACCCCCAGTGACTACCAATGCCTTTACCACTACCACTACTTCAGTCTGCCACTACTCCTACCCTCCCTCTAATACTCACACTCTCCCTTTCTCACACAAACACTCCACACACCTCCTTAACAATAGCCTCTGTACTCCAATCGCTCTCGCCTCCACTTGTCTCTTGGACGTCCTCCACTGCCCCCTGTCCTCACCCAACTAATCCACATCTGTACACTCACACACACCTCCTTAAGTACCCCACCCCCTCCCAGGATTGGCTACTTACCCTGTCCAATCACTTACGTGCTTCAATTGGGGGTGGCAAGAAAGAGTTTCCAGTGAACTGGAGTCCCTGTTCTATCAGGCCTTCTGATGGGCCTTTAAATCTTAGTGTCTCTGGTAAGCTGGTGGGAGCCTTGTTAATAAGGCCTCTTTTTCTGGATGGCGTGTTGATCCTGGGAAACTTTGCTGCACCCCTACCTTGCATGGCTGGTGTTTGGCTGCCGGCTATCTGCTGTGAAAAAGTGTGAACAGCTGCTGCGTGGTGGCTTCCCTCTGCTGCGGCTTTCCCCTGTGAGTGTTCGCCATCATCATCATCGGTAAGGTGGGGACGGGAGGGCGTCTACGCACTCGCGCGAGACCCAGGGAATGTTTGGGGTGAACTCCCTTCTTTCCCTGATGCGGTACAGGCCTTGCCACAGTTGTTAAATCACAAGATACAATAAAGAATAGATAAAAAAAATATTGTTGTGTCACAAGGTTCACAAATTCTCAATATACAAGCACCTAAATATATTTCATGAAGTGATACAGCTCATATTCAACGTATGGAATAAGGTCTTATAATATCCAACGTCCTCCCAACACATTTCAGACAGCATAATGCATCCTTCTTCAGGGGTATAGAGAGGTGTAGAGCCGGCACATCCAATTCTGTATTGCACATTCAGCAAATATCTAGCAGACAGATAAATGCATACATGTATTCATGTATCTATTTATTTATTTATCTATCTATTTAGATATTTGCTTAATATTGAGAATTTGTGAACCTTGTGACACATTATTTTGCATTAGTGTTACCCATTTACTTTAACGAGTCACATGGTTTTTTCATTAAGTACATCCTTTGGCCTAGGAATTGACCCCTTTTGCACCTGGAAAGGTATTTAAGTATTATATTGTTATTTGAGTATGTATTTATTCTAATTGGTCGTGCACCCCCATTTTTTGGTAGTGTTGTAAGGGTGTGCCATAAGAGCAAGCATTGTAAAAGCATGCACGGTAAGATTGTGGGCCTCATTACAACATAGGTGCTCCAGTATTGAAGGGTGCCGGTACAGGACCGGCACCCTTCATTACGAGAGTGCCTATTACGAGGTTCCCTTGCGGGACCCGGAACAGACGTCTGGTAAAACCAGACGTCCTTTCCGGGTCCCGCGAGCGGACCAAGGAGCTAATAACGGGCCCGTTATTAGCTGCATCCCCATTGAGCTCTATGGGGACTCAAATGGGAATGGGGAATGGTTCTGTGCATGAGGAGTTACCGGGTACTCCAAGGTCGGAATGACCCGGTAATTCCTCATTCACAGACCCCGCTTTTGGAGCCTGGTTTGGAGGCAGCCATGGTGCTAATAGCACCATGGCTACCTCCATACTCGTAATGAGGCCCAGTGTGTTGTAAGAACATTAATTGTAAGTATGTATGTCTTTAGTGTGAGTGTTTTATGTATTTTGTGTGTGTCATATGTGTGTATGCCACATGTGCATGTGTAATAAAATGGTGTCATAAGAGTGTGTGTTGTAAGAGTGAGTGGTGTAAGAATGTGTGGCATAAGTGTGTGTGTGTGTCGTAGGGATGGGTGTTCATAAGTGCATGTGGCATGTGTTGTAAGAGTGTAATGTAAGGCACGTGACTGGTGGTAAGTGTCTGGCATGTGAGAGTATGATTTATAAATAGCGTATGAGTGTTTGCTATATAGTCATGAAATGCACATATCCTATACACCCCTATACATTTGAAAACATACATTGCAGTCCGGCTTGACTTTGATGTAACTCTTTATACACAGAGATCTGGAGATCTGGCTAGTGGATGGGTGCTGTGATGGACTGTCAGGAGAGTATCCATCATGAAGGCAGGGAGGGACGGCTAAGTCCCTGCTTGCGACCCGTGGAGATCTGGCTAGTGGATGGGTGCTGTGATAGACTGTCAGGAGAGTATCCATCATGAAGGTAGGGAGGGGAGGCTAAGTCTCTGCTAGCGACCCATGGAGATCTGGCTAGTGGATGGGTGCTGTGATAGACTGTCAGGAGAGTATCCATCATGAAGGCAGGGAGGGGCGGCTAACTCCCTGCTAGCGACCCATGGAGATCTGGATAGTGGATGGGTGCTGTGATAGACTGTCTGGAGAGCATCTAGCATGAAGGCAGCTAGGGGTGGCTAAGTCCCTGCCAGCAACCCATGGAGATCTGGCTAGTGGATGGGTGTTGTGATAGACTGTCAGGAGAGTATCCATCATGAAGGCAGGAAGGGGCCGATAAGTCCCTGCTAGCGACCCATGGAGATCTGGCTAGTGGATGGGTGCTGTGAGAGACTGTCAGGAGAGTATCCATCATGAAGGTAGGGAGGGGAGGCTAAGTCTCTGCTAGCGACCCATGGAAATCTGGCTAGTGGATGGGTGCTGTGATAGACTGTCAGGAGGGTATCCATCATGAAGGTAGGCAGGGGCGGCTAAGTCCCTGCTAGCGACCCATGGAGATCTGGCCAGTGAATGGGTGCTGTGATAGACTGTCAGCAGAGTATCCATCATGAAGGTAGAGAGGGGCTGATAAGTCCCTGCTAGCGACCCATGGAGATCTGGCTAGTGGATGGGCGCTGTGATAGACTGTCAGGTGAGTATCCATCATGAAGGCAGGGAGGGGTGGCTAAGTCCTTGCTAGAAACCCATGGAGATCTGGCTAGTGGATGGGTGCTGGGATAGACTGTCTGGAGAGTATCTAGCATGAAGGCAGCTAGGGGTGGCTAAGTCCCTGCTAGAGACCCATGGAGATCTGGATAGTGGATGGGTGCTGTGATAGACTGTCTGGAGAGCATCTAGCATGAAGGCAGCTAGGGGTGGCTAAGTCCCTGCTAGCGACCCATGGAGATCTGGCTAGTGAATGGGTGCTGTGATAGACTGTCAGGAGAGTATCCATCATGAAGGTAGGGAGGGGCGGCTAAGTCCCTGCTAGCGACCCATGGAGATCTGGCTAGTGGATGGGTGCTGTGATAGACTGTCAGGAGAGTAGGCGAGTCAAGGTGACAGATTATGTGCCCAGCAGGACCAAGTTGTTTTGTGGGACTCAGCTGCATTACAATGGCAGCAGTGATGTGCTTTATGAAGTTGAGTAATGAAATTATTGCAGATGTATGCAGGTGGGTGGCTGTGCCCCAGGAGGGATACGGCTATGTTCCATTGCGATGAGGCGCTATACGTACCAGAGAATCAGGCCGATGTCAGTTGGGATGAGTGTATGCCGATCGTATAATACGGATCAAATGGATTCCTTTCTGTGCGGGCTAGGTCCTGTCTTGTTTTCTCAAGTGACTCCTCAGTTGCCCCACCTACCTGTCTAGGGGTGTTAGTTCTCTTGGGGGGGCCAGGATGAGGAGGGTTGGGGTGGGTTCTGGAAGACGGTGTAGAGGAGTTTCTCAAACCTTGGAGGTGCTAAGCATGACAGGGGACCTGCAACCTCGGCCTTAATGGAGGGAGTTGTAAGGGAGCGGGGACAGAGCAGGGCAGCTACCGAAATAAAGTGTGAGATCTGTATTAGCGGGATGGCAGGGCCAGACATCTCTTATAAGAGTACTCTGTAGGCTGGTGCAGTGCGATTTAGTATGGTGGGAATGTGGGTAGGGAGGTTGGCGCCTATATCCCTGCAGAACGAAATGCAAACCTACAACACTATTCATATGGAAGAAGATGCAGAGTAGTGGCACAAGCAACAGCGATATTCAAAATGCAAGCCTACAGCACTATGCCTGTGGAAAAAGACGCAGAGTAGTGGCACAAAGCAACAACGATATTCAAAATGCAAGCCTACAACACTATGCCTGTGGAAAAAGACGCAGAGTAGTGGCACAAAGCAACAGCGAAGTTCAAAATGCAAGCCTACAGCACTATGCCTGTGGAAAAAGACGCAGAGTAGTGGCACAAAGCAACAACGATATTCAAAATGCAAGCCTACAACACTATGCCTGTGGAAAAAGACGGAGAGAAGTGGCAAAAAGCAACAGCGAGGTTCAAAATGCAAGCCTACAGCACTATGCCTGTGGAAAAAGACGCAGAGTAGTGGCACAAAGCAACAACGATATTCAAAATGCAAGCCTACAACACTATGCCTGTGGAAAAAGACGCAGAGTAGTGGCACAAAGCAACAGCGAAGTTCAAAATGCAAGCCTACAGCACTATGCCTGTGGAAAAAGACGCAGAGTAGTGGCACAAAGCAACAACGATATTCAAAATGCAAGCCTACAACACTATGCCTGTGGAAAAAGAGGGAGAGAAGTGGCAAAAAGCAACAGCGAGGTTCAAAATGCAAGCCTACAGCACTATGCCTGTGGAAAAAGACGCAGAGTAGTGGCACAAAGCAACAGCGAAGTTCAAAATGCAAGCCTACAACACTATGCCTGTGGAAAAAGACGCAGAGTAGTGGCACAAAGCAACAGCGAAGTTCAAAATGCAAGCCTACAGCACTATGCCTGTGGAAAAAGACGCAGAGTAGTGGCACAAAGCAACAACGATATTCAAAATGCAAGCCTACAACACTATGCCTGTGGAAAAAGAGGGAGAGAAGTGGCAAAAAGCAACAGCGAGGTTCAAAATGCAAGCTTACAGCACTATGCCTGTGGAAAAAGACGGAGAGAAGTGGCAAAAAGCAACTGCGAGGTTCAAAATGCAAGCCTACAGCACTATGCCTGTGGAAAAAGACGCAGAGTAGTGGCACAAAGCAACAACGATATTCAAAATGCAAGCCTACAACACTATGCCTGTGGAAAAAGACGCAGAGTAGTGGCACAAAGCAACAGCGAAGTTCAAAATGCAAGCCTACAGCACTATGCCTGTGGAAAAAGACGCAGAGCAGTGGCACAAAGCAACAACGATATTCAAAATGCAAGCCTACAGCACTATGCCTGTGGAAAAAGACGCAGAGTAGTGGCACAAAGCAACAACGATATTCAAAATGCAAGCCTACAACACTATGCCTGTGGAAAAAGACGGAGAGAAGTGGCAAAAAGCAACAGCGAGGTTCAAAATGCAAGCCTACAGCACTATGCCTGTGGAAAAAGACGCAGAGTAGTGGCACAAAGCAACAACGATATTCAAAATGCAAGCCTACAACACTATGCCTGTGGAAAAAGACGCAGAGTAGTGGCACAAAGCAACAGCGAAGTTCAAAATGCAAGCCTACAGCACTATGCCTGTGGAAAAAGACGGAGAGAAGTGGCAAAAAGCAACTGCGAGGTTCAAAATGCAAGCCTACAGCACTATGCCTGTGGAAAAAGATGCAGAGTAGTGGCACAAAGCAACAACGATATTCAAAATGCAAGCCTACAACACTATGCCTGTGGAAAAAGATGCAGAGTAGTGGCACAAAGCAACACCGATATTCAAAATGCAAGCCTACAACACTATGCCTGTGGAAAAAGACGCAGAGTAGTGGCACAAAGCAACAACGATATTCAAAATGCAAGCCTACAACACTATGGCCCTCATTACGACCCTGGCGGAATTCGGAAAACGATGGCGGAAATGCAATACCGCCATCGAATAGCGCTCGGTGCGACTATGACCCGTCACCGCAAAGTACGATGCCATTAGCGACACCGTAGTGAACGCCAACGCTAACTGCACCAAGCACGCGCGCGCGCGCCATGCCAAACCGTAAACACCACCATGGCGCAACGGTACGCCAATTCCGACCCCAGCGGACATGTACCTAACGCCATCAAGCATGGCGGAATGCACCATTCCGCCATGGTGAGAAGTACGGCATCGCGAATCAACCGTAAACGGCCCCACTGACTGCCCGTACACCGCTCCCTGCCCACAAAGTACAACTCCCCGTAGGTGCAACGAAGCCACAATGCAACCAGTGAAATGCACAAGTCACCCATGCATGCCAACGAACAAATGGACCTCAAGAGGGGCCAATGGGAGCTGCAGGGCACAGATGGCACGAATACAGAAGCCATCCCAATGGACATGACCACAGTCCCCCACCAAGAAACGCACGCAAACACAGGCACCTGTGACCAGCAATATTCAGAAAATCACAACATTCCACCAGTCCACCTGGCTGACCGGCATCTGTCACACAAAACCCAATCCCCCGCCCCTGAGCATGACAACATTCAAACTGTCATATTGGCAGCCCCCATCCCTGACCTCACGGGCTTCGTAGGCAAACGCGCCCAGTACAGGACCACGCAACAAAACTCCGAAGCTGGAACCCAATGCAGATCCCCTCACAATACATCGCTCCCCAAATAGGAATATGCCACATCACTTGCAAAGAAGAACGCTACACGGCCCATATCAGAATAGAATTTTAATGCACATCAATATCACCAAGCCCATACAGCCATCAGGCCATGAACTCCAAAACACATTTCACCATTGTGGGCTGCATCCGCAAGAAATGACCAGCCACTACTCGTGTGACGCCCTGTTCCCTCATGGTACACAGAGCCACATACACGTACGAAAAGGCAACATGGAAGCGCACAGAACCGCAGGGCCGTCCCAATGGGGAGGCACTAGTCCAGCTGAAAGGCCGAAATGTTGCTCCGAGCCACCAGTACTGCGTAAGGGCATGTGGCCCATTGGCGATCGTCCCATAAGATCGTAATGCTGCTCCACTGATTAACACGAAGCAGCAGGTGTCGGGAGTAAAATCCATCTGCAGGAGTGGCATACAGATGGCAGTGGCAAAAGGGGAGGAGATACCTGTCAACCAAAAGAAAAGAAACAGAATAGAATGGCCATCAGAACTACATTCGAACAACTCACTTCAATGATCACACTAGATCCACAGCCATATGCATGCAAGCCCACTCCAAAGGATCATCACCACCCCAAAACCACTTGCGAATCATAACTACCTATATCGAGGTGAAAACACCATCACAAACGAGTGTACCTGTGCATGCGCCTGTGAAAACAGAATCCTTCAGATGGGATTGGTAACGTGCATGGACACAAGTGTCTGAAGGCGCGTCGAGACAGGGAGGGCTCAACAAGGCCAGATAGACGATGGTCCCACTATGGCAGCCCTGCATCACATAGCGCAGGGGGGGCGGACAGATCCCAAGAAGCCCTGTACATGGCAAACACTGTATCAAATCACCTGCCCATGCATCCATTCATCATTCCCTCATCCCGTAATGAAAACGCCTGAATATTTACTCACATAACATTAGAAATATCCATTGAGTCTGTGCGTTATGCAGCCTGCAAAATCCACAGTGCCCCAGCACGTAATTCCAGTCTAGTGAAGTAACATGTATTTGGGAACGTCCTGCCTTATCGTCCACTACGCAATTGCGCATCCCATACTATTCATATCAATCATAGCATTCTCGCCATGGCCCCTGTCCCAAGGACATTGAACAATAGAACGTTATATTTGCAGTCAGACCTGTGGGCATCTCCTCGCCGCTAGCTGAAAACCGAAAGCGCCGCCCTTCGAATTCCTCATTTGCAACATCACGTCGAAGAGGCATCTGTGGCCGTTTGAAAACACTAATTAATCCATCGAGTGCGGCTGTGTGTGAAAATGGCAACTGCCTTCACCCACGAATGGGACGCCCCGCCCGTCGTTGCAACTCGGTACAGTGATGAATGAGGGCCCACCGTTACTCGAGTACTACGTTCCACTGACCCTTCACAACTCTGTTCGCGACTGCACAGATGGTATGTGAAACAATGGGACCACAACAGAATGAACATATCAACCAATGTTACACGGCCATCGGGTACAAATACAAGATTGCAATAGCAAGATGCCATTCCACGAATTGCAGCGTTGTGCGCGGGACGTGCTCGGCCAAAGGGGAGAGCAGTTTGCACAGGTGGAATGCATCACCACAGGTGGAGGCCATTCAGCCTGGAAACACATAAATTTCACGCCCAGTCTCCTCCCACAACCACTCCGAAATGCTACCGGCAGGACTCGCGATGTTGGCCCTGGGGGACCTGATAGCACTGCAAGTACTCCAACTCCAAGAAGAAGACGAACACCAACTACAACCGGCCGCACGGAGGAGACGCAGGAGGAGGAGGAGGCCAAGGCAGGGCCAGCAAGGGCCGCCAGCACAGCCACTACCACCACGCAGGCAGCCCGCAATCCCACGCCTCCGAGCACATCCGTTCAACCTCACTGATGAGCAGATCCACACCCTCTACCGTTTGGACCGGGACACCATAACCGCCATTGTGGACATGACACAGGCTGACCTTGTCAGCATGATAGATAGCCCAACCGCCATCCCACCCCTACTGAAGGTGGTGTCTGTACTCCACTTCCTGGCCACAGGCACCTACCAGCACACAGTCGGACAGTTGCATGGCATATCACAGCCACTGTTCTCACGGACACTAATGCAAGTGCTCGATGCCCTCCTGAAGCACGCAGACGACTACATCTCTCTACCACGCTCGGAGCAGGAAATTACCAACACAAAAGTGGGATTCCATGCACTTGGCGGCATACCGGGTTGCATTGGTGCCATCGACTGCACCCATGTGGAATTGGTCGTCCCACATGCCATGGAGGCCCAGTACCGCAACCGAAAACAATTTCATTCCCTGAATGTACAAATGGTGTGTGACTCCAACAGGATCATTACACATTGTTGTGCCCGATTCCCTGGATCAACCCATGATTCTATGGTCTTGAGGAACTCTACAATACCACGCTACATGGAGCGACACCCAGGGAACAGATCCTGGCTACTCGGTGAGTCTCATTACATGCATGATAATGTGGGGTATGTGATTCGGCAATGACCTGGCAGGAAGGGGGGGGGGGGTGTGCGTACGTAGCAATGGCATTCCACATCATACGTTTCTCGTCCACATACAGGTGATGCCGGGTATCCACTGAAGAGATGGCTCCTCACACCAGTCCGCAACCCACGGGACCAGCATGAGGAGGACTACAACCATGCCCACTCACGTACCCGTGTAGTCATTGAACAGGCATTCGGCCTACTGAAGACCCGTTTCCGGTGCCTCAGCAGGTCTGGCGGGGCACTCCTGTACCGCCATGAGAAGGTTGCAAAGATGGTGATGGCATGTGTCATGCTCCACAACATGTGCGTACGTAGAAATGTGCCCATGCCCCCTGACGCAGAACTGCAAGCACCTGATGATGGTCATGATGAGGGTGGGGATGTGGCAGCACCTCAAGGAGTCTGCGAGGCACCGGAGGCCCGTGACATTCGTCAGCATCTCATTGATGCATGCTTCTAGCACTCACGCCTGGTGGCTGATACATGGACACGGGATGCGTGGCACTGTGTGTGTCTGGTACATGCACAATATGGACTGTACGCCTATAATGGCCTAGTACACAAAGATCAATGTCCACACATCTCATTGGTTGATCGTGCACTTTTTATGGCATATGTGATATCATGTTGTACACCCTATCGACCCGCCACCCAAGTGAGCCCAACACACCCCCTCCACCCTCCCACCTCCCCCCCGAACACCAGTGTCCAAACATGCTCATCGTCCGTGGGCAGTCGCTATTGCAAGCCCCCTCTGCGGGTATCAGGGGCACCCCTGCCTGTGGAGCGCAGGTTCCTCCCAGATCTACGTTGGGGGCTGCCCTGGACGGAACTTGCAACGGATGATGTCTCTGCCTGCTCACGTCCATGCATGTCCCTAAGGGTTTGCGAGAGCTCAGTGAGCACACGGCGCACTGCGGCAAGTTCGGCACATACGTCTTTGGACGTCGCATGCAGTTCCCCCCTCAGGCTCTCGGTGCTTCTCTCCATTTGGACTCTCAGGCTCTCGGTGCTACTCTCCATTTGGACTCTCAGGCACTCGGTGCTACTCTCCATTTGTGCCCTTAGTGTCTCTGTACTTCTCTCCATTTCTGCCCTAAGTGTCTCAGTTGATGTTTCTATGTCTGCCTTAGTGCCCCCACATTCATCGGCATGGTCCTTGAGGTGCGTGGCCAGTTGCTGCTGTTGCACGATTAACTGGTCGAGGGACTGTTGCCTCTGCTGGGCCATGGCCATTTGCGGGGGTGTCACAGAGGGGCTGTTGTCCTCATGTTGCCTTGCCACAGGGCTTGTGGGGGATGGCCAGTCGTCGTCTTGTGGGTGCCCCTGCGTGGTATCCTCATGTAGTACGGGATGGAACAGACAGGGGGATTGGGACAGGTCATGGATGGATCTGACTTCGACATCCCCGTCTTCTGTGTCGGAGCATGCTGCCATCAATGGGGTGTCACCTATGGTGCTGCTGCCACCGGAGGCAGTGCCTTCTGTGGCATCCGTTGGGGGGACCGGTGGTGGTGGTGTTGTGGCCATGCTGGCTGCTGGGGTGCCTGTTGATGTTCCCTCCTGTGTGCTGCCACTTGATTTGTGCTGCTGCCGTGTCTTGATGCGTGCAGCTGAGGTGGAGGGTCTTTGGCCGTCGGTCTTGGCCCTCTTTGCAGGTGTGCTGGTAGGGGTGTCCTGGAGCTCGTCGTTTGGATCGGACCCTGTGGTGGAGTAAAGGAGGGCGAGGGTTATTGGTGGGTCTGTGGGAATTGGAATGGCAATGTATCACATGCATTGGGGTGGTACCTGAGGGTGATTTGGGTCGGGGCCTTGGAGGTGCTTCCATTTGTGTGTGGAGTGAGGGTGCAGTTGTTTGGCAGCCTGCAGTTAGGGTGTGCCTGCTGCACGTGCAGTGCGTGTTTTAGGGGTTTTTAATTATTTATGTATTTATTGTGGGTTTTAACGTGCGCTATCAGGCCAATGTGTGTGGACGTTCTCCTGGACATGTGTTTCTGTTGCACTATGGGGACACATGGTGCTTCGAATGGATGGACTTTGTGGATTTAGCATTGTTTCATTAGGCCCACCTACCTGAATCTTCGGATGTCTGCACTCCTTTCTCCATCCCTCCGACTCCCTCTATGCTCTCCATTCCGATGGTGGAGGCACAGATTTCTTCCCAGGGGGTCAGCTTGATTGGTGATTCCGACCCTCCCCCGGTGGCTGTGGCAATGTTGCGGTTGGCAGAGAGTATGCTGCGGACGCGTATCCGCAGGTCGTCCCACCGCTTCCTGCATTGCTGTGGGGTGCGGGGTGCGGTCCCCACCGCACTTACCCGCTGTGCCACCAGAGCCCATATGGCCTTCTTGTTTGCGAGTGCCGTCCTGGTCATTTGCGTGGAGAAGACGACGGCAGCATTCTCCTGGAGGGTCTCTGTTAGCACGGTGAGTTCCTCACGGGAGAAGTGGACCTGCCGCTTGCGGTCGCACGCTTTCTTCGCTACTTTTCCCATTTTTCTTGGTTTCGCTAGGGTGGATGACGGGTTGGGTTGTGTCTCAGGGTGGTGATTTTAGTGGTTGTGTGGTTTTAGTGGTTTTATAGGTGTACGGCGGGTTGTTTCCCGTTCCGGGCCCGTGTTTTAACTTCCGTTTCCGTATATTTCCGGTCACCGTACTTTACGGTAGGCGCACACTGCGGTGTCCGCTGTGATGGGTGGCGGTATTGCACCTAGGGCGCCGTACGGCGGCGGTGTGGGCCGTTTTGGGGTCATTTCCGCCATCGCGGACTTTGCACTTCCGCCATGCCGTGGTGCTCGTGCCCGATGGGTCGGAATGGGCCGCACTTTGCTCCTTCTTGCAATGGCGGAAACGCTATTTACGCTGTGGCGGTCCGGTCAGTCACTTTCCGCCAGGGTCGTAATGAGGGCCTATGCCTGTGGAAAAAGACGCAGAGTAGTGGCACAAAGCAACAACGAGATTCTTAATGCAAGCCAATAACACTACTTAAATACACAAATATGAAATGTACATTCATTCTGCTCTCTATTCTGTGCTTCCTGCATGTTTACCTTTGATGCAAGTTTTTAATATGTCTGAGGCATTTAGAAGTTTTACATTTTGTGTATGTGTTTGCAATTTAAATCTCTGATGCATCTTCTACACACATGAAAATTGAGATCTGACTTTGAGGTGACTTTTCATATGAATAGTTGCATACATGTATGAAATGTACATCTTCTACATCTTTGTGTGCAATTCAGATAAAGGATGTATGTTCATCCTGCATTCGTTATGCGTGATACATAAATGCATTTTAGGATGTGAACAGCTTGACCTTGACCTGCTTCATTGTGAAAACGCTTTTCTGTGCACCAATCCATGATCATATCTAGATGCATGCCACAAAACGTGCAAATCCGACCTTATCATTTTCAGATATCTGGGCCCAAAGATATTTTTTCCATTGAGACTATTCTATATTCATAAAACATCAAAACAATATATTTTTAAAATATGAAGCCATCCCTAGAAAATTCTTAAATATGTAATGCAGCGGCAGCGGCCCCAAAATTGTACTGTGGATTTTTTCAGATTTTTTGATGGAAGGGTTTCACACTTTTTGATGCATAGGTGCCATACAAATGTTCAAAAAAAGAAAAAAAAAAGTTTAACACAAAGGTTCTTTTTGGAAACGCCATAGATAATTTGTCTTAACCTTAACTATGCCATTAGTCACTGCATCACTCTCCGCTGTCTCATCAGGATCACTTTGAATTCTTACTCCTAAGAGCCCTTAAGACGAGGTAGCAATACCTTGAGATGGATGGGGATGCAGAAGGTACTCAAACATCAATAATCAGAACGACGCAGTACGTTGGCAAAATGCGTTTCTGTTTTAATATCAAAAACGGGGAGTACAACAGGCATCATCCGACACCGCACAGCTAGATCTCGAAATATTTAATAAAAAACATGAAAATTTGTCATCACTGACGTCATGTTACGTGGTGAAACTACAAAACCTATGAGTACCTGTGGTTGGCTCTCAGTGAACATCTACATATATGTTCTATATAGCCATTGGTTATAATTGGGTACATATGTCAGGTGGGCTTCAGCACCCACCCCCAATAACTGGTCATCATTATTGTCACTAAATACACAACGATCAATTGGTTCTTCAAACTATAGGGCTCCTCATTACACGGGCCACTATGATTGGTTTGGCACCCTTGTACCCCTCTAAAATATTCCACACGCTAGCAGCACGCAGGCTACCATCCCAGGTGCATGGAAGCTTTGCGTGATCATGCCTCCCCTCCGATTAACCCACTATCCATCAACACTCCTTCAGTCCATCAGACAATTAGGCTTTTGAACTTAACCTTGAACCAGGACAGCCGACCCAGCCCTTTAAGATGAGGTAGCAATACCTTGAGATGAACGGGGATGCAGAAGTTACTCAAACATCAATAATCAAAACGACTCAGGAAGTTGGCAAAGTTGACTGTTTTATTATCAATTATCTGAAACAGGGAGTACAGCGGACATCAACAGATGTCTCAAAGCATGGTCTCTCAATGCATTTAACAAAAAACATCATACTTATAGTAAAAACTTGCCATTGATGACGTTAACCTACATATTCACTAATGTCATGCTATATGGCAAACAAAAAAAGCCCAGTGGCAAATGTGATAGGCTTAGAAGGAACATCTACGTTTCATACTAGTCTAAGAAAGTGATAGGCTCCTTAACATCTGGTGGGACTACTAAGCCCATCCTTCATACAAGTCACTATGAACGTCATTAAATATACAATGTCCTATTGGTCATACAAACTATAGAGCTCTTAATCATGCGGCCCCCTAAAATTGGTTGGCACTATTTCATTTTTCAGTACTTTTCCACCCTCGTTAGCAGCACGCAGGCTGGACTTCCAGGTGCTGGTGAGCTGGTCATAACCATAGCTTCCCACCAATTAGCATATCATCTATCATCACCTCGGTGGTCTGCATGTCAATTAAGCCTTTGAACTTGGCCTTGGAAATGTTCTTTGCTCTGGAGAATACAGGGGAGTAGAGGCATGCTCTGCCACCGTGCGTAGATTACAGATAGTCGGCTCTGGATCTCTTCCTCCAAACGTCTCATTCAGGACGTTCTCAGTGTTCGCTCAGAATACAGATTAACTAGCTCAATTATGTCACGTAGCAATTCGTTAAGTGCCACTGTATTCCTTGGATTTCTCAAGAAGGTGTGAACATCAGTTTGTCTTCCAACAAGATGTTGGCATTCCTCAATCAGGTAGTGGAAAACCAACCCTAATAGTCTATTAGCATTTTCATCATATAGGGGCATTTGTGTTTTCTCCACTGTACTCAGGAAGCTGGAGAACTTGCTCTATTATGGCTGCGAGCAATCTCCTCATGATTGGACCATTCTTAGGATTTTGCAGGAAATTTCGATTGTCAGTAGTTCTCCCCACCAACGAAGGGCTTGCTTCTGATGGGGTTGGGGGTGAAGGGGGTTCTCCAGCATAGATCTTTACGTCTCCAAGAAATATCCTGGCACGTCTTCCTATCACTTTCACTGCTGACAGCGTTACGTCTTCCATGACAAATGGGCACTAAAGCGTGGCTTGTGCCACCTACGCGTAAAGTTCTTGATCAGGATCTGATCACCGCGCAAAGGTTTGGGAAGACGTAATTCTTCAGATCCGGTTGTTGGATTGTCTCCATTTGTGTTCTGAGTCCCACACCCCCTCCGTTTGAGCTGATCTGAAAGTTACTTGTAGTCATACATGTTAATAACGTAACTCCTTTCCTAACAATTCTGCTGTCGTCTGTGCATCACTCCTAGTTCTAGATGGAGGTGTGAGGGGTATCCTCATCCGTTGGTCATTTCCCTTGTGGTTCGTGTTTAGTATGTAAGTTTGTTCATAAGACTAAATCATTTACCATGGATGGTAAAACTTGGACTTTGCAATACCACACTAACTGTAAAATGTCATGGGCGATCTACTGCATTGAATGCCCTTGTGGCCTAAAATATTTTAGGAAAACCACTCATCCTGCCCACACCCGTATAACTGAACATAGGTCCAGCATTAGAGGCAAATCAGTCACCTCACCATTGGTCAGTCACTATATGGAAAAGGGCCACTCCATCGAAGACATACTATGGTGGGTCCTAGATGTGGTTAAAGACGTAGCAAATCCAAACCTTGCTTTGGCCATCTTAGACGCTTGTTGGATTTTTTGACTAGATACCATTAATAAAGGCCTCAATGAGGCACTCCCAATTTGGTAGGCACTTTGTTTTGTACTTTTCTTTTCCTTCTCTCTTTTTTCTTTCTCTTATTCTTCTCCTTTCTTGTTTGCTTCTCTTCCTTTTCTCCCGTTTCCCTTCTTTTCTGGCACTCAATCCCAAAATGTCTTTGGCTTAACATTAAATATGCTTCCAGTGCTTTGTCTTTATAGTATAGTTAGCACTATGCTACAAGCTATTTAACTGTACCAGAATACAATGGTCCCTCATACTCAACATAGGCACACAGTCAGATGCTGGCTACTAGATTCTCTCTAATTCTAAAATTCATTCTAGGCTTTACACAAAAGCTGCTTCCAGTAGATCGTAGTCCTCTTTCTTTTTTGCCTTTTTTACACAGATCAACTTCCGCCTACGTCCCTAATGCTCCCACCTCATTTTGATGCTCACCAGCCGTAAATGCTTTAACTTCCGTTACTAGCTTGAACAGTGAGAGGTTGAACAACTCTACACGGGCGCACGTCTACTTGTTTTTATCTACACCTGCAAGCCATACAAGTGACCGAACACCCTGCCACGGGATCGCCCTTATCTCGGCTGGAGAATTGTTTATAAATGGCCGTGTGACACTCAGGGCGGCCCCCGAGCTTTTCCACTACGCGTTCATAACATTCTTGACGCGTTTCTCTTTTTCTTTTCTTTGATGTTATAGCCTTATTGCATTGGCTTCTATGTATCCTCCTACACTGACAGCTCATGACTAGAGCCTCCCAATTTCAAAATACACGTGGAGGAAATCTCCTGATATGCAGTTAGGTAAGCATTTTCGACCCATGCAAGACATATCTTTTCCAAAAATATCCTCAGGAGTGTTTGAAGGTAGCCGCTTCTTTCTGGTAACATATTTCTATGTTTTCTTTGTCACTAGATGGAATGCAGAGTTGACGTGACTCTGCAACATATCTACCCTCTACGCAATTATTTATTAATTGAGGGTTTATCTATTACCATCTGGGAAATGTTACCTCTGGACAAAATATTGGTTATTAATGATGCGATACCGCACTACGGTAAGCAGACTTCGCATCCCCTAATCTCTTTTCCCTTCTTCGACTCCTCCTTTTCCTCTTCCCTATTGGTTTTCCTTTCCTCACTTCCATTTTTGGTCTTTTTGTAATAACTTCACAATTCACTTATTGACAACCTTAAGCTTGCACTGTGTCTGTTTTGCTCTAAGACTCACTCACCCATGGCATAGAACAACTTGGGGTCACTTGCCTCACTAGACTGTCCAGCTCCTTGGTCACCCTCCCTGGCTCTGATTGCCCAGCTTCAAGGATTTAACAATTGTAGGTCCCTTTTCCTACATGGCACCTGTAATCTATCAATTCACTAGCAATCATTCAGTGTTTATAAACTAGGCCCTTTCGCTTAGGATTAGTGGGCATTCTCCTCTAATTACATCTTTATGACTTCCTCTAGGGGCTGTACAGAGACAATCTCTTCCTGATGAAGGTGGTCTATTTTTTCAAGCCCACCGAAATGCCAACTGGGCCTCCCTTTGTCTAGGTCTTCTAGTGCACAGTGACAATAACAGCTTGTGGCCCTTCACGCTTATATCAATCTATCGGAACGGACAGCGTAGCTGTTGCTTCGTACATAAGAATGTTTGTATTAAGTATGATTCATTTTGGGACTAATATGTTTTTCAGTGCAATATTTTAGCTTCTCTAACCACTGTTTTTCTGTTTTTGCATCAGCACACCAGAATGGTATGTTTGTATATGTACTAATCATCCCTTAACAACATTGTTTGGTTAGTGGCACACCCATAAGTTTGTTACTCTTTTTATGACATTTTTCTTTATGTCTTTGCTAAATAAAAAACACACACTTAATATTCCTTATTTGTTTGTTTCATAACTTTGGTATTTTTCTAAATAGCTATATGTATTATACAGGTACCATGTATTTAAGAAGCAGGTGATTAAATTACTAGTAGAAGCTAGACTAACTAAGTAATAATTACAATCTAAACATTTTCTACACGGGAACACCTTTTCCACATGTGCTCATCCGCCTCCCTGTCACTATTTCATGGGGCATAAGATGGTGGTAGGAACCTGGTTGATTTCTCAATGCATACAATGTTAGTGGTAGGCAATGCAACCATCCTTTCTTCAAGGTAAGCTTCAATTTGGCTATTCTTTCTTTAAGCAAGCAGTCTCTCACAGATGCCGTTCACTTGCAGGTGATAAGCTGATGAAACCTTGTGCTTTATACTTTCGCAATTTAGCAACAAGCTTATCTGTTCAAAGAATTCATTAACAAAATGAGGGCCATTATCTGATCTTAATACTTCAGATATTCCCCATAAATACTTCTCGTACTAAAAGTTTCGCTGCACAGGTAGAATCTGGGTGTGTGCATGGACCAGCTTCAATCCACCTTGAAAAGGGACATACTACCACGGTCATATATCTGTATCCATTACAGACTTGCAGCATGTCGAAATAATCGATATGTAAATGCTGAAAGGGACCCTTAGGTCTCGGGATAACTCCTCTAACTGTATGCAGTGTGTGCCCAGCAGTAAACTTTTGACATATGACGCAGTTCACTACATAAAATGTAATGTGTTCTAACAAATTTGGAACAAACCAATCCTCTGCAATTGTTGCAGCGAGGCTCTCTCTAGTGGCATGCACAGGGTAGTGTAGGTGTTCCAACGCCACCCTTAATAAGGCTACAGGCATCACTAGTTTACCAGTGTTTTCCTGTCACCATAATGCTTCGGAAGGAGTTAAAGAACACCCTGTGATGCTGGAAATGCATCAGAGGGACAGAGCCTCTGAATCCTTGTCCCTTACTGCTTTTTTATCGTGTGTTCTGTCATGTTTTCTGCCCAGGAGTCCATGTGGGACTCCTGGCAGTGCAGCTCTCTCTTTTGGTTTGGTGACCAGACCCATGGGATACCCTTATGGCACCCCTGGGTAGGGGTACAACCCTGTGCCCCTAGTGTATGTTTTTGGGCACCTGTGGGTGTGATGCTGGAAATGCATCAGAGGGACAGAGCCTCTGAATCCTTGTCCCTTACTGCTTTTTATCGTGTGTTCTGTCATGTTTTCTGCCCAGGAGTCCATGTGGGACTCCTGGCAGTGCAGCTCTCTCTTTTGGTTTGGTGAACAGACCCATGGGATACCCTTATGGCACCCCTGGGTAGGGGTACAACCCTGTGCCCCTAGTGTATGTTTTTGGGCACCTGTGGGTGGCCCACAGAGCAGGGTATGGGCTGGTGGCAGCTCCATGCTGAATTTGACAGGTGCTCTGGGTGTCCTCCATTTTGGGATACCCAGGCCCTGCCATTGGAATCAGTTGATTCCTGATACGAAACAAGATGGCCCCTGTGGCCTCTTGCTTTCTATTGCCTGTTACATTGTTTTCCCAAAGTCCTGGGAAGCCCTGACTCTGTCCCTTCCCCCTGACTGGCTGTTGGGTGGAAGTTCCATATATGGTGTTGTTGTGAAGGCCCAGCTAGACTGACTGGAGCCTTCCCAGTGACTGTATGTTGTGGGTACCTCCTGTGGGTGGGACCTGGGTGAATGGAGTGTGTGACCAATATACACTCCTTGTTGTGGTTGTCTGGTTTCTGGCATGAGAGACAAAGACTGAGACAGCCCTGCCCGAAACTGGCCTGAATGCAGTGTGTAGTGTTGAATGGCTGGGTACTTGTCCCAATCCACATTCCTTGTTGTGAGTGTCTGAGAGGGAGGAGTGTGGCCTGAATGCACTGTGTGCCTGATTGGCTGACTGACTGCATGAATGCCCCTCTGTATGATTGGCTGCTGAGTGTATGCCAGCAGTGTGGATGAGAGACAGAATAGTATATCTGGGGACCTCTCACCACTGTTCAGGAGGTTCAGGAACATTCAAGAACGTTCAGAAGCGTTCAGAAGCTGAGCCTCCACTCAAGAGTAACTGGAATTGCTGATCCTCGACGTCCAGCTGGAAGAAGAAGACTTGCTGTTGCATTTGCTTCGACAGATCTGAAGGTTGCCGAATTCATCGAGGCCTGACCCGAGAGAGGACCTGGTAAGGCACCCTCTTCCCGTGCTCCGAGGGACCATCGAGCACCGCTCCATCTTCGCCGAAGCGCCCTGGAAGACAGACCCTTGAAAGGCTGCCGACCCGAGACGGGACCGCCGAGGAGATCGAAGTGGAGCACCCGGACACCGACGCCGTCGAAGTCCATTGTCGTCGACCAGGGTTCGCAGGTTTGTGTAACCGCTGGAGGCCCGTCGAAGTTGTGTTGCCCAGCCGTGGGAACCACTTGACGCCGTGCCGCCGACGACCGGAGCCGTCCGCTCCTTGCCTAAGAACTTTTGAATCGAAGGACTCCCTCGTCCGCACCGTCGACCGCTTTATCCTGCCGGAGAAAGTCGAGGACGACCAACGCGCCGAGGAGAAACCTGCCGGTGGGTTTCCCGCCACCCGAAGACCACAAAGACTCGAACGACTCGACGCCCTTGCTGGGCCTCCGTCTCCACAATCTTTGCGGTCCAGAACTATTGTCACCGAGGTGCCCCGCACGCCTCTGCCTTGCAGGACACCGACGAGCACCGCTCGGACGAAGCTGCCGCCTCATCGACGCCGTTCTACCCTGTTTGCCGACGGACGTTCGACGCCCCGTGTCTCCCGCTTGAAAAGGAAGGCATTCAAGAAGGGCCATCGATTCCCCGCCGCCGAACGCCGAGTTCCTCGACGCCTCTCGACGATCCGTGACTCCCGCTTGAAAGGGGGTCGCTCAAGAAGGATCTGTCGACGCCTCTTCGAAGAACTCGACTCCACCAGGTACATTGGGGGGGTAAAAACATTATAGGAGGGAATAAGACTTGCAGAACAATATATGGACTGGGCTTGTGCTATATCTTTATTTTACAGGTTGCCCAGGTGGGGGGATCTCCACACAGAACTGTGTCTAGTGGTAGGGGCCAGTATTCTGCCTATTGTTCAACCACCTTATTTTCTCTCTTCTCTCTATTGCTGGTTTCACTCTATTGATCTGTGTGACATGATTACAGTATTGTTGATGCACTTTTCATGAGATCTAGTACAAAGGGTGGTACCAGTTTAGAACTGTATATATTTGCCATTGTTGATTTTCCTAAGTACAAAGTGAGTTATTATGATAAGTGTACATAACCTTGAATATTGATTATATAAAGACTGTATCCTAACCAATACAGTGTGTGGACATTCCTTTGTGGGGGCTTGGGGACTACACTGTACTTAAGAACCAGCCTGCATCACCTCCTGAGAAGCTAGGCCTTGATTGCTCGTCCATTGCTACCGTAATAGAGAATCTTGGCTGGGGTCTTCTGTGCCTCTCCTCTACCATATAGAGAGCAGAAGTACAGACACCCCCTACCAGTCTTTACAGCTGGTGGCAGCGGTGGGATGCTTATGGTTTTAAGAATCAGTGTATAACCGTGCCACTTACAAAGAATATCTGCACTTTATTAAATTAAGGTTTAGTTGTGTACAAGATAACTGCATTACAAACAATGGAGTCTATTGCAAATGGCAAATTGACTCGGATGAGCTTGGAGGCTCTCCAGAGTGCTTGTGAAGCCAGGGAGTTAGACTTTGTGGATAAGTCTAGGGCTGAGCTGATAGCTGCCCTGGTGGACTACCAGACTGATGGTGAAACTCTTGATGAGGGGGGGAATGCAACCAATGAGGACTCTGCCCCTGGGGTTTCTACTGAATCTGTTTCTGGGAATGCCGCCATTCCTGCTGCCTCTGTTCCAAACCCCAGCAATTCCTTGGAGCTTGAGTTATTAAGGATGAAATTGGCCTTTGAATACCGCAAGTTGGAAATAGATGCTGAGCTTAAGAAAGAGGAGTTGGCGCAACAAGTGGAACTCAAGAATAGGGATCTTGAACTCAAGAGCCAGGACACTGAATGTCAGAGAATCCAGCTAGAGAAAGCTAGAGTGGAGACTTCAGCTAAAACCAGTGAGAGTGTCAGGTCCCCAGCCACCAAGTTTATGAAAGATTTGGTTGGTGTATTTGTGGAGGGTTCAGATATCCTCCAGTGGATTGTAGCGTTTGAAATGGCTTGTGCGATTCACGATGTTGACAAAAGAGATTGGGCTAAGTGTTTGTTAAGCAGAGTGCCTCAAACTGGATATGACTGTATTCTGAAGCTGAGTGTGGAAGAAAGGGGTCAGTATGAGTGTATGAAGTCTGCTTTGATTGCCAAGTTTGGCAAGACACCTACCCAATACCTTAGAAGGTTCAGGGATTTTAAGAAAAGAGAGAATGTGTCTTGGGTTGACTGGGTGAGTGCTGCGCACATGAACATGATGGGGTGGATCGATGGGTACAAGGTTAAGACTTTTGTTGAATTGTCCCACCTCTTGTTTTTTGAGCATTTTTCTGAAGCCTGTTCACCAGAGCTGCGTCAGTATGTGGCTGACCAGAACATTTTGGACCCCTTTAAGCTGGCTAGGTTGGCTGACAAGTGGGTCTCCCACCGGGTGTCCCCTAAGGACTCCAGTGGGAAGGACAAGGACAAAGAAAAGGGGACCTCTCAGAAAGCTGAGGAGTCCCAGAAGCATTCACAGTCGGGTAAACCAAAACCTTCCTCTCCTAAGACCCAAAAATCTAGTGGGGATAAGTCATCTGTGGGTGGGAATAAGAGTAGTGGTCCACCTGCTGCAAAGCAGGCTCCCAGTGGTTCCAGTACCGTACCCCGCACTCCTGGCGCTTGTTGGGACTGTGGGGCTCTGGATCACAAAAGGGGTGACTCCAAGTGTAAAGGTAAGGCACTTGGAGTACAGGCTGTCAGCCTGACCTACCCTTACCCCGTGTCTGAGGTGGAGGCCACTGTCCTCCCCTCCTCTACCGGGATCACATTTGGTGCTCCGGTAGAGATTTCCTTAGTGTCCCTTGGGGCCTGGGACCAGTATGCAGAAGTACTGGCGACTATCCCACAGAACACCCGTAGGTTTTTGAGAAGTGTCCTCTTGAATGGCCAGCCTTCTACTGGTTTAAGAGACACTGGGGCAAGCATGACAGTGGTGGACAGGACCCTGCTCAAGCCAGAGGACTATGTAGGTGCTCCTCTGAGAACCACCAGGTTAGCTGGTGGGCCTCCCAAATTATCGCCTGTAGCCTTAGTCACACTCATGATTGGAGACAAGACAGCAAAGCTTCCTGTCCTGGTTCAGGACAATGTCCCTGCTAACATTCTGTTAGGAAATGATCTAGTAGAGTTAGGGTTGATCTCGGATGGTCTTCCCATGACTGCTGCTGCAGTCACTAGGTCACAGGTGACACCGGGTCTGGCTGTGGGTCAGGTACCCGAGCCAAAGGCAAGGCCTAAGGCAAGAAGAAGGAAGAGCAAGAAGGCCACCTCTGTGGAGGGAACACCTTCTCTTCCTGCTGTTCCGACAGCACCCATCGGGATCCATGCTCCGGACAGGCTGGGTCCAGTGGAAAACCCAAACTCAACTCCTGTGGGAGAAGAGACAGAAGACTCTCCTGTGGGGGAGGTCCTCAACCCGGAGGATCATCCCGACCTTCAATGCTTGTTAGCTGAAGGGGGACCCTCCCGGGCAGACTTCTGTAAGGGACAGAGAGAGTGCCACTCTCTCGAGGGACTGAGGAAACAGGCCCTGTCCCAGGCACAAGGAGAAGTGCCTAGGACGTTCCGGATTTATTGGGAGGGTGAGCTCCTTGTTAGTGAGCCCACTAAGCCTGAACCTGGTGCCCCCAAGAGGTTGGTGGTACCCCAGGTTTACAGGCCCTTCCTTCTGCAGTTGGCGCATGAGGTGCCCTTGGCTGGTCATCTTGGGACCAAGAAGACTAAGCAGAGGCTCTCTGCCCATTTCTACTGGCCACGGATGGGAGTAGAGGTGGAGTCCCACTGCAGAACCTGCCCAACTTGTCAGTTGTCTGGCAAGACTGGAGGCTTTTTTTTCCCCCTTTTTTTTCCTCACTTATGAAGTGTGGTCCAGGGTTCCGCCTGAGGAGGGGACTGCCCCAGCATGTGGATTGTCCTTGGGGTATGCAGCCAATTCTAGGTCTGTTTTCGCTGTGCGTGTTTAAAGGTGGGGTTGCTGGTGCGAATGGTGCCTGGGCGCTAGCGTTCCGTGCCACTGTCGTCTCTACAGGATGATGTAGCCTACGGAGGAGGTATATGGCTGTCAGAATGGGGGGGTGAGCCCTTATCGTCTGGCACTGGAGTCCCACCTCTTTATTATCTCACAGATTCTTGTTCTTGTTCCGCGTCTTCCTTATCTAAGGGGCCTTCCCTTTTCCTTGTGGTTCCTTGGCTCCCTCCTAATCTTCCTAATCCTCGTCGTGTTGACCCTTCCAGTTATGTGGGTCCCTGCCCACACGGTGGTCGGTAATCTGCGGGCAGTTCACGCGTGTTCGCTTAGATGAGACTCCTCAGCGGGCGTTCCGCACGCCCGTGGTATGGGGATATGTCAGAAAATGGCCGCTTCCGTGTGAGCTCTGGCGAGATCCAAGGCCCTGATGCCTGAATAACCCGTGGAAGAAGCCGGTTCCGCAAAAAAACATTACCGAACGTGCATGAAGGCTTGAGGATTGCACACGGAAAATCTGGAGGCGAAAGAGTGAGGCACCACCGAGTTACGAGACACCCGATCTCCCTCGCGCACTACGGGACTAGACACAGCGACGTGCCGGAGGAGGAGGGGCTGAGACCAGCTAAGGAACACGCGAGGAGCTGCGAGGGAGGAGAAGGCCTCGCGTCTCACGGGGTGTACGCGGGCGCTCCGCTCTGCGTTGAGCGCCAGCGGACCCCCATCGAAAATCCTGATCTGCAGCCAGCACAAACGAAGTATAAGAGGTGAGGAGAAGCGCCGCGACCCGGAAGACCAGTGCCCGGTCCCTGATCTCATCCGCGCCATAGAAGGAGGGCGGCTCGGGGGAGAAGCGCAAAACTCACCAGGCGCTGCCAGAAGGTTCCTCTACCTCAGGTTCATAAGCGGGTTCGGGGGCCCTCCACCTCCACCATTGCCCCCCCCCCCCTCCACATCCTCCCGGGCAGACTTCTGTAAGGGACAGAGAGAGTGCCATTCTCTCGAGGGACTGAGGAAACAGGCCCTGTCCCAGGCACAAGGAGAAGTGCCTAGGACGTTCCGGATTTATTGGGAGGGTGAGCTCCTTGTTAGTGAGCCCACTAAGCCTGAACCTGGTGCCCCCAAGAGTTTGGTGGTACCCCAGGTTTACAGGCCCTTCCTTCTGCAGTTGGCGCATGAGGTGCCCTTGGCTGGTCATCTTGGGACCAAGAAGACTAAGCAGAGGCTCTCTGCCCATTTCTGCTGGCCACGGATGGGAGTAGAGGTGGAGTCTCACTGCAGAACCTGCCCAACTTGTCAGTTGTCTGGCAAGACTGGAGGCAAGGTCATTGCCCCACTGCAGCCATTGCCAGTGGTTGGCACACCATTTGAGAGGGTGGGCATCGACATCGTCGGTCCCCTTGACCCTCCCACTTCAGGTGGACATCGGTTCATCCTGGTCTTGGTAGATCATGCCACCAGGTACCCTGAGGTAATACCCCTTCGGACTGTTACTCCAAGGTAGTTGCCAGGGCTCTCCTGGGCATTCTCACCCGTGTTGGATTCCCCAAGGAGGTTGTCTCTGACAGAGGATCCAACTTCATGTCTAGTTACATGAAAACCATGTGGAAAGAGTGCGGGGTAACCTACAAGTTCTCCACCTCTTACCACCCCCAGACCAACGGTCTGGTTGAGAGATTTAATCAAACTCTCAAGGGCATGCTAGGGGCTTTGAAAGAACCCCTAAGGAGGAAATGGGATCTCCTCCTGCCATGCCTGCTGTTTGCTTACAGAGAGGTGCCTCAAGAGGGTGTTGGTTTCAGCCCCTTTGAGTTACTCTTTGGACATCCCGTGAGGGGGCCCCTCGCCTTGATCCGAGAAGGCTTGGAAGCCACCCCTCCCGGTCCCGCCAAGCAAGTGGGTGACTATGTGTTAGGCCTCAGACGGAGGATGACACAGATGATGGGTCAGGCGACAGCAAATCTCAAGGCCAGCCAGGAATTGAATAAGTACTGGCATGACCTTAAAGCCTCGCAAGTGGATTGGACTCCGGGACAGGAAATCCTTGTGATGGAGCCTACCAAGCCTAGAGCTTTGGCAGACAAGTGGACTGGACCCTTCAGGATCATCTCCAAGATGGGCGAAGTCAATTATCTGGTTGACATGGGAGCCTCTGGGGTAGCCCCTCAGGTATTCCATGTCAACAGGCTCAAGCCTTTCCACCGGCGAGCAGAAGTCTCATATCTCTTGCTAGCTTCAGGGCAAGAAGAGGATGAGAGTGAGCCCCTTCCTGATTTGCTGCACAGCGACCCTCAGGATGGCTCAGTGGAGGGAGTACATCTCTCTCCGGATTTGACAACAGAGCAACAGAGGGCCTGCAGGGCTTTGCTCCAACAGTATGCCTCTCTGTTTTCACGGACACCAGGCCTTACACCGTGGTGTAGGCATGAAATTGACACTGGTGACAGTGTGCCTGTCAAATGCAGGTGCTACCGTATGTCAGATACCGTCAAGAACCACATCCAGGCTGAGGTCACCAAGATGTTGGATCTGGGTGTTATTGAACCCTCAACCAGTCCCTGGTCCAGTCCAGTGGTCCTTGTCCCCAAGGCAAGTTCCCAGGCGGGTACCAAGGATTGGAGGTTCTGTGTGGACTACCGAGGAGTCAATGCCGTCACCAAAACTGACGCGCACCCATTGCCCAGGGCTGATGAGCTCGTGGACACCATAGGTGCTGCCAAATTTGTGAGCACCTTTGACCTTACCTCAGGCTATTGGCAAATAGCTCTGACGGACCATGCCAAGAAAAAGACGGCCTTCTCAACACCTGAGGGACTCTACCAGTTTAGGGTCATGCCTTTTGGGTTGAAGAATGCCCCTGCCACCTTCCAGAGATTGGTCAACCATGCGCTCAGTGGGCTGGAAGCCTTTTGTGTGGCTTACTTAGACGACATTGCCGTCTACAGTTCCACCTGGGAAGAGCATTTGACACATCTGGATAAGGTGTTGCAGGCCTTGAAAAGGGCTAACCTCACTATCAAGGCCACCAAGTGCCAGATAGCTCAGGGGAAAGTTACCTATCTTGGTCATGAGGTAGGAGGGGGTCAAATCCAACCTCTCTCCAGTAAAGTACAGGATGTACAGAACTGGGAGACTCCCACTACTCAAACCAAGGTGAGAGCCTTTTTGGGCCTCACTGGGTACCATCGCAATTTCATGGCGGACTATGGAACCATAGCTGCACCCCTGACAGCCCTAACTTCACCCAAACAGCCTAGGAAGGTTAATTGGACCGAAGACTGTCAGAGGGCCTTTGATGGCTTGAAAGAATGTCTGTGTAGGGCACCTGTGTTGTGTGCACCTGACTACAGCCGACCCTTTATCGTCCAGACGGATGCCTGCGACACCGGAATTGGAGCTGTCTTGTCCCAGTTAGATGACAAAGGGAGAGAACATCCTATCATATTCATCAGTAGACAACTCAAGGGTAGAGAACTCAGGTGGGCTACTGTTGAAAAGGAGTGTTTTAGTATAGTTTGGAGCCTTAGGCGTTTTAGGCCCTACCTTACGGGGTCTACCTTCAAGGTCCAAACAGATCATAAGCCCCTGAAGTGGCTTATGCAGATGAAGGGGGAGAATCCGAAATTGCTCAGGTGGTCCATTAGCCTGCAGGGGCTAGACTTCACCATAGAGCACAGACCAGGGAAGAGTCACGATAATGCAGATGGCCTTTCCAGAAGGTATGTTTGTTTGTTTGTTTGTTTGTTTATTCATTTCTATAGCGCTCCGGACCCAGGAGTATAGGGGCGCTTAGTAGAAGGTTACAAGGCACGGTACAGGGTAATAAACAGTGAAGCTAGAACAATGTAATAAAACAGTTATATACAGGCAGTGAGGGTGAAAGCACGCGGTAGTGACATAAGTGAGGAATAAACAGTCAATACATTCTAGAGCTAGGTCTGACTTCAAAGTTGGCTATTTGTCAATAGCCACCCAATGACCAGTTTCCTAAATGACTGGAAGGAGTTGGATGCTTTGATGCTCAGTGGCAAGGAGTTCCAGAGTTGGGGGGCGAGGACAGTAAAGCTCGAGCCTCCGGCTCTTTTGGAGTTAAATCTAGGCACTGCAAGGCATAAGGTGTTAGAGGATCTCGTGGTTCTAACGGACGGTTTCATGGTGAGTTTGTCAGTCAGGTATGGGGGTGCTAGATTGTTGAGAGCTTTATACGTCAGGCAAAGTGTTTTTAGGTCGATTTTATGTTGGATAGTGAGCCATCTGCATGTCGTTCTGGTGGCTGAGATGTGCTCACGTCTGGGGATATTTAGCACTGCCCTAAGTGCATTGTTTTGAAGGACTTGGAGCTTGTTAATTGACGCTTGATTGGCACCTAGGTAGAGACTATTGCAATAGTCTAGTTTAGATTGTATAAGGGCTCTGGATAGTATGAGGCAACTGTTAGGGGAGAGAAATGGTCTACAGGCTCTAATGAGTTTTCCGGTATATGCCGTGGCAGAGGCAGTAGCATTAATTTGTTTGGTGAAGTTAACGTTGGCATCGAGATAGAAGCCAAGTGTTTTCACATTTTTGGCGACCGGGATGGTGTTGCCATCGATTATGATGTTAGAGTAGTTAGGACTTAATTTTTGTAGGTTATTCGGTGAGCCAACAATGAGCAGTTCGGTCTTCTCGTCATTGAGGCAGAGGCCATGTGTGGCCATCCATGCCTGGATGACGGAGAAGATTTCATTGATCCTAGCTACATCAGTATCGTAGTTGCCCGAGATAGTGAGGAGTATCTGGGTGTCATCCGCGTAATTTGTATAAATGACACCCAGGCGGTCTAGTTTATCGAAGAGGGGCTTTGTAAAGATATTGTAGAGGGTGGGTGAGACACATGATCCTTGTGGGACACCACAGGATATGGGGATAGGGTCTGCTGCTGCCTCCAGAGAGAAGACCCTCATAGTTCTGTTGGCTAGGAAGGACTGTATCCACGAGACAGCAGAGGGGGAGAAGTGGGCGGCAGAGGAGAGGTGGTTACACTAGGATGTGACCGTTTGGATGAGGGTGTCTATCCCGTGGGAGATTAGACACCCTCCACCTCAGTCTGGGGGGGGCGACTGTGATGCTGGAAATGCATCAGAGGGACAGAGCCTCTGAATCCTTGTCCCTTACTGCTTTTTTATCGTGTGTTCTGTCATGTTTTCTGCCCAGGAGTCCATGTGGGACTCCTGGCAGTGCAGCTCTCTCTTTTGGTTTGGTGACCAGACCCATGGGATACCCTTATGGCACCCCTGGGTAGGGGTACAACCCTGTGCCCCTAGTGTATGTTTTTGGGCAACTGTGGGTGGCCCACAGAGCAGGGTATGGGCTGGTGGCAGCTCCATGCTGAATTTGGCAGGTGCTCTGGGTGTCCTCCATTTTGGGATACCCAGGCCCTGCCATTGGAATCAGTTGATTCCTGATAGGAAACAAGATGGCCCCTGTGGCCTCTTGCTTTCTATTGCCTGTTACATTGTTTTCCCAAAGTCCTGGGAAGCCCTGACTCTGTCCCTTCCCACTGACTGGCTGTTGGGTGGAAGTTCCATATATGGTGTTGTTGTGAAGGCCCAGCTAGACTGACTGGAGCCTTCCCAGTGACTGTATGTTGTGGGTACCTCCTGTGGGTGGGACCTGGGTGAATGGAGTGTGTGACCAATATACACTCCTTGTTGTGGTTGTCTGGTTTCTGGCATGAGAGACAAAGACTGAGACAGCCCTGCCCGAAACTGGCCTGAATGCAGTGTGTAGTGTTGAATGGCTGGGTACTTGTCCCAATCCACATTCCTTGTTGTGAGTGTCTGAAAGGGAGGAGTGTGGCCTGAATGCACTGTGTGCCTGATTGGCTGACTGACTGCATGAATGCCCCTCTGTATGATTGGCTGCTGAGTGTATGCCAGCAGTGTGGATGAGAGACAGAATAGTATATCTGGGGACCTCTCGCCACTGTTCAGGAGGTTCAGGAACGTTCAGGAACGTTCAGAAGCGTTCAGAAGCTGAGTCTCCACTCAAGAGTAACTGGAATTGCTGATCCTCGACGTCCAGCTGGAAGAAGAAGACTTGCTGTTGCATTTGCTTCGACAGATCCGAAGGTTGCCGAATTCGTCGAGGACTGACCCGAGAGAGGACCTGGTAAGGCGCCCTCTTCCCGTGCTCCGAGGGACCATCGAGCACCGCTCCATCTTCGCCGAAGCGCCCTGGAAGACAGACCCTCGAAAGGCTGCCGACCCGAGACGGGACCGCCGAGGAGATCGAAGTGAAGCACCCGGACATCGACGCCGTCGAAGTCCATTGCCGTCGACCAGGGTTCGCAGGTTTGTGTAACCGCTGGAGGCCCGTTGAAGTTGTGTTACCCAGCCGTGGGAACCACTTGACGCCGTGCCGCTGACGACCGGAGCCATCCGCTCCTTGCCTAAGAACATTTGAATCGAAGGACTCCCTCGTCCGCACCGTCGACCGCTTTATCCTGCCGGAGAAAGTCGAGGACGACCAACGCGCCGAGGAGAAACCTGCCGGTGGGTTTCCCGCCACCCGAAGACCACAAAGACTCGAACGACTCGACGCCCTTGCTGGGCCTCCGTCTCCACAATCTTTGCGGTCCAGAACTATTGTCACCGAGGTGCCCCGCACGCCTCTGCCTTGCAGGACGCCGACGCTCCGACGCCGACGAGCACCGCTCGGACGAAGCTGCCGCCTCATCGACGCCGTTCTACCCTGTTTGCCGACGGACGTTCGACGCCCCGTGTCTCCCGCTTGAAAAGGAAGGCATTCAAGAAGGGCCATCGATTCCCCGCCGCCGAACGCCGAGTTCCTCGACGCCTCTCGACGATCCGTGACTCCCGCTTGAAAGGGGGTCGCTCAAGAAGGATCTGTCGACGCCTCTTCGAAGAACTCGACTCCACCAGGTACATTGGGGGGGTAAAAACATTATAGGAGGGAATAAGACTTGCAGAACAATATATGGACTGGGCTTGTGCTATATCTTTATTTTACAGGTTGCCCAGGTGGGGGGATCTCCACACAGAACTGTGTCTAGTGGTAGGGGCCAGTATCCTGCCTATTGTTCAACCACCTTATTCTCTCTCTTCTCTCTATTGCTGGTTTCACTCTATTGATCTGTGTGACATGATTACGGTATTGTTGATGCACTTTTCATGAGATCTAATACAAAGGGTGGTACCACTTTAGAACTGTATATATTTGCCATTGTTGATTTTCCTAAGTACAAAGTGAGTTATTATGATAAGTGTACATAACCTTGAATATTGATTATATAAAGACTGTGTTCTAACCAATACAGTGTGTGGACATTCCTTTGTGGGAGCTTGGGGACTACACTGTACTTAAGAACCAGCCTGCATCACCTCCTGAGAAGCTAGGCCTTGATTGCTCGTCCATTGCTACCGTAATAGAGAATCTTGGCTGGGGTCTTCTGTGCCTCTCCTCTACCATATAGAGAGCAGAAGTACAGACACCCCCTACCGGTCTTTACACACCCCCTCCACGTCCACAGGTCTTTCTCATCCTCCGGTGCTTCCCCTTGAATTTACATTAATTGATTTTTAGATGAATTCTTATAACATTCATGCACACTCATCATTACCACCATACTTTCATTCACATCAGGCATATCAAACTTCATGATATTGTTTGAACATGCAACAAGTTTTGCTTCCATTTCTGCAGCTTGATTTCCATGTGAGATAAAGTCTGCCCTCTTAGTATGAGCTGGGCATTTAACAACTGCGATTGCTTCTGGGAGTTGTAGTGCTTTAATAAGTCTATCCAATAAGGCAGCATGCTGCACTGGAGTGCCATCCGCTCGGATGTAGCCCCTCCTTTTCCAACATGCTAGCCCTGCGTGCACCATTGATGTCATGTAGGTGGAGTCACTGTACACAGTTACTTCCTGGTCTGCATGATTCTCGAGTGCGACAATCAGTGCCACTAATTCTGCAACCTGTGCTCAAAAGTGAGACGGTAGTCGTGCACTTATCAATACTTCAAACTCCCTGTTGGCCTTGTGTTTCACCAAAGTGGCACATGTATATCTCTGTCCATCATTTTGATCAATTCTAGAAGAACTGTCAATAAATAGAATCTCCCCAGGTGCCAATGCATTTTCTTTCACTCTCAGGATCTCATCATAGAATTACTCATAGGTCGAGCAATCGTGTACATGCTCGTCTTCTGCTAGTGGTTCTGCTATAAACATGGCAGGATTCACTATTCTACATCTGACTATTTTAATCGCTGGATTTGATATGACCACCTCATAGGCAGAAGCCCTTTGAGAAGTCAACGTACCTTTCGGTTTTTCCAAAATGGCAAACAAAGCATGTTCAACAAACAATGTCATGGAACATCCCATTACTATGCTAGCAGTCTTCTCAATGGCGAACATGGCGGCTGCCAAAGATTGTTCGCATGGAAAGTGACCCCTCATTACTGGGTCCAGAATCCCACTATAATATGCTAGAGGTTTGTACCCCAACGTGATTCTCTGTGTTAGAACTACCCACATAACTGTTCCATTCGTATGCGAAAACAAGAAGAATTCCTCAGCATAATTGGGAATCCCTAAAACTGGAGCTGTGCAAATTGTCTTTTTCAACTCATCAAACCCTTCTTCCATTTCCTCAGTCTAGACAATTTTTTCCTGGGCTGCCTGTGCTTTTTTCAGAGCCTGCAACAAGGGCCTTATATATGAACTGTAATCAATGATCCATGCTCTCATATAATTGCATAGTCCCAAAATTCTTTGCATGTGCTTTATCGCATGTGGCTTTGCTGTTTTAAAATAGCCTCAGCTTTCTCAGGAGTAACTTTCTTTCCTTGCTTTATCGTATGTGGCTTTGCGGTTTTAAAATAGCCTCAGCTCTCTCAGGAGTAACTTTCTTTCCCTCATGCGAAATTAGCTGACCTATGTATAGCACTTCCTCTTGACAATACTGCAATTTCTCCCTATCTACTTTAAATCCTTTCTCTGCAAGAATAATCATTAACTAAACTGAGTCACATCTGCACTCTTCCTCTGAGATGCTACAGATCAATATGTCATCTACATATTGCAACACAACACTTTGTAAATCGATATTGCTTAAGTCCATCTGTAAGACTATATTAATAATTGATGGAGACTCACAGTACCTCTGAGGTAATCTCGTGCTTTTTCACTTAGTCTGATGAAACGTAAATAACGTAAGATCTTGGGAATCCTTATGCAACATGATTGAGAAAAATGCATTTTTCAAGTCAATCACAGTGAAACATTGTGCCTCAACAGGGATACTACATAAGATTGTCGCAGCATTAGGAACTAGAGGGAACTCGGCCTCTACAATCTGGTTAGTCGGGTGTAAATCCTGAATTAAATGCCACGACCGTCACTTAGATTTTTTGATAGGGTACACTGATGTTTTACATGGTGACTCTGACATCACTAAAATACCTTGTTCTGTCATGGCGGATATCGTCTTGAAAATGCCTTTGTCTGCCTCTCGAGACATGGGATACTGTAGTGCTCGAGGTCAAATTGCACCTGGTTTCAATTTAATCTTAACTTCTCCAGCCCCTTACGTCATAGGGGCATGTAGTCCATAATGAAGCTGGCGCCTTTGCCATGTCCTCATCGAAAAACTCTAAAAGTTTCAATGCTTGCATCATTTTTTGAGGAACCTCGCGGTTTTAATTGCTCTCACCCAATAAGTAGTACTAATTTCAAATACTACTTCGTCATGTGACGGATGGTCTCTAAATATATCCTCGTCAGTGATGTCAGCCAAATCATAAATTTCCTCAATGGCAATCACTGTGCGCCATTGTCTTCCTTCAAACTCAGTTCCATCAAGCAAAGCCATTTCTCCCCGCACTATGGCTGCTTGTAATTCGAAGGGAAAGACTTGTCCTCTCTCTTCATCCATAGGTATCCTTGACCTGAATAAAAACTCATCAGGTATTCTCACAGTTTTAGCCACTATACCTGGTGGCCATGTTAACAAAATCCGTACCCCATAATGAAAAACCTCTGGTTCTAATGATGCTCCTCGTATGGCCATTTGTCCTGCAAATGCCAAAATAAATTCATTCACTTTTAAACAATGCATTCCTGGCGTTGAACATACTATGCATTCATCAGTAAATGAAATCATCATGTTCAATTTTGTCATTAAATCTCGACCTAATATATTACCAGGCATCTGTCTCAAATATAATAATGGTACAGACATGTCACATTCTCCTATAGAGACTGGCAATTTTTCAGTAAAAGGAACTCTACTTGTAGCTCCTGTGAAACCTTGAGCATTCATGGCATCCCCAGATAATGTAAATCTACCCTCTCGTATACACAAGCGTGTTGCCCCCGTGTCTACTAAAAAAAAACAAGATTTGCCTCCTGATGTCACACGAAGCTAGACTGACGTACATGGAAGAGATGCAGAGACAAGAGAAGTGAATATAGTCTCTAAAAGCATCAAGACAGTATCAGGATAAGTGACATCTTGGGCTCGAGATGAGGAAACTTATGCTACAGAAACAATGAAGATATCAAATAATTTTACACGTTTACAGATGCAAAGAAACGCAAGCAGACAAAGTATTCTTGAGACTAGCAACATAGTGAATAGATTGCGCATGCGCCAACGTATACATATATAGGAAAAATTAAAGAATGGATGTTTCCAGGACGTGTTATAGCAGAGCTGGACCAAAGACGGAAGGCCTTTTCCAGTGTGTAGCAGTTGAAAAACAACAAAATTACAGAAGTGAATCTCAGAAAGGGGAGGCTAGATCAGCCCCAAGAAGCCAAGGTCTTATCGGACTGGGATGAGTAGACATTAGTTACAATCGTGTGAAAGAATGAAACTCCTGTTCAGAAGGCATGGACGAAAACAAGGAAGACATCAGAGATTTATTTAAAAGTAGTATTTTAAATGTACCAGAGCTCAAATTTGTGGTCTTCGGTTACGTGAATGGATGGAACTGGCCAAACATGATGAACAACACCTACGCAGAGAGGCAGAGCGTGCCTCTACTCCCCTGTATTGACGTCAACCCTTGGTTCCTCTTGAGGATTGGGCGTCACTGATTGTAATGAACACATCAAGTCTCCCAGTGACCTGTCCTATTGTGAGTACACTGGTAATATGAGGGACAGCACTAATGGTGGCAGGACTGTGGACTAAATAGAATTTGAAACAGAAGGGGGCGTCCTACCGTCCACAATTAGAAGTTTACATTTAATTTATGCAAACATATTTACTTTTGTCATGTATCACAAAACCGGAGTAACTCTGTGTTTATTGCAGCTTTAGTATTCAATAGCAAAACACATAGGGGTAATTACGACCCTGGTGTTAAGGGTTTAACGGCGCTGTAAAAGGTGTTGGCGCCGTTAAACCCTTAACACCTGATTACGAGGTCCCTTTGCAGCTCCCGACCTTAACGGCTGGTCTGGACCAGCCGTTAAAGTAGGGACCCGCAAAGGGACTTCCGAGGTAATTACGGTACCGCAATTTGCGGTACTATAATTACCACCTTCCCAAGTCCCATTGAGCCCTATGGGGCAAAAATGGGAATGGGGAAGGGCCAATTGTAAATGGGGAATTACCACCCCTCCAACCTTGGAATGGGGCGGTGTTTCCCCATTTACCATTGGCGGACTTGTTACAATACCGGCAGCAACCATGGTACTAATAGCGCCATTGGTTACCGCCGGTGTTGTAATGAGAGCCATAGACTAATTTGAGCTCATACAGCATTTATTATTTTGCTGCTGATACTGTTTTCTCTCCATAGCTCCAAGATCCGATGTGTCCAGATACAGAACTCTGAGCCATGTTTTGCATAGTGACACTCGAATATACTGCTCTCGACCAAACATTGTGTGCTCTCTCCCCAAGGATAGCGCGCTAGAAGACCTTTAGTGTCTCCTGTAGCTAACGTGTTTCCTCCTGTCATTTTCTCTAACTCATGTATCCATTTACCAGTGCCAGACGTTAAACTCTGGAGTTTACACCTTACATTGTCTTCATCCATTTGTGGCCATGGTATATATTGTGGTCTGGCTCCTCTTTTCTCCAACAAGGGAAACTGCAATATCCCGAACTCACACTCATCTCCCATCGTCTGTCTGTCCAAAGCAAGGGCAATGGTTCTGCACCGCCTTCTTCCTGGCAGCGATCGTAACCTGCTCACGTGTAAGTGACTTCAATCCAGCACTCCAACTAAGTAAATGCTTAGTTTGGGATGCCCAATGGAAGCCCTTATTTATATATATCTTTATGTCAAAGTTCTTTAAATCTGGATGATGAACCCTTATATAACGACCCTCTCTTTGAATCTTCCCGACCTCACTGAGCCAAGAAGTAGGTTTGTTTTGCAAATTAAAAGGTTTATTTGAAGAATTGAACAGTATATATTACGCTTTTATGAACAGAATAATATCTGAATAGCACACTTATGAATATGTACAGTGAGCAGCAATGGGTAATATTACAATATCAACAATCTCTTTAATCAGTTAGGATTAGGAATAGAAAGGATAAGGCAGCAGAGAATACTCTGTATGATTCAAGGAAATGTAATGATGGGAAAGAATACAACACAGAAATAAACTTGATATGATTTCAATTAAAAGATAATATGATCACTTTTTCCCCTGTTATTACTCACTCCCCCCACTATGCAATATGAAGAGATGGAAATGAGGGCACACAGGTTTCAGGAATATTAATCAACAATGCAGTTCAATCCCAGTTCCCCTCAGGAAGCTAGAGAAAACAGGTATGATTGTAAAACAGGCAAACATACTTTTGAATGTGATTGCAATGAAAGGGAAAATATGCTAAAATGATTTTGATTCACTAAAGGAGATTCAGGATAAGTGAGAGTTACTTTGGCTTGGTTCAGGTCAACAATAGCAATGATTCATGAATGAGTATCGATTGAAAACGAATTTCAGCAGTTGAAAACAAGAAACAGCTATTTTGACATGTGGTGAAATTGAGCTAAATTGCAATTCGCTGCAACTTTTCCACGTGCGGGAAACACGATTACGGAAAAACTAGGACGTGTGGTTCAAAAGTTACAGAGGTTTTAATCAAGGTAGATTTTTCAGAAATAAAGTCAAGATTTCAAAAATGACAGGTGCGCTTTATAGATTAGAAACAAAGATTTCTTAACACTAAAGAGTCTATGGAGCCGCAAACTCCATGACAGCCCAGCCACCTATCCAGAGGGGCCTCCGGATGGTTTCTGTCTGAACGAGATGATTGCCTTCCTCCAGAAAATATATATTAGCGCCAAGATGATTATCACTTCAATTATCAAGGATTATGTGGAGGAGAGATGAATTTAGGATAGACAACAGAGGTTCTGTAATGCAGTTCTGGACAGATTGAAATGTATGGAATAGGATTACTTTAAACTAAGAGGATTGGTTATATACAGTTCTAGACTAGATACTCAGTCCTATGACTTTGGAATGGAGTGGGCCCTGTCAAAGATCTGGTCAAGGGTTTGGCTGGGATTCTCTTGCCCCGGACAGGTCTCAGTTACTCTGGTCTGCGCAGCCTCTTGGACTGGATCTGACGGGTTCTGGATACAGCTCTGCTTTCTGGGTCTGGATCTTGGTTCTAGCACAGGGTTCTTGGCTAGAATAGCAAAACAGCTCAGCCCGGCTGTTGAATGTGAGCGCCCCTTGGAAGTTTGGGGTTAGAATCAGGTTGCAAAAGATTCTGAAGGCCTTCTGAGAATGGTTCAGCTTTTGGGTTAGGCCTCTCTGCTTCAAAGTTCTAGAGTTTGGTTCTAGAGTCTCTGTCTGGATATTGTGTGGATCTGGTCTTCTTGCAGGGTGCTTCGCCAAGAAAACAGTTGAGTAGTGGAAAAGTGTCTGTCTTGTCTGTCCTCAGCAGTCCCTATTTATGTATTTCCAAAGTGGGTTGGGAGGCTGATTCTACAATGCCCAACCCACTAAGGATCTGATAGGTTAGAGGATTCCCTGTCCCCTGATTGTAGAAAGGATCAGCATGTCATCCTGTGTCATCCTTATGGCTTGGGGGAAAACACTCCCCTTGGTCTCTGTACAGTATATCTTATTTTTCATAAAACACATATTTACAATATACACAACTTGTTAATACTACATAAATCACATGCCAGATTAACTAAGGTACATTTCTGTCCAACTCTCATCTTCATAAGAGGTTTGGTTCAGAAATGACCACTTTTTGCGCTTTTGGTGGGTTTCTCAATATTATTTCTGCACCAATTTTTATACATGCATTCACACCCCATCTGGGCACATTTCTGCAATTCTTTAGGTTCCTGGCATAAACACAGTAGCTACAATATGAATAATTCCGGGGTTTGGTCTCAGAACATCGCAAAGAGTCCAGCTTAGTCTTCAACTGTGAGCAAATTTTTCATTTTAACAATCTCAAAGTTTCACATTTTTGTCAGTTCGGTACAATATTTTATAAGCATTTTTCTAAAGCATACATTTGCTGTGCTTTCTGAATCCACACAATGGTTTGTCTCCACCTCCAAGGTCTGGGTTGACTCAGAGGTCACATGTTTCTCCTTCCTGCCAGCAGTTTGTTGTCAGTCACACCCGAATTAGCATTTTCTATTCAGCCCAAGGATTCCTTTGTCTGCACTGAGAGCAACAGGCCAGGGTGCCCCTCCTAGTTCCTATTCACAACAGCCCGTCAATCTCTTAGTCAAGGGCAGGGGGAAGTCTCCTTTGTCCAGGGAGAAGGTGTGGAATACGTTTGAACACAGTGTGGGAAACTTTAACTCTTAACCCAATGTCTACAAATTGTCTTTTCTTATAATATAACTCACATTTTTAACACATACATTAAACAATTTCTTGCTTCAAGCCTTTTCAGAATATGGTTTTAAATTGTATCCACCTCTTAGGCTTCTGATAGCAAGTCTTTCTTTGGCATAGTTTGAGTTCCATGTTTAACTTTACCCAAAATGGTTTTAAAACGCCGGCTTCTGGTAGAGGTGATTAACGGTATTACACCCATTTTTGACAGATTTCTCCCAGCAAGCAATCCTCAAAAGTATACTTTGTTCAGATATATATATATACTTCTGTGGACCTTATATTTATGTAGATTCTTGCAGGAGAATGATGTTCACCACCCAACAAGGAGGTTGGATCTTTTTGGGTGGTTTGTAAACCATGATTTCTACAAATTTCACACCAAATAAAAATGGATTTTTGAAACCAGCTCTGTTTCTTTTGCAATGATTTTGCTCTGTGAGCAGCCAAATGATGGGTTTTGGCAGTGGTCTCCTGTGTTACCACTCACATAGGCAAAAGTATATGGTGGCCTATTTTTCAGGTTTTCACTGCGCACTTTCTGGTGATCTCTAGCGAGCAGCATGCTTTCCGGCGGCCATTATGATGTTTCTGCTTCCATCAATGGAAATTCGTAAGACTGTGATGTCAGCCTCATCTCTCCGGATTCCACAAATGGCAAAGTTCAGCATCTTTTCCTCCATCAGGGGTGGATCGATCGGTTCTCCTCGCCAGTCCTGATGGGAGTATTGAGTGATACACCGGGCCCCTCTGATCTTTGCTCCCAGTCCCCGGGTCGTCCTCCTTGGTCAGTCTCCATGGTTTATCTCTCTCTCTCTCTCTCTCCTAGGATGACAAAGCAAAAAACATATTTGTAGACATTTCCCCACCACTATTAATGTAGTGGGGTGGACATATACATTTTACAAATCAGGAGACATTTGCATTATTGTATTTTATAGACTATATGTGGAATATTTTAGGGTTGGAATTTTATGGATCTGGAGTGGCCCCCTCTGGGGTTCCAGAAGACTCCTCCAGTTGCTGCAGAGTGTGCCTAGGATGGCAACACTTCAGGTGATTAATATGGATCCACTTGTCTTCCCCCTTCTGCCAAACTGCCTTTGGGGATGTGGATCTTGTAGGCGACTGGTGAGATCTTGTCTACAATTTCAAAAGGACCCTTCCAGGTAGGCAGAAATGTCAGCTGTTTGGCTTGGTTCCTTTGGAAATTGTATAGATAAACTCGGTCTCCTGCATTGTATTCTTTCCTGGTAGTCTTTAAGTCATACTGGGTCTTCATGCTGTCGGCTGATCTTCAAAGCATGTTGAAGGTGTTTTCTTACATTTTCAACCTACTCATGAGTTGTGGAGGCATTGATCAATGTCTGCTCTTGGGTTCTATAGAGCAGATGCTGGGGAAGCACCATCCTGCATCCAGTCATCAGCTCAAATGGTGACATTTGAGTTGCAGATGAAGGGGTAGATCTGATGGCCATTAGGACAAGAGGTAATCGAATATCCCAACTTGGCCCAGAATCTGCCACACATTTTTTTAATATGCTCACAATGGTTTTGTTGTATCGTTCTACTGCACCACTAGAGGCTCGCCGGTAAGCAATGTGTAGCTTCCTTTTAACCCCAAGTATCTCCCACATCTTTGTCATTACTTTGCTGGTGAAATGGCTACTTCTGTCTGACTCAATCCTTTGGGATAGTCCTAAAAGCGAAAAGATGTGGTTGATCATCAGGGCAGCTGCTGTTTCTGCCTTGCAGTTTGGGGCCGGGAGACATTCCACCCATTTAGTAAATAAACATGTCATGGTCAACATGTACTTATTTCCCCTAGAGGAGCGAATCACGGGCCCAATTAAATCTACTTGCAAATCTGACCATGGCAGTGTCATCCCCCTCTTTTGGAGAGGCGCACAGTGTGTGAGGGATGTTGGCTGAAATTGTGCACACACAAGACACCCCTTCATGTATTGGTCGAGGTCCTGCCCCATGCGTTGCAAGTATGCAACCTCTCTTAAGATTTCAAGTGTTGTATGAAACCCCCTATGACCGGCTGTGGCCGCATCATGGGCGTGACTTAACATCAGGCTTCGGAATGAGGTAAGAACCACCCCCTGATCATGGCCAGCTCGGGATTTCCTCACCAACAAACCGTCTTGGATTCGGAACATTTTTGGACATTTCATCAACACTCTGAGGTCCTCTTTCCCAATGTAATCGGTATCCGTCAGGGGAAAGTTCTCCGGGTCCTCAATGTGTTGATAAAACTTGCCTATTAGATCCCCTTGGATGGCCCCGGTTTTGGCCAGCTGATCAGCTGAGTCATTTCCAGTTTTGTCTGGTCCCTCTACTTTGGAATGACCCTTGAATTTTTTCCAGTAGATGGTCATCCCATTCGAGGTGACCAGATCATCAATATTTTGAATTAATTTCCCATGTTTCAATGGTTTGTTATTAGCACATAACATGCCTCTGGTTTTCCAATTAACCAGGTGCTCCACGAACCCGTTCCGTACATAATCCGAATCTGTGATTATGACCAGTTCATGGAGTTTATGTTGGACAGCAGTGAGGATGGCTTGATGCACAGCCATCAACTCTGCCACTTGACTACTTCAGGGACCAATCTTGTACCCAGCGGAGGGTTCTGGGGACTCATTCACCCATGAATTCCCTACGCCGGCCACAAGTTCTTTTTCCCCTTTGTTGTCAACATGGTAACAGCATCCATCCACATAGACAGTGGCCATTCCCTCACACTTGTCTTCTTCAAAGATTTTGTGTGGGGAATTGAGGTATGCCTCCATGTTGTCCTTGATTTGTAGACTCTCATCCTCGAGACAGTTTTCTCTGGCACAATCATGCAAGTCAGCCAGACCTTGCGCGAGGGGACTCTTCTTGTTTTGGCCATATCTGACCTTCATAGGAAAGCCTTGCATTGACAGAATCCAGGAAGTAATTCGGGAATTACTCACATTTCCGGCCCGGATTCTGTCACTTTGGAGATATTGCAGAGGCTGGTGTGGAGTCTCCACTATGATGTGTTCCCCCTGGATAAACGGGCGGTAATTCTTCAATGCTCACACCGTTGCCAGGAGTGCCTTCTCACAATCATTGAATTTTTCCTCCACAGTGGATAAAGTTTTACTCGCATAGAAGATTACTTTATTGACCTTGTTGTGCTTTTGGTATAATACTGCAGTCAAGCATGTATTAGAGAACCCTGTCTCCAAGAAGAACTCCTTGTTTCTGACAGAGTAAGCTAGGCAAGGCGCTTGTGAGAGGCTTCTTTTGAGTTATCTTACTGCCTCTGATTGTTCTGGACCCCATTCCCACTTGACCCCCCCTTCAAAAGATGAATCAGGGGTCTGGTGATCTCTGCGTAGCCCTCAATGAACTTTCTGCTGTAATTAGTCAGTCCAAGGAGGCTCCTTAGTTTCCGCAGAGTTGTGGGGTCTTTTAATTTCTGGAGTGCTTCCACTTTCTTTTCCTGGGGACAGAGATCCTGAGGAGTAATCTCATGCCCAAGAAATTGACATGGGTTCTACACCACTGTGTTTCTGAAAGGAAAATTTTGCTCCGGCGGCCCTCAACTGTGTCAGAACATAACGGATCTCCGCTATGTCTTCCTCCACAGTTGAGCTTTTGATGAGGACATCGTCTACATAAGCCAGGTTACCCCTTTCACCCAGGTCGGACATGGCCTTATGTAGGAAAATGTTGAATTCATTGCCGGAGTTGAGGTATCCAAAGGGAGTCCGGGTCCATGTGTACTGCTGGCCCCCAGAGGTAAAGGCCAGCTTGTATTGGTCCTCCCTACTGACAGGTACAGTCCAGTATCCATTGGTCAGGTCTATTGCAGTGAATACCTGTGACCCCTGGATCTGGGCCAGCCCTTGGTCAATGTAGGGAAGAGGCCATGGGAAGTGTGGACCCGTTTGTTGAGCTCCCTAAGGTCGGCGCAGAGTCTCCACTGGCCATTTGGTTTCAATATCCCCAGCACCGGATTATTGAAGGTGCTGTGGACTGGACGGATTATCCCACGGGACTCAAGGTTCTTAAATATTTCAGTAAGGGACTCCATTGATGCGAGAGGCAAGCGATATTGCTTCACAAACACTGGAGTCAGGCCAGGGTCCATGGGAATTGTTGTTGTGTGGATGTCGGTGCGACCACAGTCATATGAGTCCACCGCAAAGAGATCTTGAAAATCCAAGAAAACCTGTTTCCACTTTTGCCTTTGCTCCAGAGTCACACAGGCATTAGCTAGGTTGACTCTCTCTTCAACCATCTGCCTGAAGCCTGGAAAGACTTCTGGTTTCGCTATCTCAGCAGCCTCCTCCAGCTGGGTGGAGAAGTCCCTGTTCAGAGTGCTGATTTGGACTGGTGGCTTCAGGTGGGAAAGGCAGCCCTCATGGACCTGGAAAATCACCTCATCCCTCCTGAAGACACAAGTCACATCTTCTTTACCATAAGGGCAGGAAGTGTACACCAGGAAGTTCCCCCCATCCCGGGTAAAGATCCTGTATGGTGTTGTGTTGTTATTACTGTCACTGTCAAAACAGTCCTTGGGGATGGGTCCTAACAGTTCATTTCCTAAATCAATGGAAAAATGTCGGTCATCAACCACCATTCCAATAATGGTGCCTGCGGCTAGAGTGATACTCTTTAAGTCGCTGTTATCCACCTCTATTGGAATGGTGTCATGTTCTATGTTGACTAGTGGTGTTGTGTTTACCCCCAACCCTTGCTGTTGGAGAGAAGCATTCAGATGAACATAGGCATCAGAGTTTTTCCATTTCTGTCCTCTTTTAACTTTCACTTCCAGGGAGAATTGGTGGGTCCTTTCTGGGATGGTGACTCCCTCTCCAATCTGAATTTCAACTGCATAAGGCAGCAATTGAACTGATCTAAATGCTTTCTATGGATCATCAAAGCTCATGGGATGATCCGCTAATCAGGACCAAGCTTTGAAGTTTATTAGGTCCAAACTAATGGCAAAGCGATTGAGAATGTCACTGTCTAAGTAAAAGGCGGCAGTGACGTCTCGCACGACCCAACAATTATGGACTATGCTCTTGTTGCCTATGGAGATTTTGAGCATACACCTGCTTGGCAGGAGATGTTTGGAATTGGGTGCTTCCAGATCCATTTCCCATTTGTCTATCAGTCTAAATGTGGCAATGGCTGGATCTTTTGGGAGTTGGCGGAACATGGCTTTGCTGATGAAGCTCTTACCGTTGTTCACACACACTCGGGTGAGAACAGAGTCCTTCCCTTCATTTAACTGAACAGGGATGAACAACTGCCCTCCGATTTGCTGAACATCAGCCACGCTCTGAGCTGATTTCACATCTTTCTGGACTATAGGAGTGGGAATGTCTGGTTGTGGATTGGTAAAGAATTTCAGAGTGTTTCCTTCCAGTGTGGAATACCACCTTAAACTGGAAGGAAGGTTGATTTTCAGAAATAGAGAGGACCCCCCCATCACCAGTCTGTTGTCCTTCTGCTATTACTGTCACGTCTGGAATTTGGTTGTTCTGCAAGTGAAATTCTACTTGGTCAGATTTTTGTTCAACCATGTGACATGTGCCTTTTAAACTAACATGGTTGACACTCTGTTTCAATTTTATCGGTCGGCTAGTCTGGGTCCAAAGGACCTTGTTTACGCAATCTATTAGGGGTGACAACCTTCGGTGACAACCTTCACATGCCCCCTGGAGTTACAACTATGGCCGGGTGTTTCACCTTGTGTCGCCCAATTTTAATGTCCAAATCCGCAGTCCCCTCAATGGGGATTTCCTTCCAGTCAAAGTTCTGAAGTTGTCCAGGAAGCGGGGTGAGAGGAATTTGGTAATTCTCCCCCATTTCTGAATTTAGTTCATCAAAGGCCTTTTTGGACAGAAGGGTAGCTTGGGATCCAGTGTCCACCAGTGCCAAAATTGTATCCTGCCCCTGTACTTGAACCAGGGCATAGTATCTTCCCTCCTTCTCTGCAAGGGGGCGCAGATAATGCACATTTTTGGACAACTGGTGGGCTAGTTCTTTTTGTTTTGGACATTGTGAGAGAAGAGATTTGGGCAGAATTCTGTGGGGAGTCTTGGGAATCTGAAAGAAAAAGTTGGCAACTAGAGTGGGGAAGGATGCTTCCTCCAAGGCTTTACACCCTCCTTCCCCTTGTGCCTCCTCCCTGGGAACCAGTGAGTTATCGGGGTGCTGCCCACGTCATTGTTCTGGAGCACCAGGTCCAGACAATGGGGCATTCTGTGCTGGCATGCTCATCTGAGGGTTCCGCTGAGCCCTCAGCATGCGACCCAGATCCTGTGCCATGTTTTGGACCTGGCGCTCAAGCTGTGAAACCCGCTCAGGCTGATAAGGGGTTGTGTTTTCTCCCCTGGGCTGATCCCAGGAAGGGTAGCTGTCCCTTCTCTGGTAGTACCCCGGGTTGGGAAGATTTGGGTACCCCTCCATCCTTGGCCTCCCCTCTCCTGGATTAGGTTGTCTGGGCTCAGGAAAGTGGGGAAAGAAGGATGGATTATTTTGGGGTTGGAAGTTCTGTGGGTACCTGGGGAAAAAGTTCTAAAGTTCTACCCAGGATTTGAGGAATTTCTGCCCTCCTGGGGGAAGTTAGGAGGGACGTTCCCTAGGTTAGGTGCTTGGTTGGATCCCCCCCCCCCTTGGGCTGGAGGAGTCCACACATAACCCTGGATGGGTCGGTTTCCCTTGTAGCGGGGACTTACATAGTCAGGGGAGTGAGGGACCCCATTTGTGGAACTACCCGGCCCTCTGGGCTTGGAATTATTCTGTGTAGGCAGGTTTTTAGGCCCCCCCGTCTCCAAATCTAAAATGGGGGCAACCTTTACCTCTGCCACCTTAGCAGCAGCAAGGGTGCTGGTTGGTTTGGGGCCTTTCTGAGCATTGCTTTTATTTTCTATGGGCTTCTGCACCTCATAGATTCGGGTGGCCTGTTCAATGACCCAGTCTAGTGATCTTTTCTCATGAAAATCTCTCACTAGCTGGGTCATGATGTATTTTGGCAGCGCATGGAAAAACGTATTAACAAATTCTTTACTGTCCGTGCGCACCCTTTTGGTAGTCTGCGCAAAGGCACGCTTCAACTCCTGCACAAATTCTTGTGGGACCTGATCCTCCCCACATTGTAAATTGTAGGCTGCCTTGCAAGCCTCTTGGGGATTTCTATGAACGGAAAAATGCTTTAAGATGGCCGCCCTGTAGGTGGACCATTTTGAATGATTTTGGTCCTCCAGCCCCGCAAAGAAACTGGAGTATTCTGGGGAGAATGTCCATTTTACGTACTGATTGCAGCTACTGCTGTCTTTCAAATGGAAAGTCTGCATCATTTGCTCAATGAGCTCTAAGTGTTCCCACACAGAATACTTGGCGTTCTTGCTATAAGGCGTGATAACACTCCTTATTGCCTTCATCTGTTTTAAGGGGTCCTTAAGCAAGGCCCTTTTTGCCTTATTGGCCTTCTTGGTTTGGGTAACCCTGGTCCATTCATCCTCTGACTCAGAGGCACTGCTCCCAGAGGTGCCCGTCTGATCTTCCAGTTTTTCACGGATTCTGCAAGCCTGGGAATGGCTGGCAGAATGTGGGGACCTAGTCTCCTGTGTCCTGGGGCGCTCAGAGGAGTCTTCTGATTCCTCCTTGCTCCCAGGATTTGATGGGGACCCCCACGCTGACCTAACTGGGCAGAGGTTTTTAGGATGCCATTAGTGGGCCTACTCTCCTGGGGTTCCCCACTAAATTGCACTGTACTTGGGTGCCCATACCTATATGCCCCCCCATCCATGCCTGGGAGGTACTGGTCCATGAGTCCCATACTTCTGACTGGATAGTAATCTACCATCCCCGTGGCCCTGGGCTCATGTGTGCCAGGGGACATGGGGGTGGCAGAGTCCAGGGACTGGGAGAGATGAAGGCCTCTGGTACTAGGGCTCCTGAGGGTATGCTCAGGTGTTTCCCTTTCCTAGCAAACCTCATCTCTATCAGCCCCTGCTCCCTGTTGCCATGCAAGAGCCTGAGCTTTCTGTTCCTCAATCAATGCCTTACTAGACTCTATCAGTTTCTCTTGCATGGCTACCTGCCGCTGGAGCCTATCATTGTGCTGACAGAGAGCCTCATTTTCTCTCTGTGCCTCCTGGTTTGTCTTGGAGTACTGGGCCAGTCTTTGCTGCAGGAGGGTTACCTCCTGAGTCCCATCCCTACTGGCCTGTTCATTCCTTGCCAGAGCATCTTCCACCCTCCTGGTGTGCTCTACCAAGTTTTGATGCTCTTTTTGGAGGTCACCCAGTCCCTGAAGGGCCAGGTGATTTTCTTCCAGCTTCCCTTTTAAGTGACAGACTTCCTGGCCTAAGGTATCCCTTTCCTGAGCAAGAGCCTGCCTCTGTGCCGCCAGGTCATCCCTCTGCCTTTGAAGGGCACCAGCTTTCTGGCGCTTTTCCTCAAATTCTGCCTGGGTGTCCAGGTTTTTCAGAAATAATGTATTGCTCTCTGCCTGCTCTCTATCTAGGTGGCTTTGCAGGGTGACTACCTGCTCTGCGCATACCCTATTGAAATCCAGTTGTTGCTCCAGCTTTTTCTGGCTCTTCAGTAGGCAGTCCAAACCTTCTTGATACTCCTTCTGCAAGGCCAGAATTCTGGTATCCTGGTCTGCCCTTTCCTGTTGCAGGATACCCATGCACTGTTTTATTTTAATTATGTATTGCCTACTTTCGTTTTCTGACTCCTAGCTCCTCTGCAGCCTCTTCTCAGAAGAGTCCAGATCAGATTGGGCCTTCTCTAATGCCAACAGTTGCCTACTTGCCAGATCTTGGTCTTCAGCACATTTGTCCTGTATGGCTCCCATATATAAATATAAATATGCCGCTATCCTGGCAATCTTGTTGTGCTCATCCTTGGCCTTAGGAGCCATATAAAGTTCACTCAGGGCCACATGTAAGGGACCCTGATCTCTCCAGAAATCTAACCCAGTTACAGTGACCTGTTGTGTGATCGCCGGCAACCACACATTCTGGTCCTGCTCAGTCCACTCACCTTCCACAAATAGCTTATGTAAAAGGTGCTCTGTAGCTATCTTGATGTCTACCATTATGGCCATTCTGGAAATTGATTTCCTTCCTAATTTACAGAAGTTTATTATTTTATTTTGCAAAACAGAGCGTTTCCTGAGAGTGTTCCTTTTTGAGAGGTGCTTTTACAGCGTAACACAGCGTGTTAGCACACTGTATTAAGCTGTTCAAGTGGTTGTTCTAATCCAGAGGTCCCGCTACGAGCCCCCAATCTGTAAATGACTTTAATCCAGCACTCCAACCAAGTCAATGCTTAGTATGGGATGCCCAATGGAGCCCTTATTTATATATATCTTTATGTCAAAGTTCTTTAAATCTGGATGATGAACCCTTATATAACGACCCTCTCTTTGAATCTCTCCGACCTCACTGAGCCAAGAAGTAGGTTTGTTTTGCAAATTAAAAGGTTTATTTGAAGAATTGAACAATATATATCACACTTTTATGAACAGAATAATATCTGAATAGCACACTTATGAATATGTACAGTGAGCAGCAATGGGTAATATCACAATATCAACAATCTCTTTAATCAGTTAGGAGTAGGAATAGAAAGGATAAGGTAGTAGAGAATACTCTGTATGATTCAAGGAAATGCAATGATGGGAAAGAATGCAACACAGAAATAAACTTGATATGATTTCAATCAAAAGATAATATGATCACTTTTTCCCCTGTTATTACTCACTCCCCCCACTATGCAATATGAAGAGATGGAAATGTGGGCACACATGTTTCAGGAATATTAATCAACAATGCAGTTCAATCCCAGTTCCCCCCAGCAAGCTAGAGAAAACAGGTATGATTTTAAAACAGGCAATAATACTTTTGAATGTGATTGCAATGAAAGGGAAAATATGCTAAAATGATTTTAATTCACTAAAGGAGATTCAGGATAAGTGAGAGTTACTTTGGATTGGTTCAGGTCAACACTACCAATGATTCATGAATGAGTATCAGATTGAAAACAAATTTCAGCAGTTGAAAACAAGAAACAGCTATTTTGACATGTGGTAAATTGGAGCTAAATTGCAATTCGCTGCAACTTTCCCATGTGCGGGAAACACGATTACGGAAAAACTATAAGGAATTGGAATGTCATTTTGGTTGGAAAGCTTAGGATCTCAGCTTTAAAATGGCAGTTAAATTTCGCTTCTAGGACGTGTGGTTCAAAAGTTACAGAGGTTTTAATCAAGGTAGATTTTTCAGAAATAAAGTCAAGGTTTCAAAAATGACAGATGCGTTTTAAAGATTAGAAACAAAGATTTCTTAACACTAAAGAGTCTATGGAGCCGCAAACTACACGACAGCCCAGCCACCTATCCAGCGGCGCTTCCGGATGGTTTCTGTCTGAACGAGACTATTGCCTTGCTCCAGAAAATATATATTAGCGCCAAGATGATTATCACTACAATTGTCAAGGATTATGTGGAGGAGAGAAGAATTTAGGATAGACAACAGAGGTTCTGTAATGCAGTTCTGAACAGGTTGAAATGTATGGAATAGGATTACTTTAAACTAAGAGGATTGGTTATGTACAGTTCTAGACTAGATACTCACTCCTATGGCTTTGGAATGGAGTGGGCCCTGTCAAAGATCTGGTCAAGGGTTTGGCCGGGATTCTCTTGCCACCAGACAGGTCTCAGTTACTCTGGTCTGCGTGGCCTCTTGGACTGGATCTGACAGGTTCTGGATACTGCTCTGCTTTTTGGGTCTGGATCTTGGTTCTAGCACAGGGTTCTTGGCTAGAATAGCAAAACAGCTCAGCCCAGCTGTTGAATGTGAGAGCCTCTTGGAAGTTTGGGGTTAGAATCAGGTTGCAAAGGATTCTGAAGGCCTTCTGAGAAGGATTCAGCTTTTGGGTTAGGCCTCTCTGCTTCAAAGTTCTAGAGTTTGATTCTAGAGTCTCTGTCTGGATATTGTCTGGATCTGATCTTCTTGCAGGGTGCTTCGCCAAGAAAACAGTTGAGTAGTGGAAAAGTGTGTGTCTTGTTTGTCCTCAGCAGTCCCTATTTATGTATTTCCAAAGTGGGTGGGGAGGCTGATTCTACAATTCCCAACCCTCTAAGGATCTGATAGGTTAGAGGATTCGCTGTCCCCTGATTGGAGAAAGGATCAGCGTGTCATCCTGTGTCATCCTTATGGCTTGGGGGAAAACACTCCCCTTGGTCTCTGTACAGTATATCTTATTTTTCATAAAACACATATTTACAATATACACAACTTGTTAATACTACATAAATCACATGCCAGATTAACTAAGGTACATTTCTGTTCAACTCTTATCTTCCTAAGAGCTTTGGTTCAGAAATGACGACTTTTTGCGGTTTTGGTGGGTTTCTCAATATTATTTCTGCACCAATTTTTAGACATGCATTCACACCCCATCTGGGCACATTTCTGTAATTTTTTAGGTTCCCGGCATAAACACAGTAGCTAGAATATGAATAATTCTGGGGTTTGGTCTCAGAACATCGCACAGAGTCCAGCTTAGTCTTCAACTGTGAGCGAATTTTTCATTTTAACAATCTCAAAGTTTCACATTTTTGTCAGTTTGGTACAATATTTTATAAGCATTTTTCTAAAACATACATTTGCTGTGCTTTCTGAATCCACACAATGGTTTGTCTCCGCCTCCAAGGTCTGGGCTGACTCAGAGGTCACATGTCTCTCCTTCCTGCCAGCAGTTTGTTGTCAGTCACAATCGAATTAGCCTTTTCTATTCAGCCCATTTTTCAGGTTTTCACTACGCACTTTTTGGTAATTTCTAGCGAGCAGCATGCTTTCCGGCGGCCATTATGATGTTTCTGCTGCCAGCAGTGCACAGTGATGTTGCAGGGTTTGGATTAGTGGGTTAGGACATCCCACACACGTAAGGTGGCGAGACCCCCTCTCACAATTGGACTGCCCTCCAGGTCGATCTAGTCATGGCAGAGATTCTGACGCCCTTGATTTGGGTAGATCTCGATCTGACCATCTCACTTCTTTGTCCATCAGAGAACATCCCTGCGGACCACATGAGTTACCTCCCTCCTCCCCACGGAATGTTTATCTGTCTTCGTGAGATATATCCTTTCCCCAACGTGTGTCAATCCTTCCTCTTCATCTCTATTCACAGTTAGTCCTTCTAAAGACAACTCTTTAGGCTCAAACCTACACAAGCCTCCCTCTCTGTCGTATAACTGCGTACTCTCAAGTCAATCGTTTTAACCCTTTCCTTTAGATTCCTGCTTAATCCTCATATCGTGATAGACTTTATCAATTGTGTCCCCAATGCTTCTAGAGTCAAACTCATCCTCTAGATTTGCTCTAGACTGACCTGGCATCGGTTCATGTGCTGGGAAGAATTCTTCTATTTCCTCCCATGCTACTACTGGATTTGGATCCATTAATTATTTTTCTACACGCTCAATGTCGCGTGCTCTCTGCCTTATTTTTCGTTCTATTTCATCATCAAGCTCTCTTCATCTCCTTGCTTCTTCTCTCACCCTTTCTTCTTCCTTTTTTACACAGCTCTTCTCTCATTTGCCCTTCATAATTCTTCATCTCTATGGGCCTCATTACGAGCATGGAGGTAATGAATGAAGGAAGGCGGAATGGTATTACCGGCATCGTTAACGGGTCTGTACCATTACGAGTCGACAACTCGCCAATGCCGCCACCGCCCGTATCCTTTCCCTTCTTACCGGCATGCGCGCGTACACGCTCCCCTTCGCGGCCGACATACCGGGATGCCACTAATAGGAGGACATCACAAGTTACGCGGGCATGCACTTACCAGCATCCCGAAGGCAGTAATTAGGGCCTGCTCGACTGCGGCAATACAGGCATCACTGCCCACCCGTAAATTGCAACCTGCAGTGTAGGCAATTGCCACAGGTGCACACAATCACCACAGTTGGAGTCAATGGAGCCTGTCCCAGTACAAAAGGAGTACACCCACACACCACGCCCCTTTCTACACCAAAATGATACCACTAGCTGTTGCAATCATGGGGCTGGAGGACATGCCTGTACTGATACAACTACAGCAACAACTGCAACAACTACAGCTACAAAGACAGGCAGCACAGACGCAAGAGGAGAAGGAGGGTGAGACAGGCCCAGCAAGTTCCACCAGTGCAGCCAGTGGCACCACGTAGGCAGCCACCAATCCCTCGCATCAGACCCAGTCCATTCAATCTAACCCCTGAGTAGATCCACACACTGTACCGGTTGGACCGGCACACCATCACCACCATAGTTGACATGATACACGATGGCATTGTCAGCCTCAAGGTGGTGTCTGTGCTCCACTTCCTAGCCACAGGCACCTACCAGCACGCAGTGGGCCAGCTGCATGGTATATCACAACCAATCTTTTCACACATGCTGACCCAAGTGCTTGATGCCCTCCTGAAGCATGCTAGCACCCACATATCCCTACCACGGACTGCCCAGGAGCTTGCCGACACTAAAGTCGGCTTCCATGCACTGGCAGGCATGCCCAATTGCGTCGGTGCCCTCGACTGCACCCATGTCGAATCGGTTGTCCGTCGTGCCATAGAGGCGGTGTACCGCAATCGCAAGCAATACCACTCCATCAATGTGCAGATGGTATGTGACTCCTGCAAGATCATCACACATTGTTGCGCCTGATATCCCGGATCTACACATGATGCCATGGTGCTGCGTAACTCCACACTGCCCTGTTACATGCAGCGACATGCTGGACGACGTGCCTGGCTGCTCGGTATGTTGCCTGTCTGGGCCATGGTAGTGCATCGGGGTGGTGAGGTGGGGGGATGCATACTCCACCTGGGTGGGGTTGGGGGGGTTGGATGCATACTCCACCTGGACGGGATTGGGCAGTGAGTGGACAATGCACTCAGAGCTAAACACTGTTGTCCTGAACATCCCAACCTGAACATGACACATCAATTGCATACATAACACTAATGCTGTACTTCAATGACAACATGCAAGATGAACAAGCAGGCCACCATCGGTATGTCAAGCGATGAATGACTGAACATGATTACAACTGTGCCAATGCCGCTAGTGTGATTAGGTACAGAGTAGCATACACTCAATAATGGGTGGCAAGACATCGTTCCGCATCCACAGTACATCCACATCAGCATGCAAGAGAACACCCTGCATCATCTGTACAACGCAATCCACACTAGCAGACCATAGTGCAGTACACAGTGCATCAAATGAACCTGTGTACATACATACAGGTACATGTGCATGTCAACACTAAATAGCTGCAGCCATGGCTGTGAATCCTAAAGGTGTCAGCTCAGATTGACTCACACATACCTCTTTGTGCTCCCATTCAGGTGATGGAGGCTATCCCTTGAAGCTGTGGCACTTACCCCTGTGCAGAACCCGCATAACAGGCAAGAAGAGGAGTACAATCGGGTACATACCCGTACCCGTGTCGTGATAGAGCAGACCTTTGGCCTGTTGAAGGCATGGTTCCGCTGCCTAAGCAGGTCTGGTGGAGCACTCCTTTATGGCCTTAAGAAGGTGGCAAAGATCACCATGGTCTGTGTGGTGCTGCACAACATGTGCATCTGGAGAAATGTACCACTGCCACCTGACATTGACATAAATGCACCGGGTGAGGATAATGAGGATGATGGTGGAGGAGAAGCAGCACCCCTGCCAGTACGTGATGCACAAGATGGCCGTGCTGTACGCCAATCAGTGATTGACGATTACTTCTGAACAACAGGGACGTTGATGGTTATGTGTCAGTGCTACACTGAGTACTGGGACGTGTGGACATGGACACAGGGTGTGTGGGGAGTTGGGCATGGTGCGCTGTCATGAATTGAATGGACACACACGAAATGAACAATGTCCAGGCATTAAATGATTTTGAACACAACAGGTGTCTTAAGAATATTTACAAAAAAGTGCTTCCCACCTCCTCCACTCACACGCCCTCCCCCCTCCCCCAAAACACCCAAACACCCCATATCCCCAATAAACACCCCATACCCCAAACACCCCATACCCCCAATAAACACCCCATACCCATCAACGAACACCCCTTTAATCCCCTCTACACCGCCAACACCACCTCCCCCCTCACCCATTGTCATCCCACACTATTTGTGGGTTTTTTGTGTCCGGGGCAGCATTTCGGTCTGCCTAGCACTGCGGCTCGTCATCCGCACAGGGCTGGAGGGAGCGGAGCTTGCAGGTGTGGACCATGGGGTGGATGCTGATGGGATTTGCACCACCGGTGCAGGTTGTTGGCGCTGCATGTGTTGGAGCATGCTGGTTAGGACTTGCGTGATGGCCCCCAAACTGTCACGGATCATGACTGCACTAGAATTTATGGCCGCAATGGTCCCAGAATTGGCCTCATGGATCTCTCGGCGTGTTTCCTCGCCGTCAGCCACATATTGGCGCACCAGCTCGATCATCGAGTCCTGCCGGGCCTCTACCCTTGACAGGCGTGCCTCAATGTCAGTGGAGGCTGTGGAGGTAGAGGATGCTGCGGCTGGGTGGGCCATTGCAGTGCTGGCCTCTGGGGTGGTTGTGAGATCTTGACTGTGCAGTTGAACTGCAGAATCGAGCATGGGGCTGGACAGTGTGCCCTGAGTGGTGTGTTGGGGGGTGGACGGGGGGATTGGGGTGTGGGGACATTCCACATGGATTGTTCCATCAAGGTCCGCGTACTTCTCTGCTTCCACATCCACATCACTGAGTGGGGCTGTGGCTGCGGCCTCACCCACTGAACTTGTGGCAGCGGACTGGGTGCCATCAGCCTCCCCTTCAGCTGTTGTTGGCAGCTCAGTCGTTGCAGTCTCATCCGCTGCTGTGGTTTCCTCATGTGCCTGCCTGGCCTGTGCACGTGCCCTGGGTTGCACTGTGGGCCGCGGTGCTGCCCCGGAGGTGGGATGGCCAGTGCCTTGTGGTCTGGCCCTGGATGTAGATGGCCTTGAGGCAGGGTCCTGACTTACACCTTCTGCATCAGTGCCTGTGGGGGAAGAAGAGATACAGGGCATCAGTGATGGTGTTGCATGCAAGAAGCATGAGTTGGTGCTGCACAGTATATCATTTCTCATGCATTGCAATCTTATAGGTGTGTCACACAGGGTAGTGTCAAGGGTGGGGCATAGTGGCATGAGCCGTGGCGTCTCCATTCGGCACTGATGCGCACCAGGTGGCATGCCATTGTATTGAGGTTTTTGTGATGACATGCAAATGGTCTCTGTGTGTTGGGTGTCTGTTGGATATAGGACTGGCACATAGCATGCATTTCATTGTGGCAGGGTTTGGGCCTCCATCTGGACATGGATCTGTATATGTGTGTTTGATGGGCCATGCATTGGCTTTGCTCACTTTCACATCAGTTGTACTACGTCATGGTATGGCCTACTGGGGTTTGCAGGATCACTCACCTCCATCTCCCAATGTCGCAGCACTCGTCTCCATTTCACCGAAGCCCTCTATTGACTCCATTTGGATGGTCGTGCTGCAGGTTTCCTCCCAGCGCATTAGTTTCACTGGTGAGTGGGCACCCTCGCCTGTGGCCATGGCCTCCCTGCGATTGCTGGCCAGGATGTTCCGGACCCTGAGACGGAGGTCATCCCATCTTTTTTTACAGTCTTTGGCTGTGCGGGGGGTGGTGCCGACCGCTGACACCTTGCGTGCAACCTCCTCCCAGATTCCTTCTTCCTCAGCTGGACCTCCCTTTTGAGGTTATTAGCAAAAACCTCTTCTACATTGGCTGCAAGGGTGTCGGCCAGCATGTTTAGCTCCTCATCAGAGAAGTGCTTCTTGCGCAGGTGGGGGGTAGTTTTGCAGGTAGCCTTCGACATGCTGGGTGGTATGGCACTGCTCTCTCCTCTGCATCACTGCCGGATTGGGAGGATGGCAATGGATTGTGTTTTTTATGATGGCCGCCAGCGCATTTCCCGTTCCGGCGCAGTGACGTTACTTCCGGGTCAGGTATTACGAGCCCGGTATTAGTATGATGTTATTATCGGGTCGTTATTAAGGGGTTGCTCCTTGGCAGAGGTGGTATCGGCGGGTCCCGTGATGCTGCTATCGGGTGTTTGAAGGGCCTTTAGCGGGATGTCGGTACGGCCACTACCGGCATGGGGGTTCGCACGTGCTCACGCACACTCGTAATCAGCCGCTATTAGCGGCATCAAGGGAGCACGGACCCGCTACTTCCTCCATGCCGGTAATGACTTGTGGGATTCTCGTAATGAGGCCCAATGTGTTTGTATCCTTTTATCCCTTAATTTTTGTTCTTCCTGTTCCTCTCTCTTTGTTTCTAGCCTTTCTCGTTCTTCAATTACCCTCTGTCTGTTGTCATATTTCCTCTATTCTTCCGCCCTTTCGTGCTTTTCATTTCATCCTGATACAACTGTTCCCATCTATATCTATCCTTCCTTCTTGCCCCATCTTCTTTCAATCGTTCCTCTATGTCCCTATCATTTTTGTCTTGTTTGTCTCAATATTCTCTTTGCCTTACTACCTCAATGCTCTTACCATCAAGTTTGAGCAAAATCTGGCCACCCATCCATTCGTTCTGTATGAGCGCTACCTCATCAGCCTTATCTTTTACTACCTTCCATCTCTTTTTTCTCTTCCTATATGTAAGGATGTACTTGCTCGGTCACTTCTCTCCTTGTCCCATCTCTCTTTATCCCTCTGGACTTTAGAGATCCCATCTCTTTCAGGAATTTTCTATGTACCCTCGTCACTGCTATGCATAGGTGACTCATACGCTGGATTGCTGCACCCTGCCACTCCCTTGAGTTCTCTTACTGGGTACACTCCATCATCTTTTATACTATCGACTTTTACTTCAGGTGCGGTGGGGGGAGCAAAAGGCTCCTCACCCTCATCTTTGCATATCTTAAGTATCCAATCTTCAGGAGGCGGCTCTTCTCTTTACTCCTGGTACATTTTCCAGAGCTCTAAGCTCGCTAGTCTTTTATCTAACTTTTTTCCGGTGTATGCTGCATGCAAATATGTAGTCATGTATTGCAAAACTGCCTTTGATAGTGATCCCCCTTGTGTCCATGGCATGAACCTCTTGTCTGCCCTGACCTTAACCCATTCTGCACTGTACTGTTTACGCTTAGGTGCTTGTTTTGGCAACTGCTTGCATAGATGTGTAAGTGGAATAATATCCTCCATTTTGACTCTTCACACTTGACTGTCAATACTCATCTTTACACTTTGCACTTTTTCAAAAGTACCTTTTCAGAAAAATAATACAATATGAGCATGCACCAATCGTCGCAGCTCCAAACCCTTTATATAACGTTTTACTCCAATCTACTTATTCACTAAAGACCATCAATTGAATTTCAACAAAAAAATAATGAACTCTTAAATCTTGTGTTTTCCTTTTCACATCTCTTAATTTGTCTAATATTTCTTAACCATGTGTATATATAGCTATACAATACATAAAACGCCCAAACAAACTGACCTACTCAACCTGCCACATATATCTCAGTCTGCCCCTAAAAAATAGCCCAATTGGGATGTTAATCGTTCTCTTTAGACAAGTCTTTAAACAAGTCCTTCGCCTACGTCATCCGCTAATGGGACTCTAGATACGACTCCTTCTGTTACGTGCTATGACGCAGGACACTGGCCTTACTCTAAGGTGATGTTCCTCATCTCACAGTTTCTTAATTGCTTGGCTCCTCTCCTCAAGTCAATTACTTCATAACTTGATGCTCATTGTCTTGAGTTGTCTTTTACCCCAACCTCCCTTTGTTACTTGTTACCACTTATCACTTTCTCCACTCACTGCCCATTCACAATGATGCCACCTCACTCAGTTTTTCTCACCATTCGCTTTTTCGACTTTCGACTCTTGGGATCACCTACTCCTTATCAACAACTTCAATCTTCCATCCATTCAGCTTCCTTTAGAAGTCGGGAGGGGATTTCGTACAAACCGAGGGACCCGTCTCACTTACGCTTGCAGCCTTAGTTTAAAAACTATTTCTGCTATCTACAGGGAGCTTCATGTCCTTTCAGCCGAATGGAAGAGGACATTGGATGTTGCCGGGAGCCCCAAAGCTTACTTAGGTCGATGGCTCTTGAACCATCATCTCTGCTACCACTTGAACCGGGACAGCCGAACCAGCCCTTTAAGACGAGCTAGCAACACCTTGAGATGAATGGGGATGCAGAAGTTACTCAAACATCAATAATCCCACCGACTCAGGAAGTTGGCAAAGTTGACTGTTTTATTATCAATTATCTAAAACAGGGAGTACAATGGACATCAACAGACGTCTCATAGCATGTTCTCTCAATGCATTTAACAAAAAACATCATACTTATAGTAAAAACTCATCATTGATGACGTTAACCTACGTATTCACTAATGTCATTGTACATGGCAAACTACAAAAACCCAGTGGCAAATGTGTTATGCTTAAAGGGAACATCTAGGTATACGTTCCATAGTAATCTAAGAAAGTGATAGGTTCCTTAACATCAGGTGGGATTACTAAGCCCATCCTTCAAACACGTCACTATGAACGTCACTAAATACACAACGTCCTATTGGTTACACAAACTATAGGGCTCTTAATCATGCGGCCCCCTACAATTGGTTGGCACTCTTACATTGGTCAGTACTTTTCCACTCACGTTAGCAGCACACAGGCAGGACTTCCAGGTGCTGGTGAGCTAGTTATAAACATAGCTTCCCACCAATTACCATATCATATATCATCACCTCAATGGTCTGCACGTCAATTAAGCCTTTGAGCTTTGCCTTGGAAATGTTCTTTGCTCTGAAGAAAACAGGGGAGGGGAGGCACGCTCTGCCTCTCTGCGTAGTTATGATTTGTCATGTTTGTCCAGTTTCATTCATTCACATGACTGAAGACCATAGATTTGAGCTCTGGTGCAGTTACAATACTACTATTAAATTAAACTCTGACGTCTTCCTTGTTTTCGTCCATGCTTTCTGAACAGGAGTTTCATTCTTTCACACGATTGTAACTAATGTCTGCTCATCCCAGTCCGATAATACCTTGGCTTCTTGTGGCTGATCCAGCCTCCCTGTTCTGAGATTCACTTCTGTAATTTTGTTGTTTTTCAACTGCGACACACTGGAAAAGGCCTTCCTTCTCTGGTCCGGCTCTGCTATTACACATCCTGAAAACATCAATTCTTTACTTACTCCTATATATGTATATGTTGGCGCATGCCGCAATCTATTCACTATATAGCTAGCCTCAAGAATACTTTGTCTGCTTGCGTTTCTTTGCATCTGTACACGTGTAAAATGACTTAATATCTTCATTGTTTCTGTAGCATAAGTTTCTTCATCTCAAGCCCAAGCTATCACTTATCTTTGATACTTTCTTGATGCCTTATAGACTATATTCACTTCTCTTGTCTCTGCATCTCTTCTATGTATGTCAGTCTGGCTTCGTGTGATGTCACCAATCTGCTCTTTCATTCATTGGTCCTGCTTCTTCTGGGATTTCATTCAAGTGGCCATCATACTGTCTCGTATGTAGGCATGGATTTCTCAATGGGAAGCTTGCCTCCAGGATTCTCCTTGGTATCGGTATTTTCACTGGTACTGTACGTGTCTCAAACTCTGGTTCCCAACATATAGGCAATATTGGCGAGATGCTTGAGGTGGGGGTATTTGGCTCCTTCTCCACAGCCTTGTAACTGTTGACTTTGTCTGGGAAATAAAGAGAGTATAGCTTCACTCTGTCTTTTAGTTTCGGCGCAGCCCGACCCAGGCTATTTTGATCTCACCCTTGTGACCTGAAGACCACTCATTTCGAGTCTTTTGCAGCATTTAATTCCAATAAATGATGAACTGCAGAAACCTTCAGTGTTTTTTCAAGCTTCTTCAAACAGAAGCGTGTTTCTTTCTCATGTTTGTTGTAGCCTTCTTGACAGGCATCAGTTACACTGTGGTCTTTTTTCCTTGGTTCTGGGCCAGCCCCATCTTCTCTGAAACTTGCCTTGCCATCAGTAATTTCTAACTGCGCCACTCATTTGAAAGTCTTTTTCTTGTTCATGAAGTTTCAGGCCTGCTAAAGTGCATTGTGGAATCATCCAGGTTATATACATTCCTATGTATATACATTGGCGCATCGCCGCAATCTAATTAATTACGTAGCAAGCCTTATGAATTATTTTCTCTACTTGCGTTTCAGCACTGTACACATGTAAACTGATTTACGTATTGCTCAGCATTTCTGTAACACGAGCATCTTCATCTCTAGCCCGAAATGTTGCTCATCTGTACCATCTGTTCTTCTTCCTTTTAGAGAATATTGTTACGTTCCTTCTCTCCATCCAGCCTCTAGATATGTCAGCTCCTATTTCATATGACGTAATCAGGCTCCTTTCTATGTTCAAATGCACATTTCTTCGTGTACTTCATCCAAAAGAATACTGCGTCTTTGTGCATTTAGGTAGGGTTTTCTCAAAGGATATCTTGTCTCGAAGGTTCTCTGCGGTATTGGTTCACTGACTGGGACTGCACATGTCATCTCTGGTTGCCAACAATATAGGTAACATAGGGGCAGAGTTTGGAGTGAGGATGTCTGACTGTACCTCTACAACTTTAAAAATGGAAGGCCTCTTTCTCACAGCTTCCAATGCCCTCCCTACCCATTTTCTCCTATCTCCTTCCTGCCTGACCTTCTTGCTCCCTCAAGCAAGGATCGCAATCTTGGGGTCCTCTTCGATAGCAACCTACGACTGCAACAATGTATCACAGCCACTGCCTCTGCTGCTCGTATTAACCTCCTCCACATTTGGAAAATGTGTCCTTTTCTAACTAAGACTCTAATCGCCACTCTAGTGCTCAGCAAACTTTACTACTGCTCAAACTTGCTCTGTGGCCTTCCTCGCTACTCCTTTCTCCCTAGAGACATAGGGCCTCTTTATAAGTCTGCTGTCGGGTAAAAATGCTGGTAATTCTGGCTCTGCATTTTTACTGGACTGGCACACTTCAAGTTTGCAGGTGGGGGCCACGGATCTCCCAGCAGGCCTTACTTGCCGCTGCTGGGAGTTCAGGCCCCTACCGGCAATCAAATGACCGAATCACCGGCAGCGTTACTTCAGTAAATCCCATCCCAATGGAATGGGAAGTTACCCTCACTCCGATGCCCGTAACATCCCTGTAACAGGGGCACTGACTTCACGTTTTTCCGGGGGGTGCCGGCGCCCAAAAAAAAAAATGCTACATGTAAAGTATAGGGGCTTTTACGCAGATGGCCTTTCCTGGGGGGAGCCAGAGCTCCAGAGCACCCGCGTACTCGGTGCCCCTGGCCTGTAATGCTGGGATATCGGGCGGCGGAGATGGTAAGGCAGGCTTGCCGGTATCCCTCCGGACCTACAGGTGGGATACTGGCAGCCCTGTAATGAGCCCCATAGTCCTTAACTTTGCTACCCAAACGTTTTACAACCTACTCAGATCCTCCCACACTTCTATCTACCGGCAACATGCTGATAGGCTCTCGATATACAAGCGCTCTCTTTTCCAGCTCCTTCTCCTATTCTACAAGGCTATCAATGCGCTTGCTCCCCAGTACCTGTTTGATTGTGTCTCAGTTTACTTACTATCTTGTTCCGTGCGATCCTCCTCTGCACTCAATCTCACCGCCCCACAGCCTCCCGGTACCTACTCTCGCTTCTGCTCTTTCTCCCTACTCCCCTGCTCCCCTGGAGCCCACTGCCCATCACAGCCAAAGCCAGCCCATCTCCGGATCTTTTCAAAGCTCGGCTTACACTTCACTTACTGGCCAAAGAGGGGAGATCTCACTGCCCCTCTCCCATCCTCCCCACCTGAGCCCACCACTGCTTCCAGTGCTGCTCAATAGTTTCCGTGTTTATATATAAATGGTACTCCTCCTCCTCAGTTTGGAGCACTTTCCCCTTTAGGTTAATGTTACCTTTGTAGGGCCCCTGTTTCTTATGTACATTTTTTTGCAGTTTCTTTTGCTTCTGCCCTACGCGACACTTTTTACCCCCTGCCTCTCTGTGCTGTTGTACTGGCGCCCTCCGTGGAGAGAGAGAGGGAGCTGGATTCGCTTATGACACGCTGGCTAGAGACAGTGTGGGGTTTTTTGTTTTGAGGTGTTAACTTATTCAGTGTTTTGTTGCTCGTCTGGGTTCTCTTGACATTCGAAGGCATTGTAATAATACAATGTTAGTACATTGATCTGGGCGCTCGCTGCCCTTGTGCTTTACACACGGTTCTCCCTGACTTCAGGCCCTGTTACCATTAACCCGGGATTTACCCTTTGACCCCACGTTCTCCGCTTCTCCGCGCCTTCCTCTTGTGCTTTCAGGAAGCGCCAATCAGGAAGGAATGTGCCACACTGTAAGAAAACGACACGCCCACACACGAGCATGCCTCATTGCAAAGCCAAACAGGCATTGTGGGAAGTCCCAGCTGGTCCTACGTGATTCCTGGAAAGAGACACACAGCGTGTTCTGTTGTGCCGGACTTGCACACGTGTGCGTCATAAGCACATCCACCATCCTCTTGCCTGGGGGTTACAGTCAGAGATTCTAACAACATATTGCACACATTGTGCAAATAAAGAGGCTACATGCAGAGACATAAGAGTGTGCTAGCAAGTGCCTGGGAGCAGCAGAGGCAAATACAGAGGCTGGGAGAGTCACCCCTCCGAGGCAGTGACCTTCACACCTCAGATGCACTGAGCTTCTCCCCTCAAGGCCACTGAGCTCCCTCCTAGGAGGCACTGAGCTTCCCCCTCAGAGACACTGCACCTCAACCCTCAAATACAGTGAGCCTCTACCCTGAGAGGCACTGAACCCCCCCTCGAGACAGGGCACCTCACCCATCACACACAGTGAGTGTCAACCCCTCCGAGGCAGTGACCTACACACCTCAGAGGCACTGACCTTCACCCCTCAAAAGTACAGAGCTTCTCCCATTAGAGGCACTGAACTTTCCCCCTCAGAGACACTGCACTCCGCCCGTGGCATGCAATGAGCTTCATGCCTCAGAGGCACTGAGCTTCTCCCCTCAAGGCCACTGAGCTCCCTCCTAAGAGGCTCCGAGCATCACCCCTCAGAGACACTGCACCTCACCCCTCACATACAGTGAGCTACACCTCGGAGGCACTGAGCTTCGCCCTTCAGAGACACTGAGCTTCACCCCTTAGAGACAGGGACTTTCATCCCTTAGAGGCACTGGCCTTCACCTGTCAGAGGTACTGAGCTTCTCCCCTCAGAGACACTGCGTTTCCCCCTGAGAGACACTGCACTCCACAGCTCTCATATAGTGACCTTCACCCTTCAGAGGTACTGAGCTTCCACCCTCAGAGGCACTGCGCTCCACACCTCGCATACAGCGACCTTCACCCTTAAGACCCTCAAGAGGCAGTGAGCTTCATCCCTCAGAGGCATTGAGCTTCTCTCCTCAGAGGTACTGTGCTTCCACCCTCAGAGGCACTGCACTTCACCCCTCTCATACAGTAAGCATCACCCCTCTGAGGCACTGAGCTTCACTCCTCAGAGGCAGTGATCCCCCCCCATCAGAGGAAGTGATCTTCACCCCTCAGAGGCAGTGATCTCCCCCCATCAGAGGAAGTGATCTTCACCCTTCAGAGGCAGTGAGCTTCACCCCTCAAAGACACTGCACTCCACACCTCGCATACAGTAAGTGTCATACCTCAGAGGCACTGAGCCTCACCCCTCAGAGGCACTGAGCTTCACCACTCAGAGGCACTGAGCTTTATCCCTCAGAGGCACTGATCTTCTCTTCTCAGAGGCACTGAGCTTTACCCCTCATAGGCACTGAGCCTCACCCTTCAGAGGCACCGATCTTCTCTTCTCAGAGGCACTGGGCGTCAGCCCTCAGAGGCACTGATCTTCTCTTCTCAGAGGCACTGGGCGTCAGCCCTCAGAGGCGAGGAGCAACACCAATAATGGGTAAGAGGCTTCACTCCTCAGGCGCAGATAACTACACCTGTGAGAGAAAGGGAGCTTCACCCTTTGCGGGCATAGAGCTTCAGCCGTTAGGGGCAAGGAGCTTCACTCCTTGTGGGTGTAGAGCTTCAGCTATTAGGTGCAGGGAGCTTCATCCCTTGTGAGGGTAGAGCTTCAGCCATTAAGGGCAAGGGGGATTCTCCCTTTGCAGGTGTAGAGTTTCAGCCATTAGGGTCAGGGAGCTTTAACCTTGAGGTGAAGAGATCATCAACCCTTAGAGGCAGGGAGCTATATCCCTCATACTGGCTCAGTTTCGTCTATTGAGTAAGGAGGGGAATGCTGGAAGGTCTGGTCCCTCAGGCTAATGTGATAGCCCTTAATAGGCCAATGTGGGCCATGTTGATGAGTCAATGAACTCAGAAGCTGGTATTTTTTACCAATGTTATTGACCCAATGTGCATAAAGATGCCACAAACCTTAGCAGATAAGCATCATTCGTATACTACTCAGTGTGTGGTTGTGAGCCACATTTGTGCTGGTGTCCAGGACTATTTTATGTCCACCGACCCTGCCCGCTTAGAGATAGAGGTTAACTCCTACGGCGCAGGGAGCGTTACCCCTCAGATATAGTGAGCTTCCCTTATAAAGGCAGGGAGCTTATCGCTTCAGAGAAATTGAGTTTCCCTCATAAGAGAGATGGACCTTCTGCCCTCAGTGGCAAGGAGCTTCAACGCTCATAGTTAGGGAAAGTCACCCTTCAGGAATAATGAGATTCACCTATCAGAGGGAGGGAGATTCACCCCTCAGGCATTGGGTGGTTCACCTATCAGAGGTAGGGAGATTCACCCCTCGGGCATAGGGAACTTCACCCCTCAGAGTTAAAGAGATTAACCCCTGGGGCATAGTGAGATTCACATCTCAGAGGTAGGGAGCTTCACACCTCAGGCATAGGGAGATTCACCTCTCAGAGTTAGGGAGATTCATCCCTCAGGCATAGGGAGCTTCACCCATCAGAGGCAGTGACCTTCACTCCTAAATGAAGGCCATCTTCACCCATCAGAGGCAGTGAGGTTCCCCCACCACAGGAAGTGAGCTTCACCCCTATGAAGCAGGTGGAATCACCCCCTCAAAAGCAGATTGTTTTACCACTTAGGGATAGAAGCTTCTCCTCTGAGAGGCAGGGAACATCACTGTTTAGTGGCACTGAGCTTCACCCATTAGGAACACTGACTGTCACCTCTCAGAGCCATTGCCAGGGAGGTTAACCCCCAGATGCAGGGAGTTTCAGCTGTGAGGCAGGGTGCTTCACCCCCCAGGTGCAGGGAGTTTCACCTGTGAGAGGCAGGGAACATCACTGCTAGTGGCACTGAGCTTCACCCATTAGGAACACTGAGTGTCACCCCTCAGAGCCATTGCCAGGGAGGTTAACCCCCAGGTGCAGGGAGTTTCAGCTGTGAGAGGCAGGGTGCTTCACCCCCCAGGTGCAGGGAGTTTCAGCTGTGAGAGGCAGGGAACATCACTGCTAGTGGCACTGAGCTTCACCCATTAGGAACACTGAGTGTCACCTCTCAGAGCCATTGCCAGGGAGGTTAACCTCCAGGTGCAGGGAGTTTCACCTGTGAGAGGCAGGGTGCTTCACCCCCCAGGTGCAGGGAGTTTCAGCTGTGAGAGGCAGGGCCCTACACCCCTCAGGTGCAGGGAGTTTCACCTGTGAGAGGCAGGGTGCTTCACCCCCCAGGTGCAGGGAGTTTCACCTCCGAGAGGCAGGGCACTTCAGCCCTGATGTGCAGGGAGTTTCACCTGTGAGAGGCAGGGCGCTTCACCCCTGAGGTGCAGGGAGTTTCACCTGTGAGAGGCAGGGCGCTTCACCCCTCAGGTGCATGAAGTTTCACCTGTGAGAGGAAGGGCACGTTACCCCCCAGGTGCAGGGAGTTTCACCTGTGAGAGGCAGGGCGCTTCACCACTCAGGTGCAGGGAGTTTCACCTGTGAGAGGCAGGGCGCTTCACCTCCCATGTGCAGGGAGTTTCACCTGTGAGAGGCAGGGCAGTTCACCCCTGAGGTGCAGGGAGTTTCACCTGTGAGAGGCAGGGCGCTTCACCCCACAGGTGCATGGAGTTTCACCTCCGAGAGGCAGGGCACTTCAGCCCTGAGGTCCAGGGAGTTTCACCTGTGAGAGGCAGGGCACTACACCCCTCAGGTGCAGGGAGTTTCACCTGTGAGAGGCAGGGCGCTTCACCCCTCAGGTGCATGGAGTTTCACCTGTGAGAGGAAGGGCGCTTCACGCCCCAGGTGCAGGGAGTTTCACCTGTGAGAGGCAGGGCGCTTCACCACTCAGGTGCAGGGAGTTTCACCTGTGAGAGGCAGGGCGCTTCACCACTCAGGTGCAGGGAGTTTCACCTCCGAGAGGCAGGGCACTTCACCCCACAGGTGCATGGAGTTTCACCTCCGTGACGCAGGGTACTTCAGCCCTGATGTGCAGGGAGTTTCACCTGTGAGAGGCAGGGCGCTTCACCCTTGAGGTGCAGGGAGTTTCACCTGTGAGAGGCAGGGCGCTTCACCCCTCAGGTGCATGAAGTTTCACCTGTGAGAGGAAGGGCGCGTTACCCCCCAGGTGCAGGGAGTTTCACCTGTGAGAGGCAGGGCGCTTCACCACTCAGGTGCAGGGAGTTTCACCTGTGAGAGGCAGGGCGCTTCACCTCACATGTGCAGGGAGTTTCACCTGTGAGAGGCAGGGCAGTTCACCCCTGAGGTGCAGGGAGTTTCACCTGTGAGAGGCAGGGTGCTTCACCCCACAGGTGCATGGAGTTTCACCTCCGAGAGGCAGGGCACTTCAGCCCTGAGGTCCAGGGAGTTTTACCTGTGAGAGGCAGGGCACTACACCCCTCAGGTGCAGGGAGTTTCACCTGTGAGAGGCAGGGCGCTTCACCCCTCAGGTGCATGGAGTTTCACCTGTGAGAGGAAGGGCGCTTCACCCCCCAGGTGCAGGGAGTTTCACCTGTGAGAGGCAGGGTGCTTCACCACTCAGGTGCAGGGAGTTTCACCTGTGAGAGGCAGGGCGCTTCACCACTCAGGTGCAGGGAGTTTCACCTGTGAGAGGCAGGGCGCTTCACCTCCCATGTGCAGGGAGTTTCACCTGTGAGAGGCAGGGCGCTTCACCCCTGAGGTGCAGGGAGTTTCACCTGTGAGAGGCAGGGCGCTTCACCCCCCAGGTGCAGGGAGTTTGAGCTGTGAGAGGCAGGGCACTACAACCCCCAGGTGCAGGGAGTTTCACCTGTGAGAGGAAGGGCGCTTCACCCCCCAGGTGCAGGGAGTTTCACCTATGAAAGGCAGGGCGCTGGGAGTTTCACCTGTGAAAGGCAGGGCGCTTCACCCCTCAGGTGCAGGGAGTTTCACCTGTGAAAGGCAGGGCGCTTCACCTCCCATGTGCAGGGATTTTCACCTGTGAGAGGCAGGGCGCTTCACCACTCAGGTGCAGGATGTTTCACCTGTGAGAGGCAGGGTGCTTCACCTCCCATGTGCAGGGAGTTTCACCTGTGAAAGGCAGGGCGCTTCACTACTCAGGTGCAGGGAGTTCCACCCCTGAGAGACAGGGCGCTTCACCCCTCCGGTGCAGGGAGTTTCACCTGTGAATGGCAGGGCGCTTCACCTCCCATGTGCAGGGAGTTTCACCTGTGAGAGGCAGGGCGCTTCACCACTCAGGTGCAGGGAGTTCCACCCCTGAGAGACAGGGTGCTTCACCCCTCAGGTGCAGGGAGTTTCACCTGTGAGAGGCAGGGCGCTTCACCCCTCAGGTTCAGGGAGTTTCACCTGTGAGAGGCAGGGCACTTCACCAACGAGGTGCATGGAGTTTCACCTGTGAGAGGCAGGGCGCTTCACCCCCCAGGTGCATGGAGTTTCACCTGTGAGTGACAGGGAGCTTCACCCCTCAGGTGGATGGAGTTTCACCTGTGAGAGGAAGGGCGCTTCACCCCTCAGGTGCATGGAGTTTCAACTGTGAGAGGAAGGGCGCTACACCCCCCAGGTGCAGGGAGTTTCACCTGTGAGAGGCAGGGCGCTTCACCACTCAGGTGCAGGGAGTTTTACCTGTGAGAGGCAGGGCGCTTCACCCCCCAGGTGCAGGGAGTTTGAGCTGTGAGAGGCAGGGCACTACACCCCCCAGGTGCAGGGAGTTTCACCTGTGAGAGGAAGGGCGCTTCACCCCCCAGGTGCAGGGAGTTTCACCTATGAAAGGCAGGGCGCTGGGAGTTTCACCTGTGAAAGGCAGGGCGCTTCACCCCTCAGGTGCTGGGAGTTTCACCTGTGAAAGTCAGGGCGCTTCACCTCCCATGTGCAGGGATTTTCACCTGTGAGAGGCAGGGCGCTTCACCACTCAGGTGCAGGATGTTTCACCTGTGAGAGGCAGGGTGCTTCACCTCCCATGTGCAGGGAGTTTCACCTGTGAAAGGTAGGGCGCTTCACTACTCAGGTGCAGGGAGTACCACCCCTGAGAGACAGGGCGCTTCACCCCTCAGGTGCAGGGAGTTTCACCTGTGAGAGGCAGGGAGCTTCACCACTCAGGTGCAGGGAGTTTCACCTGTGAGAGGCAGGGCACTTCACCACTCAGGTGCAGGGAGTTCCACCCCTGAGAGACAGGGTGCTTCACCCCTCAGGTGCAGGGAGTTTCACCTGTGAGAGGCAGGGCGCTTCACCCACGAGGTCCAGGGAGTTTCACCTGTGAGAGGCAGGGCGCTTCACCCCCAGGGTGCATGGAGTTTCACCTGTGAGTGACAGGGAGCTTCACCCCTCAGGTGCATGGAGTTTCACCTGTGAGAGGAAGGGCGCTTCACCCCTCAGGTGCATGGAGTTTCACCTGTGAGAGGAAGGGCGCTTCACCCCCCAGGTGCAGGGAGTTTCACCTGTGAGAGGCAGGGCGCTTCACCACTCAGGTGCAGGGAGTTTCACCTGTGAGAGGCAGGGCGCTTCACCTCCCATGTGCAGGGAGTTTCACCTGTGAGAGGCAGGGCGCTTCACCCCTGAGGTGCAGGGAGTTTCACCTGTGAGAGGCAGGGCGCTTCACCCCCCAGGTGCAGGGAGTTTGAGCTGTGAGAGGCAGGGCACTACACCCCCCAGGTGCAGGGAGTTTCACCTGTGAGAGGAAGGGCACTTCACCCCCCAGGTGCAGGGAGTTTCACCTATGAAAGGCAGGGCGCTGGGAGTTTCACCTGTGAAAGGCAGGGCGCTTCACCCCTCAGGTGCAGGGAGTTTCACCTGTGAAAGGCAGGGCGCTTCACCTCCCATGTGCAGGGATTTTCACCTGTGAGAGGCAGGGCGCTTCACCACTCAGGTGCAGGATGTTTCACCTGTGAGAGGCAGGGTGCTTCACCTCCCATGTGCAGGGAGTTTCACCTGTGAAAGGCAGGGCGCTTCACTACTCAGGTGCAGGGAGTTCCACCCCTGAGAGACAGGGCGCTTCACCCCTCAGGTGCAGGGAGTTTCACCTGTGAAAGGCAGGGCGCTTCACCTCCCATGTGCAGGGAGTTTCACCTGTGAGAGGCAGGGCGCTTCACCACTCAGGTGCAAGGAGTTCCACCCCTAAGAGACAGGGTGCTTCACCCCTCAGGTGCAGGGAGTTTCACCTGTGAGAGGCAGGGCGCTTCACCCCTCAGGTTCAGGGAGTTTCACCTGTGAGAGGCAGGGCGCTTCACCCACGAGGTCCAGGGAGTTTCACCTGTGAGAGGCAGGGCTTCACCCCCCAGGTGCATGGAGTTTCACCTGTGAGAGGAAGGGCGCTTCACCCCCCAGGTGCAGGGAGTTTCACCTGTGAGAGGCAGGGAGCTTCACCACTCAGGTGCAGGGAGTTTCACCTGTGAGAGGCAGGGCGCTTCACCTCCCATGTGCAGGCAGTTTCACCTGTGAGAGGCAGGGCGCTTCACCCCTCAGATTCAGGGAGTTTCACCTGTGAGAGGCAGGGCGCTTCACCCACGAGGTCCAGGGAGTTTCACCTGTGAGAGGCAGGGCGCTTCACCCCCCAGGTGCATGGAGTTTCACCTGTGAGAGGAAGGGCGCTTCACCCCACAGGTGCAGGGCGTTTCACCTGTGAGTGGCAGGGTGCTTCACTCTTCAGGTGCAGGGAGTTTCACCTGTGAGAGGCAGGGCACTTCAGCCCTGAGGTGCAGGGAGTTTCACCTGTGAGAGGCATGGCGTTTCACCCCTCAGGTGCATGGAGTTTCACCTGTGAGAGGCAGGGCGCTTCTCCCCTGAGGTGCAGGGAGTTTCACCTCCGAGAGGCAGGGCGCTTCACCCCTCAGGTGCATGGAGTTTCACCTCCAAGAGGCAGGGCACTTCAGCCCTGAGGTGCAGGGAGTTTCACCTGTGAGAGGCAGGGCGCTTCACCTCTGAGGTGCAGGGAGTTTCACCTGTGAGAGACAGGGCGCTTCACCCCCCAGGTGCAGGGAGTTTGAGCTGTGAGAGGCAGGGCACTACAACCCCCAGGTGCAGGGAGTTTCACCTGTGAGAGGAAGGGCGCTTCACCCCCCAGGTGCAGGGAGTTTCACCTATGAAAGGCAGGGTGCTGGAGTTTCACCTGTGAAAGGCAAGGCGCTTCACCCCTCAGGTGCAGGGCATTTCACCTGTGAGTGGCAGGGTGCTTCACTGCTCAGGTGCAGGGAGTTTCACCTGTGAGAGGCAGGGCACTTCAGCCCTGAGGTGCAGGGAGTTTCACCTGTGAGAGGCAGGGCGCTTTACCCCTCAGGTGCATGGAGTTTCACCTGTGAGAGGCAGGGCGCTTCTCCCCTAAGGTGCAGGGAGTTTCACCTCCGAGAGGCAGGGCGCTTCGTCCCTCAGGTGCATGGAGTTTCACCTCCAAGAGGCAGGGCACTTCAGCCCTGAGGTGCAGGGAGTTTCACCTGTGAGAGGCAGGGCACTTCACCACTCAGGTGCAGGATGTTTCACCTGTGAGAGGCAGGGTGCTTCACCTCTCATGTGCAGGGAGTTTCACCTGTGAAAGGCAGGGCACTTCACTACTCAGGTGCAGGGAGTTCCACCCCTGAGAGACAGGGCGCTTCACCCCTCAGGTGCAGGGAGTTTCACCTGTGAAAGGCAGGGCGCTTCACCTGCCATGTGCAGGGAGTTTCACCTGTGAGAGGCAGGGCGCTTCACCACTCAGCTGCAGGGAGTTCCACCCCTAAGAGACAGGGTGCTTCACCCCTCAGGTGCAGGGAGTTTCACCTGTGAGAGGCAGGGCGCTTCACCCCTCAGGTTCAGGGAGTTTCACCTGTGAGAGGCAGGGCGCTTCACCCACGAGGTCCAGGGAGTTTCACCTGTGAGAGGCAGGGCGCTTCACCCCTCAGGTGCATCGAGTTTCACCTGTGAGAGGAAGGGCGCTTCACCCCCCAGGTGCAGGGAGTTTCACCTGTGAGAGGCAGGGAGCTTCACCACTCAGGTGCAGGGAGTCTCACCTGTGAGAGGCAGGGCGCTTCACCTCCCATGTGCAGGCAGTTTCACCTGTGAGAGCAGGGCGCTTCACCCCTCAGGTTCAGGGAGTTTCACCTGTGAGAGGCAGGGCGCTTCACCCACGAGGTCCAGGGAGTTTCACCTGTGAGAGGCAGGGCGCTTCACCCCCCAGGTGCATGGAGTTTCACCTGTGAGAGGAAGGGCGCTTCACCCCACAGGTGCAGGGCGTTTCACCTGTGAGTGGCAGGGCGCTTCACTCCTCAGGTGCAGGGAGTTTCACCTGTGAGAGGCAGGGCACTTCAGCCCTGAGGTGCAGGGAGTTTCACCTGTGAGAGGCATGGCGCTTCACCCCTCAGGTGTATGGAGTTTCACCTGTGAGAGGCAGGGCGCTTCTCCCCTGAGGTGCAGGGAGTTTCACCTCCGAGAGGCAGGGCGCTTCACCCCTCAGGTGCATGGAGTTTCACCTCCAAGAGGCAGGGCACTTCAGCCCTGAGGTGCAGGGAGTTTCACCTGTGAGAGGCAGGGCGCTTCACCCCTGAGGTGCAGGGAGTTTCACCTGTGAGAGACAGGGCGCTTCACCCCCCAGGTGCATGGAGTTTGAGCTGTGAGAGGCAGGGCACTACAACCCCCAGGTGCAGGGAGTTTCACCTGTGAGAGGAAGGGCGCTTCACCCCCCAGGTGCAGGGAGTTTCACCTATGAAAGGCAGGGCGCTGGGAGTTTCACCTGTGAAAGGCAGGGCGCTTCACCCCTCAGGTGCAGGGAGTTTGAGCTGTGAGAGGCAGGGCACTACAACCCCCTGGTGCAGGGAGTTTCACCTGTGAGAGGAAGGGAGCTTCACCCCCCAGGTGCAGGGAGTTTCACCTATGAAAGGCAGGGCGCTGGAAGTTTCACCTGTGAAAGGCAGGGCGCTTCACCCCTGAGGTGCTGGGAGTTTCACCTGTGAAAGGCAGGGCGCTTCACCTCCCATGTGCAGGGATTTTCACCTGTGAGAGGCAGGGCGCTTCACCACTCACGTGCAGGATGTTTCAGCTGTGAGAGGCAGGGTGCTTCACCTCCCATTTGCAGGGAGTTTCACCTGTGAAAGGCAGGGCGCTTCACTACTCAGGTGCAGGGAGTTCCACCCCTGAGAGACAGGTCGCTTCACCCCTCAGGTGCAGGGAATTTCACCTGTGAATGGCAGGGCGCTTCACCTCCCATGTGCAGGGAGTTTCACCTGTGAGAGGCAGGGCGCTTCACCACTCAGGTGCAGGGAGTTCCACCCCTGAGAGACAGGGTGCTTCACCCCTCAGGTTCAGGGAGTTTCACCTGTGAGAGGCAGGGCGCTTCACCCCTCAGGTTCAGGGAGTTTCACCTGTGAGAGGCAGGGCACTTCACCCACGAGGTCCAGGGAGTTTCACCTGTGAGAGGCAGGGCGCTTCATCCCCCAGGTGCATGGAGTTTCACCTGTGAGTGACAGGGAGCTTCACCCCTCAGGTGCATGGAGTTTCACCTGTGAGAGGAAGGGCGCTTCACCCCTGAGGTGCATGGAGTTTCACCTGTGAGAGGAAGGGCGCTTCACCCCCCAGGTGCAGGGAGTTTCACCTGTGAGAGGCAGGGCGCTTCACCACTCAGGTGCAGGGAGTTTCACCTGTGAGAGGCAGGGCGCTTCACCCCCCAGGTGCAGGGAGTTTGAGCTGTGAGAGGCAGGGCACTACACCACCCAGGTGCAGGGAGTTTCACCTGTGAGAGGAAGGGCGCTTCACCCCCAAGGTGCAGGGAGTTTCACCAATGAAAGGCAGGGCGCTGGGAGTTTCACCTGTGAAAGGCAGGGCGCTTCACCCCTCAGGTGCTGGGAGTTTCACCTGTGAGAGGCAGGGTGCTTCACCTCCCATGTGCAGGGAGTTTCACCTGTGAAAGGCAGGGCACTTCACTACTCAGGTGCAGGGAGTTCCACCCCTGAGAGACAGGGCGCTTCACCCCTCAGGTGCAGGGAGTTTCACCTGTGAAAGGCAGGGCGCTTCACCTCCCATGTGCAGGGAGTTTCACCTGTGAGAGGCAGGGCACTTCACCACTCAGGTGCAGGGAGTTCCACCCCTGAGAGACAGGGTGCTTCACCCCTCAGGTGCAGGGAGTTTCACCTGTGAGAGGCAGGGCGCTTCACCCACGAGGTGCAGGGAGTTTCACCTGTGAGAGGCAGGGCGCTTCACCCCCCAGGTGCAGGGAGTTTGAGCTGTGAGAAGCAGGGCACTACACCCCCCAGGTGCAGGGAGTTTCCCCTGTGAGAGGAAGGGCACTTCACCCCCCAGGTGCAGGGAGTTTCACCTATGAAAGGCAGGGCGCTGGGAGTTTCACCTGTGAAAGGCAGGGCGCTTCACCCCTCAGGTGCAGGGAGTTTCACCTGTGACAGGCAGGGCGCTTCACCTCCCATGTGCAGGGATTTTCACCTGTGAGAGTCAGGGCGCTTCACCACTCAGGTGCAGGATGTTTCACCTGTGAGAGGCAGGGTGCTTCACCTCCCATGTGCAGGGAGTTTCACCTGTGAAAGGCAGGGCACTTCACTACTCAGGTGCAGGGAGTTCCACCCCTGAGAGACAGGGCGCTTCACCCCTCAGGTGCAGGGAGTTTCACCTGTGAAAGGCAGGGCGCTTCACCTCCCATGTGCAGGGAGTTTCACCTGTGAGAGGCAGGGCACTTCACCACTCAGGTGCAGGGAGTTCCACCCCTGAGAGACAGGGTGCTTCACCCCTCAGGTGCAGGGAGTTCCACCCCTGAGAGACAGGGTGCTTCACCCCTCAGGTGCAGGGAGTTTCACCTGTGAGAGGCAGGGCGCTTCACCCCCCAGGTGCATGGAGTTTCACCTGTGAGTGACAGGGAGCTTCACCCCTCAGGTGCATGGAGTTTCACCTGTGAGATGAAGGGCGCTTCACCCCTCAGGTGCATGGAGATTCACCTGTGAGAGGAAGGGCGCTTCACCCCCCAGGTGCAGGGAGTTTCACCTGTGAGAGGCAGGGCGCTTCACCACTCAGGTGCAGGGAGTTTCACCTGTGAGAGGCAGGGCGCTTCACCTCCCATGTGCAGGGAGTTTCACCTGTGAGAGGCAGGGCGCTTCACCCCTGAGGTGCAGGGAGTTTCACCTGTGAGTGACAGGGAGCTTCACCCCTCAGGTGCATGGAGTTTCACCTGTGAGAGGAAGGGCGCTTCACCCCTCAGGTGCATGGAGATTCACCTGTGAGAGGAAGGGCGTATCACCCCCCAGGTGCAGGGAGTTTCACCTGTGAGAGGCAGGGCGCTTCACCACTCAGGTGCAGGGAGTTTCACCCGTGAGAGGCAGGGCGCTTCACCTCCCATGTGCAGGGAGTTTCACCTGTGAGAGGCAGGGCGCTTCACCCCTGAGGTGCAGGGAGTTTCACCTGTGAGAGGCAGGGAGCTTCACCCCCCAGGTGCAGGGAGTTTGAGCTGTGAGAAGCAGGGCACTACACCCCCCAGTTGCAGGGAGTTTCACCTGTGAGAGGAAGGGCACTTCACCCCCCAGGTGCAGGGAGTTTCACCTATGAAAGGCAGGGCGCTGGGAGTTTCACCTGTGAAAGGCAGGGCGCTTCACCCCTCAGGTGCAGGGAGTTTCACCTGTGACAGGCAGGGCGCTTCACCTCCCATGTGCAGGGATTTTCACCTGTGAGAGGCAGGGCGCTTCACCACTCAGGTGCAGGATGTTTCACCTGTGAGAGGCAGGGTGCTTCACCTCCCATGTGCAGGGAGTTTCACCTGTGAAAGGCAGGGCACTTCACTACTCAGGTGCAGGGAGTTCCACCCCTGAGAGACAGGGCGCTTCACCCCTCAGGTGCAGGGAGTTTCACCTGTGAAAGGCAGGGCGCTTCACCTCCCATGTGCAGGGAGTTTCACCTGTGAGAGGCAGGGCACTTCACCACTCAGGTGCAGGGAGTTCCACCCCTGAGAGACAGGGTGCTTCACCCCTCAGGTGCAGGGAGTTCCACCCCTGAGAGACAGGGTGCTTCACCCCTCAGGTGCAGGGAGTTTCACCTGTGAGAGGCAGGGCGCTTCACCCCCCAGGTGCATGGAGTTTCACCTGTGAGTGACAGGGAGCTTCACCCCTCAGGTGCATGGAGTTTCACCTGTGAGAGGAAGGGCTCTTCACCCCTCAGGTGCATGGAGATTCACCTGTGAGAGGAAGGGCGCTTCACCCCCCAGGTGCAGGGAGTTTCACCTGTGAGAGGCAGGGCGCTTCAACACTCAGGTGCAGGGAGTTTCACCTGTGAGAGGCAGGGCGCTTCACCTCCCATGTGCAGGGAGTTTCACCTGTGAGAGGCAGGGCGCTTCACCCCTGAGGTGCAGGGAGTTTCACCTGTGAGTGACAGGGAGCTTCACCCCTCAGGTGCATGGAGTTTCACCTGTGAGAGGAAGGGCGCTTCACCCCTCAGGTGCATGGAGATTCACCTGTGAGAGGAAGGGCGTATCACCCCCCAGGTGCAGGGAGTTTCACCTGTGAGAGGCAGGGCGCTTCACCACTCAGGTGCAGGGAGTTTCACCTGTGAGAGGCAGGGCGCTTCACCTCCCATGTGCAGGGAGTTTCACCTGTGAGAGGCAGGGCGCTTCACCCCTGAGGTGCAGGGAGTTTCACCTGTGAGAGGCAGGGCGCTTCACCCCCCAGGTGCAGGGAGTTTGAGCTGTGAGAAGCAGGGCACTACACCCCCCAGGTGCAGGGAGTTTCACCTGTGAGAGGAAGGGCACTTCACCCCCCAGGTGCAGGGAGTTTCACCTATGAAAGGCAGGGCGCTGGGAGTTTCACCTGTGAAAGGCAGGGCGCTTCACCCCTCCGGTGCAGGGAGTTTCACCTGTGAAAGGCAGGGCGCTTCACCACTCAGGTGCAGGGAGTTTCACCTGTGAGAGGCAGGGCGCTTCACCTCCCATGTGCAGGGAGTTTCACCTGTGAGAGGCAGGGCGCTTCACCCCTGAGGTGCAGGGAGTTTCACCTGTGAGAGGCAGGGCGCTTCACCCCCCAGGTGCAGGGAGTTTGAGCTGTGAGAGGCAGGGCACTACACCCCCCAGGTGCAGGGAGTTTCACCTGTGAGAGGAAGGGCACTTCACCTCCCAGGTGCAGGGAGTTTCACCTATGAAAGGCAGGGCGCTGGGAGTTTCACCTGTGAAAGGCAGGGCGCTTCACCCCTCAGGTGCAGGGAGTTTCACCTGTGAAAGGCAGGGCGCTTCACCTCCCATGTGCAGGGATTTTCACCTGTGAGAGGCAGGGCGCTTCACCACTCAGGTGCAGGATGTTTCACCTGTGAGAGGCAGGGTGCTTCACCTCCCATGTGCAGGGAGTTTCACCTGTGAAAGGCAGGGCGCTTCACTACTCAGGTGCAGGGAGTTTCAACTGTGAAAGGCAGGGCGCTTCACCTCCCATGTGCAGGGAGTTTCACCTGTGAGAGGCAGGGCGCTTCACCACTCAGGTGCAAGGAGTTCCACCCCTAAGAGACAGGGTGCTTCACCCCTCAGGTGCAGGGAGTTTCATCTGTGAGAGGCAGGGCGCTTCACCCCTCAGGTTCAGGGAGTTTCACCTGTGAGAGGCAGGGCGCTTCACCCACGAGGTCCAGGGAGTTTCACCTGTGAGAGGCAGGCGCTTCACCCCCCAGGTGCATGGAGTTTCACCTGTGAGAGGAAGGGCGCTTCACCCCCCAGGTGCAGGGAGTTTCACCTGTGAGAGGCAGGGAGCTTCACCACTCAGGTGCAGGGAGTTTCACCTGTGAGAGGCAGGGCGCTTCACCTCCCATGTGCAGGCAGTTTCACCTGTGAGAGGCAGGGCGCTTCACCCCTCAGGTTCAGGGAGTTTCACCTGTGAGAGGCAGGGCGCTTCACCCACGAGGTCCAGGGAGTTTCACCTGTGAGAGGCAGGGCGCTTCACCCCCCAGGTGCATGGAGTTTCACCTGTGAGAGGAAGGGCGCTTCACCCCACAGGTGCAGGGCGTTTCACCTGTGAGTGGCAGGGTGCTTCACTCCTCAGGTGCAGGGAGTTTCACCTGTGAGAGGCAGGGCACTTCAGCCCTGAGGTGCAGGGAGTTTCACCTGTGAGAGGCATGGCGCTTCACCCCTCAGGTGCATGGAGTTTCACCTGTGAGAGGCAGGGCGCTTCTCCCCTGAGGTGCAGGGAGTTTCACCTCCGAGAGGCAGGGCGCTTCACCCCTCAGGTGCATGGAGTTTCACCTCCAAGAGGCAGGGCACTTCAGCCCTGAGGTGCAGGGAGTTTCACCTGTGAGAGGCAGGGCGCTTCACCTCTGAGGTGCAGGGAGTTTCACCTGTGAGAGACAGGGCGCTTCACCCCCCAGGTGCAGGGAGTTTGAGCTGTGAGAGGCAGGGCACTACAACCCCCAGGTGCAGGGAGTTTCACCTGTGAGAGGAAGGGCGCTTCACCCCCCAGGTGCAGGGCATTTCACCTATGAAAGGCAGGGTGCTGGAGTTTCACCTGTGAAAGGCAAGGCGCTTCACCCCCCAGGTGCAGGGCATTTCACCTGTGAGTGGCAGGGCGCTTCACTGCTCAGGTGCAGGGAGTTTCACCTGTGAGAGGCAGGGCACTTCAGCCCTGAGGTGCAGGGAGTTTCACCTGTGAGAGGCAGGGCGCTTTACCCCTCAGGTGCATGGAGTTTCACCTGTGAGAGGCAGGGCGCTTCTCCCCTAAGGTGCAGGGAGTTTCACCTCCGAGAGGCAGGGCGCTTCGTCGCTCAGGTGCATGGAGTTTCACCTCCAAGAGGCAGGGCGCTTCATCCCCCAGGTGCATGGAGTTTCACCTGTGAGTGACAGGGAGCTTCACCCCTCAGGTGCATGGAGTTTCACCTGTGAGAGGAAGGGCGCTTCACCCCTGAGGTGCATGGAGTTTCACCTGTGAGAGGAAGGGCGCTTCACCCCCCAGGTGCAGGGAGTTTCACCTGTGAGAGGCAGGGCGCTTCACCACTCAGGTGCAGGGAGTTTCACCTGTGAGAGGCAGGGCGCTTCACCCCCCAGGTGCAGGGAGTTTGAGCTGTGAGAGGCAGGGCACTACACCACCCAGGTGCAGGGAGTTTCACCTGTGAGAGGAAGGGCGCTTCACCCCCAAGGTGCAGGGAGTTTCACCTATGAAAGGCAGGGCGCTGGGAGTTTCACCTGTGAAAGGCAGGGCGCTTCACCCCTCAGGTGCTGGGAGTTTCACCTGTGAGAGGCAGGGTGCTTCACCTCCCATGTGCAGGGAGTTTCACCTGTGAAAGGCAGGGCACTTCACTACTCAGGTGCAGGGAGTTCCACCCCTGAGAGACAGGGCGCTTCACCCCTCAGGTGCAGGGAGTTTCACCTGTGAAAGGCAGGGCGCTTCACCTCCCATGTGCAGGGAGTTTCACCTGTGAGAGGCAGGGCACTTCACCACTCAGGTGCAGGGAGTTCCACCCCTGAGAGACAGGGTGCTTCACCCCTCAGGTGCAGGGAGTTTCACCTGTGAGAGGCAGGGCGCTTCACCCACGAGGTCCAGGGAGTTTCACCTGTGAGAGGCAGGGCGCTTCACCCCCCAGGTGCATGGAGGTTCACCTGTGAGTGACAGGGAGCTTCACCCCTCAGGTACATGGAGTTTCACCTGTGAGAGGAAGGGCGCTTCACCCCTCAGGTGCATGGAGTTTCACCTGTGAGAGGAAGGGCGCTTCACCCCCCAGGTGCAGGGAGTTTCACCTGTGAGAGGCAGGGCGCTTCACCACTCAGGTGCAGGGAGTTTCACCTGTGAGAGGCAGGGCGCTTCACCTCCCATGTGCAGGGAGTTTCACCTGTGAGAGGCAGGGCGCTTCACCCCTGAGGTGCAGGGAGTTTCACCTGTGAGAGGCAGGGCGCTTCACCCCCCAGGTGCAGGGAGTTTGAGCTGTGAGAAGCAGGGCACTACACCCCCCAGGTGCAGGGAGTTTCCCCTGTGAGAGGAAGGGCACTTCACCCCCCAGGTGCAGGGAGTTTCACCTATGAAAGGCAGGGCGCTGGGAGTTTCACCTGTGAAAGGCAGGGCGCTTCACCCCTCAGGTGCAGGGAGTTTCACCTGTGACAGGCAGGGCGCTTCACCTCCCATGTGCAGGGATTTTCACCTGTGAGAGTCAGGGCGCTTCACCACTCAGGTGCAGGATGTTTCACCTGTGAGAGGCAGGGTGCTTCACCTCCCATGTGCAGGGAGTTTCACCTGTGAAAGGCAGGGCACTTCACTACTCAGGTGCAGGGAGTTCCACCCCTGAGAGACAGGGTGCTTCACCCCTCAGGTGCAGGGAGTTTCACCTGTGAAAGGCAGGGCGCTTCACCTCCCATGTGCAGGGAGTTTCACCTGTGAGAGGCAGGGCACTTCACCACTCAGGTGCAGGGAGTTCCACCCCTGAGAGACAGGGTGCTTCACCCCTCAGGTGCAGGGAGTTCCACCCCTGAGAGACAGGGTGCTTCACCCCTCAGGTGCAGGGAGTTTCACCTGTGAGAGGCAGGGCGCTTCACCCCCCAGGTGCATGGAGTTTCACCTGTGAGTGACAGGGAGCTTCACCCCTCAGGTGCATGGAGTTTCACCTGTGAGAGGAAGGGCGCTTCACCCCTCAGGTGCATGGAGATTCACCTGTGAGAGGAAGGGCGCTTCACCCCCCAGGTGCAGGGAGTTTCACCTGTGAGAGGCAGGGCGCTTCACCACTCAGGTGCAGGGAGTTTCACCTGTGAGAGGCAGGGCGCTTCACCTCCCATGTGCAGGGAGTTTCACCTGTGAGAGGCAGGGCGCTTCACCCCTGAGGTGCAGGGAGTTTCACCTGTGAGTGACAGGGAGCTTCACCCCTCAGGTGCATGGAGATTCACCTGTGAGAGGAAGGGCGTATCACCCCCCAGGTGCAGGGAGTTTCACCTGTGAGAGGCAGGGCGCTTCACCACTCAGGTGCAGGGAGTTTCACCCGTGAGAGGCAGGGCGCTTCACCTCCCATGTGCAGGGAGTTTCACCTGTGAGAGGCAGGGCGCTTCACCCCTGAGGTGCAGGGAGTTTCACCTGTGAGAGGCAGGGAGCTTCACCCCCCAGGTGCAGGGAGTTTGAGCTGTGAGAAGCAGGGCACTACACCCCCCAGTTGCAGGGAGTTTCACCTGTGAGAGGAAGGGCACTTCACCCCCCAGGTGCAGGGAGTTTCACCTATGAAAGGCAGGGCGCTGGGAGTTTCACCTGTGAAAGGCAGGGCGCTTCACCCCTCAGGTGCAGGGAGTTTCACCTGTGACAGGCAGGGCGCTTCACCTCTCATGTGCAGGGATTTTCACCTGTGAGAGGCAGGGCGCTTCACCACTCAGGTGCAGGATGTTTCACCTCTGAGAGGCAGGGTGCTTCACCTCCCATGTGCAGGGAGTTTCACCTGTGAAAGGCAGGGCACTTCACTACTCAGGTGCAGGGAGTTCCACCCCTGAGAGACAGGGCGCTTCACCCCTCAGGTGCAGGGAGTTTCACCTGTGAAAGGCAGGGCGCTTCACCTCCCATGTGCAGGGAGTTTCACCTGTGAGAGGCAGGGCACTTCACCACTCAGGTGCAGGGAGTTCCACCCCTGAGAGACAGGGTGCTTCACCCCTCAGGTGCAGGGAGTTCCACCCCTGAGAGACAGGGTGCTTCACCCCTCAGGTGCAGGGAGTTTCACCTGTGAGAGGCAGGGCGCTTCACCCCCCAGGTGCATGGAGTTTCACCTGTGAGTGACAGGGAGCTTCACCCCTCAGGTGCATGGAGTTTCACCTGTGAGAGGAAGGGCGCTTCACCCCTCAGGTGCATGGAGATTCACCTGTGAGAGGAAGGGCGCTTCACCCCCCAGGTGCAGGGAGTTTCACCTGTGAGAGGCAGGGCGCTTCAACACTCAGGTGCAGGGAGTTTCACCTGTGAGAGGCAGGGCGCTTCACCTCCCATGTGCAGGGAGTTTCACCTGTGAGAGGCAGGGCGCTTCACCCCTGAGGTGCAGGGAGTTTCACCTGTGAGTGACAGGGAGCTTCACCCCTCAGGTGCATGGAGTTTCACCTGTGAGAGGAAGGGCGCTTCACCCCTCAGGTGCATGGAGATTCACCTGTGAGAGGAAGGGCGTATCACCCCCCAGGTGCAGGGAGTTTCACCTGTGAGAGGCAGGGCGCTTCACCACTCAGGTGCAGGGAGTTTCACCTGTGAGAGGCAGGGCGCTTCACCTCCCATGTGCAGGGAGTTTCACCTGTGAGAGGCAGGGCGCTTCACCCCTGAGGTGCAGGGAGTTTCACCTGTGAGAGGCAGGGCGCTTCACCCCCCAGGTGCAGGGAGTTTGAGCTGTGAGAAGCAGGGCACTACACCCCCCAGGTGCAGGGAGTTTCACCTGTGAGAGGAAGGGCACTTCACCCCCCAGGTGCAGGGAGTTTCACCTATGAAAGGCAGGGCGCTGGGAGTTTCACCTGTGAAAGGCAGGGCGCTTCACCCCTCCGGTGCAGGGAGTTTCACCTGTGAAAGGCAGGGCGCTTCACCACTCAGGTGCAGGGAGTTTCACCTGTGAGAGGCAGGGCGCTTCACCTCCCATGTGCAGGGAGTTTCACCTGTGAGAGGCAGGGCGCTTCACCCCTGAGGTGCAGGGAGTTTCACCTGTGAGAGGCAGGGCGCTTCACCCCCCAGGTGCAGGGAGTTTGAGCTGTGAGAGGCAGGGCACTACACCCCCCAGGTGCAGGGAGTTTCACCTGTGAGAGGAAGGGCACTTCACCCCCCAGGTGCAGGGAGTTTCACCTATGAAAGGCAGGGCGCTGGGAGTTTCACCTGTGAAAGGCAGGGCGCTTCACCCCTCAGGTGCAGGGAGTTTCACCTGTGAAAGGCAGGGCGCTTCACCTCCCATGTGCAGGGATTTTCACCTGTGAGAGGCAGGGCGCTTCACCACTCAGGTGCAGGATGTTTCACCTGTGAGAGGCAGGGTGCTTCACCTCCCATGTGCAGGGAGTTTCACCTGTGAAAGGCAGGGCGCTTCACTACTCAGGTGCAGGGAGTTTCAACTGTGAAAGGCAGGGCGCTTCACCTCCCATGTGCAGGGAGTTTCACCTGTGAGAGGCAGGGCGCTTCACCACTCAGGTGCAAGGAGTTCCACCCCTAAGAGACAGGGTGCTTCACCCCTCAGGTGCAGGGAGTTTCATCTGTGAGAGGCAGGGCGCTTCACCCCTCAGGTTCAGGGAGTTTCACCTGTGAGAGGCAGGGCGCTTCACCCACGAGGTCCAGGGAGTTTCACCTGTGAGAGGCAGGCGCTTCACCCCCCAGGTGCATGGAGTTTCACCTGTGAGAGGAAGGGCGCTTCACCCCCCAGGTGCAGGGAGTTTCACCTGTGAGAGGCAGGGAGCTTCACCACTCAGGTGCAGGGAGTTTCACCTGTGAGAGGCAGGGCGCTTCACCTCCCATGTGCAGGCAGTTTCACCTGTGAGAGGCAGGGCGCTTCACCCCTCAGGTTCAGGGAGTTTCACCTGTGAGAGGCAGGGCGCTTCACCCACGAGGTCCAGGGAGTTTCACCTGTGAGAGGCAGGGCGCTTCACCCCCCAGGTGCATGGAGTTTCACCTGTGAGAGGAAGGGCGCTTCACCCCACAGGTGCAGGGCGTTTCACCTGTGAGTGGCAGGGTGCTTCACTCCTCAGGTGCAGGGAGTTTCACCTGTGAGAGGCAGGGCACTTCAGCCCTGAGGTGCAGGGAGTTTCACCTGTGAGAGGCATGGCGCTTCACCCCTCAGGTGCATGGAGTTTCACCTGTGAGAGGCAGGGCGCTTCTCCCCTGAGGTGCAGGGAGTTTCACCTCCGAGAGGCAGGGCGCTTCACCCCTCAGGTGCATGGAGTTTCACCTCCAAGAGGCAGGGCACTTCAGCCCTGAGGTGCAGGGAGTTTCACCTGTGAGAGGCAGGGCGCTTCACCTCTGAGGTGCAGGGAGTTTCACCTGTGAGAGACAGGGCGCTTCACCCCCCAGGTGCAGGGAGTTTGAGCTGTGAGAGGCAGGGCACTACAACCCCCAGGTGCAGTGAGTTTCACCTGTGAGAGGAAGGGCGCTTCACCCCCCAGGTGCAGGGCATTTCACCTATGAAAGGCAGGGTGCTGGAGTTTCACCTGTGAAAGGCAAGGCGCTTCACCCCCCAGGTGCAGGGCATTTCACCTGTGAGTGGCAGGGCGCTTCACTGCTCAGGTGCAGGGAGTTTCACCTGTGAGAGGCAGGGCACTTCAGCCCTGAGGTGCAGGGAGTTTCACCTGTGAGAGGCAGGGCGCTTTACCCCTCAGGTGCATGGAGTTTCACCTCCAAGAGGCAGGGCACTTCAGCCCTGAGGTGCAGGGAGTTTCACCTGTGAGAGGCAGGGCACTTCACCACTCAGGTGCAGGATGTTTCACCTGTGAGAGGCAGGGTGCTTCACCTCCCATGTGCAGGGAGTTTCACCTGTGAAAGGCAGGGCGCTTCACTACTCAGGTGCAGGGAGTTCCACCCCTGAGAGACAGGGCGCTTCACCCCCAGGTGCAGGGAGTTTCACCTGTGAAAGGCAGGGCGCTTCACCTGCCATGTGCAGGGAGTTTCACCTGTGAGAGGCAGGGCGCTTCACCACTCAGCTGCAGGGAGTTCCACCCCTAAGAGACAGGGTGCTTCACCCCTCAGGTGCAGGGAGTTTCACCTGTGAGAGGCAGGGCGCTTCACCCCTCAGGTTCAGGGAGTTTCACCGGTGAGAGGCAGGGCGCTTCACCCACGAGGTCCAGGGAGTTTCACCTGTGAGAGGCAGGGCGCTTCACCCCTCAGGTGCAGGGAGTCTCACCTGTGAGAGGCAGGGCGCTTCACCTCCCATGTGCAGGCAGTTTCACCTGTGAGAGCAGGGCGCTTCACCCCTCAGGTTCAGGGAGTTTCACCTGTGAGAGGCAGGGCGCTTCACCCACGAGGTCCAGGGAGTTTCACCTGTTAGAGGCAGGGCGCTTCACCCCCCAGGTGCATGGAGTTTCACCTGTGAGAGGAAGGGCGCTTCACCCCACAGGTGCAGGGCGTTTCACCTGTGAGTGGCAGGGCGCTTCACTCCTCAGGTGCAGGGAGTTTCACCTGTGAGAGGCAGGGCACTTCAGCCCTGAGGTGCAGGGAGTTTCACCTGTGAGAGGCATGGCGCTTCACCCCTCAGGTGTATGGAGTTTCACCTGTGAGAGGCAGGGCGCTTCTCCCCTGAGGTGCAGGGAGTTTCACCTCCGAGAGGCAGGGCGCTTCACCCCTCAGGTGCATGGCGTTTCACCTCCAAGAGGCAGGGCACTTCAGCCCTGAGGTGCAGGGAGTTTCACCTGTGAGAGGCAGGGCGCTTCACCCCTGAGGTGCAGGGAGTTTCACCTGTGAGAGACAGGGCGCTTCACCCCCCAGGTGCATGGAGTTTGAGCTGTGAGAGGCAGGGCACTACAACCCCCAGGTGCACGGAGTTTCACCTGTGAGAGGAAGGGCGCTTCACCCCCCAGGTGCAGGGAGTTTCACCTATGAAAGGCAGGGCGCTGGGAGTTTCACCTGTGAAAGGCAGGGCGCTTCACCCCTCAGGTGCAGGGAGTTTGAGCTGTGAGAGGCAGGGCACTACAACCCCCAGGTGCAGGGAGTTTCACCTGTGAGAGGAAGGGAGCTTCACCCCCCAGGTGCAGGGAGTTTCACCTATGAAAGGCAGGGCGCTGGAAGTTTCACCTGTGAAAGGCAGGGCGCTTCACCCCTGAGGTGCTGGGAGTTTCACCTGTGAAAGGCAGGGCGCTTCACCTCCCATGTGCAGGGATTTTCACCTGTGAGAGGCAGGGCGCTTCACCACTCACGTGCAGGATGTTTCACCTGTGAGAGGCAGGGTGCTTCACCTCCCATTTGCAGGGAGTTTCACCTGTGAAAGGCAGGGCGCTTCACTACTCAGGTGCAGGGAGTTCCACCCCTGAGAGACAGGTCGCTTCACCCCTCAGGTGCAGGGAATTTCACCTGTGAATGGCAGGGCGCTTCACCTCCCATGTGCAGGGAGTTTCACCTGTGAGAGGCAGGGCGCTTCACCCCCCAGGTGCAGGGAGTTTCACCTGTGAGAGGCAGGGCGCTTCACCACTCAGGTGCAGGGAGTTTCACCCGTGAGAGGCAGGGCGCTTCACCTCCCATGTGCAGGGAGTTTCACCTGTGAGAGGCAGGGCGCTTCACCCCTGAGGTGCAGGGAGTTTCACCTGTGAGAGGCAGGGAGCTTCACCCCCCAGGTGCAGGGAGTTTGAGCTGTGAGAAGCAGGGCACTACACCCCCCAGGTGCAGGGAGTTTCACCTGTGAGAGGAAGGGCACTTCACCCCCCAGGTGCAGGGAGTTTCACCTATGAAAGGCAGGGCGCTGGGAGTTTCACCTGTGAAAGGCAGGGCGCTTCACCCCTCAGGTGCAGGGAGTTTCACCTGTGACAGGCAGGGCGCTTCACCTCCCATGTGCAGGGATTTTCACCTGTGAGAGGCAGGGCGCTTCACCACTCAGGTGCAGGATGTTTCACCTGTGAGAGGCAGGGTGCTTCACCTCCCATGTGCAGGGAGTTTCACCTGTGAAAGGCAGGGCACTTCACTACTCAGGTGCAGGGAGTTCCACCCCTGAGAGACAGGGCGCTTCACCCCTCAGGTGCAGGGAGTTTCACCTGTGAAAGGCAGGGCGCTTCACCTCCCATGTGCAGGGAGTTTCACCTGTGAGAGGCAGGGCACTTCACCACTCAGGTGCAGGGAGTTCCACCCCTGAGAGACAGGGTGCTTCACCCCTCAGGTGCAGGGAGTTCCACCCCTGAGAGACAGGGTGCTTCACCCCTCAGGTGCAGGGAGTTTCACCTGTGAGAGGCAGGGCGCTTCACCCCCCAGGTGCATGGAGTTTCACCTGTGAGTGACAGGGAGCTTCACCCCTCAGGTGCATGGAGTTTCACCTGTGAGAGGAAGGGCGCTTCACCCCTCAGGTGCATGGAGATTCACCTGTGAGAGGAAGGGCGCTTCACCCCCCAGGTGCAGGGAGTTTCACCTGTGAGAGGCAGGGCGCTTCAACACTCAGGTGCAGGGAGTTTCACCTGTGAGAGGCAGGGCGCTTCACCTCCCATGTGCAGGGAGTTTCACCTGTGAGAGGCAGGGCGCTTCACCCCTGAGGTGCAGGGAGTTTCACCTGTGAGTGACAGGGAGCTTCACCCCTCAGGTGCATGGAGTTTCACCTGTGAGAGGAAGGGCGCTTCACCCCTCAGGTGCATGGAGATTCACCTGTGAGAGGAAGGGCGTATCACCCCCCAGGTGCAGGGAGTTTCACCTGTGAGAGGCAGGGCGCTTCACCACTCAGGTGCAGGGAGTTTCACCTGTGAGAGGCAGGGCGCTTCACCTCCCATGTGCAGGGAGTTTCACCTGTGAGAGGCAGGGCGCTTCACCCCTGAGGTGCAGGGAGTTTCACCTGTGAGAGGCAGGGCGCTTCACCCCCCAGGTGCAGGGAGTTTGAGCTGTGAGAAGCAGGGCACTACACCCCCCAGGTGCAGGGAGTTTCACCTGTGAGAGGAAGGGCACTTCACCCCCCAGGTGCAGGGAGTTTCACCTATGAAAGGCAGGGCGCTGGGAGTTTCACCTGTGAAAGGCAGGGCGCTTCACCCCTCCGGTGCAGGGAGTTTCACCTGTGAAAGGCAGGGCGCTTCACCACTCAGGTGCAGGGAGTTTCACCTGTGAGAGGCAGGGCGCTTCACCTCCCATGTGCAGGGAGTTTCACCTGTGAGAGGCAGGGCGCTTCACCCCTGAGGTGCAGGGAGTTTCACCTGTGAGAGGCAGGGCGCTTCACCCCCCAGGTGCAGGGAGTTTGAGCTGTGAGAGGCAGGGCACTACACCCCCCAGGTGCAGGGAGTTTCACCTGTGAGAGGAAGGGCACTTCACCCCCCAGGTGCAGGGAGTTTCACCTATGAAAGGCAGGGCGCTGGGAGTTTCACCTGTGAAAGGCAGGGCGCTTCACCCCTCAGGTGCAGGGAGTTTCACCTGTGAAAGGCAGGGCGCTTCACCTCCCATGTGCAGGGATTTTCACCTGTGAGAGGCAGGGCGCTTCACCACTCAGGTGCAGGATGTTTCACCTGTGAGAGGCAGGGTGCTTCACCTCCCATGTGCAGGGAGTTTCACCTGTGAAAGGCAGGGCGCTTCACTACTCAGGTACAGGGAGTTTCAACTGTGAAAGGCAGGGCGCTTCACCTCCCATGTGCAGCGAGTTTCACCTGTGAGAGGCAGGGCGCTTCACCACTCAGGTGCAAGGAGTTCCACCCCTAAGAGACAGGGTGCTTCACCCCTCAGGTGCAGGGAGTTTCATCTGTGAGAGGCAGGGCGCTTCACCCCTCAGGTTCAGGGAGTTTCACCTGTGAGAGGCAGGGCGCTTCACCCACGAGGTCCAGGGAGTTTCACCTGTGAGAGGCAGGCGCTTCACCCCCCAGGTGCATGGAGTTTCACCTGTGAGAGGAAGGGCGCTTCACCCCCCAGGTGCAGGGAGTTTCACCTGTGAGAGGCAGGGAGCTTCACCACTCAGGTGCAGGGAGTTTCACCTGTGAGAGGCAGGGCGCTTCACCTCCCATGTGCAGGCAGTTTCACCTGTGAGAGGCAGGGCGCTTCACCCCTCAGGTTCAGGGAGTTTCACCTGTGAGAGGCAGGGCGCTTCACCCACGAGGTCCAGGGAGTTTCACCTGTGAGAGGCAGGGCGCTTCACCCCCCAGGTGCATGGAGTTTCACCTGTGAGAGGAAGGGCGCTTCACCCCACAGGTGCAGGGCGTTTCACCTGTGAGTGGCAGGGTGCTTCACTCCTCAGGTGCAGGGAGTTTCACCTGTGAGAGGCAGGGCACTTCAGCCCTGAGGTGCAGGGAGTTTCACCTGTGAGAGGCATGGCACTTCACCCCTCAGGTGCATGGAGTTTCACCTGTGAGAGGCAGGGCGCTTCTCCCCTGAGGTGCAGGGAGTTTCACCTCCGAGAGGCAGGGCGCTTCACCCCTCAGGTGCATGGAGTTTCACCTCCAAGAGGCAGGGCACTTCAGCCCTGAGGTGCAGGGAGTTTCACCTGTGAGAGGCAGGGCGCTTCACCTCTGAGGTGCAGGGAGTTTCACCTGTGAGAGACAGGGCGCTTCACCCCCCAGGTGCAGGGAGTTTGAGCTGTGAGAGGCAGGGCACTACAACCCCCAGGTGCAGGGAGTTTCACCTGTGAGAGGAAGGGCGCTTCACCCCCCAGGTGCAGGGCATTTCACCTATGAAAGGCAGGGTGCTGGAGTTTCACCTGTGAAAGGCAAGGCGCTTCACCCCCCAGGTGCAGGGCATTTCACCTGTGAGTGGCAGGGCGCTTCACTGCTCAGGTGCAGGGAGTTTCACCTGTGAGAGGCAGGGCACTTCAGCCCTGAGGTGCAGGGAGTTTCACCTGTGAGAGGCAGGGCGCTTTACCCCTCAGGTGCATGGAGTTTCACCTGTGAGAGGCAGGGCGCTTCTCCCCTAAGGTGCAGGGAGTTTCACCTCCGAGAGGCAGGGCGCTTCGTCGCTCAGGTGCATGGAGTTTCACCTCCAAGAGGCAGGGCACTTCAGCCCTGAGGTGCAGGGAGTTTCACCTGTGAGAGGCAGGGCACTTCACCACTCAGGTGCAGGATGTTTCACCTGTGAGAGGCAGGGTGCTTCACCTCCCATGTGCAGGGAGTTTCACCTGTGAAAGGCAGGGCGCTTCACCTGCCATGTGCAGGGAGTTTCACCTGTGAGAGGCAGGGCGCTTCACCACTCAGCTGCAGGGAGTTCCACCCCTAAGGGACAGGGTGCTTCACCCCTCAGGTGCAGGGAGTTTCACCTGTGAGAGGCAGGGCGCTTCACCCCTCAGGTTCAGGGAGTTTCACCGGTGAGAGGCAGGGCGCTTCACCCACGAGGTCCAGGGAGTTTCACCTGTGAGAGGCAGGGCGCTTCACCCCTCAGGTGCATCGAGTTTCACCTGTGAGAGGAAGGGCGCTTCACCCCCCAGGTGCAGGGAGTTTCACCTGTGAGAGGCAGGGAGCTTCACCACTCAGGTGCAGGGAGTCTCACCTGTGAGAGGCAGGGCGCTTCACCTCCCATGTGCAGGCAGTTTCACCTGTGAGAGCAGGGCGCTTCACCCCTCAGGTTCAGGGAGTTTCACCTGTGAGAGGCAGGGCGCTTCACCCACGAGGTCCAGGGAGTTTCACCTGTGAGAGGCAGGGCGCTTCACCCCCCAGGTGCATGGAGTTTCACCTGTGAGAGGAAGGGCGCTTCACCCCACAGGTGCAGGGCGTTTCACCTGTGAGTGGCAGGGCGCTTCACTCCTCAGGTGCAGGGAGTTTCACCTGTGAGAGGCAGGGCACTTCAGCCCTGAGGTGCAGGGAGTTTCACCTGTGAGAGGCATGGCGCTTCACCCCTCAGGTGTATGGAGTTTCACCTGTGAGAGGCAGGGCGCTTCTCCCCTGAGGTGCAGGGAGTTTCACCTCCGAGAGGCAGGGCGCTTCACCCCTCAGGTGCATGGCGTTTCACCTCCAAGAGGCAGGGCACTTCAGCCCTGAGGTGCAGGGAGTTTCACCTTTGAGAGGCAGGGCGCTTCACCCCTGAGGTGCAGGGAGTTTCACCTGTGAGAGACAGGGCGCTTCACCCCCCAGGTGCATGGAGTTTGAGCTGTGAGAGGCAGGGCACTACAACCCCCAGGTGCACGGAGTTTCACCTGTGAGAGGAAGGGCGCTTCACCCCCCAGGTGCAGGGAGTTTCACCTATGAAAGGCAGGGCGCTGGGAGTTTCACCTGTGAAAGGCAGGGCGCTTCACCCCTCAGGTGCAGGGAGTTTGAGCTGTGAGAGGCAGGGCACTACAACCCCCAGGTGCAGGGAGTTTCACCTGTGAGAGGAAGGGAGCTTCACCCCCCAGGTGCAGGGAGTTTCACCTATGAAAGGCAGGGCGCTGGAAGTTTCACCTGTGAAAGGCAGGGCGCTTCACCCCTGAGGTGCTGGGAGTTTCACCTGTGAAAGGCAGGGCGCTTCAGCTCCCATGTGCAGGGATTTTCACCTGTGAGAGGCAGGGCGCTTCACCACTCACGTGCAGGATGTTTCACCTGTGAGAGGCAGGGTGCTTCACCTCCCATTTGCAGGGAGTTTCACCTGTGAAAGGCAGGGCGCTTCACTACTCAGGTGCAGGGAGTTCCACCCCTGAGAGACAGGTCGCTTCACCCCTCAGGTGCAGGGAATTTCACCTGTGAATGGCAGGGCGCTTCACCTCCCATGTGCAGGGAGTTTCACCTGTGAGAGGCAGGGCGCTTCACCACTCAGGTGCAGGGAGTTCCACCCCTGAGAGACAGGGTGCTTCACCCCTCAGGTTCAGGGAGTTTCACCTGTGAGAGGCAGGGCGCTTCACCCCTCAGGTTCAGGGAGTTTCACCTGTGAGAGGCAGGGCACTTCACCCACGAGGTCCAGGGAGTTTTACCTGTGAGAGGCAGGGCGCTTCATCCCCCAGGTGCATGGAGTTTCACCTGTGAGTGACAGGGAGCTTCACCCCTCAGGTGCATGGAGTTTCACCTGTGAGAGGAAGGGCGCTTCACACCTGAGGTGCATGGAGTTTCACCTGTGAGAGGAAGGGCGCTTCACCCCCCAGGTGCAGGGAGTTTCACCTGTGAGAGGCAGGGCGCTTCACCACTCAGGTGCAGGGAGTTTCACCTGTGAGAGGCAGGGCGCTTCACCCCCCAGGTGCAGGGAGTTTGAGCTGTGAGAGGCAGGGCACTACACCACCCAGGTGCAGGGAGTTTCACCTGTGAGAGGAAGGGCGCTTCACCCCCAAGGTGCAGGGAGTTTCACCTATGAAAGGCAGGGCGCTGGGAGTTTCACCTGTGAAAGGCAGGGCGCTTCACCCCTCAGGTGCTGGGAGTTTCACCTGTGAGAGGCAGGGTGCTTCACCTCCCATGTGCAGGGAGTTTCACCTGTGAAAGGCAGGGCACTTCACTACTCAGGTGCAGGGAGTTCCACCCCTGAGAGACAGGGCGCTTCACCCCTCAGGTGCAGGGAGTTTCACCTGTGAAAGGCAGGGCGCTTCACCTCCCATGTGCAGGGAGTTTCACCTGTGAGAGGCAGGGCACTTCACCACTCAGGTGCAGGGAGTTCCACCCCTGAGAGACAGGGTGCTTCACCCCTCAGGTGCAGGGAGTTTCACCTGTGAGAGGCAGGGCGCTTCACCCACGAGGTCCAGGGAGTTTCACCTGTGAGAGGCAGGGCGCTTCACCCCCCAGGTGCATGGAGGTTCACCTGTGAGTGACAGGGAGCTTCACCCCTCAGGTGCATGGAGTTTCACCTGTGAGAGGAAGGGCGCTTCACCCCTCAGGTGCATGGAGTTTCACCTGTGAGAGGAAGGGCGCTTCACCCCCCAGGTGCAGGGAGTTTCACCTGTGAGAGGCAGGGCGCTTCACCACTCAGGTGCAGGGAGTTTCACCTGTGAGAGGCAGGGCGCTTCACCTCCCATGTGCAGGGAGTTTCACCTGTGAGAGGCAGGGCGCTTCACCCCTGAGGTGCAGGGAGTTTCACCTGTGAGAGGCAGGGCGCTTCACCCCCCAGGTGCAGGGAGTTTGAGCTGTGAGAAGCAGGGCACTACACCCCCCAGGTGCAGGGAGTTTCACCTGTGAGAGGAAGGGCACTTCACCCCCCAGGTGCAGGGAGTTTCACCTATGAAAGGCAGGGCGCTGGGAGTTTCACCTGTGAAAGGCAGGGCGCTTCACCCCTCAGGTGCAGGGAGTTTCACCTGTGACAGGCAGGGCGCTTCACCTCCCATGTGCAGGGATTTTCACCTGTGAGAGGCAGGGCGCTTCACCACTCAGGTGCAGGATGTTTCACCTGTGAGAGGCAGGGTGCTTCACCTCCCATGTGCAGGGAGTTTCACCTGTGAAAGGCAGGGCACTTCACTACTCAGGTGCAGGGAGTTCCACCCCTGAGAGACAGGGCGCTTCACCCCTCAGGTGCAGGGAGTTTCACCTGTGAAAGGCAGGGCGCTTCACCTCCCATGTGCAGGGAGTTTCACCTGTGAGAGGCAGGGCACTTCACCACTCAGGTGCAGGGAGTTCCACCCCTGAGAGACAGGGTGCTTCACCCCTCAGGTGCAGGGAGTTCCACCCCTGAGAGACAGGGTGCTTCACCCCTCAGGTGCAGGGAGTTTCACCTGTGAGAGGCAGGGCGCTTCACCTCCCAGGTGCATGGAGTTTCAACTGTGAGTGACAGGGAGCTTCACCCCTCAGGTGCATGGAGTTTCACCTGTGAGAGGAAGGGCGCTTCACCCCTCAGGTGCATGGAGATTCACCTGTGAGAGGAAGGGCGCTTCACCCCCCAGGTGCAGGGAGTTTCACCTGTGAGAGGCAGGGCGCTTCACCACTCAGGTGCAGGGAGTTTCACCTGTGAGAGGCAGGGCGCTTCACCTCCCATGTGCAGGGAGTTTCACCTGTGAGAGGCAGGGCGCTTCACCCCTGAGGTGCAGGGAGTTTCACCTGTGAGTGACAGGGAGCTTCACCCCTCAGGTGCATGGAGTTTCACCTGTGAGAGGAAGGGCGCTTCACCCCTCAGGTGCATGGAGATTCACCTGTGAGAGGAAGGGCGTATCACCCCCCAGGTGCAGGGAGTTTCACCTCTGAGAGGCAGGGCGCTTCACCACTCAGGTGCAGGGAGTTTCACCTGTGAGAGGCAGGGCGCTTCACCTCCCATGTGCAGGGAGTTTCACCTGTGAGAGGCAGGGCGCTTCACCCCTGAGGTGCAGGGAGTTTCACCTGTGAGAGGCAGGGAGCTTCACCCCCCAGGTGCAGGGAGTTTGAGCTGTGAGAAGCAGGGCACTACACCCCCCAGGTGCAGGGAGTTTCACCTGTGAGAGGAAGGGCACTTCACCCCCCAGGTGCAGGGAGTTTCACCTATGAAAGGCAGGGCGCTGGGAGTTTCACCTGTGAAAGGCAGGGCGCTTCACCCCTCAGGTGCAGGGAGTTTCACCTGTGACAGGCAGGGCGCTTCACCTCCCATGTGCAGGGATTTTCACCTGTGAGAGGCAGGGCGCTTCACCACTCAGGTGCAGGATGTTTCACCTGTGAGAGGCAGGGTGCTTCACCTCCCATGTGCAGGGAGTTTCACCTGTGAAAGGCAGGGCACTTCACTACTCAGGTGCAGGGAGTTCCACCCCTGAGAGACAGGGCGCTTCACCCCTCAGGTGCAGGGAGTTTCACCTGTGAAAGGCAGGGCGCTTCACCTCCCATGTGCAGGGAGTTTCACCTGTGAGAGGCAGGGCACTTCACCACTCAGGTGCAGGGAGTTCCACCCCTGAGAGACAGGGTGCTTCACCCCTCAGGTGCAGGGAGTTCCACCCCTGAGAGACAGGGTGCTTCACCCCTCAGGTGCAGGGAGTTTCACCTGTGAGAGGCAGGGCGCTTCACCCCCCAGGTGCATGGAGTTTCACCTGTGAGTGACAGGGAGCTTCACCCCTCAGGTGCATGGAGTTTCACCTGTGAGAGGAAGGGCGCTTCACCCCTCAGGTGCATGGAGATTCACCTGTGAGAGGAAGGGCGTATCACCCCCCAGGTGCAGGGAGTTTCACCTGTGAGAGGCAGGGCGCTTCACCACTCAGGTGCAGGGAGTTTCACCTGTGAGAGGCAGGGCGCTTCACCTCCCATGTGCAGGGAGTTTCACCTGTGAGAGGCAGGGCGCTTCACCCCTGAGGTGCAGGGAGTTTCACCTGTGAGAGGCAGGGCGCTTCACCCCCCAGGTGCAGGGAGTTTGAGCTGTGAGAAGCAGGGCACTACACACCCCAGGTGCAGGGAGTTTCACCTGTGAGAGGAAGGGCACTTCACCCCCCAGGTGCAGGGAGTTTCACCTATGAAAGGCAGGGCGCTGGGAGTTTCACCTGTGAAAGGCAGGGCGCTTCACCCCTCCGGTGCAGGGAGTTTCACCTGTGAAAGGCAGGGCGCTTCACCACTCAGGTGCAGGGAGTTTCACCTGTGAGAGGCAGGGCGCTTCACCTCCCATGTGCAGGGAGTTTCACCTGTGAGAGGCAGGGCGCTTCACCCCTGAGGTGCAGGGAGTTTCACCTGTGAGAGGCAGGGCGCTTCACCCCCCAGGTGCAGGGAGTTTGAGCTGTGAGAGGCAGGGCACTACACCCCCCAGGTGCAGGGAGTTTCACCTGTGAGAGGAAGGGCACTTCACCCCCCAGGTGCAGGGAGTTTCACCTATGAAAGGCAGGGCGCTGGGAGTTTCACCTGTGAAAGGCAGGGCGCTTCACCCCTCAGGTGCAGGGAGTTTCACCTGTGAAAGGCAGGGCGCTTCACCTCCCATGTGCAGGGATTTTCACCTGTGAGAGGCAGGGCGCTTCACCACTCAGGTGCAGGATGTTTCACCTGTGAGAGGCAGGGTGCTTCACCTCCCATGTGCAGGGAGTTTCACCTGTGAAAGGCAGGGCGCTTCACTACTCAGGTGCAGGGAGTTTCAACTGTGAAAGGCAGGGCGCTTCACCTCCCATGTGCAGCGAGTTTCACCTGTGAGAGGCAGGGCGCTTCACCACTCAGGTGCAAGGAGTTCCACCCCTAAGAGACAGGGTGCTTCACCCCTCAGGTGCAGGGAGTTTCATCTGTGAGAGGCAGGGCGCTTCACCCCTCAGGTTCAGGGAGTTTCACCTGTGAGAGGCAGGGCGCTTCACCCACGAGGTCCAGGGAGTTTCACCTGTGAGAGGCAGGCGCTTCACCCCCCAGGTGCATGGAGTTTCACCTGTGAGAGGAAGGGCGCTTCACCCCCCAGGTGCAGGGAGTTTCACCTGTGAGAGGCAGGGAGCTTCACCACTCAGGTGCAGGGAGTTTCACCTGTGAGAGGCAGGGCGCTTCACCTCCCATGTGCAGGCAGTTTCACCTGTGAGAGGCAGGGCGCTTCACCCCTCAGGTTCAGGGAGTTTCACCTGTGAGAGGCAGGGCGCTTCACCCACGAGGTCCAGGGAGTTTCACCTGTGAGAGGCAGGGCGCTTCACCCCCCAGGTGCATGGAGTTTCACCTGTGAGAGGAAGGGCGCTTCACCCCACAGGTGCAGGGCGTTTCACCTGTGAGTGGCAGGGTGCTTCACTCCTCAGGTGCAGGGAGTTTCACCTGTGAGAGGCAGGGCACTTCAGCCCTGAGGTGCAGGGAGTTTCACCTGTGAGAGGCATGGCGCTTCACCCCTCAGGTGCATGGAGTTTCACCTGTGAGAGGCAGGGCGCTTCTCCCCTGAGGTGCAGGGAGTTTCACCTCCGAGAGGCAGGGCGCTTCACCCCTCAGGTGCATGGAGTTTCACCTCCAAGAGGCAGGGCACTTCAGCCCTGAGGTGCAGGGAGTTTCACCTGTGAGAGGCAGGGCGCTTCACCTCTGAGGTGCAGGGAGTTTCACCTGTGAGAGACAGGGCGCTTCACCCCCCAGGTGCAGGGAGTTTGAGCTGTGAGAGGCAGGGCACTACAACCCCCAGGTGCAGGGAGTTTCACCTGTGAGAGGAAGGGCGCTTCACCCCCCAGGTGCAGGGCATTTCACCTATGAAAGGCAGGGTGCTGGAGTTTCACCTGTGAAAGGCAAGGCGCTTCACCCCCCAGGTGCAGGGCATTTCACCTGTGAGTGGCAGGGCGCTTCACTGCTCAGGTGCAGGGAGTTTCACCTGTGAGAGGCAGGGCACTTCAGCCCTGAGGTGCAGGGAGTTTCACCTGTGAGAGGCAGGGCGCTTTACCCCTCAGGTGCATGGAGTTTCACCTGTGAGAGGCAGGGCGCTTCTCCCCTAAGGTGCAGGGAGTTTCACCTCCGAGAGGCAGGGCGCTTCGTCGCTCAGGTGCATGGAGTTTCACCTCCAAGAGGCAGGGCACTTCAGCCCTGAGGTGCAGGGAGTTTCACCTGTGAGAGGCAGGGCACTTCACCACTCAGGTGCAGGATGTTTCACCTGTGAGAGGCAGGGTGCTTCACCTCCCATGTGCAGGGAGTTTCACCTGTGAAAGGCAGGGCGCTTCACTACTCAGGTGCAGGGAGTTCCACCCCTGAGAGACAGGGCGCTTCACCCCCAGGTGCAGGGAGTTTCACCTGTGAAAGGCAGGGCGCTTCACCTGCCATGTGCAGGGAGTTTCACCTGTGAGAGGCAGGGCGCTTCACCACTCAGCTGCAGGGAGTTCCACCCCTAAGGGACAGGGTGCTTCACCCCTCAGGTGCAGGGAGTTTCACCTGTGAGAGGCAGGGCGCTTCACCCCTCAGGTTCAGGGAGTTTCACCGGTGAGAGGCAGGGCGCTTCACCCACGAGGTCCAGGGAGTTTCACCTGTGAGAGGCAGGGCGCTTCACCCCTCAGGTGCATCGAGTTTCACCTGTGAGAGGAAGGGCGCTTCACCCCCCAGGTGCAGGGAGTTTCACCTGTGAGAGGCAGGGAGCTTCACCACTCAGGTGCAGGGAGTCTCACCTGTGAGAGGCAGGGCGCTTCACCTCCCATGTGCAGGCAGTTTCACCTGTGAGAGCAGGGCGCTTCACCCCTCAGGTTCAGGGAGTTTCACCTGTGAGAGGCAGGGCGCTTCACCCACGAGGTCCAGGGAGTTTCACCTGTGAGAGGCAGGGCGCTTCACCCCCCAGGTGCATGGAGTTTCACCTGTGAGAGGAAGGGCGCTTCACCCCACAGGTGCAGGGCGTTTCACCTGTGAGTGGCAGGGCGCTTCACTCCTCAGGTGCAGGGAGTTTCACCTGTGAGAGGCAGGGCACTTCAGCCCTGAGGTGCAGGGAGTTTCACCTGTGAGAGGCATGGCGCTTCACCCCTCAGGTGTATGGAGTTTCACCTGTGAGAGGCAGGGCGCTTCTCCCCTGAGGTGCAGGGAGTTTCACCTCCGAGAGGCAGGGCGCTTCACCCCTCAGGTGCATGGCGTTTCACCTCCAAGAGGCAGGGCACTTCAGCCCTGAGGTGCAGGGAGTTTCACCTGTGAGAGGCAGGGCGCTTCACCCCTGAGGTGCAGGGAGTTTCACCTGTGAGAGACAGGGCGCTTCACCCCCCAGGTGCATGGAGTTTGAGCTGTGAGAGGCAGGGCACTACAACCCCCAGGTGCACGGAGTTTCACCTGTGAGAGGAAGGGCGCTTCACCCCCCAGGTGCAGGGAGTTTCACCTATGAAAGGCAGGGCGCTGGGAGTTTCACCTGTGAAAGGCAGGGCGCTTCACCCCTCAGGTGCAGGGAGTTTGAGCTGTGAGAGGCAGGGCACTACAACCCCCAGGTGCAGGGAGTTTCACCTGTGAGAGGAAGGGAGCTTCACCCCCCAGGTGCAGGGAGTTTCACCTATGAAAGGCAGGGCGCTGGAAGTTTCACCTGTGAAAGGCAGGGCGCTTCACCCCTGAGGTGCTGGGAGTTTCACCTGTGAAAGGCAGGGCGCTTCACCTCCCATGTGCAGGGATTTTCACCTGTGAGAGGCAGGGCGCTTCACCACTCACGTGCAGGATGTTTCACCTGTGAGAGGCAGGGTGCTTCACCTCCCATTTGCAGGGAGTTTCACCTGTGAAAGGCAGGGCGCTTCACTACTCAGGTGCAGGGAGTTCCACCCCTGAGAGACAGGTCGCTTCACCCCTCAGGTGCAGGGAATTTCACCTGTGAATGGCAGGGCGCTTCACCTCCCATGTGCAGGGAGTTTCACCTGTGAGAGGCAGGGCGCTTCACCACTCAGGTGCAGGGAGTTCCACCCCTGAGAGACAGGGTGCTTCACCCCTCAGGTTCAGGGAGTTTCACCTGTGAGAGGCAGGGCGCTTCACCCCTCAGGTTCAGGGAGTTTCACCTGTGAGAGGCAGGGCACTTCACCCACGAGGTCCAGGGAGTTTTACCTGTGAGAGGCAGGGCGCTTCATCCCCCAGGTGCATGGAGTTTCACCTGTGAGTGACAGGGAGCTTCACCCCTCAGGTGCATGGAGTTTCACCTGTGAGAGGAAGGGCGCTTCACACCTGAGGTGCATGGAGTTTCACCTGTGAGAGGAAGGGCGCTTCACCCCCCAGGTGCAGGGAGTTTCACCTGTGAGAGGCAGGGCTCTTCACCACTCAGGTGCAGGGAGTTTCACCTGTGAGAGGCAGGGCGCTTCACCCCCCAGGTGCAGGGAGTTTGAGCTGTGAGAGGCAGGGCACTACACCACCCAGGTGCAGGGAGTTTCACCTGTGAGAGGAAGGGCGCTTCACCCCCAAGGTGCAGGGAGTTTCACCTATGAAAGGCAGGGCGCTGGGAGTTTCACCTGTGAAAGGCAGGGCGCTTCACCCCTCAGGTGCTGGGAGTTTCACCTGTGAGAGGCAGGGTGCTTCACCTCCCATGTGCAGGGAGTTTCACCTGTGAAAGGCAGGGCACTTCACTACTCAGGTGCAGGGAGTTCCACCCCTGAGAGACAGGGCGCTTCACCCCTCAGGTGCAGGGAGTTTCACCTGTGAAAGGCAGGGCGCTTCACCTCCCATGTGCAGGGAGTTTCACCTGTGAGAGGCAGGGCACTCCACCACTCAGGTGCAGGGAGTTCCACCCCTGAGAGACAGGGTGCTTCACCCCTCAGGTGCAGGGAGTTTCACCTGTGAGAGGCAGGGCGCTTCACCCACGAGGTCCAGGGAGTTTCACCTGTGAGAGGCAGGGCGCTTCACCCCCCAGGTGCATGGAGGTTCACCTGTGAGTGACAGGGAGCTTCACCCCTCAGGTGCATGGAGTTTCACCTGTGAGAGGAAGGGCGCTTCACCCCTCAGGTGCATGGAGTTTCACCTGTGAGAGGAAGGGCGCTTCACCCCCCAGGTGCAGGGAGTTTCACCTGTGAGAGGCAGGGCGCTTCACCACTCAGGTGCAGGGAGTTTCACCTGTGAGAGGCAGGGCGCTTCACCTCCCATGTGCAGGGAGTTTCACCTGTGAGAGGCAGGGCGCTTCACCCCTGAGGTGCAGGGAGTTTCACCTGTGAGAGGCAGGGCGCTTCACCCCCCAGGTGCAGGGAGTTTGAGCTGTGAGAAGCAGGGCACTACACCCCCCAGGTGCAGGGAGTTTCACCTGTGAGAGGAAGGGCACTTCACCCCCCAGGTGCAGGGAGTTTCACCTATGAAAGGCAGGGCGCTGGGAGTTTCACCTGTGAAAGGCAGGGCGCTTCACCCCTCAGGTGCAGGGAGTTTCACCTGTGACAGGCAGGGCGCTTCACCTCCCATGTGCAGGGATTTTCACCTGTGAGAGGCAGGGCGCTTCACCACTCAGGTGCAGGATGTTTCACCTGTGAGAGGCAGGGTGCTTCACCTCCCATGTGCAGGGAGTTTCACCTGTGAAAGGCAGGGCACTTCACTACTCAGGTGCAGGGAGTTCCACCCCTGAGAGACAGGGCGCTTCACCCCTCAGGTGCAGGGAGTTTCACCTGTGAAAGGCAGGGCGCTTCACCTCCCATGTGCAGGGAGTTTCACCTGTGAGAGGCAGGGCACTTCACCACTCAGGTGCAGGGAGTTCCACCCCTGAGAGACAGGGTGCTTCACCCCTCAGGTGCAGGGAGTTCCACCCCTGAGAGACAGGGTGCTTCACCCCTCAGGTGCAGGGAGTTTCACCTGTGAGAGGCAGGGCGCTTCACCTCCCAGGTGCATGGAGTTTCAACTGTGAGTGACAGGGAGCTTCACCCCTCAGGTGCATGGAGTTTCACCTGTGAGAGGAAGGGCGCTTCACCCCTCAGGTGCATGGAGATTCACCTGTGAGAGGAAGGGCGCTTCACCCCCCAGGTGCAGGGAGTTTCACCTGTGAGAGGCAGGGCGCTTCACCACTCAGGTGCAGGGAGTTTCACCTGTGAGAGGCAGGGCGCTTCACCTCCCATGTGCAGGGAGTTTCACCTGTGAGAGGCAGGGCGCTTCACCCCTGATGTGCAGGGAGTTTCACCTGTGAGTGACAGGGAGCTTCACCCCTCAGGTGCATGGAGTTTCACCTGTGAGAGGAAGGGCGCTTCACCCCTCAGGTGCATGGAGATTCACCTGTGAGAGGAAGGGCGTATCACCCCCCAGGTGCAGGGAGTTTCACCTCTGAGAGGCAGGGCGCTTCACCACTCAGGTGCAGGGAGTTTCACCTGTGAGAGGCAGGGCGCTTCACCTCCCATGTGCAGGGAGTTTCACCTGTGAGAGGCAGGGCGCTTCACCCCTGAGGTGCAGGGAGTTTCACCTGTGAGAGGCAGGGAGCTTCACCCCCCAGGTGCAGGGAGTTTGAGCTGTGAGAAGCAGGGCACTACACCCCCCAGGTGCAGGGAGTTTCACCTGTGAGAGGAAGGGCACTTCACCCCCCAGGTGCAGGGAGTTTCACTTATGAAAGGCAGGGTGCTGGGAGTTTCACCTGTGAAAGGCAGGGCGCTTCACCCCTCAGGTGCAGGGAGTTTCACCTGTGACAGGCAGGGCGCTTCACCTCCCATGTGCAGGGATTTTCACCTGTGAGAGGCAGGGCGCTTCACCACTCAGGTGCAGGATGTTTCACCTGTGAGAGGCAGGGTGCTTCACCTCCCATGTGCAGGGAGTTTCACCTGTGAAAGGCAGGGCACTTCACTACTCAGGTGCAGGGAGTTCCACCCCTGAGAGACAGGGCGCTTCACCCCTCAGGTGCAGGGAGTTTCACCTGTGAAAGGCAGGGCGCTTCACCTCCCATGTGCAGGGAGTTTCACCTGTGAGAGGCAGGGCACTTCACCACTCAGGTGCAGGGAGTTCCACCCCTGAGAGACAGGGTGCTTCACCCCTCAGGTGCAGGGAGTTCCACCCCTGAGAGACAGGGTGCTTCACCCCTCAGGTGCAGGGAGTTTCACCTGTGAGAGGCAGGGCGCTTCACCCCCCAGGTGCATGGAGTTTCACCTGTGAGTGACAGGGAGCTTCACCCCTCAGGTGCATGGAGTTTCACCTGTGAGAGGAAGGGCGCTTCACCCCTCAGGTGCATGGAGATTCACCTGTGAGAGGAAGGGCGCTTCACCCCCCAGGTGCAGGGAGTTTCACCTGTGAGAGGCAGGGCGCTTCACCACTCAGGTGCAGGGAGTTTCACCTGTGAGAGGCAGGGCGCTTCACCTCCCATGTGCAGGGAGTTTCACCTGTGAGAGGCAGGGCGCTTCACCCCTGAGGTGCAGGGAGTTTCACCTGTGAGTGACAGGGAGCTTCACCCCTCAGGTGCATGGAGTTTCACCTGTGAGAGGAAGGGCGCTTCACCCCTCAGGTGCATGGAGATTCACCTGTGAGAGGAAGGGCGTATCACCCCCCAGGTGCAGGGAGTTTCACCTGTGAGAGGCAGGGCGCTTCACCACTCAGGTGCAGGGAGTTTCACCTGTGAGAGGCAGGGCGCTTCACCTCCCATGTGCAGGGAGTTTCACCTGTGAGAGGCAGGGCGCTTCACCCCTGAGGTGCAGGGAGTTTCACCTGTGGGAGGCAGGGCGCTTCACCCCCCAGGTGCAGGGAGTTTGAGCTGTGAGAAGCAGGGCACTACACCCCCCAGGTGCAGGGAGTTTCACCTGTGAGAGGAAGGGCACTTCACCCCCCAGGTGCAGGGAGTTTCACCTATGAAAGTCAGGGCGCTGGGAGTTTCACCTGTGAAAGGCAGGGCGATTCACCCCTCAGGTGCAGGGAGTTTCACCTGTGAGAGGCAGGGCGCTTCACCCCTGAGGTGCAGGGAGTTTCACCTGTGAGAGGCAGGGCGCTTCACCCCCCAGGTGCAGGGAGTTTGAGCTGTGAGAAGCAGGGTACTACACCCCCCAGGTGCAGGGAGTTTCACCTGTGAGAGGAAGGGCACTTCACCCCCCAGCTGCAGGGAGTTTCACCTATGAAAGGCAGGGCGCTGGGAGTTTCACCTGTGAAAGGCAGGGCGCTTCACCCCTCCGGTGCAGGGAGTTTCACCTGTGAAAGGCAGGGCGCTTCACCACTCAGGTGCAGGATGTTTCACCTGTGAGAGGCAGGGTGCTTCACCTCCCATGTGCAGGGAGTTTCACCTGTGAAAGGCAGGGCGCTTCACTACTCAGGTGCAGGGAGTTCCACCCCTGAGAGACAGGGCGCTTCACTCCTCAGGTGCAGGGAGTTTCACCTGTGAAAGGCAGGGCGCTTCACCTCCCATGTGCAGGGAGTTTCACCTGTGAGAGGCAGGGCGCTTCACCACTCAGGTGCAGGGAGTTCCACCCCTAAGAGACAGGGTGCTTCACCCCTCAGGTGCAGGGAGTTTCACCTGTGAGAGGCAGGGCGCTTCACCCCTCAGGTTCAGGGAGTTTCACCTGTGAGAGGCAGGGCGCTTCCCCACGAGGTCCAGGGAGTTTCACCTGTGAGGGGCAGGGCGCTTCACCCCCCAGGTGCATGGAGTTTCACCTGTGAGAGGAAGGGCGCTTCACCCCCCAGGTGCAGGGAGTTTCACCTGTGAGAGGCAGGGAGCTTCACCACTCAGGTGCAGGGAGTTTCACCTGTGAGAGGCAGGGCGCTTCACCTCCCATGTGCAGGCAGTTTCACCTGTGAGAGGGAGGGCGCTTCACCCCTGAGGTGCAGGGAGTTTCACCTGTGAGAGGCAGGGCGCTTCACCCCTGAAGTGCAGGGAGTTTCACCTGTGAGAGGCAGGGCGCTTCACCTCCCATGTGCAGGGAGTTTCACCTGTGAGAGGCATGGCGCTTCACCCCTGAGGTGCAGGGAGTTTCACCTGTGAGAGGCAGGGAAATCACCCCCCAGGTGCAGGGAGTTTGAGCTGTGAGAAGCAGGGCACTACACCCCCCAGGTGCAGGGAGTTTCACCTGTGAGAGGAAGGGCACTTCACCCCCCAGGTGCAGGGAGTTTCACCGATGAAAGGCAGGGCCCTGGGAGTTTCACCTGTGAAAGGCAGGGCGCTTCACCCCTCAGGTGCAGGGAGTTTCACCTGTGAAAGGCAGGGCGCTTCACCTCCCATGTGCAGGGATTTTCACCTGTGAGAGGCAGGGCGCTTCACCACTCAGGTGCAGGATGTTTCACCTGTGAGAGGCAGGGTGCTTCACCTCCCATGTGCAGGGAGTTTCACCTGTGAAAGGCAGGGCACTTCACTACTCAGGTGCAGGGAGTTCCACCCCTGAGAGACAGGGCGCTTCACCCCTCAGGTGCAGGGAGTTTCACCTGTGAAAGGCAGGGCGCTTCACCTCCCATGTGCAGGGAGTTTCACCTGTGAGAGGCAGGGCACTTCACCACTCAGGTGCAGGGAGTTCCACCCCTGAGAGACAGGGTGCTTCACCCCTCAGGTGCAGGGAGTTTCACCTGTGAGAGGCAGGGCGCTTCACCCACGAGGTCCAGGGAGTTTCACCTGTGAGAGGCAGGGCGCTTCACCCCCCAGGTGCATGGAGTTTCACCTGTGAGTGACAGGGAGCTTCACCCCTCAGGTGCATGGAGTTTCACCTGTGAGAGGAAGGGCGCTTCACCCCTCAGGTGCATGGAGATTCACCTGTGAGAGGAAGGGCGCTTCACCCCCCAGGTGCAGGGAGTTTCACCTGTGAGAGGCAGGGCGCTTCACCACTCAGGTGCAGGGAGTTTCACCTGTGAGAGGCAGGGCGCTTCACCTCCCATGTGCAGGGAGTTTCACCTGTGAGAGGCAGGGCGCTTCACCCCTGAGGTGCAGGGAGTTTCACCTGTGAGTGACAGGGAGCTTCACCCCTCAGGTGCATGGAGTTTCACCTGTGAGAGGAAGGGCGCTTCACCCCTCAGGTGCATGGAGATTCACCTGTGAGAGGAAGGGCGCTTCACCCCCCAGGTGCAGGGAGTTTCACCTGTGAGAGGCAGGGCGCTTCACCACTCAGGTGCAGGGAGTTTCACCTGTGAGAGGCAGGGCGCTTCACCTCCCATGTGCAGGGAGTTTCACCTGTGAGAGGCAGGGCGCTTCACCCCTGAGGTGCAGGGAGTTTCACCTGTGAGAGGCAGGGCGCTTCACCCCCCAGGTGCAGGGAGTTTGAGCTGTGAGAAGCAGGGCACTACACCCCCCAGATGCAGGGAGTTTCACCTGTGAGAGGAAGGGCACTTCACCCCCCAGGTGCAGGGAGTTTCACCTATGAAAGGCAGGGCGCTGGGAGTTTCACCTGTGAAAGGCAGGGCGCTTCACCCCTCAGGTGCAGGGAGTTTCACCTGTGAGAGGCAGGGCGCTTCACCCCTGAGGTGCAGGGAGTTTCACCTGTGAGAGGCAGGGCGCTTCACCCCCCAGGTGCAGGGAGTTTGAGCTGTGAGAAGCAGGGCACTACACCCCCCAGGTGCAGGGAGTTTCACCTGTGAGAGGAAGGGCACTTCACCCCCCAGGTGCAGGGAGTTTCACCTATGAAAGGCAGGGCGCTGGGAGTTTCACCTGTGAAAGGCAGGGCGCTTCACCCCTCAGGTGCAGGGAGTTTCACCTGTGAAAGGCAGGGCGCTTCACCTCCCATGTGCAGGGATTTTCACCTGTGAGAGGCAGGGCGCTTCACCACTCAGGTGCAGGATGTTTCACCTGTGAGAGGCAGGGCGCTTCACCTCCCATGTGCAGGGAGTTTCACCTGTGAACGGCAGGGCGCTTCACTACTCAGGTGCAGGGAGTTCCACCCCTGAGAGACAGGGCGCTTCACCCCTCAGGTGCAGGGAGTTTCACCTGTGAAAGGCAGGGCGCTTCACCTGCCATGTGCAGGGAGTTTCACCTGTGAGAGGCAGGGCGCTTCACCACTCAGGTGCAGGGAGTTCCACCCCTAAGAGACAAGGTGCTTCACCCCTCAGGTGCAGGGAGTTTCACCTGTGAGAGGCAGGGCGCTTCACCCCTCAGGTTCAGGGAGTTTCACCTGTGAGAGGCAGGGCGCTTCACCCACGAGGTCCAGGGAGTTTCACCTGTGAGAGGCAGGGTGCTTCACCCCTCAGGTGCATCGAGTTTCACCTGTGAGAGGAAGGGCGCTTCACCCCCCAGGTGCAGGGAGTTTCACCTGTGAGAGGCAGGGAGCTTCACCACTCAGGTGCAGGGAGTCTCACCTGTGAGAGGCAGGGCGCTTCACCTCCCATGTGCAGGCAGTTTCACCTGTGAGAGCAGGGCGCTTCACCCCTCAGGTTCAGGGAGTTTCACCTGTGAGAGGCAGGGCGCTTCACCCATGAGGTCCAGGGAGTTTCACCTGTGAGAGGCAGGGCTCTTCACCCCCCAGGTGCATGGGGTTTCACCTGTGAGAGGAAGGGCGCTTCACCCCACAGGTGCAGGGGGTTTCACCTGTGAGTGGCAGGGCGCTTCACTCCTCAGGTGCAGGGAGTTTCACCTGTGAGAGGCAGGCCACTTCAGCCCTGAGGTGCAGGGAGTTTCACCTGTGAGAGGCATGGCGCTTCACCCCTCAGGTGTATGGAGTTTCACCTGTGAGAGGCAGGGCGCTTCTCCCCTGAGGTGCAGGGAGTTTCACCTCCGAGAGGCAGGGCGCTTCACCCCTCAGGTGCATGTAGTTTCACCTCCAAGAGGCAGGGCACTTCAGCCCTGAGGTGCAGGGAGTTTCACCTGTGAGAGGCAGGGCGCTTCACCCCTGAGGTGCAGGGAGTTTCACCTGTGAGAGACAGGGCGCTTCACCCCCCAGGTGCATGGAGTTTGAGCTGTGAGAGGCAGGGCACTACAACCCCCAGGTGCAGGGTGTTTCACCTGTGAGAGGAAGGGCGCTTCACCCCCCAGGTGCAGGGAGTTTCACCTATGAAAGGCAGGGCACTGGGAATTTCACCTGTGAAAGGCAGGGCGCTTCACCCCTCAGGTGCAGGGAGTTTGAGCTGTGAGAGGCAGGGCGCTTCACCCCCCAGGTGCAGGGAGTTTCACCTGTGAGAGGCAGGGAGCTTCACCACTCAGGTGCAGGGAGTCTCACCTGTGAGAGGCAGGGCGCTTCACCTCCCATGTGCAGGCAGTTTCACCTGTGAGAGCAGGGCGCTTCACCCCTCAGGTTCAGGGAGTTTCACCTGTGAGAGGCAGGGCGCTTCACCCATGAGGTCCAGGGAGTTTCACCTGTGAGAGGCAGGGCTCTTCACCCCCCAGGTGCATGGGGTTTCACCTGTGAGAGGAAGGGCGCTTCACCCCACAGGTGCAGGGCGTTTCACCTGTGAGTGGCAGGGCGCTTTACTCCTCAGGTGCAGGGAGTTTCACCTGTGAGAGGCAGGCCACTTCAGCCCTGAGGTGCAGGGAGTTTCACCTGTGAGAGGCATGGCGCTTCACCCCTCAGGTGTATGGAGTTTCACCTGTGAGAGGCAGGGCGCTTCTCCCCTGAGGTGCAGGGAGTTTCACCTCCGAGAGGCAGGGCGCTTCACCCCTCAGGTGCATGTAGTTTCACCTCCAAGAGGCAGGGCACTTCAGCCCTGAGGTGCAGGGAGTTTCACCTGTGAGAGGCAGGGCGCTTCACCCCTGAGGTGCAGGGAGTTTCACCTGTGAGAGACAGGGCGCTTCACCCCCCAGGTGCATGGAGTTTGAGCTGTGAGAGGCAGGGCACTACAACCCCCAGGTGCAGGGTGTTTCACCTGTGAGAGGAAGGGCGCTTCACCCCCCAGGTGCAGGGAGTTTCACCTATGAAAGGCAGGGCACTGGGAATTTCACCTGTGAAAGGCAGGGCGCTTCACCCCTCAGGTGCAGGGAGTTTGAGCTGTGAGAGGCAGGGCACTACAACCCCCAGGTGCAGGGAGTTTCACCTGTGAGAGGAAGGGAGCTTCACCCCCCAGGTGCAGGGAGTTTCACCTATGAAAGGCAGGGCGCTGGGAGTTTCACCTGTGAAAGGCAGGGCGCTTCACCCCTGAGGTGCTGGGAGTTTCACCTGTGAAAGGCAGGGCGCTTCACCTCCCATGTGCAGGGATTTTCACCTGTGAGAGGCAGGGCGCTTCACCACTCACGTGCAGGATGTATCACCTCTGAGAGGCAGGGTGCTTCACCTCCCATTTGCAGGGAGTTTTACCTGTGAAAGTCAGGGCGCTTCACTACTCAGGTGCAGGGAGTTCCACCCCTGAGAGACAGGTCGCTTCACCCCTCAGGTGCAGGGAATTTCACCTGTGAATGGCAGGGCGCTTCACCTCCCATGTGCAGGGAGTTTCACCTGTGAGAGGCAGGGTGCTTCACCACTCAGGTGCAGGGAGTTCCACCCCTGAGAGACAGGGTGATTCACCCCTCAGGTTCAGGGAGTTTCACCTGTGAGAGGCAGGGCGCTTCACCCCTCAGGTTCAGGGAATTTCACCTGTGAGAGGCAGGGCACTTCACCCACGAGGTCCAGGGAGTTTCACCTGTGAGAGGCAGGGCGCTTCATCCCCCAGGTGCATGGAGTTTCACCTGTGAGTGACAGGGAGCTTCACCCCTCAGGTGCATGGAGTTTCACCTGTGAGAGGAAGGGCGCTTCACCCCTGAGGTGCATGGAGTTTCACCTGTGAGAGGAAGGGCGATTCACCCCCCAGGTGCAGGGAGTTTCACCTGTGAGAGGCAGGGCGCTTCACCACTCAGGTGCAGGGAGTTTCACCTGTGAGAGGCAGGGCGCTTCACCCCCCAGGTGCAGGGAGTTTGAGCTGTGAGAGGCAGGGCAGTACACCCCCCAGGTGCAGGGAGTTTCACCTGTGAGAGGAAGGGCGCTTCACCCCCAAGGTGCAGGGAGTTTCACCTATGAAAGGCAGGGCGCTGGGAGTTTCACCTGTGAAAGGCAGGGCGCTTCACCCCTCAGGTGCTGGGAGTTTCACCTGTGAGAGGCAGGGTGCTTCACCTCCCATGTGCAGGGAGTTTCACCTGTGAAAGGCAGGGCACTTCACTACTCAGGTGCAGGGAGTTCCACCCCTGAGAGACAGGGCGCTTCACCCCTCAGGTGCAGGGAGTTTCACCTGTGAAAGGCAGGGCGCTTCACCTCCCATGTGCAGGGAGTTTCACCTGTGAGAGGCAGGGCACTTCACCACTCAGGTGCAGGGAGTTCCACCCCTGAGAGACAGGGTGCTTCACCCCTCAGGTGCAGGGAGTTTCACCTGTGAGAGGCAGGGTGCTTCACCCACGAGGTCCAGGGAGTTTCACCTGTGAGAGGCAGGGCGCTTCACCCCCCAGGTGCATGGAGGTTCACCTGTGAGTGACAGGGAGCTTCACCCCTCAGGTGCATGGAGTTTCACCTGTGAGAGGAAGGGCGCTTCACCCCTCAGGTGCATGGAGTTTCACCTGTGAGAGGAAGGGCGCTTCACCCCCCAGGTGCAGGGAGTTTCACCTGTGAGAGGCAGGGCGCTTCACCACTCAGGTGCAGGGAGTTTCACCTGTGAGAGGCAGGGCGCTTCACCTCCCATGTGCAGGGAGTTTCACCTGTGAGAGGCAGGGCGCTTCACCCCTGAGGTGCAGGGAGTTTCACCTGTGAGAGGCAGGGCGCTTCGCCCCCCAGGTGCAGGGAGTTTCACCTGTGAGAGGAAGGGCACTTCACCCCCCAGGTGCAGGGAGTTTCACCTATGAAAGGCAGGGCGCTGGGAGTTTCACCTGTGAAAGGCAGGGCGCTTCACCCCTCAGGTGCAGGGAGTTTCACCTGTGAAAGGCAGGGCGCTTCACCTCCCATGTGCAGGGATTTTCACCTGTGAGAGGCAGGGCGCTTCACCACTCAGGTGCAGGATGTTTCACCTGTGAGAGGCAGGGTGCTTCACCTCCCATGTGCAGGGAGTTTCACCTGTGAAAGACAGGGCACTTCACTACTCAGGTGCAGGGAGTTCCACCCCTGAGAGACAGGGCGCTTCACCCCTCAGGTGCAGGGAGTTTCACCTGTGAAAGGCAGGGCGCTTCACCTCCCATGTGCAGGGAGTTTCACCTGTGAGAGGCAGGGCACTTCACCACTCAGGTGCAGGGAGTTCCACCCCTGAGAGACAGGGTGCTTCACCCCTCAGGTGCAGGGAGTTTCACCTGTGAGAGGCAGGGCGCTTCACCCACGAGGTCCAGGGCGTTTCACCTGTGAGAGGCAGGGCGCTTCACCCCCCAGGTGCATGGAGTTTCACCTGTGAGTGACAGGGAGCTTCACCCCTCAGGTGCATGGAGTTTCACCTGTGAGAGGAAGGGCGCTTCACCCCTCAGGTGCATGGAGATTCACCTGTGAGAGGAAGGGCGCTTCACCCCCCAGGTGCAGGGAGTTTCACCTGTGAGAGGCAGGGCGCTTCACCACTCAGGTGCAGGGAGTTTCACCTGTGAGAGGCAGGGCGCTTCACCTCCCATGTGCAGGGAGTTTCACCTGTGAGAGGCAGGGCGCTTCACCCCTGAGGTGCAGGGAGTTTCACCTGTGAGTGACAGGGAGCTTCACCCCTCAGGTGCATGGAGTTTCACCTGTGAGAGGAAGGGCACTTCACCCCTCAGGTGCATGGAGATTCACCTGTGAGAGGAAGGGCGCTTCATCCCCCAGGTGCAGGGAGTTTCACCTGTGAGAGGCAGGGCGCTTCACCACTCAGGTGCAGGGAGTTTCACCTGTGAGAGGCAGGGCGCTTCACCTCCCATGTGCAGGGAGTTTCACCTGTGAGAGGCAGGGCGCTTCACCCCTGAGGTGCAGGGAGTTTCACCTGTGAGAGGCAGGGCGCTTCACCCCCCCAGGTGCAGGGAGTTTCACCTGTGAGAGGCAGGGAGCTTCACCACTCAGGTGCAGGGAGTTTCACCTGTGAGAGGCAGGGCGCTTCACCTCCCATGTGCAGGCAGTTTCACCTGTGAGAGGGAGGGCGCTTCACCCCTGAGGTGCAGGGAGTTTCACCTGTGAGAGGCAGGGCGCTTCACCCCTGAGGTGCAGGGAGTTTCACCTGTGAGAGGCAGGGCGCTTCACCTCCCATATGCAGGGAGTTTCACCTGTGAGAGGCAGGGCGCTTCACCCCTGAGGTGCAGGGAGTTTCACCTGTGAGAGGCAGGGCGCTTCACCCCCCAGGTGCAGGGAGTTTGAGCTGTGAGAAGCAGGGCACTACACCCCCCAGGTGCAGGGAGTTTCACCTGTGAGAGGAAGGGCACTTCACCCCCCAGGTGCAGGGAGTTTCACCTATGAAAGGCAGGGCGCTGGGAGTTTCACCTGTGAAAGGCAGGGCGCTTCACCCCTCAGGTGCAGGGAGTTTCACCTGTGAAAGGCAGGGCGCTTCACCTCCCATGTGCAGGGATTTTCACCTGTGAGAGGCAGGGCGCTTCACCACTCAGGTGCAGGATGTTTCACCTGTGAGAGGCAGGGTTCTTCACCTCCCATGTGCAGGGAGTTTCACCTGTGAAAGGCAGGGCACTTCACTACTCAGGTGCAGGGAGTTCCACCCCTGTGAGACAGGGCGCTTCACCCCTCAGGTGCAGGGAGTTTCACCTGTGAAAGGCAGGGCGCTTCACCTCCCATGTGCAGGGAGTTTCACGTGTGAGAGGCAGGGCGCTTCACCACTCAGGTTCAGGGAGTTCCACCCCTGAGAGACAGGGTGCTTCACCCCTCAGGTGCAGGGAGTTTCACCTGTGAGAGGCAGGGCGCTTCACCCACGAGGTCCAGGGAGTTTCACCTGTGAGAGGCAGGGCGCTTCACCCCCTAGGTGCATGGAGTTTCACCTGTGAGTGACAGGGAGCTTCACCCCTCAGGTGCATGGAGTTTTACCTGTGAGAGGAAGGGCGCTTCACCCCTCAGGTGCATGGAGATTCACCTGTGAGAGGAAGGGCGCTTCACCCCCCAGGTGCAGGGAGTTTCACCTGTGAGAGGCAGGGCGCTTCACCACTCAGGTGCAGGGAGTTTCACCTGTGAGAGGCAGGGCGCTTCACCTCCCATGTGCAGGCAGTTTCACCTGTGAGAGGCAGGGCGCTTCACCTCCCATGTGCAGGGAGTTTCACCTGTGAGAGGCAGGGCGCTTCACCCCTGAGGTGCAGGGTGTTTCACCTGTGAGAGGCAGGGCGCTTCACCCCCCAGGTGCAGGGAGTTTGAGCTGTGAGAAGCAGGGCACTACACCCCCCAGGTGCAGGGAGTTTCACCTGTGAGAGGAAGGGCACTTCACTCCCCAGGTGCAGGGAGTTTCACCTATGAAAGGCAGGGCGCTGGGAGTTTCACCTGTGAAAGGCAGGGCGCTTCAGCCCTCAGGTGCAGGGAGTTTCACCTGTGAAAGGCAGGGCGCTTCACCTCCCATGTGCAGGGATTTTCACCTGTGAGAGGCAGGGCGCTTCACCACTCAGGTGCAGGATGTTTCACCTGTGAGAGGCAGGGTTCTTCACCTCCCATGTGCAGGGAGTTTCACCTGTAAAAGGCAGGGCACTTCACTACTCAGGTGCAGGGAGTTTCACCTGTGAAAGGCAGGGCGCTTCACCTCCCATGTGCAGGGAGTTTCACGTGTGAGAGGCAGGGCGCTTCACCACTCAGGTTCAGGGAGTTCCACCCCTGAGAGACAGGGTGCTTCACCCCTCAGGTGCAGGGAGTTTCACCTGTGAAAGGCAGGGCGCTTCACCTCCCATGTGCAGGGAGTTTCACGTGTGAGAGGCAGGGCGCTTCACCACTCAGGTTCAGGGAGTTCCACCCCTGAGAGACAGGGTGCTTCACCCCTCAGGTGCAGGGAGTTTCACCTGTGAGAGGCAGGGTGCTTCACCCACGAGGTCCAGGGAGTTTCACCTGTGAGAGGCAGGGCGCTTCACCCCCTAGGTGCATGGAGTTTCACCTGTGAGTGACAGGGAGCTTCACCCCTCAGGTGCATGGAGTTTCACCTGTGAGAGGAAGGGCGCTTCACCCCTCAGGTGCATGGAGATTCCCCTGTGAGAGGAAGGGCGCTTCACCCCCCAGGTGCAGGGAGTTTCACCTGTGAGAGGCAGGGCGCTTCACCACTCAGGTGCAGGGAGTTTCACCTGTGAGAGGCAGGGCGCTTCACCTCCCATGTGCAGGGAGTTTCACCTGTGAGAGGCAGGGCGCTTCACCCCTGAGGTGCAGGGAGTTTCACCTGTGAGTGACAGGGAGCTTCACCCCTCAGGTGCATGGAGTTTCACCTGTGAGAGGAAGGGCGCTTCACCCCTCAGGTGCATGGAGATTCACCTGTGAGAGGAAGGGCGCTTCACCCCCCAGGTGCAGGGAGTTTCACCTGTGAGAGGCAGGGCGCTTCACCACTCAGGTGCAGGGAGTTTCACCTGTGAGAGGCAGGGCGCTTCACCTCCCATGTGCAGGGAGTTTCACCTGTGAGAGGCAGGGCGCTTCACCCCTGAGGTGCAGGGAGTTTCACCTGTGAGAGGCAGGGCGCTTCACCCCCCAGGTGCAGGGAGTTTGAGCTGTGAGAAGCAGTGCACTACACCCCCCAGGTGCAGGGAGTTTCACCTGTGAGAGGAAGGGCACTTCACCCCCCAGGTGCAGGGAGTTTCACCTATGAAAGGCAGGGCGCTGGGAGTTTCACCTGTGAAAGGCAGGGCGCTTCACCCCCCAGGTGCAGGGAGTTTCACCTGTGAGAGGCAGGGCGCTTCACCCCTGAGGTGCAGGGAGTTTCACCTGTGAGAGGCAGGGCGCTTCACCCCCCAGGTGCAGGGAGTTTGAGCTGTGAGAAGCAGGGCACTACACCCCCCAGGTGCAGGGAGTTTCACCTGTGAGAGGAAGGGCACTTCACCCCCCAGGTGCAGGGAGTTTCACCTATGAAAGGCAGGGCGCTGGGAGTTTCACCTGTGAAAGGCAGGGCGCTTCACCCCTCAGGTGCAGGGAGTTTCACCTGTGAAAGGCAGGGCGCTTCACCTCCCATGTGCAGGGATTTTCACCTGTGAGAGGCAGGGCGCTTCACCACTCAGGTGCAGGATGTTTCACCTGTGAGAGGCAGGGTGCTTCACCTCCCATGTGCAGGGAGTTTCACCTGTGAAAGGCAGGGCGCTTCACTACTCAGGTGCAGGGAGTTCCACCCCTGAGAGACAGGGCGCTTCACCCCTCAGGTGCAGGGAGTTTCACCTGTGAAAGGCAGGGCGCTTCACCTCCCATGTGCAAGGAGTTTCACCTGTGAGAGGCAGGGCGCTTCACCACTCAGGTGCAGGGAGTTCCACCCCTAAGAGACAGGGTGCTTCACCCCTCAGGTGCAGGGAGTTTCACCTGTGAGAGGCAGGGCGCTTCACCCCTCAGGTTCAGGGAGTTTCACCTGTGAGAGGCAGGGCGCTTCACCCACGAGGTCCAGGGAGTTTCACCTGTGAGGGGCAGGGCGCTTCACCCCCCAGGTGCATGGAGTTTCACCTGTGAGAGGAAGGGCGCTTCACCCCCCAGGTGCAGGGAGTTTCACCTGTGAGAGGCAGGGAGCTTCACCACTCAGGTGCAGGGAGTTTCACCTGTGAGAGGCAGGGCGCTTCACCTCCCATGTGCAGGCAGTTTCACCTGTGAGAGGGAGGGCGCTTCACCCCTGAGGTGCAGGGAGTTTAACCTGTGAGAGGCAGGGCGCTTCACCCCTGAGGTGCAGGGAGTTTCACCTGTGAGAGACAGGGCGCTTCACCCCCCAGGTGCAGGGAGTTTGAGCTGTGAGAGGCAGGGAGCTTCACCCCTCAGGTGCATGGAGTTTCACCTGTGAGAGGAAGGGCGCTTCACCCCTCAGGTGCATGGAGATTCACCTGTGAGAGGAAGGGCGCTACACCCCCCAGGTGCAGGGAGTTTCACCTCTGAGAGGCAGGGCGCTTCACCACTCAGGTGCAGGGAGTTTCACCTGTGAGAGGCAGGGCGCTTCACCTCCCATGTGCAAGGAGTTTCACCTGTGAGAGGCAGGGCGCTTCACCCCTGAGGTGCAGGGAGTTTCACCTGTGAGAGGCAGGGCGCTTCACCCCCCAGGTGCAGGGAGTTTCACCTATGAAAGGCAGGGCGCTGGGAGTATCACCTGTGAAAGGCAGGGCGCTTCACCCCTCAGGTGCAGGGAGTTTCACCTGTGAGAGGCAGGGCGCTTCACCCCTGAGGTGCAGGGAGTTTCACCTGTGAGAGGCAGGGCGCTTCACCCCCCAGGTGCAGGGAGTTTGAGCTGTGAGAAGCAGGGCACTACACCCCCCAGGTGCAGGGAGTTTCACCTGTGAGAGGAAGGGCACTTCACCCCCCAGGTGCAGGGAGTTTCACCTATGAAAGGCAGGGCGCTGGGAGTTTCACCTGTGAAAGGCAGGGCGCTTCACCCCTCAGGTGCAGGGAGTTTCACCTGTGAAAGGCAGGGCGCTTCACCTCCCATGTGCAGGGATTTTCACCTGTGAGAGGCAGGGCGCTTCACCACTCAGGTGCAGGATGTTTCACCTGTGAGAGGCAGGGTGCTTCACCTCCCATGTGCAGGGAGTTTCACCTGTGAAAGGCAGGGCGCTTCACTACTCAGGTGCAGGGAGTTCCACCCCTGAGAGACAGGGCGCTTCACCCCTCAGGTGCAGGGAGTTTCACCTGTGAAAGGCAGGGCGCTTCACCTCCCATGTGCAGGGAGTTTCACCTGTGAGAGGCAGGGTGCTTCACCACTCAGGTGCAGGGAGTTCCACCCCTAAGAGACAGGGTGCTTCACCCCTCAGGTGCAGGGAGTTTCACCTGTGAGAGGCAGGGCGCTTCACCCCTCAGGTTCAGGGAGTTTCACCTGTGAGAGGCAGGGCGCTTCACCCACGAGGTCCAGGGAGTTTCACCTGTGAGGGGCAGGGCGCTTCACCCCCCAGGTGCATGGAGTTTCACCTGTGAGAGGAAGGGCGCTTCACCCCCCAGGTGCAGGGAGTTTCACCTGTGAGAGGCAGGGAGCTTCACCACTCAGGTGCAGGGAGTTTCACCTGTGAGAGGCAGGGCGCTTCACCTCCCATGTGCAGGCAGTTTCACCTGTGAGAGGGAGGGCGCTTCACCCCTGAGGTGCAGGGAGTTTAACCTGTGAGAGGCAGGGCGCTTCACCCCTGAGGTGCAGGGAGTTTCACCTGTGAGAGACAGGGCGCTTCACCCCCCAGGTGCAGGGAGTTTGAGCTGTGAGAGGCAGGGCACTACAACCCCGAGGTGCAGGGAGTTTCACCTGTGAGAGGAAGGGCGCTTCACCCTCTAGGTGCAGGGAGTTTCACCTATGAAAGGCAGGGCGCTGGGAGTTTCACCTGTGAAAGGCAGGGCGCTTCACCCCCCAGGTGCAGGGAGTTTGAGCTGTGAGAGGCAGGGCACTACAACCCCCAGGTGCAGGGAGTTTCACCTGTGAGAGGAAGGGCGCTTCACCCCCCATGTGCAGGGAGTTTCACCTATGAAAGGCAGGGCGCTGGGAGTTTCACCTGTGAAAGGCAGGGCACTTCACCCCTCAGGTGCAGGGAGTTCCACCTGTGAAAGGCAGGGCGCTTCACCTCCCATGTGCAGGGATTTTCACCTGTGAGAGGCAGGGCGCTTCACCACTCAGGTGCAGGATGTTTCACCTGTGAGAGGCAGGGTGCTTCACCTCCCATGTGCAGGGAGTTTCACCTGTGAAAGGCAGGGCGCTTCACTACTCAGGAGCAGGGAGTTCCACCCCTGAGAGACAGGGCGCTTCACCCCTCAGGTGCAGGGAGTTTCACCTGTGAATGGCAGGGCGCTTCACCTCCCATGTGCAGGGAGTTTCACCTGTGAGAGGCAGGGCGCTTCACCACTCAGGTGCAGGGAGTTCCACCCCTGAGAGACAGGGTGCTTCACCCCTCAGGTGCAGGGAGTTTCACCTGTGAGAAGCAGGGCGCTTCACCCACGAGGTCCAGGGAGTTTCACCTGTGAGAGGCAGGGCGCTTCACCCCCCAGGTGCATGGAGTTTCACCTGTGAGAGGAAGGGAGCTTCACCACTCAGGTGTCGGGAGTTTCACCTGTGAGAGGCAGGGCGCTTCACCTCCCATGTGCAGGCAGTTTCACCTGTGAGAGGGAGGGCGCTTCACCCCTGAGGTGCAGGGAGTTTCACCTGTGAGAGGCAGGGCGCTTCACCCCTGAGGTGCAGGGAGTTTCACCTGTGAGAGGCAGGGCGCTTCACCCCCCAGGTGCAGGGAGTTTGAGCTGTGAGAGGCAGGGCACTACAACCCCCAGGTGCAGGGATTTTCACCTGTTAGAGGAAGGGCGCTTCACCCCCCAGGTGCAGGGAGTTTCACCTATGAAAGGCAGGGCGTTGGGAGTTTCACCTGTGAAAGGCAGGGCGCTTCACCTCTCAGGTGCAGGGAGTTTCACCTGTGAAAAGCAGGGCGCTTCACCTCCCATGTGCAGGGATTTTCACCTGTGAGAGGCAGGGCGCTTCACCACTCAGGTGCAGGATGTTTCACCTGTGAGAGGCAGGGTGATTCACCTCCCATGTGCAGGGAGTTCCACCGCTGAGAGACAGGGCGCTTCACCCCTCAGGTGCAGGGAGTTTCACCTGTGAATGGCTGGGCGCTTCACCTCCCATGTGCAGGGAGTTTCACCTGTGAGAGGCAGGGCGCTTCACCACTCAGGTGCAGGGAGTTCCACCCCTGAGAGACAGGGTGCTTCACCCCTCAGGTGCAGGGAGTTTCACCTGTGAGAGGCAGGGCGCTTCACCCCTCAGGTTCAGGGAGTTTCACCTGTGAGAGGCAGGGCACTTCACCCACAAGGTCCAGGGAGTTTCACCTGTGAGAGGCAGGGCGCTTCACCCCCCAGGTGCATGGAGTTTCACCTGTGAGTGACAGGGAGCTTCACCCCTCAGGTGCATGGAGTTTCACCTGTGAGAGGAAGGGCGCTTCACCCCTCAGGTGCATGGAATTTCACCTGTGAGAGGAAGGGCGCTTCACCCCCCAGGTGCAGGGAGTTTCACCTGTGAGAGGCAGGGCGCTTCACCACTCAGGTGCTGGGAGTTTCACCTGTGAGAGGCAGGGCGCTTCACCCCCCAGGTGCAGGGAGTTTGAGCTGAAAGAGGCAGGGCACTACACCCCCCAGGTGCAGGGAGTTTCACCTGTGAGAGGAAGGGCGCTTCACCCCCCAGGTGCAGGGAGTTTCACCTATGAAAGGCAGGGCGCTGGGAGTTTCACCTGTGAAAGGCAGGGCGCTTCACCTCCCATGTGCAGGGATTTTCACCTGTGAGAGGCAGGGCGCTTCACCACTCAGGTGCAGGATGTTTCACCTGTGAGAGGCAGGGTGCTTCACCTCCCATGTGCAGGGAGTTTCACCTGTGAAAGGCAGGGCGCTTCACTACTCAGGTGCAGGGAGTTCCACCCCTGAGAGACAGGGCGCTTCACCCCTCAGGTGCAGGGAGTTTCACCTGTGAATCGCAGGACGCTTCACCTCCCATGTGCAGGGAGTTTCACCTGTGAGAGGCAGGGCACTTCACCACTCAGGTGCAGGGAGTTCCACCCCTGAGAGACAGGGTGCTTCACCCCTCAGGTGCAGGGAGTTTCACCTGTGAGAGGCAGGGCGCTTCACCCACGAGGTCCAGGGAGTTTCACCTGTGAGAGGTAGGGCGCTTCACCCCCCAGGTGCATGGAGTTTCACCTGTGAGTGACAGGTAGCTTCACCCCTCAGGTGCATGGAGTTTCACCTGTGAGAGGAAGGGCGCTTCACCCCTCAGGTGCATGGAGTTTCACCTGTGAGAGGAAGGGCGATTCACCCCCCAGGTGCAGGGAGTTTCACCTGTGAGAGGCAGGGCGCTTCACCACTCAGGTACAGGGAGTTTCACCTGTGAGAGGCAGGGCGCTTCACCTCCCATGTGCAGGGAGTTTCACCTGTGAGAGGCAGGGCGCTTCACCCCTGAGGTGCAGGGAGTTTCACCTGTGAGAGGCAGGGCGCTTCACCCCCCAGGTGCAGGGAGTTTGAGCTGTGAGAGGCAGGGCACTACACCCCCCAGGTGCAGGGAGTTTCACCCTTGAGAGGATGGGAACTTCACCCCCCAGGTGCAGGGAGTTTCACCTGTGAAAGGCAGGGCGCTCCACCTCCCATGTGCAGGGATTTTCACCTCCGAGAGGCAGGGCGCTTCACCACTCAGGTGCAGGATGTTTCACCTGTGAGAGGCAGGGTGCTTCAACTCCCATGTGCAGGGAGTTTCACCTGTGAAAGGCAGGGCGCTTCACTACTCAGGTGCAGGGAGTTCCACCCCTGAGAGACAGGGCGCTTCACCCCTCAGGTGCAGGGAGTTTCACCTGTGAAAGGCAGGGCGCTTCACCTCCCATGTGCAGGGAGTTTCACCTGTGAGAGGCAGGGCGCTTCACCACTCAGGTGCAGGGAGTTCCACCCCTGAGAGACAGGGCGCTTCACCCCTCAGGTTCAGGGAGTTTCACCTGTGAGAGGCAGGGCGCTTCACCCACGAGGTCCAGGGAGTATCACCTGTGAGAGGCAGGGCGCTTCACCCCCCAGGTGCATGGAGTTTCACCTGTGAGAGGAAGGGGGCTTCACCCCCCAGGTGCAGGGAGTTTCACCTGTGAAAGGCAGGGAGCTTCACCACTCAGATGCAGGGAGTTTCACCTGTGAGAGGCAGGGCGCTTCACCTCCCATGTGCAGGCAGTTTCACCTGTGAAAGGGAGGGCGCTTCACCCCTGAGGTGCAGGGAGTTTCACCTGTGAGAGGCAGGGCGCTTCACCCCCCAGGTGCAGGATGTTTCACTTGTGAGAGGCAGGGTGCTTCACCTCCCATGTGCAGGGAGTTTCACCTGTGAAAGGTAGGGCGCTTCACTACTCAGGTGCAGGGAGTTCCACCCCTGAGAGACAGGGCGCTTCACCCCTCAGGTGCAGGGAGTTTCACCTGTGAGAGGCAGGGAGCTTCAGCACTCAGGTGCAGGCATTTTCACCTGTGAGAGGCAGGGCACTTCACCACTCAGGTGCAGGGAGTTCCACCTGTGAGAGGCAGGGCGCTTCACCCACGAGGTCCAGGGAGTTTCACCTGTGAGAGGCAGGGCGCTTCACCCCCCAGGTGCATGGAGTTTCACCTGTGAGTGACAGGGAGCTTCACCCCTCAGGTGCATGGAGTTTCACCTGTGAGAGGAAGGGCGCTTCACCCCTCAGGTGCATGGAGTTTCACCTGTGAGAGGAAGGGCGCTTCACCCCCCAGGTGCAGGGAGTTTCACCTGTGAGAGGCAGGGCGCTTCACCACTCAGGTGCAGGGAGTTTCACCTGTGAGAGGCAGGGCGCTTCACCTCCCATGTGCAGGGAGTTTCACCTGTGAGAGGCAGGGCGCTTCACCCCTGAGGTGCAGGGAGTTTCACCTGTGAGAGGCAGGGCGCTTCACCCCCCAGGTGCAGGGAGTTTGAGCTGTGAGAGGCAGGGCACTACACTCCCCAGGTGCAGGGAGTTTCACCTGTGAGAGGAAGGGCACTTCACCCCCCAGGTGCAGGGAGTTTCACCTATGAAAGGCAGGGCGCTGGGAGTTTCACCTGTGAAAGGCAGGGCGCTTCACCCCTCAGGTGCAGGGAGTTTCACCTGTGAAAGGCAGGGCGCTTCACCTCCCATGTGCAGGGATTTTCACCTGTGAGAGGCAGGGCGCTTCACCACTCAGGTGCAGGATGTTTCACCTGTGAGAGGCAGGGTGCTTCACCTCCCATGTGCAGGGAGTTTCACCTGTGAAAGTCAGGGCGCTTCACTACTCAGGTGCAGGGAGTTCCACCCCTGAGAGACAGGGCGCTTCACCCCTCAGGTGCAGGGAGTTTCACCTGTGAAAGGCAGGGCGATTCACCTCCCATGTGCAGGGAGTTTAACCTGTGAGAGGCAGGGCGCTTCACCACTCAGGTGCAGGGAGTTCCACCCCTAAGAGACAGGGTGCTTCACCCCTCAGGTGCAGGGAGTTTCACCTGTGAGAGGCAGGGCGCTTCACCCCTCAGGTTCAGGGAGTTTCACCTGTGAGAGGCAGGGCGCTTCACCCACGAGGTCCAGGGAGTTTCACCTGTGAGAGGCAGGCGCTTCACCCCCCAGGTGCATGGAGTTTCACCTGTGAGAGGAAGGGTGCTTCACCCCCCAGGTGCAGGGAGTTTCACCTGTGAGAGGCAGGGAGCTTCACCACTCAGGTGCAGGGAGTTTCACCTGTGAGAGGCAGGGCGCTTCACCTCCCATGTGCAGGCAGTTTCACCTGTGAGAGGCAGGGCGCTTCACCCCTCAGGTTCAGGGAGTTTCACCTGTGAGAGGCAGGGCACTTCACCCACGAGGTCCAGGGAGTTTCACCTGTGAGAGGCAGGGCGCTTCACCCCCCAGGTGCATGGAGTTTCACCTGTGAGAGGAAGGGCGCTTCACCCCACAGGTGCAGGGCGTTTCACCTGTGAGTGGCAGGGCGCTTCACTCCTCAGGTGCAGGGAGTCTCACCTGTGAGAGGCATGGCGCTTCACCCCTCAGGTGCATGGAGTTTCACCTGTGAGAGGCAGGGCGCTTCTCCCCTGAGGTGCAGGGAGTTTCACCTCCGAGAGGCAGGGCGCTTCACCCCTCAGGTGCATGGAGTTTCACCTCCAAGAGGCAGGGCACTTCAGCCCTGAGGTGCAGGGAGTTTCACCTGTGAAAGGCAGGGCGCTTCACCCCTGAGGTGCAGGGAGTTTCACCTGTGAGAGACAGGGCGCTTCACCCCCCAGGTGCAGGGAGTTTGAGCTGTGAGAGGCAGGGCACTACAACCCCCAGGTGCAGGGAGTTTCACCTGTGAGAGGAAGGGCGCTTCACCCCCCAGGTGCAGGGAGTTTCACCTATGAAAGGCAGGGCGCTGGGAGTTTCACCTGTGAAAGGCAGGGCGCTTCACCCCCCAGGTGCAGGGCGTTTCACCTGTGAGTGGCAGGGCGCTTCACTGCTCAGGTGCAGGGAGTTTCACCTGTGAGAGGCAGGGCACTTCAGCCCTGAGGTGCAGGGAGTTTCACCTGTGAGAGGCAGGGCGCTTTACCCCTCAGGTGCATGGAGTTTCACCTGTGAGAGGCAGGGCGCTTCTCCCCTGAGGTGCAGGGAGTTTCACCTCCGAGAGGCAGGGCGCTTCACCCCTCAGGTGCATGGAGTTTCACCTCCAAGAGGCAGGGCACTTCAGCCCTGAGGTGCAGGGAGTTTCATCTGTGAGAGGCAGGGCGCTTCACCACTCAGGTGCAGGATGTTTCACCTGTGAGAGGCAGGGTGCTTCACCTCCCATGTGCAAGGAGTTTCACCTGTGAAAGGCAGGGCGCTTCACTACTCAGGTGCAGGGAGTTCCACCCCTGAGAGACAGGGCGCTTCACCCCTCAGGTGCAGGGAGTTTCACCTGTGAAAGGCAGGGCGCTTCACCTCCCATGTGCAGGAAGTTTCACCTGTGAGAGGCAGGGCGCTTCACCACTCAGGTGCAGGGAGTTCCACCCCTAAGAGACAGGGTGCTTCACCCCTCAGGTGCAGGGAGTTTCACCTGTGAGAGGCAGGGCGCTTCACCCCTCAGGTTCAGGGAGTTTCACCTGTGAGAGGCAGGGCGCTTCCCCCACGAGGTCCAGGGAGTTCCACCCCTGAGAGACAGGGCGCTTCACCCCTCAGGTGCAGGGAGTTTCACCTGTGAAAGGCAGGGCGCTTCACCTCCCATGTGCAGGAAGTTTCACCTGTGAGAGGCAGGGCGCTTCACCACTCAGGTGCAGGGAGTTCCACCCCTAAGAGACAGGGTGATTCACCCCTCAGGTGCAGGGAGTTTCACCTGTGAGAGGCAGGGCGCTTCACCCCTCAGGTTCAGGGAGTTTCACCTGTGAGAGGCAGGGCGCTTCCCCCACGAGGTCCAGGGAGTTTCACCTGTGAGAGGCAGGGTGCTTCACCCCTCAGTTGCATGGAGTTTCACCTGTGAGAGGAAGGGCGCTTCACCCCCCAGGTGCAGGGAGTTTCACCTGTGAGAGGCAGGGAGCTTCACCACTAAGGTGCAGGGAGTTTCACCTGTGAGAGGGAGGGTTCTTCACCTCCCATGTGCAGGCAGTTTCACCTGTGAGAGCAGGGCGCTTCACCCCTCAGGTTCAGGGAGTTTCACCTGTGAGAGGCAGGGCGCTTCACCCACGAGGTCCAGGGAGTTTCACCTGTGAGAGGCAAGGCGCTTCACCCCCCAGGTGCATGGAGTTTCACCTGTGAGAGGAAGGGCGCTTCACCCCACAGGTGCAGGGCGTTTCACCTGTGAGTGGCAGGGCGCTTCACTCCTCAGGTGCAGCGAGTTTCACCTGTGAGAGGCAGGGCACTTCAGCCCTGAGATGCAGGGAGTTTCAGCTGTGAGAGGCATGGCGCTTCACCCCTCAGGTGCATGGAGTTTCACCTGTGAGAGGCAGGGCGCTTCTCCCCTGAGGTGCAGGGAGTTTCACCTCCGAGAGGCAGGGCGCTTCACCCCTCAGGTGCATGGAGTTTCACCTCCAAGAGGCAGGGCACTTCAGCCCTGAGGTGCAGGGAGTTTCACCTGTGAGAGGCAGGGCGCTTCACCCCTGAGCTGCAGGGAGTTTCACCTGTGAGAGACAGGACGCTTCACCCCCCAGGTGTATGGAGTTTGAGCTGTGAGAGGCAGGGCACTACAACCCCCAGGTGCAGGGAGTTTCACCTGTGAGAGGAAGGGCGCTTCACCCCCCAGGTGCAGGGAGTTTCACCTATGAAAGGCAGGGCGCTGGGAGTTTCACCTGTGAAAGGCAGGGAGCTTCACCCCTTAGGTGCAGGGAGTTTGAGCTGTGAGAGGCAGGGCACTACAACCCCCAGGTGCAGGGAGTTTCACCTGTGAGAGGAAGGGCACTTCACCCCCCAGGTGCAGGGAGTTTCACCTATGAAAGGCAGGGCGCTGGGAGTTTCACCTGTGAAAGGCAGGGCGCTTCACCCCTGAGGTGCTGGGAGTTTCACCTGTGAAAGGCAGGGCGCTTCACCTCCCATGTGCAGGGATTTTCACCTGTGAGAGGCAGGGGGCTTCACCACTCACGTGCAGGATGTTTCACCTGTGTGAGGCAGGATGCTTCACCTCCCATGTGCAGGGAGTTTCACCTGTGAGAGGCAGGGAGCTTCACCACTCAGGTGCAGGGAGTTTCACCTGTGAAAGGCAGGGTTCTTCACCTCCCATGTGCAGGCAGTTTCACCTGTGAGAGCAGGGCGCTTCACCCCTCAGGTTCAGGGAGTTTCACCTGTGAGAGGCAGGGCGCTTCACCCACGAGGTCCAGGGAGTTTCACCTGTGAGAGGCAGGGCGCTTCACACCCTAGGTGCATGGAGTTTCACCTGTGAGAGGAAGAGCGCTTCACCCCACAGGTGCAGGGCATTTCACCTTTGAGTGGCAGGGCGCTTCACTCCTCAGGTGCAGGGAGTTTCACCTGTGAGAGGCAGGGCACTTCAGCCCTGAGGTGCAGGGAGTTTCAGCTGTGAGAGGCATGGCGCTTCACCCCTCAGGTGCATGGAGTTTCACCTGTGAGAGGCAGGGCGCTTCTCCCCTGAGGTGCAGGGAGTTTCACCTCCGAGAGGCAGGGCGCTTCACCCCTCAGGTGCATGGAGTTTCACCTCCAAGAGGCTGGGCACTTCAGCCCTGAGGTGCAGGGAGTTTCACCTGTGAGAGGCAGGGCGCTTCACCCCTGAGGTGCAGGGAGTTTGAGCTGTGAGAGGCAGGGCACTACAACCCCCAGGTGCAGGGAGTTTCACCTGTGAGAGGAAGGGCACTTCACCACCCAGGTGCAGGGAGTTTCACCTATGAAAGGCAGGGCGCTGGGAGTTTCACCTGTGAAAGGCAGGGCGCTTCACCCCTGAGGTGCTGGGAGTTTCACCTGTGAAAGGCAGGGCGCTTCACCTCCCATGTGCAGGGATTTTCACCTGTGAGAGGCAGGGCGCTTCACCACTCACGTGCAGGATGTTTCACCTGTGAGAGGCAGGGTGCTTCACCTCCCATGTGCAGGGAGTTTCACCTGTGAAAGGCAGGGCGCTTCACTACTCAGGTGCAGGGAGTTCCACCCTTGAGAGACAGGGCGCTTCACCCCTCAGGTGCAGGGAGTTTCACCTGTGAATGGCAGGGCGCTTCGCCTCCCATGTGCAGGGAGTTTCACCTGTGAGAGGCAGGGCGCTTCACCACTCAGGTGGAGGGAGTTCCACCCCTGAGAGACAGGGTGCTTCACCCCTCAGGTGCAGGGAGTTTCACCTGTGAGAGGCAGGGCGCTTCACCCCTCAGGTCCAGGGAGTTTCACCTGTGAGAGGCAGGGCGCTTCACCCCCCAGGTGCATGGAGTTTCACCTGTGAGTGACAGGGAGCTTCACCCCTCAGGTGCATGGAGTTTCACCTGTGAGAGGAAGGGCGCTTCACCCCTCAGGTGCATGAAGTTTCACCTGTGAGAGGAAGGGCGCTTCACCCCCCAGGTGCAGGGAGTTTCACCTGTGAGAGGCAGGGCGCTTCACCACTCAGGTGCAGGGAGTTTCACCTGTGAGAGGCAGGGCGCTTCACCCCCCAGGTGCAGGGAGTTTGAGCTGTGAGAGGCAGGGCACTACACCCCCCAGGTGCAGGGAGTTTCACCTGTGAGAGGAAGGGCGCTTCACCCCCCAGGTGCAGGGAGTTTCACCTATGAAAGGCAGGGCGCTGGGAGTTTCACCTGTGAAAGGCAGGGCGCTTCACCCCTCAGGTGCTGGGAGTTATACCTGTGAAAGGCAGGGCGCTTCACCTCCCATGTGCAGGGATTTTCACCTGTGAGAGGCAGGGCGCTTCACCACTCAGGTGCAGGATGTTTCAACTGTGAGAGGCAGGGTGCTTCACCTCCCATGTGCAGGGAGTTTCACCTGTGAAAGGCAGGGCAATTCACTACTCAGGTGCAGGGAGTTCCACCCCTGAGAGACAGGGCGCTTCACCCCTCAGGTGCAGGGAGTTTCACCTGTGAAAGGCAGGGCGCTTCACCTCCCATGTGCAGGGAGTTTCACCTGTGAGAGGCAGGGCACTTCACCACTCAGGTGCAGGGAGTTCCACCCCTGAGAGACAGGGTGCTACACCCCTCAGGTGCAGGATGTTTCAACTGTGAGAGGCAGGGTGCTTCACCTCCCATGTGCAGGGAGTTTCACCTGTGAAAGGCAGGGCAATTCACTACTCAGGTGCAGGGAGTTCCACCCCTGAGAGACAGGGCGCTTCACCCCTCAGGTGCAGGGAGTTTCACCTGTGAAAGGCAGGGCGCTTCACCTCCCATGTGCAGGGAGTTTCACCTGTGAGAGGCAGGGCACTTCACCACTCTGGTGCAGGGAGTTCCACCCCTGAGAGACAGGGTGCTACACCCCTCAGGTGCAGGGAGTTTCACCTGTGAGAGGCAGGGCGCTTCACCCACGAGGTCCAGGGAGTTTCACCTGTGAGAGGCAGGGCGCTTCACCCCCCAGGTGCATGGAGTTTCACCTGTGAGTGACAGGGAGCTTCACCCACGAGGTCCAGGGAGTTTCACCTGTGAGAGGCAGGGCGCTTCACCCCCCAGGTGCATGGAGTTTCACCTGTGAGTGACAGGGAGCTTCACCCCTCAGGTGCATGGAGTTTCACCTGTGAGAGGAAGGGCGCTTCACCCCTCAGGTGCATGGAGTTTCACCTGTGAGAGGAAGGGCGCTTCACCCCCCAGGTGCAGGGAGTTTCACCTGTGAGAGGCAGGGCGCTTCACCACTCAGGTGCAGGGAGTTTCACCTGTGAGAGGCAGGGCGCTTCACCTCCCATGTGCAGGGAGTATCACCTGTGAGAGGCAGGGCGCTTCACCCCTGAGGTGCAGGGAGTTTCACCTGTGAGAGGCAGGGCGCTTCACCCCCCAGGTGCAGGGAGTTTGAGCTGTGAGAAGCAGGGCACTACACCCCCCAGGTGCAGGGAGTTTCACCTGTGAGAGGAAGGGCACTTCACCCCCCAGGTGCAGGGAGTTTCACCTATGAAAGGCAGGGCGCTGGGAGTTTCACCTGTGAAAGGCAGGGCGCTTCACCCCTCAGGTGCAGGGAGTTTCACCTGTGAAAGGCATGGCGCTTCACCTCCCATGTGCAAGGATTTTCACCTGTGAGAGGCAGGGCGCTTCACCACTCAGGTGCAGGATGTTTCACCTGTGAGAGGCAGGGTGCTTCACCTCCCATGTGCAGGGAGTTTCACCTGTGAAAGGCAGGGCACTTCACTACTCAGGTGCAGGGAGTTCCACCCCTGAGAGACAGGGCGCTTCACCCCTCAGGTGCAGGGAGTTTCACCTGTGAAAGGCAGGGCGCTTCACCTCCCATGTGCAGGGAGTTTCACCTGTGAGAGGCAGGGCGCTTCACCACTCAGGTGCAGGGAGTTCCACCCCTAAGAGACAGGGTGCTTCACCCCTCAGGTGCAGGGAGTTTCACCTGTGAGAGGCAGGGCGCTTCACCCCTCAGGTTCAGGGAGTTTCACCTGTGAGAGGCAGGGCGCTTCACCCACGAGGTCCAGGGAGTTTCACCTGTGAGGGGCAGGGCGCTTCACCCCCCAGGTGCATGGAGTTTCACCTGTGAGAGGAAGGGCGCTTCACCCCCCAGGTGCAGGGAGTTTCACCTGTGAGAGGCAGGGAGCTTCACCACTCAGGTGCAGGGAGTTTCACCTGTGAGAGGCAGGGCGCTTCACCTCCCATGTGCAGGCAGTTTCACCTGTGAGAGGGAGGGCGCTTCACCCCTGAGGTGCAGGGAGTTTCACCTGTGAGAGGCAGGGCGCTTCACCACTCAGGTGCAGGGAGTTCCACCCCTAAGAGACAGGGTGCTTCACCCCTCAGGTGCAGGGAGTTTCACCTGTGAGAGGCAGGGCGCTTCACCCCTCAGGTTCAGGGAGTTTCACCTGTGAGAGGCAGGGCGCTTCACCCACGAGGTCCAGGGAGTTTCACCTGTGAGGGGCAGGGCGCTTCACCCCCCAGGTGCATGGAGTTTCACCTGTGAGAGGAAGGGCGCTTCACCCCCCAGGTGCAGGGAGTTTCACCTGTGAGAGGCAGGGCGCTTCACCACTCAGGTGCAGGGAGTTTTACCTGTGAGAGGCAGGGCGCTTCACCTCCCATGTGCAGGGAGTTTCACCTGTGAGAGGCAGGGCGCTTCACCCCTGAGGTGCAGGGAGTTTCACCTGTGAGAGGCAGGGCGCTTCACCCCCCAGGTGCAGGGAGTTTGAGCTGTGAGAAGCAGGGCACTACACCCCCCAGGTGCAGGGAGTTTCACCTGTGAGAGGAAGGGCACTTCACCCCCCAGGTGCAGGGAGTTTCACCTATGAAAGGCAGGGCGCTGGGAGTTTCACCTGTGAAAGGCAGGGCGCTTCACCCCTCAGGTGCAGGGAGTTTCACCTGTGAAAGGCAGGGCGCTTCACCTCCCATGTGCAGGGATTTTCACCTGTGAGAGGCAGGGCGATTCACCACTCAGGTGCAGGATGTTTCACCTGTGAGAGGCAGGGTGCTTCACCTCCCATGTGCAGGGAGTTTCACCTGTGAAAGGCAGGGCACTTCACTACTCAGGTGCAGGGAGTTCCACCCCTGAGAGACAGGGCGCTTCACCCCTCAGGTGCAGGGAGTTTCACCTGTGAAAGGCAGGGCGCTTCACCTCCCATGTGCAGGGAGTTTCACCTGTGAGAGGCAGGGCGCTTCACCACTCAGGTGCAGGGAGTTCCACCCCTAAGAGACAGGGTGCTTCACCCCTCAGGTGCAGGGAGTTTCACCTGTGAGAGGCAGGGCGCTTCACCCCTCAGGTTCAGGGAGTTTCACCTGTGAGAGGCAGGGCGCTTCACCCACGAGGTCCAGGGAGTTTCACCTGTGAGGGGCAGGGCGCTTCACCCCCCAGGTGCATGGAGTTTCACCTGTGAGAGGAAGGGCGCTTCACCCCCCAGGTGCAGGGAGTTTCACCTGTGAGAGGCAGGGAGCTTCACCACTCAGGTGCAGGGAGTTTCACCTGTGAGAGGCAGGGCGCTTCACCTCCCATGTGCAGGCAGTTTCACCTGTGAGAGGGAGGGCGCTTCACCCCTGAGGTGCAGGGAGTTTCACCTGTGAGAGGCAGGGCGCTTCACCCCTGAGGTGCAGGGAGTTTCACCTGTGAGAGACAGGGCGCTTCACCCCCCAGGTGCAGGGAGTTTGAGCTGTGAGAGGCAGGGCACTACAACCCCCAGGTGCAGGGAGTTTCACCTGTGAGAGGAAGGGCGCTTCACCCTCTAGGTGCAGGGAGTTTCACCTATGAAAGGCAGGGCGCTGGGAGTTTCACCTGTGAAAGGCAGGGCGCTTCACCCCCCAGGTGCAGGGAGTTTGAGCTGTGAGAGGCAGGGCACTACAACCCCCAGGTGCAGGGAGTTTCACCTGTGAGAGGAAGGGCGCTTCACCCCCCATGTGCAGGGAGTTTCACCTGTGAAAGGCAGGGCGCTTCACCTCCCAGGTGCAGGGATTTTCACCTGTGAGAGGCAGGGCGCTTCACCACTCAGGTGCAGGATGTTTCACCTGTGAGAGGCAGGGTGCTTCACCTCCCATGTGCAGGGAGTTTCACCTGTGAAAGGCAGGGCGCTTCACTACTCAGGTGCAGGGATTTTCACCTGTGAGAGGCAGGGCGCTTCACCACTCAGGTGCAGGATGTTTCAACTGTGAGAGGCAGGGTGCTTCACCTCCCATGTGCAGGGAGTTTCACCTGTGAAAGGCAGGGCAATTCACTACTCAGGTGCAGGGAGTTCCACCCCTGAGACACAGGGCGCTTCACCCCTCAGGTGCAGGGAGTTTCACCTGTGAAAGGCAGGGCGCTTCACCTCCCATGTGCAGGGAGTTTCACCTGTGAGAGGCAGGGCACTTCACCACTCAGGTGCAGAGAGTTCCACCCCTGAGAGACAGGGTGCTACACCCCTCAGGTGCAGGGAGTTTCACCTGTGAGAGGCAGGGCGCTTCACCCACGAGGTCCAGGGAGTTTCACCTGTGAGAGGCAGGGCGCTTCACCCCCCAGGTGCATGGAGTTTCACCTGTGAGTGACAGGGAGCTTCACCCACGAGGTCCAGGGAGTTTCACCTGTGAGAGGCAGGGCGCTTCACCCCCCAGGTGCATGGAGTTTCACCTGTGAGTGACAGGGATCTTCACCCCTCAGGTGCATGGAGTTTCACCTGTGAGAGGAAGGGCGCTTCACCCCTCAGGTGCATGGAGTTTCACCTGTGAGAGGAAGGGCGCTTCACCCCCCAGGTGCAGTGAGTTTCACCTGTGAGAGGGAGGGCGCTTCACCACTCAGGTGCAGGGAGTTTCACCTGTGAGAGGCAGGGCGCTTCACCTCCCATGTGCAGGGAGTTTCACCTGTGAGAGGCAGGGCGCTTCACCCCTGAGGTGCAGGGAGTTTCACCTGTGAGAGGCAGGGCGCTTCACCCCCCAGGTGCAGGGAGTTTGAACTGTGAGAAGCAGGGCACTACACCCCCCAGGTGCAGGGAGTTTCACCTGTGAGAGGAAGGGCACTTCACCCCCCAGGTGCAGAGAGTTTCACCTATGAAAGGCAGGGCGCTGGGAGTTTCACCTGTGAAAGGCAGGGCGCTTCACCCCTCAGGTGCAGGGAGTTTCACCTGTGAAAGGCAGGGCGCTTCACCTCCCATGTGCAGGGATTTTCACCTGTGAGAGGCAGGGCTCTTCACCACTCAGGTGCAGGATGTTTCACCTGTGAGAGGCAGGGTGCTTCACCTCCCATGTGCAGGGAGTTTCACCTGTGAAAGACAGGGCACTTCACTACTCAGGTGCAGGGAGTTCCCCCCCTGAGAGACAGGGCGCTTCACCCCTCAGGTGCAGGGAGTTTCACCTGTGAAAGGCAGGGCGCTTCACCTCCCATGTGCAGGGAGTTTCACCTGTGAGAGGCAGGGCGCTTCACCACTCAGGTGCAGGGAGTTCCACCCCTAAGAGACAGGGTGCTTCACCCCTCAGGTGCAGGGAGTTTCACCTGTGAGAGGCAGGGCGCTTCACCCCTCAGGTTCAGGGAGTTTCACCTGTGAGAGGCAGGGCGCTTCACCCACGAGGTCCAGGGAGTTTCACCTGTGAGGGGCAGGGCGCTTCACCCCCCAGGTGCATGGAGTTTCACCTGTGAGAGGAAGGGCGCTTCACCCCCCAGGTGCAGGGAGTTTCACCTGTGAGAGGCAGGGAGCTTCACCACTCAGGTGCAGGGAGTTTCACCTGTGAGAGGCAGGGCGCTTCACCTCCCATGTGCAGGCAGTTTCACCTGTGAGAGGGAGGGCGCTTCACCCCTGAGGTGCAGGGAGTTTCACCTGTGAGAGGCAGGGCGCTTCACCCCTGAGGTGCAGGGAGTTTCACCTGTGAGAGACAGGGTGCTTCACCCCCCAGGTGCAGGGAGTTTGAGCTGTGAGAGGCAGGGCACTACAACCCCCAGGTGCAGGGAGTTTCACCTGTGAGAGGAAGGGCGCTTCACCCTCTAGGTGCAGGGAGTTTCACCTATGAAAGGCAGGGCGCTGGGAGTTTCACCTGTGAAAGGCAGGGCGCTTCACCCCCCAGGTGCAGGGAGTTTGAGCTGTGAGAGGCAGGGCACTACAACCCCCAGGTGCAGGGAGTTTCACCTGTGAGAGGAAGGGCGCTTCACCCCCCATGTGCAGGGAGTTTCACCTATGAAAGGCAGGGCGCTGGGAGTTTCACCTGTGAAAGGCAGGGCACTTCACCCCTCAGGTGCAGGGAGTTTCACCTGTGAAAGGCAGGGCGCTTCACCTCCCAGGTGCAGGGATTTTCACCTGTGAGAGGCAGGGCGCTTCACCACTCAGGTGCAGGATGTTTCACCTGTGAGAGGCAGGGTGCTTCACCTCCCATGTGCAGGGAGTTTCACCTGTGAAAGGCAGGGCGCTTCACTACTCAGGTGCAGGGAGTTCCACCCCTGAGAGACAGGGCGCTTCACCCCTCAGGTGCAGGGAGTTTCACCTGTGAATGGCAGGGCGCTTCACCTCCCATGTGCCGGGAGTTTCACCTGTGAGAGGCAGGGCGCTTCACCACTCAGGTGCAGGGAGTTCCACCCCTGAGAGACAGGGTGCTTCACCCCTCATGTGCAGGGAGTTTCACCTGTGAGAGGCAGGGCGCTTCACCCACGAGGTCCAGGGAGTTTCACCTGTGAGAGGCAGGGCGCTTCACCCCCCAGGTGCATGGAGTTTCACCTGTGAGAGGAAGGGCGCTTCACCCCCCAGGTGCAGGGAGTTTCACCTGTGAGAGGCAGGGAGCTTCACCACTCAGGTGCAGGGAGTTTCACCTGTGAGAAGCAGGGCGCTTCACCTCCCATGTGCAGGCAGTTTCACCTGTGGGAGGGAGGGCGCTTCACCCCTGAGGTGCAGGGAGTTTCACCTGTGAGAGGCAGGGCGCTTCACCCCTGAGGTGCGGGGAGTTTCACCTGTGAGAGGCAGGGCGCTTCACCCCCCAGGTGCAGGGAGTTTGAGCTGTGAGAGGCAGGGCACTACAACCCCCAGGTGCAGGGAGTTTCACCTGTTAGAGGAAGGGCGCTTCACCCCCCAGGTGCAGGGAGTTTCACCTATGAAAGGCAGGGCGCAGGGAGTTTCACCTGTGAAAGGCAGAGCGCTTCACTTCCCATGTGCAGGGATTTTCACCTGTGAGAGGCAGGGCGCTTCACCACTCAGGTGCAGGATGTTTCACCTGTGAGAGGCAGGGTGTTCACCTCCCATGTGCAGGGAGTTCCACCCCTGAGAGACAGGGTGCTTCACCCCTCAGGTGCAGGGAGTTTCACCTGTGAATGGCAGGGCGCTTTACCTCCCATGTGCAGGGAGTTTCACCTGTGAGAGGCAGGGCGCTTCACCACTCAGGTGCAGGGAGTTCCACCCCTGAGAGACAGGGTGCTTCACCCCTCAGGTGCAGGGAGTTTCACCTGTGAGAGGCAGGGCGCTTCACCCCTCAGGTTCAGGGAGTTTCACCTGTGAGAGGCAGGGCACTTCACCCACAAGGTCCAGGGAGTTTCACCTGTGAGGGGCAGGGCGCTTCACCCCCCAGGTGCATGGAGTTTCACCTGTGAGAGGAAGGGCGCTTCACCCCCCAGGTGTAGGGAGTTTCACCTGTGAGAGGCAGGGAGCTTCACCACTCAGGTGCAGGGAGTTTCACCTGTGAGAGGCAGGGCGCTTCACCTCTCATGTGCAGGCAGTTTCACCTGTGAGAGGGAGGGCGCTTCACCCCTGAGGTGCAGGGAGTTTCACCTGTGAGAGGCAGGGCGCTTCACCCCTGAGGTGCAGGGAGTTTCACCTGTGAGAGACAGGGCGCTTCACCCCCCAGGTGCAGGGAGTTTGAGCTGTGAGAGGCAGGGCACTACAACCCCCAGGTGCAGGGAGTTTCACCTGTGAGAGGAAGGGCGCTTCACCCTCTAGGTGCAGGGAGTTTCACCTATGAAAGGCAGGGCGCTGGGAGTTTCACCTGTGAAAGGCAGGGCGCTTCACCCCCCAGGTGCAGGGAGTTTGAGCTGTGAGAGGCAGGGCACTACAACCCCCAGGTGCAGGGAGTTTCACCTGTGAGAGGAAGGGCGCTTCACCCCCCATGTGCAGGGAGTTTCACCTATGAAAGGCAGGGCGCTGGGAGTTTCACCTGTGAAAGGCAGGGCTCTTCACCCCTCAGGTGCAGGGAGTTTCACCTGTGAAAGGCAGGGCGCTTCACCTCCCAGGTGCAGGGATTTTCACCTGTGAGAGGCAGGGCGCTTCACCACTCAGGTGCAGGATGTTTCACCTGTGAGAGGCAGGGTGCTTCACCTCCCATGTGCAGGGAGTTTCACCTGTGAAAGGCAGGGCGCTTCACTACTCAGGTGCAGGGATTTTCACCTGTGAGAGGCAGGGCGCTTCACCACTCAGGTGCAGGATGTTTCAACTGTGAGAGGCAGGGTGCTTCACCTCCCATGTGCAGGGAGTTTCACCTGTGAAAGGCAGGGCAATTCACTACTCAGGTGCAGGGAGTTCCACCCCTGAGAGACAGGGCGCTTCACCCCTCAGGTGCAGGGAGTTTCACCTGTGAAAGGCAAGGCGCTTCACCTCCCATGTGCAGGGAGTTTCACCTGTGAGAGGCAGGGCACTTCACCACTCAGGTGCAGGGAGTTCCACCCCTGAGAGACAGGGTGCTACACCCCTCAGGTGCAGGGAGTTTCACCTGTGAGAGGCAGGGCGCTTCACCCACGAGGTCCAGGGAGTTTCACCTGTGAGAGGCAGGGCGCTTCACCCCCCAGGTGCATGGAGTTTCACCTGTGAGTGACAGGGAGCTTCACCCACGAGGTCCAGGGAGTTTCACCTGTGAGAGGCAGGGCGCTTCACCCCCCAGGTGCATGGAGTTTCACCTGTGAGTGACAGGGAGCTTCACCCCTCAGGTGCATGGAGTTTCACCTGTGAGAGGAAGGGCGCTTCACCCCTCAGGTGCATGGAGTTTCACCTGTGAGAGGAAGGGCGCTTCACCCCCCAGGTGCAGGGAGTTTCACCTGTGAGAGGGAGGGCGCTTCACCACTCAGGTGCAGGGAGTTTCACCTGTGAAAGGCAGGGCGCTTCACCTCCCATGTGCAGGGATTTTCACCTGTGAGAGGCAGGGCGCTTCACCACTCAGGTGCAGGATGTTTCACCTGTGAGAGGCAGGGTGCTTCACCTCCCATGTGCAGGGAGTTTCACCTGTGAAAGACAGGGCACTTCACTACTCAGGTGCAGGGAGTTCCACCCCTGAGAGACAGGGCGCTTCACCCCTCAGGTGCAGGGAGTTTCACGTGTGAAAGGCAGGGCGCTTCACCTCCCATGTGCAGGGAGTTTCACCTGTGAGAGGCAGGGCGCTTCACCACTCAGGTGCAGGGAGTTCCACCCCTAAGAGACAGGGTGCTTCACCCCTCAGGTGCAGGGAGTTTCACCTGTGAGAGGCAGGGCGCTTCACCCCTCAGGTTCAGGGAGTTTCACCTGTGAGAGGCAGGGCGCTTCACCCACGAGGTCCAGGGAGTTTCACCTGTGAGGGGCAGGGCGCTTCACCCCCCAGGTGCATGGAGTTTCACCTGTGAGAGGAAGGGCGCTTCACCCCCCAGGTGCAGGGAGTTTCACCTGTGAGAGGCAGGGAGCTTCACCACTCAGGTGCAGGGAGTTTCACCTGTGAGAGGCAGGGCGCTTCACCTCCCATGTGCAGGCAGTTTCACCTGTGAGAGGGAGGGCGCTTCACCCCTGAGGTGCAGGGAGTTTCACCTGTGAGAGGCAGGGCGCTTCACCCCTGAGGTGCAGGGATTTTCACCTTTGAGAGACAGGGTGCTTCACCCCCCAGGTGCAGGGAGTTTGAGCTGTGAGAGGCAGGGCACTACAACCCCCAGGTGCAGGGAGTTTCACCTGTGAGAGGAAGGGCGCTTCACCCTCTAGGTGCAGGGAGTTTCACCTATGAAAGGCAGGGCGCTGGGAGTTTCACCTGTGAAAGGCAGGGCGCTTCACCCCCCAGGTGCAGGGAGTTTGAACTGTGAGAGGCAGGGCACTACAACCCCCAGGTGCAGGGAGTTTCACCTGTGAGAGGAAGGGCGCTTCACCCCCCATGTGCAGGGAGTTTCACCTGTGAAAGGCAGGGCGCTGGGAGTTTCACCTGTGAAAGGCAGGGCACTTCACCCCTCAGGTGCAGGGAGTTTCACCTGTGAAAGGCAGGGCGCTTCACCTCCCAGGTGCAGGGATTTTCACCTGTGAGAGGCAGGGCGCTTCACCACTCAGGTGCAGGATGTTTCACCTGTGAGAGGCAGGGTGCTTCACCTCCCATGTGCAGGGAGTTTCACCTGTGAAAGGCAGGGCGCTTCACTACTCAGGTGCAGGGAGTTCCACCCCTGAGAGACAGGGCGCTTCACCCCTCAGGTGCAGGGAGTTTCACCTGTGAATGGCAGGGCGCTTCACCTCCCATGTGCAGGGAGTTTCACCTGTGAGAGGCAGGGCGCTTCACCACTCAGGTGCAGGGAGTTCCACCCCTGAGAGACAGGGTGCTTCACCCCTCAGGTGCAGGGAGTTTCACCTGTGAGAGGCAGGGCGCTTCACCCACGAGGTCCAGGGAGTTTCACCTGTGAGAGGCAGGGCGCTTCACCCCCCAGGTGCATGGAGTTTCACCTGTGAGAGGAAGGGGGCTTCACCCCCCAGGTGCAGGGAGTTTCACCTGTGAGAGGCAGGGAGCTTCACCACTCAGGTGCAGGGAGTTTCACCTGTGAGAAGCAGGGCGCTTCACCTCCCATGTGCAGGCAGTTTCACCTGTGGGAGGGAGGGCGCTTCACCCCTGAGGTGCAGGGAGTTTCACCTGTGAGAGGCAGGGCGCTTCACCCCTGAGGTGCGGGGAGTTTCACCTGTGAGAGGCAGGGCGCTTCACCCCCCAGGTGCAGGGAGTTTGAGCTGTGAGAGGCAGGGCACTACAACCCCCAGGTGCAGGGAGTTTCACCTGTTAGAGGAAGGGCGCTTCACCCCCCAGGTGCAGGGAGTTTCACCTATGAAAGGCAGGGCGCAGGGAGTTTCACCTGTGAAAGGCAGGGCGCTTCACTTCCCATGTGCAGGGATTTTCACCTGTGAGAGGCAGGGCGCTTCACCACTCAGGTGCAGGATGTTTCACCTGTGAGAGGCAGGGTGCTTCACCTCCCATGTGCAGGGAGTTCCACCCCTGAGAGACAGGGTGCTTCACCCCTCAGGTGCAGGGAGTTTCACCTGTGAATGGCAGGGCGCTTCACCTCCCATGTGCAGGGAGTTTCACCTGTGAGAGGCAGGGCGCTTCACCACTCAGGTGCAGGGAGTTCCACCCCTGAGAGACAGGGTGCTTCACCCCTCAGGTGCAGGGAGTTTCACCTGTGAGAGGCAGGGCGCTTCACCCCTCAGGTTCAGGGAGTTTCACCTGTGAGAGGCAGGGCACTTCACCCACAAGGTCCAGGGAGTTTCACCTGTGAGAGGCAGGGCGCTTCACCCCCCAGGTGCATGGAGTTTCACCTGTGAGTGACAGGGAGCTTCACCCCTCAGGTGCATGGAGTTTCACCTGTGAGTGACAGGGAGCTTCACCCCTCAGGTGCATGGAGTTTCACCTGTGAGAGGAAGGGCGCTTCACCCCTCAGGTGCATGGAGTTTCACCTGTGAGAGGCAGGGCGCTTCACCACTCAGGTGCAGGGAGTTTCACCTGTGAGAGGCAGGGCGCTTCACCCCCCAGGTGCAGGGCGTTTGAGCTGTGAGAGGCAGGGCACTACACCCCCCAGGTGCAGGGAGTTTCACCTGTGAGAGGAAGGGCGCTTCACCCCCCAGGTGCAGGGAGTTTCACCTATGAAAGGCAGGGCGCTGGGAGTTTCACCTGTGAAAGGCAGTGCGCTTCACCTCCCATGTGCAGGGATTTTCACCTGTGAGAGGCAGGGCGCTTCACCACTCAGGTGCAGGATGTTTCACCTGTGAGAGGCAGGGTGCTTCACCTCCCATGTGCAGGGAGTTTCACCTGTGAAAGGCAGGGCGCTTCACTACTCAGGTGCAGGGAGTTCCACCCCTGAGAGACAGGGCGCTTCACCCCTCAGGTGCAGGGAGTTTCACCTGTGAAAGGCAGGACGCTTCACCTCCCATGTGCAGGGAATTTCACCTGTGAGAGGCAGGGCACTTCACCACTCAGGTGCAGGGAGTTCCACCCCTGAGAGACAGGGTGCTTCACCCCTCAGGTGCAGGGAGTTTCACCTGTGAGAGGCAGGGTGCTTCACCCACGAGGTCCAGGGAGTTTCACCTGTGAGAGGCAGGGCGCTTCACCCCCCCAGGTGCATGGAGTTTCACCTGTGAGTGACAGGGAGCTTCACCCCTCAGGTGCATGGAGTTTCACCTGTGAGAGGAAGGGCGCTTCACCCCTCAGGTGCATAGAGTTTCACCTGTGAGAGGAAGGGCGCTTCACCCGCCAGGTGCAGGGAGTTTCACCTGTGAGAGGCAGGGCGCTTCACCACTCAGGTGCAGGGAGTTTCACCTGTGAGAGGCAGGGCGCTTCACCTCCCATGTGCAGGGAGTTTCACCTGTGAGAGGCAGGGCGCTTCACCCCTGAGGTGCAGGGAGTTTCACCTGTGAGAGGAAGGGAACTTCACCCCCCAGGTGCAGGGAGTTTCACCTATGAAAGGCAGGGCGCTGGGAGTTTCACCTGTGAAAGGCAGGGCGCTTCACCCCTCAGGTGCAGGGAGTTTCACCTGTGAAAGGCAGGGCGCTCCACCTCCCATGTGCAGGGATTTTCACCTCCGAGAGGCAGGGCGCTTCACCACTCAGGTGCAGGATGTTTCACCTGTGAGAGGCAGGGTGCTTCACCTCCCATGTGCAGGGAGTTTCACCTGTGAAAGGCAGGGCGCTTCACTACTCAGGTGCAGGGAGTTCCACCCCTGAGAGACAGGGCGCTTCACCCCTCAGGTGCAGGGAGTTTGAGCTGTGAGAGGCAGGGCACTACAACCCCGAGGTGCAGGGAGTTTCACCTGTGAGAGGAAGGGCGCTTCACCCTCTAGGTGCAGGGAGTTTCACCTATGAAAGGCAGGGCGCTGGGAGTTTCACCTGTGAAAGGCAGGGCGCTTCACCCCCCAGGTGCAGGGAGTTTGAGCTGTGAGAGGCAGGGCACTACAACCCCCAGGTGCAGGGAGTTTCACCTGTGAGAGGAAGGGCGCTTCACCCCCCATGTGCAGGGAGTTTCACCTATGAAATGCAGGGCGCTGGGAGTTTCACCTGTGAAAGGCAGGGCACTTCACCCCTCAGGTGCAGGGAGTTCCACCTGTGAAAGGCAGGGCGCTTCACCTCCCATGTGCAGGATGTTTCACCTGTGAGAGGCAGGGTGCTTCACCTCCCATGTGCAGGGAGTTTCACCTGTGAAAGGCAGGGCGCTTCACTACTCAGGTGCAGGGAGTTCCACCCCTGAGAGACAGGGCGCTTCACCACTCAGGTGCAGGGAGTTTCACCTGTGAATGGCAGGGCGCTTCACCACTCAGGTGCAGGGAGTTCCACCCCTGAGAGACAGGGTGCTTCACCCCTCAGGTGCAGGGAGTTTCACCTGTGAGAGGCAGGGCGCTTCACCCCTCAGGTTCAGGGAGTTTCACCTGTGAGAGGCAGGGCACTTCAGCCACAAGGTCCAGGGAGTTTCACCTGTGAGAGGCAGGGCGCTTCACCCCCCAGGTGCATGGAGTTTCACCTGTGAGTGACAGGGAGCTTCACCCCTCAGGTGCATGGAGTTTCACCTGTGAGAGGAAGGGCGCTTCACCCCTCAGGTGCATGGAGTTTCACCTGTGAGAGGAAGGGCGCTTCACCCCCCAGGTGCAGGGAGTTTCACCTGTGAGAGGCAGGGAGCTTCACCACTCAGGTGCAGGGAGTTTCACCTGTGAGAGGCAGGGCGCTTCACCCCCCAGGTGCAGGGCGTTTGAGCTGTGAGAGGCAGGGCACTACACCCCCAGGTGCAGGGAGTTTCACCTGTGAGAGGAAGGGCGCTTCACCCCCCAGGTGCAGGGAGTTTCACCTATGAAAGGCAGGGCGCTGGGAGTTTCACCTGTGAAAGGCAGTGCGCTTCACCTCCCATGTGCAGGGATTTTCACCTGTGAGAGGCAGGGCGCTTCACCACTCAGGTGCAGGATGTTTCACCTGTGAGAGGCAGGGTGCTTCACCTCCCATGTGCAGGGAGTTTCACCTGTGAAAGGCAGGGCGCTTCACCCCCCCAGGTGCATGGAGTTTCACCTGTGAGTGACAGGGAGCTTCACCCCTCAGGTGCATGGAGTTTCACCTGTGAGAGGAAGGGCGCTTCACCCCTCAGGTGCATAGAGTTTCACCTGTGAGAGGAAGGGCGCTTCACCCGCCAGGTGCAGGGAGTTTCACCTGTGAGAGGCAGGGCGCTTCACCACTCAGGTGCAGGGAGTTTCACCTGTGAGAGGCAGGGCGCTTCACCTCCCATGTGCAGGGAGTTTCACCTGTGAGAGGCAGGGCGCTTCACCCCTGAGGTGCAGGGAGTTTCACCTGTGAGAGGCAGGGCGCTTCACCCCCCAGGTGCAGGGAGTTTGAGCTGTGAGAGGCAGGGCACTACACCCCCCAGGTGCAGGGAGTTTCACCTGTGAGAGGAAGGGAACTTCACCCCCCAGGTGCAGGGAGTTTCACCTATGAAAGGCAGGGCGCTGGGAGTTTCACCTGTGAAAGGCAGGGCGCTTCACCCCTCAGGTGCAGGGAGTTTCACCTGTGAAAGGCAGGGCGCTCCACCTCCCATGTGCAGGGATTTTCACCTCCGAGAGGCAGGGCGCTTCACCACTCAGGTGCAGGATGTTTCACCTGTGAGAGGCAGGGTGCTTCACCTCCCATGTGCAGGGAGTTTCACCTGTGAAAGGCAGGGCGCTTCACTACTCAGGTGCAGGGAGTTCCACCCCTGAGAGACAGGGCGCTTCACCCCTCAGGTGCAGGGAGTTTGAGCTGTGAGAGGCAGGGCACTACAACCCCGAGGTGCAGGGAGTTTCACCTGTGAGAGGAAGGGCGCTTCACCCTCTAGGTGCAGGGAGTTTCACCTATGAAAGGCAGGGCGCTGGGAGTTTCACCTGTGAAAGGCAGGGCGCTTCACCCCCCAGGTGCAGGGAGTTTGAGCTGTGAGAGGCAGGGCACTACAACCCCCAGGTGCAGGGAGTTTCACCTGTGAGAGGAAGGGCGCTTCACCCCCCATGTGCAGGGAGTTTCACCTATGAAAGGCAGGGCGCTGGGAGTTTCACCTGTGAAAGGCAGGGCACTTCACCCCTCAGGTGCAGGGAGTTCCACCTGTGAAAGGCAGGGCGCTTCACCTCCCATGTGCAGGATGTTTCACCTGTGAGAGGCAGGGTGCTTCACCTCCCATGTGCAGGGAGTTTCACCTGTGAAAGGCAGGGCGCTTCACTACTCAGGTGCAGGGAGTTCCACCCATGAGAGACAGGGCGCTTCACCACTCAGGTGCAGGGAGTTTCACCTGTGAATGGCAGGGCGCTTCACCACTCAGGTGCAGGGAGTTCCACCCCTGAGAGACAGGGTGCTTCACCCCTCAGGTGCAGGGAGTTTCACCTGTGAGAGGCAGGGCGCTTCACCCCTCAGGTTCAGGGAGTTTCACCTGTGAGAGGCAGGGCACTTCACCCACAAGGTCCAGGGAGTTTCACCTGTGAGAGGCAGGGCGCTTCACCCCCCAGGTGCATGGAGTTTCACCTGTGAGTGACAGGGAGCTTCACCCCTCAGGTGCATGGAGTTTCACCTGTGAGAGGAAGGGCGCTTCACCCCTCAGGTGCATGGAGTTTCACCTGTGAGAGGAAGGGCGCTTCACCCCCCAGGTGCAGGGAGTTTCACCTGTGAGAGGCAGGGCGCTTCACCACTCAGGTGCAGGGAGTTTCACCTGTGAGAGGCAGGGCGCTTCACCCCCCAGGTGCAGGGCGTTTGAGCTGTGAGAGGCAGGGCACTACACCCCCCAGGTGCAGGGAGTTTCACCTGTGAGAGGAAGGGCGCTTCACCCCCCAGGTGCAGGGAGTTTCACCTATGAAAGGCAGGGCGCTGGGAGTTTCACCTGTGAAAGGCAGTGCGCTTCACCTCCCATGTGCAGGGATTTTCACCTGTGAGAGGCAGGGCGCTTCACCACTCAGGTGCAGGATGTTTCACCTGTGAGAGGCAGGGTGCTTCACCTCCCATGTGCAGGGAGTTTCACCTGTGAAAGGCAGGGCGCTTCACTACTCAGGTGCAGGGAGTTCCACCCCTGAGAGACAGGGCGCTTCACCCCTCAGGTGCAGGGAGTTTCACCTGTGAAAGGCAGGACGCTTCACCTCCCATGTGCAGGGAGTTTCACCTGTGAGAGGCAGGGCACTTCACCACTCAGGTGCAGGGAGTTCCACCCCTGAGAGACAGGGTGCTTCACCCCTCAGGTCCAGGGAGTTTCACCTGTGAGAGGCAGGGCGCTTCACCCACGAGGTCCAGGGAGTTTCACCTGTGAGAGGCAGGGCGCTTCACCCCCCAGGTGCATGGAGTTTCACCTGTGAGTGACAGGGAGCTTCACCCCTCAGTTGCATGGAGTTTCACCTGTGAGAGGAAGGGCGCTTCACCCCTCAGGTGCATGGAGTTTCACCTGTGAGAGGAAGGGCGCTTCACCCGCCAGGTGCAGGGAGTTTCACCTGTGAGAGGCAGGGCGCTTCACCACTCAGGTGCAGGGAGTTTCACCTGTGAGAGGCAGGGCGCTTCACCCCTGAGGTGCAGGGAGTTTCACCTGTGAGAGGCAGTGCGCTTCACCCCCCAGGTGCAGGGAGTTTGAGCTGTGAGAGGCAGGGCACTACACCCCCCAGGTGCAGGGAGTTTCACCTGTGAGAGGAAGGGAACTTCACCCCCCAGGTGCAGGGAGTTTCACCTATGAAAGGCAGGGCGCTGGGAGTTTCACCTGTGAAAGGCAGGGCGCTTCACCCCTCAGGTGCAAGGAGTTTCACCTGTGAAAGGCAGGGCGCTCCACCTCCCATGTGCAGGGATTTTCACCTCCGAGAGGCAGGGCGCTTCACCACTCAGGTGCAGGATGTTTCACCTGTGAGAGGCAGGGTGCTTCACCTCCCATGTGCAGGGAGTTTCACCTGTGAAAGGCAGGGCACTTCACTACTCAGGTGCAGGGAGTTCCACCCCTGAGAGACAGGGCGCTTCACCCCTCAGGTGCAGGGAGTTTCACCTGTGAAAGGCAGGGCGCTTCAGCTCCCATGTGCAGGGAGTTTCACCTGTGAGAGGCAGGGCGCTTCACCACTCAGGTGCAGGGAGTTCCACCCCTGAGAGACAGGGTGCTTCACCCCTCAGGTGCAGGGAGTTTCACCTGTGAGAGGCAGGGCGCTTCACCCACGAGGTCCAGGGAGTTTCACCTGTGAGAGGCAGGGCGCTTCACCGCCCAGGTGCATGGAGTTTCACCTGTGAGAGGAAGGGCGCTTCACCCCCCAGGTGCAGGGAGTTTCACCTGTGAAAGGCAGGGAGCTTCACCACTCAGGTGCAGGGAGTTTCACCTGTGAGAGGCAGGGCGCTTCACCTCCCATGTGCAGGCAGTTTCACCTGTGAAAGGGAGGGCGCTTCACCCCTGAGGTGCAGGGAGTTTCACCCCTGAGAGACAGGGCGCTTCACCCCTCAGGTGCAGGGAGTTTGAGCTGTGAGAGGCAGGGCACTACAACCCCGAGGTGCAGGGAGTTTCACCTGTGAGAGGAAGGGCGCTTCACCCTCTAGGTGCAGGGAGTTTCACCTATGAAAGGCAGGGCGCTGGGAGTTTCACCTGTGAAAGGCAGGGCGCTTCACCCCCCAGGTGCAGGGAGTTTGAGCTGTGAGAGGCAGGGCACTACAACCCCCAGGTGCAGGGAGTTTCACCTGTGAGAGGAAGGGCGCTTCACCCCCCATGTGCAGGGAGTTTCACCTATGAAAGGCAGGGCGCTGGGAGTTTCACCTGTGAAAGGCAGGGCACTTCACCCCTCAGGTGCAGGGAGTTCCACCTGTGAAAGGCAGGGCGCTTCACCTCCCATGTGCAGGATGTTTCACCTGTGAGAGGCAGGGTGCTTCACCTCCCATGTGCAGGGAGTTTCACCTGTGAAAGGCAGGGCGCTTCACTACTCAGGTGCAGGGAGTTCCACCCATGAGAGACAGGGCGCTTCACCACTCAGGTGCAGGGAGTTTCACCTGTGAATGGCAGGGCGCTTCACCACTCAGGTGCAGGGAGTTCCACCCCTGAGAGACAGGGTGCTTCACCCCTCAGGTGCAGGGAGTTTCACCTGTGAGAGGCAGGGCGCTTCACCCCTCAGGTTCAGGGAGTTTCACCTGTGAGAGGCAGGGCACTTCACCCACAAGGTCCAGGGAGTTTCACCTGTGAGAGGCAGGGCGCTTCACCCCCCAGGTGCATGGAGTTTCACCTGTGAGTGACAGGGAGCTTCACCCCTCAGGTGCATGGAGTTTCACCTGTGAGAGGAAGGGCGCTTCACCCCTCAGGTGCATGGAGTTTCACCTGTGAGAGGAAGGGCGCTTCACCCCCCAGGTGCAGGGAGTTTCACCTGTGAGAGGCAGGGCGCTTCACCACTCAGGTGCAGGGAGTTTCACCTGTGAGAGGCAGGGCGCTTCACCCCCCAGGTGCAGGGCGTTTGAGCTGTGAGAGGCAGGGCACTACACCCCCCAGGTGCAGGGAGTTTCACCTGTGAGAGGAAGGGCGCTTCACCCCCCAGGTGCAGGGAGTTTCACCTATGAAAGGCAGGGCGCTGGGAGTTTCACCTGTGAAAGGCAGTGCGCTTCACCTCCCATGTGCAGGGATTTTCACCTGTGAGAGGCAGGGCGCTTCACCACTCAGGTGCAGGATGTTTCACCTGTGAGAGGCAGGGTGCTTCACCTCCCATGTGCAGGGAGTTTCACCTGTGAAAGGCAGGGCGCTTCACTACTCAGGTGCAGGGAGTTCCACCCCTGAGAGACAGGGCGCTTCACCCCTCAGGTGCAGGGAGTTTCACCTGTGAAAGGCAGGACGCTTCACCTCCCATGTGCAGGGAGTTTCACCTGTGAGAGGCAGGGCACTTCACCACTCAGGTGCAGGGAGTTCCACCCCTGAGAGACAGGGTGCTTCACCCCTCAGGTGCAGGGAGTTTCACCTGTGAGAGGCAGGGCGCTTCACCCACGAGGTCCAGGGAGTTTCACCTGTGAGAGGCAGGGCGCTTCACCCCCCAGGTGCATGGAGTTTCACCTGTGAGTGACAGGGAGCTTCACCCCTCAGTTGCATGGAGTTTCACCTGTGAGAGGAAGGGCGCTTCACCCCTCAGGTGCATGGAGTTTCACCTGTGAGAGGAAGGGCGCTTCACCCGCCAGGTGCAGGGAGTTTCACCTGTGAGAGGCAGGGCGCTTCACCACTCAGGTGCAGGGAGTTTCACCTGTGAGAGGCAGGGCGCTTCACCCCTGAGGTGCAGGGAGTTTCACCTGTGAGAGGCAGTGCGCTTCACCCCCCAGGTGCAGGGAGTTTGAGCTGTGAGAGGCAGGGCACTACACCCCCCAGGTGCAGGGAGTTTCACCTGTGAGAGGAAGGGAACTTCACCCCCCAGGTAAAGGGAGTTTCACCTATGAAAGGCAGGGCGCTGGGAGTTTCACCTGTGAAAGGCAGGGCGCTTCACCCCTCAGGTGCAGGGAGTTTCACCTGTGAAAGGCAGGGCGCTCCACCTCCCATGTGCAGGGATTTTCACCTCCGAGAGGCAGGGCGCTTCACCACTCAGGTGCAGGATGTTTCACCTGTGAGAGGCAGGGTGCTTCACCTCCCATGTGCAGGGAGTTTCACCTGTGAAAGGCAGGGCACTTCACTATTCAGGTGCAGGGAGTTCCACCCCTGAGAGACAGGGCGCTTCACCCCTCAGGTGCAGGGAGTTTCACCTGTGAAAGGCAGGGCGCTTCAGCTCCCATGTGCAGGGAGTTTCACCTGTGAGAGGCAGGGCGCTTCACCACTCAGGTGCAGGGAGTTCCACCCCTGAGAGACAGGGTGCTTCACCCCTCAGGTGCAGGGAGTTTCACCTGTGAGAGGCAGGGCGCTTCACCCACGAGGTCCAGGGAGTTTCACCTGTGAGAGGCAGGGCGCTTCACCGCCCAGGTGCATGGAGTTTCACCTGTGAGAGGAAGGGCGCTTCACCCCCCAGGTGCAGGGAGTTTCACCTGTGAAAGGCAGGGAGCTTCACCACTCAGGTGCAGGGAGTTTCACCTGTGAGAGGCAGGGCGCTTCACCTCCCATGTGCAGGCAGTTTCACCTGTGAAAGGGAGGGCGCTTCACCCCTGAGGTGCAGGGAGTTTCACCTGTGAGAGGCAGGGCGCTTCACCCCCCAGGTGCATGGAGTTTGAGCTGTGAGAGGCAGGGCACTACACCCCCCAGGTGCAGGGAGTTTCACCTGTGAGAGGAAGGGCGCTTCACCCCCCAGGTGCAGGGAGTTTCACCTATGAAAGGCAGGGCGCTGGGAGTTTCACCTGTGAAAGGCAGGGCGCTTCACCCCTCAGGTGCTGGGAGTTATACCTGTGAAAGGCAGGGCGCTTCACCTCCCATGTGCAGGGATTTTCACCTGTGAGAGGCAGGGCGCTTCACCACTCAGGTGCAGGATGTTTCACCTGTGAGAGGCAGGGTGCTTCACCTCCCATGTGCAGGGAGTTTCACCTGTGAAAGGCAGGGCAATTCACTACTCAGGTGCAGGGAGTTCCACCCCTGAGAGACAGGGCGCTTCACCCCTCAGGTGCAGGGAGTGTCACCTGTGAAAGGCAGGGCGCTTCACCTCCCATGTGCAGGGATTTTCACCTGTGAGAGGCAGGGCACTTCACCACTCAGGTGCAGGGAGTTCCACCCCTGAGAGACAGGGTGCTACACCCCTCAGGTGCAGGGAGTTTCACCTGTGAGAGGCAGGGCGCTTCACCCACGAGGTCCAGGGAGTTTCACCTGTGAGAGGCAGGGCGCTTCACCCCCCAGGTGCATGGAGTTTCACCTGTGAGTGACAGGGAGCTTCACCCCTCAGGTGCATGGAGTTTCACCTGTGAGAGGAAGGGCGCTTCACCCCTCAGGTGCAGGGAGTTTCACCTGTGAGAGGAAGGGCACTTCACCCCCCAGGTGCAGGGAGTTTCACCTGTGAGAGGCAGGGCCCTTCACCACTCAGGTGCAGGGAGTTTCACCTGTGAGAGGCAGGGCGCTTCACCTCCCATGTGCAGGGAGTTTCACCTGTGAGAGGCAGGGCGCTTCACCCCTGAGGTGCAGGGAGTTTCACCTGTGAGAGGCAGGGCGCTTCACCCCCCAGGTGCAGGGAGTTTGAGCTGTGAGAAGCAGGGCACTACACCCCCCAGGTGCAGGGAGTTTCACCTGTGAGAGGAAGGGCACTTCACCCCCCAGGTGCAGGGAGTTTCACCTATGAAAGGCAGGGCGCTGGGAGTTTCACCTGTGAAAGGCAGGGCACTTCACCCCTCAGGTGCAGGGAGTTTCACCTGTGAAAGGCAGGGCGCTTCACCTCCCATGTGCAGGGATTTTCACCTGTGAGAGGCAGGGAGCTTCACCACTCAGGTGTAGGATGTTTCACCTGTGAGAGGCAGGGTGCTTCACCTCCCATGTGCAGGGAGTTTCACCTGTGAAAGGCAGGGCACTTCACTACTCAGGTGCAGGGAGTTCCACCCCTGAGAGACAGGGCGGTTCACCCCTCAGGTGCAGGGAGTTTCACCTGTGAAAGGCAGGGCGCTTCACCTCCCATGTGCAGGGAGTTTCACCTGTGAGAGGCAGGGCGCTTCACCACTCAGGTGCAGGGAGTTCCACCCCTAAGAGACAGGGTGCTTCACCCCTCAGGTGCAGGGAGTTTCACCTGTGAGAGGCAGGGCGCTTCACCCCTCAGGTTCAGGGAGTTTCACCTGTGAGAGGCAGGGCGCTTCACCCACGAGGTCCAGGGAGTTTCACCTGTGAGGGGCAGGGCGCTTCACCCCCCAGGTGCATGGAGTTTCACCTGTGAGAGGAAGGGCGCTTCACCCCCCAGGTGCAGGGAGTTTCACCTGTGAGAGGCAGGGAGCTTCACCACTCAGGTGCAGGGAGTTTCACCTGTGAGAGGCAGGGCGCTTCACCTCCCATGTGCAGGCAGTTTCACCTGTGAGAGGGAGGGCGCTTCACGCCTGAGGTGCAGGGAGTTTCACCTGTGAGAGGCAGGGCGCTTCACCCCTGAGGTGCAGGGAGTTTCACCTGTGAGAGACAGGGCGCTTCACCCCCCAGGTGCAGGGAGTTTGAGCTGTGAGAGGTAGGGCACTACAACCCCCAGGTGCAGGGAGTTTCACCTGTGAGAGGAAGGGCGCTTCACCCTCTAGGTGCAGGGAGTTTCACCTATGAAAGGCAGGGCGCTGGGAGTTTCACCTGTGAAAGGCAGGGCGCTTCACCCGCCAGGTGCATGGAGTTTGAGCTGTGAGAGGCAGGGCACTACAACCCCCAGGTGCAGGGAGTTTCACCTGTGAGAGGAAGGGCGCTTCACCTCCCATGTGCAGGGAGTTTCACCTATGAAAGGCAGGGCGCTGGGAGTTTCACCTGTGAAAGGCAGGGCACTTCACCCCTCAGGTGCAGGGAGTTTCACCTGTGAAAGGCAGAGCGCTTCACCTCCCATGTGCAGGGATTTTCACCTGTGAGAGGCAGGGCGCTTCACCACTCAGGTGCAGGGAGTTTCACCTGTGAGAGGCAGGGCGCTTCACCTCCCATGTGCAGGCAGTTTCACCTGTGAAAGGGAGGGCGCTTCACCCCTGAGGTGCAGGGAGTTTCACCTGTGAGAGGCAGGGCGCTTCACCCCCCAGGTGCATGGAGTTTGAGCTGTGAGAGGCAGGGCACTACACCCCCCAGGTGCAGGGAGTTTCACCTGTGAGAGGAAGGGCGCTTCACCCCCCAGGTGCGGGGAGTTTCACCTATGAAAGGCAGGGCGCTGGGAGTTTCACCTGTGAAAGGCAGGGTGCTTCACCCCTCAGGTGCTGGGAGTTATACCTGTGAAAGGCAGGGCCCTTCACCTCCCATGTGCAGGGATTTTCACCTGTGAGAGGCAGGGCGCTTCACCACTCAGGTGCAGGATGTTTCACCTGTGAGAGGCAGGGTGCTTCACCTCCCATGTGCAGGGAGTTTCACCTGTGAAAGGCAGGGCAATTCACTACTCAGGTGCAGGGAGTTTCACCTATGAAAGGCAGGGCGCTGGGAGTTTCACCTGTGAAAGGCAGGGCGCTTCACCCCTCAGGTGCAGGATGTTTCACCTGTGAGAAGCAGGGCACTACACCCCCCAGGTGCAGGGAGTTTCACCTGTGAGAGGAAGGGCACTTCACCCCCCAGGTGCAGGGAGTTTCACCTATGAAAGGCAGGGCGCTGGGAGTTTCACCTGTGAAAGGCAGGGCGCTTCACCCCTCAGGTGCAGGGAGTTTCACCTGTGAAAGGCAGGGCGCTTCACCTCCCATGTGCAGGGATTTTCACCTGTGAGAGGCAGGGCGCTTCACCACTCAGGTGCAGGATGTTTCACCTGTGAGAGGCAGGGTGCTTCACCTCCCATGTGCAGGGAGTTTCACCTGTGAAAGGCAGGGCAATTCACTACTCAGGTGCAGGGAGTTCCACCCCTGAGAGACAGGGCGCTTCACCCCTCAGGTGCAGGGAGTTTCACCTGTGAAAGGCAGGGCGCTTCACCTCCCATGTGCAGGGAGTTTCACCTGTGAGAGGCAGGGCACTTCACCACTCAGGTGCAGGGAGTTCCACCCCTGAGAGACAGGGTGCTACACCCCTCAGGTGCAGGGAGTTTCACCTGTGAGAGGCAGGGCGCTTCACCCACGAGGTCCAGGGAGTTTCACCTGTGAGAGGCAGGGCGCTTCACCCCTCAGGTGCATGGAGTTTCACCTGTGAGAGGAAGGGCGCTTCACCCCTCAGGTGCAGGGAGTTTCACCTGTGATAGGAAGGGCGCTTCACCCCCCAGGTGCAGGGAGTTTCACCTGTGAGAGGCAGGGCGCTTCACCACTCAGGTGCAGGGAGTTTCACCTGTGAGAGGCAGGGCGCTTCACCTCCCATGTGCAGGGAGTTTGAGCTGTGAGAAGCAGGGCACTACACCCCCCAGGTGCAGGGAGTTTCACCTGTGAGAGGAAGGGCACTTCACCCCCCAGGTGCAGGGAGTTTCACCTATGAAAGGCAGGGCGCTGGGAGTTTCACCTGTGAAAGGCAGGGCGCTTCACCCCTCAGGTGCAGGGAGTTTCACCTGTGAAAAGCAGGGCGCTTCACCTCCCATGTGCAGGGATTTTCACCTGTGAGAGGCAGGGCGCTTCACCACTCAGGTGCAGGATGTTTCACCTGTGAGAGGCAGGGTGCTTCACCTCCCATGTGCAGGGAGTTTCACCTGTGAAAGGCAGGGCACTTCACTACTCAGGTGCAGGGAGTTCCACCCCTGAGAGACAGGGCGGTTCACCCCTCAGGTGCAGGGAGTTTCACCTGTGAAAGGCAGGGCGCTTCACCTCCCATGTGCAGGGAGTTTCACCTGTGAGAGGCAGGGCGCTTCACCACTCAGGTGCAGGGAGTTCCACCCCTAAGAGACAGGGTGATTTACCCCTCAGGTGCAGGGAGTTTCACCTGTGAGAGGCAGGGCGCTTCACCCCTCAGGTTCAGGGAGTTTCACCTGTGAGAGGCAGGGCGCTTCACCCACGAGGTCCATGGAGTTTCACCTGTGAGGGGCAGGGCGCTTCACCCCCCAGGTGCATGGAGTTTCACCTGTGAGAGGAAGGGCGCTTCACCCCCCAGGTGCAGGGAGTTTCACCTGTGAGAGGCAGGGAGCTTCACCACTCAGGTGCAGGGAGTTTCACCTGTGAGAGGCAGGGCGCTTCACCTCCCATGTGCAGGGAGTTTCACCTGTGAGAGGCAGGGCACTTCACCACTCAGGTGCAGGGAGTTCCACCCCTGAGAGACAGGGTGCTACACCCCTCAGGTGCAGGGAGTTTCACCTGTGAGAGGCAGGGCGCTTCACCCCCCAGGTGCATGGAGTTTCACCTGTGAGTGACAGGGAGCTTCACCCCTCAGGTGCATGGAGTTTCACCTGTGAGAGGAAGGGCGCTTCACCCCTCAGGTGCATGAAGTTTCACCTGTGAGAGGAAGGGCGCTTCACCCCCCAGGTGCAGGGAGTTTCACCTGTGAGAGGCAGGGCGCTTCACCACTCAGGTGCAGGGAGTTTCACCTGTGAGAGGCAGGGCGCTTCACCCCCCAGGTGCAGGGAGTTTGAGCTGTGAGAGGCAGGGCACTACACCCCCCAGGTGCAGGGAGTTTCACCTGTGAGAGGAAGGGCGCTTCACCCCCCAGGTGCAGGGAGTTTCACCTATGAAAGGCAGGGCGCTGGGAGTTTCACCTGTGAAAGGCAGGGCGCTTCACCCCTCAGGTGCTGGGAGTTATACCTGTGAAAGGCAGGGCGCTTCACCTCCCATGTGCAGGGATTTTCACCTGTGAGAGGCAGGGCGCTTCACCACTCAGGTGCAGGATGTTTCAACTGTGAGAGGCAGGGTGCTTCACCTCCCATGTGCAGGGAGTTTCACCTGTGAAAGGCAGGGCAATTCACTACTCAGGTGCAGGGAGTTCCACCCCTGAGAGACAGGGCGCTTCACCCCTCAGGTGCAGGGAGTTTCACCTGTGAAAGGCAGGGCGCTTCACCTCCCATGTGCAGGGAGTTTCACCTGTGAGAGGCAGGGCACTTCACCACTCAGGTGCAGGGAGTTCCACCCCTGAGAGACAGGGTGCTACACCCCTCAGGTGCAGGATGTTTCAACTGTGAGAGGCAGGGTGCTTCACCTCCCATGTGCAGGGAGTTTCACCTGTGAAAGGCAGGGCAATTCACTACTCAGGTGCAGGGAGTTCCACCCCTGAGAGACAGGGCGCTTCACCCCTCAGGTGCAGGGAGTTTCACCTGTGAAAGGCAGGGCGCTTCACCTCCCATGTGCAGGGAGTTTCACCTGTGAGAGGCAGGGCACTTCACCACTCTGGTGCAGGGAGTTCCACCCCTGAGAGACAGGGTGCTACACCCCTCAGGTGCAGGGAGTTTCACCTGTGAGAGGCAGGGCGCTTCACCCACGAGGTCCAGGGAGTTTCACCTGTGAGAGGCAGGGCGCTTCACCCCCCAGGTGCATGGAGTTTCACCTGTGAGTGACAGGGAGCTTCACCCACGAGGTCCAGGGAGTTTCACCTGTGAGAGGCAGGGCGCTTCACCCCCCAGGTGCATGGAGTTTCACCTGTGAGTGACAGGGAGCTTCACCCCTCAGGTGCATGGAGTTTCACCTGTGAGAGGAAGGGCGCTTCACCCCTCAGGTGCATGGAGTTTCACCTGTGAGAGGAAGGGCGCTTCACCCCCCAGGTGCAGGGAGTTTCACCTGTGAGAGGCAGGGCGCTTCACCACTCAGGTGCAGGGAGTTTCACCTGTGAGAGGCAGGGCGCTTCACCTCCCATGTGCAGGGAGTATCACCTGTGAGAGGCAGGGCGCTTCACCCCTGAGGTGCAGGGAGTTTCACCTGTGAGAGGCAGGGCGCTTCACCCCCCAGGTGCAGGGAGTTTGAGCTGTGAGAAGCAGGGCACTACACCCCCCAGGTGCAGGGAGTTTCACCTGTGAGAGGAAGGGCACTTCACCCCCCAGGTGCAGGGAGTTTCACCTATGAAAGGCAGGGCGCTGGGAGTTTCACCTGTGAAAGGCAGGGCGCTTCACCCCTCAGGTGCAGGGAGTTTCACCTGTGAAAGGCATGGCGCTTCACCTCCCATGTGCAAGGATTTTCACCTGTGAGAGGCAGGGCGCTTCACCACTCAGGTGCAGGATGTTTCACCTGTGAGAGGCAGGGTGCTTCACCTCCCATGTGCAGGGAGTTTCACCTGTGAAAGGCAGGGCACTTCACTACTCAGGTGCAGGGAGTTCCACCCCTGAGAGACAGGGCGCTTCACCCCTCAGGTGCAGGGAGTTTCACCTGTGAAAGGCAGGGCGCTTCACCTCCCATGTGCAGGGAGTTTCACCTGTGAGAGGCAGGGCGCTTCACCACTCAGGTGCAGGGAGTTCCACCCCTAAGAGACAGGGTGCTTCACCCCTCAGGTGCAGGGAGTTTCACCTGTGAGAGGCAGGGCGCTTCACCCCTCAGGTTCAGGGAGTTTCACCTGTGAGAGGCAGGGCGCTTCACCCACGAGGTCCAGGGAGTTTCACCTGTGAGGGGCAGGGCGCTTCACCCCCCAGGTGCATGGAGTTTCACCTGTGAGAGGAAGGGCGCTTCACCCCCCAGGTGCAGGGAGTTTCACCTGTGAGAGGCAGGGAGCTTCACCACTCAGGTGCAGGGAGTTTCACCTGTGAGAGGCAGGGCGCTTCACCTCCCATGTGCAGGCAGTTTCACCTGTGAGAGGGAGGGCGCTTCACCCCTGAGGTGCAGGGAGTTTCACCTGTGAGAGGCAGGGCGCTTCACCACTCAGGTGCAGGGAGTTCCACCCCTAAGAGACAGGGTGCTTCACCCCTCAGGTGCAGGGAGTTTCACCTGTGAGAGGCAGGGCGCTTCACCCCTCAGGTTCAGGGAGTTTCACCTGTGAGAGGCAGGGCGCTTCACCCACGAGGTCCAGGGAGTTTCACCTGTGAGGGGCAGGGCGCTTCACCCCCCAGGTGCATGGAGTTTCACCTGTGAGAGGAAGGGCGCTTCACCCCCCAGGTGCAGGGAGTTTCACCTGTGAGAGGCAGGGCGCTTCACCACTCAGGTGCAGGGAGTTTTACCTGTGAGAGGCAGGGCGCTTCACCTCCCATGTGCAGGGAGTTTCACCTGTGAGAGGCAGGGCGCTTCACCCCTGAGGTGCAGGGAGTTTCACCTGTGAGAGGCAGGGCGCTTCACCCCCCAGGTGCAGGGAGTTTGAGCTGTGAGAAGCAGGGCACTACACCCCCCAGGTGCAGGGAGTTTCACCTGTGAGAGGAAGGGCACTTCACCCCCCAGGTGCAGGGAGTTTCACCTATGAAAGGCAGGGCGCTGGGAGTTTCACCTGTGAAAGGCAGGGCGCTTCACCCCTCAGGTGCAGGGAGTTTCACCTGTGAAAGGCAGGGCGCTTCACCTCCCATGTGCAGGGATTTTCACCTGTGAGAGGCAGGGCGATTCACCACTCAGGTGCAGGATGTTTCACCTGTGAGAGGCAGGGTGCTTCACCTCCCATGTGCAGGGAGTTTCACCTGTGAAAGGCAGGGCACTTCACTACTCAGGTGCAGGGAGTTCCACCCCTGAGAGACAGGGCGCTTCACCCCTCAGGTGCAGGGAGTTTCACCTGTGAAAGGCAGGGCGCTTCACCTCCCATGTGCAGGGAGTTTCACCTGTGAGAGGCAGGGCGCTTCACCACTCAGGTGCAGGGAGTTCCACCCCTAAGAGACAGGGTGCTTCACCCCTCAGGTGCAGGGAGTTTCACCTGTGAGAGGCAGGGCGCTTCACCCCTCAGGTTCAGGGAGTTTCACCTGTGAGAGGCAGGGCGCTTCACCCACGAGGTCCAGGGAGTTTCACCTGTGAGGGGCAGGGCGCTTCACCCCCCAGGTGCATGGAGTTTCACCTGTGAGAGGAAGGGCGCTTCACCCCCCAGGTGCAGGGAGTTTCACCTGTGAGAGGCAGGGAGCTTCACCACTCAGGTGCAGGGAGTTTCACCTGTGAGAGGCAGGGCGCTTCACCTCCCATGTGCAGGCAGTTTCACCTGTGAGAGGGAGGGCGCTTCACCCCTGAGGTGCAGGGAGTTTCACCTGTGAGAGGCAGGGCGCTTCACCCCTGAGGTGCAGGGAGTTTCACCTGTGAGAGACAGGGCGCTTCACCCCCCAGGTGCAGGGAGTTTGAGCTGTGAGAGGCAGGGCACTACAACCCCCAGGTGCAGGGAGTTTCACCTGTGAGAGGAAGGGCGCTTCACCCTCTAGGTGCAGGGAGTTTCACCTATGAAAGGCAGGGCGCTGGGAGTTTCACCTGTGAAAGGCAGGGCGCTTCACCCCCCAGGTGCAGGGAGTTTGAGCTGTGAGAGGCAGGGCACTACAACCCCCAGGTGCAGGGAGTTTCACCTGTGAGAGGAAGGGCGCTTCACCCCCCATGTGCAGGGAGTTTCACCTGTGAAAGGCAGGGCGCTTCACCTCCCAGGTGCAGGGATTTTCACCTGTGAGAGGCAGGGCGCTTCACCACTCAGGTGCAGGATGTTTCACCTGTGAGAGGCAGGGTGCTTCACCTCCCATGTGCAGGGAGTTTCACCTGTGAAAGGCAGGGCGCTTCACTACTCAGGTGCAGGGATTTTCACCTGTGAGAGGCAGGGCGCTTCACCACTCAGGTGCAGGATGTTTCAACTGTGAGAGGCAGGGTGCTTCACCTCCCATGTGCAGGGAGTTTCACCTGTGAAAGGCAGGGCAATTCACTACTCAGGTGCAGGGAGTTCCACCCCTGAGACACAGGGCGCTTCACCCCTCAGGTGCAGGGAGTTTCACCTGTGAAAGGCAGGGCGCTTCACCTCCCATGTGCAGGGAGTTTCACCTGTGAGAGGCAGGGCACTTCACCACTCAGGTGCAGAGAGTTCCACCCCTGAGAGACAGGGTGCTACACCCCTCAGGTGCAGGGAGTTTCACCTGTGAGAGGCAGGGCGCTTCACCCACGAGGTCCAGGGAGTTTCACCTGTGAGAGGCAGGGCGCTTCACCCCCCAGGTGCATGGAGTTTCACCTGTGAGTGACAGGGAGCTTCACCCACGAGGTCCAGGGAGTTTCACCTGTGAGAGGCAGGGCGCTTCACCCCCCAGGTGCATGGAGTTTCACCTGTGAGTGACAGGGATCTTCACCCCTCAGGTGCATGGAGTTTCACCTGTGAGAGGAAGGGCGCTTCACCCCTCAGGTGCATGGAGTTTCACCTGTGAGAGGAAGGGCGCTTCACCCCCCAGGTGCAGTGAGTTTCACCTGTGAGAGGGAGGGCGCTTCACCACTCAGGTGCAGGGAGTTTCACCTGTGAGAGGCAGGGCGCTTCACCTCCCATGTGCAGGGAGTTTCACCTGTGAGAGGCAGGGCGCTTCACCCCTGAGGTGCAGGGAGTTTCACCTGTGAGAGGCAGGGCGCTTCACCCCCCAGGTGCAGGGAGTTTGAACTGTGAGAAGCAGGGCACTACACCCCCCAGGTGCAGGGAGTTTCACCTGTGAGAGGAAGGGCACTTCACCCCCCAGGTGCAGAGAGTTTCACCTATGAAAGGCAGGGCGCTGGGAGTTTCACCTGTGAAAGGCAGGGCGCTTCACCCCTCAGGTGCAGGGAGTTTCACCTGTGAAAGGCAGGGCGCTTCACCTCCCATGTGCAGGGATTTTCACCTGTGAGAGGCAGGGCTCTTCACCACTCAGGTGCAGGATGTTTCACCTGTGAGAGGCAGGGTGCTTCACCTCCCATGTGCAGGGAGTTTCACCTGTGAAAGACAGGGCACTTCACTACTCAGGTGCAGGGAGTTCCCCCCCTGAGAGACAGGGCGCTTCACCCCTCAGGTGCAGGGAGTTTCACCTGTGAAAGGCAGGGCGCTTCACCTCCCATGTGCAGGGAGTTTCACCTGTGAGAGGCAGGGCGCTTCACCACTCAGGTGCAGGGAGTTCCACCCCTAAGAGACAGGGTGCTTCACCCCTCAGGTGCAGGGAGTTTCACCTGTGAGAGGCAGGGCGCTTCACCCCTCAGGTTCAGGGAGTTTCACCTGTGAGAGGCAGGGCGCTTCACCCACGAGGTCCAGGGAGTTTCACCAGTGAGGGGCAGGGCGCTTCACCCCCCAGGTGCATGGAGTTTCACCTGTGAGAGGAAGGGCGCTTCACCCCCCAGGTGCAGGGAGTTTCACCTGTGAGAGGCAGGGAGCTTCACCACTCAGGTGCAGGGAGTTTCACCTGTGAGAGGCAGGGCGCTTCACCTCCCATGTGCAGGCAGTTTCACCTGTGAGAGGGAGGGCGCTTCACCCCTGAGGTGCAGGGAGTTTCACCTGTGAGAGGCAGGGCGCTTCACCCCTGAGGTGCAGGGAGTTTCACCTGTGAGAGACAGGGTGCTTCACCCCCCAGGTGCAGGGAGTTTGAGCTGTGAGAGGCAGGGCACTACAACCCCCAGGTGCAGGGAGTTTCACCTGTGAGAGGAAGGGCGCTTCACCCTCTAGGTGCAGGGAGTTTCACCTATGAAAGGCAGGGCGCTGGGAGTTTCACCTGTGAAAGGCAGGGCGCTTCACCCCCCAGGTGCAGGGAGTTTGAGCTGTGAGAGGCAGGGCACTACAACCCCCAGGTGCAGGGAGTTTCACCTGTGAGAGGAAGGGCGCTTCACCCCCCATGTGCAGGGAGTTTCACCTATGAAAGGCAGGGCGCTGGGAGTTTCACCTGTGAAAGGCAGGGCACTTCACCCCTCAGGTGCAGGGAGTTTCACCTGTGAAAGGCAGGGCGCTTCACCTCCCAGGTGCAGGGATTTTCACCTGTGAGAGGCAGGGCGCTTCACCACTCAGGTGCAGGATGTTTCACCTGTGAGAGGCAGGGTGCTTCACCTCCCATGTGCAGGGAGTTTCACCTGTGAAAGGCAGGGCGCTTCACTACTCAGGTGCAGGGAGTTCCACCCCTGAGAGACAGGGCGCTTCACCCCTCAGGTGCAGGGAGTTTCACCTGTGAATGGCAGGGCGCTTCACCTCCCATGTGCCGGGAGTTTCACCTGTGAGAGGCAGGGCGCTTCACCACTCAGGTGCAGGGAGTTCCACCCCTGAGAGACAGGGTGCTTCACCCCTCATGTGCAGGGAGTTTCACCTGTGAGAGGCAGGGCGCTTCACCCACGAGGTCCAGGGAGTTTCACCTGTGAGAGGCAGGGCGCTTCACCCCCCAGGTGCATGGAGTTTCACCTGTGAGAGGAAGGGCGCTTCACCCCCCAGGTGCAGGGAGTTTCACCTGTGAGAGGCAGGGAGCTTCACCACTCAGGTGCAGGGAGTTTCACCTGTGAGAAGCAGGGCGCTTCACCTCCCATGTGCAGGCAGTTTCACCTGTGGGAGGGAGGGCGCTTCACCCCTGAGGTGCAGGGAGTTTCACCTGTGAGAGGCAGGGCGCTTCACCCCTGAGGTGCGGGGAGTTTCACCTGTGAGAGGCAGGGCGCTTCACCCCCCAGGTGCAGGGAGTTTGAGCTGTGAGAGGCAGGGCACTACAACCCCCAGGTGCAGGGAGTTTCACCTGTTAGAGGAAGGGCGCTTCACCCCCCAGGTGCAGGGAGTTTCACCTATGAAAGGCAGGGCGCAGGGAGTTTCACCTGTGAAAGGCAGAGCGCTTCACTTCCCATGTGCAGGGATTTTCACCTGTGAGAGGCAGGGCGCTTCACCACTCAGGTGCAGGATGTTTCACCTGTGAGAGGCAGGGTGTTCACCTCCCATGTGCAGGGAGTTCCACCCCTGAGAGACAGGGTGCTTCACCCCTCAGGTGCAGGGAGTTTCACCTGTGAATGGCAGGGCGCTTTACCTCCCATGTGCAGGGAGTTTCACCTGTGAGAGGCAGGGCGCTTCACCACTCAGGTGCAGGGAGTTCCACCCCTGAGAGACAGGGTGCTTCACCCCTCAGGTGCAGGGAGTTTCACCTGTGAGAGGCAGGGCGCTTCACCCCTCAGGTTCAGGGAGTTTCACCTGTGAGAGGCAGGGCACTTCACCCACAAGGTCCAGGGAGTTTCACCTGTGAGGGGCAGGGCGCTTCACCCCCCAGGTGCATGGAGTTTCACCTGTGAGAGGAAGGGCGCTTCACCCCCCAGGTGTAGGGAGTTTCACCTGTTAGAGGAAGGGCGCTTCACCCCCCAGGTGCAGGGAGTTTCACCTATGAAAGGCAGGGCGCAGGGAGTTTCACCTGTGAAAGGCAGGGCGCTTCACTTCCCATGTGCAGGGATTTTCACCTGTGAGAGGCAGGGCGCTTCACCACTCAGGTGCAGGATGTTTCACCTGTGAGAGGCAGGGTGCTTCACCTCCCATGTGCAGGGAGTTTCACCTGTGAAAGGCAGGGCGCTTCACCCCCCCAGGTGCATGGAGTTTCACCTGTGAGTGACAGGGAGCTTCACCCCTCAGGTGCATGGAGTTTCACCTGTGAGAGGAAGGGCGCTTCACCCCTCAGGTGCATAGAGTTTCACCTGTGAGAGGAAGGGCGCTTCACCCGCCAGGTGCAGGGAGTTTCACCTGTGAGAGGCAGGGCGCTTCACCACTCAGGTGCAGGGAGTTTCACCTGTGAGAGGCAGGGCGCTTCACCTCCCATGTGCAGGGAGTTTCACCTGTGAGAGGCAGGGCGCTTCACCCCTGAGGTGCAGGGAGTTTCACCTGTGAGAGGCAGGGCGCTTCACCCCCCAGGTGCAGGGAGTTTGAGCTGTGAGAGGCAGGGCACTACACCCCCCAGGTGCAGGGAGTTTCACCTGTGAGAGGAAGGGAACTTCACCCCCCAGGTGCAGGGAGTTTCACCTATGAAAGGCAGGGCGCTGGGAGTTTCACCTGTGAAAGGCAGGGCGCTTCACCCCTCAGGTGCAGGGAGTTTCACCTGTGAAAGGCAGGGCGCTCCACCTCCCATGTGCAGGGATTTTCACCTCCGAGAGGCAGGGCGCTTCACCACTCAGGTGCAGGATGTTTCACCTGTGAGAGGCAGGGTGCTTCACCTCCCATGTGCAGGGAGTTTCACCTGTGAAAGGCAGGGCGCTTCACTACTCAGGTGCAGGGAGTTCCACCCCTGAGAGACAGGGCGCTTCACCCCTCAGGTGCAGGGAGTTTGAGCTGTGAGAGGCAGGGCACTACAACCCCCAGGTGCAGGGAGTTTCACCTGTTAGAGGAAGGGCGCTTCACCCCCCAGGTGCAGGGAGTTTCACCTATGAAAGGCAGGGCGCAGGGAGTTTCACCTGTGAAAGGCAGGGCGCTTCACTTCCCATGTGCAGGGATTTTCACCTGTGAGAGGCAGGGCGCTTCACCACTCAGGTGCAGGATGTTTCACCTGTGAGAGGCAGGGTGCTTCACCTCCCATGTGCAGGGAGTTCCACCCCTGAGAGACAGGGTGCTTCACCCCTCAGGTGCAGGGAGTTTCACCTGTGAATGGCAGGGCGCTTCACCTCCCATGTGCAGGGAGTTTCACCTGTGAGAGGCAGGGCGCTTCACCACTCAGGTGCAGGGAGTTCCACCCCTGAGAGACAGGGTGCTTCACCCCTCAGGTGCAGGGAGTTTCACCTGTGAGAGGCAGGGCGCTTCACCCCTCAGGTTCAGGGAGTTTCACCTGTGAGAGGCAGGGCACTTCACCCACAAGGTCCAGGGAGTTTCACCTGTGAGAGGCAGGGCGCTTCACCCCCCAGGTGCATGGAGTTTCACCTGTGAGTGACAGGGAGCTTCACCCCTCAGGTGCATGGAGTTTCACCTGTGAGTGACAGGGAGCTTCACCCCTCAGGTGCATGGAGTTTCACCTGTGAGAGGAAGGGCGCTTCACCCCTCAGGTGCATGGAGTTTCACCTGTGAGAGGCAGGGCGCTTCACCACTCAGGTGCAGGGAGTTTCACCTGTGAGAGGCAGGGCGCTTCACCCCCCAGGTGCAGGGCGTTTGAGCTGTGAGAGGCAGGGCACTACACCCCCCAGGTGCAGGGAGTTTCACCTGTGAGAGGAAGGGCGCTTCACCCCCCAGGTGCAGGGAGTTTCACCTATGAAAGGCAGGGCGCTGGGAGTTTCACCTGTGAAAGGCAGTGCGCTTCACCTCCCATGTGCAGGGATTTTCACCTGTGAGAGGCAGGGCGCTTCACCACTCAGGTGCAGGATGTTTCACCTGTGAGAGGCAGGGTGCTTCACCTCCCATGTGCAGGGAGTTTCACCTGTGAAAGGCAGGGCGCTTCACTACTCAGGTGCAGGGAGTTCCACCCCTGAGAGACAGGGCGCTTCACCCCTCAGGTGCAGGGAGTTTCACCTGTGAAAGGCAGGACGCTTCACCTCCCATGTGCAGGGAATTTCACCTGTGAGAGGCAGGGCACTTCACCACTCAGGTGCAGGGAGTTCCACCCCTGAGAGACAGGGTGCTTCACCCCTCAGGTGCAGGGAGTTTCACCTGTGAGAGGCAGGGTGCTTCACCCACGAGGTCCAGGGAGTTTCACCTGTGAGAGGCAGGGCGCTTCACCCCCCCAGGTGCATGGAGTTTCACCTGTGAGTGACAGGGAGCTTCACCCCTCAGGTGCATGGAGTTTCACCTGTGAGAGGAAGGGCGCTTCACCCCTCAGGTGCATAGAGTTTCACCTGTGAGAGGAAGGGCGCTTCACCCGCCAGGTGCAGGGAGTTTCACCTGTGAGAGGCAGGGCGCTTCACCACTCAGGTGCAGGGAGTTTCACCTGTGAGAGGCAGGGCGCTTCACCTCCCATGTGCAGGGAGTTTCACCTGTGAGAGGCAGGGCGCTTCACCCCTGAGGTGCAGGGAGTTTCACCTGTGAGAGGAAGGGAACTTCACCCCCCAGGTGCAGGGAGTTTCACCTATGAAAGGCAGGGCGCTGGGAGTTTCACCTGTGAAAGGCAGGGCGCTTCACCCCTCAGGTGCAGGGAGTTTCACCTGTGAAAGGCAGGGCGCTCCACCTCCCATGTGCAGGGATTTTCACCTCCGAGAGGCAGGGCGCTTCACCACTCAGGTGCAGGATGTTTCACCTGTGAGAGGCAGGGTGCTTCACCTCCCATGTGCAGGGAGTTTCACCTGTGAAAGGCAGGGCGCTTCACTACTCAGGTGCAGGGAGTTCCACCCCTGAGAGACAGGGCGCTTCACCCCTCAGGTGCAGGGAGTTTGAGCTGTGAGAGGCAGGGCACTACAACCCCGAGGTGCAGGGAGTTTCACCTGTGAGAGGAAGGGCGCTTCACCCTCTAGGTGCAGGGAGTTTCACCTATGAAAGGCAGGGCGCTGGGAGTTTCACCTGTGAAAGGCAGGGCGCTTCACCCCCCAGGTGCAGGGAGTTTGAGCTGTGAGAGGCAGGGCACTACAACCCCCAGGTGCAGGGAGTTTCACCTGTGAGAGGAAGGGCGCTTCACCCCCCATGTGCAGGGAGTTTCACCTATGAAATGCAGGGCGCTGGGAGTTTCACCTGTGAAAGGCAGGGCACTTCACCCCTCAGGTGCAGGGAGTTCCACCTGTGAAAGGCAGGGCGCTTCACCTCCCATGTGCAGGATGTTTCACCTGTGAGAGGCAGGGTGCTTCACCTCCCATGTGCAGGGAGTTTCACCTGTGAAAGGCAGGGCGCTTCACTACTCAGGTGCAGGGAGTTCCACCCCTGAGAGACAGGGCGCTTCACCACTCAGGTGCAGGGAGTTTCACCTGTGAATGGCAGGGCGCTTCACCACTCAGGTGCAGGGAGTTCCACCCCTGAGAGACAGGGTGCTTCACCCCTCAGGTGCAGGGAGTTTCACCTGTGAGAGGCAGGGCGCTTCACCCCTCAGGTTCAGGGAGTTTCACCTGTGAGAGGCAGGGCACTTCAGCCACAAGGTCCAGGGAGTTTCACCTGTGAGAGGCAGGGCGCTTCACCCCCCAGGTGCATGGAGTTTCACCTGTGAGTGACAGGGAGCTTCACCCCTCAGGTGCATGGAGTTTCACCTGTGAGAGGAAGGGCGCTTCACCCCTCAGGTGCATGGAGTTTCACCTGTGAGAGGAAGGGCGCTTCACCCCCCAGGTGCAGGGAGTTTCACCTGTGAGAGGCAGGGAGCTTCACCACTCAGGTGCAGGGAGTTTCACCTGTGAGAGGCAGGGCGCTTCACCCCCCAGGTGCAGGGCGTTTGAGCTGTGAGAGGCAGGGCACTACACCCCCAGGTGCAGGGAGTTTCACCTGTGAGAGGAAGGGCGCTTCACCCCCCAGGTGCAGGGAGTTTCACCTATGAAAGGCAGGGCGCTGGGAGTTTCACCTGTGAAAGGCAGTGCGCTTCACCTCCCATGTGCAGGGATTTTCACCTGTGAGAGGCAGGGCGCTTCACCACTCAGGTGCAGGATGTTTCACCTGTGAGAGGCAGGGTGCTTCACCTCCCATGTGCAGGGAGTTTCACCTGTGAAAGGCAGGGCGCTTCACCCCCCCAGGTGCATGGAGTTTCACCTGTGAGTGACAGGGAGCTTCACCCCTCAGGTGCATGGAGTTTCACCTGTGAGAGGAAGGGCGCTTCACCCCTCAGGTGCATAGAGTTTCACCTGTGAGAGGAAGGGCGCTTCACCCGCCAGGTGCAGGGAGTTTCACCTGTGAGAGGCAGGGCGCTTCACCACTCAGGTGCAGGGAGTTTCACCTGTGAGAGGCAGGGCGCTTCACCTCCCATGTGCAGGGAGTTTCACCTGTGAGAGGCAGGGCGCTTCACCCCTGAGGTGCAGGGAGTTTCACCTGTGAGAGGCAGGGCGCTTCACCCCCCAGGTGCAGGGAGTTTGAGCTGTGAGAGGCAGGGCACTACACCCCCCAGGTGCAGGGAGTTTCACCTGTGAGAGGAAGGGAACTTCACCCCCCAGGTGCAGGGAGTTTCACCTATGAAAGGCAGGGCGCTGGGAGTTTCACCTGTGAAAGGCAGGGCGCTTCACCCCTCAGGTGCAGGGAGTTTCACCTGTGAAAGGCAGGGCGCTCCACCTCCCATGTGCAGGGATTTTCACCTCCGAGAGGCAGGGCGCTTCACCACTCAGGTGCAGGATGTTTCACCTGTGAGAGGCAGGGTGCTTCACCTCCCATGTGCAGGGAGTTTCACCTGTGAAAGGCAGGGCGCTTCACTACTCAGGTGCAGGGAGTTCCACCCCTGAGAGACAGGGCGCTTCACCCCTCAGGTGCAGGGAGTTTGAGCTGTGAGAGGCAGGGCACTACAACCCCGAGGTGCAGGGAGTTTCACCTGTGAGAGGAAGGGCGCTTCACCCTCTAGGTGCAGGGAGTTTCACCTATGAAAGGCAGGGCGCTGGGAGTTTCACCTGTGAAAGGCAGGGCGCTTCACCCCCCAGGTGCAGGGAGTTTGAGCTGTGAGAGGCAGGGCACTACAACCCCCAGGTGCAGGGAGTTTCACCTGTGAGAGGAAGGGCGCTTCACCCCCCATGTGCAGGGAGTTTCACCTATGAAAGGCAGGGCGCTGGGAGTTTCACCTGTGAAAGGCAGGGCACTTCACCCCTCAGGTGCAGGGAGTTCCACCTGTGAAAGGCAGGGCGCTTCACCTCCCATGTGCAGGATGTTTCACCTGTGAGAGGCAGGGTGCTTCACCTCCCATGTGCAGGGAGTTTCACCTGTGAAAGGCAGGGCGCTTCACTACTCAGGTGCAGGGAGTTCCACCCATGAGAGACAGGGCGCTTCACCACTCAGGTGCAGGGAGTTTCACCTGTGAATGGCAGGGCGCTTCACCACTCAGGTGCAGGGAGTTCCACCCCTGAGAGACAGGGTGCTTCACCCCTCAGGTGCAGGGAGTTTCACCTGTGAGAGGCAGGGCGCTTCACCCCTCAGGTTCAGGGAGTTTCACCTGTGAGAGGCAGGGCACTTCACCCACAAGGTCCAGGGAGTTTCACCTGTGAGAGGCAGGGCGCTTCACCCCCCAGGTGCATGGAGTTTCACCTGTGAGTGACAGGGAGCTTCACCCCTCAGGTGCATGGAGTTTCACCTGTGAGAGGAAGGGCGCTTCACCCCTCAGGTGCATGGAGTTTCACCTGTGAGAGGAAGGGCGCTTCACCCCCCAGGTGCAGGGAGTTTCACCTGTGAGAGGCAGGGCGCTTCACCACTCAGGTGCAGGGAGTTTCACCTGTGAGAGGCAGGGCGCTTCACCCCCCAGGTGCAGGGCGTTTGAGCTGTGAGAGGCAGGGCACTACACCCCCCAGGTGCAGGGAGTTTCACCTGTGAGAGGAAGGGCGCTTCACCCCCCAGGTGCAGGGAGTTTCACCTATGAAAGGCAGGGCGCTGGGAGTTTCACCTGTGAAAGGCAGTGCGCTTCACCTCCCATGTGCAGGGATTTTCACCTGTGAGAGGCAGGGCGCTTCACCACTCAGGTGCAGGATGTTTCACCTGTGAGAGGCAGGGTGCTTCACCTCCCATGTGCAGGGAGTTTCACCTGTGAAAGGCAGGGCGCTTCACTACTCAGGTGCAGGGAGTTCCACCCCTGAGAGACAGGGCGCTTCACCCCTCAGGTGCAGGGAGTTTCACCTGTGAAAGGCAGGACGCTTCACCTCCCATGTGCAGGGAGTTTCACCTGTGAGAGGCAGGGCACTTCACCACTCAGGTGCAGGGAGTTCCACCCCTGAGAGACAGGGTGCTTCACCCCTCAGGTCCAGGGAGTTTCACCTGTGAGAGGCAGGGCGCTTCACCCACGAGGTCCAGGGAGTTTCACCTGTGAGAGGCAGGGCGCTTCACCCCCCAGGTGCATGGAGTTTCACCTGTGAGTGACAGGGAGCTTCACCCCTCAGTTGCATGGAGTTTCACCTGTGAGAGGAAGGGCGCTTCACCCCTCAGGTGCATGGAGTTTCACCTGTGAGAGGAAGGGCGCTTCACCCGCCAGGTGCAGGGAGTTTCACCTGTGAGAGGCAGGGCGCTTCACCACTCAGGTGCAGGGAGTTTCACCTGTGAGAGGCAGGGCGCTTCACCCCTGAGGTGCAGGGAGTTTCACCTGTGAGAGGCAGTGCGCTTCACCCCCCAGGTGCAGGGAGTTTGAGCTGTGAGAGGCAGGGCACTACACCCCCCAGGTGCAGGGAGTTTCACCTGTGAGAGGAAGGGAACTTCACCCCCCAGGTGCAGGGAGTTTCACCTATGAAAGGCAGGGCGCTGGGAGTTTCACCTGTGAAAGGCAGGGCGCTTCACCCCTCAGGTGCAAGGAGTTTCACCTGTGAAAGGCAGGGCGCTCCACCTCCCATGTGCAGGGATTTTCACCTCCGAGAGGCAGGGCGCTTCACCACTCAGGTGCAGGATGTTTCACCTGTGAGAGGCAGGGTGCTTCACCTCCCATGTGCAGGGAGTTTCACCTGTGAAAGGCAGGGCACTTCACTACTCAGGTGCAGGGAGTTCCACCCCTGAGAGACAGGGCGCTTCACCCCTCAGGTGCAGGGAGTTTCACCTGTGAAAGGCAGGGCGCTTCAGCTCCCATGTGCAGGGAGTTTCACCTGTGAGAGGCAGGGCGCTTCACCACTCAGGTGCAGGGAGTTCCACCCCTGAGAGACAGGGTGCTTCACCCCTCAGGTGCAGGGAGTTTCACCTGTGAGAGGCAGGGCGCTTCACCCACGAGGTCCAGGGAGTTTCACCTGTGAGAGGCAGGGCGCTTCACCGCCCAGGTGCATGGAGTTTCACCTGTGAGAGGAAGGGCGCTTCACCCCCCAGGTGCAGGGAGTTTCACCTGTGAAAGGCAGGGAGCTTCACCACTCAGGTGCAGGGAGTTTCACCTGTGAGAGGCAGGGCGCTTCACCTCCCATGTGCAGGCAGTTTCACCTGTGAAAGGGAGGGCGCTTCACCCCTGAGGTGCAGGGAGTTTCACCCCTGAGAGACAGGGCGCTTCACCCCTCAGGTGCAGGGAGTTTGAGCTGTGAGAGGCAGGGCACTACAACCCCGAGGTGCAGGGAGTTTCACCTGTGAGAGGAAGGGCGCTTCACCCTCTAGGTGCAGGGAGTTTCACCTATGAAAGGCAGGGCGCTGGGAGTTTCACCTGTGAAAGGCAGGGCGCTTCACCCCCCAGGTGCAGGGAGTTTGAGCTGTGAGAGGCAGGGCACTACAACCCCCAGGTGCAGGGAGTTTCACCTGTGAGAGGAAGGGCGCTTCACCCCCCATGTGCAGGGAGTTTCACCTATGAAAGGCAGGGCGCTGGGAGTTTCACCTGTGAAAGGCAGGGCACTTCACCCCTCAGGTGCAGGGAGTTCCACCTGTGAAAGGCAGGGCGCTTCACCTCCCATGTGCAGGATGTTTCACCTGTGAGAGGCAGGGTGCTTCACCTCCCATGTGCAGGGAGTTTCACCTGTGAAAGGCAGGGCGCTTCACTACTCAGGTGCAGGGAGTTCCACCCATGAGAGACAGGGCGCTTCACCACTCAGGTGCAGGGAGTTTCACCTGTGAATGGCAGGGCGCTTCACCACTCAGGTGCAGGGAGTTCCACCCCTGAGAGACAGGGTGCTTCACCCCTCAGGTGCAGGGAGTTTCACCTGTGAGAGGCAGGGCGCTTCACCCCTCAGGTTCAGGGAGTTTCACCTGTGAGAGGCAGGGCACTTCACCCACAAGGTCCAGGGAGTTTCACCTGTGAGAGGCAGGGCGCTTCACCCCCCAGGTGCATGGAGTTTCACCTGTGAGTGACAGGGAGCTTCACCCCTCAGGTGCATGGAGTTTCACCTGTGAGAGGAAGGGCGCTTCACCCCTCAGGTGCATGGAGTTTCACCTGTGAGAGGAAGGGCGCTTCACCCCCCAGGTGCAGGGAGTTTCACCTGTGAGAGGCAGGGCGCTTCACCACTCAGGTGCAGGGAGTTTCACCTGTGAGAGGCAGGGCGCTTCACCCCCCAGGTGCAGGGCGTTTGAGCTGTGAGAGGCAGGGCACTACACCCCCCAGGTGCAGGGAGTTTCACCTGTGAGAGGAAGGGCGCTTCACCCCCCAGGTGCAGGGAGTTTCACCTATGAAAGGCAGGGCGCTGGGAGTTTCACCTGTGAAAGGCAGTGCGCTTCACCTCCCATGTGCAGGGATTTTCACCTGTGAGAGGCAGGGCGCTTCACCACTCAGGTGCAGGATGTTTCACCTGTGAGAGGCAGGGTGCTTCACCTCCCATGTGCAGGGAGTTTCACCTGTGAAAGGCAGGGCGCTTCACTACTCAGGTGCAGGGAGTTCCACCCCTGAGAGACAGGGCGCTTCACCCCTCAGGTGCAGGGAGTTTCACCTGTGAAAGGCAGGACGCTTCACCTCCCATGTGCAGGGAGTTTCACCTGTGAGAGGCAGGGCACTTCACCACTCAGGTGCAGGGAGTTCCACCCCTGAGAGACAGGGTGCTTCACCCCTCAGGTGCAGGGAGTTTCACCTGTGAGAGGCAGGGCGCTTCACCCACGAGGTCCAGGGAGTTTCACCTGTGAGAGGCAGGGCGCTTCACCCCCCAGGTGCATGGAGTTTCACCTGTGAGTGACAGGGAGCTTCACCCCTCAGTTGCATGGAGTTTCACCTGTGAGAGGAAGGGCGCTTCACCCCTCAGGTGCATGGAGTTTCACCTGTGAGAGGAAGGGCGCTTCACCCGCCAGGTGCAGGGAGTTTCACCTGTGAGAGGCAGGGCGCTTCACCACTCAGGTGCAGGGAGTTTCACCTGTGAGAGGCAGGGCGCTTCACCCCTGAGGTGCAGGGAGTTTCACCTGTGAGAGGCAGTGCGCTTCACCCCCCAGGTGCAGGGAGTTTGAGCTGTGAGAGGCAGGGCACTACACCCCCCAGGTGCAGGGAGTTTCACCTGTGAGAGGAAGGGAACTTCACCCCCCAGGTAAAGGGAGTTTCACCTATGAAAGGCAGGGCGCTGGGAGTTTCACCTGTGAAAGGCAGGGCGCTTCACCCCTCAGGTGCAGGGAGTTTCACCTGTGAAAGGCAGGGCGCTCCACCTCCCATGTGCAGGGATTTTCACCTCCGAGAGGCAGGGCGCTTCACCACTCAGGTGCAGGATGTTTCACCTGTGAGAGGCAGGGTGCTTCACCTCCCATGTGCAGGGAGTTTCACCTGTGAAAGGCAGGGCACTTCACTATTCAGGTGCAGGGAGTTCCACCCCTGAGAGACAGGGCGCTTCACCCCTCAGGTGCAGGGAGTTTCACCTGTGAAAGGCAGGGCGCTTCAGCTCCCATGTGCAGGGAGTTTCACCTGTGAGAGGCAGGGCGCTTCACCACTCAGGTGCAGGGAGTTCCACCCCTGAGAGACAGGGTGCTTCACCCCTCAGGTGCAGGGAGTTTCACCTGTGAGAGGCAGGGCGCTTCACCCACGAGGTCCAGGGAGTTTCACCTGTGAGAGGCAGGGCGCTTCACCGCCCAGGTGCATGGAGTTTCACCTGTGAGAGGAAGGGCGCTTCACCCCCCAGGTGCAGGGAGTTTCACCTGTGAAAGGCAGGGAGCTTCACCACTCAGGTGCAGGGAGTTTCACCTGTGAGAGGCAGGGCGCTTCACCTCCCATGTGCAGGCAGTTTCACCTGTGAAAGGGAGGGCGCTTCACCCCTGAGGTGCAGGGAGTTTCACCTGTGAGAGGCAGGGCGCTTCACCCCCCAGGTGCATGGAGTTTGAGCTGTGAGAGGCAGGGCACTACACCCCCCAGGTGCAGGGAGTTTCACCTGTGAGAGGAAGGGCGCTTCACCCCCCAGGTGCAGGGAGTTTCACCTATGAAAGGCAGGGCGCTGGGAGTTTCACCTGTGAAAGGCAGGGCGCTTCACCCCTCAGGTGCTGGGAGTTATACCTGTGAAAGGCAGGGCGCTTCACCTCCCATGTGCAGGGATTTTCACCTGTGAGAGGCAGGGCGCTTCACCACTCAGGTGCAGGATGTTTCACCTGTGAGAGGCAGGGTGCTTCACCTCCCATGTGCAGGGAGTTTCACCTGTGAAAGGCAGGGCAATTCACTACTCAGGTGCAGGGAGTTCCACCCCTGAGAGACAGGGCGCTTCACCCCTCAGGTGCAGGGAGTGTCACCTGTGAAAGGCAGGGCGCTTCACCTCCCATGTGCAGGGATTTTCACCTGTGAGAGGCAGGGCACTTCACCACTCAGGTGCAGGGAGTTCCACCCCTGAGAGACAGGGTGCTACACCCCTCAGGTGCAGGGAGTTTCACCTGTGAGAGGCAGGGCGCTTCACCCACGAAGTCCAGGGAGTTTCACCTGTGAGAGGCAGGGCGCTTCACCCCCCAGGTGCATGGAGTTTCACCTGTGAGTGACAGGGAGCTTCACCCCTCAGGTGCATGGAGTTTCACCTGTGAGAGGAAGGGCGCTTCACCCCTCAGGTGCAGGGAGTTTCACCTGTGAGAGGAAGGGCACTTCACCCCCCAGGTGCAGGGAGTTTCACCTGTGAGAGGCAGGGCCCTTCACCACTCAGGTGCAGGGAGTTTCACCTGTGAGAGGCAGGGCGCTTCACCTCCCATGTGCAGGGAGTTTCACCTGTGAGAGGCAGGGCGCTTCACCCCTGAGGTGCAGGGAGTTTCACCTGTGAGAGGCAGTGCGCTTCACCCCCCAGGTGCAGGGAGTTTGAGCTGTGAGAAGCAGGGCACTACACCCCCCAGGTGCAGGGAGTTTCACCTGTGAGAGGAAGGGCACTTCACCCCCCAGGTGCAGGGAGTTTCACCTATGAAAGGCAGGGCGCTGGGAGTTTCACCTGTGAAAGGCAGGGCACTTCACCCCTCAGGTGCAGGGAGTTTCACCTGTGAAAGGCAGGGCGCTTCACCTCCCATGTGCAGGGATTTTCACCTGTGAGAGGCAGGGAGCTTCACCACTCAGGTGTAGGATGTTTCACCTGTGAGAGGCAGGGTGCTTCACCTCCCATGTGCAGGGAGTTTCACCTGTGAAAGGCAGGGCACTTCACTACTCAGGTGCAGGGAGTTCCACCCCTGAGAGACAGGGCGGTTCACCCCTCAGGTGCAGGGAGTTTCACCTGTGAAAGGCAGGGCGCTTCACCTCCCATGTGCAGGGAGTTTCACCTGTGAGAGGCAGGGCGCTTCACCACTCAGGTGCAGGGAGTTCCACCCCTAAGAGACAGGGTGCTTCACCCCTCAGGTGCAGGGAGTTTCACCTGTGAGAGGCAGGGCGCTTCACCCCTCAGGTTCAGGGAGTTTCACCTGTGAGAGGCAGGGCGCTTCACCCACGAGGTCCAGGGAGTTTCACCTGTGAGGGGCAGGGCGCTTCACCCCCCAGGTGCATGGAGTTTCACCTGTGAGAGGAAGGGCGCTTCACCCCCCAGGTGCAGGGAGTTTCACCTGTGAGAGGCAGGGAGCTTCACCACTCAGGTGCAGGGAGTTTCACCTGTGAGAGGCAGGGCGCTTCACCTCCCATGTGCAGGCAGTTTCACCTGTGAGAGGGAGGGCGCTTCACGCCTGAGGTGCAGGGAGTTTCACCTGTGAGAGGCAGGGCGCTTCACCCCTGAGGTGCAGGGAGTTTCACCTGTGAGAGACAGGGCGCTTCACCCCCCAGGTGCAGGGAGTTTGAGCTGTGAGAGGTAGGGCACTACAACCCCCAGGTGCAGGGAGTTTCACCTGTGAGAGGAAGGGCGCTTCACCCTCTAGGTGCAGGGAGTTTCACCTATGAAAGGCAGGGCGCTGGGAGTTTCACCTGTGAAAGGCAGGGCGCTTCACCCGCCAGGTGCATGGAGTTTGAGCTGTGAGAGGCAGGGCACTACAACCCCCAGGTGCAGGGAGTTTCACCTGTGAGAGGAAGGGCGCTTCACCTCCCATGTGCAGGGAGTTTCACCTATGAAAGGCAGGGCGCTGGGAGTTTCACCTGTGAAAGGCAGGGCACTTCACCCCTCAGGTGCAGGGAGTTTCACCTGTGAAAGGCAGAGCGCTTCACCTCCCATGTGCAGGGATTTTCACCTGTGAGAGGCAGGGCGCTTCACCACTCAGGTGCAGGGAGTTTCACCTGTGAGAGGCAGGGCGCTTCACCTCCCATGTGCAGGCAGTTTCACCTGTGAAAGGGAGGGCGCTTCACCCCTGAGGTGCAGGGAGTTTCACCTGTGAGAGGCAGGGCGCTTCACCCCCCAGGTGCATGGAGTTTGAGCTGTGAGAGGCAGGGCACTACACCCCCCAGGTGCAGGGAGTTTCACCTGTGAGAGGAAGGGCGCTTCACCCCCCAGGTGCGGGGAGTTTCACCTATGAAAGGCAGGGCGCTGGGAGTTTCACCTGTGAAAGGCAGGGTGCTTCACCCCTCAGGTGCTGGGAGTTATACCTGTGAAAGGCAGGGCCCTTCACCTCCCATGTGCAGGGATTTTCACCTGTGAGAGGCAGGGCGCTTCACCACTCAGGTGCAGGATGTTTCACCTGTGAGAGGCAGGGTGCTTCACCTCCCATGTGCAGGGAGTTTCACCTGTGAAAGGCAGGGCAATTCACTACTCAGGTGCAGGGAGTTTCACCTATGAAAGGCAGGGCGCTGGGAGTTTCACCTGTGAAAGGCAGGGCGCTTCACCCCTCAGGTGCAGGATGTTTCACCTGTGAGAAGCAGGGCACTACACCCCCCAGGTGCAGGGAGTTTCACCTGTGAGAGGAAGGGCACTTCACCCCCCAGGTGCAGGGAGTTTCACCTATGAAAGGCAGGGCGCTGGGAGTTTCACCTGTGAAAGGCAGGGCGCTTCACCCCTCAGGTGCAGGGAGTTTCACCTGTGAAAGGCAGGGCGCTTCACCTCCCATGTGCAGGGATTTTCACCTGTGAGAGGCAGGGCGCTTCACCACTCAGGTGCAGGATGTTTCACCTGTGAGAGGCAGGGTGCTTCACCTCCCATGTGCAGGGAGTTTCACCTGTGAAAGGCAGGGCAATTCACTACTCAGGTGCAGGGAGTTCCACCCCTGAGAGACAGGGCGCTTCACCCCTCAGGTGCAGGGAGTTTCACCTGTGAAAGGCAGGGCGCTTCACCTCCCATGTGCAGGGAGTTTCACCTGTGAGAGGCAGGGCACTTCACCACTCAGGTGCAGGGAGTTCCACCCCTGAGAGACAGGGTGCTACACCCCTCAGGTGCAGGGAGTTTCACCTGTGAGAGGCAGGGCGCTTCACCCACGAGGTCCAGGGAGTTTCACCTGTGAGAGGCAGGGCGCTTCACCCCTCAGGTGCATGGAGTTTCACCTGTGAGAGGAAGGGCGCTTCACCCCTCAGGTGCAGGGAGTTTCACCTGTGATAGGAAGGGCGCTTCACCCCCCAGGTGCAGGGAGTTTCACCTGTGAGAGGCAGGGCGCTTCACCACTCAGGTGCAGGGAGTTTCACCTGTGAGAGGCAGGGCGCTTCACCTCCCATGTGCAGGGAGTTTGAGCTGTGAGAAGCAGGGCACTACACCCCCCAGGTGCAGGGAGTTTCACCTGTGAGAGGAAGGGCACTTCACCCCCCAGGTGCAGGGAGTTTCACCTATGAAAGGCAGGGCGCTGGGAGTTTCACCTGTGAAAGGCAGGGCGCTTCACCCCTCAGGTGCAGGGAGTTTCACCTGTGAAAAGCAGGGCGCTTCACCTCCCATGTGCAGGGATTTTCACCTGTGAGAGGCAGGGCGCTTCACCACTCAGGTGCAGGATGTTTCACCTGTGAGAGGCAGGGTGCTTCACCTCCCATGTGCAGGGAGTTTCACCTGTGAAAGGCAGGGCACTTCACTACTCAGGTGCAGGGAGTTCCACCCCTGAGAGACAGGGCGGTTCACCCCTCAGGTGCAGGGAGTTTCACCTGTGAAAGGCAGGGCGCTTCACCTCCCATGTGCAGGGAGTTTCACCTGTGAGAGGCAGGGCGCTTCACCACTCAGGTGCAGGGAGTTCCACCCCTAAGAGACAGGGTGATTTACCCCTCAGGTGCAGGGAGTTTCACCTGTGAGAGGCAGGGCGCTTCACCCCTCAGGTTCAGGGAGTTTCACCTGTGAGAGGCAGGGCGCTTCACCCACGAGGTCCATGGAGTTTCACCTGTGAGGGGCAGGGCGCTTCACCCCCCAGGTGCATGGAGTTTCACCTGTGAGAGGAAGGGCGCTTCACCCCCCAGGTGCAGGGAGTTTCACCTGTGAGAGGCAGGGAGCTTCACCACTCAGGTGCAGGGAGTTTCACCTGTGAGAGGCAGGGCGCTTCACCTCCCATGTGCAGGGAGTTTCACCTGTGAGAGGCAGGGCACTTCACCACTCAGGTGCAGGGAGTTCCACCCCTGAGAGACAGGGTGCTACACCCCTCAGGTGCAGGGAGTTTCACCTGTGAGAGGCAGGGCGCTTCACCCCCCAGGTGCATGGAGTTTCACCTGTGAGTGACAGGGAGCTTCACCCCTCAGGTGCATGGAGTTTCACCTGTGAGAGGAAGGGCGCTTCACCCCTCAGGTGCATGAAGTTTCACCTGTGAGAGGAAGGGCGCTTCACCCCCCAGGTGCAGGGAGTTTCACCTGTGAGAGGCAGGGCGCTTCACCACTCAGGTGCAGGGAGTTTCACCTGTGAGAGGCAGGGCGCTTCACCCCCCAGGTGCAGGGAGTTTGAGCTGTGAGAGGCAGGGCACTACACCCCCCAGGTGCAGGGAGTTTCACCTGTGAGAGGAAGGGCGCTTCACCCCCCAGGTGCAGGGAGTTTCACCTATGAAAGGCAGGGCGCTGGGAGTTTCACCTGTGAAAGGCAGGGCGCTTCACCCCTCAGGTGCTGGGAGTTATACCTGTGAAAGGCAGGGCGCTTCACCTCCCATGTGCAGGGATTTTCACCTGTGAGAGGCAGGGCGCTTCACCACTCAGGTGCAGGATGTTTCAACTGTGAGAGGCAGGGTGCTTCACCTCCCATGTGCAGGGAGTTTCACCTGTGAAAGGCAGGGCAATTCACTACTCAGGTGCAGGGAGTTCCACCCCTGAGAGACAGGGCGCTTCACCCCTCAGGTGCAGGGAGTTTCACCTGTGAAAGGCAGGGCGCTTCACCTCCCATGTGCAGGGAGTTTCACCTGTGAGAGGCAGGGCACTTCACCACTCAGGTGCAGGGAGTTCCACCCCTGAGAGACAGGGTGCTACACCCCTCAGGTGCAGGATGTTTCAACTGTGAGAGGCAGGGTGCTTCACCTCCCATGTGCAGGGAGTTTCACCTGTGAAAGGCAGGGCAATTCACTACTCAGGTGCAGGGAGTTCCACCCCTGAGAGACAGGGCGCTTCACCCCTCAGGTGCAGGGAGTTTCACCTGTGAAAGGCAGGGCGCTTCACCTCCCATGTGCAGGGAGTTTCACCTGTGAGAGGCAGGGCACTTCACCACTCTGGTGCAGGGAGTTCCACCCCTGAGAGACAGGGTGCTACACCCCTCAGGTGCAGGGAGTTTCACCTGTGAGAGGCAGGGCGCTTCACCCACGAGGTCCAGGGAGTTTCACCTGTGAGAGGCAGGGCGCTTCACCCCCCAGGTGCATGGAGTTTCACCTGTGAGTGACAGGGAGCTTCACCCACGAGGTCCAGGGAGTTTCACCTGTGAGAGGCAGGGCGCTTCACCCCCCAGGTGCATGGAGTTTCACCTGTGAGTGACAGGGAGCTTCACCCCTCAGGTGCATGGAGTTTCACCTGTGAGAGGAAGGGCGCTTCACCCCTCAGGTGCATGGAGTTTCACCTGTGAGAGGAAGGGCGCTTCACCCCCCAGGTGCAGGGAGTTTCACCTGTGAGAGGCAGGGCGCTTCACCACTCAGGTGCAGGGAGTTTCACCTGTGAGAGGCAGGGCGCTTCACCTCCCATGTGCAGGGAGTATCACCTGTGAGAGGCAGGGCGCTTCACCCCTGAGGTGCAGGGAGTTTCACCTGTGAGAGGCAGGGCGCTTCACCCCCCAGGTGCAGGGAGTTTGAGCTGTGAGAAGCAGGGCACTACACCCCCCAGGTGCAGGGAGTTTCACCTGTGAGAGGAAGGGCACTTCACCCCCCAGGTGCAGGGAGTTTCACCTATGAAAGGCAGGGCGCTGGGAGTTTCACCTGTGAAAGGCAGGGCGCTTCACCCCTCAGGTGCAGGGAGTTTCACCTGTGAAAGGCATGGCGCTTCACCTCCCATGTGCAAGGATTTTCACCTGTGAGAGGCAGGGCGCTTCACCACTCAGGTGCAGGATGTTTCACCTGTGAGAGGCAGGGTGCTTCACCTCCCATGTGCAGGGAGTTTCACCTGTGAAAGGCAGGGCACTTCACTACTCAGGTGCAGGGAGTTCCACCCCTGAGAGACAGGGCGCTTCACCCCTCAGGTGCAGGGAGTTTCACCTGTGAAAGGCAGGGCGCTTCACCTCCCATGTGCAGGGAGTTTCACCTGTGAGAGGCAGGGCGCTTCACCACTCAGGTGGAGGGAGTTCCACCCCTAAGAGACAGGGTGCTTCACCCCTCAGGTGCAGGGAGTTTCACCTGTGAGAGGCAGGGCGCTTCACCCCTCAGGTTCAGGGAGTTTCACCTGTGAGAGGCAGGGCGCTTCACCCACGAGGTCCAGGGAGTTTCACCTGTGAGGGGCAGGGCGCTTCACCCCCCAGGTGCATGGAGTTTCACCTGTGAGAGGAAGGGCGCTTCACCCCCCAGGTGCAGGGAGTTTCACCTGTGAGAGGCAGGGAGCTTCACCACTCAGGTGCAGGGAGTTTCACCTGTGAGAGGCAGGGCGCTTCACCTCCCATGTGCAGGCAGTTTCACCTGTGAGAGGGAGGGCGCTTCACCCCTGAGGTGCAGGGAGTTTCACCTGTGAGAGGCAGGGCGCTTCACCACTCAGGTGCAGGGAGTTCCACCCCTAAGAGACAGGGTGCTTCACCCCTCAGGTGCAGGGAGTTTCACCTGTGAGAGGCAGGGCGCTTCACCCCTCAGGTTCAGGGAGTTTCACCTGTGAGAGGCAGGGCGCTTCACCCACGAGGTCCAGGGAGTTTCACCTGTGAGGGGCAGGGCGCTTCACCCCCCAGGTGCATGGAGTTTCACCTGTGAGAGGAAGGGCGCTTCACCCCCCAGGTGCAGGGAGTTTCACCTGTGAGAGGCAGGGCGCTTCACCACTCAGGTGCAGGGAGTTTTACCTGTGAGAGGCAGGGCGCTTCACCTCCCATGTGCAGGGAGTTTCACCTGTGAGAGGCAGGGCGCTTCACCCCTGAGGTGCAGGGAGTTTCACCTGTGAGAGGCAGGGCGCTTCACCCCCCAGGTGCAGGGAGTTTGAGCTGTGAGAAGCAGGGCACTACACCCCCCAGGTGCAGGGAGTTTCACCTGTGAGAGGAAGGGCACTTCACCCCCCAGGTGCAGGGAGTTTCACCTATGAAAGGCAGGGCGCTGGGAGTTTCACCTGTGAAAGGCAGGGCGCTTCACCCCTCAGGTGCAGGGAGTTTCACCTGTGAAAGGCAGGGCGCTTCACCTCCCATGTGCAGGGATTTTCACCTGTGAGAGGCAGGGCGATTCACCACTCAGGTGCAGGATGTTTCACCTGTGAGAGGCAGGGTGCTTCACCTCCCATGTGCAGGGAGTTTCACCTGTGAAAGGCAGGGCACTTCACTACTCAGGTGCAGGGAGTTCCACCCCTGAGAGACAGGGCGCTTCACCCCTCAGGTGCAGGGAGTTTCACCTGTGAAAGGCAGGGCGCTTCACCTCCCATGTGCAGGGAGTTTCACCTGTGAGAGGCAGGGCGCTTCACCACTCAGGTGCAGGGAGTTCCACCCCTAAGAGACAGGGTGCTTCACCCCTCAGGTGCAGGGAGTTTCACCTGTGAGAGGCAGGGCGCTTCACCCCTCAGGTTCAGGGAGTTTCACCTGTGAGAGGCAGGGCGCTTCACCCACGAGGTCCAGGGAGTTTCACCTGTGAGGGGCAGGGCGCTTCACCCCCCAGGTGCATGGAGTTTCACCTGTGAGAGGAAGGGCGCTTCACCCCCCAGGTGCAGGGAGTTTCACCTGTGAGAGGCAGGGAGCTTCACCACTCAGGTGCAGGGAGTTTCACCTGTGAGAGGCAGGGCGCTTCACCTCCCATGTGCAGGCAGTTTCACCTGTGAGAGGGAGGGCGCTTCACCCCTGAGGTGCAGGGAGTTTCACCTGTGAGAGGCAGGGCGCTTCACCCCTGAGGTGCAGGGAGTTTCACCTGTGAGAGACAGGGCGCTTCACCCCCCAGGTGCAGGGAGTTTGAGCTGTGAGAGGCAGGGCACTACAACCCCCAGGTGCAGGGAGTTTCACCTGTGAGAGGAAGGGCGCTTCACCCTCTAGGTGCAGGGAGTTTCACCTATGAAAGGCAGGGCGCTGGGAGTTTCACCTGTGAAAGGCAGGGCGCTTCACCCCCCAGGTGCAGGGAGTTTGAGCTGTGAGAGGCAGGGCACTACAACCCCCAGGTGCAGGGAGTTTCACCTGTGAGAGGAAGGGCGCTTCACCCCCCATGTGCAGGGAGTTTCACCTGTGAAAGGCAGGGCGCTTCACCTCCCAGGTGCAGGGATTTTCACCTGTGAGAGGCAGGGCGCTTCACCACTCAGGTGCAGGATGTTTCACCTGTGAGAGGCAGGGTGCTTCACCTCCCATGTGCAGGGAGTTTCACCTGTGAAAGGCAGGGCGCTTCACTACTCAGGTGCAGGGATTTTCACCTGTGAGAGGCAGGGCGCTTCACCACTCAGGTGCAGGATGTTTCAACTGTGAGAGGCAGGGTGCTTCACCTCCCATGTGCAGGGAGTTTCACCTGTGAAAGGCAGGGCAATTCACTACTCAGGTGCAGGGAGTTCCACCCCTGAGACACAGGGCGCTTCACCCCTCAGGTGCAGGGAGTTTCACCTGTGAAAGGCAGGGCGCTTCACCTCCCATGTGCAGGGAGTTTCACCTGTGAGAGGCAGGGCACTTCACCACTCAGGTGCAGAGAGTTCCACCCCTGAGAGACAGGGTGCTACACCCCTCAGGTGCAGGGAGTTTCACCTGTGAGAGGCAGGGCGCTTCACCCACGAGGTCCAGGGAGTTTCACCTGTGAGAGGCAGGGCGCTTCACCCCCCAGGTGCATGGAGTTTCACCTGTGAGTGACAGGGAGCTTCACCCACGAGGTCCAGGGAGTTTCACCTGTGAGAGGCAGGGCGCTTCACCCCCCAGGTGCATGGAGTTTCACCTGTGAGTGACAGGGATCTTCACCCCTCAGGTGCATGGAGTTTCACCTGTGAGAGGAAGGGCGCTTCACCCCTCAGGTGCATGGAGTTTCACCTGTGAGAGGAAGGGCGCTTCACCCCCCAGGTGCAGTGAGTTTCACCTGTGAGAGGGAGGGCGCTTCACCACTCAGGTGCAGGGAGTTTCACCTGTGAGAGGCAGGGCGCTTCACCTCCCATGTGCAGGGAGTTTCACCTGTGAGAGGCAGGGCGCTTCACCCCTGAGGTGCAGGGAGTTTCACCTGTGAGAGGCAGGGCGCTTCACCCCCCAGGTGCAGGGAGTTTGAACTGTGAGAAGCAGGGCACTACACCCCCCAGGTGCAGGGAGTTTCACCTGTGAGAGGAAGGGCACTTCACCCCCCAGGTGCAGAGAGTTTCACCTATGAAAGGCAGGGCGCTGGGAGTTTCACCTGTGAAAGGCAGGGCGCTTCACCCCTCAGGTGCAGGGAGTTTCACCTGTGAAAGGCAGGGCGCTTCACCTCCCATGTGCAGGGATTTTCACCTGTGAGAGGCAGGGCTCTTCACCACTCAGGTGCAGGATGTTTCACCTGTGAGAGGCAGGGTGCTTCACCTCCCATGTGCAGGGAGTTTCACCTGTGAAAGACAGGGCACTTCACTACTCAGGTGCAGGGAGTTCCCCCCCTGAGAGACAGGGCGCTTCACCCCTCAGGTGCAGGGAGTTTCACCTGTGAAAGGCAGGGCGCTTCACCTCCCATGTGCAGGGAGTTTCACCTGTGAGAGGCAGGGCGCTTCACCACTCAGGTGCAGGGAGTTCCACCCCTAAGAGACAGGGTGCTTCACCCCTCAGGTGCAGGGAGTTTCACCTGTGAGAGGCAGGGCGCTTCACCCCTCAGGTTCAGGGAGTTTCACCTGTGAGAGGCAGGGCGCTTCACCCACGAGGTCCAGGGAGTTTCACCTGTGAGGGGCAGGGCGCTTCACCCCCCAGGTGCATGGAGTTTCACCTGTGAGAGGAAGGGCGCTTCACCCCCCAGGTGCAGGGAGTTTCACCTGTGAGAGGCAGGGAGCTTCACCACTCAGGTGCAGGGAGTTTCACCTGTGAGAGGCAGGGCGCTTCACCTCCCATGTGCAGGCAGTTTCACCTGTGAGAGGGAGGGCGCTTCACCCCTGAGGTGCAGGGAGTTTCACCTGTGAGAGGCAGGGCGCTTCACCCCTGAGGTGCAGGGAGTTTCACCTGTGAGAGACAGGGTGCTTCACCCCCCAGGTGCAGGGAGTTTGAGCTGTGAGAGGCAGGGCACTACAACCCCCAGGTGCAGGGAGTTTCACCTGTGAGAGGAAGGGCGCTTCACCCTCTAGGTGCAGGGAGTTTCACCTATGAAAGGCAGGGCGCTGGGAGTTTCACCTGTGAAAGGCAGGGCGCTTCACCCCCCAGGTGCAGGGAGTTTGAGCTGTGAGAGGCAGGGCACTACAACCCCCAGGTGCAGGGAGTTTCACCTGTGAGAGGAAGGGCGCTTCACCCCCCATGTGCAGGGAGTTTCACCTATGAAAGGCAGGGCGCTGGGAGTTTCACCTGTGAAAGGCAGGGCACTTCACCCCTCAGGTGCAGGAAGTTTCACCTGTGAAAGGCAGGGCGCTTCACCTCCCAGGTGCAGGGATTTTCACCTGTGAGAGGCAGGGCGCTTCACCACTCAGGTGCAGGATGTTTCACCTGTGAGAGGCAGGGTGCTTCACCTCCCATGTGCAGGGAGTTTCACCTGTGAAAGGCAGGGCGCTTCACTACTCAGGTGCAGGGAGTTCCACCCCTGAGAGACAGGGCGCTTCACCCCTCAGGTGCAGGGAGTTTCACCTGTGAATGGCAGGGCGCTTCACCTCCCATGTGCCGGGAGTTTCACCTGTGAGAGGCAGGGCGCTTCACCACTCAGGTGCAGGGAGTTCCACCCCTGAGAGACAGGGTGCTTCACCCCTCATGTGCAGGGAGTTTCACCTGTGAGAGGCAGGGCGCTTCACCCACGAGGTCCAGGGAGTTTCACCTGTGAGAGGCAGGGCGCTTCACCCCCCAGGTGCATGGAGTTTCACCTGTGAGAGGAAGGGCGCTTCACCCCCCAGGTGCAGGGAGTTTCACCTGTGAGAGGCAGGGAGCTTCACCACTCAGGTGCAGGGAGTTTCACCTGTGAGAAGCAGGGCGCTTCACCTCCCATGTGCAGGCAGTTTCACCTGTGGGAGGGAGGGCGCTTCACCCCTGAGGTGCAGGGAGTTTCACCTGTGAGAGGCAGGGCGCTTCACCCCTGAGGTGCGGGGAGTTTCACCTGTGAGAGGCAGGGCGCTTCACCCCCCAGGTGCAGGGAGTTTGAGCTGTGAGAGGCAGGGCACTACAACCCCCAGGTGCAGGGAGTTTCACCTGTTAGAGGAAGGGCGCTTCACCCCCCAGGTGCAGGGAGTTTCACCTATGAAAGGCAGGGCGCAGGGAGTTTCACCTGTGAAAGGCAGAGCGCTTCACTTCCCATGTGCAGGGATTTTCACCTGTGAGAGGCAGGGCGCTTCACCACTCAGGTGCAGGATGTTTCACCTGTGAGAGGCAGGGTGTTCACCTCCCATGTGCAGGGAGTTCCACCCCTGAGAGACAGGGTGCTTCACCCCTCAGGTGCAGGGAGTTTCACCTGTGAATGGCAGGGCGCTTTACCTCCCATGTGCAGGGAGTTTCACCTGTGAGAGGCAGGGCGCTTCACCACTCAGGTGCAGGGAGTTCCACCCCTGAGAGACAGGGTGCTTCACCCCTCAGGTGCAGGGAGTTTCACCTGTGAGAGGCAGGGCGCTTCACCCCTCAGGTTCAGGGAGTTTCACCTGTGAGAGGCAGGGCACTTCACCCACAAGGTCCAGGGAGTTTCACCTGTGAGGGGCAGGGCGCTTCACCCCCCAGGTGCATGGAGTTTCACCTGTGAGAGGAAGGGCGCTTCACCCCCCAGGTGTAGGGAGTTTCACCTGTGAGAGGCAGGGAGCTTCACCACTCAGGTGCAGGGAGTTTCACCTGTGAGAGGCAGGGCGCTTCACCTCTCATGTGCAGGCAGTTTCACCTGTGAGAGGGAGGGCGCTTCACCCCTGAGGTGCAGGGAGTTTCACCTGTGAGAGGCAGGGCGCTTCACCCCTGAGGTGCAGGGAGTTTCACCTGTGAGAGACAGGGCGCTTCACCCCCCAGGTGCAGGGAGTTTGAGCTGTGAGAGGCAGGGCACTACAACCCCCAGGTGCAGGGAGTTTCACCTGTGAGAGGAAGGGCGCTTCACCCTCTAGGTGCAGGGAGTTTCACCTATGAAAGGCAGGGCGCTGGGAGTTTCACCTGTGAAAGGCAGGGCGCTTCACCCCCCAGGTGCAGGGAGTTTGAGCTGTGAGAGGCAGGGCACTACAACCCCCAGGTGCAGGGAGTTTCACCTGTGAGAGGAAGGGCGCTTCACCCCCCATGTGCAGGGAGTTTCACCTATGAAAGGCAGGGCGCTGGGAGTTTCACCTGTGAAAGGCAGGGCTCTTCACCCCTCAGGTGCAGGGAGTTTCACCTGTGAAAGGCAGGGCGCTTCACCTCCCAGGTGCAGGGATTTTCACCTGTGAGAGGCAGGGCGCTTCACCACTCAGGTGCAGGATGTTTCACCTGTGAGAGGCAGGGTGCTTCACCTCCCATGTGCAGGGAGTTTCACCTGTGAAAGGCAGGGCGCTTCACTACTCAGGTGCAGGGATTTTCACCTGTGAGAGGCAGGGCGCTTCACCACTCAGGTGCAGGATGTTTCAACTGTGAGAGGCAGGGTGCTTCACCTCCCATGTGCAGGGAGTTTCACCTGTGAAAGGCAGGGCAATTCACTACTCAGGTGCAGGGAGTTCCACCCCTGAGAGACAGGGCGCTTCACCCCTCAGGTGCAGGGAGTTTCACCTGTGAAAGGCAAGGCGCTTCACCTCCCATGTGCAGGGAGTTTCACCTGTGAGAGGCAGGGCACTTCACCACTCAGGTGCAGGGAGTTCCACCCCTGAGAGACAGGGTGCTACACCCCTCAGGTGCAGGGAGTTTCACCTGTGAGAGGCAGGGCGCTTCACCCACGAGGTCCAGGGAGTTTCACCTGTGAGAGGCAGGGCGCTTCACCCCCCAGGTGCATGGAGTTTCACCTGTGAGTGACAGGGAGCTTCACCCACGAGGTCCAGGGAGTTTCACCTGTGAGAGGCAGGGCGCTTCACCCCCCAGGTGCATGGAGTTTCACCTGTGAGTGACAGGGAGCTTCACCCCTCAGGTGCATGGAGTTTCACCTGTGAGAGGAAGGGCGCTTCACCCCTCAGGTGCATGGAGTTTCACCTGTGAGAGGAAGGGCGCTTCACCCCCCAGGTGCAGGGAGTTTCACCTGTGAGAGGGAGGGCGCTTCACCACTCAGGTGCAGGGAGTTTCACCTGTGAAAGGCAGGGCGCTTCACCTCCCATGTGCAGGGATTTTCACCTGTGAGAGGCAGGGCGCTTCACCACTCAGGTGCAGGATGTTTCACCTGTGAGAGGCAGGGTGCTTCACCTCCCATGTGCAGGGAGTTTCACCTGTGAAAGACAGGGCACTTCACTACTCAGGTGCAGGGAGTTCCACCCCTGAGAGACAGGGCGCTTCACCCCTCAGGTGCAGGGAGTTTCACGTGTGAAAGGCAGGGCGCTTCACCTCCCATGTGCAGGGAGTTTCACCTGTGAGAGGCAGGGCGCTTCACCACTCAGGTGCAGGGAGTTCCACCCCTAAGAGACAGGGTGCTTCACCCCTCAGGTGCAGGGAGTTTCACCTGTGAGAGGCAGGGCGCTTCACCCTTCAGGTTCAGGGAGTTTCACCTGTGAGAGGCAGGGCGCTTCACCCACGAGGTCCAGGGAGTTTCACCTGTGAGGGGCAGGGCGCTTCACCCCCCAGGTGCATGGAGTTTCACCTGTGAGAGGAAGGGCGCTTCACCCCCCAGGTGCAGGGAGTTTCACCTGTGAGAGGCAGGGAGCTTCACCACTCAGGTGCAGGGAGTTTCACCTGTGAGAGGCAGGGCGCTTCACCTCCCATGTGCAGGCAGTTTCACCTGTGAGAGGGAGGGCGCTTCACCCCTGAGGTGCAGGGAGTTTCACCTGTGAGAGGCAGGGCGCTTCACCCCTGAGGTGCAGGGATTTTCACCTTTGAGAGACAGGGTGCTTCACCCCCCAGGTGCAGGGAGTTTGAGCTGTGAGAGGCAGGGCACTACAACCCCCAGGTGCAGGGAGTTTCACCTGTGAGAGGAAGGGCGCTTCACCCTCTAGGTGCAGGGAGTTTCACCTATGAAAGGCAGGGCGCTGGGAGTTTCACCTGTGAAAGGCAGGGCGCTTCACCCCCCAGGTGCAGGGAGTTTGAACTGTGAGAGGCAGGGCACTACAACCCCCAGGTGCAGGGAGTTTCACCTGTGAGAGGAAGGGCGCTTCACCCCCCATGTGCAGGGAGTTTCACCTGTGAAAGGCAGGGCGCTGGGAGTTTCACCTGTGAAAGGCAGGGCACTTCACCCCTCAGGTGCAGGGAGTTTCACCTGTGAAAGGCAGGGCGCTTCACCTCCCAGGTGCAGGGATTTTCACCTGTGAGAGGCAGGGCGCTTCACCACTCAGGTGCAGGATGTTTCACCTGTGAGAGGCAGGGTGCTTCACCTCCCATGTGCAGGGAGTTTCACCTGTGAAAGGCAGGGCGCTTCACTACTCAGGTGCAGGGAGTTCCACCCCTGAGAGACAGGGCGCTTCACCCCTCAGGTGCAGGGAGTTTCACCTGTGAATGGCAGGGCGCTTCACCTCCCATGTGCAGGGAGTTTCACCTGTGAGAGGCAGGGCGCTTCACCACTCAGGTGCAGGGAGTTCCACCCCTGAGAGACAGGGTGCTTCACCCCTCAGGTGCAGGGAGTTTCACCTGTGAGAGGCAGGGCACTTCACCCACGAGGTCCAGGGAGTTTCACCTGTGAGAGGCAGGGCGCTTCACCCCCCAGGTGCATGGAGTTTCACCTGTGAGAGGAAGGGGGCTTCACCCCCCAGGTGCAGGGAGTTTCACCTGTGAGAGGCAGGGAGCTTCACCACTCAGGTGCAGGGAGTTTCACCTGTGAGAAGCAGGGCGCTTCACCTCCCATGTGCAGGCAGTTTCACCTGTGGGAGGGAGGGCGCTTCACCCCTGAGGTGCAGGGAGTTTCACCTGTGAGAGGCAGGGCGCTTCACCCCTGAGGTGCGGGGAGTTTCACCTGTGAGAGGCAGGGCGCTTCACCCCCCAGGTGCAGGGAGTTTGAGCTGTGAGAGGCAGGGCACTACAACCCCCAGGTGCAGGGAGTTTCACCTGTTAGAGGAAGGGCGCTTCACCCCCCAGGTGCAGGGAGTTTCACCTATGAAAGGCAGGGCGCAGGGAGTTTCACCTGTGAAAGGCAGGGCGCTTCACTTCCCATGTGCAGGGATTTTCACCTGTGAGAGGCAGGGCGCTTCACCACTCAGGTGCAGGATGTTTCACCTGTGAGAGGCAGGGTGCTTCACCTCCCATGTGCAGGGAGTTCCACCCCTGAGAGACAGGGTGCTTCACCCCTCAGGTGCAGGGAGTTTCACCTGTGAATGGCAGGGCGCTTCACCTCCCATGTGCAGGGAGTTTCACCTGTGAGAGGCAGGGCGCTTCACCACTCAGGTGCAGGGAGTTCCACCCCTGAGAGACAGGGTGCTTCACCCCTCAGGTGCAGGGAGTTTCACCTGTGAGAGGCAGGGCGCTTCACCCCTCAGGTTCAGGGAGTTTCACCTGTGAGAGGCAGGGCACTTCACCCACAAGGTCCAGGGAGTTTCACCTGTGAGAGGCAGGGCGCTTCACCCCCCAGGTGCATGGAGTTTCACCTGTGAGTGACAGGGAGCTTCACCCCTCAGGTGCATGGAGTTTCACCTGTGAGTGACAGGGAGCTTCACCCCTCAGGTGCATGGAGTTTCACCTGTGAGAGGAAGGGCGCTTCACCCCTCAGGTGCATGGAGTTTCACCTGTGAGAGGCAGGGCGCTTCACCACTCAGGTGCAGGGAGTTTCACCTGTGAGAGGCAGGGCGCTTCACCCCCCAGGTGCAGGGCGTTTGAGCTGTGAGAGGCAGGGCACTACACCCCCCAGGTGCAGGGAGTTTCACCTGTGAGAGGAAGGGCGCTTCACCCCCCAGGTGCAGGGAGTTTCACCTATGAAAGGCAGGGCGCTGGGAGTTTCACCTGTGAAAGGCAGTGCGCTTCACCTCCCATGTGCAGGGATTTTCACCTGTGAGAGGCAGGGCGCTTCACCACTCAGGTGCAGGATGTTTCACCTGTGAGAGGCAGGGTGCTTCACCTCCCATGTGCAGGGAGTTTCACCTGTGAAAGGCAGGGCGCTTCACTACTCAGGTGCAGGGAGTTCCACCCCTGAGAGACAGGGCGCTTCACCCCTCAGGTGCAGGGAGTTTCACCTGTGAAAGGCAGGACGCTTCACCTCCCATGTGCAGGGAATTTCACCTGTGAGAGGCAGGGCACTTCACCACTCAGGTGCAGGGAGTTCCACCCCTGAGAGACAGGGTGCTTCACCCCTCAGGTGCAGGGAGTTTCACCTGTGAGAGGCAGGGTGCTTCACCCACGAGGTCCAGGGAGTTTCACCTGTGAGAGGCAGGGCGCTTCACCCCCCCAGGTGCATGGAGTTTCACCTGTGAGTGACAGGGAGCTTCACCCCTCAGGTGCATGGAGTTTCACCTGTGAGAGGAAGGGCGCTTCACCCCTCAGGTGCATAGAGTTTCACCTGTGAGAGGAAGGGCGCTTCACCCGCCAGGTGCAGGGAGTTTCACCTGTGAGAGGCAGGGCGCTTCACCACTCAGGTGCAGGGAGTTTCACCTGTGAGAGGCAGGGCGCTTCACCTCCCATGTGCAGGGAGTTTCACCTGTGAGAGGCAGGGCGCTTCACCCCTGAGGTGCAGGGAGTTTCACCTGTGAGAGGAAGGGAACTTCACCCCCCAGGTGCAGGGAGTTTCACCTATGAAAGGCAGGGCGCTGGGAGTTTCACCTGTGAAAGGCAGGGCGCTTCACCCCTCAGGTGCAGGGAGTTTCACCTGTGAAAGGCAGGGCGCTCCACCTCCCATGTGCAGGGATTTTCACCTCCGAGAGGCAGGGCGCTTCACCACTCAGGTGCAGGATGTTTCACCTGTGAGAGGCAGGGTGCTTCACCTCCCATGTGCAGGGAGTTTCACCTGTGAAAGGCAGGGCGCTTCACTACTCAGGTGCAGGGAGTTCCACCCCTGAGAGACAGGGCGCTTCACCCCTCAGGTGCAGGGAGTTTGAGCTGTGAGAGGCAGGGCACTACAACCCCGAGGTGCAGGGAGTTTCACCTGTGAGAGGAAGGGCGCTTCACCCTCTAGGTGCAGGGAGTTTCACCTATGAAAGGCAGGGCGCTGGGAGTTTCACCTGTGAAAGGCAGGGCGCTTCACCCCCCAGGTGCAGGGAGTTTGAGCTGTGAGAGGCAGGGCACTACAACCCCCAGGTGCAGGGAGTTTCACCTGTGAGAGGAAGGGCGCTTCACCCCCCATGTGCAGGGAGTTTCACCTATGAAATGCAGGGCGCTGGGAGTTTCACCTGTGAAAGGCAGGGCACTTCACCCCTCAGGTGCAGGGAGTTCCACCTGTGAAAGGCAGGGCGCTTCACCTCCCATGTGCAGGATGTTTCACCTGTGAGAGGCAGGGTGCTTCACCTCCCATGTGCAGGGAGTTTCACCTGTGAAAGGCAGGGCGCTTCACTACTCAGGTGCAGGGAGTTCCACCCCTGAGAGACAGGGCGCTTCACCACTCAGGTGCAGGGAGTTTCACCTGTGAATGGCAGGGCGCTTCACCACTCAGGTGCAGGGAGTTCCACCCCTGAGAGACAGGGTGCTTCACCCCTCAGGTGCAGGGAGTTTCACCTGTGAGAGGCAGGGCGCTTCACCCCTCAGGTTCAGGGAGTTTCACCTGTGAGAGGCAGGGCACTTCAGCCACAAGGTCCAGGGAGTTTCACCTGTGAGAGGCAGGGCGCTTCACCCCCCAGGTGCATGGAGTTTCACCTGTGAGTGACAGGGAGCTTCACCCCTCAGGTGCATGGAGTTTCACCTGTGAGAGGAAGGGCGCTTCACCCCTCAGGTGCATGGAGTTTCACCTGTGAGAGGAAGGGCGCTTCACCCCCCAGGTGCAGGGAGTTTCACCTGTGAGAGGCAGGGAGCTTCACCACTCAGGTGCAGGGAGTTTCACCTGTGAGAGGCAGGGCGCTTCACCCCCCAGGTGCAGGGCGTTTGAGCTGTGAGAGGCAGGGCACTACACCCCCAGGTGCAGGGAGTTTCACCTGTGAGAGGAAGGGCGCTTCACCCCCCAGGTGCAGGGAGTTTCACCTATGAAAGGCAGGGCGCTGGGAGTTTCACCTGTGAAAGGCAGTGCGCTTCACCTCCCATGTGCAGGGATTTTCACCTGTGAGAGGCAGGGCGCTTCACCACTCAGGTGCAGGATGTTTCACCTGTGAGAGGCAGGGTGCTTCACCTCCCATGTGCAGGGAGTTTCACCTGTGAAAGGCAGGGCGCTTCACCCCCCCAGGTGCATGGAGTTTCACCTGTGAGTGACAGGGAGCTTCACCCCTCAGGTGCATGGAGTTTCACCTGTGAGAGGAAGGGCGCTTCACCCCTCAGGTGCATAGAGTTTCACCTGTGAGAGGAAGGGCGCTTCACCCGCCAGGTGCAGGGAGTTTCACCTGTGAGAGGCAGGGCGCTTCACCACTCAGGTGCAGGGAGTTTCACCTGTGAGAGGCAGGGCGCTTCACCTCCCATGTGCAGGGAGTTTCACCTGTGAGAGGCAGGGCGCTTCACCCCTGAGGTGCAGGGAGTTTCACCTGTGAGAGGCAGGGCGCTTCACCCCCCAGGTGCAGGGAGTTTGAGCTGTGAGAGGCAGGGCACTACACCCCCCAGGTGCAGGGAGTTTCACCTGTGAGAGGAAGGGAACTTCACCCCCCAGGTGCAGGGAGTTTCACCTATGAAAGGCAGGGCGCTGGGAGTTTCACCTGTGAAAGGCAGGGCGCTTCACCCCTCAGGTGCAGGGAGTTTCACCTGTGAAAGGCAGGGCGCTCCACCTCCCATGTGCAGGGATTTTCACCTCCGAGAGGCAGGGCGCTTCACCACTCAGGTGCAGGATGTTTCACCTGTGAGAGGCAGGGTGCTTCACCTCCCATGTGCAGGGAGTTTCACCTGTGAAAGGCAGGGCGCTTCACTACTCAGGTGCAGGGAGTTCCACCCCTGAGAGACAGGGCGCTTCACCCCTCAGGTGCAGGGAGTTTGAGCTGTGAGAGGCAGGGCACTACAACCCCGAGGTGCAGGGAGTTTCACCTGTGAGAGGAAGGGCGCTTCACCCTCTAGGTGCAGGGAGTTTCACCTATGAAAGGCAGGGCGCTGGGAGTTTCACCTGTGAAAGGCAGGGCGCTTCACCCCCCAGGTGCAGGGAGTTTGAGCTGTGAGAGGCAGGGCACTACAACCCCCAGGTGCAGGGAGTTTCACCTGTGAGAGGAAGGGCGCTTCACCCCCCATGTGCAGGGAGTTTCACCTATGAAAGGCAGGGCGCTGGGAGTTTCACCTGTGAAAGGCAGGGCACTTCACCCCTCAGGTGCAGGGAGTTCCACCTGTGAAAGGCAGGGCGCTTCACCTCCCATGTGCAGGATGTTTCACCTGTGAGAGGCAGGGTGCTTCACCTCCCATGTGCAGGGAGTTTCACCTGTGAAAGGCAGGGCGCTTCACTACTCAGGTGCAGGGAGTTCCACCCATGAGAGACAGGGCGCTTCACCACTCAGGTGCAGGGAGTTTCACCTGTGAATGGCAGGGCGCTTCACCACTCAGGTGCAGGGAGTTCCACCCCTGAGAGACAGGGTGCTTCACCCCTCAGGTGCAGGGAGTTTCACCTGTGAGAGGCAGGGCGCTTCACCCCTCAGGTTCAGGGAGTTTCACCTGTGAGAGGCAGGGCACTTCACCCACAAGGTCCAGGGAGTTTCACCTGTGAGAGGCAGGGCGCTTCACCCCCCAGGTGCATGGAGTTTCACCTGTGAGTGACAGGGAGCTTCACCCCTCAGGTGCATGGAGTTTCACCTGTGAGAGGAAGGGCGCTTCACCCCTCAGGTGCATGGAGTTTCACCTGTGAGAGGAAGGGCGCTTCACCCCCCAGGTGCAGGGAGTTTCACCTGTGAGAGGCAGGGCGCTTCACCACTCAGGTGCAGGGAGTTTCACCTGTGAGAGGCAGGGCGCTTCACCCCCCAGGTGCAGGGCGTTTGAGCTGTGAGAGGCAGGGCACTACACCCCCCAGGTGCAGGGAGTTTCACCTGTGAGAGGAAGGGCGCTTCACCCCCCAGGTGCAGGGAGTTTCACCTATGAAAGGCAGGGCGCTGGGAGTTTCACCTGTGAAAGGCAGTGCGCTTCACCTCCCATGTGCAGGGATTTTCACCTGTGAGAGGCAGGGCGCTTCACCACTCAGGTGCAGGATGTTTCACCTGTGAGAGGCAGGGTGCTTCACCTCCCATGTGCAGGGAGTTTCACCTGTGAAAGGCAGGGCGCTTCACTACTCAGGTGCAGGGAGTTCCACCCCTGAGAGACAGGGCGCTTCACCCCTCAGGTGCAGGGAGTTTCACCTGTGAAAGGCAGGACGCTTCACCTCCCATGTGCAGGGAGTTTCACCTGTGAGAGGCAGGGCACTTCACCACTCAGGTGCAGGGAGTTCCACCCCTGAGAGACAGGGTGCTTCACCCCTCAGGTCCAGGGAGTTTCACCTGTGAGAGGCAGGGCGCTTCACCCACGAGGTCCAGGGAGTTTCACCTGTGAGAGGCAGGGCGCTTCACCCCCCAGGTGCATGGAGTTTCACCTGTGAGTGACAGGGAGCTTCACCCCTCAGTTGCATGGAGTTTCACCTGTGAGAGGAAGGGCGCTTCACCCCTCAGGTGCATGGAGTTTCACCTGTGAGAGGAAGGGCGCTTCACCCGCCAGGTGCAGGGAGTTTCACCTGTGAGAGGCAGGGCGCTTCACCACTCAGGTGCAGGGAGTTTCACCTGTGAGAGGCAGGGCGCTTCACCCCTGAGGTGCAGGGAGTTTCACCTGTGAGAGGCAGTGCGCTTCACCCCCCAGGTGCAGGGAGTTTGAGCTGTGAGAGGCAGGGCACTACACCCCCCAGGTGCAGGGAGTTTCACCTGTGAGAGGAAGGGAACTTCACCCCCCAGGTGCAGGGAGTTTCACCTATGAAAGGCAGGGCGCTGGGAGTTTCACCTGTGAAAGGCAGGGCGCTTCACCCCTCAGGTGCAAGGAGTTTCACCTGTGAAAGGCAGGGCGCTCCACCTCCCATGTGCAGGGATTTTCACCTCCGAGAGGCAGGGCGCTTCACCACTCAGGTGCAGGATGTTTCACCTGTGAGAGGCAGGGTGCTTCACCTCCCATGTGCAGGGAGTTTCACCTGTGAAAGGCAGGGCACTTCACTACTCAGGTGCAGGGAGTTCCACCCCTGAGAGACAGGGCGCTTCACCCCTCAGGTGCAGGGAGTTTCACCTGTGAAAGGCAGGGCGCTTCAGCTCCCATGTGCAGGGAGTTTCACCTGTGAGAGGCAGGGCGCTTCACCACTCAGGTGCAGGGAGTTCCACCCCTGAGAGACAGGGTGCTTCACCCCTCAGGTGCAGGGAGTTTCACCTGTGAGAGGCAGGGCGCTTCACCCACGAGGTCCAGGGAGTTTCACCTGTGAGAGGCAGGGCGCTTCACCGCCCAGGTGCATGGAGTTTCACCTGTGAGAGGAAGGGCGCTTCACCCCCCAGGTGCAGGGAGTTTCACCTGTGAAAGGCAGGGAGCTTCACCACTCAGGTGCAGGGAGTTTCACCTGTGAGAGGCAGGGCGCTTCACCTCCCATGTGCAGGCAGTTTCACCTGTGAAAGGGAGGGCGCTTCACCCCTGAGGTGCAGGGAGTTTCACCCCTGAGAGACAGGGCGCTTCACCCCTCAGGTGCAGGGAGTTTGAGCTGTGAGAGGCAGGGCACTACAACCCCGAGGTGCAGGGAGTTTCACCTGTGAGAGGAAGGGCGCTTCACCCTCTAGGTGCAGGGAGTTTCACCTATGAAAGGCAGGGCGCTGGGAGTTTCACCTGTGAAAGGCAGGGCGCTTCACCCCCCAGGTGCAGGGAGTTTGAGCTGTGAGAGGCAGGGCACTACAACCCCCAGGTGCAGGGAGTTTCACCTGTGAGAGGAAGGGCGCTTCACCCCCCATGTGCAGGGAGTTTCACCTATGAAAGGCAGGGCGCTGGGAGTTTCACCTGTGAAAGGCAGGGCACTTCACCCCTCAGGTGCAGGGAGTTCCACCTGTGAAAGGCAGGGCGCTTCACCTCCCATGTGCAGGATGTTTCACCTGTGAGAGGCAGGGTGCTTCACCTCCCATGTGCAGGGAGTTTCACCTGTGAAAGGCAGGGCGCTTCACTACTCAGGTGCAGGGAGTTCCACCCATGAGAGACAGGGCGCTTCACCACTCAGGTGCAGGGAGTTTCACCTGTGAATGGCAGGGCGCTTCACCACTCAGGTGCAGGGAGTTCCACCCCTGAGAGACAGGGTGCTTCACCCCTCAGGTGCAGGGAGTTTCACCTGTGAGAGGCAGGGCGCTTCACCCCTCAGGTTCAGGGAGTTTCACCTGTGAGAGGCAGGGCACTTCACCCACAAGGTCCAGGGAGTTTCACCTGTGAGAGGCAGGGCGCTTCACCCCCCAGGTGCATGGAGTTTCACCTGTGAGTGACAGGGAGCTTCACCCCTCAGGTGCATGGAGTTTCACCTGTGAGAGGAAGGGCGCTTCACCCCTCAGGTGCATGGAGTTTCACCTGTGAGAGGAAGGGCGCTTCACCCCCCAGGTGCAGGGAGTTTCACCTGTGAGAGGCAGGGCGCTTCACCACTCAGGTGCAGGGAGTTTCACCTGTGAGAGGCAGGGCGCTTCACCCCCCAGGTGCAGGGCGTTTGAGCTGTGAGAGGCAGGGCACTACACCCCCCAGGTGCAGGGAGTTTCACCTGTGAGAGGAAGGGCGCTTCACCCCCCAGGTGCAGGGAGTTTCACCTATGAAAGGCAGGGCGCTGGGAGTTTCACCTGTGAAAGGCAGTGCGCTTCACCTCCCATGTGCAGGGATTTTCACCTGTGAGAGGCAGGGCGCTTCACCACTCAGGTGCAGGATGTTTCACCTGTGAGAGGCAGGGTGCTTCACCTCCCATGTGCAGGGAGTTTCACCTGTGAAAGGCAGGGCGCTTCACTACTCAGGTGCAGGGAGTTCCACCCCTGAGAGACAGGGCGCTTCACCCCTCAGGTGCAGGGAGTTTCACCTGTGAAAGGCAGGACGCTTCACCTCCCATGTGCAGGGAGTTTCACCTGTGAGAGGCAGGGCACTTCACCACTCAGGTGCAGGGAGTTCCACCCCTGAGAGACAGGGTGCTTCACCCCTCAGGTGCAGGGAGTTTCACCTGTGAGAGGCAGGGCGCTTCACCCACGAGGTCCAGGGAGTTTCACCTGTGAGAGGCAGGGCGCTTCACCCCCCAGGTGCATGGAGTTTCACCTGTGAGTGACAGGGAGCTTCACCCCTCAGTTGCATGGAGTTTCACCTGTGAGAGGAAGGGCGCTTCACCCCTCAGGTGCATGGAGTTTCACCTGTGAGAGGAAGGGCGCTTCACCCGCCAGGTGCAGGGAGTTTCACCTGTGAGAGGCAGGGCGCTTCACCACTCAGGTGCAGGGAGTTTCACCTGTGAGAGGCAGGGCGCTTCACCCCTGAGGTGCAGGGAGTTTCACCTGTGAGAGGCAGTGCGCTTCACCCCCCAGGTGCAGGGAGTTTGAGCTGTGAGAGGCAGGGCACTACACCCCCCAGGTGCAGGGAGTTTCACCTGTGAGAGGAAGGGAACTTCACCCCCCAGGTAAAGGGAGTTTCACCTATGAAAGGCAGGGCGCTGGGAGTTTCACCTGTGAAAGGCAGGGCGCTTCACCCCTCAGGTGCAGGGAGTTTCACCTGTGAAAGGCAGGGCGCTCCACCTCCCATGTGCAGGGATTTTCACCTCCGAGAGGCAGGGCGCTTCACCACTCAGGTGCAGGATGTTTCACCTGTGAGAGGCAGGGTGCTTCACCTCCCATGTGCAGGGAGTTTCACCTGTGAAAGGCAGGGCACTTCACTATTCAGGTGCAGGGAGTTCCACCCCTGAGAGACAGGGCGCTTCACCCCTCAGGTGCAGGGAGTTTCACCTGTGAAAGGCAGGGCGCTTCAGCTCCCATGTGCAGGGAGTTTCACCTGTGAGAGGCAGGGCGCTTCACCACTCAGGTGCAGGGAGTTCCACCCCTGAGAGACAGGGTGCTTCACCCCTCAGGTGCAGGGAGTTTCACCTGTGAGAGGCAGGGCGCTTCACCCACGAGGTCCAGGGAGTTTCACCTGTGAGAGGCAGGGCGCTTCACCGCCCAGGTGCATGGAGTTTCACCTGTGAGAGGAAGGGCGCTTCACCCCCCAGGTGCAGGGAGTTTCACCTGTGAAAGGCAGGGAGCTTCACCACTCAGGTGCAGGGAGTTTCACCTGTGAGAGGCAGGGCGCTTCACCTCCCATGTGCAGGCAGTTTCACCTGTGAAAGGGAGGGCGCTTCACCCCTGAGGTGCAGGGAGTTTCACCTGTGAGAGGCAGGGCGCTTCACCCCCCAGGTGCATGGAGTTTGAGCTGTGAGAGGCAGGGCACTACACCCCCCAGGTGCAGGGAGTTTCACCTGTGAGAGGAAGGGCGCTTCACCCCCCAGGTGCAGGGAGTTTCACCTATGAAAGGCAGGGCGCTGGGAGTTTCACCTGTGAAAGGCAGGGCGCTTCACCCCTCAGGTGCTGGGAGTTATACCTGTGAAAGGCAGGGCGCTTCACCTCCCATGTGCAGGGATTTTCACCTGTGAGAGGCAGGGCGCTTCACCACTCAGGTGCAGGATGTTTCACCTGTGAGAGGCAGGGTGCTTCACCTCCCATGTGCAGGGAGTTTCACCTGTGAAAGGCAGGGCAATTCACTACTCAGGTGCAGGGAGTTCCACCCCTGAGAGACAGGGCGCTTCACCCCTCAGGTGCAGGGAGTGTCACCTGTGAAAGGCAGGGCGCTTCACCTCCCATGTGCAGGGATTTTCACCTGTGAGAGGCAGGGCACTTCACCACTCAGGTGCAGGGAGTTCCACCCCTGAGAGACAGGGTGCTACACCCCTCAGGTGCAGGGAGTTTCACCTGTGAGAGGCAGGGCGCTTCACCCACGAGGTCCAGGGAGTTTCACCTGTGAGAGGCAGGGCGCTTCACCCCCCAGGTGCATGGAGTTTCACCTGTGAGTGACAGGGAGCTTCACCCCTCAGGTGCATGGAGTTTCACCTGTGAGAGGAAGGGCGCTTCACCCCTCAGGTGCAGGGAGTTTCACCTGTGAGAGGAAGGGCACTTCACCCCCCAGGTGCAGGGAGTTTCACCTGTGAGAGGCAGGGCCCTTCACCACTCAGGTGCAGGGAGTTTCACCTGTGAGAGGCAGGGCGCTTCACCTCCCATGTGCAGGGAGTTTCACCTGTGAGAGGCAGGGCGCTTCACCCCTGAGGTGCAGGGAGTTTCACCTGTGAGAGGCAGGGCGCTTCACCCCCCAGGTGCAGGGAGTTTGAGCTGTGAGAAGCAGGGCACTACACCCCCCAGGTGCAGGGAGTTTCACCTGTGAGAGGAAGGGCACTTCACCCCCCAGGTGCAGGGAGTTTCACCTATGAAAGGCAGGGCGCTGGGAGTTTCACCTGTGAAAGGCAGGGCACTTCACCCCTCAGGTGCAGGGAGTTTCACCTGTGAAAGGCAGGGCGCTTCACCTCCCATGTGCAGGGATTTTCACCTGTGAGAGGCAGGGAGCTTCACCACTCAGGTGTAGGATGTTTCACCTGTGAGAGGCAGGGTGCTTCACCTCCCATGTGCAGGGAGTTTCACCTGTGAAAGGCAGGGCACTTCACTACTCAGGTGCAGGGAGTTCCACCCCTGAGAGACAGGGCGGTTCACCCCTCAGGTGCAGGGAGTTTCACCTGTGAAAGGCAGGGCGCTTCACCTCCCATGTGCAGGGAGTTTCACCTGTGAGAGGCAGGGCGCTTCACCACTCAGGTGCAGGGAGTTCCACCCCTAAGAGACAGGGTGCTTCACCCCTCAGGTGCAGGGAGTTTCACCTGTGAGAGGCAGGGCGCTTCACCCCTCAGGTTCAGGGAGTTTCACCTGTGAGAGGCAGGGCGCTTCACCCACGAGGTCCAGGGAGTTTCACCTGTGAGGGGCAGGGCGCTTCACCCCCCAGGTGCATGGAGTTTCACCTGTGAGAGGAAGGGCGCTTCACCCCCCAGGTGCAGGGAGTTTCACCTGTGAGAGGCAGGGAGCTTCACCACTCAGGTGCAGGGAGTTTCACCTGTGAGAGGCAGGGCGCTTCACCTCCCATGTGCAGGCAGTTTCACCTGTGAGAGGGAGGGCGCTTCACGCCTGAGGTGCAGGGAGTTTCACCTGTGAGAGGCAGGGCGCTTCACCCCTGAGGTGCAGGGAGTTTCACCTGTGAGAGACAGGGCGCTTCACCCCCCAGGTGCAGGGAGTTTGAGCTGTGAGAGGTAGGGCACTACAACCCCCAGGTGCAGGGAGTTTCACCTGTGAGAGGAAGGGCGCTTCACCCTCTAGGTGCAGGGAGTTTCACCTATGAAAGGCAGGGCGCTGGGAGTTTCACCTGTGAAAGGCAGGGCGCTTCACCCGCCAGGTGCATGGAGTTTGAGCTGTGAGAGGCAGGGCACTACAACCCCCAGGTGCAGGGAGTTTCACCTGTGAGAGGAAGGGCGCTTCACCTCCCATGTGCAGGGAGTTTCACCTATGAAAGGCAGGGCGCTGGGAGTTTCACCTGTGAAAGGCAGGGCACTTCACCCCTCAGGTGCAGGGAGTTTCACCTGTGAAAGGCAGAGCGCTTCACCTCCCATGTGCAGGGATTTTCACCTGTGAGAGGCAGGGCGCTTCACCACTCAGGTGCAGGGAGTTTCACCTGTGAGAGGCAGGGCGCTTCACCTCCCATGTGCAGGCAGTTTCACCTGTGAAAGGGAGGGCGCTTCACCCCTGAGGTGCAGGGAGTTTCACCTGTGAGAGGCAGGGCGCTTCACCCCCCAGGTGCATGGAGTTTGAGCTGTGAGAGGCAGGGCACTACACCCCCCAGGTGCAGGGAGTTTCACCTGTGAGAGGAAGGGCGCTTCACCCCCCAGGTGCGGGGAGTTTCACCTATGAAAGGCAGGGCGCTGGGAGTTTCACCTGTGAAAGGCAGGGTGCTTCACCCCTCAGGTGCTGGGAGTTATACCTGTGAAAGGCAGGGCCCTTCACCTCCCATGTGCAGGGATTTTCACCTGTGAGAGGCAGGGCGCTTCACCACTCAGGTGCAGGATGTTTCACCTGTGAGAGGCAGGGTGCTTCACCTCCCATGTGCAGGGAGTTTCACCTGTGAAAGGCAGGGCAATTCACTACTCAGGTGCAGGGAGTTTCACCTATGAAAGGCAGGGCGCTGGGAGTTTCACCTGTGAAAGGCAGGGCGCTTCACCCCTCAGGTGCAGGATGTTTCACCTGTGAGAAGCAGGGCACTACACCCCCCAGGTGCAGGGAGTTTCACCTGTGAGAGGAAGGGCACTTCACCCCCCAGGTGCAGGGAGTTTCACCTATGAAAGGCAGGGCGCTGGGAGTTTCACCTGTGAAAGGCAGGGCGCTTCACCCCTCAGGTGCAGGGAGTTTCACCTGTGAAAGGCAGGGCGCTTCACCTCCCATGTGCAGGGATTTTCACCTGTGAGAGGCAGGGCGCTTCACCACTCAGGTGCAGGATGTTTCACCTGTGAGAGGCAGGGTGCTTCACCTCCCATGTGCAGGGAGTTTCACCTGTGAAAGGCAGGGCAATTCACTACTCAGGTGCAGGGAGTTCCACCCCTGAGAGACAGGGCGCTTCACCCCTCAGGTGCAGGGAGTTTCACCTGTGAAAGGCAGGGCGCTTCACCTCCCATGTGCAGGGAGTTTCACCTGTGAGAGGCAGGGCACTTCACCACTCAGGTGCAGGGAGTTCCACCCCTGAGAGACAGGGTGCTACACCCCTCAGGTGCAGGGAGTTTCACCTGTGAGAGGCAGGGCGCTTCACCCACGAGGTCCAGGGAGTTTCACCTGTGAGAGGCAGGGCGCTTCACCCCTCAGGTGCATGGAGTTTCACCTGTGAGAGGAAGGGCGCTTCACCCCTCAGGTGCAGGGAGTTTCACCTGTGATAGGAAGGGCGCTTCACCCCCCAGGTGCAGGGAGTTTCACCTGTGAGAGGCAGGGCGCTTCACCACTCAGGTGCAGGGAGTTTCACCTGTGAGAGGCAGGGCGCTTCACCTCCCATGTGCAGGGAGTTTGAGCTGTGAGAAGCAGGGCACTACACCCCCCAGGTGCAGGGAGTTTCACCTGTGAGAGGAAGGGCACTTCACCCCCCAGGTGCAGGGAGTTTCACCTATGAAAGGCAGGGCGCTGGGAGTTTCACCTGTGAAAGGCAGGGCGCTTCACCCCTCAGGTGCAGGGAGTTTCACCTGTGAAAAGCAGGGCGCTTCACCTCCCATGTGCAGGGATTTTCACCTGTGAGAGGCAGGGCGCTTCACCACTCAGGTGCAGGATGTTTCACCTGTGAGAGGCAGGGTGCTTCACCTCCCATGTGCAGGGAGTTTCACCTGTGAAAGGCAGGGCACTTCACTACTCAGGTGCAGGGAGTTCCACCCCTGAGAGACAGGGCGGTTCACCCCTCAGGTGCAGGGAGTTTCACCTGTGAAAGGCAGGGCGCTTCACCTCCCATGTGCAGGGAGTTTCACCTGTGAGAGGCAGGGCGCTTCACCACTCAGGTGCAGGGAGTTCCACCCCTAAGAGACAGGGTGATTTACCCCTCAGGTGCAGGGAGTTTCACCTGTGAGAGGCAGGGCGCTTCACCCCTCAGGTTCAGGGAGTTTCACCTGTGAGAGGCAGGGCGCTTCACCCACGAGGTCCATGGAGTTTCACCTGTGAGGGGCAGGGCGCTTCACCCCCCAGGTGCATGGAGTTTCACCTGTGAGAGGAAGGGCGCTTCACCCCCCAGGTGCAGGGAGTTTCACCTGTGAGAGGCAGGGAGCTTCACCACTCAGGTGCAGGGAGTTTCACCTGTGAGAGGCAGGGCGCTTCACCTCCCATGTGCAGGCAGTTTCACCTGTGAGAGGGAGGGCGCTTCACGCCTGAGGTGCAGGGAGTTTCACCTGTGAGAGGCAGGGCGCTTCACCCCTGAGGTGCAGGGAGTTTCACCAGTGAGAGACAGGGCGCTTCACCCCCCAGGTGCAGGGAGTTTGAGCTGTGAGAGGCAGGGCACTACAACCCCCAGGTGCAGGGAGTTTCACCTGTGAGAGGAAGGGCGCTTCACCCTCTAGGTGCAGGGAGTTTCACCTATGAAAGGCAGGGCGCTGGGAGTTTCACCTGTGAAAGGCAGGGCGCTTCACCCCCCAGGTGCAGGGAGTTTGAGCTGTGAGAGGCAGGGCACTACAACCCCCAGGTGCAGGGAGTTTCACCTGTGAGAGGCAGGGCGCTTCACCTCCCATGTGCAGGCAGTTTCACCTGTGAGAGGGAGGGCCCTTCACGCCTGAGGTGCAGGGAGTTTCACCTGTGAGAGGCAGGGCGCTTCACCCCTGAGGTGCAGGGAGTTTCACCTGTGAGAGACAGGGCGCTTCACCCCCCAGGTGCAGGGAGTTTGAGCTGTGAGAGGCAGGGCACTACAACCCCCAGGTGCAGGGAGTTTCACCTGTGAGAGGAAGGGCGCTTCACCCTCTAGGTGCAGGGAGTTTCACCTATGAAAGGCAGGGCGCTGGGAGTTTCACCTGTGAAAGGCAGGGCGCTTCACCCCCCAGGTGCAGGGAGTTTGAGCTGTGAGAGGCAGGGCACTACAACCCCCAGGTGCAGGGAGTTTCACCTGTGAGAGGAAGGGCGCTTCACCCCCCATGTGCAGGGAGTTTCACCTATGAAAGGCAGGGCGCTGGGAGTTTCACCTGTGAAAGGCAGGGCACTTCACCCCTCAGGTGCAGGGAGTTTCACCTGTGAAAGGCAGAGCGCTTCACCTCCCATGTGCAGGGATTTTCACCTGTGAGAGGCAGGGCGCTTCACCTCCCATGTGCAGGGAGTTTCACCTATGAGAGGCAGGGCGCTTCACTACTCAGCTGCAGGGAGTTTCACCTGTGAATGGCAGGGCGCTTCACCTCCCATGTGCAGGGAGTTTCACCTGTGAGAGGCAGGGCGCTTCACCCCTCAGGTGCAGGGAGTTTCACCTGTGAATGGCAGGGCGCTTCACCTCCCATGTGCAGGGAGTTTCACCTGTGAGAGGCAGGGCGCTTCACCACTCAGGTGCAGGGAGTTCCACCCCTGAGAGACAGGGTGCTTCACCCCTCAGGTGCAGGGAGTTTCACCTGTGAGAGGCAGGGCGCTTCACCCACGAGGTCCAGGGAGTTCCACCTGTGAGAGGCAGGGCGATTCACCCCCCAGGTGCATGGAGTTTCACCTGTGAGAGGAAGGGCGCTTCACCCCCCAGGTGCAGGGAGTTTCACCTGTGAGAGGCAGGGAGCTTCACCACTCAGGTGCAGGGAGTTTCACCTGTGAGAGGCAGGGCGCTTCACCTCCCATGTGCAGGCAGTTTCACCTGCGAGAGGGAGGGCGCTTCACCCCTGAGGTGCAGGGAGTTTCACCTGTGAGAGGCAGGGCGCTTCACCCCTGAGGTGCAGGGAGTTTCACCTGTGAGAGGCAGGGCGCTTCACCCCCCAGGTGCAGGGAGTTTGAGCTGTGAGAGGCAGGGCACTACAACCCCCAGGTGCAGGGAGTTTCACCTGTTAGAGGAAGGGCGCTTCACCCCCCAGGTGCAGGGAGTTTCACCTATGAAAGGCAGGGCGCAGGGAGTTTCACCTGTGAAAGGCAGGGCGCTTCACCTCCCATGTGCAGGGATTTTCACCTGTGAGAGGCAGGGCGCTTCACCACTCAGGTGCAGGATGTTTCACCTGTGAGAGGCAGGGTGCTTCACCTCCCATGTGCAGGGAGTTCCACCCCTGAGAGACAGGGTGCTTCACCCCTCAGGTGCAGGGAGTTTCACCTGTGAATGGCAGGGCGCTTCACCTCCCATGTGCAGGGAGTTTCACCTGTGAGAGGCAGGGCGCTTCACCACTCAGGTGCAGGGAGTTCCACCCCTGAGAGACAGGGTGCTTCACCTCTCAGGTGCAGGGAGTTTCACCTGTGAGAGGCAGGGCGCTTCACCCCTCAGGTTCAGGGAGTTTCACCTGTGAGAGGCAGGGCACTTCACCCACAAGGTCCAGGGAGTTTCACCTGTGAGAGGCAGGGCGCTTCACCCCCCAGGTGCATGGAGTTTCACCTGTGAGTGACAGGGAGCTTCACCCCTCAGGTGCATGGAGTTTCACCTGTGAGAGGAAGGGCGCTTCACCCCTCAGGTGCATGGAGTTTCACCTGTGAGAGGAAGGGCGCTTCACCCCCCAGGTGCAGGGACTTTCACCTGTGAGAGGCAGGGCGCTTCACCACTCAGGTGCAGGGAGTTTCACCTGTGAGAGGCAGGGCGCTTCACCCCCCAGGTGCAGGGAGTTTGAGCTGTGAGAGGTAGGGCACTACACCCCCCAGGTGCAGGGAGTTTGACCTGTGAGAGGAAGGGCGCTTCACCCCCCAGGTGCAGGGAGTTTCACCTATGAAAGGCAGGGCGCTGGGAGTTTCACCTGTGAAAGGCAGGGCGCTTCACCTCCCATGTGCAGGGATTTTCACCTGTGAGAGGCAGGGCGCTTCACCACTCAGGTGCAGGATGTTTCACCTGTGAGAGGCAGGGTGCTTCACCTCCCATGTGCAGGGAGTTTCACCTGTGAAAGGCAGGGCGCTTCACTACTCAGGTGCAGGGAGTTCCACCCCTGAGAGACAGGGCGCTTCACCCCTCAGGTGCAGGGAGTTTCACCTGTGAAAGGCAGGACGCTTCACCTCCCATGTGCAGGGAGTTTCACCTGTGAGAGGCAGGGCTCTTCACCACTCAGGTGCAGGGAGTTCCACCGCTGAGAGACAGGGTGCTTCACCCCTCAGGTGCAGGGAGTTTCACCTGTGAGAGGCAGGGCGCTTCACCCACGAGGTCCAGGGAGTTTCACCTGTGAGAGGCAGGGCGCTTCACCCCCCAGGTGCATGGAGTTTCACCTGTGAGTGACAGGGAGCTTCACCCCTCAGGTGCATGGAGTTTCACCTGTGAGAAGAAGGGCGCTTCACCCCTCAGGTGCATGGAGTTTCAACTGTGAGAGGAAGGGCGCTTCACCCCCCAGGTGCAGGGAGTTTCACCTGTGAGAGGCAGGGCGCTTCACCACTCAGGTGCAGGGAGTTTCACCTGTGAGAGGCAGGGCGCTTCACCTCCCATGTGCAGGGAGTTTCACCTGTGAGAGGCAGGGCGCTTCACCCCTGAGGTGCAGGGAGTTTCACCTGTGAGAGGCAGGGCGCTTCACCCCCCAGGTGCAGGGAGTTTGAGCTGTGAGAGGCAGGGCACTACACCCCCCAGGTGCAGGGAGTTTCACCTGTGAGAGGAAGGGAACTTCACCCCCCAGGTGCAGGGAGTTTCACCTATGAAAGGCAGGGCGCTGGGAGTTTCACCTGTGAAAGGCAGGGCGCTTCACCACTCAGGTGCAGGGAGTTTCACCTGTGAAAGGCAGGGCGCTCCACCTCCCATGTGCAGGGATTTTCACCTCCGAGAGGCAGGGCGCTTCACCACTCAGGTGCAGGATGTTTCACCTGTGAGAGACAGGGTGCTTCACCTCCCATGTGCAGGGAGTTTCACCTGTGAAAGGCAGGGTGCTTCACTACTCAGGTGCAGGGAGTTCCACCCCTGAGAGACAGGGCGCTTCACCCCTCAGGTGCAGGGAGTTTCACCTGTGAAAGGCAGGGCGCTTCACCTCCCATGTGCAGGGAGTTTCACCTGTGAGAGGCAGGGCGCTTCACCACTCAGGTGCAGGGAGTTCCACCCCTGAGAGACAGGGTGCTTCCCCCCTCAGGTGCAGGGAGTTTCACCTGTGAGAGGCAGGGCGCTTCACCCCTCAGGTTCAGGGAGTTTCACCTGTGAGAGGCAGGGCGCTACACCCACGAAGTCCAGGGAGTTTCACCTGTGAGAGGCAGGGCGCTTCACCCCCCAGGTGCATGGAGTTTCACCTGTGAGAGGAAGGGCGCTTCACCCCCCAGGTGCAGGGAGTTTCACCTGTGAAAGGCAGGGAGCTTCACCTCCCATGTGCAGGCAGTTTCACCTGTGAAAGGGAGGGCGCTTCACCCCTGAGGTGCAGGGAGTTTCACCTGTGAGAGGCAGGGCGCTTCACCCCCCAGGTGCATGGAGTTTGAGCTGTGAGAGGCAGGGCACTACACCCCCCAGGTGCAGGGAGTTTCACCTGTGAGAGGAAAGGCGCTTCACCCCCCAGGTGCACGGAGTTTCACCTATGAAAGGCAGGGCGCTGGGAGTTTCACCTGTGAAAGGCAGGACGCTTCACCCCTCAGGTGCAGGGAGTTTCACCTGTGAAAGGCAGGGCACTTCACCTCCCATGTGCAGGGATTTTCACCTGTGAGAGGCAGGGCGCTTCACCACTCAGGTGCAGGATGTTTCACCTGTGAGAGGCAGGGTGCTTCACATCCCATGTGCAGGGAGTTTCACCTGTGAAAGGCAGGGCGCTTCACTACTCAGTTGCAGGGAGTTCCACCCCTGAGAGACAGGGCGCTTCACCCCTCAGGTGCAGGGAGTTTCACCTGTGAAAGGCAGGGCGCTTCACCTCCCATGTGCAGGGAGTTTCACCTGTGGAGGCAGGGCGCTTCACCACTCAGGTGCAGGGAGTTCCACCCCTGAGAGACAGGGTGCTTCACCCCTCAGGTGCAGGGAGTTTCACCTGTGATAGGCAGGGCGCTTCACCCCTCAGGTGCAGGGAGCTTCACCTGTGAGAGGCAGGGTGCTTCACCCCTCAGGTTCAGGGAGTTTCACCTGTGAGAGGCAGGGCACTTCACCCACGAGGTCCAGGGAGTTTCACCTGTGAGAGGCAGGGCGCTTCACCCCCCAGGTGCATGGAGTTTCACCTGTGAGTGACAGGGAGCTTCACCCCTCAGGTGCATGGAGTTTCACCTGTGAGAGGAAGGGCGCTTCACCCCTCAGGTGCATGGAGTTTCACCTGTGAGAGGAAGGGCGCTTCACCCCCCAGGTGCAGGGAGTTTCACCTGTGAGAGGCAGGGCGCTTCACCACTCAGGTGCAGGATGTTTCACCTGTGAGAGGCAGGGTGCTTCACCTCCCATGTGCAGGGAGTTTCACCTGTGAAAGGCAGGGCACTTCACTACTCAGGTGCAGGGAGTTCCACCCCTGAGAGACAGGGCGGTTCACCCCTCAGGTGCAGGGAGTTTCACCTGTGAAAGGCAGGGCGCTTCACCTCCCATGTGCAGGGAGTTTCACCTGTGAGAGGCAGGGCGCTTCACCACTCAGGTGCAGGGAGTTCCACCCCTAAGAGACAGGGTGATTTACCCCTCAGGTGCAGGGAGTTTCACCTGTGAGAGGCAGGGCGCTTCACCCCTCAGGTTCAGGGAGTTTCACCTGTGAGAGGCAGGGCGCTTCACCCACGAGGTCCATGGAGTTTCACCTGTGAGGGGCAGGGCGCTTCACCCCCCAGGTGCATGGAGTTTCACCTGTGAGAGGAAGGGCGCTTCACCCCCCAGGTGCAGGGAGTTTCACCTGTGAGAGGCAGGGAGCTTCACCACTCAGGTGCAGGGAGTTTCACCTGTGAGAGGCAGGGCGCTTCACCTCCCATGTGCAGGCAGTTTCACCTGTGAGAGGGAGGGCGCTTCACGCCTGAGGTGCAGGGAGTTTCACCTGTGAGAGGCAGGGCGCTTCACCCCTGAGGTGCAGGGAGTTTCACCAGTGAGAGACAGGGCGCTTCACCCCCCAGGTGCAGGGAGTTTGAGCTGTGAGAGGCAGGGCACTACAACCCCCAGGTGCAGGGAGTTTCACCTGTGAGAGGAAGGGCGCTTCACCCTCTAGGTGCAGGGAGTTTCACCTATGAAAGGCAGGGCGCTGGGAGTTTCACCTGTGAAAGGCAGGGCGCTTCACCCCCCAGGTGCAGGGAGTTTGAGCTGTGAGAGGCAGGGCACTACAACCCCCAGGTGCAGGGAGTTTCACCTGTGAGAGGCAGGGCGCTTCACCTCCCATGTGCAGGCAGTTTCACCTGTGAGAGGGAGGGCCCTTCACGCCTGAGGTGCAGGGAGTTTCACCTGTGAGAGGCAGGGCGCTTCACCCCTGAGGTGCAGGGAGTTTCACCTGTGAGAGACAGGGCGCTTCACCCCCCAGGTGCAGGGAGTTTGAGCTGTGAGAGGCAGGGCACTACAACCCCCAGGTGCAGGGAGTTTCACCTGTGAGAGGAAGGGCGCTTCACCCTCTAGGTGCAGGGAGTTTCACCTATGAAAGGCAGGGCACTGGGAGTTTCACCTGTGAAAGGCAGGGCGCTTCACCCCCCAGGTGCAGGGAGTTTGAGCTGTGAGAGGCAGGGCACTACAACCCCCAGGTGCAGGGAGTTTCACCTGTGAGAGGAAGGGCGCTTCACCCCCCATGTGCAGGGAGTTTCACCTATGAAAGGCAGGGCGCTGGGAGTTTCACCTGTGAAAGGCAGGGCACTTCACCCCTCAGGTGCAGGGAGTTTCACCTGTGAAAGGCAGAGCGCTTCACCTCCCATGTGCAGGGATTTTCACCTGTGAGAGGCAGGGCGCTTCACCTCCCATGTGCAGGGAGTTTCACCTATGAGAGGCAGGGCGCTTCACTACTCAGGTGCAGGGAGTTTCACCTGTGAATGGCAGGGCGCTTCACCTCCCATGTGCAGGGAGTTTCACCTGTGAGAGGCAGGGCGCTTCACCCCTCATGTGCAGGGAGTTTCACCTGTGAATGGCAGGGCGCTTCACCTCCCATGTGCAGGGAGTTTCACCTGTGAGAGGCAGGGCGCTTCACCACTCAGGTGCAGGGAGTTCCACCCCTGAGAGACAGGGTGCTTCACCCCTCAGGTGCAGGGAGTTTCACCTGTGAGAGGCAGGGCGCTTCACCCACGAGGTCCAGGGAGTTCCACCTGTGAGAGGCAGGGCGATTCACCCCCCAGGTGCATGGAGTTTCACCTGTGAGAGGAAGGGCGCTTCACCCCCCAGGTGCAGGGAGTTTCACCTGTGAGAGGCAGGGAGCTTCACCACTCAGGTGCAGGGAGTTTCACCTGTGAGAGGCAGGGCGCTTCACCTCCCATGTGCAGGCAGTTTCACCTGCGAGAGGGAGGGCGCTTCACCCCTGAGGTGCAGGGAGTTTCACCTGTGAGAGGCAGGGCGCTTCACCCCTGAGGTGCAGGGAGTTTCACCTGTGAGAGGCAGGGCGCTTCACCCCCCAGGTGCAGGGAGTTTGAGCTGTGGGAGGCAGGGCAGTACAACCCCCAGGTGCAGGGAGTTTCACCTGTTAGAGGAAGGGCGCTTCACCCCCCAGGTGCAGGGAGTTTCACCTATGAAAGGCAGGGCGCAGGGAGTTTCACCTGTGAAAGGCAGGGCGCTTCACCTCCCATGTGCAGGGATTTTCACCTGTGAGAGGCAGGGCGCTTCACCACTCAGGTGCAGGATGTTTCACCTGTGAGAGGCAGGGTGCTTCACCTCCCATGTGCAGGGAGTTCCACCCCTGAGAGACAGGGTGCTTCACCCCTCAGGTGCAGGGAGTTTCACCTGTGAATGGCAGGGCGCTTCACCTCCCATGTGCAGGGAGTTTCACCTGTGAGAGGCAGGGCGCTTCACCACTCAGGTGCAGGGAGTTCCACCCCTGAGAGACAGGGTGCTTCACCTCTCAGGTGCAGGGAGTTTCACCTGTGAGAGGCAGGGCGCTTCACCCCTCAGGTTCAGGGAGTTTCACCTGTGAGAGGCAGGGCACTTCACCCACAAGGTCCAGGGAGTTTCACCTGTGAGAGGCAGGGCGCTTCACCCCCCAGGTGCATGGAGTTTCACCTGTGAGTGACAGGGAGCTTCACCCCTCAGGTGCATGGAGTTTCACCTGTGAGAGGAAGGGCGCTTCACCCCTCAGGTGCATGGAGTTTCACCTGTGAGAGGAAGGGCGCTTCACCCCCCAGGTGCAGGGACTTTCACCTGTGAGAGGCAGGGCGCTTCACCACTCAGGTGCAGGGAGTTTCACCTGTGAGAGGCAGGGCGCTTCACCCCCCAGGTGCAGGGAGTTTGAGCTGTGAGAGGTAGGGCACTACACCCCCCAGGTGCAGGGAGTTTGACCTGTGAGAGGAAGGGCGCTTCACCCCCCAGGTGCAGGGAGTTTCACCTATGAAAGGCAGGGCGCTGGGAGTTTCACCTGTGAAAGGCAGGGCGCTTCACCTCCCATGTGCAGGGATTTTCACCTGTGAGAGGCAGGGCGCTTCACCACTCAGGTGCAGGATGTTTCACCTGTGAGAGGCAGGGTGCTTCACCTCCCATGTGCAGGGAGTTTCACCTGTGAAAGGCAGGGCGCTTCACTACTCAGGTGCAGGGAGTTCCACCCCTGAGAGACAGGGCACTACAACCCCCAGGTGCAGGGAGTTTCACCTGTGAGAGGAAGGGCGCTTCACCCTCTAGGTGCAGGGAGTTTCACCTATGAAAGGCAGGGCGCTGGGAGTTTCACCTGTGAAAGGCAGGGCGCTTCACCCCCCAGGTGCAGGGAGTTTGAGCTGTGAGAGGCAGGGCACTACAACCCCCAGGTGCAGGGAGTTTCACCTGTGAGAGGCAGGGCGCTTCACCTCCCATGTGCAGGCAGTTTCACCTGTGAGAGGGAGGGCCCTTCACGCCTGAGGTGCAGGGAGTTTCACCTGTGAGAGGCAGGGCGCTTCACCCCTGAGGTGCAGGGAGTTTCACCTGTGAGAGACAGGGCGCTTCACCCCCCAGGTGCAGGGAGTTTGAGCTGTGAGAGGCAGGGCACTACAACCCCCAGGTGCAGGGAGTTTCACCTGTGAGAGGAAGGGCGCTTCACCCTCTAGGTGCAGGGAGTTTCACCTATGAAAGGCAGGGCACTGGGAGTTTCACCTGTGAAAGGCAGGGCGCTTCACCCCCCAGGTGCAGGGAGTTTGAGCTGTGAGAGGCAGGGCACTACAACCCCCAGGTGCAGGGAGTTTCACCTGTGAGAGGAAGGGCGCTTCACCCCCCATGTGCAGGGAGTTTCACCTATGAAAGGCAGGGCGCTGGGAGTTTCACCTGTGAAAGGCAGGGCACTTCACCCCTCAGGTGCAGGGAGTTTCACCTGTGAAAGGCAGAGCGCTTCACCTCCCATGTGCAGGGATTTTCACCTGTGAGAGGCAGGGCGCTTCACCTCCCATGTGCAGGGAGTTTCACCTATGAGAGGCAGGGCGCTTCACTACTCAGGTGCAGGGAGTTTCACCTGTGAATGGCAGGGCGCTTCACCTCCCATGTGCAGGGAGTTTCACCTGTGAGAGGCAGGGCGCTTCACCCCTCATGTGCAGGGAGTTTCACCTGTGAATGGCAGGGCGCTTCACCTCCCATGTGCAGGGAGTTTCACCTGTGAGAGGCAGGGCGCTTCACCACTCAGGTGCAGGGAGTTCCACCCCTGAGAGACAGGGTGCTTCACCCCTCAGGTGCAGGGAGTTTCACCTGTGAGAGGCAGGGCGCTTCACCCACGAGGTCCAGGGAGTTCCACCTGTGAGAGGCAGGGCGATTCACCCCCCAGGTGCATGGAGTTTCACCTGTGAGAGGAAGGGCGCTTCACCCCCCAGGTGCAGGGAGTTTCACCTGTGAGAGGCAGGGAGCTTCACCACTCAGGTGCAGGGAGTTTCACCTGTGAGAGGCAGGGCGCTTCACCTCCCATGTGCAGGCAGTTTCACCTGCGAGAGGGAGGGCGCTTCACCCCTGAGGTGCAGGGAGTTTCACCTGTGAGAGGCAGGGCGCTTCACCCCTGAGGTGCAGGGAGTTTCACCTGTGAGAGGCAGGGCGCTTCACCCCCCAGGTGCAGGGAGTTTGAGCTGTGGGAGGCAGGGCAGTACAACCCCCAGGTGCAGGGAGTTTCACCTGTTAGAGGAAGGGCGCTTCACCCCCCAGGTGCAGGGAGTTTCACCTATGAAAGGCAGGGCGCAGGGAGTTTCACCTGTGAAAGGCAGGGCGCTTCACCTCCCATGTGCAGGGATTTTCACCTGTGAGAGGCAGGGCGCTTCACCACTCAGGTGCAGGATGTTTCACCTGTGAGAGGCAGGGTGCTTCACCTCCCATGTGCAGGGAGTTCCACCCCTGAGAGACAGGGTGCTTCACCCCTCAGGTGCAGGGAGTTTCACCTGTGAATGGCAGGGCGCTTCACCTCCCATGTGCAGGGAGTTTCACCTGTGAGAGGCAGGGCGCTTCACCACTCAGGTGCAGGGAGTTCCACCCCTGAGAGACAGGGTGCTTCACCTCTCAGGTGCAGGGAGTTTCACCTGTGAGAGGCAGGGCGCTTCACCCCTCAGGTTCAGGGAGTTTCACCTGTGAGAGGCAGGGCACTTCACCCACAAGGTCCAGGGAGTTTCACCTGTGAGAGGCAGGGCGCTTCACCCCCCAGGTGCATGGAGTTTCACCTGTGAGTGACAGGGAGCTTCACCCCTCAGGTGCATGGAGTTTCACCTGTGAGAGGAAGGGCGCTTCACCCCTCAGGTGCATGGAGTTTCACCTGTGAGAGGAAGGGCGCTTCACCCCCCAGGTGCAGGGACTTTCACCTGTGAGAGGCAGGGCGCTTCACCACTCAGGTGCAGGGAGTTTCACCTGTGAGAGGCAGGGCGCTTCACCCCCCAGGTGCAGGGAGTTTGAGCTGTGAGAGGTAGGGCACTACACCCCCCAGGTGCAGGGAGTTTGACCTGTGAGAGGAAGGGCGCTTCACCCCCCAGGTGCAGGGAGTTTCACCTATGAAAGGCAGGGCGCTGGGAGTTTCACCTGTGAAAGGCAGGGCGCTTCACCTCCCATGTGCAGGGATTTTCACCTGTGAGAGGCAGGGCGCTTCACCACTCAGGTGCAGGATGTTTCACCTGTGAGAGGCAGGGTGCTTCACCTCCCATGTGCAGGGAGTTTCACCTGTGAAAGGCAGGGCGCTTCACTACTCAGGTGCAGGGAGTTCCACCCCTGAGAGACAGGGCGCTTCACCCCTCAGGTGCAGGGAGTTTCACCTGTGAAAGGCAGGACGCTTCACCTCCCATGTGCAGGGAGTTTCACCTGTGAGAGGCAGGGCTCTTCACCACTCAGGTGCAGGGAGTTCCACCGCTGAGAGACAGGGTGCTTCACCCCTCAGGTGCAGGGAGTTTCACCTGTGAGAGGCAGGGCGCTTCACCCACGAGGTCCAGGGAGTTTCACCTGTGAGAGGCAGGGCGCTTCACCCCCCAGGTGCATGGAGTTTCACCTGTGAGTGACAGGGAGCTTCACCCCTCAGGTGCATGGAGTTTCACCTGTGAGAAGAAGGGCGCTTCACCCCTCAGGTGCATGGAGTTTCACCTGTGAGAGGAAGGGCGCTTCACCCCCCAGGTGCAGGGAGTTTCACCTGTGAGAGGCAGGGCGCTTCACCACTCAGGTGCAGGGAGTTTCACCTGTGAGAGGCAGGGCGCTTCACCTCCCATGTGCAGGGAGTTTCACCTGTGAGAGGCAGGGCGCTTCACCCCTGAGGTGCAGGGAGTTTCACCTGTGAGAGGCAGGGCGCTTCACCCCCCAGGTGCAGGGAGTTTGAGCTGTGAGAGGCAGGGCACTACACCCCCCAGGTGCAGGGAGTTTCACCTGTGAGAGGAAGGGAACTTCACCCCCCAGGTGCAGGGAGTTTCACCTATGAAAGGCAGGGCGCTGGGAGTTTCACCTGTGAAAGGCAGGGCGCTTCACCACTCAGGTGCAGGGAGTTTCACCTGTGAAAGGCAGGGCGCTCCACCTCCCATGTGCAGGGATTTTCACCTCCGAGAGGCAGGGCGCTTCACCACTCAGGTGCAGGATGTTTCACCTGTGAGAGACAGGGTGCTTCACCTCCCATGTGCAGGGAGTTTCACCTGTGAAAGGCAGGGTGCTTCACTACTCAGGTGCAGGGAGTTCCACCCCTGAGAGACAGGGCGCTTCACCCCTCAGGTGCAGGGAGTTTCACCTGTGAAAGGCAGGGCGCTTCACCTCCCATGTGCAGGGAGTTTCACCTGTGAGAGGCAGGGCGCTTCACCACTCAGGTGCAGGGAGTTCCACCCCTGAGAGACAGGGTGCTTCCCCCCTCAGGTGCAGGGAGTTTCACTTGTGAGAGGCAGGGCGCTTCACCCCTCAGGTTCAGGGAGTTTCACCTGTGAGAGGCAGGGCGCTACACCCACGAAGTCCAGGGAGTTTCACCTGTGAGAGGCAGGGCGCTTCACCCCCCAGGTGCATGGAGTTTCACCTGTGAGAGGAAGGGCGCTTCACCCCCCAGGTGCAGGGAGTTTCACCTGTGAAAGGCAGGGAGCTTCACCTCCCATGTGCAGGCAGTTTCACCTGTGAAAGGGAGGGCGCTTCACCCCTGAGGTGCAGGGAGTTTCACCTGTGAGAGGCAGGGCGCTTCACCCCCCAGGTGCATGGAGTTTGAGCTGTGAGAGGCAGGGCACTACACCCCCCAGGTGCAGGGAGTTTCACCTGTGAGAGGAAAGGCGCTTCACCCCCCAGGTGCACGGAGTTTCACCTATGAAAGGCAGGGCGCTGGGAGTTTCACCTGTGAAAGGCAGGACGCTTCACCCCTCAGGTGCAGGGAGTTTCACCTGTGAAAGGCAGGGCACTTCACCTCCCATGTGCAGGGATTTTCACCTGTGAGAGGCAGGGCGCTTCACCACTCAGGTGCAGGATGTTTCACCTGTGAGAGGCAGGGTGCTTCACATCCCATGTGCAGGGAGTTTCACCTGTGAAAGGCAGGGCGCTTCACTACTCAGTTGCAGGGAGTTCCACCCCTGAGAGACAGGGCGCTTCACCCCTCAGGTGCAGGGAGTTTCACCTGTGAAAGGCAGGGCGCTTCACCTCCCATGTGCAGGGAGTTTCACCTGTGGAGGCAGGGCGCTTCACCACTCAGGTGCAGGGAGTTCCACCCCTGAGAGACAGGGTGCTTCACCCCTCAGGTGCAGGGAGTTTCACCTGTGAGAGGCAGGGCGCTTCACCCCTCAGGTGCAGGGAGCTTCACCTGTGAGAGGCAGGGTGCTTCACCCCTCAGGTTCAGGGAGTTTCACCTGTGAGAGGCAGGGCACTTCACCCACGAGGTCCAGGGAGTTTCACCTGTGAGAGGCAGGGCGCTTCACCCCCCAGGTGCATGGAGTTTCACCTGTGAGTGACAGGGAGCTTCACCCCTCAGGTGCATGGAGTTTCACCTGTGAGAGGAAGGGCGCTTCACCCCTCAGGTGCATGGAGTTTCACCTGTGAGAGGAAGGGCGCTTCACCCCCCAGGTGCAGGGAGTTTCACCTGTGAGAGGCAGGGCGCTTCACAACTCAGGTGCAGGGAGTTTCACCTGTGAGAGGCAGGGCGCTTCACCCCCCAGGTGCAGGGAGTTTGAGCTGTGAGAGGCAGGGCACTACACCCCCCAGGTGCAGGGAGTTTCACCTGTGAGAGGCAGGGCGCTTCACCCCTCAGGTGCAGGGAGCTTCACCTGTGAGAGGCAGGGCGCTTCACCCCTCAGGTTCAGGGAGTTTCACCTGTGAGAGGCAGGGCACTTCACCCACGAGGTCCAGGGAGTTTCACCTGTGAGAGGCAGGGCGCTTCACCCCCCAGGTGCATGGAGTTTCACCTGTGAGTGACAAGGAGCTTCACCCCTCAGGTGCATGGAGTTTCACCTGTGAGAGGAAGGGCGCTTCACCCCTCAGGTGCATGGAGTTTCACCTGTGAGAGGAAGGACGCTTCACTCCCCAGGTGCAGGGAGTTTCACCTGTGAGAGGCAGGGCGCTTCACAACTCAGGTGCAGGGAGTTTCACCTGTGAGAGGCAGGGCGCTTCACCCCCCAGGTGCAGGGAGTTTGAGCTGTGAGAGGCAGGGCACTACACCCCCCAGGTGCAGGGAGTTTCACCTGTGAGAGGCAGGGCGCTTCACCCCCCAGGTGCAGGGAGTTTCACCTATGAAAGGCAGGGCGCTGGGAGTTTCACCTGTGAAAGGCAGGGCGCTTCACCCCTCAGGTGCTGGGAGTTTCACCTGTGAAAGGCAGGGCGCTTCACCTCCCATGTGCCGGGATTTTCACCTGTGAGAGGCAGGGCGCTTCACCACTCAGGTGCAGGATGTTTCACCTGTGAGAGGCAGGGTGCTTCACCTCCCATGTGCAGGGAGTTTCACCTGTGAAAGGCAGGGCGCTTCACTACTCAGGTGCAGGGAGTTCCACCCCTGAGAGACAGGGCGCTTCACCCCTCAGGTGCAGGGAGTTTCACCTGTGAAAGGCAGGGCGCTTCACCCCTCAGGTGCTGGGAGTTTCACCTGTGAAAGGCAGGGCGCTTCACCTCCCATGTGCCGGGATTTTCACCTGTGAGAGGCAGGGCGCTTCACCACTCAGGTGCAGGATGTTTCACCTGTGAGAGGCAGGGTGCTTCACCTCCCATGTGCAGGGAGTTTCACCTGTGAAAGGCAGGGTGCTTCACTACTCAGGTGCAGGGAGTTCCACCCCTGAGAGACAGGGCGCTTCACCCCTCAGGTGCAGGGAGTTTCACCTGTGAGAGGCAGGGCGCTTCACCCACGAGGTCCAGGGAGTTTCACCTGTGAGAGGCAGGGTGCTTCACCCCCCAGGTGCATGGAGTTTCACCTGTGAGTGACAGGGAGCTTCACCCCTCAGGTGCATGGAGTTTCACCTGTGAGAGGAAGGGCACTTCACCCCTCAGGTGCATGGAGTTTCACCTGTGAGAGGAAGGGCACTTCACCCCCCAGGTGCAGGGAGTTTCACCTGTGAGAGGCAGGGCGCTTCACCACTCAGGTGCAGGGAGTTTCACCTGTGAGAGGCAGGGCGCTTCACCTCCCATGTGCAGGGAGTTTCACCTGTGAGATGCAGGGCGCTTCACACCTGAGGTGCAGGGAGTTTCACCTGTGAGAGGCAGGGCGCTTCACCCCCCAGGTGCAGGGAGTTTGAGCTGTGAGAGGAAGGGCACTACACCCCCCAGGTGCAGGGAGTTTCACCTGTGAGAGGAAGGGAACTTCACCCCCCAGGTGCAGGGAGTTTCACCTATGAAAGGCAGGTCGCTGGGAGTTTCACCTGTGAAAGGCAGGGCGCTTCACCCCTCAGGTGCAGGGAATTTCACCTGTGAAAGGCAGGGCGCTTCACCTCCCATGTGCAGGGATTTTCACCTCCGAGAGGCAGGGCGCTTCACCACTCAGGTGCAGGATGTTTCACCTGTGAGAGGCAGGGTGCTTCACCTCTCATGTGCAGGGAGTTTCACCTGTGAAAGGCAGGGCGCTTCACTACTCAGGTGCAGGGAGTTCCACCCCTGAGAGACAGGGCGCTTCACCCCTCAGGTGCAGGGAGTTTCACCTGTGAAAGGCAGGGCGCTTCACCTCCCATGTGCAGGGAGTTTCACTTGTGAGAGGCAGGGCGCTTCACCACTCAGGTGCAGGGAGTTCCACCCCTGAGAGACAGGGTGCTTCACCCCTCAGGTGCAGGGAGTTTCACCTGTGAGAGGCAGGGCGCTTCACCCCTCAGGTTCAGGGAGTTTCACCTGTGAGAGGCAGGGCGCTTCACCCACGAGGTCCAGGGAGTTTCACCTGTGAGAGGCAGGGCGCTTCACCCCCCAGGTGCAGGGAGTTTGAGCTGTGAGAGGCAGGGCACTACACCCCCCAGGTGCAGGGAGTTTCACCTGTGAGAGGCAGGGCGCTTCACCCCTCAGGTTCAGGGAGTTTCACCTGTGAGAGGCAGGGCACTTCACCCACGAGGTCCAGGGAGTTTCACCTGTGAGAGGCAGGGCGCTTCACCCCCCAGGTGCATGGAGTTTCACCTGTGAGTGACAGGGAGCTTCACCCCTCAGGTGCATGGAGTTTCACCTGTGAGAGGAAGGGCGCTTCACCCCTCAGGTGCATGGAGTTTCACCTGTGAGAGGAAGGACGCTTCACTCCCCAGGTGCAGGGAGTTTCACCTGTGAGAGGCAGGGCGCTTCACAACTCAGGTGCAGGGAGTTTCACCTGTGAGAGGCAGGGCGCTTCACCCCCCAGGTGCAGGGAGTTTGAGCTGTGAGAGGCAGGGCACTACACCCCCCAGGTGCAGGGAGTTTCACCTGTGAGAGGCAGGGCGCTTCACCCCCCAGGTGCAGGGAGTTTCACCTATGAAAGGCAGGGCGCTGGGAGTTTCACCTGTGAAAGGCAGGGCGCTTCACCCCTCAGGTGCTGGGAGTTTCACCTGTGAAAGGCAGGGCGCTTCACCTCCCATGTGCCGGGATTTTCACCTGTGAGAGGCAGGGCGCTTCACCACTCAGGTGCAGGATGTTTCACCTGTGAGAGGCAGGGTGCTTCACCTCCCATGTGCAGGGAGTTTCACCTGTGAAAGGCAGGGCGCTTCACTACTCAGGTGCAGGGAGTTCCACCCCTGAGAGACAGGGCGCTTCACCCCTCAGGTGCAGGGAGTTTCACCTGTGAAAGGCAGGGCGCTTCACCCCTCAGGTGCTGGGAGTTTCACCTGTGAAAGGCAGGGCGCTTCACCTCCCATGTGCCGGGATTTTCACCTGTGAGAGGCAGGGCGCTTCACCACTCAGGTGCAGGATGTTTCACCTGTGAGAGGCAGGGTGCTTCACCTCCCATGTGCAGGGAGTTTCACCTGTGAAAGGCAGGGTGCTTCACTACTCAGGTGCAGGGAGTTCCACCCCTGAGAGACAGGGCGCTTCACCCCTCAGGTGCAGGGAGTTTCACCTGTGAGAGGCAGGGCGCTTCACCCACGAGGTCCAGGGAGTTTCACCTGTGAGAGGCAGGGTGCTTCACCCCCCAGGTGCATGGAGTTTCACCTGTGAGTGACAGGGAGCTTCACCCCTCAGGTGCATGGAGTTTCACCTGTGAGAGGAAGGGCACTTCACCCCTCAGGTGCATGGAGTTTCACCTGTGAGAGGAAGGGCACTTCACCCCCCAGGTGCAGGGAGTTTCACCTGTGAGAGGCAGGGCGCTTCACCACTCAGGTGCAGGGAGTTTCACCTGTGAGAGGCAGGGCGCTTCACCTCCCATGTGCAGGGAGTTTCACCTGTGAGAGGCAGGGCGCTTCACACCTGAGGTGCAGGGAGTTTCACCTGTGAGAGGCAGGGCGCTTCACCCCCCAGGTGCAGGGAGTTTGAGCTGTGAGAGGAAGGGCACTACACCCCCCAGGTGCAGGGAGTTTCACCTGTGAGAGGAAGGGAACGTCACCCCCCAGGTGCAGGGAGTTTCACCTATGAAAGGCAGGTCGCTGGGAGTTTCACCTGTGAAAGGCAGGGCGCTTCACCCCTCAGGTGCAGGGAATTTCACCTGTGAAAGGCAGGGCGCTTCACCTCCCATGTGCAGGGATTTTCACCTCCGAGAGGCAGGGCGCTTCACCACTCAGGTGCAGGATGTTTCACCTGTGAGAGGCAGGGTGCTTCACCTCTCATGTGCAGGGAGTTTCACCTGTGAAAGGCAGGGCGCTTCACTACTCAGGTGCAGGGAGTTCCACCCCTGAGAGACAGGGCGCTTCACCCCTCAGGTGCAGGGAGTTTCACCTGTGAAAGGCAGGGCGCTTCACCTCCCATGTGCAGGGAGTTTCACTTGTGAGAGGCAGGGCGCTTCACCACTCAGGTGCAGGGAGTTCCACCCCTGAGAGACAGGGTGCTTCACCCCTCAGGTGCAGGGAGTTTCACCTGTGAGAGGCAGGGCGCTTCACCCCTCAGGTTCAGGGAGTTTCACCTGTGAGAGGCAGGGCGCTTCACCCACGAGGTCCAGGGAGTTTCACCTGTGAGAGGCAGGGTGCTTCACCCCCCAGGTGCATGGAGTTTCACCTGTGAGAGGAAGGGCGCTTCACCCCCCAGGTGCAGGGAGTTTCACCTGTGAGAGGCAGGGAGCTTCACCACTCAGGTGCAGGGAGTTTCACCTGTGAGAGGCAGGGCGCTTCACCTCCAATGTGCAGGCAGTTTCACCTGTGAAAGGGAGGGCGCTTCACCCCTGAGGTGCCGGGAGTTATACCTGTGAGAGGCAGGGCGCTTCACCCCCCAGGTGCATGGAGTTTGAGCTGTGAGAGGCAGGGCACTACACCCCCCAGGTGCAGGGAGTTTTACCTGTGAGAGGAAGGGCGCTTCACCCCCCAGGTGCACGGAGTTTCACCTATGAAAGGCAGAGCGCTGGGAGTTTCACCTGTGAAAGGCAGGACGCTTCACCCCTCAGGTGCAGGGAGTTTCACCTGTGAAAGGCAGGGCGCTTCACCTCCCATGTGCAGGGATTTTCACCTGTGAGAGGCAGGGCGCTTCACCACTCAGGTGCAGGATGTTTCACCTGTGAGAGGCAGGGTGCTTCACATCCCATGTGCAGGGAGTTTCACCTGTGAAAGGCAGGGCGCTTCACTACTCAGTTGCAGGGAGTTCCACCCCTGAGAGACAGGGCACTTCACCCCTCAGGTGCAGGGAGTTTCACCTGTGAGAGGCAGGGCGCTTCACCCCTCAGGTTCAGGGAGTTTCACCTGTGAGAGGCAGGGCGCTTCACCCCACATGTGAATGGAGTTTCACCTGTGAGTGACAGGGAGCTTCACCCCTCAGGTGCAGGGAGTTTCACCTCCGAGAGGCAGGGCGCTTCACCACTCAGGTGCAGGGAGTTTCACCTGTGAGAGGCAGGACACTTCACCCACTTGGTGAAGGTGAACGCTTCACCGCTCAGGTGCAGGGAGTTTCACCTGTGGGAGGGAGGGCACTTTACCCACGAGATGCAGGGAGTTTCACCTGTGAGAGGCAGGGTGCTTTACCCCTCAGGTGCAGGGAGTTTCACCTGTGAGAGGCAGGGTGCTTTACCCCTCAGGTGCAGGGAGTTTTACCTGTGAGAGGCAGGGCGCTTCACTACTCAGGTGCAGGATGTTTCACCTGTGAGAGGCAGGGTGCTTCACCTCCCATGTGCAGAGAGTTTCACCTGTGAAAGGCAGGGCGCTTCACTACTCAGGTGCAGGGAGTTCCACCCCTGAGAGACAGGGCGCTTCACCCCTCAGGTGCAGGTAGTTTCACCTGTGAAAGGCAGGGCACTTCACCTCCCATGTGCAGGGAGTTTCACCTGTGAGAGGCAGGGCGCTTTACCACTCAGGTGCAGGGAGTTACACCCCTGAGAGACAGGGTGCTACACCCCTCAGGTGCAGGGAGTTTCACCTGTGAGAGGCAGGGCGCTTCACCCCTCAGGTTCAGGGAGTTTCACCTGTGAGAGGCAGGGCGCTTCACCCACGAGGTCCAGGGAGTTTCACCTGTGAGAGGCAGGGCGCTTCACCCCCCAGGTGCATGGAGTTTCACCTGTGAGTGACAGGGAGCTTCACCCCTCAGGTGCATGGAGTTTCACCTGTGAGAGGAAGGGCGCTTCACCCCTCAGGTGCATGGAGTTTCACCTGTGAGAGGAAGGGCGCTTCACTCCTCTGGTGCAGGGAGTTTCACCTGTGAGAGGCAGGGCACTTCCCCTCCCATGTGCAGGCAGTTTCACCTGTGAGAGGGAGGACGCTTCACCCCTGAGGTGCAGGGAGTTTCACCTGTGAGAGGCAGGGTGCTTCACCCCCCAGGGGCAGGGAGTTTGAGCTGTGAGAGGCAGGGCACTACACCCCCCAGGTGCAGGGAGGGTCACCTGTGAGAGGACGGGCGCTTCACCCCCCAGGTGCACGGAGTTTCACCTATGAAAGGCAGGGCACTGGGAGTTTCACCTGTGAAAGGCAGGGCGCTTCACCCCTCAGGTGCAGGGAGTTTCACCTTTGAAAGGCAGGGCGCTTCACCTCCCATGTGCAGGGATTTTCACCTGTGAGAGGCAGGGCGCTTCACCACTCAAGTGTAGTATGTTTCACCTGTGAGAGGCAGGGTGCTTCACCTCCCATGTGCAGGGAGTTTCACCTGTGAAAGGCAGGGCGCTTCACTACATAGGTGCAGGGAGTTCCACCCCTGAGAGACAGGGCGCTTCACCCCTCAGGTGCAGGGAGTTTCACCTGTGAAAGGCAGGGCGCTTCACCTCCCATGTGCAGGGAGTTTCACCTGTGAGAGGCAGGGCGCTTCACCATTCAGGTGCAGGGAGTTCCACCCCTGAGAGACAGGGTGCTTCACCCCTCAGGTGCAGGGAGTTTCACCTGTGAGAGGCAGGGCACTTCACCCCTCAGGTTCAGGGAGTTTCACCTGTGAGAGGCAGGGCGCTTCACCCACGAGTTGCAGGGAGTTTCACCTGTGAGAGGCAGGGCGCTTCACCCCCCAGGTGCATGGAGTTTCACCTGTGAGTGACAGGGAGCTTCACCCCTCAGGTGCAGGGAGTTCCACCCCTGAGAGACAGGGTGCTTCACCCCTCAGGTGCAGGGAGTTTCACCTGTGAGAGGCAGGGCCCTTCACCCACTTGGTGCAGGTGAACGCTTCATCGCTCAGGTGCAGGGAGTTTCACCTGTGGGGGGAAGGGCACTTTACCCACGAGATGCAGGGAGTTTCACCTTTGAGAGGCAGTGCGCTTTACCCCTCAGGTGCAGGGAGTTTCACCTGTGAGAGGCAGGGTGCTTTAGCCCTTAGGTGCAGGGAGTTTCACCTGTGAGAGGCAGGGCGCTTCACTACTCAGGTGCAGGATGTTTCACCTGTGAGAGGCAGGGTGCTTCACCTCCCATGTGCAGGGAGTTTCACCTGTGAAAGGCAGGGAGCTTCACTACTCAGTTGTAGGGAGTTCCACCCCTGAGAGACAGGGTGCTTCACCCCTCAGGTGCAGGGAGTTTCACCTGTGAGAGGCAGGGCGCTTCACCCCTCAGGTTCAGGGAGTTTCACCTGTGAGAGGCAGGGCGCTTCACCCACGAGGTGCAGGGAGTTTCACCTGTGAGAGGCAGGGCGCTTCACCCCCCAGGTGCATGGAGTTTCACCTGTGAGTGACAGGGAGCTTCACCCCTCAGGTGCAGAGAGTTTCACCTCCGAGAGGCAGGGCGCTTCACCACTCAGGTGCAGGGAGTTTCACCTGTGAGAGGCAGGGCACTTCACCCACTTGGTGCAGGTGAACGCTTCACCGCTCAGGTGCAGGGAGTTTCACCTGTGGGAGGCAAGGCACTTTACCCACAAGGTGCAGGGAGATTCACCTGTGAGAGGCAGGGTGCTTTACCCCTCAGGTGCAGGGAGTTTCACCTGTGAGAGGCAGGGTGCTTTACCCCTCAGGTGCAGGGAGTTTCACCTGTGAGAGGCAGGGCGCTTCACCCCTCAGGTGCAGGGAGTTTCACCTGTGAGAGGCAGGGCGCTTCACCCCCCAGGTGCAGGGAGTTTCACCTGTGAGAGGCAGGGCGCTTCACCACTCAGGTGCAGGGAGTTTCACCTGTGAGAGGCAGGGCGCTTCACCTCCCATGTGCAGGGAGTGTCACCTGTGAGAGGCAGGGCGCTGCACCCCTGAGGTGCAGGGAGTTTCACCTGTGAGACGCAGGGCGCTTCACCCCCCAGGTGCAGGGAGTTTGAGCTGTGAGAGGCAGGGCACTACACCCCCCAGGTGCAGGGAGTTTCACCTGTGAGAGGAAGGGAACTTCACCCCCCAGGTGCAGGGAGTTTCACCTATGAAAGGCAGGGCGCTGGGAGTTTCACCTGTGAAAGGCAGTGCGCTTCACCCCTCAGGTGCAGGGAGTTTCACCTGTGAAAGGCAGGGCGCTCCACCTCCCATGTGCAGGGATTTTCACCTCCGAGAGGCAGGGCGCTTCACCACTCAGGTGCAGGATGTTTCACCTGTGAGAGACAGGGTGCTTCACCTCCCATGTGCAGGGAGTTTCACCTGTGAAAGGCAGGGCGCTTCACTACTCAGGTGCAGGGAGTTCCACCCCTGAGAGACAGGGCGCTTCACCCCTCAGGTGCAGGGAGTTTCATCTGTGAAAGGCAGGGCGCTTCACCTCCCATGTGCAGGGAGTTTCACCTGTGAGAGGCAGGGCGCTTCACCACTCAGGTGCAGGGAGTTCCACCCCTGAGAGACAGGGTGCTTCACCCCTCAGGTGCAGGGAGTTTCACCTGTGAGAGGCAGGGCGCTTCACCCCTCAGGTTCAGGGAGTTTCACCTGTGAGAGGCAGGGCGCTTCACCCTCTAGGTGCAGGGAGTTTCACCTATGAAAGGCAGGGCGCTGGGAGTTTCACCTGTGAAAGGCAGGGCGCTTCACCCCCCAGGTGCAGGGAGTTTGAGCTGTGAGAGGCAGGGCACTACAACCCCCAGGTGCAGGGAGTTTCACCTGTGAGAGGAAGGGCGCTTCACCCCCCATGTGCAGGGAGTTTCACCTATGAAAGGCAGGGCGCTGGGAGTTTCACCTGTGAAAGGCAGGGCACTTCACCCCTCAGGTGCAGGGAGTTCCACCTGTGAAAGGCAGGGCGCTTCACCTCCCATGTGCAGGATGTTTCACCTGTGAGAGGCAGGGTGCTTCACCTCCCATGTGCAGGGAGTTTCACCTGTGAAAGGCAGGGCGCTTCCCTACTCAGGTGCAGGGAGTTCCACCCATGAGAGACAGGGCGCTTCACCACTCAGGTGCAGGGAGTTTCACCTGTGAATGGCAGGGCGCTTCACCACTCAGGTGCAGGGAGTTCCACCCCTGAGAGACAGGGTGCTTCACCCCTCAGGTGCAGGGAGTTTCACCTGTGAGAGGCAGGGCGCTTCACCCCTCAGGTTCAGGGAGTTTCACCTGTGAGAGGCAGGGCACTTCACCCACAAGGTCCAGGGAGTTTCACCTGTGAGAGGCAGGGCGCTTCACCCCCCAGGTGCATGGAGTTTCACCTGTGAGTGACAGGGAGCTTCACCCCTCAGGTGCATGGAGTTTCACCTGTGAGAGGAAGGGCGCTTCACCCCTCAGGTGCATGGAGTTTCACCTGTGAGAGGAAGGGCGCTTCACCCCCCCGGTGCAGGGAGTTTCACCTGTGAGAGGCAGGGCGCTTCACCACTCAGGTGCAGGGAGTTTCACCTGTGAGAGGCAGGGCGCTTCACCCCCCAGGTGCAGGGCGTTTGAGCTGTGAGAGGCAGGGCACTACACCCCCCAGGTGCAGGGAGTTTCACCTGTGAGAGGAAGGGCGCTTCACCCCCCAGGTGCAGGGAGTTTCACCTATGAAAGGCAGGGCGCTGGGAGTTTCACCTGTGAAAGGCAGTGCGCTTCACCTCCCATGTGCAGGGATTTTCACCTGTGAGAGGCAGGGCGCTTCACCACTCAGGTGCAGGATGTTTCACCTGTGAGAGGCAGGGTGCTTCACCTCCCATGTGCAGGGAGTTTCACCTGTGAAAGGCAGGGCGCTTCACTACTCAGGTGCAGGGAGTTCCACCCCTGAGAGACAGGGCGCTTCACCCCTCAGGTGCAGGGAGTTTCACCTGTGAAAGGCAGGACGCTTCACCTCCCATGTGCAGGGAGTTTCACCTGTGAGAGGCAGGGCACTTCACCACTCAGGTGCAGGGAGTTCCACCCCTGAGAGACAGGGTGCTTCACCCCTCAGGTGCAGGGAGTTTCACCTGTGAGAGGCAGGGCGCTTCACCCACGAGGTCCAGGGAGTTTCACCTGTGAGAGGCAGGGCGCTTCACCCCCCAGGTGCATGGAGTTTCACCTGTGAGTGACAGGGAGCTTCACCCCTCAGTTGCATGGAGTTTCACCTGTGAGAGGAAGGGCGCTTCACCCCTCAGGTGCATGGAGTTTCACCTGTGAGAGGAAGGGCGCTTCACCCGCCAGGTGCAGGGAGTTTCACCTGTGAGAGGCAGGGCGCTTCACCACTCAGGTGCAGGGAGTTTCACCTGTGAGAGGCAGGGCGCTTCACCCCTGAGGTGCAGGGAGTTTCACCTGTGAGAGGCAGTGCGCTTCACCCCCCAGGTGCAGGGAGTTTGAGCTGTGAGAGGCAGGGCACTACACCCCCCAGGTGCAGGGAGTTTCACCTGTGAGAGGAAGGGAACTTCACCCCCCAGGTGCAGGGAGTTTCACCTATGAAAGGCAGGGCGCTGGGAGTTTCACCTGTGAAAGGCAGGGCGCTTCACCCCTCAGGTGCAGGGAGTGTCACCTGTGAAAGGCAGGGCACTCCACCTCCCATGTGCAGGGATTTTCACCTCCGAGAGGCAGGGCGCTTCAGCACTCAGGTGCAGGATGTTTCACCTGTGAGAGGCAGGGTGCTTCACCTCCCATGTGCAGGGAGTTTCACCTGTGAAAGGCAGGGCACTTCACTACTCAGGTGCAGGGAGTTCCACCCCTGAGAGACAGGGCGCTTCACCCCTCAGGTGCAGGGAGTTTCACCTGTGAAAGGCAGGGCGCTTCAGCTCCCATGTGCAGGGAGTTTCACCTGTGAGAGGCAGGGCACTTCACCACTCAGGTGCAGGGAGTTCCACCCCTGAGAGACAGGGTGCTTCACCCCTCAGGTGCAGGGAGTTTCACCTGTGAGAGGCAGGGCGCTTCACCCACGAGGTCCAGGGAGTTTCACCTGTGAGAGGCAGGGCGCTTCACCGCCCAGGTGCATGGAGTTTCACCTGTGAGAGGAAGGGCGCTTCACCCCCCAGGTGCAGGGAGTTTCACCTGTGAAAGGCAGGGAGCTTCACCACTCAGGTGCAGGGAGTTTCACCTGTGAGAGGCAGGGCGCTTCACCTCCCATGTGCAGGCAGTTTCACCTGTGAAAGGGAGGGCGCTTCACCCCTGAGGTGCAGGGAGTTTCACCTGTGAGAGGCAGGGCGCTTCACCCCCCAGGTGCATGGAGTTTGAGCTGTGAGAGGCAGGGCACTACACCCCCCAGGTGCAGGGAGTTTCACCTGTGAGAGGAAGGGCGCTTCACCCCCCAGGTGCAGGGAGTTTCACCTATGAAAGGCAGGGCGCTGGGAGTTTCACCTGTGAAAGGCAGGGTGCTTCACCCCTCAGGTGCTGGGAGTTATACCTGTGAAAGGCAGGGCGCTTCACCTCCCATGTGCAGGGATTTTCACCTGTGAGAGGCAGGGCGCTTCACCACTCAGGTGCAGGATGTTTCACCTGTGAGAGGCAGGGTGCTTCACCTCCCATGTGCAGGGAGTTTCACCTGTGAAAGGCAGGGCAATTCACTACTCAGGTGCAGGGAGTTCCACCCCTGAGAGACAGGGCGCTTCACCCCTCAGGTGCAGGGAGTGTCACCTGTGAAAGGCAGGGCACTTCACCTCCCATGTGCAGGGAGTTTCACCTGTGAGAGGCAGGGCACTTCACCACTCAGGTGCAGGGAGTTCCACCCCTGAGAGACAGGGTGCTACACCCCTCAGGTGCAGGGAGTTTCACCTGTGAGAGGCAGGGCGCTTCACCCACGAGGTCCAGGGAGTTTCACCTGTGAGAGGCAGGGCGCTTCACCCCCCAGGTGCATGGAGTTTCACCTGTGAGTGACAGGGAGCTTCACCCCTCAGGTGCATGGAGTTTCACCTGTGAGAGGAAGGGCGCTTCACCCCTCAGGTGCAGGGAGTTTCACCTGTGAGAGGAAGGGCGCTTCACCCCCCAGGTGCAGGGAGTTTCACCTGTGAGAGGCAGGGCCCTTCACCACTCAGGTGCAGGGAGTTTCACCTGTGAGAGGCAGGGCGCTTCACCTCCCATGTGCAGGGAGTTTCACCTGTGAGAGGCAGGGCGCTTCACCCCTGAGGTGCAGGGAGTTTCACCTGTGAGAGGCAGGGCGCTTCACCCCCCAGGTGCAGGGAGTTTGAGCTGTGAGAAGCAGGGCACTACACCCCCCAGGTGCAGGGAGTTTCACCTGTGAGAGGAAGGGCACTTCACCCCCCAGGTGCAGGGAGTTTCACCTATGAAAGGCAGGGCGCTGGGAGTTTCACCTGTGAAAGGCAGGGCGCTTCACCCCTCAGGTGCAGGGAGTTTCACCTGTGAAAGGCAGGGCGCTTCACCTTCCATGTGCAGGGATTTTCACCTGTGAGAGGCAGGGCGCTTCACCACTCAGGTGTAGGATGTTTCACCTGTGAGAGGCAGGGTGCTTCACCTCCCATGTGCAGGGAGTTTCACCTGTGAAAGGCAGGGCACTTCACTACTCAGGTGCAGGGAGTTCCACCCCTGAGAGACAGGGCGGTTCACCCCTCAGGTGCAGGGAGTTTCACCTGTGAAAGGCAGGGCGCTTCACCTACCATGTGCAGGGAGTTTCACCTGTGAGAGGCAGGGCGCTTCACCACTCAGGTGCAGGGAGTTCCACCCCTAAGAGACAGGGTGCTTCACCCCTCAGGTGCAGGGAGTTTCACCTGTGAGAGGCAGGGCGCTTCACCCCTCAGGTTCAGGGAGTTTCACCTGTGAGAGGCAGGGCGCTTCACCCACGAGGTCCAGGGAGTTTCACCTGTGAGGGGCAGGGCGCTTCACCCCCCAGGTGCATGGAGTTTCACCTGTGAGAGGAAGGGCGCTTCACCCCCCAGGTGCAGGGAGTTTCACCTGTGAGAGGCAGGGAGCTTCACCACTCAGGTGCAGGGAGTTTCACCTGTGAGAGGCAGGGCGCTTCACCTCCCATGTGCAGGCAGTTTCACCTGTGAGAGGGAGGGCGCTTCACGCCTGAGGTGCAGGGAGTTTCACCTGTGAGAGGCAGGGCGCTTCACCCCTGAGGTGCAGGGAGTTTCACCTGTGAGAGACAGGGCGCTTCACCCCCCAGGTGCAGGGAGTTTGAGCTGTGAGAGGTAGGGCAGTACAACCCCCAGGTGCAGGGAGTTTCACCTGTGAGAGGAAGGGCGCTTCACCCTCTAGGTGCAGGGAGTTTCACCTATGAAAGGCAGGGCGCTGGGAGTTTCACCTGTGAAAGGCAGGGCGCTTCACCCCCCAGGTGCATGGAGTTTGAGCTGTGAGAGGCAGGGCACTACAACCCCCAGGTGCAGGGAGTTTCACCTGTGAGAGGAAGGGCGCTTCACCTCCCATGTGCAGGGAGTTTCACCTATGAAAGGCAGGGCGCTGGGAGTTTCACCTGTGAAAGGCAGGGCACTTAACCCCTCAGGTGCAGGGAGTTTCACCTGTGAAAGGCAGAGCGCTTCACCTCCCATGTGCAGGGATTTTCACCTGTGAGAGGCAGGGCACTTCACCACTCAGGTGCAGGGAGTTTCACCTGTGAGAGGCAGGGCGCTTCACCTCCCATGTGCAGGCAGTTTCACCTGTGAAAGGGAGGGCGCTTCACCCCTGAGGTGCAGGGAGTTTCACCTGTGAGAGGCAGGGCGCTTCACCCCCCAGGTGCATGGAGTTTGAGCTGTGAGAGGCAGGGCACTACACCCCCCAGGTGCAGGGAGTTTCACCTGTGAGAGGAAGGGCGCTTCACCCCCCAGGTGCACGGAGTTTCACCTATGAAAGGCAGGGCGCTGGGAGTTTCACCTGTGAAAGGCAGGGTGCTTCACCCCTCAGGTGCTGGGAGTTATACCTGTGAAAGGCAGGGCGCTTCACCTCCCATGTGCAGGGATTTTCACCTGTGAGAGGCAGGGCGCTTCACCACTCAGGTGCAGGATGTTTCACCTGTGAGAGGCAGGGTGCTTCACCTCCCATGTACAGGGAGTTTCACCTGTGAAAGGCAGGGCAATTCACTACTCAGGTGCAGGGAGTTTCACCTATGAAAGGCAGGGCGCTGGGAGTTTCACCTGTGAAAGGCAGGGCGCTTCACCCCTCAGGTGCAGGATGTTTCACCTGTGAGAAGCAGGGCACTACACCCCCCAGGTGCAGGGAGTTTCACCTGTGAGAGGAAGGGCACTTCACCCCCCAGGTGCAGGGAGTTTCACCTATGAAAGGCAGGGCGCTGGGAGTTTCACCTGTGAAAGGCAGGGCGCTTCACCCCTCAGGTGCAGGGAGTTTCACCTGTGAAAGGCAGGGCGCTTCACCTTCCATGTGCAGGGATTTTCACCTGTGAGAGGCAGGGCGCTTCACCACTCAGGTGTAGGATGTTTCACCTGTGAGAGGAAGGGTGCTTCACCTCCCATGTGCAGGGAGTTTCACCTGTGAAAGGCAGGGCACTTCACTACTCAGGTGCAGGGAGTTCCACCCCTGAGAGACAGGGCGGTTCACCCCTCAGGTGCAGGGAGTTTCACCTGTGAAAGGCAGGGCGCTTCACCTCCCATGTGCAGGGAGTTTCACCTGTGAGAGGCAGGGCGCTTCACCACTCAGGTGCAGGGAGTTCCACCCCTAAGAGACAGGGTGCTTCACCCCTCAGGTGCAGGGAGTTTCACCTGTGAGAGGAAGGGCGCTTCACCCCTCAGGTGCATGGAGTTTCACCTGTGAGAGGAAGGGCGCTTCACCCCCCAGGTGCAGGGAGTTTCACCTGTGAGAGGCAGGGCGCTTCACCACTCAGGTGCAGGGAGTTTCACCTGTGAGAGGCAGGGCGCTTCACCCCCCAGGTGCAGGGCGTTTGAGCTGTGAGAGGCAGGGCACTACACCCCCCAGGTGCAGGGAGTTTCACCTGTGAGAGGAAGGGCGCTTCACCCCCCAGGTGCAGGGAGTTTCACCTATGAAAGGCAGGGCGCTGGGAGTTTCACCTGTGAAAGGCAGTGCGCTTCACCTCCCATGTGCAGGGATTTTCACCTGTGAGAGGCAGGGCGCTTCACCACTCAGGTGCAGGATGTTTCACCTGTGAGAGGCAGGGTGCTTCACCTCCCATGTGCAGGGAGTTTCACCTGTGAAAGGCAGGGCGCTTCACTACTCAGGTGCAGGGAGTTCCACCCCTGAGAGACAGGGCGCTTCACCCCTCAGGTGCAGGGAGTTTCACCTGTGAAAGGCAGGACGCTTCACCTCCCATGTGCAGGGAGTTTCACCTGTGAGAGGCAGGGCACTTCACCACTCAGGTGCAGGGAGTTCCACCCCTGAGAGACAGGGTGCTTCACCCCTCAGGTGCAGGGAGTTTCACCTGTGAGAGGCAGGGCGCTTCACCCACGAGGTCCAGGGAGTTTCACCTGTGAGAGGCAGGGCGCTTCACCCCCCAGGTGCATGGAGTTTCATCTGTGAGTGACAGGGAGCTTCACCCCTCAGTTGCATGGAGTTTCACCTGTGAGAGGAAGGGCGCTTCACCCCTCAGGTGCATGGAGTTTCACCTGTGAGAGGAAGGGCGCTTCACCCGCCAGGTGCAGGGAGTTTCACCTGTGAGAGGCAGGGCGCTTCACCACTCAGGTGCAGGGAGTTTCACCTGTGAGAGGCAGGGCGCTTCACCCCTGAGGTGCAGGGAGTTTCACCTGTGAGAGGCAGTGCGCTTCACCCCCCAGGTGCAGGGAGTTTGAGCTGTGAGAGGCAGGGCACTACACCCCCCAGGTGCAGGGAGTTTCACCTGTGAGAGGAAGGGAACTTCACCCCCCAGGTGCAGGGAGTTTCACCTATGAAAGGCAGGGCGCTGGGAGTTTCACCTGTGAAAGGCAGGGCGTTTCACCCCTCAGGTGCAGGGAGTTTCACCTGTGAAAGGCAGGGCACTCCACCTCCCATGTGCAGGGATTTTCACCTCCGAGAGGCAGGGCGCTTCAGCACTCAGGTGCAGGATGTTTCACCTGTGAGAGGCAGGGTGCTTCACCTCCCATGTGCAGGGAGTTTCACCTGTGAAAGGCAGGGCACTTCACTACTCAGGTGCAGGGAGTTCCACCCCTGAGAGACAGGGCGCTTCACCCCTCAGGTGCAGGGAGTTTCACCTGTGAAAGGCAGGGCGCTTCAGCTCCCATGTGCAGGGAGTTTCACCTGTGAGAGGCAGGGCACTTCACCACTCAGGTGCAGGGAGTTCCACCCCTGAGAGACAGGGTGCTTCACCCCTCAGGTGCAGGGAGTTTCACCTGTGAGAGGCAGGGCGCTTCACCCACGAGGTCCAGGGAGTTTCACCTGTGAGAGGCAGGGCGCTTCACCGCCCAGGTGCATGGAGTTTCACCTGTGAGAGGAAGGGCGCTTCACCCCCCAGGTGCAGGGAGTTTCACCTGTGAAAGGCAGGGAGCTTCACCACTCAGGTGCAGGGAGTTTCACCTGTGAGAGGCAGGGCGCTTCACCTCCCATGTGCAGGCACTTTCACCTGTGAAAGGGAGGGCGCTTCACCCCTGAGGTGCAGGGAGTTTCACCTGTGAGAGGCAGGGCGCTTCACCCCCCAGGTGCATGGAGTTTGAGCTGTGAGAGGCAGGGCACTACACCCCCCAGGTGCAGGGAGTTTCACCTGTGAGAGGAAGGGCGCTTCACCCCCCAGGTGCAGGGAGTTTCACCTATGAAAGGCAGGGCGCTGGGAGTTTCACCTGTGAAAGGCAGGGCGCTTCACCCCTCAGGTGCTGGGAGTTATACCTGTGAAAGGCAGGGCGCTTCACCTCCCATGTGCAGGGATTTTCACCTGTGAGAGGCAGGGCGCTTCACCACTCAGGTGCAGGATGTTTCACCTGTGAGAGGCAGGGTGCTTCACCTCCCATGTGCAGGGAGTTTCACCTGTGAAAGGCAGGGCAATTCACTACTCAGGTGCAGGGAGTTCCACCCCTGAGAGACAGGGCGCTTCACCCCTCAGGTGCAGGGAGTGTCACCTGTGAAAGGCAGGGCGCTTCACCTCCCATGTGCAGGGAGTTTCACCTGTGAGAGGCAGGGCACTTCACCACTCAGGTGCAGGGAGTTCCACCCCTGAGAGACAGGGTGCTACACCCCTCAGGTGCAGGGAGTTTCACCTGTGAGAGGCAGGGCGCTTCACCCACGAGGTCCAGGGAGTTTCACCTGTGAGAGGCAGGGCGCTTCACCCCCCAGGTGCATGGAGTTTCACCTGTGAGTGACAGGGAGCTTCACCCCTCAGGTGCATGGAGTTTCACCTGTGAGAGGAAGGGCGCTTCACCCCTCAGGTGCAGGGAGTTTCACCTGTGAGAGGAAGGGCGCTTCACCCCCCAGGTGCAGGGAGTTTCACCTGTGAGAGGCAGGGCCCTTCACCACTCAGGTGCAGGGAGTTTCACCTGTGAGAGGCAGGGCGCTTCACCTCCCATGTGCAGGGAGTTTCACCTGTGAGAGGCAGGGCGCTTCACCCCTGAGGTGCAGGGAGTTTCACCTGTGAGAGGCAGGGCGCTTCACCCCCCAGGTGCAGGGAGTTTGAGCTGTGAGAAGCAGGGCACTACACCCCCCAGGTGCAGGGAGTTTCACCTGTGAGAGGAAGGGCACTTCACCCCCCAGGTGCAGGGAGTTTCACCTATGAAAGGCAGGGCGCTGGGAGTTTCACCTGTGAAAGGCAGGGCGCTTCACCCCTCAGGTGCAGGGAGTTTCACCTGTGAAAGGCAGGGCGCTTCACCTTCCATGTGCAGGGATTTTCACCTGTGAGAGGCAGGGCGCTTCACCACTCAGGTGTAGGATGTTTCACCTGTGAGAGGCAGGGTGCTTCACCTCCCATGTGCAGGGAGTTTCACCTGTGAAAGGCAGGGCACTTCACTACTCAGGTGCAGGGAGTTCCACCCCTGAGAGACAGGGCGGTTCACCCCTCAGGTGCAGGGAGTTTCACCTGTGAAAGGCAGGGCGCTTCACCTCCCATGTGCAGGGAGTTTCACCTGTGAGAGGCAGGACGCTTCACCACTCAGGTGCAGGGAGTTCCACCCCTAAGAGACAGGGTGCTTCACCCCTCAGGTGCAGGGAGTTTCACCTGTGAGAGGCAGGGCGCTTCACCCCTCAGGTTTAGGGAGTTTCACCTGTGAGAGGCAGGGCGCTTCACCCACGAGGTCCAGGGAGTTTCACCTGTGAGGGGCAGGGCGCTTCACCCCCCAGGTGCATGGAGTTTCACCTGTGAGAGGAAGGGCGCTTCACCCCCCAGGTGCAGGGAGTTTCACCTGTGAGAGGCAGGGAGCTTCACCACTCAGGTGCAGGGAGTTTCACCTGTGAGAGGCAGGGCGCTTCACCTCCCATGTGCAGGCAGTTTCACCTGTGAGAGGGAGGGCGCTTCACGCCTGAGGTGCAGGGAGTTTCACCTGTGAGAGGCAGGGCGCTTCACCCCTGAGGTGCAGGGAGTTTCACCTGTGAGAGACAGGGCGCTTCACCCCCCAGGTGCAGGGAGTTTGAGCTGTGAGAGGTAGGGCACTACAACCCCCAGGTGCAGGGAGTTTCACCTGTGAGAGGAAGGGCGCTTCACCCTCTAGGTGCAGGGAGTTTCACCTATGAAAGGCAGGGCGCTGGGAGTTTCACCTGTGAAAGGCAGGGCGCTTCACCCCCCAGGTGCATGGAGTTTGAGCTGTGAGAGGCAGGGCACTACAACCCCCAGGTGCAGGGACTTTCACCTGTGAGAGGAAGGGCGCTTCACCTCCCATGTGCAGGGAGTTTCACCTATGAAAGGCAGGGCGCTGGGAGTTTCACCTGTGAAAGGCAGGGCACTTAACCCCTCAGGTGCAGGGAGTTTCACCTGTGAAAGGCAGAGCGCTTCACCTCCCATGTGCAGGGATTTTCACCTGTGAGAGGCAGGGCGCTTCACCACTCAGGTGCAGGGAGTTTCACCTGTGAGAGGCAGGGCGCTTCACCTCCCATGTGCAGGCAGTTTCACCTGTGAAAGGGAGGGCGCTTCACCCCTGAGGTGCAGGGAGTTTCACCTGTGAGAGGCAGGGCGCTTCACCCCCCAGGTGCATGGAGTTTGAGCTGTGAGAGGCAGGGCACTACACCCCCCAGGTGCAGGGAGTTTCACCTGTGAGAGGAAGGGCGCTTCACCCCCCAGGTGCACGGAGTTTCACCTATGAAAGGCAGGGCGCTGGGAGTTTCACCTGTGAAAGGCAGGGTGCTTCACCCCTCAGGTGCTGGGAGTTATACCTGTGAAAGGCAGGGCGCTTCACCTCCCATGTGCAGGGATTTTCACCTGTGAGAGGCAGGGCGCTTCACCACTCAGGTGCAGGATGTTTCACCTGTGAGAGGCAGGGTGCTTCACCTCCCATGTACAGGGAGTTTCACCTGTGAAAGGCAGGGCAATTCACTACTCAGGTGCAGGGAGTTTCACCTATGAAAGGCAGGGCGCTGGGAGTTTCACCTGTGAAAGGCAGGGCGCTTCACCCCTCAGGTGCAGGATGTTTCACCTGTGAGAAGCAGGGCACTACACCCCCCAGGTGCAGGGAGTTTCACCTGTGAGAGGAAGGGCACTTCACCCCCCAGGTGCAGGGAGTTTCACCTATGAAAGGCAGGGCGCTGGGAGTTTCACCTGTGAAAGGCAGGGCGCTTCACCCCTCAGGTGCAGGGAGTTTCACCTGTGAAAGGCAGGGCGCTTCACCTCCCATGTGCAGGGATTTTCACCTGTGAGAGGCAGGGCGCTTCACCACTCAGGTGCAGGATGTTTCACCTGTGAGAGGCAGGGTGCTTCACCTCCCATGTGCAGGGAGTTTCACCTGTGAAAGGCAGGGCAATTCACTACTCAGGTGCAGGGAGTTCCACCCCTGAGAGACAGGGCGCTTCACCCCTCAGGTGCAGGGAGTTTCACCTGTGAAAGGCAGGGCGCTTCACCTCCCATGTGCAGGGAGTTTCACCTGTGAGAGGCAGGGCACTTCACCACTCAGGTGCAGGGAGTTCCACCCCTGAGAGACAGGGTGCTACACCCCTCAGGTGCAGGGAGTTTCACCTGTGAGAGGCAGGGCGCTTCACCCACGAGGTCCAGGGAGTTTCACCTGTGAGAGGCAGGGCGCTTCACCCCTCAGGTGCATGGAGTTTCACCTGTGAGAGGAAGGGCGCTTCACCCCTCAGGTGCAGGGAGTTTCACCTGTGATAGGAAGGGCGCTTCACCCCCCAGGTGCAGGGAGTTTCACCTGTGAGAGGCAGGGCGCTTCACCACTCAGGTGCAGGGAGTTTCACCTGTGAGAGGCAGGGCGCTTCACCTCCCATGTGCAGGGAGTTTCACCTGTGAGAGGCAGGGCGCTTCACCCCCCAGGTGCAGGGAGTTTGAGCTGTGAGAAGCAGGGCACTACACCCCCCAGGTGCAGGGAGTTTCACCTGTGAGAGGAAGGGCACTTCACCCCCCAGGTGCAGGGAGTTTCACCTATGAAAGGCAGGGCGCTGGGAGTTTCACCTGTGAAAGGCAGGGCGCTTCACCCCTCAGGTGCAGGGAGTTTCACCTGTGAAAAGCAGGGCGCTTCACCTCCCATGTGCAGGGATTTTCACCTGTGAGAGGCAGGGCGCTTCACCACTCAGGTGCAGGATGTTTCACCTGTGAGAGGCAGGGTGCTTCACCTCCCATGTGCAGGGAGTTTCACCTGTGAAAGGCAGGGCACTTCACTACTCAGGTGCAGGGAGTTCCACCCCTGAGAGACAGGGCGGTTCACCCCTCAGGTGCAGGGAGTTTCACCTGTGAAAGGCAGGGCGCTTCACCTCCCATGTGCAGGGAGTTTCACCTGTGAGAGGCAGGGCGCTTCACCACTCAGGTGCAGGGAGTTCCACCCCTAAGAGACAGGGTGATTTACCCCTCAGGTGCAGGGAGTTTCACCTGTGAGAGGCAGGGCGCTTCACCCCTCAGGTTCAGGGAGTTTCACCTGTGAGAGGCAGGGCGCTTCACCCACGAGGTCCATGGAGTTTCACCTGTGAGGGGCAGGGCGCTTCACCCCCCAGGTGCATGGAGTTTCACCTGTGAGAGGAAGGGCGCTTCACCCCCCAGGTGCAGTTAGTTTCACCTGTGAGAGGCAGGGAGCTTCACCACTCAGGTGCAGGGAGTTTCACCTGTGAGAGGCAGGGCGCTTCACCTCCCATGTGCAGGCAGTTTCACCTGTGAGAGGGAGGGCGCTTCACGCCTGAGGTGCAGGGAGTTTCACCTGTGAGAGGCAGGGCGCTTCACCCCTGAGGTGCAGGGAGTTTCACCTGTGAGAGACAGGGTGCTTCACCCCCCAGGTGCAGGGAGTTTGAGCTGTGAGAGGCAGGGCACTACAACCCCCAGGTGCAGGGAGTTTCACCTGTGAGAGGAAGGGCGCTTCACCCTCTAGGTGCAGGGAGTTTCACCTATGAAAGGCAGGGCGCTGGGAGTTTCACCTGTGAAAGGCAGGGCGCTTCACCCCCCAGGTGCAGGGAGTTTGAGCTGTGAGAGGCAGGGCACTACAACCCCCAGGTGCAGGGAGTTTCACCTGTGAGAGGCAGGGCGCTTCACCTCCCATGTGCAGGCAGTTTCACCTGTGAGAGGGAGGGCGCTTCACGCCTGAGGTGCAGGGAGTTTCACCTGTGAGAGGCAGGGCGCTTCACCCCTGAGGTGCAGGGAGTTTCACCTGTGAGAGACAGGGCGCTTCACCCCCCAGGTGCAGGGAGTTTGAGCTGTGAGACGCAGGGCACTACAACCCCCAGGTGCAGGGAGTTTCACCTGTGAGAGGAAGGGCGCTTCACCCTCTAGGTGCAGTGAGTTTCACCTATGAAAGGCAGGGCGCTGGGAGTTTCACCTGTGAAAGGCAGGGCGCTTCACCCCCCAGGTGCAGGGAGTTTGAGCTGTGAGAGGCAGGGCACTACAACCCCCAGGTGCAGGAGTTTCACCTGTGAGAGGAAGGGCGCTTCACCCCCCATGTGCAGGGAGTTTCACCTATGAAAGGCAGGGCGCTGGGAGTTTCACCTGTGAAAGGCAGGGCACTTCACCCCTCAGGTGCAGGGAGTTTCACCTGTGAAAGGCAGAGCGCTTCACCTCCCATGTGCAGGGATTTTCACCTGTGAGAGGCAGGGCGCTTCACCTCCCATGTGCAGGGAGTTTCACCTATGAGAGGCAGGGCGCTTCACTACTCAGGTGCAGGGAGTTTCACCTGTGAATGGCAGGGCGCTTCACCTCCCATGTGCAGGGAGTTTCACCTGTGAGAGGCAGGGCGCTTCACCCCTCAGGTGCAGGGAGTTTCACCTGTGAATGGCAGGGCGCTTCACCTCCCATGTGCAGGGAGTTTCACCTGTGAGAGGCAGGGCGCTTCACCACTCAGGTGCAGGGAGTTCCACCCCTGAGAGACAGGGTGCTTCACCCCTCAGGTGCAGGGAGTTTCACCTGTGAGAGGCAGGGCGCTTCACCCACGAGGTCCAGGGAGTTCCACCTGTGAGAGGCAGGGCGATTCACCCCCCAGGTGCATGGAGTTTCACCTGTGAGAGGAAGGGCGCTTCACCCTCCAGGTGCAGGGAGTTTCACCTGTGAGAGGCAGGGAGCTTCACCACTCAGGTGCAGGGAGTTTCACCTGTGAGAGGCAGGGCGCTTCACCTCCCATGTGCAGGCAGTTTCACCTGTGAGAGGGAGGGCGCTTCACCCCTGAGGTGCAGGGAGTTTCACCTGTGAGAGGCAGGGCGCTTCACCCCTGAGGTGCAGGTAGTTTCACCTGTGAGAGGCAGGGCGCTTCACCCCCCAGGTGCAGGGAGTTTGAGCTGTGAGAGGCAGGGCACTACAACCCCCAGGTGCAGGGAGTTTCACCTGTTAGAGGAAGGGCGCTTCACCCCCCAGGTGCAGGGAGTTTCACCTATGAAAGGCAGGGCGCAGGGAGTTTCACCTGTGAAAGGCAGGGCGCTTCACCTCCCATGTGCAGGGATTTTCACCTGTGAGAGGCAGGGCGCTTCACCACTCAGGTGCAGGATGTTTCACCTGTGAGAGGCAGGGTGCTTCACCTCCCATGTGCAGGGAGTTCCACCCCTGAGAGACAGGGTGCTTCACCCCTCAGGTGCAGGGAGTTTCACCTGTGAATGGCAGGGCGCTTCACCTCCCATGTGCAGGGAGTTTCACCTGTGAGAGGCAGGGCGCTTCACCACTCAGGTGCAGGGAGTTCCACCCCTGAGAGACAGGGTGCTTCACCTCTCAGGTGCAGGGAGTTTCACCTGTGAGAGGCAGGGCGCTTCACCCCTCAGGTTCAGGGAGTTTCACCTGTGAGAGGCAGGGCACTTCACCCACAAGGTCCAGGGAGTTTCACCTGTGAGAGGCAGGGCGCTTCACCCCCCAGGTGCATGGAGTTTCACCTGTGAGTGACAGGGAGCTTCACCCCTCAGGTGCATGGAGTTTCACCTGTGAGAGGAAGGGCGCTTCACCCCTCAGGTGCATGGAGTTTCACCTGTGAGAGGAAGGGCGCTTCACCCCCCAGGTGCAGGGACTTTCACCTGTGAGAGGCAGGGCGCTTCACCACTCAGGTGCAGGGAGTTTCACCTGTGAGAGGCAGGGCGCTTCACCCCCCAGGTGCAGGGAGTTTGAGCTGTGAGAGGCAGGGCACTACACCCCCCAGGTGCAGGGAGTTTGACCTGTGAGAGGAAGGGCGCTTCACCCCCCAGGTGCAGGGAGTTTCACCTATGAAAGGCAGGGCGCTGGGAGTTTCACCTGTGAAAGGCAGGGCGCTTCACCTCCCATGTGCAGGGATTTTCACCTGTGAGAGGCAGGGCGCTTCACCACTCAGGTGCAGGATGTTTCACCTGTGAGAGGCAGGGTGCTTCACCTCCCATGTGCAGGGAGTTTCACCTGTGAAAGGCAGGGCGCTTCACTACTCAGGTGCAGGGAGTTCCACCCCTGAGAGACAGGGCGCTTCACCCCTCAGGTGCAGGGAGTTTCACCTGTGAAAGGCAGGACGCTTCACCTCCCATGTGCAGGGAGTTTCACCTGTGAGAGGCAGGGCTCTTCACCACTCAGGTGCAGGGAGTTCCACCGCTGAGAGACAGGGTGCTTCACCCCTCAGGTGCAGGGAGTTTCACCTGTGAAAGGCAGGACGCTTCACCTCCCATGTGCAGGGAGTTTCACCTGTGAGAGGCAGGGCTCTTCACCACTCAGGTGCAGGCAGTTTCACCTGTGAGAGACAGGGCGCTTCACCCCCCAGGTGCAGGGAGTTTGAGCTGTGAGAGGCAGGGCACTACAACCCCCAGGTGCAGGGAGTTTCACCTGTGAGAGGAAGGGTGCTTCACCCTCTAGGTGCAGTGAGTTTCACCTATGAAAGGCAGGGCGCTGGGAGTTTCACCTGTGAAAGGCAGGGCGCTTCACCCCCCAGGTGCAGGGAGTTTGAGCTGTGAGAGGCAGGGCACTACAACCCCCAGGTGCAGGGAGTTTCACCTGTGAGAGGAAGGGCGCTTCACCCCCCATGTGCAGGGAGTTTCACCTATGAAAGGCAGGGCGCTGGGAGTTTCACCTGTGAAAGGCAGGGCACTTCACCCCTCAGGTGCAGGGAGTTTCACCTGTGAAAGGCAGAGCGCTTCACCTCCCATGTGCAGGGATTTTCACCTGTGAGAGGCAGGGCGCTTCACCTCCCATGTGCAGGGAGTTTCACCTATGAGAGGCAGGGCGCTTCACTACTCAGGTGCAGGGAGTTTCACCTGTGAATGGCAGGGCGCTTCACCTCCCATGTGCAGGGAGTTTCACCTGTGAGAGGCAGGGCGCTTCACCCCTCAGGTGCAGGGAGTTTCACCTGTGAATGGCAGGGCGCTTCACCTCCCATGTGCAGGGAGTTTCACCTGTGAGAGGCAGGGCGCTTCACCACTCAGGTGCAGGGAGTTCCACCCCTGAGAGACAGGGTGCTTCACCCCTCAGGTGCAGGGAGTTTCACCTGTGAGAGGCAGGGCGCTTCACCCACGAGGTCCAGGGAGTTCCACCTGTGAGAGGCAGGGCGATTCACCCCCCAGGTGCATGGAGTTTCACCTGTGAGAGGAAGGGCGCTTCACCCCCCAGGTGCAGGGAGTTTCACCTGTGAGAGGCAGGGAGCTTCACCACTCAGGTGCAGGGAGTTTCACCTGTGAGAGGCAGGGCGCTTCACCTCCCATGTGCAGGCAGTTTCACCTGTGAGAGGGAGGGCGCTTCACCCCTGAGGTGCAGGGAGTTTCACCTGTGAGAGGCAGGGCGCTTCACCCCTGAGGTGCAGGTAGTTTCACCTGTGAGAGGCAGGGCGCTTCACCCCCCAGGTGCAGGGAGTTTGAGCTGTGAGAGGCAGGGCACTACAACCCCCAGGTGCAGGGAGTTTCACCTGTTAGAGGAAGGGCGCTTCACCCCCCAGGTGCAGGGAGTTTCACCTATGAAAGGCAGGGCGCAGGGAGTTTCACCTGTGAAAGGCAGGGCGCTTCACCTCCCATGTGCAGGGATTTTCACCTGTGAGAGGCAGGGCGCTTCACCACTCAGGTGCAGGATGTTTCACCTGTGAGAGGCAGGGTGCTTCACCTCCCATGTGCAGGGAGTTCCACCCCTGAGAGACAGGGTGCTTCACCCCTCAGGTGCAGGGAGTTTCACCTGTGAATGGCAGGGCGCTTCACCTCCCATGTGCAGGGAGTTTCACCTGTGAGAGGCAGGGCGCTTCACCACTCAGGTGCAGGGAGTTCCACCCCTGAGAGACAGGGTGCTTCACCTCTCAGGTGCAGGGAGTTTCACCTGTGAGAGGCAGGGCGCTTCACCCCTCAGGTTCAGGGAGTTTCACCTGTGAGAGGCAGGGCACTTCACCCACAAGGTCCAGGGAGTTTCACCTGTGAGAGGCAGGGCGCTTCACCCCCCAGGTGCATGGAGTTTCACCTGTGAGTGACAGGGAGCTTCACCCCTCAGGTGCATGGAGTTTCACCTGTGAGAGGAAGGGCGCTTCACCCCTCAGGTGCATGGAGTTTCACCTGTGAGAGGAAGGGCGCTTCACCCCCCAGGTGCAGGGACTTTCACCTGTGAGAGGCAGGGCGCTTCACCACTCAGGTGCAGGGAGTTTCACCTGTGAGAGGCAGGGCGCTTCACCCCCCAGGTGCAGGGAGTTTGAGCTGTGAGAGGCAGGGCACTACACCCCCCAAGTGCAAGGAGTTTGACCTGTGAGAGGAAGGGCGCTTCACCCCCCAGGTGCAGGGAGTTTCACCTATGAAAGGCAGGGCGCTGGGAGTTTCACCTGTGAAAGGCAGGGCGCTTCACCTCCCATGTGCAGGGATTTTCACCTGTGAGAGGCAGGGCGCTTCACCACTCAGGTGCAGGATGTTTCACCTGTGAGAGGCAGGGTGCTTCACCTCCCATGTGCAGGGAGTTTCACCTGTGAAAGGCAGGGCGCTTCACTACTCAGGTGCAGGGAGTTCCACCCCTGAGAGACAGGGCGCTTCACCCCTCAGGTGCAGGGAGTTTCACCTGTGAAAGGCAGGACGCTTCACCTCCCATGTGCAGGGAGTTTCACCTGTGAGAGGCAGGGCTCTTCACCACTCAGGTGCAGGGAGTTCCACCGCTGAGAGACAGGGTGCTTCACCCCTCAGGTGCAGGGAGTTTCACCTGTGAGAGGCAGGGCGCTTCACCCACGAGGTCCAGGGAGTTTCACCTGTGAGAGGCAGGGCGCTTCACCCCCCAGGTGCATGGAGTTTCACCTGTGAGTGACAGGGAGCTTCACCCCTCAGGTGCATGGAGTTTCACCTGTGAGAAGAAGGGCGCTTCACCCCTCAGGTGCATGGAGTTTCACCTGTGAGAGGAAGGGCGCTTCACCCCCCAGGTGCAGGGAGTTTCACCTGTGAGAGGCAGGGCGCTTCACCACTCAGGTGCAGGGAGTTTCACCTGTGAGAGGCAGGGCGCTTCACCTCCCATGTGCAGGGAGTTTCACCTGTGAGAGGCAGGGCGCTTCACCCCTGAGGTGCAGGGAGTTTCACCTGTGAGAGGCAGGGCGCTTCACCCCCCAGGTGCAGGGAGTTTGAGCTGTGAGAGGCAGGGCACTACACCCCCCAGGTGCAGGGAGTTTCACCTGTGAGAGGAAGGGAACTTCACCCCCCAGGTGCAGGGAGTTTCACCTATGAAAGGCAGGGCGCTGGGAGTTTCACCTGTGAAAGGCAGGGCGCTTCACCACTCAGGTGCAGGGAGTTTCACCTGTGAAAGGCAGGGCGCTCCACCTCCCATGTGCAGGGATTTTCACCTCCGAGAGGCAGGGCGCTTCACCACTCAGGTGCAGGATGTTTCACCTGTGAGAGACAGGGTGCTTCACCTCCCATGTGCAGGGAGTTTCACCTGTGAAAGGCAGGGTGCTTCACTACTCAGGTGCAGGGAGTTCCACCCCTGAGAGACAGGGCGCTTCACCCCTCAGGTGCAGGGAGTTTCACCTGTGAAAGGCAGGGCGCTTCACCTCCCATGTGCAGGGAGTTTCACCTGTGAGAGGCAGGGCGCTTCACCACTCAGGTGCAGGGAGTTCCACCCCTGAGAGACAGGGTGCTTCCCCCCTCAGGTGCAGGGAGTTTCACCTGTGAGAGGCAGGGCGCTTCACCCCTCAGGTTCAGGGAGTTTCACCTGTGAGAGGCAGGGCGCTTCACCCACGAAGTCCAGGGAGTTTCACCTGTGAGAGGCAGGGCGCTTCACCCCCCAGGTGCATGGAGTTTCACCTGTGAGAGGAAGGGCGCTTCACCCCCCAGGTGCAGGGAGTTTCACCTGTGAAAGGCAGGGAGCTTCACCTCCCATGTGCAGGCAGTTTCACCTGTGAAAGGGAGGGCGCTTCACCCCTGAGGTGCAGGGAGTTTCACCTGTGAGAGGCAGGGCGCTTCACCCACCAGGTGCATGGAGTTTGAGCTGTGAGAGGCAGGGCACTACACCCCCCAGGTGCAGGGAGTTTCACCTGTGAGAGGAAAGGCGCTTTACCCCCCAGGTGCACGGAGTTTCACCTATGAAAGGCAGGGCGCTGGGAGTTTCACCTGTGAAAGGCAGGACGCTTCACCCCTCAGGTGCAGGGAGTTTCACCTGTGAAAGGCAGGGCACTTCACCTCCCATGTGCAGGGATTTTCACCTGTGAGAGGCAGGGCGCTTCACCACTCAGGTGCAGGATGTTTCACCTGTGAGAGGAAGGGTGCTTCACATCCCATGTGCAGGGAGTTTCACCTGTGAAAGGCAGGGCGCTTCACTACTCAGTTGCAGGGAGTTCCACCCCTGAGAGACAGGGCGCTTCACCCCTCAGGTGCAGGGAGTTTCACCTGTGAAAGGCAGTGCGCTTCACCTCCCATGTGCAGGGAGTTTCACCTGTGGAGGCAGGGCGCTTCACCACTCAGGTGCAGGGAGTTCCACCCCTGAGAGACAGGGTGCTTCACCCCTCAGGTGCAGGGAGTTTCACCTGTGAGAGGCAGGGCGCTTCACCCCTCAGGTGCAGGGAGCTTCACCTGTGAGAGGCAGGGTGCTTCACCCCTCAGGTTCAGGGAGTTTCACCTGTGAGAGGCAGGGCACTTCACCCACGAGGTCCAGGGAGTTTCACCTGTGAGAGGCAGGGCGCTTCACCCCCCAGGTGCATGGAGTTTCACCTGTGAGTGACAGGGAGCTTCACCCCTCAGGTGCATGGAGTTTCACCTGTGAGAGGAAGGGCGCTTCACCCCTCAGGTGCATGGAGTTTCACCTGTGAGAGGAAGGGCGCTTCACCCCCCAGGTGCAGGGAGTTTCACCTGTGAGAGGCAAGGCGCTTCACAACTCAGGTGCAGGGAGTTTCACCTGTGAGAGGCAGGGCGCTTCACCCCCCAGGTGCAGGGAGTTTGAGCTGTGAGAGGCAGGGCACTACACCCCCCAGGTGCAGGGAGTTTCACCTGTGAGAGGCAGGGCGCTTCACCCCTCAGGTGCAGGGAGCTTCACCTGTGAGAGGCAGGGCGCTTCACCCCTCAGGTTCAGGGAGTTTCACCTGTGAGAGGCAGGGCACTTCACCCACGAGGTCCAGGGAGTTTCACCTGTGAGAGGCAGGGCGCTTCACCCCCCAGGTGCATGGAGTTTCACCTGTGAGTGACAGGGAGCTTCACCCCTCAGGTGCATGGAGTTTCACCTGTGAGAGGAAGGGCGCTTCACCCCTCAGGTGCATGGAGTTTCACCTGTGAGAGGAAGGACGCTTCACTCCCCAGGTGCAGGGAGTTTCACCTGTGAGAGGCAGGGCGCTTCACAACTCAGGTGCAGGGAGTTTCACCTGTGAGAGGCAGGGCGCTTCACCCCCCAGGTGCAGGGAGTTTGAGCTGTGAGAGGCAGGGCACTACACCCCCCAGGTGCAGGGAGTTTCACCTGTGAGAGGCAGGGCGCTTCACCCCCCAGGTGCAGGGAGTTTCACCTATGAAAGGCAGGGCGCTGGGAGTTTCACCTGTGAAAGGCAGGGCGCTTCACCCCTCAGGTGCTGGGAGTTTCACCTGTGAAAGGCAGGGCGCTTCACCTCCCATGTGCCGGGATTTTCACCTGTGAGAGGCAGGGCGCTTCACCACTCAGGTGCAGGATGTTTCACCTGTGAGAGGCAGGGTGCTTCACCTCCCATGTGCAGGGAGTTTCACCTGTGAAAGGCAGGGCGCTTCACTACTCAGGTGCAGAGAGTTCCACCCCTGAGAGACAGGGCGCTTCACCCCTCAGGTGCAGGGAGTTTCACCTGTGAAAGGCAGGGCGCTTCACCCCTCAGGTGCTGGGAGTTTCACCTGTGAAAGGCAGGGCGCTTCACCTCCCATGTGCCGGGATTTTCACCTGTGAGAGGCAGGGCGCTTCACCACTCAGGTGCAGGATGTTTCACCTGTGAGAGGCAGGGTGCTTCACCTCCCATGTGCAGGGAGTTTCACCTGTGAAAGGCAGGGTGCTTCACTACTCAGGTGCAGGGAGTTCCACCCCTGAGAGACAGGGCGCTTCACCCCTCAGGTGCAGGGAGTTTCACCTGTGAGAGGCAGGGCGCTTCACCCACGAGGTCCAGGGAGTTTCACCTGTGAGAGGCAGGGTGCTTCACCCCCCAGGTGCATGGAGTTTCACCTGTGAGTGACAGGGAGCTTCACCCCTCAGGTGCATGGAGTTTCACCTGTGAGAGGAAGGGCACTTCACCCCTCAGGTGCATGGAGTTTCACCTGTGAGAGGAAGGGCGCTTCACCCCCCAGGTGCAGGGAGTTTCACCTGTGAGAGGCAGGGCGCTTCACCCCCCAGGTGCAGGGAGTTTCACCTGTGAGAGGCAGGGCGCTTCACCTCCCATGTGCAGGGAGTTTCACCTGTGAGAGGCAGGGCGCTTCACACCTGAGGTGCAGGGAGTTTCACCTGTGAGAGGCAGGGCGCTTCACCCCCCAGGTGCAGGGAGTTTGAGCTGTGAGAGGAAG